>NC_134456.1:209381910-210712326 GCF_047948215.1 Lycorma delicatula
TGCCCAAAATGGAATACTTGTAATGCACTCATTCTTACCATTAACAAGGTTCAATTGTCAATGGATTTTGTAGCCATTAGGTACTAAACGTGTGAAAAATAAATCTTGTCATGTGCCTTACTCTTGGTAGAAATGACAATAATATTCTATTTTACCAGTCTTTGCTTCAACAGCACAAAATAGAATGACAGTAGATAAGCATGTAGAAATTACTGGTGGTTATGCACTGTGTTGTTAGCTACAGATTTATTTCTAACAGTTAATTGGAAGTTCATTTTTGGAATAGTTCTGTAAAGAGAGCTTATGAAAAAATTCAATAATTTATTTGAAAAGTATAAAAAAAATTCTACACTTTTTGACTAACATATTAACGTGTCAGATTTTATAATCAGATGTGATGGCTTTGAAACTGACTGCTGTTTAAAAAATACCGTGATAATAGGATTGGAAGGCTCTAAATGTTGATAATAACAACTTTTCAGTTTTATGATTATCAATGTAGAGGCTCGTGAAAATGTCACAGCCCCTCTCAAGAATATTAAACAATCTGTATCAGATGCCCACTAAGTAAAATTAGGAGTTAAGTGGTTTCATGTTCCCTTTTCTGAGACAAATATACTATTACACATTAGTATTCCAAGTCTATATAAATGCTAGTGATGATGTAAAATTTTACAAGTAAAAACTTTCTCAGTACAGTACATCACAGTTACTGGTTGACTGTATGTGACCATTATTACTCACAGAGAAAGTGACTCCAGTCGGTACCTCTTTTGACATAATCTGACCTCAGTTCAAATAAATATATTACCTTAAATCATTATTCCCTACATATTCACATATGTCGGGTTATGTTATGGTGAATTAATAATCTGTTAAAAATATATACTACTGTCTGTTTTCAATTAACAAATTATGCACGCTGTTTCTAGTAGGTGTAACACAATACATTTTAATCAGTTAAGAGGTTAGAATAGGTGTCTTGATATGTTGTATCAAATATTGAATCCTATTGTAAAAATTACTTACCTCTTCATCATAAATAATTTCATTTGCTTTTTTTGATTTACTTGTTTCTGGTTTTACTGTAGTCTTTACATCAGTTAGTTTTTCTTCTTTCATTACCTTCTTTTTTGGTGTTAATGCTTCTTCAAACACTCTTAAACAACAATAAATCAAGTAATATATTATGAATGAAAAAATTTTTTTTGTCTACTTTAAATAATAAAATTCTATTCTTTCAAGTGGTTACCTTACTAGCACTTTGTTTATTATCAATAAATACAAATCAAAGAACATTACAAGTAATGAATCATAATATCCATCTTCAGTTATAGTAGTAAACATATTACTTATACTGTAATAGTAATTACTAATTACATATATATATATATATATATATATATATATATTATATTAATCCGATCAAAATAACAGAATTAATAAAATAAAATAAGATGACATCTACCTTATTCCATAATCCAAGCAAGAGCGCTTTCACGAGTACCTTGTGTCATCAGTTGCTCTATAATTCTTCAAATCTTTCCTTGATTTTAATTTTTTATTTCTTCATATTTCACTTCATATTTTGTATAAATGCAATTTTTAATTTTAATTAACAATTTAAAATTTTGAATATAAAAAAAAAGTTTAGTTTTATTTCTGTCTTGATTTAATTGGAAAAGGATCTTTTAACAATTTTAAATCTCAATTTGAATTTTAATGTGTAATTTGCAACAAAAGATTTGAAAAATTATAAAGCAACTGATGATGCGAGATACTCGCGAAAGCGCTCCTGCTTGGATTATGGAATAAGGTAAGTGTCATCCTATTTTATTTTATTTTATTAATTCTGTACTTGGGTTGATCGGATTAATATAATTTGTATAGTGCAGAGGAATATGATTCCCTAAAGGATCAATTTTAGAAAAAGAAAAATATATCTAATGTTTAATATAGATTAAATATTTTTTCCTAATAAATTAATAAAAAATAATTAATCTTATATGTAAGTACACAAGTAATGAATTACATAAAAAAAATTATTCTACTTTTAAGTACAATTCTGATTTAGACATTCTGATATATGGGACTGTACCTCTCTACCGCCTTGACCGGTTGTAACCAAAGTTAAGTCACAACAGTGACCCATATTCAGAAGTCATTGTACAAAATTTCATTATAGTTAGTCAGTAGATATCAAACAAAACAGTAACTGATGAAAAAAAGAAAAAAAAAAGTATTATCCCCACCCCTGAATGAAAACTCCCCTACTACATAGCTAAAGTGACATACTAATGTAGTAGAATCATCTAATTAGTATAAGAATCTAAGTTTGAGTTCGGAAACTATAAAAAAGGAAAAGTTGTTAACCCCCCACCCAATTTATTGCCCTTTATTGGGCTTTGAATAAGACCAAAAACTATCAAAAAATATCTTGGCTACTTAAGGAACATTAAATTATGTAAAAAAATACATCTATCCTTTGAGCAATATTTTGAAATATGAATCTCCCTGCTCCCTTGATCGATTGTGACCATAATGAATTGGCATCAATGCTCCATATACAGAAATAATCATGCCAAATTTCATTCAAATTTGTTCATGAAGGATGAAGATGTCAAGCAAAAACAGACCAATATACATACTTTTATTCTTCTGGAGTTTTTCAATTGTAAAATTGTTTACTTTTTTCTTAAAGGGGTCATGAAATTTCAAGATTTACGTGTTCCTTCATTAAATTTTTAGCATACTTTACTTTATATAGTATACTGTACAGCTGCACAGTATAACTTTATAACTGTGAAAGTTAATATATTTTTTGAAAAATTTAAAATTTTTTTAGTGTAATTTAATGCTTTTATTACAATTTAAGTTTTATTACCTTGCCTTCAACAGCAAAACTGTCATTTGGGTGATGGTCTTATAAAATTATCTGCTAACTACTGCAGACAGTGCTGATAACTGAATCCTAATGAACAAAATCGTACACACTGTTATTACAACCTCACAGTATTATTTCTTCTTTTTTATTTTCTACACACCGGTTTGAAATTTTTCTTTTGGATATTTTCTTTTTCTGAATAGAATTTATTTTTGTTAAAATGCTAAGATGGTTTTTTTGTTCAGAAAAAGGGCCCATTTTCCAGATTGTTCACCTATTAAAACTGAAAGATAAAATAAAATTTAGTTTCCTCTTGAATGGGGAACTTTGTACATAATGGGATTTAATTACCTATAACCACAGCAGATGCTACTGATATAATTTACAAAACAAATCCGATAATATCCTTGAGCTTTTGCAGTGAATAATCTTCTAAAATTAAAAAAAAAAGTAGTAATAATAAATTAACCAATTTAATGATTTAAATAATAAATTTAAAACGTACTTTTTTCTTTTGGCACATTCTTCATAAAGTTCTGCACATGACTCTTCAAAATATAAAAATGGAAACTGTAAATTTTTTAATGATCTGCTTTCTCCATTAGTAGAACAATTTTCTAAGAATTTCTGTTCATTGAACGGTTCAGTAATGACACTTTCTGAAAATTAAAGCAATCTTTAGGAAAATTTTAGTTTATTTGCTTATTATTATACAATGAAATAGTGTTAAATCTTTATTTTGATCACATGAATACATTATGAATGGATTGATTATGGTAGACCACTGCTCCAGTAATTTCCTGGGCAGCATCACAAAATATATAATTAATTATAAAATAAAAATTGTTGCGATTCATATATGAAATTAAATTAAATTATGAAGTAATTTACATACTTGTACATGAAGGTAATAAATATAAAAAATAATACAAAATTATTAACAATTTATTTTGTAAAGTATAATGAAAAATATTTGAGTACATATTGTATATATACTTTGAACAGAAGTATAGAAAATTCCGAGCGTCTTTAATTAGCATAATTTTAAAAATTCTTAGAGAAAAAAAACTTTTTATGTATTTTAAATAAACTGAAGAAACATTTTTTAAATACTGTAGTTCGATAATAAATTGATAAAAAATGGCAATGGCAGCATAATAAGGCCTTTTCTCATAAGTGATGTGTTATATTGAGTTATATGAAAACAGCTCTGTTGTGTGATTTGATAGAAGTGGATATTGTTTGTTATTTCTTAATAAGTGGTTATTCTTTTTAGCAAAAATAACACATTCAGTTGTTATTACGTGAATAATTTTTTTTACATAAAGAATCATTAAACAAAACTGTTTTGAATTTGGGTGAGATTCAAAAGCTGTATACATAGTCTAAGTTAGTAAAGTTTCTAAAGAACTCTAACATAAAGCATAACTTTTTCACATTAATATTTTATAATGGATTATAAAAATAATATTCTGCCAAACAGTTTACATAAAATGGCTAATCATTTAGTAATTTTAAATATATTTAAACAAATTTTATTAACAAATATTGATAATAATAATAATTGCCATAATGTGAGAGGCAAAATAATTTAATAGTTGAAAAAAATATGGCCCATTTGTTCGAAAATATGCTATACAGTAATTCAATAAAAGCCACTTAAAATTGATTTATGTGGATTTTTTGCAAGAAAAAAGCATATTACAATATTGTTAGTTCTTAGATTAGGTTTTATTAGGAATAAGAGGCTTAGCTTTAACAACTGAGCAAATTGGCTTTTAGTTAAGACTTTGTACAATCCTCAATAACAAACAAAAGTACTTGGAGTTCAATAGACAGAGTCACTATCCCACTACACCCAAGAAAGCAGTGGAAAGTGGCTACCCTATCAGCTATTAGAATGTAATGTTATTGATGGAATGAAGATGGTAGCTGACCTGATTCCCATTGAAGGGATAAAGGATAAGTAAAGGAGATGGAATATGAAGAGATGAACAACCCACAGAGGAGCTGCATTAGACTTGTAGATTAGAGAAGTAGGAGTAATTGGAGGAAACATTGTAGTTATGATAATATTACACATACACATTAATTATAATCAGGAACATAACCAGTTCAAAACGGAAGGGGCAGCTTTCTGAATGTAATCTCCTTCATTGGGTAAGGGTAGTCCATGAGGAGGGGGGTTACTATGCAATAATATATAATAACAAAAGGAAGAATAAAATATTTATTTTAAAAATCTAATTTTGTAACAATAGTTTGCAAGGATTCGATGCAAATTGACTGACTACAGCTTCAACTAATTGCTCCTCATTAGTGAAAACCCATTGTTGGAAAATGCTTAACATAGCTAATCCATTTAACCTGTTTTCACCAGCGGTGCTTCTTAGCCGTGTTTTAATATGATGAAGGGAACTAATTGAAGCTTGATAGTACTTAATGTGCAGGACTGTGAAAGTAATATCAGCACAGCCTTTCTAACAGTCATATAAAACGATTTGCTCTTTTATAACCTCAATTATGTCTGGCACTTCCTGTTGCATCTGAGAAGCAGCAGTGGTATGTTGCTATGAAGTCCAGTGAGTTGACTTTGGATAAAGTTCGAGAAATTGAATAACATGCCAATGTCTTGTGGCAAGTTAGATGGGATGAGACAGAGTGTGGGTATTACATGCATGATCTCTTTCCAAATGTTGTTGGTTTGCGGACGCCTCTTGGGTACACTCTAATAAATATGTGACGCAATTTCTTTCTGGTCATGGTACTTTTAGGAACAGACTGCAGAAATTCGGCCTGGTAGATTCTGAGATGTGTTCTCAGTGTGGACAATTGGATGACACCTACCATGTTTTTTATGAATGCTAGAAGTACGAGTTAATGCGCATGGAGACCATCTGTCAGCTTGATATTATCGGCTCGATGTTGGATCTGCGTGTAAACTGGAGGAGCCAGGCCAAATGGGGCAATAGTGGAGAGTTTTATAGTATACTTAGCAAAAGAAAGGATCACTGAGGAGATGTAGAGCCGTGGTTGGATTTCTCTTGTATTATGTTTTGTTTTATAAATTGTTTTTGTTTTTTGTTTTGTTTCAGTGTTACTGTGATGTTATTGTTCCATGTAGTATTTTTATGTTTCGTGTTGTGTGTTGAACTCACTTTTACCTTTTACGGATAGGTAGTTTAGTTCCTTTGTTTAGTTAAGTTCTTTCAGTCACTTAAGACTCTGTAAAATGTGTTTTGTTTTGAGTTCATTAAATAGTAGTACACCGATGTAAATGTCACTCGTCGCATCGGTGGGATCCTGGCAGAGACGGACTGAAATATGTCAAAAGCCGAGGTTTTGGAGATGACCTCTGGTAAAGCCATAAGGGCTAGGAATGTAGGGGGTGGTGGAGAATGTCTTCCCCTATGGGGGGTCAGCATGTACCTCATTCCACATTTTGAACCACAATTCCTTTCTCCTTCAACTTCTAAATTGTAGAAAGTTACACAAGATGACTTCATCTTGTGTAATGAATGGAGTGAAAGTACTTACTTTCACTCCATTCATTCAATGAAACACGTCTGATGTTAATTGGATAGAAATTTATCAGTGGAAATGCAGTTAATTTTTCTGCAGAAAATCTTACTTCTAAAGATGATATGGAATCTTTTCTAAAATTTGGATGGATTTTTGGCTGAACGATTGCTTCTATGCTTCTGTTGGTCAGCAATGGGGGTGCTGGTTATATCAACATTCAAATACATTGCAATGTCGCCTGTTTGTTTAAAATGGTAGTTGTGGTGTTCTCCACATTTTCCCGATTAACTCCTAGCATGTCAAGAATAGTTTGAATGTGCTAGTTGGCTTTGACTGTGTCAAAAACACAAAGGCAAATGTTCTTCAATTGAAGGGCATTTGCTATGGGTTTCATTATAGCGGAATACTTAGCAATTAATGCTAGTGACACAATAAATGAAAATCTACACACTGCTGCATCTATTTGATAAGCATTTTTTCTTAATGCTGCATTTCCCTCTTCAGCTAAGGTCTCTAATGCATTTACAATACCAACGAAGTGATCCTTAAAAACACAGATGCTCTTGTTTTTCTCTGATCACCTAGTCACAGAATCTAGAAATGCTAACAATAAGCTTGTGTCCTAAACGGACTTGTGCAAAACTGTTATATCTCTTTGATAGTTCTAATGCAGTTTCAAATTTCTGGAAATGTTTAAGTCATTCATAACAAGGTTAAGTGTGAGTAGGGCTATGGAATTAGAAGTTTTTTTTGTACTTTTGTCTCAAGATCGCCTGCACACCTTTTTTCCAGACATGGTGGAACATCTGTTGAAGCCTAACCCCACACGCTTATCACGGTCTAGGTTTAAGTTTGTCACAAAATCTTCAATGGTTTTGGCAGCACTCTTGGTGTTAAGTACAAGCTCTACAAAGTCTAAAAATTCTTCTTTGATTTTGTTGGCCTTTTCATTGAAGAAATGTAATCCAGCTGTTATTTGCCAGGAATATACTTGGTTTTGTCAGCCAAAATGCTATAAACATTTTTTCTTTTTTGTCTTCAGTCATTTGACTGGTTTGATGCAGCTCTCCAAGATTCCCTATCTAGTGCTAGTCGTTTCATTTCAGTATACCCTCTACATCCTACATCCCTAACAATTTGTTTTACATATTCCAAACGTGGCCTGCCTACACAATTTTTTCCTTCTACCTGTCCTTCCAATATTAAAGCGACTATTCCAGGATGCCTTAGTATGTGGCCTATAAGTCTGTCTCTTCTTTTAACTATATTTTTCCAAATGCTTCTTTCTTCATCTATTTGTCGCAATACCTCTTCATTTGTCACTTTATCCACCCATCTGATTTTTAACATTCTCCTATAGCACCACATTTCAAAAGCTTCTAATCTTTTCTTCTCAGATACTCCGATCGTCCAAGTTTCACTTCCATATAAAGCGACACTCCAAACATACACTTTCAAAAATCTTTTCCTGACATTTAAATTAATTTTTGATGTAAACAAATTATATTTCTTACTGAAGGCTCGTTTCACTTGTGCTATTCAGCATTTTATATCGCTCCTGCTTCGTCCATCTTTAGTAATTCTACTTCCCAAATAACAAAATTCTTCTACCTCCATAATCTTTTCTCCTCCTATTTTCACATTCAGTGGTCCATCTTTGTTATTTCTACTACATTTCATTACTTTTGTTTTCTTCTTGTTTATTTTCATGCGATAGTTCCTGAGTAGGACTTCATCTATGTCGTTCATTGTTTCTTCTAAATCCTTTTTATTCTCGGCTAGAATTACTATATCATCAGCAAATCGTAGCATCTTTATCTTTTCACCTTGTACTGTTACTCCGAATCTAAATTGTTCTTTAACATCATTAACTGCTAGATGCATGTAAAGATTAAAAAGTAACAGAGATAGGGAACATCCTTGTTGGACTTCCTTTCTTATTAAGGCTTCTTTCTTATGTTCTTCAATTATTACTGTTGCTGTTTGGTTCCCGTACATGTTAGCAATTGTTCTTCTATCTTTGTATTTGAACCCTAATTTTTTTAAAATGTTGAACATTTTATTCCAGTCTATGTTATTGAATGCCTTTTCTAGGTCTATAAATGCCAAGTATGTTGGTTTGTTTTCCTTTAATCTTCCTTCTACTATTAATCTGAGGCCTAAAATTGCTTCCCTTGTCCCTATACTTTTCCTGAAACCAAATTGGTCTTCCATTAACACTTCTTCCACTCTCCTCTCAATTCTTCTGTATAGAATTCTAGTTAAGATTTTTGATGCATGACTAGTTAAACTAATTGTTCTGTATTCTTCACATTTATCTGCCCCTGCTTTCTTTGGTATCATGACTATAACACTTTTTTTGAAGTCTGACGGAAATTCCCCTTTTTCATAAATATTACACACCAGTTTGTATAATCTATCAATCGCTAACTCACCTGCACTGCGCAGTAATTCTAGAGGTACTCCGTCTATTCCAGGAGCCTTTCTGCCATTTAAATCTTTTAATGCTCTCTTAAATTCAGATCTCAGTATTGTTTCTCCCATTTCATCCTCTTCAACTTCCTCTTCTTCCTCTATAACACCATTTTCTAATTCATTTCCTCCGTATAACTCTTCAATATATTCCACCCATCTATCGACTTTACCTTTCGTATTATATATCGGTGTACCATCTTTGTTTAACACATTATTAGATTTTAATTTATGTACCCCAAAATTTTCCTTAACTTTCCTGTATGCTCCGTCTATTTTACCAATGTTCATTTCTCTTTCCACTTCTGAACACTTTTCTTTAATCCACTCTTCTTTTGCCAGTTTGCACTTCCTGTTTATAGCATTTCTTAATTGCCGATAGTTCCTTTTACTTTCTTCATCACTAGCATTCTTATATTTTCTACGTTCATCCATCAGCTGCAATATATCGTCTGAAACCCAAGGTTTTCTACTAGTTCTCTTTACTCCGCCTAAGTTTGCTTCTGCTGATTTAAGAATTTCCTTTTTAACATTCTCCCATTCTTCTTCTACATTTTCTACCTTATCTTTTTTACTCAGATCTCTTGCGATGTCCTCCTCAAAAATCTTCTTTACCTCCTCTTCCTCAAGCTTCTCTAAATTCCACCGATTCATCTGACACCTTTTCTTCAGGTTTTTAAACCCCAATCTACATTTCATTATCACCAAATTATGGTCGCTATCAATGTCTGCTCCAGGGTAAGTTTTGCAGTCAACGAGTTGATTTCTAAATCTTTGCTTAACCATGATATAATCTATCTGATACCTTGCAGTATCGCCTGGCTTTTTCCAAGTGTATATTCTTCTATTATGATTTTTAAATTGGGTGTTGGCAATTACTAAATTATACTTCGTGCAAAACTCCATTTTTCGGTCCCCTCTTTCATTCCTTTTGCCCAGCCCGTATTCACCCAGTATATTTCCTTCCTTGCCTTTTCCAATGCTTGCATTCCAATCTCCAATTATTATTAAATTTTCATCTCCTTTGACGTGTTTAATTGCTTCATCAATCTCTTCGTATACACACTCTACCTCATCATCATCATGGGCGCTTGTAGGCATATAGACGTTAACAATCGTTGTCGGTTTAGGTTTTAGGCTATAAACATAAGCTTTTTTAACCCTTGTAATGATGTGATCCCTGATTATAGTGTCACATAGATCAGTTATTTAATTTTGGATGATAGGCAATTGGTATGATGTGTTTTTCAGCTCATGC
Organism: Lycorma delicatula; assembly: GCF_047948215.1. NCBI lineage: Eukaryota > Metazoa > Arthropoda > Insecta > Hemiptera > Fulgoridae > Lycorma > Lycorma delicatula. The sequence continues at coordinate 209,392,047 of NC_134456.1, forward strand.
TCAAAATGGTCTTTTAGTTGTGATTCACCTGCTTTAATAAGAAAATTGCATAATTTGATAAGTACGTCTTCACCCAGATTTTTGCCTCTAGGAGGAAATTATGTATGATGGAAAAAATGATGCAGCAAACAGTTGAGAACAGTACTTTTTTTGTGTTTTCTATTTATTTTTGTGAAGACTGGTGAAGTTGGATGTTCACTGGTTCCCGTGAATGCCTCCGTGAATGATTTTGCAGATTCCATTGCTGTCTGATGTCCCTGGGACTGTACATGTGCTTTGTAATAATCATGCATGTCCTTAATGAAAGGTCTGATGAAAAAAGAACCCAAACCACCTCTCATTGTTCTGACTGATAGTGAAAACAACACATAATATTTACAGAAAGCACCTTTGAGTTGCCTTGAGTAAGCTAGCGATGGTGAAAGTGCATCCAGCCATTGGTGACTGAATTTCCTCTTGGGTTGTTTAGCATCTGTCACAAAATTGTAGCTCTTCAAAGGTCCAAGAGATTTTACAAATGTACCGGCATAGTGCTTGCCAGGCCGAAAGAATTTTCCACTGTCATCTTTATGACAACCTTGACTGCAATTTCACTTTCACTATGTTGCACATTGGTTTGAATCATAGAAGAAGGCCCTGTAATCAAAGTGTTTGAACCAAAAGGTGGTTGTACTTCCTTGTTCTCATCTGCATTGCTGCTGCTGGTATTTTATTTTGTTTTAAATTCATCGCAAAAAAATAAATAAATTTCATTTGCCCCCACGTGATATGCTGATGATTATAATAGTAGTGCAATCTTTGAATTTCAGCCAATGCTACTCTGTCGTACCAGCCCCACCATATCAGAACATGTTCTTTGATGTATGAATGATTTTCATTCTCTAGAGAAAGGTACCTCCAAGCACTTCTATTAAATTATGGAAACTGTAGCTGCCAAGATCTAAAATGAGGATTATTACAGTTGTGAATTAAACCAAGTGATAATAACAAAAAAAGACCTTGACTTAGACATGAAGTTCAAGAGGTAGCATCTGGAAATTTATTAAAAACTTAATTAGTTCAGTAAGATCCAGATGTATCAGCATTTATGGTAAGAGAAATATAATGGTGCTGATTCAAGGAATAAGAAAAAAGAGACAATATTTACTGATCTTAAAACTATTTGAACTTATTAATACAATATTATTGATCATGCACCACAGCAACCCCATCACAAGCTTTTGTCAGCCATCAAGATAGACCTAAAATGGGCTGAAGAGCAGAGCATGTTTATTTATTATACCATATCAGAAGTATTATTTTAAACTAAATTTTAATTAAATCAAAAAAATTCATTGGAAGGTTTAAATCCAACAGAATGAAGCTGAAAAAATTTACATTAAGGATTAAAACTGTAAGAACATGAAAACAGGTATAATACACAGGTATAATATCACAGTTCACAGGCGCTTAAACAATAGTGTACTAAAAATTAGCGACATCAAGTGCATTTTTAGTTGTCTCAAGCAGTTCCTTCTGTGTACATTTGGCTGGGCAAAGATGCCCTATAATTACATCCAATTACAGGGCATGACTCATTGTAATATGAAAAAAATGCCAGAAACCTTTTTTAATTTTTTTTTTTATCAAATATTTCACACACAAAAATATTTTTTTGATGAATTTTGCAGCAACAAAATTAGATATTATAAACCATTGTAGCAATTAATTTAATTAAAAAATCTCAGTTGCTGTCTACCAATAGGTTTATATTCTTTCTTGAATTATCTTTTGCTGGGTATTGACACCCAGGAGTCTGATATTTTTAGTATTTTGGTACTGATACTGATATCTAGCCTCAAGTAGTTCAGACTACCAAGATTATCTATATGATAAATTTTATGTTAAACTAAAATTAATTATTTCCATCTTTTTTTCTTCTTTAATATAACTGTCCAAACACATATATCAACTGGTGTTCCAAACATTTTACGTTTATTATAATATTAATTAAAAAATATTATACCAGTTTAAGCTGGTAGTTTTGTCATGTGGTATTATATTTGTTAAAAATTCTAGGAGCAATAAATTACTAATTATTTTGAATTATTAAATCTATATAAATAATATTTTTAGGTAGATTTTTTCTAATATTTATTTATTTATTTTTTTTAAGGGACACCTCTTCAGTGTCAGTTTTTTTTTATAACAAGTGATAATTTATTACTGAAGTAAAATCTGCATTTTTTATTAGCTTTATCATGCTTAATAAAATAAATATTACAAATAATAAAGTGGGAAGTATTATATAAATTGAACTTTTATCTAATTTATATGTAAACAGTTTAATTGAAATGTTTTCATTTAATTTGATACAATTAAAAATATTAGCTAATCCATTAGTTTAATATTAAACATATATATATATGTAAGTATAAAATTAACCTTTTATCTATTAATATTTAAACCATTTTATCATTTAAAATTTAAAACATCATATCTTTAAGAGTACAGTCAGATATGAAATAATTCAATAGAAATCCGTTAGTCATTTACTGTTTAAATTCCCATTACTCAGATTATAAATATTTTATTTGGTGTTCTTTTACATAAATTTCAATGAATCAAGCTAAAGTTATTTTTGATAGATCCTACAGTCTTTTATAACAAGTAAAATGGAAACAGTTTATGAAGAAGATGAAGATTTGGAATTCTTTGAAAATTTCATAGATTAGCAATGTTATTGTAAGTTATTGTTTTTATTACTGTTTAATTTTAACCTATTAATTAATTATAACGTAAAAATAACTATGAAATCATCCTCACAGAAATGTACTAGTAGAATGAGATTTTACATAACAAGTAAATGAAAATATAATTTTGAGATATTGTTTAATTGTATTATTAAAAAATGATTTAGGTTAAAACAGTCATGTTATATTTCTTACCATCTTATTTCTTATCACACACCTCGTCATCATGTTAGGCCATGGGTGTTGTTTATTGTCCACTAGTCGAATAATGTGCACATTAATAATATAAAAATAAATAATAATATTTCTTATCAAATTATGCAGAAGATAGTTGCTATTGGACCAACATATATTTGACTTTTCTCTTTATTTAAGTAAAAATTTTATGGTTGTACTATATGGGTTTTTTATTACCACCAGAATAAATTAAATTTATCTTCAATAAAATTTATGAAACCAGTTTTATGTCCAATGTGATTCACTAATATAAAAGTTTTATTTGACATATAAATATACAGAAAGAATATAAATTTTTTGATTAAAAAAAATATCATTAAAAATTATGAAAATGTTTTCAAATTAAAGTAACTATAATTCTATGACCTTTTATGTCAAAGAAGTGTACATAATGCATTGTTACACTACAGAAAGATTAAAGATTAATTTACACAGTAGTCTTTCATACAGTACTGACACATGTAAACTGCCTGAGATACAAAAGGCACCAGTCACAGCTGCTTTCTCTGATATTCATTTTACAGCCAGTCCTTGTGGTGAACAGAATGAAAGTACGACTTGCTGAGCTGAAAATCACATGGATTTTGATGGGATTAGCATGCTGTGCAAACATATATTTGGCAGCAGCAACCCACTTCATTCCTCATTTTTCATATTAACCCTGACATGGATTGCTTGTTATTCCTAGGGATAGCTATATCATATTCAGCGACAATCATTATGGTTACAACACTTTAACGTACATTTTAAATTTTAAAGGTATTTTGCAGCCAATGTTCTGTAACCTCTTCAAAGGAGTTTCTGGTTGCATTGTTGTTAACAGCACCTGTCTTAAGAAGGTTAGAAAACCTTTTAGTATGATAATCAAATAATGCATTTAATCAATATTGTGCTTGTTTCATTGATACATGTTTGTTTAATCATTTGTTTCTGTCAAATTCTATGAGTTTGTAAATTTCATGTAATTCAAATGTTTACATCTTTGTTTTTATATGCTATGTCTAAAATTTGCATGTTGTGGAATTAGGAACATAATATAGTGATCTTTTACAGATAATGTTGTTGTGTTTGAGTCTGTAATGGGTGTATGCCCATTCAGTCTCTCTTATTTAATATTTATAATTACTACAGTTTAATTTGCCTACTCCTAGGTTGCTGTATTTTTTAGATTGTGTTTTGTCAGTATTCTGTATGATCTTGTGTATGTTGTATGACTTGCTTGTTTTTATTAGTGTTATGTATCTTCAGTGCAACTTATTAGTGTCAGATGTTTTATTATATCAGGTTATTCAGTGTAGTTTTTGACAAAAGTGACTAAAATATACCGGACAAAGGTGTATGTACCAGGGTTGTTTGAAAGGTTCTCAGCCTGATACAGAGATTGTATAAATATGAACTTATAACTATGGTATTTATCAAGGATAATCCTTTAGACGGTAAAGTTTCAGATGCCTGTGTTTAGTTGCTTAAATGCAGTTATTGGGTAAAGCAAACAAGTTTTGACATTTTCTGAAAAATATATAAAATTAAAGTTGACCTATCATAATGTTCTTAAAAACATTATGAAAAAAAGTTTATTCCTGATGTTCATACAAAAAGAGCTAGATTCCACTTTAAAGGATTCTTCCCCCTCATTTTCAATGGTAAAAAATTGGGCTGCAGAATTTAAACATGGTCAAGGATCCATTCAAGATGATGAACTCTCGGGATGTCAAAAACCACTACCACTGATGAAATTATTACAAAAATCTACAATACAGTATTAAATAATCGCCAACTGAAAGTACACAAGCTTCCAGACATCGCAAACATCTTGACAAACCATGTCCACTACATTTTACATGATGTTTTGGGTCTGAAAAAGCTTTCTGCTCGGTGAGTGCTGCGTCTGTTAAGTTTTGACCAAAAAAGCATTTGACTGAACACTTCTGTAACAATGTATAGACTTATTTAAATGCAATTCTACTGAATTTATTCAACATTTTATAACAGTAAATGAAACGTGAATTCACCAATACAGGCCAGAAACCAAATAGCAGTCTAAATTGTAAATGGGAACAGGTGAAAGTGTGCCAAAGAAAATGGAAAATTGTTCCTTCTGCAGGAAAAGTCATGGCTATGTTTTTTTGGGATTCTTGTGATGTGGTACTCATAGACTACTGGAAAAAGGCAGGCCCATCACCAGGAAGTATTATGCTTTACTACTTTCTTTTTCCTGTTTAGCCTCCGGTAACTACCGTTTAGATAATTCTTCAGAGGATGAATGAGGATGATGATATGTATGAGTGTAAATGAAGTGTAGTCTTGTACATTCTCAGTTCGACCATTCCTGAGATGAGTGGTTAATTGAAACCCAACCACCAAAGAACACCGGTATCCACGAGCAATGCACCGGTATGCTTTACTACTGGAGCAATTGAAGGGTACTATTCAACCTAAACAGCCACATCTGTATAAACAGAAAGTCCTCTTTCATCATGATAATGCTCTTACACACATGTTCCAGGTTGTTGCTGCGAAACTTGATGATGTATGCTTTGAAGTGTTTTCATATGAACTGTATTTGCTTTGAAGTGTTTCCACATGCACCATGTTACTTTCTCTTCCCAAACCTAAAAAATGACTCGCTGGATGAAGATTTACTTCAAATGAGGTAGTCAAAACTGATATTACTGCTTATTAGCTGGATAAATTGCATTATACTGTGGGTATTAAAAAGTTGGAAAGTCATTGGTCTAAATATATTGAATTATAAGGTGAATATGTTTAAAAATTGAAAAAAATCCTGCATTTTCTATATTAGGCTGAGAACTTTCTGAATGATCCTTGAATTACATAATGTAACATGATAAAATATCATGTTTATACTTTACAGAATGATAAGATATGATGTGTTAGGTGAATTAGTTATAGTAGGCCTTCTACAAACTTTCTTTGTCTTCTCTTTTAAAGATGTGTTAATTACCTATTTTGGATACAGTGCAAGTCAAATAGGATGTGTAAAATGAATGGATTAACCAAAACATTCAAATGTTACATACGGTACATTAAAAACCAAGATCTCAACATTCTTCAGTAACAAAAAATTTAAAAACGAAGCTATTTGATAAAAATAATTTATTAAATGAACAAGAATAACATATATTAATATATCGGATTACATAAATGATTGTTTTAAATCATTGCAAGACAAGTTCCACTAATAACCAACAATACCAGAAAATTTATTGAGAAAGTTATTAAAAGGAACTTTTTATTGAAAAAATAATCTCTGAGTATCCATCAGTAAACCTTCGTCTCCTGTCTGAGAGCTGGTGACCTGATTCATATTGCACTGACAATTTCATGCTATAGCTCATGGTCCTTTGCCATTCAAATCAATATGACAAACGTTTCTCCAGTCGCCTCTTCAATTTGGCCCACCCATCTTTTTGTCAGTCTTCCATGTGACCTGCCGCCCTTGATTCTCCCTGTATTACTAGCTTCTCAAGATTTTTGCCAGACCTACAGATTATATGGCTGAAAAAGTAGAGATTACACTGGAAACATACTGCAGACAACCTCCTTTGCATATCCAATTTGTTTATAATCAAGTTGTTTGTCCTCTTTTCCATCTATGTGACGCCGAGCATTCTTCATAAGCCCACATTTTGAATGCATCAATTCTCCTCCAGTCTTCCATTTACGGTTCAGGTCTCCATACCTGACTACTGGGAAGACTAATAGTAGTACTTGAAGCAGTCTCAGCTTTGCATTTCTTGTGATTGCCTTATTCTTCCAAATAAATGTCAATTTCAGCCAGTGAGCCTCCATCTTTATCTATTGTGGATCCTAAATATATGAAATGGTCCACCTTTTCGAACTCACACTGCGAATCACTGACTGGAAGATCGTTGGCTGTGTCTACAATTATAACTTTTGTTTTTCCAGTGTTTAACTTCAGCCCTAGCGTTTCATTTTCTTGCTGAACTTGGTTGAGGAACTCCTTCATTTCAACTTCAGAGCCTGCAAACAGGGTCATATCATCAGCAAACCTTAAGTTGGTTATACACTGCTCCTATTTGCATACCACCATGCCATTTTTTCAGGCTCTTCTGGGTGATATCGTCGCTGTAAATGTTGAATAAGACTGGGCAGAATATATCCCTGTGTCTAACCACTGAGCTGTTCTTTACATATAGATTCTGAATGACAGTAACAAGATTATCAGGAATGCCCATCAGTTTCAATACTTGCCACAGATCTTTCCACCTGACCGAGTCAAAGGGATTGCCATAATCTACAAGAGGATTGATGAACTCTCTGGCTTTCTCTATCAATTGTCTAATATTTAGAATTTGCTCATGTGTACTATTTTCTTTGAAAAATCTGGCTTGCTGTGCAGGAATTTCTCTATCTAGATAGTATCGTAGATGTTCATGCAATATATACAACAAAACTTTACTCGCATATGAAATCAGAGAAATGGCTCTATAATTTTCGCAGCGCTGCATGGGGCTTTTTTTATGTAGGAACTCCAAGATTGCCCACTTATCAGGCCATTTGCCGATTAACCATATGAATTTACAAATCTGGTGCATAGCTTTAACACCCAATTAAATGTGATTTGTTTTCATATTTCCTCTAACATAAGGAAATTACAATTTGAAAACAGAAATTGTTTAGATTAATCTTTCTTCATGATATTGTTGTACTAAAATGCATTGAAATAAATAAATTTCATCTAAATAAGTCCATTTCATATTATCACATAAGTTTTGAGGTCATGTAATGAATTTTTCGTTAAACAAAAAAGAAATAATTTTGAATTGGTAGATAATTCAATACATAGATCATATCAGGAATGGATAAATGTACTACTTCACAAATAAAAAAGGAACTATTACAATTTGCCTGGATGGATCAAAAGAAACTATGATAAAATCCTGATCATAACAAAGTAAATAAATGAAGATAATAAACAAAAAAAAAAAAAAATACAATAAACAAAACACATTCAGTAAGTGTTAATGAAAATTATTTAAGCACATATTTCTGTATTTGTTGAACAGAAATGCAGAAAATTCTAAGCTTCTTTAATTAGTATTTGAAAAATTCATAGAGAGTAAAAAAAAATCTTTTATTTAAATAAATTGGTGGAGGATTTTTTTAATGGTTTGGTAATTTATTAAAATTGGTAGAATTAGAATAAAGCCCTTCAGTTTTATAGAGGTGGATATTAATATTTTTTAAGAATAAGTTGTAAAACATAACTAAACACACAGTTATTAAATTGAATAAATTTAATTGAAATTTTAATAAATTTATTTAATTGAATAAAATATCATATAATAATCATACAACAGCTGAACCAAATTTAATGAAATTTGCAAATAAACCAAGTTTTAATAAAAACTTGGTTGAGATTTTATTCAGTTTTTGTTAGTAAAATTTTTTGAAACTATGGTTGGGGATTTCTTGGCCTAGTGATACATAAGAATGGAAATTAGATGAATGTTGTGTTTTTGATTAAGTTTTCTGTTCAGCAGTCTTATAAAGTTTACAACAGTTTGAATTAAAATTAAATATCATTCTTCATGATAAATATGAAGAATGGTAAACATTCATTTACGATGTATGCTCTTTAATAGGTTGTCATTAGGAAGGGCTATTGGCAAAAATGTTATCAAATAAAATGTTTCCTGTAAGAAAGTGAAATAATATTATTAATAAAGTTATATCTCATAACATTTATGAAATTTTTTTTATGAGGATACTATCATCTTATTAAAGAATACTTAAGTTAATAACATATAAAAATTATTTATCTGAATAAAATGATAGGAGAAAATGATGCCTGGTTTCTTAAATGAATTTTTTTAGTTTATGAGCTAATATTAAAAAGAAAATCATAATTTATATTATTCAGGTACTGATTTATTAAATGTGCATGCTCAATTTACAGCTTATTTTGCAGTTTTTCAACAATCACCAGTCTTATTATATCCTAACAAAAAAAAGTGTATTTATCCATTACAAAAGGGAATAAAGGCCAACAAAAATGTTTTTATGTTTAAATAAATGTAATGATTATTATTATTTTTAATTATTTACATTAGTCTGTCTCCGTTATTATGTATAAATATTTATATTCTTACTTTCTAACTGAAGATTGTGCGTGCATATGTTTGTTTGTATTTTTTTAAGATTAATAATTGAATTGCCTAATTTAAGTTTTTTTATGAAAAATAAAGATAATAAACTAGATAAATTAATTCTATTATTGATAGTATTTAAGGTAATATTTTTAAGTAATACAATAAAACTTAGATATGATGTGTTAGTTTTAAATTTATAAATACTTTTTTACATTGAATATAATTCTTTTTATTAAAATAATTATTTAAATTAATGTTGAAGCTAAAATTTCTCTCATTTTTTATATTAAAAATAACTTTACTTTGTACATGGAGATATTCTTATACCCACAATATTGCATATAATTTGTACCAATAAGTTAATAACAAAATTGAATGCTGGAAGGGAAAACAAGCCATACTACCTGGGTTGAGATCTGAAAGGAGCCGCCAATCCAACACTTTATCCAGTTTTTACAAAATGTATCAAAAACTAAAAATCTAGTAACAATGAATTTTTTTCTATTTAAACTATTATTATTATTATTATTATTTGTGGAAAGAGTGAGAGAAGTTTTTTAATTTTTTTTTTCACTATTTCTAATGGTCTTTGAAAGTTTCTTGATACACTTTCACCAGACTGCATTAGGGTTCTGATAGTACTCATAGGTGACAAAAGGACTGCTCGCTCTATTTATTAGAGACATATTTAATTGATTTATTATTTACTTTTCCTTTTTTAACAATAACATCTACCAATTACAACTGTTTTTAGCAATTGAAACATATAACTATAATAAATTATAATTAATTTGATAATGCTTGTAAACAAAACTACTAGGTTCGTGCTAAAATGTAGGCTTACTATGATAAAATCTAATATACAGATATTTCTTATTATTAAGGTTAAGAATTAATTGCTTGTGAACATTTATAATAGTATATCCTGCATCTGTACATTACATAAATTTGCGTATCATTAAATATCTGTTACAAACAATTATTCATGCTTTATTATTAAATTTTGATTATGATATTGAGAATATATTAGTTATAAATAAAATTATAAAATTAATGCTGTAATCATACTCATAAGCAATTATACTCTCCACTATCATAGTTTACTTGCATCATAGTAGATTTTATTGATCATGATATGATTTGAAGAAGTAAGCCAATAATTCCATGTACACAACTGCTAAAAGTAAGAGAAAAATGACATAATTAGCTATATTATAATGAATATATTACAACTTTATGAAAGTCAATAAATTTCTTCTGAGAAATTTTTACGAAGTGAATTTTTTCTTGCCGTTAGTGCAAAAATGAAAGCCAGGTAGACTAGTAAACTACATAGGTTGGTTTCATTAAAATTAAATTTTATTGTAAAGATATTCAAAATTTAATAATCAGCTAAACTAGATTATTCTTTTTCTGTGAATTAAATTAATGAATTAATTTTTTAGTAATTATATACAGATTTAATAAAGGTACTGACGTCGAGATATTTTAGCTCCTTCCATTTTATATTCGTTAATCTCAGCATCTTTTTTTGCCAATAAATTAAATAACATTTTTTCTCTCGCTTGTAGCTCTTCAATCATTTGAATTAATGGAAAAGTTAAATGTTGACAAAGCTGTTAACAGAATAATTATATAAATTAATATATATATATATATAAATAACATAATCAATCAAGATATTTTAATGAATTTTTTCAACAAAACCCATAAATAAAATCAGCTCACCGTCACAATCAATGTATAAATAAATATTTTATTTAGATCTATGTATAATTATACGTTATAGATCATATCAGGAATGAGTATGTATGCTACTCCATAGATAAAAAAGACCAGTTATTTTAATGAAATTTGATGTATATGTTTCCAAAACATCTACAAAATAATAAGTTCAAAATTTTACTTCTGAAAATTCTGAAATGGTGACCATTTAATTCTTTTAATTACAAATAGTTCCATAAGTATTAGTTTTATTAGATTAATTAGTAAATATTTTAGCTCTGTAAATATTACATTTTTATTAGATAACTTATTAAGCTTTCCATTATAAACAAAATTTATACCTCATTTGTTCAAATCAATTGTTAAACAGCTGAGATAGGGCTGAAATTATTTGAATGGATCTTAAAAATTGTGCTGTCTACAATTTTGTGCCTGTTTTCATTTCCTTCACTAACTGAATTAAAATAACAATTTCTATTATTGTTATTATTATAACAATAATAGAATAACAATATACAAGAAGACACCTCCCTTTTATATGCCATCTTTTTTTATTTACTAAGATGATACATACTTTTAAATTATGATTTGACTGTCCTATTTTTTGTATCTTGCAAACATATTTTAATTTTTTTTAATAAGTCCTGAATGATAATATTATATTTCAGATTGTTATATATAAACATAATAAAAATTTAAGAATTATAACCGTAGTGTTTTATCAAGATGCTTCAAAATGGTTTGATTTTGTTGCAGACAAGTTTAATTTAATCATCCGATGAAAATTTATCAAGTCTAGAAATTTCTTGTTATGATTATATTAATAGACTAGTAAGCCTTATACATAAGCCTTATACATTATACATAAGCCTTTTCAGCTTAAGTATAATGTTAGCTTATGCTATAATGTCTCTTTGAAAAGCACAATGAAATAGTTGTGTCTTCTCTTGTTTAAAGTCAAATAGTTATGACCCAACTAGAGAATGATTTTTGATTGCTAATGTATAATTTTCTAGTCTTTCAAAGTAATTTAAAAGACTTCACTAATTTCAGTGGTGGACAAGCTTTGAGCTTATGTTGTGAATTAATTCATCAAGCAAAAAAAAAATTCAGGTGTAGTTACATTAATATCATTTGCAAAGAAGATAACAATGAATGATTTGAGATTTTAGGAAATCATTCATTAATAAATAATAAGAACAAGGAAGTTAGGTTATTTTTGTGTACCACATGTTAAAACATTTTATTATTCCTGATTTTCTGATTTTGAGAAAGACTGAAACGTTGGTGTTTTTCTTTAGTTTGAAAATTTTTCAATTTTTTTTTTTTAAATCAATCGGACTAACACTCATAAAAATGTTGTGTACCTGAGTTGGCTCATTAAAAGTGATAGAAAAAAAGAAGTTGTTACTAAAAGCAATTTGTTATAACTGTAAAAAAAAACAACATTAATTTTGTTTTCAGAATAGTGAATAATGTTTAATAACAGAATTAATAAAATCATGTCTTTTTTTTATTTTTTTACCTTTTCAGGAGTAGTGAGAGTGAGGATGAACTGAAACTTGAAAATGATACCTTTCAAGTACGAGATGAAATTCAGCGTAAGTTGATTTCCAGTTTTTAAAAGTTCTTTCTTAATTTGTAATTGTTTCGGATCTATTAATTCAAATATTCTTTTAATAAGTATAACTGGTTCAGCTTCATAAAGTGGATTCATTTCCTACAAAAAGAAATAATAAATTAAAAACAACTAAAATAACATTTTACAGGAATTATCCCCACTTCATACATTTTTTGGTTGAATGGTTAAAAATTATTATTGTTCTAAATGATGTCTAATGACATTTAAGTAAACATATACATAGAGGGGGAAGTCAGATTTCTGATTACAGTTCACTTGATTTCAAACTACATGCAAGTTTTAAATTTATTTATTGTGGGGAAGAGAGTCTCAAAGTCTTGAATAATTACTAATAATTAAGGAAGAATCGTGATGTCTCATGCTGCAGCTGCATGTATTTAGTTGACTATGTGTAGTTCTAAATGTATACTTTTTAAATCGTGCTTAAATGAGATTTCTGCTTATTTCTTTCTTTGTAACTGGTATTTATTCATTCGAAAATCTCAAAAGGCCATGAAATTGAAATTTTTGCCAGTAATCAAACCTGGGAATTTCATTGTAGCAAAAATGGAAACTTGAGAGGATGAGGAATAGTATGAATATGTTGAATCCAATTTGAGTTAGTTGATCTGCAGTAAAAAAAAACAGTATGTAGGAAGCATCTCTATACCAACCAATAGGGCTTACATATAGGCACTGTGGAACTGCCTATATATATATATATATATATATATATATATGTGTGTGTGTGTGTGTGTGTGTGTGTGTTTGAGTCCTTTTTTCTTTATACTTATACAATATATAATCCTTAAGCTTAATGTAAGTAACCATCTCCCAGTTTATGAAAAAGATACAAAAATCTTTATATGGAACTATGCGCTTCACAGTTCCAGTGGTGTGGTGTTTGGGTGTTGTGCGCATGAGAGAGAGAGAGAGAGAGAGAGAGAGAGAGAGAGAGAGAGAGAGAGAGAGAGAGAGAGAGAGAGAGAGAGAGAGAGAGAGAGATAGATGTAATACAAAAGTATATGAAAGGAGTTGTTTATTTATTATAGGCTATAATGATATGATTTTCTTTGATATGATGTAATTATTTACAAAGATTATTTCTAAATACCACATATGCACCAACAACTAATATTCTTTTGAGCTTTGTAGGCCTACAAAACTACAAAATAAAACCATTAAATTGTACAAAAAAATACATATATGAATAAAGTGTTAAAGAAACTTGAATAAAAGTAATGCAATTATAATCATTATTAAATTTATTATAAAAAAACTATGAATATTACAGAGATATTAAGTTTGTACTATAATAAACATAAAATTAATTTAATTAATTAAAATGTTAATTTGTACTGTATTTTATAAATGTAAAACATAAAATGATTTCATACAAGATAATTTATATAGTAGCTCAAATAATAAATTACAGTAGAATAAATAAATAAAATATGAAATAAACAATAATTAAATGACAAATTTAAATAAATAAATAATAACAAAATTAAATGAATGTGGTAGAATAAACAGCAATAAATACAAGAAATATCATTTGGAGGTATTATTTTTGTAGCAACCAGTAGCAAGTGTTCTGCATACTGGGTTATAAGGGTGGTGTTGACCGGGCAAGTAGAGGCAGCTTGTAGGGAGATTTGTATACACTTTAGATTTATGTAAAATAATTATATATTTTAATCGATTTTTTTCTATGATTACATATTTTTAATTTAAATAGATTTACATATCAGTAATCAACATAAAATTGTTACGTTATCTATAAAATGAAAATACAAAATATAATTACTTACCTTACATCTTTCAAGTATTTGCTCCTCTGTTAATATTTCTGACCAAACTTTGCTGAAATCTGACAAAAGTATATCATATTTATTTTCAGTAACTGATGTTCGTATTATGAAATCTTTGTCATCAATCATAATTCTTTTCCACATTTTCTACACGACCAATATTATTTAAAACTGCACTCGAAACCGATAGTTCTTATAAATAGCGGTAGATGGTAGTACGACAAATATATTTATATATATATTGAGTGCGGTTCTGTTCCGTTATACCAAATATTTTCGGTTAAACGTCCTTCTTTTGGTTAATAAAAATACATCTATATGGTTACTATGTATTATTATCAAGGTATGTAGTTTAAATTGCGAACAGAATTTATGTTTACGTAAAAGCATTCACTAATTGTATTTCTGATAGGAATAATCTGCATAGAAATCTACGAGTATTCGATTGCCTTCACCAATACAAATCGTTCATTATGTACTCTAGTGTTAGTTTGTGTTTTACTGTACGAAAAACTTAAAGCAAGTTTGATTTATTGTGTACTTATTTCATTTAATTAAATGTTTATTCTTGTTAGTGTAACCTAAGTGATTTCAACGTTAACGAGGTTATGTTTTTAAATTTTACACTACTTTGATTCCATACTCCAATCTGTAATTTTCTAATTATGTAAAAAACGTTAAGAAAATATTTTATAAATTATTTATTGTATACGTAAAGTTTTCGCTGAAAATTGGTTTGTTAACCGCATTCAGACACCAGTATCGCGTATTGTACTCAAGTATACGAAGACTACGTTATTCAAAAGAACACGTTTATACGTCATTAAACTTATGAAATAATTACTATTTGAAAAAGGATTTTTTTTGCTATCATCTATAATGGGTGTTGTTATTTTTTAATTAACCCTTTTGAAATTTAATACAATTTTGTTTTTGTATTTTGATTGTATCTAGTCCTTTGATGTGCAATAAAAATCTCTTGGTAGCAGCACATTGCCTTAAGGAATGTGCTTTTATCCCCGTTTCAAAGTAATGTCAGTGTCATAGAAGACAGATAATTGAACGTCCTAATAATGTGGGAAGATAACTTGTCAGCTGGTAAACAGTTTTAATTAATTAGGTTTTAAAACAATCGTATTGAGATGTAGCATTTTTTTACTGTACATAACGGTCTAATATATTATACAGCCGAAATTTAAAAACGAGGGAGTGGCCATGGGGTTAATGAATTAATTCACACCGGAATTTGTAAGATTCTCATATTTTTTAGGTGTAAATCATAAATATTGTTGGTTCACCGCCTGTTATGTTCACCGCCTGTCAAAACGTGCTGCTTGTATTTATGTAGATTGCCAATCGTCTTTTCTGCAGTTAATAAATTTTAGTGTTTATATGTAGTTTTACAACTTGGAATTTTATTTTGTTGAAAATGTTTGTGTAGTTGAAATATTGAAGCTTTTGTTAATACTGTGTGTGAGCTGCAGATAGTTATTTGAGATGTGGTTTAATATTATATTTATATGATGCAAGTATACATATATTCATTCAGCTCTTGATAAACCCTTGATCTGTAGTCATTTATCTTATGTATACATTTTGTTTGTTATGTCATTCCCTTATGAAACAATTTACCTCTCATTATTTCTGATGTGTTACCTTATTTTTTCCACTAATCTTCATTTGACTTATCTTTATATTTTTACTTTGAGAAACGTGTTTGTTTTTGTTTATTTATATTGCCCTCAATTCTTGTGTCTTAATTTAATTATTTTTTGATATTGTAAATTTTTTGTAATTATGAATAATGTGTTGGTTTACCTATGGTTATAATTATTAAATTCCTATAAAAATTTTATGTATTTATTGATTTTCTCATAACTTTAAAGTGCAATTTATCCTTTTTGTAATTATGCTAACATTAAATTAATTTTTACTGCCCTCTGTAAGTATAATTATTTAATGTATTCTTTCTTTAAATGTAGCCTGGTTACTTTGAGTTAATGTTATTACTTTTTTTTTGTTGAGTTTTTCGTATGCCCTTTGTTAAGATTTAGTGAATTTGTCAGTTTATCATGTATCAATCTATTTGTTTATTCTATTTATCATGTTCCTTATTAACATTTATTTTGTATATATGAAAACATGATTGTGGTGGTTAATGAAAAAAAGTAGATCTTTAATATAGTAATCCATCCTTAAAAATGAATTATTGCATGCTTTTTTTGTACATACGTAGTTAAGAATTATGTAGTAGATTGGTGTTTACATACTATATTGGTGTTTATTAATTATCTTCAATGTGTGCATTTGTATGCTCCTGTCTGTTTTTATTTGTGTGCTCTTGAGTAACATTCTGATGCCAGCTTATTGGAGTGAATATTATCTTATTTAGTTAATACATTTTACTTGCTTCTATAAACACAGTTACTATTCTATTATTTTTAGCTGTCATTAACTGAAATTTGTGACTCACTGCTCTGTTTTTTCATTATTTGATTCTTTAGAATAGAATCTTTGTTTTAATACTTTGTGCTATTTTTAATTGGAGTCATTTAAAATATTTTACAGGAACCGTTGATCCCAATAGGGAGTCCGGTTTAGGAAGTGATTCTGACAATATGGCAGAATTGGCAGCGTTGTTAAATACTGAAATACCAGAAGGTCAGAATAGCTTATCGGACAGCCATACAAATTTAGAAAGAGTTGCTGAATATTGCGAAGGAAATTATTTTCAAGTACGTTTTCTAATTAAACTATTAGTTTTATTTATGTTACTTTACTTCATAGTTCAGTTTGTGTAAATTATATTGTGTGTTTGTTATGTGTAGTTTGTTAGTTACCTGAGTTATTGTGGTTACTGTTATTAATACTGCTGATTGTTTAAAAGCTCAGCCCACTTAAAACCATATGCTTTTCTTCTCAGGAGCATTTGTTATTGTATAAAGCCAGTTCCAGTGCCTACGCCAGAGAGGGTAATTTCAAACAAAACTATCATGAGCTGAATCATCATGAGCTATTTAGCAAATAAGAAATTGGTCTGTCCATAAAGAATTCAAAATTAAAAAAAGTACCCCTTTTGTGTCATCCTTCTTGTGCTGCATAGTTCTATGAATTCTTTAGCAACTCTTATGACGTATTTTTTTATCTTGAGTGACATTGTTTTTACTTTTCTTGAGAAGTGTTTTGAAAAACAATATGACAAATCTTTTTTTTCCCAAATTCTGTTTAATACTTTTGCAGAGATCTCTTCTTTTGTAGAAGAGATTTTTTTTATATAAAGATAATTTAAAACTTGAACTATAGATGTTAAGTATTGGTTATCAATATAAAATAAATATCTCTGTTTTTTATTAAAGTAGAGATATAAAAAAATTATGAAATTCATGAACTATTTTACTAATATGATTCCAGGAAGTGTTTCAACAGAAGAAAATTAAAAATTTGCTGGGAGCTTTGTATTAAGATGTATGGTGGAGTGTGTTGAGAAGGATAAGTGCCAGAATAACATGTTAGTATGTATATACTATGTAAGTAAATTAAAATCTCTATTATTTACCATGGCATGATAACATGTCATGCCGTACATAGTCATCGGAAAACAAAAAATATAAAAATAATTATACAGAGTGACTTACGGGAAACGGACAGTTTTCAAATGAGCATTACAAAGTTAATTTACAAAATAATATTATTTTATTGTTACACAAATAAAGGTAAAAACATTCTGTTTTATTAAAAATAATCATTTTATGAAAATTATTACACTCATGTGGTGGTCATCCATTTTAATGCAGATTTCCAGCCTCTTTAGAAAATCATCCTTATCTCGCATCAACATGTCTTGTTCAGTCAACTGCACCTCTTCCATAATTGCATCTTTCAAGTTTATTAAATTACTGGGTTTGTGAGCATAAACACGTTCATTCAAATATCTCCATATGAAATAGTCACAGGAGGACAAATCTAGTGATCTTGGCGGCCATAGTAAGTTACCAAAATGGGAAATCAGCTAGCCATGAAACATGTTTCTCACAACTACCATTGATGTGCAGGCAGTGTGCGCTATGGCACCATCCTGTTGGAAATAAATGTTTCTCATGTTTAATCCTTGCCTCTGTAGTTCTGGTCCAAGAAATGTATTCAATATATGTACAAAGTGTTGTGAGTTCACTGTCAATGTAACGCCATTTTAGTAAAATTTTCCTCACACAATCACGGCTCTTGTTGTTCTCGTGCATGTCTGCGTGCAGATCGACTTTGACTCCTGATTAATGCCGCTCTCACTCTGGCAATATTTTTGGGCATCCTTATGGTTCTTGGAGGGCCTGGTGGCTTTTTCTTTGTTATTGTTCCTGTTGTTCTGAACGCCTCAATCCACCTTAACAACATGTTTTTGCATGGAACTGTGCCATTCCGATGTTGTTGAAGTGATGACAAAAGATCCGCTGTGTTGTGACAATAGACTAATTATTTTGAATATAAGTATCGTACATGAAAACATGATACTGTATCGTTCACTTCTCCATTGTGACTGTAACGGTAGGCCATGCTCAATTGAATTACTTAACCTCAATCTTCCCATCACCTGTAACAAAAATGCACTGGCTGTTCAAAAAAAATTCGTTTCCTGTAAGTCACATTGTACGTACACGGGGTCTGTTCGAGAAAATAACCAAACTTTATTTTATTAATCTTTGTTATTAATTTTACAGATTATCGGTCTTTGTCCCCTTCAAAGTACTGCTCTCTCCCATTCACACACTTTTCCCAGCAGTGTTTCGATTTGGAGAAGCAGATAGCTTCATTTGAAATAGCCTTTGATCTTCGTGATGAATTTCCTTTGATGTCATCAGTAGTCTCAAAACAGCATCCTTTCTCACTGATTTTAATCGGAAATGAAAAGAAATCGCTAGGAACCAGGTCTGGTGAGTAGGGAGGCTAAGGGAGGACAGTCATCTGATTTTTGGGAAAAAACTGACGAATTGACAAAGCTGAGTGTGCAGGCGCATTGTCATGGTGAAGGAACCATGAGTTGTCTTGCCACAACTGCAGTTTCTTTGAGATTTTTTTCACATAACTGTTGTAAAATACCACGAGAGTATGCACAGTTCACTCGCTGTTTTATCTTGAGGTAAGAATTCAAAATGCACAATTCCATTAAAATTGAAAAAAAAAGAGAGCATCACTTTGACATTGGATTGAGACTGACTTGCTTTTTTGGAGCGTGGAGATCCTTTGCTGATTCATCGTGATGATTGAACTTTTGTCTCAATTTTGTAGCTGTTAACCCGGCTTTTGGTTTCTGTTACGATCTCTTGCATGAATGTTTCATCGTCATCGGGCTTATCCAAGATGTCAACAAATGTCCACTTGATGTTCTTTCTGCTGTTTGGTCATCAAACGAGGAACAAACTTTGCTGCAACTCGATGCACGTTCAATTTTTCAGTCAAAATGTCACGGCATGTCCAACTGAGATGCTATCTCTTCTTCAAGTTCTCTGACAATCGATCGGCGATTTGCACGCACCATATCATTGATTTTCTGAACGCGGGTGTCATCAGTTGAAGTCAAAGGCTAACCTAATTGAGGGTCATCTTCAATCGACTGACAACCGTTTTAAATTGTGAAAACATTCGTAACATTGTGTACGACCTAGAGAATCATCTCCATAAGCTTGATTCAAAAGTTGAAACATTTCTGTGAAAGTTTTCCCCAGTTTTACGCAAAAGTTTACATCGTATCCTTACTCTTTTTTTCTTGAAAATCGAACATTATAAAAATCACTACTAACACTTAAACTTGTTGCATTCAAATAATAATCGCACGAAAACTAAAGTAGATATCAACAATCCAAGAACAGTGGTTACAGAGGAGGTTATGCAAAACAGTGCTGTCAACTGCATGTCGCTAAATATCTCTTGTGTTTATTAAAAATGTTCAGTTATTTTCTAAACAGACCTCGTAGATGCACACGCACGTATGCGTGCTTCTGAGTATTGATTTTATTTGGTTTATAATTATTTTGATGATTATTGTAGTTAAGAAATAAAATTATTTGTTTTTTATTTATTAACTAATTATTTTTCATAAGCCAAGAAATATTAATAGGCTATAGTAGTTACAGATGACCGCTTCTACACGACAGCCAATCAGAGCGCAGCATTCTGATCACATAACTAAGCCACTCGCACTTTATTTTAGAGAACAATTTACATATTATGCAGCCTTGTAGGCAAATTCACATTTTCACACTTTTGCGAGCGTCATTAACGATTCTTTAACGGGATTCCCTAATCTTTTACAACGGTCTGATTCTTGGAATCCCCCATCTTGCGTTTGTAATGTGTATATTATAGCCTGTCGATGACGTCAGGGAATTCTTATTGTATACAGCTGTTAAGTATTCACTATAATAAATGTTAAATAAAATTAAAAAAACGCGACCTTGATAATAAATTTATCTGTACGTAGGTCATTCATTATACAGACAGACCGGTCGAACCAAAACCCTTGCCATTACGTTCAGTTTCATCTAGTGTTCGCTTTCCTTCCACGATATGCGTTTGTATTAGGATATTATCATTTGCGCTATTCTCATCCCCTTCTGCCCTGTAAAATCTTTATCGCCCGAGTTAATAACCCGACTTTAATTTCACCTCGGTAATCAGCATCGACCGTGCCCGGCGAATTCACAATGTAATGCCATAGCTCATCGCCATATCCGACTTAGGTCTTATTTGTGCTTCGTACTTTTTAGGCGACGTATATCGTTGCCTAAATAATCGCAATGCCGGTTGCGATTATTTTTATTTCACCGGTTTTGAAAATCGTTTCGATTGTTGAAATTAAATCTAAACCGGCGCTTTGTTCGGTAGCATATTTAGGAAAATCAACGAAATTATTCAATTTCTTAATTTTAAAAACTTCCATTTCCAAATATTTATACTGAAAAAGAAATAAATACAAAACAAATAATTTATGAGTGTAAAAAAAAAAACAAAAAATAAAAATTTCTACATTTTATTCTTGCGCTTTATCACTTCACCCGTCAGCGGAGAATATGCGATTACATTATCGTAAATTAATAAACAATACGCTACTGTATTTGGTTTAAAATTCTCTTCCGCTTCAACTTTTAATTTTTAAATCGATTACACCAATTTTTACGGATTCATTTTGATGCGAGCAATCGATCGCATATAAAGGAGATTTGGTTTTGTAATCGGAAAACGTGTACGGTGAATCTATTTTTATAATATGATTTTTGAAAATTAATAAACATTCTATACATCTTCGCTTGATTCCCCTGTAAATCTTCATACGGATATTTGTTTGAATTAATCATTACACAAATATTTTTAACGTTACAAGAATCGAATTCTGACGCGTCCTTCACGGCTTTTTCTTTCCTATCGGTTTGAAAACTTACAATAACAAAGCAAGGTTTATCTATTTGCGACAACGTTGTCACATTCCGTGTAAAATAATTCGTTTGAGGAACCGCTGTATTTTCATGAAGATCCCACGCTCTGAACGCCATACGCACATCTTTATTTTGATTTCTCATTTTAGCTAATTCCAGCTCATATTCGGGTGTGACTTTTAAATATGGGACAACCCACACTGTCTGTTAATTCTATCTTAGATTTGCGGTCGTGAACCGTATCGCTAAAGCGTTTACGTCGCTATCAAAACGTCTCGACACTTATTCCTGTCTATTGTTTATGATTATTTTTTTATAGCCTTCAGCGAAACCCAACAGCATCGATATCGGTATGCGTAAAGTGAAATTACCATTTTCATCTAAATCGACTTTATTTTTTCCACCGACTCATCCCGCTATTTCGGCAGTTGTCAAAAGAGAATTTATCATTGAAAGAGTGTTTTTCATAACCGATGTCACGCCTACATTTTTCACCGAAGCTACTTGTGCGTTAATAAGATATCGTATATCCTGGAATAAAAAGGCCACAGCAAAATTAACTAATTCTGAAGTAGTAGATTTTTTCCGTCTGCTCCGACGAGTTTGCCGGAAACAATCAAATAACTTTCACTCGGAACGGTATACATGTTGATTTATAGGAATTTTAATTTCCTTTTCGATTTTATTCGCTAAGGAATAACGATTGTGAAATTGATTATATGTTAGGGACTCATCTGAACGCGCAACTTTATTAACTGTTAAATAATTCATCACTATATAAAAAAATTGAATTCTTCAATTCAATAACGTATTGAGTTTCCCGTCAACAATCTCAAAACCTAGAGGCTTTAATTTTTCAATGTTTTTCTCCGTCAATTTGAAACGTTTTTTAACATCAATTTCATCATCAAATACCAGCGGCATATCTATAATAAAAATAAAAATTCAAATTACAATATTCTATTTATTATTCAGACATTTGGTAGCTGGAATTCCAGCAACCAAAATATTATGTATAAAGTCGATTCAAAAGGTACAAATCCGTGACTTCTGGTACTTATTTAGCGTGTAAAATTATTTATATTCTTTCAAAATCAACATGTTTACTCTTTCGCCGCGTAGATTTTATAAATTATCATTTTCATCGGTCAACGATATTTTTTTTTTTTTTTTTTTGTCTTCAGTCATTTGACTGGTTTGATGCAGCTCTCCAAGATTCCCTATCTAGTGCTAGTCGTTTCATTTCAGTATACCCTCTACATCCTACATCCCCAACAATTTGTTTTACATACTCCAAACGTGGCCTGCCTACACAATTTTTCCCTTCTACCTGTCCTTCCAATATTAAAGCGACTATTCCAGGATGCCTTAGTATGTGGCCTATAAGTCTGTCTCTTCTTTTAACTATATTTTTCCAAACGCTTCTTTCTTCATCTATTTGCCGCAATACCTCTTCATTTGTCACTTTATCCACCCATCTGATTTTTAACATTCTCCTATAGCACCACATTTCAAAAGCTTCTAATCTTTTCTTCTCAGATACTTCGATTGTCCAAGTTTCACTTCCATATAAAGCGACACTCCAAACATACACTTTCAAAAATCTTTTCCTGAGATTTAAATTAATTTTTGATGTAAACAAATTATATTTCTTACTGAAGGCTCGTTTAGCTTGTGCTATTCGGCATTTTATATCGCTCCTGCTTCGTCCATCTTTAGTAATTTTACTTCCCAAATAACAAAATTCTTCTACCTCCATAATCTTTTCTCCTCCTATTTTCACATTCAGTGGTCCATCTTTGTTATTTCTACTACATTTCATTACTTTTGTTTTGTTCTTGTTTATTTTCATGCGATAGTTCTTGCGTAGGACTTCATCTATGCCGTTCATTGTTTCTTCTAAATCCTTTTTACTCTCGGCTAGAATTACTATATCATCAGCAAATCGTAGCATCTTTATCTTTTCACCTTGTACTGTTACTCCGAATCTAAACTGTTCTTTAACATCATTAACTGCTAGTTCCATGTAAAGATTAAAAAGTAACGGAGATAGGGAACATCCTTGTCGGACTCCCTTTCTTATTAGGGCTTCTTTCTTATGTTCTTCAATTGTTATTGTTGCTGTTTGGTTCCTGTACATGTTAGCAATTGTTCTTCTATCTCTGTATTTGAACCCTAATTTTTTTAAAATGCTGAACATTTTATTCCAATCTACGTTATCGAAAGCCTTTTCTAGGTCTATAAACGCCAAGTATGTTGGTTTGTTTTTCTTTAATCTTCCTTCTACTATTAATCTGAGGCCTAAAATTGCTTCCCTTGTCCCTATACTTTTCCTGAAACCAAATTGGTCTTCTCCTAACACTTCTTCCACTCTCCTCTCAATTCTTCTGTATAAAATTCTAGTTAAGATTTTTGATGCATGACTAGTTAAACTAATTGTTCTGTATTCTTCACATTTATCTGCCCCTGCTTTCTTTGGTATCATAACTATAACACTTTTTTTGAAGTCTGACGGAAATTCCCCTTTTTCATAAATATTACACACCAGTTTGTATAATCTATCAATCGCTTCCTCACCTGCACTGCGCAGTAATTCTACAGGTATTCCGTCTATTCCAGGAGCCTTTCTGCCATTTAAATCTTTTAATGCTCTCTTAAATTCAGATCTCAGTATTGTTTCTCCCATTTCATCCTCCTCAACTTCCTCTTCTTCCTCTATAACACCATTTTCTAATTCATTTCCTCCGTATAACTCTTCAATATATTCCACCCATCTATCGACTTTACCTTTCGTATTATATATTGGTGTACCATCTTTGTTTAACACATTATTAGATTTTAATTTATTTACCCCAAAATTTTCCTTAACTTTCCTGTATGCTCCGTCAATTTTACCAATGTTCATTTCTCTTTCCACTTCTGAACACTTTTCTTTAATCCACTCTTCTTTCGCCAGTTTGCATTTCCTATTTATAGCATTTCTTAATTGCCGATAGTTCCTTTTACTTTCTTCATCATTAGCATTCTTATATTTTCTACGTTCATCCATCAGCTGCAATATATCGTCTGAAACCCAAGGTTTTCTACCAGTTCTCTTTATTCCGCCTAAGTTTGCTTCTGCTGATTTAAGAATTTCCTTTTTAACATTCTCCCATTCTTCTTCTACATTTTCTACCATATCTTTTTTACTCAGACCTCTTGCGATGTCCTCCTCAAAAATCTTCTTTACCTCCTCTTCCTCAAGCTTCTCTAAATTCCACCGATTCATCTGACAACTTTTCTTCAGGTTTTTAAACCCCAATCTACATTTCATTATCACCAAATTATGGTCGCTATCAATGTCTGCTCCAGGGTAAGTTTTGCAGTCAACGAGTTGATTTCTAAATCTTTGCTTAACCATGATATAATCTATCTGATACCTTCCAGTATCGCCTGGCTTTTTCCAAGTGTATATTCTTCTATTATGATTTTTAAATTGGGTGTTGGCAATTACTAAATTATACTTCGTGCAAAACTCTATAAGTCGGTCCCCTCTTTCATTCCTTTTGCCCAGCCCGTATTCACCCACTATATTTCCTTCCTTGCCTTTTCCAATGCTTGCATTCCAATCTCCAACTATTATTAAATTTTCATCTCCCTTTACGTGTTTAATTGCTTCATCAATCTCTTCGTATACACACTCTACCTCATCATCATCATGGGCGCTTGTAGGCATATAAACGTTAACAATCGTTGTCGGTTTAGGTTTTGATTTTATCCTTATTACAATGATTCTATCGCTATGCGTTTTGAGTCAACGATATAACTAAATCATAAATTTCTCTCGCATTTACCGATAGAAATTCAATATAAAATGGATATTCTTCAATCGCATCACCAGGATCTACACTCAACGGAAACTCGTACAAAATACGATCTTGATCTTCATTTCTAAAACTGCAGGAAATAATATTACATTTTACACGTATTACATTTACAGGAGCGATATTTATTATTCGATCTGAAAGATGCGTCACATTCGGTTTGAGAATTCTCGCCCCGTAACCCAACAGACTGTCGATACTAGAATCTGTATCCGAAAAATCTCCATACAGTGCTTTTAATTTCACCCTGTAACGTATTGGTGTTTGCTCGCGAGGTTATGGTTTGATTAATGTTTTTCATTTCACTCTATATGTTCACCGATAACTTCAATTTGATAACTACCCGTTTGTATAGTTATATAATTTTTCTTTCTAAATACATAATTATTATTTTCATCTTTTTTAACATCCTTATCGAACGCATAACAGAATTTATTATTTTTATTCTCTTCAACGTTTGGAATAGTGTTGGCGGTCATTATCCACTTAAGACCTAATTCTTGTTGACCTTTTGAAAAGTCGATCGGTGGAAAAAATTATTTTTTAATCGTCGAACTGTTACCGTCAATCGATAATAGACACGATATATCTATTTAGAAAAAAAACAAAAAACAAAAATGTATAATTTATTCACATAAAAATGCTTAACAATCGACCGCAAATTACATCGTCATCGGTTTTACATCTACTGTAATTGTACGTTACGTTAGATTTTCTGAAATATTTCATCAATTCTGGTGTCAATGCACATCGTCTATGCTATCAAAATAATTACATTTTTATCGATTTTCCGAAAACAAACCCAATGCGTACCGCGACCGCTCAAACTGTCTAAATTGATTATAGCGCATTCATTTTTCCTAATCTTTTTCGGTAAATCGTCCAACATAAAAATACCTCAAAAATGCGGAATTTTCAACTGTTTTGCGTACACAATCAACTCGTAATCGTATAAAGCGCGATTTAGTATTGAATCGATTATTTCTTTTCTCTGCGTTTCTTAGCAATAACGCTGCCACCTTTCTTCAGTCTTAATCGACCACCGCTTTTTAATCTACCACCAAATTTAGATTTAAGTTTCATTGCGTTAGTTACCGCATAGGCGGCCGCTCTTTCAGTCAAATTACTATCCGGTGCAAGCACACGTTCCCAAGCTCGTTCGGCAAGCGCTTTATCGGCTTGAGATCTGGTTTTGCCGACTGAATATTTGGAATAAGCTATATCGTGCAGTTTATACGCTTCGTCTAATTTATTTATGCCTTTATCACCACGTTTCAACCGCTTATCTAACTTCGTACCCGGGTCGCAATAATTGTAACCTGGAATATGAGCTTCAAACGGCAATAAACCAAAAATTTTGTTCAAAACGGAACCGATAATACCACGGCCTTTTTTCGTCTTCGTTATCTTCTTCATGTCTACATATAAAAAAATTTATCTTAATTCAAATACATCATCGATACAAAAATCTAAATGATTTCTTAATGCATTTTAAATTAGGTGGTCCGAATTCGGGTCCCCAAAATATTTATTATAAAATAAAAAATATAATACATTTCTCAATAAAACAGTTTCTAAACGATCGGTTTTAGTCGGCTCGAATTCGAGCCAAAAAAAGTTTCATATAAAGTAATTTTTATACGATAAAATGTATCTAAGTTTGCTCACTCAGATTTGAGTGACCAAAATGACTTTTCATTTTCACGAATCTTTTCTGCAATGTGTGCCTTGATGTTAGCTTTTACGAGATCTGTAATGGGACCGTTTAATTCATCGTCTATATACTTTGCGATTTTTTCTTTAAGCGATTCGAGGTCATCTTTCATGAACTGTACAGTTTCGTCTGCAAGTTTCACTTTTTCATCTTCTATATATTTTTTGATGCTTACATCACGGTTTATTATTTCGTGATTTAATCGTTCCAAACCTACAAACTTTCACCGAGACCGTTTGTGTATTCGTCAAACATAAGTTTACACCGTTTAAAATTCAACGCGTCCGCATCATCGATATGATCGGATACGTTTCACAATCTGTGATGGTTTATATCAAAATTTCCATCGGATGTGAGGGAAAACCTTACCCCTGGTGGACCAAGTTTTCCGTTTCCTCCTCGACGACCGTTGTGACCTAATCTTAATCGTGACATGTCTCTATCTAAACATCAAAACCAGTATATATAAAATTGTGACTAAGCTTGGTCCTTTTCTGGTGAGTGGGTACCACCTTTTTCAAAAAGTAACAAAGTACCCATATTTTTTTGTTTTTTAATAACCAAATTAACCTCCAAAACATAATTTTTATTAAAATAACCCAATAGCTCTTTAGGGTCACATTCCTTCTTATTGTGATTTTTAGCTCACCACCATAAACTTTCATTACTTTGGGAATATGCATCTGTTTTTGGATCAACAAAGTTTTCACTATGGTTTTCTGTATCACGTTTGTAATTAGTCAAGGTTAGCGAGCAAAAAGAGTGTAGGATAAGTTTGGTTAGATTATATTTATAATTTCTCTACAAATGCCCACTGATTTGAAAGAATTCTGCCCGTATTGTATTTTCTTTTTGAAAATGAGGACTTGTCTATATCTACTGTCATTTGTGTAAGTATATAATTCATACCTTCTAAATCTTCTATACAATCAAATGCTTTTCATAAATCTGATATGATTTTAGTACCTGGTTCAATACATGCTACAACTGTAGACATTAATGTCTCCTTTGTTCTATCAGGAACAGCACACATGAAACATTTTTTTGTTTCATGATAAATTTCTCCAAAAACCCGCTATTGTGGTAACATTCAATCTCTATTGTATTTTCTTTTAGAAAACAGAGACTCATCAATACTACAATTGTTCCAGGTCCACCTAGTTTTGTAATAATTTAAAGGCACATATCTCAGTAATAAATATAATAATAATTATTTAAAAAAAATGTTATTTGGTTATTGTTATATAAATGTAAAAATGTTTTTATTATTTTTAAAAACAAAAAGAAAAAGGTTATACCCGCTTACTGAAAAAGGTTTTATAGAATCTAACAGACAGGTTTATTTTTATTCTTTTACCGATTTTCTTTGTTTTTTTTATTTAATAAAAACCTTTTTACAAGACTGCCCAGAAAGGATTGCAACGTATTTAGGGTGTATGAATATATATTTGTTCCACCGTAGAAGCTCAACGGCTGAACCGATTTAGATGTATGATCCCGCGTTGGAATCCTTACGTTATCGGGAGTGTCATAGGCTATATATATATATATATATATATATATAAATAAAAAAAATTACAATGAAATTGTAAACGGTACGGTAAGAGTCTCGCAGATATCATTATTTCCTCAAAAACAAAAATTTCTGTAATATAAATAAAACTGTTTTTTACAAAACGATGCTGATATCAAAAAAGGTTAAGAGACTACATTTCTATTATCAAAATCTGTTATTAATTTAGAATTCTCTTTAAAAAAGAATACATGGTAAATATATTTAACAGACAATGAATATACAATAAGTGATAATAAACAATGTTTAAGCGTTCCATATAATAAGCAAAAGATAATAATAAAAATTTGTTACATAATTCTTACCGGCCCGATTTCATTTATTAAACAACGAATAATCATAAAAATTTTATTATTTCTGTAAATGTGATATGTATTACATATAAATGAAATCGGTCCGGTAAGAGTTTTGTAACAATTTTTTTTTTTTTTTCTTATTATACGGAATGCTTAAACATTGTTTATTATCTATTATTGTGTATTTATTGTCTATTACATTTATTTAACATGTATTTTTTTAAAGAAAATTCTAAATTAATAACAAATTTTGATAACAGAAATGTTAGTGTCTTACCTTTTTTGATATCTTTATCGTTTTGTTAAAAACAGTTTTATTTATACTACAGAAATTTTTGTCTTTTGAGCTGGAGAAATGATATCTGCGAGACTCTTACCGTACCGTTTACAATTTCATTGTAATTTTTTCGTATATCACTGCGTTTTGTTGATTATTCTTTTATTTATTTTTTTTTATGCATTACTGACTGTTATCTTATGGATTTTATATTAAACTTTATTGCCTTAGAACAAACAAATTGAATTTCAAGGCCAATTTTTTTGTCGATAGTTTTAATAAAACTAGGATAATGATGACCTTTACGAATTGAAAATCCCTGATGTAATATTGCACTTATTACTTTGTAAGTGAAACCCTCCATATTTATCGTTAAATTCGATTTTAAAAATCGAATTTATTTCTGTTTAATTTATTCCTTTTTTAATAAAAGTAATATAATCTCTTGAAAACTAATACTTTTATTATTTTTTTTTAAAGAAGTTATTGGAATTAAAAAAATTGTTTTATATTCAGTACTTTCACTTACATAACGGTATTTATTATTAAAACAAATTATATTTTCTTTTTATTTAAAATTTTTTTATTTCAAATTCATTTATCAAGTTTTTTGTACGCTACCTAGTACTATCAAGTACTGCTATCTAGCGGCGCGATTCGTAAATGTACATTAAAAAACGAATAAAATGACATTCGAGTTCCGCGGTTTATCAAATGGAAAAAAAACTCTGTCTAACAAAATTTGAGGTATTTTTTGAAAGTATTCTTTATTACTAATCCAATTGAACTGAAATGTAATATTTTCACGCTTATTTTTATTTTTCCCGTTTTCATTGCACTGTTAGATTAGGTCATCTTTAGAACTGTAAACGTAGTTCGTTGACTTCGTCGCCTCTTACCTACGAAGTTCTAACGAACTCCGTTTTATATGTATATATATATATATTTATTGTAGTAAAAATTTGCCGGTTTGAAACAAACTTTAATGAATTGAATTAATGGACTGGGAACTGTCAGCCTTTATCACTGTGTTAGCTGGGTTTGAACTGAACGATTCAAATCAATCGAATAAAGAAAATTAAAAAAAAAATAATAAAATAAAATTTACATTAAATAAAATAAAATACGTAATATTAAATAAATTTAAAAAAAAAAATTGTTTAATAATAATGGGTTTCCCGTGGGTACTGCGTGGGAGGATAAAATGGTGAGGTGTTACGAGCACCTCTTGCGAGGCTAGACCAATCATCACCATCAACCGGTAACAAACGGGATATCCCTGGGGCGCTGTTTTGGGAGATGCAATGGGATGCTCTTATAATATCTCTGCAAACAATGTTCTGATTTTCAAAATTCAAACGGGGTATTTGTTAGAAGGTCGAAAGCTAACTTTCGCATGCATAAAGGTTCACTCGCGATCTAACAGTTATTAGTTATCTAACAGAACGGTATTACTGCAGTTAAGAAAAAGTTCAAAATCCAATTTTTTTGGATTCTGGGTTTTTTGGACACTTTTGTGCCAGTCGATTGAAGCAAAAAGGGGAGGTGCACAACTAGATGTTACAAGAGTACTAAATCCAGAATTTCAACATTATACGGTTAATCGTTTGTGAGTTATGCGAAATAAATACTACGTACAGACTTCACGCCGAAACTAGTCAGAATGGATTCAGGAATGGTCAAAATGGATATTTTCGTTGAAATCTGAAAACCGAGATTTTTCACGATACAATACTTACTTTACTTCGTACAAGGAAATAAAAACACTACTGCCAAAATAAAAGATAATAAAAAAAACGGCAATAAATCGAAATAAAGAAAAGAAAACAAGGTATGGAAATAAAGGACTAAACATTGTTATTCAGTATTTAATTAAATTAAATAACGGGTGACCAATCAAGTTTCAGACAGTTTTAATTTGTTTAAATATATTTTTGATATTGTAAAATAGCAGGCATTTAAGGTTGTCAAATGATTAAGTTCTCACCAGGTCTGACATCGATAAGAAAATTTTTTCTTTCAACGAAAATATTTAAATACAGTCGGGAGGCTCTGTATAGTACTTATCCTACATTAAAGAGCTCTGAATAGTAATTATTCTGCATTAAAGATTTTAAGATTTTTATTGAATAAAATGGAAAATAAAAAAAAAACATACATTATAATATTTTTGTAAATTAATTGTAAATTTTATTTAATATATTTTAGTTTTCCTATAAATTTGTTTGTGATTTTTTCACTTTGAATGTAGACAAAATTAAAGTAAAATAGAATTACAGAAAAAATGAATTAAAGACAAACAATTTTTCGTTACGTATTCTTCTTATTCTTTTTGGCACACACACACACAAATATAACATCACGTAAAATGATATAATATCTTAACAATTGTAACAGACAAACTGTGAACTGCAAAGTTATATCCAGCTTTATAATATGCAAATCTAAAAAGAAAATGTTACGATTGTTTATACTACAAAGGGAACTGCAAAGAATGTTATGGGGAATTGAATTTAGGGCGCTTAGAAAAAGAAGAAAAAAAAGAAGAGTCCTTCAAAATTGTTGCTGGTTTACTTAAAGGTGACATGTTACGGGCCGCCGGCCAGGCGACTTTTTAAAGAAACAAAGATAGATAGATGTATAAGAAACCGGGCAACATGAAAAAAAAAGGATGGTATGAGAAAGTTTATCGAGGGTGGTGGGAGTATAGAGTAACCTAAAGAGGGTTGGTAAAAGATTCTGACATTCCATACAAGAGTAAAATAAAAGTAAAGAAAAAATGAATTGTTTTCTGCCCGATTCTGATAGAATTATTGGCGGAAAATTTCTATTAAATTTGTGTTAGTTGTCTGTCCTTTTTATCATAAATTTTCCCTAAAATATTTGAATGAAATAAAAAAATAACCTGGTTTCATTTCCTCCTAAATTTTATTTATTCAAAAATCTTCAACGAAATAATTTACGGTTTTTCCAAAAATTTTGGAATAAATTTTTTTTAATACAAAACTAATAAATAATGAACAGACTAACCCAGAATTGAAATATTTAAATAAGGTTCTACCTAAGGATATTTTTTACTGATTATAATATTAGTATAATTTTCTGCTTGTTATTCAGAACGATTCACCAATGAATGTAACAAAACTTTCAGAACATGTTTCATTGGTGAAAATAAAGAAAAAAGTTCATATAGACGTAAATTCGAAAACGCTTTGATAGCGTCAATAGTGTCGTCCAGCGAAAGATTTGTCCTGATTTCTGCGCCTTCGATAAAATTGGGCCAGGCTGCTATTCTTGAAACCTAAATTAAAAGGTAGATTTAATGACTTATCTGACCTTCTTCTTTCTTTTCCTGTTACCCTCCGGTATTTACCTTTCAGATAATACTTCAGAAGATGATATGTATGAGTGTAAATGAAGTGTAGTCTTGTACAGTCTCAGTTCGACCGTTCCTGAGATGTGTGGTTAATTGTAACCCAACCACCAAAGAACACCGGTATCCACAATCTAGTATTCAAATTCGTGTAAAAATAATTGTCTGTAGTAGAACTTCAACGCTGGAACTCTCGACTTCCAAATCAGCTGATTTGGGAAAACGCGTTCACCACTAGACCAACCCGGTGGGTGACTTATCTGACCTGAAAAATTGAAAAAAAAAAATAAAAAAATAATAAACTTCACTAGATTTTGTTTAATTTTAATTTCATTGTAGTTAACAACAGTTGTTTTTTTCCATCTAATGTTTTCTCAGTTATTCCTACTTTATTTTTATTTCCGTAAGGTGGTCGTAAACGATGTTTTATCCCCTAAGTTTAAACAGAATTTAAATTAATATTAAAATAATTTTTTAAAGCTGTTTGGTTTATTTAATAATGAATTTTAATTATTATTATTATTATTATTATTAATACACTGGACTATTGCACTCATACACCCACTACACAAGAAAGGAGACAAAATCAACCCCGAAAACTACAGAGGAATTTCACTATTAGATTGCGCATATAAAATACTGTCAAGAATAATACTGAATAAAATTAAATATCAACTCGAAAATGAACCGGGAAAATATCAGGGGGGATTTAGACCGTGGAGAAGCTGTCCTGAACAAATAATAACTCTCAAATTAATAATGGATGTACACAAAACGAAACGGAGACAACTAATAATATCATTCGTAGATTTCCAGAATGCTTACGACAGTATTCGTAGACCATCGACGCTGAAAATACTAAGAAACCTAGGATTACACCCGAAACTAGTAAAAATGATACTGACGTTAACCGACACATACTCTAAAACAAATTTCAGAGGAGAAATATCAGAACCGTTTCTAATGAAAACAGGTTTAAGACAAGAAGATGGAGTATCCCCACCGCTCTTCAACCGCGCCCTAGAATGTGTAATGAGAGAACGGTACAAAAAAGACCCACCACACGTAACAATTGAAACAAGGAAGCATGTAAACCGTCTAGCATTTGCAGATGACCTAGCGTTTCTAGCCGATAACATCGCAGAAGCTAGAATCCGAGTAACTTCATTGGAAGAACTAGTAGGAGAAAAAAGGCCTAAGAATATCATATGAAAACACTAGAATAATGATCATAAATTCCCTGGTATTGAACCACGTAATCATTAACGGACGCAAAGTCGAGCTAGTTGAACGGTTTAAATATTTAGGAGAAAATATGACACATGACCTGAAACAAAAAATAAACTGGAAACAAAGATCACAAAAAGCCCAATTATGCCCAAAATACCACCAAAACAATATATAATAAAATATGCATCTCAATAAATACCAAACTCAAATATTACAAAACTGTAATCAGACCTATAATATCACACGGAAGCGTAACGCTCTTCAAACTAAAATCCATCATTTCCTACTCACCAGAGATGCGAAGAATAGAAAGAAGTTTTCTAAGAACATGCATAAATAAAAGAAGACTTACTGATGGAAGAGAATGGAGACTCATACCAAACCAAGATGTACATAAAGACGTAAAACCGGCCCTAGACTACTTTAGAAAGAAGAGAATCTCCTTCTTTGGACATTTATAAGGACAGAACCGAACAGGCTCGTCAGGAAATTGGTCGAGAAATTCTGCAAAATGTCCAAAACACCGACCTGGATAACCGAAATTAAAAAAGATATGCAAGAACTACAAATCAAAATAGAAGATTTACGAAACAAAACTGACAATATAATAATATTAAAAGAAGCAAATTCCTGATTTAAAATTAAAGAAAAGAAAACAACAACGAAGATTTGTTCTGAAGAACTCAAATAAGCGAGATCTGTCAGAATGAAGTATTGGGAAGCAATAAAAAAGAAAAAGAAAAGACGAACCAGAGTTGACTAAAGTGGTCCACTGTGACTTCAAAATCCTCAAAAAAAAAGAAAAGAAATATTACAATAAAATTTCATTATAATTCACCCCCCTCCCAAAAAAATAAATCTTAAATAACTTTTAATTGTTTGTACATTTTTAAGTGGATCTTTTTTTATTTTCCTAAATTTAACATAGTAAATGTAAAAAAAAAATCAAATAATTATCGTGAAGGTGAAGAACAGAAAAAAATAAAAAAATACCGGTACTTTGAATTTTTACATTTTTTTGGTTTATTTAAACGTATAAAAATAATTTTACAATAAAATTTCATTACAAATTACCCCTTCCTGAAAAAAGATATCTTAGGCAATTCTTTCACATTTAAAATTATTTTTCCATCATATAAGAATAAAAAAAACAATACAGAAAAATATTACAACTTTGTTGCCAGCTTTTTTTTATAATATTTTTTTTTTTTTAGAATTAATAGAAAAATCTTTACTGAAGTCGAAATTAAACTATTAATTTTTTAACAAATTTTTCTAAAATTAAAATAATAATTATTTTAAGAAAATTTTCTTGTAGTCCAACAAATTTACACTTAGAGAAAAAAAATTGTTACCTGGACTTTTATAAGTGGAAATGGTAAAGGGGCTTATAATAAACGTAAAAAAAATAATAAATGGCGAGTGAAGGTGGTGGAGGGGTGATTTGGGTGGTTGGGGGGATTGAAAAAAATTTTCCAATACAAAAGTAGCAAATCATGCAAAAATCTACAACTTATGTAGAGGTCACTTTTCAACATAACCTCAAAATTTCCGAGAAAAATGCGAAAAATCTTTGTTATTTTCTTTTTTTATTTTTCATTTCCGCAAAAATAATTTAATTTTGACGAAACTTAGTGAAAGTATACCTTTCTGTCTTTTTTTTTGTCTTCAGTCATTTGACTGGTTTGATGCAGCTCTCCAAGATTCCCTATCTAGTGCTAGTCGTTTCATTTCAGTATACCCTCTACATCCTACATCCCTAACAATTTGTTTTACATATTCCAAACGTCGCCTGCCTACACAATTTTTCCCTTCTACCTGTCCTTCCAATATTAAAGCGACTATTCCAGGATGCCTTAGTATGTGGCCTATAAGTCTGTCTCTTCTTTTAACTATATTTTTCCAAATGCTTCTTTCTTCATCTATTTGCCGCAATACCTCTTCATTTGTCACTTTATCCACCCGTCTGATTTTTAACATTCTCCTATAGCACCGCATTTCAAAAGCTTCTAATCTTTTCTTCTCCGATACTCCGATCGTCCATGTTTCACTTCCATATAAAGCGACACTCCAAACATACACTTTCAACAACCTTTTCCTCACATTTAAATTAATTTTTTATGTAAACAAATTATATTTCTTACTGAAGGCTCGTTTAGCTTGTGCTATTCGTTATTTTATATCGCTCCTGCTTCGTCCATCTTTAGTAATTCTACCTCCCAAATAACAAAATTCTTCTACCTCCATAATATTTTCTCCTCCCATTTTCACATTCAGTGGTCCATCTTTGTTATTTCTACTACATTTCATTACTTTTGTTTTATTCTTGTTTATTTTCACGCGATAGTTCTTGCGTAGGAATTCATCTATGCCGTTCATTGTTTCTTCTAAATCCTTTTTACTCTCGGCTAGAATTACTATATCATCAGCAAATCGTAGCATCTTTATCTTTTCACCTTGTACTGTTATTCTGAATCTAAATTGTTCTTAACATCATTAACTGCTAGTTCTATGTAAAGAATAAAAAGTAACGAAGATAGGGAACGTCCTTGTCAGACTCCCTTTTTGTATTACAGCTTCTTTCTTATCTTCTTTGATTATTATTCTTGCTTTTTGGTTCCTGTGAATGTTAGCAATCGTTCTTCTATCTCTGTATTTGAACCCTAATTTTTTTTTAAATGCTGAACATTTTATTCCAGTGTACGTTATCGAATGCCTTTTCTAGGTCTATAAATGCCAAGTATGTCGGTTTTTTTTCTTTAATGTTCCTTCTACTATTAATCTGAGCCCTAAAATTGCTTCCCTTGTCCCTATACTTTTCCTGAAACCAAATCGGTCTTCTCCTAACACTTCCTCCACTCTCCTCTCAATTCTTCTGTATAGAATTCTAGTTATGATTTTTGATGCACGACTAGTTAGACTAATTGTTCTGTATTCTTCACATTTTTCTGCCCCTGCTTTCTTTGGTATCATTACTATAACACTTTTTTTTGAAGGCTGACGGAAATTCCCCTTTTTCATAAATATTACACACCAGTTTGTATAATCTATCAATCGCTTCCTCACCTGCACTGCGCAGTAATTCTACAGGTATTCCGTCTATTCCAGGAGCCTTTCTGTCTTAAATAACCATAAATTTTTTTGACCTCAACTTTCTCCGGAAATCGCAAAAATACCATTTTTCGCCTCTTTTCAACCTCCTAGATGGATCCTTCACCGCCCCCTCATACATTTATTTTTTTATGTTTATTATAAGCCCCTTTACCGTTTCCACTTATAAAAGTCCAGGTAACAATTTTTTCCGCTCTAAATGAGTTATTTCGATCGGTCTATTGTCTTATTTCGTTATTAGCCTACAGAATTGGTCAAGTAGTTAATTCGTCGTCGCGTATCACTTGTTTTCGAAGTCGAAGGTTCTGAGGTTCAAATCCTAGTAAAAGTTAGTTGCTTTTATACGGATTTGAATACTGAAAAATGAATATCGGTGTACTTTAGTGGTTGTGATTCAATTAACGATACATCTCAGGAGTGGTCGGCCTGAGTTGTACAAGACTACATCTCATTTATATATTATACGTATAATTCTCATCTCATTGGGCCACGAGGAGTTTCTTATTGTTCTCTAGTTGAACAGATTGCAACGTACATATTAGTAATAATAAAAATATCTCGTTATTGTAGATTGTATTACATAATTTTTACCATTTATTTGTAATATTTTTTTTATTAAGAAATTTTATCTCATCTATTTCCACATCTTTTCCATTTTTCATTCCTTTTATTCCTTATATAACTTCCAGTTTTAGGATTGCTTTTCCTATTTTGTCATATTTCCATTTCAACCTCATCTTCTATGGAAAATTTATTTGTTTCCTATCAGTTTGATATAATTTTTCCACTATTATGTTCATCATCCACCTAATATAACGTTTCACCAATTCTACTGGAAATTTCTTTGATGCTTGTACTTTTTATGTAAGTAATACTAATCGTGCAGTAAGTCGATCAATAGATCGACTTACTGCATATAATTGTTTTTTTCTTGATCTATTTGCCAAATTTTTAAACTGACTACATCGTTACACTTTAAATTGTGGTTCAAATATGAATCGGTACATTTTTTTACAGAGCAAACAGTTTAATAGAATCTATTCGTAAAATAG
This sequence comes from Lycorma delicatula, assembly GCF_047948215.1. Taxonomy (NCBI): domain Eukaryota; kingdom Metazoa; phylum Arthropoda; class Insecta; order Hemiptera; family Fulgoridae; genus Lycorma; species Lycorma delicatula. Next base: position 209,430,223 of record NC_134456.1, read on the forward strand.
ACAGAACGATTATTTTAACCATCTTTTTTTTATTTTTAAGAGCAAGTAAGAAGCGAGTAATCTTACCCACCGGGTTAGTCTAGTGGTAAACTCGTCGACGTAAATCAGCTGATTTCAAAGTTGAAGTTCTCAGGTTCAAATCCCAATAAAGGTAGTTACTTTTATTCGGATTTGAATACTAGATCGTAGATACCGGTGTTCTTTGGTAGTCGGGTTTCAATTAACCACACGTCTCAGGAGTAGTCGATCTGAGTTGAAGACTTTACCGGTACAGTTACATTACAGTGGTAACTCGCTAATGACTTTAGTTGTTGATGCTACTGTAAATAAAAGTATTAAAAAAGTAATTAATTATTTTTATATATTTTAAATATTTTTGTATTAATTTGCTTAATGTTAAAATTTATAAATATTTTGTATCATTATATCACCTGCGACATTAAATAGAATATTGTATAAAAAAAAATGTATTTTTTTATTTTAATTACAGTAACATCATCTCTTTTTCTATTACATTAATACGGGTTTATTTACATATCCAAACACTTTAAACTTAATTTTTTTATGTAAATTCAAATTCAAAATAAGCCCTGGTATCAAAAATCTTTTCATTACTGTAAAATTAAGCAACGTTAACTTTATCTATTTATTTTCTGCCAAATTTTCATGTTTTTTCAATTCAGATTTCGGATTCCTTTTTCGCTTTCATTTGAAATTCCACATTATCTAACATCATAATTAATATTTTCATAATTTTGTATTAATTCTGTTATTTTTTTGAAAGCATTTTTACTTTTTTTAATAAGTAGAATTAAATCAAAATGTAAACAATAATACCAAAGTAGTGCTATCACTTCTATCTAGCGGTCATTTGTATAACTAATATGTGATTGTGGTTACACAAAGGAATTATTCCTATTATTTTATAAAGAATTTGTTTTTAAATACGAATAAAAATCTTTATCTTAAAAAAAAAAATCGAAATTAAAAGAAAATAATTTCATAAAAAAACCTTTTTTTATAATTCTGATCTTAAAATCCTAAAAGATGTTAAAAAGAATCAGTAAAAGTAAAAACTATCTCTTTCTCACATTAATATTATTATTTTATTTATTTATTTTTAGTTTTTTATGAGATGACGATCATCAAATGCTTTGATCATTTTGCCCTTTGAGAATAGAAAATTGTAGCGTATGAAAAATCCCATGCCCGATAGGGATTTGAACCCAGGACTCCGGTTGATAGGCTGAGACGCTATCATTCCGTCACGCAGATCGGGTGATGAAATCTGTAATTAGCTCGAATGAACGTGTTACGGAATACTCGTGTGTTTAATAAGCAAATTACCGTCACTTGTTGAGGAACGTGTATTGATTTCAGTTTGTAAGAATTAGAATCGTTTGTCGTGATTGGTTATATTTTATTCTGTTTACGCAAAATTATTCACTGTTATAAAGGAACAAAGTTTCAATGTATTTTCAATAAAATCTAATTGAATTTGAACAAAACAGTAAAGGTATCTTAATGTTTTCTTTACTCGTATATATTTGTTACGCAGTCAATTTTTTTTTATACATAAATTATTAGATTTTACATAAATATGTATAACTTCATTTTTTTCCGGTAAACGTATAGGCTTTCGAAACATGAAGTAGGATACAGTAGAAAAAGTCATCAATTTGACATTTAACAAAGAATGAAACTATGCAATAAAATTTCACGTAATCTTGCTACTAATTTAAATATATATTACTGCATTCTATGCAACAGCAAAACCGCGTTTGATGATAACACATTCTTGCCCCCTTGCTGCTTCACAGCGTTATTATACATTTAAAAAAATCTGAGGTGGATATCACATGACTTTCTTGTACGCCTATTAAATTACATATAAAAATTTTTTGGCTGCACCTCATTTAAACTTATTTCATTTGAAGGTGAGGTACGATCCTCCAGTTCTTTAATAATGTGGACAGTTTCACAATTGCTAAAATATTAGTTTTTATTAATATCAAATATTTATACAATTATTAATTCAACAACCTTACCTGAAATACTAGAATAGAGTAAAAGTTCCTTTAGTACTCTTTAAATAAATTTAAGTTTACAAAATGAAAACAAAAACGATTAATCAGATGTTTCATAAAATCTGATTTAGAAGATGAATATGTAAGATACGAAATTTACGACAGGATTTTGTGAAGACGAAATATTTGATAGCTTTGTATTAGTAGATACCCGGCTACTTTAAGTAGCCGGGTATCTACTGACACAATCTGATAATAGAGTAATAGATAATATAGTTTCTGATAACAGAGATAAAATACGAAAAAGGAAAACAGAAGTTTGAATAAGAGATAACTGAGGCATTAAGTTATAAGAAATATGTTGAAGTTAAAGATTAGCAGAGAAAAAGCCAAGTAGAATAACTTCATCTATCTTCTTTGCGGAGTAGTAACATCTCGACCTTTCATCCGGAGGTCCCGGTTCGAATCCCTGTAAGGCATGGCATTTTTCACACGCTACAAAATTCAATATCATCTATCGGTATCTTTAAGGAAGCGTAATCCTGTTGTTACTGTAAAAATAAATAAATAATTTATTAAAAAAAAGCCGGCAAAAGAAAAAGTTAAAAAAAGAAGAAGGATTCTGATTCGGACCTATGTGCCTTCCCCTTTTAAGATCCAAATATTTTATTATTTAAAATTTCATTTGACCATAACTCTGGAACCGATGAAAATAAGTACCACTTGTGATATATCATTGAAAATTTCTCGATGAGGGCTTATTACTGCAATTAAGAAAAGTCCAAAATCCAAAAAATTGGATTTTGGGCTTTTTTAGATACTTTTGGTCGATTGCAATCAAAAAGAGAGGTACACAACTAGATGTTATAACAGTCCTAAATTCAAAATCTCAACACCCTACGGCTAATCGTTTTTGAGTTATGTGAGATACATACATACATATCATATATACCTACATGTCACCCCGAAACTAGTCAAAATGGATTCATTCCATTTTGACTATATGAGTGATATTTAAAATAAATACAAAATGGTATTAATTAAACGGTGATATTTAAACTGGTAGTGGATTAACGGAGTAGAATACAGTTAAGTTAATTTTATTGGGTAAAATAATGAATCGCAACTAAGCTTGAATTACAGTAACAAAAAGCAATGACATACTGTTGACTAACGAATCGTGAATCTTTACTATACGATTAATACCATCTAGTGGTGACTTACAAAACTGAGATGTGATCTGGACATAGTGATAATGTCTGCAGGGTATGTAACAAAATTTAACCCGCAGTTTAGGTTTGATGTCCAATAACTTTGTTAAATTGCCAATAAACAAATAAAATTTCACAAACAAAATTTTTTAGAGAATTTTTATTCTGAGAAAATCAATGTAAGTAATGTTAACTGAACCCGAGAAAGAAACTTGCTTACAAATTAAAAATAAAACAGACAAATATGTATATACTCAATGGGCAACTAAAATATAATGCACACTGGGTTGTAAAATGAAGAAACCTCAAATGCCTGTGTGCATAACTGGGATGTAACATACATTATGTTTGTTACCTGGCTGTTATGTATTCACATTGAATACATTTTAATTAATAACTTTAGAATCCGCACACCGTATAACTTTTTCCTAACAAAAGATTTGATACATCGTTTATATTTACACATATATTAACTTTTAAGTTGCTAATACAACCAACACATGTTGTCTCTGGTGAATCTTTAGAGAATAAAAAAAAAACAAAATCCATTAATAATGTGTTAAAAAGAAAATAACAATGTGTTTAAGTTAAGGGCTCTACAAAATATAGAAGAAATATTTACATGATTACTTGATTTCATGTTTGACTTTACTGCCCGCCAAAATATTGGGCGATTTTTATTTAAACGTTTATTGACATAATTAGATAAGAAACAATAACATATAAATAAATCTTGAATTGAATAAGTTTTATAAACATATAAATTAATTAAACAAATAGAAACTTGTATAAGTTCTATGAGTAAATAAATCAATAGATTTGAACTGAATAAGTACGTAAAATAGATCTTACAATAAAGTACCTTGAACAAGTAGATTCCTTAAATAAATAGACGCATAATTAAGTAAAAAGTAAATTAAATAAAGTAATTAAGACACCTGATTAAGTAAATATTTTTAAGAAATAAATACCTTAAATAAATAGTTTCCTTGTTTAGACAGATACCTTGATTGTAAGTACTTGTTCAATTCTTTAAGACTGGCGATAAGTATAGTTTGTGTATTGATCTACAAAGTATTTCAGAATATGTTTTGACGTTTGCAAAACATACTAAATCATCTGATCCTAAAAATGTTTTTACTGTTAAGCCATGTTTTTCCTGTAAAGGAGGAGTATTTTCATCTGATATAAGTACTTTTTCCTTCACAAGTGTTCCTCTTAGGAGTTTTGTCATTTGTTACATTGTAATTAGTTTAAATAATCCTTAGACCATTTATTCCAAATGGATTGGATATATTTTTACATTAGTTGTCTATGGCCTAAACGATTTATAGAAATTTCAATGAAATCAGGTTCAGGAATTGAGGTAAGAGGAGATCAAATAAGAAAATTTTCAGAGGTTAGTGCTTGTGGATCTCTTGAATCAAAAGATACAACATATAATGGGCATGAATTTAAACAAGCTTCGATTTACGTAAGTACAGTGTATAATTCTTAAAAATTAAGAATAGATTGTCCTATTTCATGATAAAGATGAAACTTAACACTTTTTATGCCACTTTCTGACAATGCACTGAAATGCGAGGGTGAAGCAGGGATGAATGTCCAATTTATACCTTGCGATGTGGCAAAGGACTAAACATTGTATTGAAAGTCCTTTGATTTAAATATTATAAACAATGAATGGATTTTGTTTGTAGCCTTAAAGTTTGTTCCATTATCGGAAGATTTTTGATTTGGTATACCTCCATGAGAAATGAAGCGCTTCAATGCATGCGGCAATGGATACTTCTGATGTTAAGTTGGATATTAATTCCAAATGTATAGCCTTAGTTGAAAGACATATGAATAAGCATACATAAGTCTTCGATATGGTCTTTTATCTGCCTGCAATGCTGAGTCATTAATGGACACTGTAATTGACAACGAAACAAGAGAACGGGTTAGACGGAGTAACTCAAACAGATGTTAATTGTCCAAGTTGTTGATTTAATCTTTTAGCACTGAAACGAAAGCATTTTATATATTTTTTAATAATGAATTTTAGTACATGATCATATCAATGATATTCCAGAATCATCCATATAAAGAATTGTGAACTAATTGAATGCCACAATGTAAAAGATGCAAATATTCACTTTCGATTTTCATTTCATGAAATATTTAAATATTAATGTGAGTTAGTGAATATTAAATGTGTGTGAAATATTAAATATTAATATTTAATATTAGTGTGAGTTAGGATGTAAGATAAATCAATTTTTATTGTTATATGATAGCTTGAAATTCTAAAGGTGATCCCCTACAAGAAGTATGCCTGATGAATCTATAAATGGATCAAGAGAGAATAATTTACTTTGTTTTGAAATCTGTTGCCCAGATTGAATGCCACTGATTTCTGAAATAGAGTACTTTAATTGTGATAATCATATGAGAATATTAAGAGTATTATTTAATTCCTTAGTGGATAATCAATCAATGATTCTTTCAGAGTAATCTGATTTAGGATCCTGAAACAAAAACTAAAGGTTCGAATTAATCTAGATAATGACAAAAGATCTTTAGTAATTGAGTAATGTAGGACCAAACAAGAATTGAATTCCTTTACATTCTTCTGTATCATACTCAGGTGCCTTCACCGGAGTAAAGTCATCAGATAAAAAATTATTATTTGCCCAGTATATTGAATCTTGTAAGAACCAAAAAGGACCATGCCACCGTAAATTAAATTCAGAGAAACAACCTCAAGGTAGGATATCAGCAGGATTGTTAGATGAGAATTGATATGGTGCCATCTGGCCGTAAAATTAAACTGTAGAATTTTTTAAATCCTATCAGTAACAAATACCTTCTACCTTGATGATTCATAATGAATACAATGAAGTGCAATCATGGAGTTGGAATACAAAGTAATTTCGTAGATATTTAAAGGTGTAATCACTTGATTAGTCAAATGTACTAGTAGTAAACAAATACAAACTCGAGTCTTTGTAGAGAGAACTGTTTATGTAATGTAACTGTAGTCTTTGAACAGAGTAGATTGGATGAAATTTTTCATTAAAATAAATAATTCTGACATTTATACAACGCGCATAACTTCTAAATGATGCATCACCATATTCAAGAATTTTTAAAGATTTAATAAAACTTTTTATTTGATCTATTAATGAAAGTGTTGCTGACTAATCTTAATTGATGTATAGATCTTTCCATTGTAACAATAAATTATCAGGTAAGCTGTCATCCCAATGACATTTAATTTACCATAATTGTTGCATTCAATGTTTAAACAAGAATACTACCAGCCCAAACAAGCCTAATGGGTCATAAATTTCAGTAACAACAGAATATTACTTTTAGTCAGTATGTTCAGTAAATTCAAATATCCTTTTGTCAGAATGATTGTTACATAAAATACCTAATGCATTACACTTTCACTTTATTTTTTAATACTAAGAGCACATATATAATTTTAATTATCGTCCTGCATGAAGATAGCAATCCTGCCATTTTCTCTACTATCAACAAGGTGGTTTCTCGCAGAAATAGCCTTTGAGAGTCACTGCATTTTCTTGTAGAAAATGTGTTTCCTAGAAGCACATTACTAAAGGTTCTTGGGCACGTACAATACCCTAACATCTTCAGTCAGGGAAAGACCACAGACATTCCACTGAATAATGTTCATAGATGGAAGTAACTATATATATATAAAATTACAGATATATAAGATTTATTTATAGATGATTCTGATTTTCTGTTGTAAATAGCACTGTGTACAGATTATTTGTCAAATATTATTCGATTTTTCTTTCTTGTGTTTATAACTTTTACAAAGTGCTTGGCTTTTTCGGGAATATCATTCCCTACCGTATCGTCGAAGAGACCTCATGATGGTGATGCAGATTTTGAAGCCTGGGATAAAGACATTGATGTTTTGATAGATCTCTTTAAAGGGATGTTTTAGTTTGCTGTGAAGGTGGAGTAATGGGGATTTTATTTGGTGGTATAGCGATTAAAGTGGTTTTTGGCAAACCTCCATCAATCTTTTCACTAACAATACCTTTTTTCTTGCCTGAACTCTTACTTACTTAGCAGGTTTCATACTGTTTATTACCTGCATTTGCAAGGGCAATTTAGATAATGATAAAGAAGCTACAATCGCTTTACATTTCTTTACTTCATCAAGTTTACTTTTGAAGGTATGGTAAATAATAATTTATTTTAATTAGTTTTATAATGTAAAATATAAAATAAAAAAATATATTTTTTTTTTAAGCCATCATTTAATGATTCTTGATTGTATGATAATTTTTAAAAAATATTTATTCAACTTGCAAATAAACATGCATTTTTAGTCATTATCTAAAGATGGTTTATATTTATTACTTTTGGTTTTTATTAATACTTTTGTCTTTTTAATTCTTTTTCTTATACCATTTATCAGAGTTCTTATCATATGAGTTTATCAGAGTTATCAGTGTTGAATCATCTGATAAAGGATTAAAGGAGCAGAAAGAAATTTATATGTTTTCAAAGTAGGCTTTGTACTGTAATTAGAATTTAATAGAGAACTGAAAACAAAAATAGTGAAATACAATTGATGGTATACAATTCAATTACTATTTTATGTAGGAGAAGTAAGACTGAATACTGAATAAGCTTTACACAAAATTTATTTATTAATACTTAATACGTATGCAAAAGTATGGAAGGATCTTCATAAGGTGGCTTTTGGGTTCTATGGATTTAAGGTTCTTACTTAAATAAATGTTTAATAGGGTCATAATACACAAGAAAAACAAATTATCCAAAAGGTTTAATATGTACATGGTAGGAAAAATTCCAATAATAGTATGAACTGAATAGATAGTAAAGTATTTTTAAACAAATTATTTAAGTAATATTTAATAATTCAAAATGGGGAAAAGTAATTAAGACTATTTTTCTTCATCACTGTTTGACCATTTTGAAGCAGCTGCATCCAAATATAGTCATTGTAATTGATCTTCAAGACTTTACTCCTTTGATATACATTTGTATTCCTCAGACATTAAATTTGAGATATTTACTGATGTTAAGAGACCCCTTGCCAACCCAAGCCTTCATTTGATTAAGATTGAAACTAATGATTTCTGATTATATAAATGATAACTAACTATTTTCTGACTTTAAAAAAAAAAAAAAAAATATATATATATATATATATATATATATATATATATATATATATATATATATATATATACTGTTTCAACCATTCTTTTTCAAAACTTTTTAAAGTTTTGAAAAAGATTATTTTCAAAATTAATAAAGATCTCAATCATGCCGAGGCCTCCTGCTGCCACCCCTTCTACAGTTCTCTTCAATTATAAAGTTCTAATGAACCTTGAAATTAGCATACAATTAATATTTGAAAAAAGTAATTACTGGAGTTTACATTTATAAAATTAAACTTATTTTTATACAAGTATTTTCATCAACATGTCTTATTGTTTTAAAAAATCCTGATGTGCACAAGCCCATTATTTTTGTCAGTTATGTTTTTTATCACTCAACCACAGTACCAATTTTAATAAAATTTATGTGAATAATTACTCATAAAGCTGATTAAAATATTCCATTACTTCTCCTTCCTCTTTCTTTCCTGATATGTATGTTGCAATCTGTTCAATTAGTGTTCAATAAGCAACCCCCCCCCTCCATGGCCCAATGAGATGAGAATGATATGTATGACATGTAAATGAGGTGTAGTATTGGACAAACTCAGGCCAACCATTGCTGAGACATGTGGTTAATTGAACCCCAACCATCAAAGTATACTTGTATCCACTGTTTAGAATTAAAATCTGTATAAAAGCAACAAACGTTTTCTAGGATTTGAAACTCATAACCTTCTGATTTCAAAAATCAGCTGTTAAACAACCAATTTGCAACTAGTTAACCACTAGACCAGCCTGGTGGCTCTGCAACTTTTAACATGAAATATTTGTGGGTAGGCATTCTTCTAATTGTCATTGTTCAAGTGATTCTTCAATTTCATAATAAAAATTAAAAAGTTGTACCTTGTGTCTATTTGGAATTTAAAATTTTTTTTTAAGACCAATATAATTTGCAGCTTCTAAGGTGATGTTAAAGAAATGATCTCTGCCTGGATAAACCTGGTTTTGATGTTTCAAACTTCCTTTTACAGCTCTGATGATAAAGGTACCTTCAAAAATATTTAGGCAACTAACAAAGGTTTGTTTTTTTATTTATAGATTAAATTTATAGGTGCAGGATAGGATTCCAATATATTTTTCTATATGCACATATAATAAATATAAAATAAAAATATGTAGGCCTATTTATTTTGCTATAATTTTTATATTTAATATTTTTTTATATACATTTTACTTAATAAAGTAATGAAAAGTCAAAAATTCCTGACTGAACATATTTTTCCTTCATTCTTTATGTTTGTAAATGTTCATCACGCATATTAATAACAATCTGTGAAATATATTATGATTATGATTACTGTTAGCCTACAGACATTTTATACTATCCATATGATTATATCAGTTTGTTGATTAATTAAATTAATTTAGTTGTATATTAATTCTGGATTTATTTGTAATATTTTCTATTAAACATTACAAAACAAACAAACATTATTTGATTTATTGTTATTTTCATCTCAATTATTAATAATCTTTATTATCAATAAGTGAATATTTTGTACAAGTGAGTTTTTTGTTTTTTTGTGTATTAGTGACTAATTACAACATATACATTTATACAGTTTTATATATATGTATATATATATAAATTTAGATTTTCATTTTTTTAATAATTATTATTTATTAAAATTAAACCTTTAATTAATTTCAATGTTTTTATTTTAGTTTCCGCTGAGTTCTGAAATAGAAGTTAGCTCAGTAGCTGTTGGGCATATCATAAAACTACCTTACAATAGTGAAATTAAGAACAGTTCTTTGAGTTATGAAATTAAAACTACCATTTATCAAATACCACCGCCTCAGAAAATAAAAATTTCACCATTATGGATATATGTTCTCTCTGTTTTTACTGATGTTGGAATAATCATCGCATTGGTTTATTTATTATATAAAGTTTGTATACATTATTTTACATCTTATCCAATTTGAAATTTGATTCAAATTAAATATTGTTGACATTCAATTTCTTTTTTGTAGTGATGGATTAGGCATATGAACAAAATCCTTACAACTGTGCCAAATATTTTTGCCGTATAAACACTAAGCATGTGTTTTTTTTTATAGTCATCAAAATTTTTTTACATAAATTAGTACTTTTAATAATCAGTGTATGAGATTTAAAACAGCTTCGGACCTAAGATGCAAATAACAAAAATAGGTCTGTTCACGTTTATGCTTTGACATTTAAATTTACGTAAATGTTACTATTGACACAATTGTTTTTGCAGTATACAGTAATTAAATACCATAGACTATTTTTGAGTATATACACAGATTTATTTAATTCTTTCATATCATTTAGGGTATACTATTTGCACAAATTTTTTTTATAGTCAGCATCTGTTGAATTTTTGTTTGTAATTTGCAAATCAAACTGTCTCAGTACTACTCACTTTAGCATTGTTTCTTTATATATAAATAATATTTCTCATTTTTCCTACTGTAATGAATTATGTAAATCTCTGTACGTTGTAGCTTTTATTTAATTTATAAGTGGATGGAACATAATTTATTCATAACAGCATCTGTGAGTAAATTCTCTTAGTATGTATTTGTCTGATTAACAGTTTTATAATACTATGATCTAAATAAAGAACTATATTTTTATCATATTTCAAACATATCACTTAATGAATAGTATTAAATCCATCTTTTACACTATTACCTGTGTAGTACATAAAAAAATCAATTATATTCAAGTTTTATCACATAAAAAGCACTTTTATTAAAAAAAAAAAACTAAAGTGAAATAACACTGATAGTAAAAAAAAAAAACATTTTTTTAATGTTTCTCTAAGTGTGATACCATTTCTTGAATTACTTTTTTTCGTACATTACAATTGCAAATACAATTTTTCTATCACGCTTAGTTTTAAGTGAATTACACTTCAAAAAAAATTAAGGAAAAATATAGTTAAAATCTTTGCATGGCCATACCTGTGTTAGAATGATTTCGCTGATGCTTTTCTTTTATAAATAGCCATCCTAAATTAATTTCCAACAGTAATCAGCTAGCATGTAAGTATTCCATTTCCCTTTATATAGTGGCTTTCCATCACCGAAATGTCTTGGTGGAAATGTTCACAGTGTTCGTCACTTATGTCTGAGGTGGTCTGGCAAAAAATCCAGATGTGAGTGGAGGAAATGTATTTTCAAAGACATATTACATCCCATAGCTTGGATGTCCTATTCGCAAAGAAAACACATGTACGTAGTATAGCCTAATTGCATGTCTAACAAAATAGCAATAACTTTCAAATCATCACATATGTACCAGCTATGTTTTTATAATATATTTTTTCAAGAAATATAAGAATGCTAATGATGAAGAAAGTAAAAGGAACTATCGGCAATTAAGAAATGCTATAAATAGGAAATGCAAACTGGCGAAAGAAGAGTGGATTAAAGAAAAGTGTTCAGAAGTGGAAAGAGAAATGAACATTGGTAAAATTGACGGAGCATACAGGAAAGTTAAGGAAAATTTTGGGGTACATAAATTAAAATCTAATAATGTGTTAAACAAAGATGGTACACCAATATATAATACGAAAGGTAAAGTCGATAGATGGGTGGAATATATTGAAGAGTTATACGGAGGAAATGAATTAGAAAATGGTGTTATAGAGGAAGAAGAGGAAGTTGAGGAGGATGAAATGGGAGAAACAATACTGAGATCTGAATTTAAGAGAGCATTAAAAGATTTAAATGGCAGAAAGGCTCCTGGAATAGACGGAATACCTGTAGAATTACTGCGCAGTGCAGGTGAGGAAGCGATTGATAGATTATACAAACTGGTGTGTAATATTTATGAAAAAGGGGAATTTCCGTCAGACTTCAAAAAAAGTGTTATAGTTATGATACCAAAGAAAGCAGGGGCAGATAAATGTGAAGAATACAGAACAATCAGTTTAACTAGTCATGCATCAAAAATCTTAACTAGAATTTTATACAGAAGAATTGAGAGGAGAGTGGAAGAAGTTTTAGGAGAAGACCAATTTGGTTTCAGGAAAAGTATAGGGACAAGGGAAGCAATTTTAGGCCTCAGATTAATAGTAGAAGGAAGATTAAAGAAAAACAAACCAACATACTTGGCGTTTATAGACCTAGAAAAGGCTTTCGATAACGTAGATTGGAATAAAATGTTCAGCATTTTAAAAAAATTAGGGTTCAAATACAGAGATAGAAGAACAATTGCTAACATGTACAGGAACCAAACAGCAACAATAACAATTGAAGAACATAAGAAAGAAGCCCTAATAAGAAAGGGAGTCCGACAAGGATGTTCCCTATCTCCGTTACTTTTTAATCTTTACATGGAACTAGCAGTTAATGATGTTAAAGAACAATTTAGATTCGGAGTAACAGTACAAGGTGAAAAGATAAAGATGCTACGATTTGCTGATGATATAGTAATTCTAGCCGAGAGTAAAAAGGATTTAGAAGAAACAATGAACGGCATAGATGAAGTCCTACGCAAGAACTATCGCATGAAAATAAACAAGAACAAAACAAAAGTAATGAAATGTAGTAGAAATAACAAAGATGGACCACTGAATGTGAAAATAGGAGGAGAAAAGATTATGGAGGTAGAAGAATTTTGTTATTTGGGAAGTAAAATTACTAAAGATGGACGAAGCAGGAGCGATATAAAATGCCGAATAGCACAAGCTAAACGAGCCTTCAGTAAGAAATATAATTTGTTTACATCAAAAATTAATTTAAATGTCAGGAAAAGATTTTTGAAAGTGTATGTTTGGAGTGTCGCTTTATATGGAAGTGAAACTTGGACAATCGGAGTATCTGAGAAGAAAAGATTAGAAGCTTTTGAAATGTGGTGCTATAGGAGAATGTTAAAAATCAGATGGGTGGATAAAGTGACAAATGAAGAGGTATTGCGGCAAATAGATGAAGAAAGAAGCATTTGGAAGAATATAGTTAAAAGAAGAGACAGACTTATAGGCCACATACTAAGGCATCCTGGAATAGTCGCTTTAATATTGGAAGGACAGGTAGAAGGGAAAAATTGTGTAGGCAGGCCACGTTTGGAGTATGTAAAACAAATTGTTGGGGATGTGGGATGTAGAGGGTATACTGAAATGAAACGACTAGCACTAGATAGGGAATCTTGGAGAGCTGCATCAAACCAGTCAAATGACTGAAGACAAAAAAAAAAAAAAAAAATTTTTTCAAGAATGTCTTTCATCACATCATATGTCTTTCAAATTAATACCATAAGCAATTGATATCGAAGGATATTTGTTACCGTTATGTAGTAGAACCACTTTTAAACTATACTATGAAAAGAAGTCAGTCCTTAGGTTTATGAACTTGTCCAAAATACAACATAAGCTCATCAATGTTGGTGCAATAAACCAAATTATTTTCATCAATAAAGTACTGAAAAAGTTCTTTTTGTTGGCTTCGAAAGTCTGAAATTTTTGTATTTTTTTGAAGTAAATTCCAACCTTGCAGTTTTGATCATAATAGTTCAGCTAAATTTTTGAAAAATTTAAATCCATAACCAAGTCATTTAATTTACCTTGTGATATAAGATGTGGCTTATTGGCAGATAATTCAAAATCAAAATCATTGTTGTCTTCTTCAGTACTGCCTGATTCTTCATTGCTGCTTTCGAAACACATATTCACAGGTGGCTCAGGAACTGGAATAATTTCACTGTGAAGTACAGGCCTGATTGCAGATTGCATTGAAGGATATTTTACAGTATGTTTAGATTTTTTAGAAATTCCAGACACATTATTAAACTAAAGTAACAATCGGTTACATGATCCTTTGGTTCACGCCAAACCTTAGGTACACCAAATGGCAAAGCCTTCCGTGTACCTTTCAGCCATCCACTTAAATATACAAAACAATTAGTGTATAACACATGAGGAGCCCACATCTTGTCCTGATCGCCAATTTCACACTGAAAGTACAAATGATATGCTTTTTTAATTAAAATTGTAATGTTTTTTCTATTCGATTTTATGGTAAACTTACCACATATATAACAAAAGGCATTCACATCATTTACACAATTCTAGGCATTATGACACTGCACTGTTAACAAACTTAAGACAACAATAAGACTGAACAAAATCAATTCATTCTTAAATCCAGTGCTTAATACAAAAAACACAGCTGTGATTTCAGCTACATGTTTTGACCTGCACAGACACGATTAATCTTACCCATGAAGGCTCGCTCTTCAGTATTAGATATGTCATATATGTGACTATGATATGATTTAATTCTTTGTCTAGTATTGTTTATTTATAGCTTACAAATTATGTTATAAAAGTTAAACAATAAAAAATGAGCTAACAAAATACAATATAGAAGCTTAATATGCTATCTATACATTGAAAAATGAAAAACATCCTTTAATTAAAATTTTAATTTTTTTCAAAAATAGTGGGTAGTAGGAAGATTCTGAGTTCATATTCAGTTTCAGCATCAAAACACAGATTAAAATCATGTATCGCGTGTTAGGAAACAAAAATTATGTTTATCAGTGAAATCATTTGGTAATTACAAAAGCAGAAATAGTAGACTTCTTCTTGCAATCTACTCTTAAGGGGCCTTGTTTGCCACAGTTCCAACAGACTGGTTGACCCTTGTTCTTTGAAGCTACAGTAGGCAATCTTCAGTCTCCCTTTGTAGTCGTTCCAATAACTGGCGCCTTCACGGAAGTCTTACTGACCGCTGACAACCATTCTTCGATGATCAATATGGTAAGACAGTGTGCCGGCTGCCTCCAGTCACAGAGCCTAAGCAAGAGCATCGTTGACTGACTTCCCCGACCCAATAAGAAGGCAATTCTTGATATCGGCGTCCTGTAGCCTGTCGATGAAGGTGTGTGCTGCCTCCTATTGAATGTATGCCGGTCGGAGCTCGTAGCTGTCGATAACGGAAGCGAATTCCTGCAGCGTCTCGGTCTTCTGGACTCGTCCCCGTAGTTCATACCTGTGGAAAGCCGCCAAGTTGAGCTGTCTGAAGCAACCCTTCAGTGCTGCAATGACTTTGTTATAGCCAGTGGTGGATGGTACACCCTGAAGAACTTCCGCTGTCTGGCCCTAAAGTGCCTGAAGATAGAAAAATAACTTCCGAAAGTGCTAGAACATAATAATTAATTACATTGGTTGGTAAGATGAATTATAATTTATACATTTTTATATTGTGTATATACCAACGGGTCATGCTAAATAAAATTGTTCTAAAACGAAACTTAACTCATCTTTCCTGGAATATTTATACTGCTATCCTCTTTATCTGTAGAACTAGATCCAAGTTGAAACGTGAGAATGATTAACAGAGTCCTTACATTTTTCCACAAATTCCTATCCTGGTCTGGTAATTCTTCTCATAGTAATCCTTTTACCTTTAGTAAAAGGATTTTTTTGGCCTCTTTCTGGATTCTTCCATTATTATATTTTCAACTACTTTCTTCTTAATTGGCAGGAATCCGTTACTCAGGTTCATTATACCGGTCTTGTTACACTATTATTATTTTTTTACTATATTTAATGTATTAGAATATTACATCCATGTTATAATTTTACTGAATTATAATCAGTGGTAGGTTTATTTTATGAAAAGGTAGGAGTGTATCTTGCAGTTGTATAACCTTTCAATGTTTGACTAATTTCCTCTCACCATATTTATTGAAAATAACTCTCCCATAAACATTGAACATTGTCCTCAAAGGTAAAGATTAAGTTAAATTAGATTAAAAAATTATAGAGATTATAATGTTTATGTTATCGTTTGTCAACTGCCAAATTGGATATCAAGAAACTTTTTATGATGCGAACATATGAAAGAAAATAGTAATGGTGTTACATTGCTATCATTACCACTAATGAAGGATGGATGGCTCCTTTTACTATTAAAACTAATATTACAGTTCTGCCTGATTAATAAAATTATCACAGTCAGCTATTCTCTTAGGATCTGTCTAGCACAGGATATCAGATAACTCTAGCTTAATTTCTTACTATTTTTACTTTATATCATAAAAATATCTTTATCGCTAAAAATAAATTTTAATCCAAATGAAGGATCATGATATAACTGTCTGAAGTACTAACTGCAGAATTCAACAATTAGAGATATGATTTACATTGTCCTATCACATAATATTTATAACAATCAATTTTTGCTACTATATGAGGATTTACAGGTGGTGTTAATTTTGTTCTGTTTGTTTCTTCCTCAATGGCAGTTCTCAGCCACCCACATTATCAACTGATACAGCTCTCTGAACTTCTACAGTACTTGTGTAATCGCCACATATGACAGGATTTCTATGAGAATTTTGCTGATTAAAACAGACTTCATATGAACTTTTTCCTGGACGTCAGAATGATCATTAATGATTCCTTTAACATTTGATATATTCCAGCATTGTTTTCTTATACCTGTAAAAGGAGATATTGATTAAATTTATTCCCATAAAACTAACAAATTAAAATAAGAATGAAAATAAATGTACCACCAAATACCTTCTGAACTCTAATCATATCTATAACTCTAGTCATATCTCAAATCATCAAATTTTCATTAATAAAGATTTTAACTGAATTCAGGTCATTGATCAATCGATCAACACATACAGTAAATAATTTTGTGTTGACCAAAAGTGATATAGCAGCATGTTTCATTTAATCCAGTTTTGCCCCGCACAAGTCAATTGAATTTTAAAAAGGAATAAAGTAACTTATTTTCTAACATTATGTTTATACTGACCACTTACTCTGATATCTTAAAATTCAAAATCAGGTGCAGTGTTCACTATTTTTTAGAAATTTATTTTTGCCACATCTTATATGAAATTTTAAACTTTCAGAGGCTTTATCTTGTTTTTAAAAGAGTGAATTCCATCACTTTGACACCTAAGATCTATTTAAATATAGATTTATTAAACAGAGATTAAAGCCTACTGAATTCTGAAAAGAATTTTTTTTGTGAAATCTTCAGGGATAGTTGTTCCACTCTCTGTAACAATTTTATTTTATAAATAATGCTGTTGAAAGGTTTAAGAAAAAATCTTTCTTCAAAAGCAGAAAAAATTCAGTAAATTTGTTACTTCTTTTTCTGGAGAGTAAATTTTTACTACTTTTTCTGGAGAATTGATAGAAGAGGTTCTGATGTTTTTTTTTTCTAAAAACTAAGTTACGTTTATGCTTAAGTAGAAAATAAACAGCCATGATATTAATCTGTTTTATAAAAAAGATTTTTTTATAAACTCTAGCCACTTAAATGGCTAGCTTGGTGAAAAGCAGAGCAGAGAGACTGGTTGTAATCCTTTCTCTACAAATCTGGTGAGGACTATTACTGCCTAATCACATCCTGCTCCCCACCAGAAAAATATTTGAAAATAGGAGTACCCAAAATAAGAAAAGTGGAAGAAACAAATTTGAGTTGCGGTAACCAAGGATTCCAGAGTTTCAGATCAGAGATGTAATGGCATAGTGCGAATATGTGTAAAGATTATATACAGGTATGTGCATGAAAAGAATTAATAACTAACCTGATTTCTATGCTACACTAGAATCACTGAAAAAATAAAATTATGTGTTAGTGTGAATGGTGGAAATCACAATCGTTGAACTGCTTTATGAATGTCACAAAAACAGTACTAAGTTCAACTTTCATTTGACTTTGTTTCCTTTTTGATATTTATAGTATTACAAATTTATGCCATAAAAAAAAAGAAATGCTTTCAATAAACAATTGTAACTACACTTTCCTGGTCAGAAGTGACAAACAAAATTAATATAAACGCAGTATAAAATGTAAAATATTAATTATATATAAGCTAAAAGCAAAAAATTAAATTAAAGCTATAGAACAGTGCACATTCAAAAACGTGATTACTTGCAAAAGATATGTATGATCTACCTCAGGATCAATTGCCTCAATGATCTAGTTCAGTTATAATGCTATATATATGTTTTTTTAATATGAATATGTTTATTAGGACATCAGTAAAACTAATTAATTTTCTTCAATTTGCCTCTAATGTTCTGAGAATGTATCAACTTAAAATAAAATCGGTTTAATGTAATGTATAATGTTTAATTGTTTGTTTAATCATTCACTAAATTTTATTTAAAGATTTTAGATGAACTTCTTAAAAACGAAATAATGCTACGTTCAAGTATGTTTTTACCATTGTAGGAAAAAATTCCACTTTACCCACTTAAATAAGCATTGTGATTTTGAAAGTACATTCATTTATTCTGAAAATTTTTAGTACCGACCTTGAATAGCCTGTTAATTATAGTTTAATAATAATTACTTATTTCCCTAACTGATATAATAATACAGAATCTTATCAGTGTTGAATTAATATTGATGCAGTGACCAATTATGATTAACTACTTAGTGAAAATATTTCAGGTAAATATGAATCCCTTCTATATTAACATCGATGATTAAAGTTACGACCATCTAAATGACGATCACAAAGTTCTCTGTTTGAAGAAAGAATTTTGTCGAAATGTTAATTAAGTTTTTATTGTTACTTTTATTATGGTGATATATCTACAGCAGAAGATAAAGCTTTAAAAAGGATAAATAATATAGTAGAAGTGTTACCTAAACATCCAGAAGGAACAGTGGTATTTTTACACGGAGTAGGTGAGTTATAAGATTTTCGCTTATACTGCACACATATATTCAGCGGTAGAACTTAAATTAGATTCCTTAGTACTTACAAAACAAATCACATTTAGCAGTTTACAATATATTATAAACTTACAATTTAGTTTTCTTGTTAGCGGTGGTTGATTAAAATTACCAAAATACCATACGTGTAAAAACGGGTTTATCGGTAGTGTATAATGTTTTCTGTTAAATCTTTTATTAAATTCTACTTAAAGATTTGAAATAAACATGTTAAAAATAAAAGAAGACTGTTACACTCAAGTATGTTTTGCTACTGAAGTAAAAAATTCCACTTTACTCAGCTAAAGTTATGTATAAAGAGTATATTTAATATAAAATTTGTAATATATTTAATGTAAATTTCGTAAAAGCTAAGATCTTTGGGAGAGCCGAAAAAATAAATTTATCTAATGATATTTCAAAAATTAAAATATCATTCAGTCGCTGAAATAATGAATGCATTATCAACACGAATAATTCAATTACTCGCTGCTAGAGCTGTACGCAGAAGCTGACTCACTTAAGTCAGAGATGAGTAAATCTGTGTTAAAAATATTAGTAGTAAGTAAATTTAGTGAATCTAAGTACTTAGACTTAGTAACAAAAAGTACTTAGTACTTTTTTTTAATTGACATTGCAAATAAAAAATTGATAAGAGATATTTCTTTAAGATTTTATTTTTTGATACAAAAATAATGAATTATCAGTACGTGATTTAAGAAGGAAAAGACGTGTTAAAAGTAGTTGTTAATTAATTATTCGTTTACTGCTTATAGGTTTAAAAATATTAACAATTAATATATGGAAATTGTTCTTCCAATCGATTTTTTTGAAGCTACGCAACGCCATCAATGTAGTTACCGGTGGCATTATTGTAAATAACTTTTGTATTAAAAACGGTTTGGGAACCCTGTTTAGTACATAGTCAAACAACATATTTATGTTGCGTTTGTATCTTCACCGTATCGTTTTGATAAATGTTTGTAGTCTGCGTATTGTTGAAGTGTGTTTTCACACGCTCATCTCATCCTCTGAAGTAATACCTAACGGTGGTTTCGGAGGTTAAAAAAAAAGTATAAAATGTTGATCTTTGTAGCTTAGTGGTCCTCTGTCTTTCATCTGGAAGGTTCAAAATTTGAATATATCAGCATAGCATTTTTCATACGCTACATAATTCATATGTCATAAAATGACAGTAATTGGACCTGCTGCTTCGTAGAAAATTAATAAATAAAATTTGCCACACTGTTCCATTAATCATCCAGACAGTTTCTACTTCATTTGTGGTGAGGTAATATTAATCTCTCAGAGGAGAAATATAACTTCACAGATAAAAGAATCATATGAACATATGATTGATGTTATATATTTATAATCATATCATATATTTTGGATGTAAAATAGGTATCAGGACAGGTCCTGGCTCTTCATATTTGTTGCAGTACATATGTAAGACAGTTGACTGGTTGATTAAATTGTTCTTATCACATGATATTTGCAATTTCAATGCTTTGGAGAGAACTAAAGGATCATTTCACTTCCAGAATTGTTATTTTTGAATAATGAAAATATCAGGGACAACAGCTAAGACTAGACATTCTATTAAATATTCTAATATTCTCTCTACTATAAGACTAATGCCTTACAGTCTAGAACCTTTCCAATTCTAGAACCACCAAAAACATGGGATCATATGAAGATGAAGCTGTTGATGTCAGACTATTCAAAATGGGTTGGTCAAAATGGATATTTCTCTTGAAATCTGAAAACCAATATATTTCGCGATTACAATACTTCCTTTACTTCATACAAGGAAGTAAAAAGTGAATATATTATATTCATTCATTATAAAAAAAAGTTTTATGTTTATTTTATAGTATCACATTTTCGCTATTTTTCAACTTTTTACAAATTTTGAAATTTGTGATTTGCGAAAATTCCTGACGTGATGCCAAAAAATGAAGGTTATTTTTGAATTCAGCGCTAAAAAATACATAGAAAGCAATTATCAAAAGTTAAAATATCCCACAACCCAAATTTTGTATGTTTGTGTTTAGAGGTACATACACCTCTGCAGTTTTGTGTGTGTGTGTGTATGTATATATATATATATATATATATATATATATATATATATATATATATATATATATATATGTGTGTGTGTGTGTGTGTTATTATTTTATAGAAATCTATTTGTATCAATGAAGAGATCTCTGCTAAACCAAAAAATGAAAATGACAACATCAAAAGCAGTAGTGTTAATTAACTGTTTTTAACAAATAATATTATAATTTTCTACTTGCATGTAACTTACTAATTAATTTACTAACACTGACCTAAATACAATAAAATAATATTTTATCTTAAATGTTATAAAACTATTAAATTAAAATTTTGAAATTTAGTAACATAAAGTAAAGAAAAAATATTATAATCCCTGTTTTAGGGATATTTTTTATTTACTATTTATCATAACAAAATTTATTTGTGTTTTTTTAAACGCGAGTTTTAATTTTGCATTTATTATTTGAAAAAACTGCTGATTTAGCATTCTCTGTTTGATGAAGAGTGATAGTTTAGTCTCACCCGATGTTAGGTGTTATGGTGTTTTCCTTTTACTATTGGTTTTCATTATATAGAAGTATTCTTCATTTTTGCGGAGGAAATATGAAATTAAATACTTTTTATATAATCGAACTGGATATGTGATTGAAGTTGTAGATGTTTATTTAGAATAAATAAGATGGAATTACAAACCATTAAAATGTATAGTTTCATTCTGTATGAATTGTATAAAAATGTTTTAGATTTGTCTCCTATCTGTGTTTGCATTTGCAAGTAATTGGCATAGTTTGACCATGTTAAATAAATGTACCAGCTCTTTTATACATTATTTGAGATACATCCTGTATAAAATACCAACTGATTCAACGTAAAAAAAGGAACAACCATTACAAATAATTAATTTTTAATCTTATTAAAGAAATATTTCTGTTTTTTATCTCACATATACTGGTTATTTTCCATTTCTTTTTTTTCTCTTTTATTACCTCAGTTAATGATTGTAATCATTTTTCTAGTCATATGAAATGCATAACACTTTTTTTAGGTCTTCATTTAAGAGCATTAGTGAAATGTCATGCAGCATTAAAACTAAAGAAGGTAAATGTATGCTTAATAGGCTGATTTGATATGCTATATAAGACTAGACTACCTGTAGGAGTAAGTTTTTCTCCCTATTTTGAACTCAAATTTTTACAAGTGCAATCAAATATTTACAACCTTCAGAGCAATGTATACATCTACTTTTTAATAACTCATTCTCTAATTCTCTACTAAAATTCAAAATTTCCTTCACCCATCTAAAAATTAAAAAACACCTTTTGTTTTCAATTCTTCCACAATTAAACTATTAAGTTTTAGTTAAGAATTCCATTAGTACAAAAAACATTGATAATATGTAACACCAGTCCCCGTTTGATATTTATTCATCAAACGGGGACTGCCACATCAGCAAGTTTTCTTTTATTTCTCAATGACTTTAAATTGGAAGTGAAATTCAAAAATTTAAGTGTAACTTTTATTTTAGGCGATACCAGACTGGGCTTAAAAGATGGATCGATGCCTTAATGGGTAAAACTGAACTACTTTATAAATTACACGTAATATTTCCCACATCTGCTGAAATTTACAGTAAAAAACAAAGAAGAAAGGTAATCCATCTTAATACATAAAAATGTCTATTTATTTGTTTTGTCTACTTGTAGAAATGTTTGTCAAATTAAAGGAATAAATCATAAAAAATTATTTTCTTAAATAGCTTTATAAATAACCAGCTTTTATTTTTGTGTATAACTTATATATAAATAATATATTATTAATTATTCTTATAATTATTGTTTTATTAAGTAATCTTTTATTATTTATTATTGTTTTATTTTTATTTATATTTCTTAATATTTAGTCTGTGATATGATAAAATATGTTATTAATGCCATTTGTTGTTTTATTATGTCTTTACCACTTTAGTTCTCTATTAATTCTTACAACAGAATATTTATTTAGTAGTAAATTAAATGGTTATTGAAATAAATCTGAATATAGAAAACGAGATGTTAAAAAAATAAGTCTTCTAAAGAAACATAAGATTTTTTAAATTCTACTGTAATTTAAAGATGGATATTTTAGTGGGTAAATTGGTCAATTTATCTTGGCGAAGACTTTAATCTTATCAAATTGTTTATAGCATCTGACTTTATTTTGGGAATGTTTTTAACTACAGATTTTATTGACAATCCATATTATTTGCATTGGCGCAGATAATATGGATTTTGAACACTTCCCTGCAAACTACATTGGTGGTTTTACATTCAGGTGCAAAAATGACCACAGACAATCTCAAACATGCCTCCTAAAACTGTCCATGAGCGTTAAAATAGTTCACTAAAATAATATATAAGACACCATAATTTATTGTTAAGAAACTGCGTAAAGTTCATCTTAGGATAAACTTCAAAAATTAATGCAAAAATCTATCCAACTGTAGTCAACTCGCATAAATCTCCATAAGTATAAAGTTTTACTGTGTCATCAAAATACATCAATACACCCATAGTTTCCACCATTACTGTCGGTACATTATAGAGGATTCGATCCAGTAATTATTTATTTGTTAGCACACTTCATACGCAGTACTTGCGTGCAAAAATTCGTACAATAGCAGCTGAAAAGACACGCTCCCATTGCCTACAACTTTAGGAATTTGTGGGTATTACAAGGTGCTACCCAAAAGTTCGGGCAACACGAATGAAGACTAATAATGACTTTAAGCATTATTAGTCTGTAATTATAATTATTACAAACTAATGTCCGTAATAATTATTCTGGGGGATAATGACCCCCTCCCCGGAAAGCATCATGTCCACAGATTGATTAGAGACGATATTGTCGATAGTAATAGTGATATCTCAGGGAATGAAAGTGAATCTGATAATGTGGGTTTCCTAACGGAGAATATACCATGGCAAACTCTATCGATTTGTGCACACCAGAAAATAGTTTGCAAACCCTCGGTGTTTTTGGTTTTTAATAATGATCTAAGAACACTTTCTAATCAGTTTAATCATCTTCCTGTGGAAGAGGCCAGTGAGCAAACTAATCGGTAGGAGAAGGTTAAACCTTCACCAATTGTATTGTGTAGTGTCACTGACGCATGGAAACATTATGAATTGTTAAAAACAATCGTGACCAAATCCGAGTACAGTATGTGTGTAATTTATAAAAAAACAACTGAGAATAATGCTTATACAAGGATTATTCAATCCCTCGGAGAACGCAACCTTATAGGACATGCTTTTACCAGAAAAGACGAGAGGTCGTTCTGGATAGTACTACAGAATTTACACTTCTTGAGTCCAGTCCATGTGATCAAGGAGGGAATTGAAGATCAAGCCCAGATGGTTTGAAGCATCAACACCGCCATTGAATTACAAAGGAACAGATACTAATTTTTTTTATTTACCTAAAATTTCAAATTTGTAAAAAAAAATGTTCAGTTTGAGATATATTGACAACTGCAGTGCTAGGTTTGAAGAACCTAGGTGCCCTGGGATAACCTACCGGGTTGGTTTAGTGGTGAAAACGTCTTCCAAAATCAGCAGATTAGGAAGTCAAGAATTCCAGTGTTCAAGTCCTAGTGAAGGCAATTACTTTTATAGGGATTTGAATACTAGATCGCGGACACCGGTGTTCTTGGTGGTTGGGTTTCAATTAACCACACATCTTAGAAATGATCAAACTGATACTGTACAAGACTACACTCATACATACCAGAACGGTAATTCCCGGAGGCTAAACAGGAAAAAAGAGGTCTCCTGGGATTGACCAATTTGTGTGATGTCAGCATTATGGAGAGAATAAAAATAATTGTTCTAGATCAGCTTTTCTCAACCTGGAGGTCACGAGATTAGTCTACAACTTTACATGTAAACAGTAATGAAATCATTTTATGAGAAAGAAAAATCCTTTATTGTAAACATTTTATTTACATTTATAAGTACTTGTGTAAAAATAATAAATTAATGAATGGTCACATTTGTTTTTCATTGACACAATGGAGAAACTTTAAGTGGATCTATGATAGAAACAAACAAAAGCAAATAGTTTTCAAATGATAAAAGACGTTTCCTAACGTCAACGCAAACTTAAGACGAAAAAACCCTTTTTAAAAAGGTAAGACGTGATGAAAGGGATTAATGCTTTCCATATTCACTTTGATGAGCAAGCTAAAACATTTATAAATCTTCAGATGTGAATTAATTGTAGTTGTAACGTTTTATCGGTAGACATTTACATGAACTGGTCGTGAATCTCCAAATGGTAACTTAGCAGTTGTAACAGCTAATAAATAAATTCAGTACCAATCTTCCAGAAATCATTTTTATCTTCTGGGAAACACTCGCCCACTGAATTTTTAGCTCAGGCAAATGCATCTTCATGCTATTCAAACTGTGGTGAATAATATAATGTCTTCTCAGTATAATCAAAATTGTTACTTTGAAGACAAGTAATTCAGACATCAAGCCTCTTAATGAAAGCATGAACTATGTTATTAATAAAATGTCTTTAACACGTCCATGCAAATTCACATTCAAGTCCGTTAAATGTGTAAATACATCAGCTAAGTAGCTAATAGCAACATACTCGTTATTCTGTAAAATATTGAGAATGGCGTTTGTTTATCCTTGAAAAATATTAATTTATTAATATCTTACAAATTCAACAAACGGGTTAACACTTTCCTTCGCGATAACCATATGACTTCTATATTGAAAAGAAGAGATTTTTTTTATTTTCGCCGATTACATAGCATAGTTATCAAACACTTTATTCTGTAACGGTCAACTTTTAATAAAAGTAACCATTTTACAGCGTTAATCTGTTAACAGTTTACAGCAAATAATCTGTTTGAGAATTTCTAGCATATTTTTATGGATAAGAGCATATCTGGGAAGGAAGCAATGCATCCATTCCGCCTTTGATATAAGACGATTTTTAATTTTTTCACTGTGCGTTCCTATTATTACGTTTCCACCATCAGTACAAACTTGCAATACATTATGTCCAGGCTATGTTATAGTTTTTAGTAGTTTCATAAAAAACATCAAAAAGATAATGTCCTGTTACATGACCACATATTGACTAGAAAACAAAATGCTGTATTTATTGGAGTACCCCCCGCACATTTTTTCTGGGAATTGGAGAGAAAAAATAAGGGTGCTGGGCTTACTTGAAACATAGACGTCGCAACAAAACGTTAGTAACAAAAGTTCAGGAAGACCACGATGATGCTCTTCAAAGGCTGCGAGGGGGAGAGTAGGCGTATCGATATCTCGAACACGAAGAATATTCTAAGTCCTCACGGAGACAATTATAAGCGGGATCACTTTTTCAATTTTTTCTAACTTCCTGTGGGTCCCAGGCGTTTCCATTTCTAGGCGTTTCACGTTTTTTTATGGGTGGGGTATGTTGGGACAAGTGTCGGATAGGTCAGAAATGGTGTGAAACGCCTAGAAACCGAAGGTTTGGCCTGACGAAGATTTTTTAGGGGGGGGGGGTTTGTTTGGGGTTTTTTGGATTTGGTATCAGGAGACATGGAAGGCTCGGATCGGTATTGGTCTGGGACGAACAGGAAGTCAGGAAATTTACAAAAAGTGATCCCCTTATAATTGTATTTGTGAAGACTGAATATTTTTCGTGTTCGAGTATCGATACGCCGACTCGCCCCATCGCCCCCAAACGTCCTTGGGGAAGCATCATAGTGGTCTTCTCTGAGATAAACGACTTCTTTTGTTGATGACCCTTAAACAATATAGGATGCTGTAACAAGAAAACATCCAACCAAGTTCAACCAGAGCAATGTAAGCACCCTACCCATTTAATTTCCGAATTTTAACTATCTAAGGGTATTCAATTGTAATACATTACGATAGCCCCCTTAAAACATGCACTATTATTACTATTTACAGAGTACTTTCGGTACTTCCGAAGACGTCTGCAGTAAACACTTGTCGGGCCCACCGACTACGTTGAATATTGCTCTCGTTTATGTTTCTCAACATCAAAATGGAAGCACATTAACACCGGATTTCCCATCGTTCAACTGTGTGTCGAAACTGGCAGCGCTTGTAGCAACGTTGAACGTCTTCAAATTCTTTGCCCTTATACGAAGAAAATTCAGTAAACAACCTGCCCCCAGATATTCAATAAAAAGAACTTCAGTCAAATTGTACTGGAAGACAAATAATTTTTGGTAAACATGTGTTCTGCAGAAATTCATTTTTATTATCTATATATCAGTGTTTGTTTAACTTTTTTATAAGCGGAACCCTTTTTAATGCCCACCTTTTTTGCGGAACCCCCTAGTTTGCTTCAATAGTATGGTTTTAATGCGATTTTTTATAAATGGATTATTTGCAAAAACAATGAGAAAATTATTTTGAACAATATTTATTTGCTTCAAATAATAATTTTAACATTAATCCAAAAATTCTTAAAATATCTAAAAAATAAGTTATTTAATCAGAATTTGAATTTTAATGAAATGAGTGGTACTGCATTTTATTATCGCAGATATACTTAATATTAGGTTTTATAAATGAAAGTTGAATTCTCATGTCAGGTTTGGCATTCATTCTGTGGCGATATTTATTTTTTGTCGACACAAGCTGAGAACCTCGTTTTGCACATATATATAATTGCAAATGGTAAAAGTGGCAACATGGCCTTTTTTGACAAATGAGGATATTCATCTTTGAATATCAACTGCACCAGAATTCTATATCATTAATTAAAATTTTTCTTGCAATATTGACTCAGAGGTCATTTCAATAAAAGTTTTGTACTCTTCTGCTGACATAGTTGTTGAAGGTTTTGCATTGACAATAAACCACAATGAATTTTGATATTTAATGAAGCTTTAAAAAGTATTTTTCATTTGAAAAATACTTTTTAAAGCTTCACTCAAACCTTTCAGGTTCCGAATAATTTCTTTAATATATGTTTCTTCTATTTGAACACCTTCTTCTGAAAAACTTTTTATTGTTGGGAAGCAATAAAAATTGTTGGAGCTCACACAAATTGTCCAAAATTCAATCTTTTTTTTAAAAGCAAGAATCTTTTCGTGGGTAGTAACTTCATTTACTTGTTTTCCCTGAACGATTAAATAAAGTTCATCAATTTTTGTAAAAATATCACTTAAATAGGCAATTTTAAACAGCCAATTTCTATCAAATAATTGATTTTTCAATTCAAAATTGTGGTCTAAATAAAGGCAAGCACCTTTAGCTCAAAAATACGGGTTAGTATCTTTTCTCGAGATAACCATCTTTTAGTTGTAAAAGAAGAGATGAAAGTACACTTCCCATATCCTACATAGTATTTTGAATAAACAATTATTTAGTAGCCAAGATTTTATGAAATTAATCATTTTGACCTCATCAAAAGCAATTCTATGACTGGGAGACAATTTTTTTACAACTGCGCTCTTTCGCAACAAGTGTGGAATATTTTAACAAATATGGATCATGCAGTGGCTACTAGAACAGTTCTGGGGATATTTTTAATAAGCTGTACAGCCCCATTAATGATGCCACTCATGGCCTTTTACTCCATAGGTACAGATATCAATACAGTTGTCCCATGGTATTTGATTCTCTTCAAGAAAAGAATTTGAGGAGATCAAATATTTCCACTCCAGTAGTATGTGTGGTAGAGATTTACAGAACAGAAGATCCCCCAATAATGCATTTTCGTGCTCATATCTTACGATTACAATTAAAACTGCGAGTCCAGCTATGTCGGTAGATTCATCCATTTGTAATGAAAATTTGCAAGATTTCAGATGAAAAGTAAGTTCATTCTTTAAAATGGTTGCTAAATCTCTGATGTGCCGAGCTACTGTCATTCAAAATTGGGATCTTAGCAATTTCTTTTGTTGATTTAACATCTGACATACATTTTACTATCTCCATAGCGGAAGGCTTAATAAGATTTTTCGCAATTGAGAAAGCTTCACCGTGTTGAGCTATCCGGTAGCTGACTAAGAAGCCTCAGTTGCTTTTTCATTTACCATTTTCGTAATTCCATAAAACTTTTTAATTTTAAAAGTTCTTCACTTTTTTGAATGAAGAATTCAACATCTTTTTCTTTTAATTCGCTATGAACAGATTTCAAATGCCGACGCATTTTAGCTGGAACTATTTGGGAGAACTTGCTGCATATATACACAATGAGGATTGCCACAAATCCTAAAGACATAACTTACATCATACTTCCTGAGCTTTTTAGTAACTGCCTGGATTGATTACTTGTAGAAGCAATAACTGGCGTAACTTCTTTTGAGGTCATTTTATTTATAGCACTCTCGTTATAACCAACGTTATCTTTAACAAAAGACTTAGTTGTTGAGTCCGAAGTAGAAGAGTCAAGTTCTACAGTAAAACGCTATAGTGACCTCCTTTCCATCTTGTAACAAAATGTTGAAAATGATTTTAAAGCAAAAAATTGTGTGGCAGGTAGCTTTTAAATCAGAATAAAGTTTATATGGTTACTAACATTGATTATATGATTAACTACGGAATATAAAACACAAACACATTATTAATACAATTTATGGGTTTTAAAACTTCAAAGACAAAACCAATAAAGTTTATCAATAAGTAAATATTTAAAATAAAAAAAATATGACACATCGACAAGTGACTATTTCATTTATTTCGTTATAAATGCAATTGAATTTGACTGGACTTATGACAGATGGCATTAATTAAATTCTTAATTATCATGGGTGAAAACTATTTATTGACAGAAAATGAAATCATTTCATCATCTTTAGCTCTGTTACACTAACTATACTTTATCAATGAAAACATTACCTGAACTCCATTGTTGGCGATAGTGTTTTCATTTTGAGGTTGTGTCAAACGCAAAGACGATATTGTGATTGTTTTTGCAGTGCTTATGGTTTTATTCATTTATTTTCACAACCATGCTAATGATTGCATATCAAAATCACAGATGGGTAAGTTAATGTATACATACTTGCGTGAACACGTTAATATATTTATGGATACACCTATTGATTTTAAAGATTACTGTGTAAATTACCATATTTAAATAATGTCCACAATAATGCAGGCAATGGTCATTTGGGATTCTATTTTTTAATTTCAGGGGGGGTTAATTTTTATAGTTTTGTTTTGAATGTTAAGAAAAAAAGCAAGTAAGTTTCACGGGACCCCAGGGTTGTGTGGAACACAGTTTAAGAAACACTGATCTATATAATTCTAGGGAGATCCCCTACACAGAAGAGAATTAAAACAAACTAAATTTATTTAATACTAATTTCAACTTGTCATGTTGATATCATAAACACTTAAAACGACTTATTTCTCACCTTCAATACTTCTCTAAACAGAAACAGACTGACTTCAAATCAGCATGCTGGCTATAAGAAAACAAAACCACTCTCAATATAACAAAAAGGAAAAATTACATTTTGATGAAAATAATGTTGAGAAACAATAAATACAAACTGCTACCAAGCATAAGCTGGCTCTTTGAGATCCTGATAAGATAGTAAACTACCCTGATCTACTCATCAAAACAGATTGTTTTTCTCATCTTCCATCCAAGGTTATAATTTTCATTATCAATTCTGCAAATGAATTTCTAATCCTACTAGGTTTTTTACTTTCAGGATAACGGGATTTGATGATTAGTTAGTGCATCATTGTTGTGTGTAGAAGGTAGTTTTTGAGAAATCTGGGGTGAAATACAATAAATAGGTGTAAATATAATATGTATATAAATACATTCTTGCAGAAAATATATGAAACTATTAAAAAAATTTGATAAAGGTAAACAATGAATTATGAAAATATGTTTTCATATCTGTCAGTATTATTATAAAGGAAAATTGACTAACAAACAGAAGTTGATAATTAATTTAATAATAATTTATCTAAAATAATAATTTACATCAGTTTCAGTTTGAAGAAACAAATTAAAACTATCAATTTTAACAGTTTTATTGTTTTTAATTCTCTGATTACAGAAAAACATGCGTACTGTACTTGAAAATTATGATATCTTATTGATTGTGCTATGGTTAGAAAAAAAGAAAACTTTATTATATAAATAAAATTTACATGGAATTTATCTACATTATTAGTGCACATAAATCATTAATTTAAAATATACTAAAATGTTTCATATTAGCTGTGCATAATAAAGGCAAATTTTGAAAACTCTTGCTTACCATGGTTGGATAAAGAATGTTCATTTTTATCTGTTGTATTGAATCAGTTCTCCCAGTTTAGATATATAATTCTGAAATTCTCATTGCTTTTTAATTAGCTCAAATTTATTTTTATATTTATATTTTTATAAAAAGGTACATATGCTTTCTATCATACAGAACGATCAACTCAACACGGCCATCATTGGGGTTACATTTTTTATGAGAAACTTTAAAAGGGGAATCTACCCTAGATTTTTCCTTAAATTAAAAATACAGTATTATTATTTTTTAAATTAATTTCCAATATGGCTGCCAATCTCATTTTATCAATTTTACCCCATATTTTTATTCTACGTCTGCCTAGAAAATATTACTTCAACACATTTTAATTCTTGGATATTTTCTCTGAACACAGCTGTTATGGGGCAATGGGCTGACAATTGTAAAATTAAATATGGTGGCCATCTACCTATATTATTTTAATTGAAAACCTAATGCATTGGTACCTGGTTGTTAAACATTATTCTCAAAGTTCATAAATTAAGTAAAGTTGAAAATAAAGTAAAGTAAGATTAAAAGAATTTTACCTTGAACCAGTGTTGTTTTAGTTTTATCTATTATGAAGGAAGAATTACAACAGAATTGCAGTGTCAGTTATAACAAATTTTCAAAATTGCCACCATTAGTAAAAATGCAGGCAGTTCCCCTCCTGAAAACATCGTTATCAGCTTTAGAAAATGTGTTGTAATAAATATAGTAAAAAATTTTGACCACCTTAGCTGTTATTTCTTCCACTGAAGTATACAGAGATGTGTACAATTGGTCTTTCATATATCCTCAGAGAATGTAATCTAATGAAAAAAGGTCTGGACTTCTCACTGGCCAAGCAATTATTTTGGAAATAAACTTTTAAAACCTCTTTAACCTCACCGTAGTTGTGTGCTGGAGCTCAGTCTTGTTGGAAATACATTTGCATTCAACAATCTGAAGACAAGTCATTAATAGGTGGCAGTAGAAAGTTTTCCAACAATTGACGCTCGAGAGCGTAGAAAACCAAAGCCAAAATTTGATTATTGATAACGGCGCACTAGCAGTTTATGGAAAATCTCACTTTATTGTGTCCTTCTGTGACAATCAATGCATTTTCTTTTGACATATAATGATGTACAATACTTTATACCAATAAAGTATTTATTAATTTCTTGACAATTCAAACAACCATTGAATAAGGGCAACACTAACCATCAGTGATTGTACTGTTAAATTCGAGAAATCTTTCAACAGTGCAAAAAACATTTGATAATTATTTACCATTAAAATTGCATTTATTAGTTTATTATTGTCAGCCCATAGCTCTGTAACGGCTGCATTTACAGAAAAATACCAAAGAATAAAAATGTTTTAAAATAATATTTCCATCCAAAAATGTAATAAAAACATGGGGTTTACATTAGAAATAATATGGTTTACCACCATACTGGAAAAAGGACAATGATTTCAAAAATGGTAATATTGTATTTTTAATGAAGGGAAAAATCTGGGGAGGTTTCTCATTTAAAGCTTCTCATAAAACTTACAGTTTCTGAGATCCCTACTTTGGCCATCTTGAGTTGATCACTCTGTGTAACAACTATACAGAGATAAAGCAATGTATATAATATTTTTTTTATAAAGGATGGAGGTATATTAACCTTTTGCTTTATATGAGCTGTCCCAGTCTTCTGATGCTGTAAATCACCTGAGTACAAGAAGCACCAGTCCTTCTAATGAAAAAAATCAATGAGTCATTCGTATAACTAAATATCACCTGCATTTCAGTGGTTTGGGATACTGATAGCAAACAGCATATTCCATTCAACGAAACATTGGGAAATCACTTCATCCTTTAGTTTCTCAAGTTAGTTTGATTTGGATTTTAGATTCCTAAGAATAATTAACTGTTACATATTTTATGATACTTAAATTACTCATAAATGTAACTGTTTATACACATTTATTGATGATTAATAAATAAGTAAATAATTATCTGTTTCAGGTTCAATTTATATTTAAAGCTGCTGTTGGTTATGGGTATACCTTGGGCATCACAACCATTAAAATTAATTTTACCCAGCTTAGATCTGCTATGGCAAGCCATATTTTTCTTTAATTTACTCCAAGGTGTACTGATATTTATTATATTTATATGTAAAAAACGAATACTTCATGCTATCAATACTAAGCTATGGCCATCAAAAATTATCTTTACATATAATGAAAGCTCTTCAAAAAAACAGTAAAACCAACAAAACATCAAGTTCAGGAGTCATGCAAAGTCAATATGCAAATAAAACTGATGAAAAGGAACAAAATTATGAAATGATTGAATTAAATATTAAACTGAAGAGTAAATGACATAAACCACAACAGTTTAATGCAGATTATATCTAAAATGACATAAGGTATAATAGGTATACCTTATTAACATAAGGTATATGAGATAAGGATAATTACCATGTATCAAAGACTGTAAAAATATATATATTTTAAATAGAATTTCAAATTATTAAATAAAAATTTGTGAATTTAAATTTATCTATCTTTTTCTCTCAAAAACCTTTTCAGCTAATTATTATCAGTTCTTTTGCCAGAAGATAGCATTGTTGCAAACAGCAGCAATCTTAGAAGATTAGAAAAATGTAATAAAAAAAATACATTGTACTCGGCGTAAGTTGTTTGTTCAACATATTACTTCTGTTAAATATTGTACAGTTGTCAATTTCAAATAACATATTTATAGTAGATTAGATACCTCTATTTTTTATTTCTTATTATTTATAAGAGTGAGTACATCACTCTAATAAAGATTATTTATTTCCGAAATATTTTTTTTCTTGTGGGTTTTGAGTATCGACTTTAGTCATTAGTCCTTTTCACAAACAAAAAAACAAAATTAAAAACTTACAACTCTGATATTAAGAACTATCAACTATTAAAATATTCTTTATACTAAAATAGAAGATCTATCATAATTTTTATTAGCATATTTTAAAAAATCTTTGTAATCATTAGATAAAGATTCCTCAACTTTAACAGTATAATGAAAAAATAAATTTTATGACTAATATAAGTAATACATATTAATTAAATATAAGTAATACATTTATGACTAATATAAGTATTACATATGTTTTCTTACATAATTGTTAATAATAAGGTAGATCTATATTGTTTTTGTAGTTATGGAAGTTTTTCTTATTAATATTTGTGATAATTCTCACTAGAGAACTGCTTCAAAAATTACATTTTTTATAAGTATTTTTGGTGCATGACTATCAACAATATTATTAATATGTAGTTGCAATTCCTAACCAAAAATTTCTATATCTGTGATTAATATCAAATCCCAGTCAGGCATTGCATTTTTCATCTGCTACCAAATTCAATTTCTATGTTTCATGTGCAAACTTCAATATTATGTGGAAATATAAAAACTAAATATTATTTACAATCAAATTCTCATTTAGTAAATTTTGAATGTTACAAAATTAATATTTTTATATCTGGTAAGAATTAATGAGGTATAAATTAAAATTCAAAATCTTAGGTAACATTATCTCTAAGGTAAACGATATTTATCATGATAAAAAATTTCACCATAACCAATATTAACACTAATGTCAGTGAGATTAGAAAAAACAAACTCATGAGAATTACCACGAGAGTTTTAACAAATTAGTTGATTTAAAAAATTACAATTTGTAGAAAAATCTGTAAGGTGAGTAGAAACATATTTTGATAATATTTAGCAAAACCTGGCATTTAAAGTCACCTAATAATAATTTAACAGTGGCTGTCCTATATGTGTATGCTAAGCGAATTACAGATACAATTTATTTTTATTTTATAAATTATACAAAAAATCATAAACATCTTTACTTTGTTGCATTCATTTTTTTACTTTTAATTACAGCAAGTAGATATACTACACCTGGAAGAGGTACACCTCATACACTTGTGTTTAAGTAAATAAACCCGTTAGTGAGACGATAGACACAGAACAATGTAGATAATAACAAGAACACTTGTAACACTAACAATTAATAAAAGAGTAAAGAACTGAAGTAAAATAATAATGATAGCATCGGTGATAATAATTGCAATCTGTCATCCAGTACTCCCCAGTCTAGAACATAGAAGTATTTCAACCTTAATTATCCTCGCCATTGGTATTTAATGCTGTACTATTTCTCAAACTCACGTATTCGTGAATCTCATCGTCCTGCACCATGCCGCTTCTGAAATTGTAACAGTTACCTTGTTTTGGAAGCTTTGTATGAAATTGTTACTTTTGTTGTTGTTCCCACATAATATAGATCAGTTCAAAGGGAAACTTTGTATATCAAAATTTTATTAGACGATGTTAGGGTAAATTTCTCCTCATTAGCCGATTCTATATTTCTTGTTGAGTTGTTTTCTTTTCTCCTTCACATGATATTTCCAGGTCAAACACCAATCTAGGTGTAATCCATGATACCGTACTCGCTCTGATTGTGTGCTCAAATCACCATCCAGATTCGCACTAGGACAGTCACCTCTTCTGAGTGTGATGTGCTTTGATTTATTCTGATTAACTTTCTTTTATTAATTAACATCTTTAGTCATGCACAGATCTAATGTTGATTGCAAACCCTCGAGACTAGTCCAAGGTCTTCATCAACGGCAAGGATAGCTGTGTCATCGGTGAATGAGGCAACAAGCAATTTTCCAGGATTGGAAGTTCTGCAGTGAATATTGAATACAACACAGGACCCACTACTGAGCCTGAACACCCAACCTGATGTAAGAGAATCTTCATAACTTATCAGAATATCTGATCTGTGAGAAATATCTCAAGATAATTTTGTAAGACAAGGTAGATTGAGGAAATTTTAATTTTAATCTATAGAGAGAGCAGGCAACCAGACCTTGTCAAAAGTCTGTTGGATATTTAAGAGGCCACTGAGCAGTATTTTCTTTCTTCTAGGTATTTCTTCATAGACTGACTTCATATTTATGTATATATATATATATACACACACAGTAATAAAATTAACAAGAGGCAAATCCTGTTTGTTACAATATTCAAAAATAATAAATACTTACATGACCCGTATAAAATTCCATCCATTCTTCTACCTTCACAGCGTTTAAATCATTTATTTTAAGTTCATTGATTTTTATTTTAAGATTAATCTGCAGTGAAACTTCATCATTTACTGAGATCTCAGAGAATAAAAATTTAGGGGTAAGTATACCACCATTAAAATTATTTGTGGTAAAACTACTAACATATACAGTTTCATCTTAGTTGTTCAAATACGGCATTTTCAACCTCAGTAATTTTCATCTTCCAGTATATCCGATTAGATATTCCACAAATTTTCACTACATCTTACCTTTGCCTTTGGGAATCAGATCGTTGAATATATACTGTTAATTTTATACATATAATACAACAGGTTTTTGTCATCTCTAGATTTTGAAAGTTATATAGTATAAAATTAATTTACAAAAGGATATATAGCACTGTTACCTATACAGGTTTAATAAGAAATATAAATTTACGTCTTATAACTACTAATAATTCTTAATATTGACTCAAAATATTATGCAAACTCTTGATACAGTTGAATGATTAAGTCACCTTAATTATAGAAAGTGAATTCAAGCTGTAAATTAAAGAAAGAAGTCTGTCCTTGTTTCTGTCTCTCTCTTCCCCTCTGTGTCTTTCTCTCTCTCTCTCTCTTCCCCTCTATTTCTCTCTCTGTGTCTTTCTCTCTCTCTCTCTCTCTCTCTTCCCCTCTATTTCTCTCTCTGTGTCTTTCTCTCTCTCTCTCTGTCTTTCTCTCTCTCTCTTCCCCTCTGTTTCACTCTATCTGTAGTTTGTTTCTCTCACAATCACTCTTTCTATTTCTCATTCTTTCTCCCTCTTCCTCTGGCTCACTGTCTGTCTTTGTCTCTGTAACTGTCTGTTTTTTCTCTTCACAGTCTTTCTATATCTCTTATTCTTTCTCTCTTTCTCTTCGTCTGTCTGTCTTTATCTCTCTGTCTTTCTTTCTCACTCTTTCCACCTCCCCCATTATTTCTCTCTTTCTCCCTTTGTCAGTCTCTCTCTCTCCCCCTCCCTTTGTCACTCTCTCTCTCTCTCACTCTCTGTCTTTATTTCTCCCTCTCCGTTTGTCTCTCTTTCTGGCTGCCTTTCTTTCTGCCTCTCTCTCTCTCTCTCTCCCTCTCCCTTTGTCACTCTCTCTCTCTCTCTGTCTTTATTTCTCCCTCTCCCTTTGTCACTCTCTCTCTCTCTCTCTCTCTCATTCTCTTTCAATCTCTTTCTCTGTTTCTGTCTTTCTCTTTCTCTTCCTCTGTCTATCTGTCCATCTGTCTTTCTCTTATTGTCACTCTCTCTCTCCCCCTCTCTCTCACTCTCTCTCTCCCCTCTCTCTTCCTCTCTCCCTCTGACTGTCTGTCTCTCTCTTATTCCGTCTCTCTATCATTCTGTCTCTATGTCTGATGCCACTTTCAAAGGCTGACAGCTTTAGCTAAGATCACAATTTCCACTTTAAAAGCAATCAAACTGCTTTCTTATTGTCAAAGTAAAACACTTGAAGGCAAATAAAACCAGTTTAAGGCAGTTTCAAACATAACTGGCAATCGCATAACAATTTAGAGAAAAAAATAGCTTGTCCCTATTAATTTGTACATTATAAGTATATCTAAATTTTACGTTAAAATAGAATAATTTCAAATCGATAAGCATTTGTATCAAAACTGTTCTAATTATAAGAACATATCTTTTGTTATTTAGAAGAATTATGTTATCCAAGTCCATGCGGTGCTAACACGCAGTGCAATGTAGCGAATGGAGTGCCAACCTGTACTTGTCTACCGGGATATTTCGGTTCTCCATTACAAGGGTGCCGGCACGAGTGCATGCGAATCGGATTACGATTGTGGCTCATCTCAGTCTTGCCAAAATCATCGTTGTGCCTCTGTTTGTTCTACAGGAGCTTGTGCGACTACAGCAAATTGTGAAGCAGGAAATCACCGTGCTATCAGCACATGCCCTCCTGTGAGTTGATAAATATTATTGAAATTATTTCAGAAAGGATTCTAAATATGTCACTGTTTTATGCGATATCATAGTGTTGAAGATCTTACTTTCTTTGGCTTGATACACAATACTACTGTACTACTATATTAAATGGATAGAAAATAACCGAGTTATGGGAGAAAATCGATGTTGTAATTTTGCGTCTGTTTTCATGTCCTCCACTTTACGTTCGGTTCAGTTAATTGTTTTTATTTATAGTTAATTCTAGTATGTATCAAATTAAGTAATAATTTACTCGCATAATAATTATGACATAAAATTACAACATCGATTTTCTCCCATAACTCTGCTATTTGTTAACAGATTTAAAAAAATAAAATGTCATTTTGTTCAAAATAAAAGACTTAATATTTTAGCAAATAACATATATTTTGATAAAATATATATTTATGGAGATATAACGGATTTAAAAATAAACATGGCCGCCATTTTGTAATTTACGAAGGTATTTAATTGTAAAACTTTATTACCGATACGCTTACCAAATATTAATGTGATTACTCTATCCGAACTTGAGGTATAAATTTTTATATAACAATAACAAAATTGCGGATAATGGGAGAATGAAGGAGAAATCCTAAGGATATTCTTTGTTTAAATTTACAAGTAGAATTCGAAAAAGTATAGCCAGCCCAGTATTTTAGAAACACTCTGTATACACATATGTAATCGTCCCTATTAAATTACATATACAAATTTTTAAAAGTACATAAAATTTTATTTCATTAATAGCTTCTGTTATTTTTTTTAATGTTTTTAAAGAATTATTATTTATCGTACAAACTTTTTTACAATCAGAGGTTAATAATTATCAATAAATCAATATATTTAAATTTAAAAAAAAATATATATATATATACGATGTAGGACTCGAACCGCTGTCCCTTCCCTTTGAAAGATCCAATTATTTCATTAATTAAACTTTTATTTGGCTATAACTCTGAAACCGCTGAAAATAAGTACCGCTTATAATATCGTTGAAAAGCTCTCAAGGAGAGCTTATTACTACAGTTAAGAAAAACTCAAAAATTCTGATTTTGTAGGTTTTTGAACACTTTTGGTTCAGTTGATTGCAATTAAAAGGGGAGGTGCACAAGATTTTAC
The DNA here is from genome assembly GCF_047948215.1 of Lycorma delicatula. Lineage (NCBI taxonomy): Eukaryota > Metazoa > Arthropoda > Insecta > Hemiptera > Fulgoridae > Lycorma > Lycorma delicatula. Next base: position 209,469,891 of record NC_134456.1, read on the forward strand.
AACAGTTCTAAATCCAAAATTTAAACGTGCTACGGCTAATCCTTTTTTAGTTATGCGAGATACGTACGTACAGACGTCACGCTGAAACTAGAAAAAATGGATTCAAGAATGGTTAAAATGGATATTTCCGTTGAAATCTGAAAACCGAAATTTTTTTCGAACAGTATTTCCCTTACTTCGTAGGAAATAAAAATACATTTACAAATTAAAGGTATCTGAAAGTTGTTTAATGGTATTAAAGAGCTCTTTAAATTTTAAATATTTTCGCTGAAGGAAATCGATATAAGACAGGTGAAGACTTTTAATTTTTAAATGTCTACTATTTCTACAACGTAATAATTCATTTAAAAATTAAATATCTATGGTTTAATCGTATTAAAGAGCTCTTTAAATTTTAAATAACCGATATAAATCTTTTCTTATCGATGTAAAGCCGGTGAGGACTTTTAATCTTTAAATCCCTCCTATTTCTACGACATGAAAAATACACTTAAAAATTAAACCTCTTTGAAAGTTGATTTAATATTTAAATGCCGCGTAACTATGTTTAGTTCTTTATTTAAATGCCTCCTTTTCTTTTTTAATTTGATTTATTGTTTTGTTTCGTAGAATTTAATTCTTTGAAAAAGATTTTTTTAAATTTTACAATTATTTTTATTATTGATTTTTTTGTATTATTTTTTCACATCACAACTTTAAATTTGTAGTAGCGTTATTTATTAAAGACAAGTTTCAATGAGATAATAATTATTTATATTCTTTCAAAAGGATGATCGATAAAGATCGGTTAGAAATTTTACTTATTGTCAGAAAAAGATTGAAAAAATAATTACAAAATTAGTTTTGACGATAAATCTAACTTTGGCAAAAAAGCAAAAGATTTCAACTACCATATCTCATCCCCTATTTTTATAACATAGAAACTGAATTAATCGCTTTTCCAATGTTTCAGGTTAAGTCAAATTCATCATTTCAAAGAGAGCCAATATTAGTGATTTTCTTGATGAATCAATGTTAGGTATATTTCGTAAGAAAGTTACTTATTGTAAGGGGTACCGTGATTAGAATTCCGGAAAATGTCAATATATCTTCGCGTTTCACATCCCCCAGACCCAAAACCATCGTCAGTTCAAAAGTTTATATACATACTTTCTTGTGGACACGATAACTGCCGTAACTTTGCGACAATCACTTTCAAATTGATATATAAAATATTAACGATTCAAAATCTCGGCACAGTTTGTTAACGGTCAAAATCGGACGATGGGGATGGAAATGGGGCGGCTTTTTCGAAAAAACAAAATATCGGTATTAGTTTCCTATTAAATAAAACATCGAATTCGTTTAATGTTTCTACTATTCTTTGGATGGCCTAAAACTTATCTAAGTAAACATTTTTATATCACCAACCATTGGTCCAGGGGGGTGTAAAAAATGGGGTTTCTAAAACAAACAAAAAAACATACCACCCTTAATAGGCACAGTATTGAATCGTTTTAAACTGGTCGTTAGTCCTCTAAACATTACCTAAAAATTTTGTCTGAAACAATTTTTGATATGACCAACCCTTATGACAAGGGATGACCAAAATATTGCTGGAACTGTAAGAAGATGGGGCTTGTCATATGCTAAACATGCAAACGTTGACGTATTGAGTAAATTTGGAGTTTTTCTTAACTTTAAGGTGGAAATCTTTTTTATCCCCTACATAGCACCGGTGAAATCTACATCCGTCTTCCGGCATGCCGAAAGGGATTTCTTATTTTATTGGCGGTATCTTTTAAATGTATTAAAAATATATAAATTTTGAAAAATAAACGGTAGTATTATCGGTTGTGTTTGTGTCTGTATTTTATTTATTTATTAATTATTTTTACTCTAAATAAAGGATGAATAAAATACCGAATTTACCATTAACACTTATTAGAAACATAAGAATTAACAGTTTAATTTCTTTCCATTACATTATAATATAAAATTATTTATCCAAGGTAATAAATATCGTTTTAGATACACCTGAAATAAATATTTATATAATATAATCTAATGGAAAGTTGTATTTATATATCGATAGTATGTAAAAGTTATAAAAATTCCTCACGTAAGATTTTTTAAATTATTGGGTATAGAGAATTAAGATTGTCAAAATGCACCTACTATAAAACGGTCTACGTTTTACTTCCTTGTACAAAGAAAAGGAATACAACAAGTATTGTGATCGCGTAAAATTTCGATTTTCATATTTCAACTGAAATATCCATTTTCAACATCCTAGAATCCATTTTTAGTAGTTTCGGCGTGACGTATGCGCGCATGTATATGATTAGAGTAGGATGTTGAAATTTTGGATTAAGGGCTGTTGTAACATCTAGTTGTGCATCTTCCCTTTTCATTGCAGTCGACTAACCAAAAAAGCTCAAAATTAATTTTTTTTTTTAATTATGGAGTTTTCTTAATTGCAGTAATACGCCCTTATTGAGAGCTTTTCAACGATATATCATATGTGGGAATTATTTTCATCGGATCCAGAGTTATAGCCAAATAGAATTTTAATTAATTAAATATTTGGATCTTACAAGGGGAAGTCGCATCGGTTCGAATCCGAATTCATCTTCTTTTTTTAACCTTTTTTTTAATTTAAATATATTGATTTATTAATAATTATCAACCTCTGATTATAAACAAATGTGTATATGTAATTTAATAGGCGTACAAGGAAGTCATGTGGTGTCCACATCAGATATTTTCAGTGTGAGACAATTACATCAAGGAGGTTTCATGAAGGAAAATGAAAATTAAAAAGTTTTTAATCGATAAGAGTATCGTAATTTAGAGGAATACAAGAAAACTACTTTAAAGTTTAAAAAAAATTAATTAAATCTCTAAATTGGGGAGGTAAATAATACGGTTTTTTCTATTCCTTCTGTTGACTAAGGATCACATTTTCTAAGTTTTAAGTTTTGATTTCTTTCTTTTTTTCTCTTTTCTAAATATCACATTTCTTTGGTCCATCTATTCAGGTTTATAACCTTCTTTTTCTTTTTCACCGGAAACTTAGACTTTCAAATCAGTTTTCGAAATTTATCTTTGTCTTTACATAAATCCTTAGAAATGTTTAATATTCTTAGAACCGTTTCTATTTCTTTAAACCAGATGGTGTTAGAGGCTCAGTTTATGTAGAGATTAAATAGGGTTTAGTCAATCTTTAGTTCCAGTGGGGGCTCGTAACTAAAATTAGTGGGGGTTCCATTCCAGAAAATTTTTTCTGGGCTTTTTGAAAGCCAAGGTTAAAGTTTTCTGTAAAATAAAAGAACCGAAAAAAATGAATCAAATAGAATAACTGGAAGCAGGATAATAATCTAATTCTACGGTTTATCGGGTTTTTAAGAACATTGTGCTTAAAAAACCGTATTCCGTTTAACCGAATAAATAATAAACTGTCAATGCAGATAATATTTTTTAGTATTATTAGATAATAACTTAATAAAATATCCTCTTAAAAACATTATAGTCCAACGGTGCCTAATTTAAATTTCTATGCACACAGAAATAAATACGTAATTAGATTAGTTTTTAGTAATTACCTTTATTTCATAAAATGACGTAACTATTTTAACAAGCAGCTCGTTTTCACTGAAATAACATTTGTTCTTTCCATTAATTCATAGAATTATTTCTTTATTTTGTAATAGACTAAAAATACATCCTGTATCACTCGAGTCCTCCAAAAAAGGACTGCGATTCCTTATCAAAAGGTTTGATTCATGCGTAAATGCATTTACGCCAAACTGTAATGAAACACTTGATGAAATCATTCAGTGAATATTTTTCGCGTAAAAAAGTAAAATAATTCGTGTGTACATATATATATATATATATATATATATATATATATACAAAATGATTCATGATTCAGGAAGAAGGAAAAATAATTTGGAAACTGATTCTACACCTTAAAATAAGGAAAAATGTTCATACAAAATTAGGATAGTTGCTTCTACGTCATCCGGTGTTAGTTTTAATCCCTGACAAGGATTTCATATTTTTTTGCCAATCATTTTAAACATATTATCTTACTTAATAAAATATACGTCGCCAATCTTTGGCTGAGCCGTGGTTCAGTCAACTGTTATTTTTATTATTTTTATCTTAGGCTTTTCACCCATTGACAAGCAGCATGTTACCAGTTACTGACAAGCTGTTGGTTGCCACTGGGTAGCCGGCGAAAGATAAAAAGCCGTGGCTCGGTGTTGGACTGGATACGCTGTGGTTGAAGAATAATCTTACCTGAATTGCGGCTTTCTATCTTTCGTTAGTCACCCGCTGGTAAGCAACAGCTTCTCAGGGCGCCCAACAAAAAAATTTAATTCATACACACACACAATCACATACATATATTTGTAAAACGTCACAAGATGGTTGAAGTAATGGTTAAAAATAACACCATTACAGTCAATTAATGTTGCCAACATCATAATACTTTAACTAAATGTAAGATTCTGCGATTAGTACTAGAGATAAAAAATTAATTAAAGAACCTTCTCTATTAAATATTTGATTTTAAATTAAACTCGAATACTGACTCTTTATATATATATATGCACACACAAATTATATATTTGTTCTTTTCTGTTCACGGTATTTTCAACAAGTTTTTATAAAATTTTTCTCTTGTTTTTAAATAATATTCATTAGTTAAATTTGGGATAAATATTGTGAATAACTCGTGAATAAACTCGCAATTATAATTTTTCTCTTTATTAAAAATGTTTTCAAATTAGATAAAAAGTAATTCAGTTTCATTTCAATGTTGGTCACAACGATTTGATCAATCTATCACCTGGTATAGGATTTTGGTTAGGATTTGTTTACTATCTGTCAAGATTGTATAATTGCTGTTTGGTGTGCATTTAAGCTAACCTTAATTTAAAATGAATATTATATTTGCTGTAAAGTCATACATAACTAAAATGGCAGAAGAAAGTGGTCCTGGAATGAAAGTTTTGTTGATGGATAAACAAACTGTGAGTTTTATATGAGTGTTTTATTAAGTACAATTAGTTTTATAGTTGTGAGAAGTGTAGATTTTTTTACGGAAATCCAAAAATTCAGTTTATCATACTAGATCCAAAAAAAAAAAGTTAAACAACAGAATATTTAACGTTTGTTATCGAGTGTTATAAGAGAATGGAATTCCTTGAATAAAATTGAATACAATTGTTAACCACTTTAGAATTTCTTAATTCTCAAATTACCTAAATATTTACTAACTAGTATTTCAGCTGATGTTTATTTTTTTTATCGAGTTAAAAATTTTTTTTTTGCAAATACCAAAAATGAACTATAGTAAATTATGAACGGCATTGATTTATTGCTAGGAGAGCAATTTTCTTTGTAAATAAGTAATTTTAAAACAAAGGGTAAGGAATTACTTTAAAAAATTTTTTTTAATTTTTTCTGGATTTGTAAGTTGGTCTGTTCAACTAGTGAACAATAAGGAATCACCGCCACAGCCCACTGAGATGAAGATGATATGTATGACATATAAATCAGGTGTAGTCTTGTACAGACTCAGGCTGACACTTCCTGAGATGTGTTGTTAATTGAACCCCAACCACCAAAGTACACTGATATCCACCATCTAGTATTCAGATCTGTATAAAAGCAACTAACTTTTACAAGGATTTGAACCTCATAGTTCTAAGGTTCAAATCCTAGTAAAGGCTGTTACTTCTATACGGATTTGAATACTAGAACCCACCGGGTTGGTCTAGTGGTTAACGCGTCTTCCCAAATCAGCTGATTTGGAAGTCGAGAGTTACAGTGTTCAAGTCCTAGTAAAGCCAGTTATTTTTACACGGATTTGAATACTAGATCGTGGATACCGGTGTTCTTTGGTGGTTGGGTTTCAATTAACCACACATCTCAGGAATGGTCGAACTGAGAATGTACAAGACTATAGACTTCATTTACACTCATACATATCATCCTCATTCATCCTCTGAAGAATTATCTAAACAGTAGTTACCGGAGGCTAAACAGGAAAAAGAAAGAAAGGATTTGAATACTAGATCGTGGATACTGGTGTTCTTTGGTGGTTGGGTTTCAATTAACCACACATGTGAGGAATGGTCGAACTGAGACTGTATAAGTCTACATTTCATTTACACTCATACCTGTCATCGTCATTCATACTCTGAAGTAATACCTGATGTTGCTTCCAAAGGCTAAACAGAAAAAGAAAAAAAAAGGATTTGAATTTCATAACCTTCAACCTTGAAAATCAGATATTAAACAAGTTCAACCAGCCCAGTTGGTTAATTTAAAAAACGCTTTTTTAATTTTGTTTTCTTTGCAATCTTCCTTTAAAAATATATCTAATTGTATTGTTTTACTTGTTTATTTTTCTTTTGTGCAGACATTTGTTGTGTCCTTCCACATTTCTTTGTTTACATAACGTTCATTTTCATACCATATTTTGTCATTTTTATACGATGACTTTTGATTTTGAAATTATTTGTTGAATATTCTTTGCTTAATCTCCTAAAAAAAAGAGCACATCATCTGTATGTGAGTATTAGGTTATGTTTGCTGATATCGTATGAAATTTAGAAACTCATTTAATCACGTTAAAGTTTCATTACAATCTACCAGTAACTGAAATCACTCAACATAAATTTCAAGGAAATATATTTAAGAAAGACTAGTAAACATTCAACATGTGTTATACAAAATAGAAAAATTGTAAACACAAGAGTATTGATACAAATTTAAAACATTACCCTCATCGCTACAGGAGTATGTCATTTTTTTATTTTAAATTCTTTTTACTCAAAAACTACAATAAAGCAAAACTTTTTTGTGTATTTACAATTGGCATCTGATGAAAACAACAACATATATCAACATTATTGACTTCTGAATGCACGTCATCTTTCAAAATAATTACCAAATATTTTATCATATTTTCCATGTACTTTTTCTTACCTTACCTTATTCTCTTCCTAGTTCTGTTTGAGCATCTTTTTATTTTCAGAGCTATTTTCTGATTAAGGCAGAATTCTTTAATTAATCTTTTATCTATCTTTAACTTTTTAATAAAGGCATAATTCATTAATTAATCTTTTATCTTTACAATTTATTTTAAGCCTTTTAATATTATTATTTATTTAATTTGACATAATCAAAAGTTATTTCCATATCTATAAATATACCCTCATTTTTTTACTTCTTATTACATACCTCTCAAGTAGTTCTTATAAACCCAAAAGTATTGCTTGTTCTCCTTTCCTTCCAGAATTCATATTATTCTTCTGCGTCTATAAGGTTAACTAAGAGTTTAATTTATAATTAGGATTTTTAATTATTTTAATTTCGGTCAATTAAGTACAATGCTAACTCCATTTATGAAGTAACTTTGCAATTATCTCTAAAAAGATCTTTTGGAAGCAGAATTTCCATATATTTTTTGAAAGCTGAGTTGACAGAATTTAAAAAATAAATATACCGTAAAATTTAAAAATGATTAATGATATTTAGTTTTCTTTTTGTATTTGTGTTGCAGACTAGTATTGTTAGCATGGTATATAGTCAATCAGAAATATTACAAAAAGAGGTTTATTTATTTGAACGATTAGATTCTGGTGGAAAATTAGAACCGATGAAGCATTTGAAATGTATCGCATATCTCAGACCCACCAAAGAAAATGTTGCTCTTTTATCAAATGAATTAAGGAATCCAAAATATGGAGTATATTATATTTGTATGTATATATATATATATATGTTAATGATTTTATATATATATTTTTTATTTGTTATAGTGATACGCCTTTTTTTTTTCGCATGTTTTACTACTTTTCTATAATAGTAGAGGTTACTAATATAAGTATTAACTAATAATTTAAAAATATAAACTTCTGCTATGACAAATAGAACCAGATTTTATAAATTTTATAAAAATTTATAAGATGATTTTATCATCTTTGCAATCTGTGACTGTCTACTGCACCAGCTGATATTTCTGTTCTCACATTAACATCAGTTAATTGAGTACATTTATATACAGAGTATATATAAAATAAGTTCCTCTCCATATTTTTTCCTGTAATTGTTAATTTAGCATATTTTCATATCTTATGTTATTTCTATGTAAAAATTGATGGCAAAGACAGGATTTCCCTATCAAATTTCAAGATATCTGCCGTTAAAATCCTACCGATTGAGGATTCTTCTTTGATTACTCTGTTACTTAAGAAAAAATATAATCAAAAACAGATACATTCATGATGATTTATTGATCTATTTTACATTCATTGATCATTTTCTTAAATTTATTTGAAATAGTCAGTGCTTAAAAAACCTGTGTGGCAGATATTGAAGACCTGAAGATCAGGAAACTAATGCGTATCAATACCTTAACCCTCTTATCCTTATAAGTATAGAGTAATACAAGATGGAATATACTACCTCTATATAGAGGTAATATATTACCTCTAGGCAGTCAAAGTATGCGCTCTTTCTGGCTAGTATGTACTTTAATTACTCTTATACTTCAATGAAGTTGTTCAATATACTTTAACCTATAGGTTGAAAGATTTCATTTTGACATTCAATTTTTTTTTATCATTAACTGCAAAAATTAACCAGAATGGTTTCAATTTAAGAAAAATTAAGTAAATTTTATTTTTACTTGGTTTAATTGTTATTAGTCAAAATCTAGGATCAGAAATTAAGAAATAAGCACCCCCAATCACTTAGTCATTTAAATGACTAATATTTTGAAGCGGATAAAGATATCTATGTGCATTGTTTGCCATCAGATTTTAGATAGAAATGATGTGTCATATTATCACAGTATTAGTAAAAATAAATGTTGAATCCAGTATGTTTGAAGTAATATGACGGTCAACATTTTGAAGTAGATTAATATCTAATAGGTTAAATAGTAATATTATAATACATTAAATAGGTTATATATAAAAGAGATGTAGCATTAGTCAGGGTTCTCTAAATTAAGAGTTCTAGAAAAAATAGGATGGGGAATTACTGTATATACACTCGTATATATATTTATATCGTAGCCACTGTAATGGACAAAACATAGCAAATATTGATGTATACCATTGGTGGTGTTCTTTACAAAAGAAAAAAATAGCGCTTATGTTTGAAGAGTTATGTCTTAAAAATTAGTTTATAAAAATTTTAAATATTTTAATACATAAAAATTTATTCTTATCTTCATTAATTTTTTTGTGTTGTAATTTATTTGTAGAAAATTAGTAGGAATTATATACAGGTGTGTTTAAAAAATAACTGAACTTCATTTTTTAATCTTTATTACTAATTTTACAGATTATTGATCCTTGTCCTCATCCCTATTCACATACTTTTCTCAGCTATGTTTCCACTTCGCAAAGCAGTCCTGGATAGCTTCATTTAAAATAGCCTTTAATATATGTGACGAATTTGCTTTAATGTCATTAGTAGTCTCAAACAGTGTCCTTTAATCACCGATTTTAATATCAGAAATAAGAAAAAATTCCCAAATCTGAACGATTACAATACTTTTCCTTCTACAGCCACGGCACTATCTAGACGGGAAAGTAAAACTGAAAGAATTATATTTCCTTTTCAGTGCAATTCTTTTTTTTTTTAGAGGCTATTTAATTCTTTTTTAAAGGTTTCATCATAATTTTAATTAATAACTGGATATAAAGAAAAATAGAACATCAGTTAAACTGCTGTAATTTTGTAGTCTGTTAAAAAAAATCCCTTTCGGCACGCCAGAAGGTGGAGGTAGGTTTCACCGGCGCTAAGTAGGAAATAAAAAAGATTTACCTTAAATTTAAGAAAAACTTCAAATTTACTCAATGCGATAATGGTTCCATGTGAAAAAAAGTTTCACATGTTTAGCGTACAAGCCACAACTTCTTACAATTCCAGCAACATTTTGGTCATCCCTTGCCGTAAGGGTTGGTCATATCAAAAATTGTTGCAGAAGTTTTAGGTGATGTTTAGAAGACTAACGATCACTTTATACAGATTTGATACTGTGCCTATTAAGGTAGGTATGTTTTTTTCTTCAAAATTCCATTTTTTCCACCCCCCAATGGGTGGTGTTATTGAAAAATGTTACTTACATAAGTTTTAGACCCTTATCCAGAAAATACTAGGAACTTTAAACAAATTCGATATTTTACTTATTAAGAAAGTTGTAACGATATTTTGTTTTTTCGAAAAAGCCCCCCATTTCCCCCATGGTCAGATTTTGGCCGTTAATGAACTCAACCTAGATTTTGGCACGAGTTATTTTTAAGGAACAATCTGAAAGTGATTGGTACAAAATTATGGCAGTTATGGTTTCCACAAGAAACTGAAATATATATAAACTTTTGAGCTGACAGCGGTTTTGGGGTCTGGGGATGTGAAACACAAAGATATGTTGAAATTTTTTAGAGTTCAATCACGGTACCCGTTAACAATAGGTCGCTTTCTTATGAAGTCTACCTAAAGAGTACAATAACATCATGTAAACATTAAATAATAGAAATGGCCATCGTTATATTCTCATAAAATAAAGTGATGCTTTTTTATAAATGTTGCATTAAGTTATTTATTGAGTCGATCGTGTAAATTCCTGAAGAGCTGTTATGGGAAGAGAAGGATTGCTTAAAAGAGTATTAGAATGAATAGCTTAAGGTACAAAAAAGAGACATTGGAAACAGTAAGAATTATAGTTGTTCTAAAAGGAGAATGGAGACAAACATAGTGTGAGGGACCTGTCCAAGGACAAGTAGCCACATGCTGAACTTAAATAAATATTTCCTTTTTTTTAAATTATGTATATTTATTATTGAAAACATATATACAGATTTTCCTAAGAGAAATTGGCCAGAAAACTTAAACAACAGATTCAGGGCTTCAAAATAAATATAAAAAACGTTTGAGTAGATATGCCTTATCTTGCTTCTGTGTTCCGCCTGCTGTTTTATGTTCAGTAAAAATTTATGTCTTAAGAACTACTGATGGAGATATTTTAATGAAATTAGGTGTACATGTTTTTGCTTCCTTCATTAATCAAATTAAAAGTAGCTAATATTAATTTCTGTTGTTAGTAATAATAAAACAGCTACAAAATTGTCAGACTGCATAATTTGTGCGATCCACTTTAACAATTTCAGCCATATCTCAGCCGTTTATCAATCGATTTGAACAAATTAGGTGTCATTTTCTTTATATTAAAAGGCTTAACATTTGCTAACAATTGCTAATAAAACATAATTTGATAAAACTAAAATTTACAGAGCGGTTAATGATTAAAAAAGTATAATTGCCACCATTTTGTTAATTTCAAAGGTTAACTTCTCAAATTAGTTATTTTTTAGATGTTTGGTACATTTACACCAAATTTTATTTGAATATCTCAATCTGTTCCTAAGAAATACATTTTTATTAAAAAAAAAAATAATAATAAATAAATGTAGTAAGATAGGGAGGGCATGAACTTTCTTCTTTATTTTGATATCCTAAATCCGTCCCTTATATTACGTATCATTTTAATACGTAATTATCATTTTAATGATTTCACATCACTTCTGGGCATCCCATTTTAATTAGTCAATTGGTAAGTAGCTTTTTTTTAAATTGACTATTGTGCACTTAATTTTAATTCGTCTCTAATCCCATGGGATTAGATTGTTGGTTAAATGTAATACATTGGATCTTAATTGTGTACGTTAGTCATTTCTTTGTTAATAATCCAACTTATCAGAGTATGTTGTACCTAACAACATATTCTATAAAATAAATAAATATGAAAATTCCAAAATGGCAGTCATTAATATATTTTAATCATTAATACAAGTGTAAATATTAGTTTTATAGATTTACGTTTTATTATATAAAATGTTAAACTTAAATTGTGAACAAAATGACACCTCTTTTGTTCAGATTGGTCGATAAACAACTAGAATTGTTAGATTGCTTCCCATTTTCATTTCTTTCACTAATTGAAATAAAAATAATTACATTTATTATTAGTAATAATAATTGAATAGGCACAAAATTGTCAGAATACATAATTTTTGCGATCTATTTTAACAGTGAACTTTTTTCATTACTTTTAAGACCCCGATCAGACTTAATGGAATTTTTAACCCCTCGGCATACCAAACATCCTTAGGGGCTTATAATCTGAATACTACTCGATTTATATGCGAAGAAAATGATATAAAACTGTTATTTTGAGTTGATTTTTTTTTTTTTTTTTTTTTAGATTTCAGTAATATTATTGCAAAAGCTGATATTAAAACTTTAGCTGAATGTGATGAACTAGAAGTTGTAAGAGAAGTACAAGAATTTTATGGGGATTATTTGGCTGTCAGTCCGCATCTGTTTTCTCTTAATATTCCATCATGTGCTGAAGGTAATCATGCGATCGGTTTAATTAGTTTTATCTTTTAATCTCCTTCAGTTTAACTATGCGACAGCAAGTGGCAAACAGTAAATAGACCTGGTGTGGCCCAATGTTAGGTGCGTATAAAAATTTGTTGTGTAAATTATCTGGTCCACGGAGTAGTATTATCAAGATGCGGTTGGAATAATTCAACATGTGTTTTGTGTCAGAGCGATGCAGATAGTTAGCGCTTGACTTCCTGTGAAGGAAGTTAATAGTTTGGATCATAAAAATACTCTGTAGCCAAACCAGGTTGTTTTAGTGCAAGTGTTTTGTTATTATATTGTATTATTTATTTCTACGTAACAAAAAATGGGTTAAATGCTGCTACTCATGCATTTCTTGTGTGAAATGTAGATGCAGTTGCGTATGTATCAAGATGACTGCTTTGTATATTTGGATATTTCCAGATTATCATATGAATGAATGAATAGGTCAATAATATGAAATCTATCTCAAGTAGAAGGGGTGGCTGACATGTAATGCACAGTTACTCTTCATCCACAAATAAAAGAATTAGTAAAATGAAACAAATATGGCGTACGAGTACATTTAATCTGTTACAAAAATTAATGTTTATTTCTCCATTTAGTCACCGTTTACAACTACGTATTTTTCAGACAGTAAACCGGTTTTCTTAATAAAGAATGCTGGCGGTCTTTCTACGATCCATGACTGCACTGCATCCTTTAAGTCATCATCCTGGTGAAATGAATACTCTTAATATCCCTATTTAAATGCACAAACAAGTGAAAATCACAGCGTCCCAAATCTGGTAAGTATGAAAGATATGTAATCAGTTCAAATTTTATCTTTGCAAGAGCCTTGGCAATTGTATGCTATGTGTGTGGTCGAGCGTAATCATGTAACAAAATTATTGGTTCTGTAAATTGTCAAATATGACAAACACATATTTTTTCAGGTATTTTAATGTCTTTACGTATTGCACAGAATTTACAGTCGCTCTGACCAAAAATCGGTCACATCCACTTGTTTAGAATCGCAAAGCGTTATCAAGAGATTTTTTTTGCAAAGGGCTGTTTCAATTTTTTTCTGATTGAACATAGCATAGTGCCAGCATTCAGTGCTCTGCCGGTTTTCTTCTAAGTCGTAATATGCATTCAAGTTTCATCTTCCATTACAGTACTGTAAAGGAAGTCATGATAACATTTCAGAAGCCGTTCACAACATTCCTTTCAATATTTTTTATTCTTTTCTGCAATTTTGTGTAGCTCCCACTGCGAACAGATTTTACACTAGTCCAGTCATATAATCATCTGCCTACCATTAATTTGATATACTTATCTGGTCATTGTTCTATGTGACATTCATTTTACATTTAATTCATCTATTTCTTTATGGTGTTCCTCATCAATCAAAGAAACTGGTCAACCACTGCTAGGTTCATCCTCAATATTCACTTTACTAGCTTTTGATGAACAGAATTTTATTGTCTGTCTATTCGCAGCATTTTGATCAATAGTCGATGATGAATGTCACTTGCGTTCACTTTTTCCGCTGTTAAAATTTAAATGTTGCTCATTGTTTTAGACGTACTGACATAGCAGGCATATTCGACTCCATAACAATGGCGAATGACAGAAAATGAGAAAATATGAATCAATTCATGTTGGATTGTTATTAGTAGGGAAGTGAAACTACAAGTTGCAGCAGCTGTTGCTTTGTGCGACATTATGTTTACTCATTATGTTCCGTTGTGCAAATTTTAGCCACCCCTTGTGTGTTTTTTGAAAGAAGATATTCACTTATTTGATATCAGGATCTTTTTAATTCTCTATTGACAATTGTGTTCATAATTTGTGATTTTTTTCTTCTACAACAGGAAAATATGTAACAAACTTAAGATCTCAAACAGATCCTTTATCTTGGATACCGGAGCACTTAACAAGAACTGTTCAAGGTATTACATCGGTTTTATTATCATTGAAAAAAAATCCATTTATACGCTATCAAAATAATTCAGGAATGGCTAAACGTCTTGCTGAAAAAATAAGGGTATGGTATAAATAAATACATGCTTATTTATTAATGCTGTCATTTGGCAGCATTATAATTATACAATTTTGTGATTATTAATTTTTTATTACAATTTTCTTTTAATTTTGAGTATTTTCATTTAAATTATTCAATTTTGCCGCTAGTAATAATGTATTAAATTTATTTATTTATTCAAATTATTATCTGTATTAAATTTATTTAACATTACAAGTAATGTTTTGCTGAAATATTTTCTTCCGTTTTTATAGTGTATGGGAAATTTTGCTTGTAGATTTATCAGAGTACTCGTTTTCTAATTAGGACTTACATTTATGATTCTGCCTTCAGGTAAACCTACACTTGCTGCTCTTTACAGTCTATTAATCTAGTACACTCATTGAATCCCGAATTAGTCGAATGTGTTATCTGAAAACAGAAAAGGGTATATTAGTTTGTTATTTTGCATTATTTATTGTTGCAGTGATTTATGTAAAGTATTTGAGATAAAAAAGCCACCGATCACAGTTGTTGCTTTTTCTGACAGTGAACAGAGTGAAGGTGTCATTTGCAGAGCTAAATGTTACCCACATTTTGGTGGGCATGGCATGTTGATGCAGTAATATTCGGCTCAGTGAAAGAGGCAGTGGGGGATCATTCCATCCTCAATTAACTATCCTTAATTAGTACCTACTGTGATGTGCTTGTTTTATGAATAGCAGTATAGGTTTTGGGTTTGACTAGAGATTCAGGTCAGGTTGCCCATAACTGTTAACAAATATGTTGGTGAACAGTTCACATTTATGGAATAAAAGAAGGTTGTTAAGATTAACTATCATTTCTGTCATTTTCACATATTAAAATTTGCTGTAAGAGAACTTGTTCTGCTATAAATTATGACTTAATTTGTGATTACTGTGTCTTTATTTCATTAAAATTATTATCTGACTGTGAAAGTAGAGTATACACCTGAAAATTCTTACAAATACAGGGTCATTGAAAAAGGTTGCAGTAGTTTAAAAGAATTGTTTCTCAGAAACTACTAGAAATAATCAAACAAGTATTTTTTTTAAAACTTCATCAGTTCAAAACATTTTTTCCATACCTTACAATGTTTCAATATGAGCTGCATTGATTGCTCTGCAAAAATGCAGCCGATAATCGTCTTCTGCTCAGGTCCGCTGGATCATCGAAGGTATAATGGTGCAAGTCGGCTTACTAGAAAGTGTCTTATTATGTTTCTGTTAATATTTTTTTAAAATTCCTTAATCATTTGAAATATTTTCCCAACAATTTATTTAAAATATAATGAAAAAACTTTTTTTTATTGAAGCAATAATACTCTATCGGTGAATTTTTTAAATAATATTAATTAAAAAAAAAAAAAAAATGGTTTGTCTGTATCCTGTCCAATGTACGAGGTGCTACCCAAACGTTTGGAGAAATTTGAATTTCATGTGCGAACCATTGCTGGTACGACCTGCTGCCACTAGATGTGGCTAACAGTACTGTTTGTGAATCAATGTTCCAACAGCTGTGACGGTGAGAGGCTTCATTGTTGAATTTCGTGCAGTTGTGTAACATTGTGTTTTACTGCTTCGGCGAAGTTCTAAATGGCAGATTCTAAAGAGCAAAGAACCTGCACTATATTTTGCTTCACGCTTAAAAAACTGGTGCAGAAACCCATCGCATGCTTGTGGAAGCATTTGGTGACAGTGCTATGAGTAAAAGTAAAACTTTTTTGCGGTACAAATGATTCAAAGATGGACGAACGACAGTCGATGACGATGAGCGTTCAGGAAGACAAGCGCAACACCGGAAAACATCGCGAAAGTGCAAGAGGCTGTTGTTGCAGATCGTAGACAAACAATCCACGATGTTTGTGCAATCGTACAAATGTCATACGGGTCCGTGCAACACATCTTGTCGGAAATGTGATGCTGCAAAATTCATATTGACACTGTTGAACAGCGACCGGAAACAAAATCGCGTAGCTGTCTGTAGCGAATTGAAAAATTCAGCAAGAGATGACCCTAACTTCATCTTCAACATCGTAACCGGTGATGAGACACGGGTGTATGGGTATGACCCTAAAACTAAGCGGCAGTCGTCGCAGTGGAAGTCGCCAAGTTCATCACAGCCAAAAAAAGCACACCAAGTTCGCAGCAACGTGAAGTCCACGATGATTGTTTTTTTTTGACATCAAAGGCATTATCCATAAGAAATTTGTTGCTCTCGGTCAAACTGTCAATGGGTTGTTCTATTGTGAAGTTCTGAAGCGGTTATGTGAAAGCATTAGGCGCAAACGTTGAGATTTGTAGGGTAACAACACTGGGTGGACAACATGCCCACGCACACATCACTAGCCGTATGGAATTACTTGGCTTCCAAAAAGACAGTAGTGATTCCACCCCACCAATGATCGCCTGACCTTGCTCCGTGCGACTTTTTTCTCGTTCCGAAAATAAAATTAAAATTTAAAGGGCATAGTTTTAACACAATTGAGGAAGAAACGCAGAACGTGCTTCGAACACTTACACCTGCAGACTTCCAGGGAAGCATGGAATCATGGTAAAAACGCTGGGATCACTGTATCTATGCCCAAGGGGATTACTTTGAAGGAGACAGTGGAAATTGTAAGTTATGGTAAGCTATTTTATTTTTGTGGTAAAATTCCCCAAACCTTTGGGTAGCACCTCGTATATATAAATATTAACATTTTCTGAATTGTGGATTATTTTGTAGTAATTTTTTATATTTAATTATTTATCTTAACATTATTTCATGCGTTTCTATTTAAATTTAAATAGATAATGTGGATTTTAATCCTATTTACTTTTTATTATTTGATTTGTTCTTACATGTATAATATATATTGATGTGTGATCTGTATAAGATTAAAAGATTTATTTATTATTTACAAAATAAATAAATTATAGGTTGCAAACAATAATCTTGATTCTGTTCCAAAATTTACAATAACTAATGAGATTAATACAAGTGTAAGAAGCGATTATAGCAATGAGATTACAACTTAAAAATCGGTTATAAATATAAGGATTGTTTATTTCTAAAATTTACAAAAGGAAATAGCTTATTCTTGTAACAGTTGACCTTGACCCCTGTTCACATTCAACTCATAAAACAGCTTCTTTCACTTAACTGTAGAGTAGAATAGTGTACCGTTCATTTATAACAATATTTAATATAGTTGTGACCAACCTTCCCTATAATTTTTTGCAGAGCTGTGCACACAAAAATCAATTGTGGCCAAAAATCAATTTGTGCAAAATTTTTTATTGTTTTATACATATGTATCAATTATATTTCGCAGTCATATACATATTTAAATGAAAATAATTATGTAACTTGTTTTATTTTAGATTAACTTTTTTATTCTGTCTTTCCTAGAAATCCATTCTTTGTAAACTTCATGTATATTTACTTCTTGACCGTTGGATAATCTTATTTGAATTCTCATAAGGTCAACCGAGTGTTCATTTTTGATTCTGTTTCAATATTATGTTTTTATGGAATTCATAAAAGAAAATCCACGTTGGCCGTCCGCGTTGGATGCTTGAAAAGTTCCCATAATGTTATGTAGAAAAGAACGGTTAGATAATTTAGGGTTAGTTTGGACAAAGGTTAATGTATTGCTAAAAGTCTTAAACAATCGTAGTTTAGTTTCTTTAGAATTGTAAATTTTAATTCTGAAACCATATTTTATGTATATCAATGATTTTATTTGCCGAAAAGTCTGAATATTTTTTTTGGAAAGCTGTATTATGTTTTGCTTTCTGAAATCAGAATGTTTCGTGAATTTATAATCTCGTTTATCAAATATTTGCCGATATTTTTATTCTACTTCTGGAAATCTGCTCTCTAAGTGAACATACACGTTCCATATATCGAATTATAGCTGATGTATTGATATCATTTTGACATTCCGATAATATTTCTCATACATTTTCACTCCAAAAGACTTTACGTCCCAAATATTGAGTTTTTAGTTTTTTAATTGTAATTTTTGCATACCGATGAGCATCAATAATTGTTAAATCATTTTTTTTTAGATATTTTCAAAGGATATGAGCTCATCCAATACATCTTTCAGAGCAAATATTGCTACCTGAATTATGATCAGTCAGAATTTTTTCACAGTATTTACAGATGGGGTGATTGCATTCATTGTCTGACTTTTACAATACTCAATTAATGTATAGTAATTTTTTACTAAATACCTAGATAACCATATAACTTCATTAAATGGTTTAATTTTTGTAATATCATGCTCGTAATATTTCAGCTAATTTTTCAACATTTTTCTTTTTGATGTTAGATCGGTGAAACGTTGTGTGCAGAGTTCTAATCAAATGTTCTATTCCTGCATGATAGATACATTTTTCCGTGCATCATCTAATCCTAAATCTTTTGTATGTGCCATACAATGTTCAGTTAAATGTGATATTTCTCTTGAGAATTGCTGCTAACCCTATTTTTCTTCTTTAGCATAACACTGGCTTCATCGCTTATAAACATTAGAATTTTTTGTGCGATGAACTGCTGATAACCGAATAGAATTTTTTAATAGTCAATAGTAGTTATAAATTCCCATAAGAAAGTCACAGTGTATGCCACTCCATAATGTTAACTAAATGTATCATTGAGTATACATTACATATTTACAATTTCGAATTGTAGATAAATTGCGCAGGGAAATAATCTGTGAAGTTTATTTCAATACCTCTAAAATCATTGTGTGGCTATGCAACCGCGCAGCTTAGAGGGAACTGTGGTTGTGATGCACTCATTACTCATAAGCTCTGACTGCAGTCAGAGCTTACATCCCTTGATGTAAATACATCTCTAGGCAGTATTTATATTTGCAGGCCTGATGGGTTGTTGTTCTGAATTAACAACAATCAATCCATTCCTTTGTTAATTTAACCATAATGGTTTCAAAACATCTGTTGTTCCAACTATTATTTTATTTTCCAGAATTATTTTGATATTGAACTTTCTACTCTATTCTAAAATTTCTTTCCATTTATCCATTTTTTGTTTTTCAATATTTTCTTTTTACATTTATTTTTTCATTTGCATTATTCCTTCTCTCTCTCCGAGAGAGAAGGAATAATGCCCCCCCCCCCCCGATACTGTCAAGAATACAACAGGATAATTAAATACACCTGTTGGAACTGTTGCTTAAGATAGATTTTATATGACCTGTGGAACGGGCACATTATCATACAATAGAACAGTGCTTTCCATGACTATCTTGTACAATTTGTTTTGGATTGACTTACAAATTTTATTCATCATTTTATGATAGATTTCTTATCTTTTATTTTTGTAGATTTTATTAATTATTAAAAAAAAGATTTCCTTGAAGTCCTAAAAACATTATAGCCATAATTTATTGGTTCAGTAATGCCTTCTTTAATTCCTTTGGCTTATCATGTATCACCTGTTTAAAAATTTGTTATTCATTTTAAATATAACATAATAATCAATGAGTCTTGATAGAACTTTATGCTTCCCCGTAAAAAAATTAAACTCTTTGAGGACCAGATCTTTTTTGGAGATGGTTAAAAACAAAATCTACGCTTATATTGTTGTTAAAAAAATGTACAATGCTTTTTGGTGACTATTTGTAAGCTTGTGCTAAAAAGTTTATAAATTTTTTTATTATCAATATTTTTTAGCAGTCTTTTTTAAATTTTAGGAAAACCAATGCACTATCAACCAGAAATGTTTTTTGTGGTCATATCTTATTCAAAATTTTTTTTTAAAATTAAAAAACACAAAAAAGAAATTAAAAAAAACAAAAAAATGAATTTGAAGTCACTTAACTCGAAATCAAGAAACAATTTTTGCATGAGAATAATGCTTTTCAGAATTTTTATCCTATTTTGTGTTAAACTTGAAAATTTCATGATTTTTGCCAATAAATTGTTAAATTTTAGTCAAATTTGTAAAATTAAGGTTTTAGAATTGACAGTGCACAAATCACTGTCCGGTTGAACATTCCTGGGTTCAAATCCCGGTCAGGCAAGGCATTTTCACATCCTCCCAATTATCATCCTCTGAAGCAATACCTAATGGTGGTCTCGCAGGTTAAAAAAAGAAAAGAAAAAAGTTGACATTTCTAAGTTCCCAATCAGTTTCACTCGATGTTCGAAATACACCGCCCGTTATGCGTATTATAGCAACTCATTAATAAATATTGCTGAAAAAAGAAAACAAAACACTAAGATGAGAATTAAGTACAATGTTCTCTGCCCATCTACGTATAGTACAACAGACCGATAAATACAGTATCATAAGAACAATAAATAAATAAAATAAAGCATTCCTTTTCACTCTGAATGAAGTATGATTTCACAGCCGACTCAAAATAATAACAAACGAACAGCATTTACATATTACGCAACAAACACAATTACATGTTCTCTAAAAATAAAAAACACAAACAGTTTAAGTTCAAAATAATAATTATTTTTGTTTACCATCCGAATATTAGTTGCGATATCATGTGCAACTTTAAACAATAAAAAATATAACCTCTATTAAGTGGACTGCACATGTCTGCCATGACAACCAAACATGTGGTCAGTAAAAACACCATTTTTACCTTGATAACATTTCGCCGAATCATCTTTCTCATGTAAAATGAAAAATCACTAGTTTGTATTTTTAGCATAAAATTGAACCTGACAAAAAATTGTAAGCGGTCGTCAGAGGATTAATCATTCTACCTCACAGTTTGTAGGAGCTGCAATAACACACATTCTGTCTGGTGATCCAGTTGAGGACTATTTTACTCCTAACTTAATAATACTTCTCTTGAGCAGTATCAAAATATTAATTTTCTAAAAAAAATAGGAATAATTGAGGATTGAGGAAAAGCATTTCTTTAGTAAATATAAAGCTGTATTTTTATACAACATTTACATATAAGGTACATATAAGTTTAAGATTTTTTAGTAGTTTTAAGTTTGTTATTCAGGATGTCAACTGTCAATTAATTGATGATTGGTATGGCCTGAACAGAATTGCAGTTGAAAGGACCAGAAGCCCTTTTGGTTGAGGATGCAATCTCTAAAAGAGACTACTGGCACGTTATTTGTTTCTCTGATCTCTACAGATGATAGCTTTTTTTTACATCTATTTATTTTTGAAAGCTAACGAGGATAACTTAATAGTCAAAACAGCTTTATGATACTTTTTAGGTGTACTTTCTTTGGCAATACTGAACCGACTTCATGCACACTGCCATCGGTCGACCATGACTAATGTGAATCGCTTGTTATTCACAACTAACAATCTTACTAATGATGTTTCCCCTATTTTCTACTTAAGATGCCATGTTGCCGGCAAATTAGGTTACCGGTTTATTATGAAAGACTTTTTATTTATTAATTTAAAGAAATTTTTCTTTCTGTTTTAGGAAGTATTATCAAAAGAAGAACATTTATTTGATTTTCGTCAGCAAGAAGTGTCCATGTTGCTGATTTTGGACAGAAGAGGTGATCCTATTACCCCTTTATTAAGTCAGGTATTTTTTATTTTCTGATTCGATTTATTTTACAAATTTGCAACAATTTTTTTCTTTTTGTATGTTTGTTAAAAAAAATTAAACGTGGATTTATCTCAGATCGCTTGTTATTTTTTTAGTGATTAATAAACCGCTTAAGTTTGAAGCTTGTGTGTAGGAATATCTAGTAGGAGAGGAATTTTGTAGTATATTAAAAGCATTCTGAATCTTGAAACTTTTATTATTATTTTATATACAGAGTGTTTCATGAGGAATGTAATAATAAACTTTCAGGACATGTTCTCTAGTGAAAATAAAGAAGAAAGTTCATATAAACATACTTTGGAAATGCTTTATTAGTGAATGTCAGCTGGCAAAAGATTTCTGCATCCTGATTTGTTTGTCTTTGGTAAAATTAAACCAGACTGTAATTTGTAGAACTCAAATTAAGCGGTAAATATAATGGTTTTATGTGAAAACCCTGAAAAATTGAACAAAAAAATAGGTTTGAGAATTGTGTTGAGTAGTTTTCAATAAATCTAGAGATAAGATAAAAGACTGGGGTCAAAGAATAAACTTATTTTATGTTTAGTGTAAAGTAACTTTTACATAGCTAAGTGGATAACAAACACATTTTATATGAATCATCTTGTATAGGAAGGTCATTCAACAATTCAACAGACAAATGGCAACAATAGAAAAAGTATTTAATAAACTGAAACAGTCTGATATTCAAGTTGGCACTCCCTGATACAGAAAATATATCAGTTGTTCGAAGAAAATTTCCATTATTATAACCTCCTTTGTTTATTTAAAAATGGCGGCTTCGCTTGATATATCTACCATGGAAGAATGAAGTACTGTGATAAGATTTATATTTTCTGAAGGTGTAAAACCGGCTAAAATTCACCTACGGTTGTTAAAGCAGTGTGGTAAAAAGTGTATTAACTGAACATATTTTCTATAATTGGATTGAACAGTTTAAATTGGACAGAATAAGTGCCATCAATTTTCATCAGTAGGTCTCATCTGACGCTTTGCAAAATCGCATTAATGATCTTCATGAGGATAAAAGCACAAAAATTTGGAATTTGTCTGATAGTGCAAATATCAGTACTATCCCTTCCATTTTCCATGAGAAGCTGAATTATCACAAAATGTGCTGGAGATACATTTGAGTCGCTAGACCCAAAATCACAAAGACATCTGAATTTGTATTTGTTTGAAAATTAAACAGCGGGTGTTAGTGAAAATCCTTTTTAAGATTGCCCGATAACTACTGCTAAAACTTGGATTCATCATTTTGATCTGGAATTTAGACATCAGAGTATGGAATAGAAACATCTGGGCTTGCCTGCCAGGAAAAAATTCAAAACCTACACATCAGCAAGTAAAGTACTGGTAATAGTATTTTGACTGTAAAGGCCTAATTTACTGTGAATATTTGGGAGAACAACGTACAGTTAGCATTAAGTACTACTGTAATGTGTCAGAAAATAAAGTGAAACCGAATTAGGAGTAAATGCCGTGGTTTTATCTCAAAAAAGACTTAATACTTATACACTCTAATATCCACTTCTGTACTGCTTAAAAAAATGCAGGAAGCTACTGCATCTTTTAAGATTCAGGTTGTTGATTTACAGTCCTAATCTTGCACCATCAGATTTTTATTTATTTAGCCCTTTCAAAGAGCTTTTGTAAGGCAATAATGAGCTGCTGAAGAATGCGGTACAAGAATCACTCAGACACTTATAATAATAAATAATTCTTTTCTGCTGGAATAAGAAAGCTCAAAGAAAGATGGGACAAGTGCCTAAATGTAGTCTGGAATTACCTTGAAAAGTAGCAATAGTTTCATTGTCATTGAATAAATAATCATTTTTTGTCTCTTAAATTATTATTTATCATATATAATTATTAAGTTTGTTAATTTTATTTAATTACAGTGGACATATCAGGCGATGG
Source organism: Lycorma delicatula (assembly GCF_047948215.1). Classification (NCBI taxonomy): domain Eukaryota; kingdom Metazoa; phylum Arthropoda; class Insecta; order Hemiptera; family Fulgoridae; genus Lycorma; species Lycorma delicatula. The sequence continues at coordinate 209,493,845 of NC_134456.1, forward strand.
TACATGAACTTCTTACAATTACAAATAATAGAGTTAATTTAAGTCATATACCAGGTATATCAAAAGAATTACAGGAGGTTGTTTTGTCATCTGAACATGATGAATTTTATGCTGATGTAAGTGTTATTTATTTAATTTTTTTTACTTATCAATGTAAAATAATTTTTTGTTGTAAGACTAGAAAACCGGTAGTTAGAATATCTCTAAGCAGCAGGATGTATTATGATGTTTGTTTTTTAAATGTTTATTTATATATCATGGATATCTCATTTAAAAACAGTGTTTTGGTGGTAACAGGAATATCAAATTTTGATACCAATCTCTACTTTAGCAGATGCGTTAAAAAATGTGTCTCCTGCATTCTTGATTTTATACTCAAGCACACTTTGCTACGAAGTTCTTTGTTTTCATCAATTTCTTGGCATGTTTTTCTAATGAATTGAATCATCAACAATGCATAGTTTTCTTGAAAATATTTTATCTTGAATAGGGTCCTTCAAAGAAGAGAGTCATTGTGGTAAGATCAGGAGATTTTGTAGGTCATTGAACTGATCGTCGTCGACCTATCCGGCTCTTGGTAAATTCTTGTAGTAAGTTGCACATACTTAAGGCTTAGTGGGCAGGAGATTTCCATCTTGCTGAAAATAGAACTCCTCATTATCTTGTCGTTGTTATTTATAGTATAACACTATTCAGCTTATTAAGGTACATCTAGGTTCAATGCCTGACTCGCTTGACGCTATCATTTTTCAGGCCTTGAATACATGTCTGAACAACTAATATTTCATTTTCAGTAGTAACAGTGACCGGTCAGCCACTATCTCGCACATTACAGGTAGGTTTAATCTAAATTCATTTAAATTCTGTAAACAAGTACCTAGATGGTGCAGGTATATCAAATTCCTCACACCATTTCTCTTAAACCTTTTCAGAATTCTCTGCCTTTTGGTATTCTTACAAAATCTACTTCTGTTGCTCTTCAGTTAAATTACCAGCCATAATAAGACATATTAATGAAAATACCAGCCATTGAATGAAAATATTGTTTGAAATAATGGACAGCTGATTTATATTAGCTGACAAAGTGAATAAACTAAAATAATGTAAAAAAAAAAACAAGGAATACATCTATATATATAATATATATATATATACACACACGATACTTTTTGCAACCCTCAGTATTTGTTAAAATTTCAGTGTATTTTTATAGAGCTTTTACTTTCCCATCTAGATAGCACTTTAGCAGAGCTATAGCTCTATAAGGGAAATTATTTTAATCGGATCAATGTGGGCATATGCAGTCTCCACCGTATCTTGACATTTTGATGCATAAGGAACCCAAAAAACAGGATGAAAATTTTCTGGATTTAATGTTTGTACATATATGTGTTAAGTGTTGGGCTCTAAGTTATCTGTTATCTCTTGAACTAATGGACCAATTTTGGCCAAATTTAGTCAGATTACTTCTATATATAGAGCATTGATGCCGTTAAATTTTCAGCTTAAAAATCCAAGTGGCTATAGAATGTCACTTTCAGTATCTCTAGATTTCGCTTAATCATGGTCATATTTTTCTAAGGCGCATTTGTTAACGATTAAAAAATAGCAATACTTGGAAAAACGTTTTGTATAATTGCATCCTTACCCCAGAAAATGCTTTGAAGTTGTCTGCTATGTTGTGACATCACAGGTGAGCGGGAAAATTAAATAAATTAATAATATTTAAAGTGTAAAAAAGTAACTCAGTCTGACCGGGTCTTGAACTCGATCTTCTGGTTGACTTGGTACCCGGTACATTAAGCCTCACGGCTACAACAGTCTGCCAACTGTACAAGCAAAATTTGTTTTATCTAGTTGTAAAATTACATTAGTTTAGTTAGTGCTGACTGCCGCTGCTAATACTGCCACACCTGCATGAATTTAATACGGTTTGCGTATGCACTTAAGTTAGAATCGTCAAATTAAATAAACGAAAATATATATCTAAACAATGTTGAGATAATGCCTTGTTGTAGTACCTTGGTTAGGGTAATTACTCTATGTATTTACCGTTGGTTCAAATAATAAATAAATATAGACATTTATCACTTCATAATTACATATGATCCTTTAATATTTGAATGAATAGTATAAGATTACATATAAGTGTATATAAATGCTTTTTAATAATTTCATAAATGATGCGTTGATAAGAATATATATATAATATTATATTTTGTAAGTTTGAACTGTTGAGTTCATGAAGGCTGTTGGAAGAAGGCTGGAAAGAGACTGCCTGAATGTAGTGTGGAGCCGGATTATGTAGTGTGTACGGAACGACTGAATCGTCAGGAGCCAAGTGCATTCGAAAGGAGGTTTCTGAACTGATAGAAAGACCTTTAAATTTCCTTCTTAAATAAATTTTTAATAACATGTACTGAGTCTGAACAAATAAAATTGTAAATATTTTAAATTAAGTTGTATGTATGGCTTATACACACAACTTAATTTAAAATGTTTATCATTTTATTAAAATATAATATTTTTTCGTTTAATTCAACGATTCTAACTAAAAACAACCCACAGTTGTAGGGCTTTTTTATCACCTTTTTTCTTCTGAAAAGTAAAATTAAGAGTGATTTTAACTTCAAAAAATTACAAGTTGATGTAATATTTTTTTATGAAACACAATAAACTACAATTAAATATGAAAACATACGTTTGGACTGAAATACACATGTTGTCAATAACATTTAATAAAATGACAGTAATTCTGTAGTAAAAAGACAGCCCTAAATGGAAAAATATTCTCTATATTTTGCACAAAAATAATGCAGAATGAATGAATGATTCTGTTTATCGCATAGACCACTGCCTTTTTTTTTGTTTTTGTAATGTAGAAGCCATGAATCATGTATCATCCATCATAACTCGTAACTTCATTCCGTCTGACTTTCACTTATTTTTAAAATCAAAGGAATATTTTAAGGAATGCATTTTGTTTTCAATTTTGAGTGAAAGAAAGATTAAATATTCTTATTTAAAATTAAATAAAAAGTTCATAGCAGCATTTGAAAACTAGCACTTTTGGCAATTAGAATGTAAATCAAAATTCATACTGAACATGTTAATTTCACTTACCAACAAACCTGGCACTTAATTGAGTAAATTAAAGCGGTTGATTAACCTTTAAAGTAAATCACCTGATGATAAACCGTTACCAACCTGTATGTTCTATAATGGAATGGGTTTTGTGGTGATTCTGTCGATAAAAATTTCTCTTGTATCTAAACATATCTGTCTACATGTACCACATCTTCCTGTTCCTTCAACTTAACATGTTATCTTAGAACCGACGTTTTCAAGTCGTAGCGATATATTAACCATTTCTTAGTTAAAATTTCTTTATTATTGACGATTTTAATACTATATTGTTAAGTTCAACTCTGCTAGATTTTAATCTTAGCAATTTTTTTTTATTTTTATTTAGGCTGTTCATTAACTAAGTTCTTAAAATTCCATATTAAGTGATAATAATTTGGTGCTAATTTTGTGTGTTCACTTGAAAAGAAGACTATTTTTCTTGTTAATGCGCTTTATTAATATTCACCGTTAAGTATTCTATCTTCTATAAATTTATTTCAATTTACAAATATACAGCTTAAATTTTTTTCATTGATTTTGTTCTGTACTTGACTTTAAATATCTGCTGTAAACTTAAATAGAAAAAAAATTTTTATTTGTTTGAGCAGCTCTTGGAGTTTGAATTATTTACATTCTATGTTATATTTTATAATAATTGTACTTGATCGTGGATAAGATGATAAACTGCATTCCTTACAACCTGATGATTCCACAACACTAGGAAAATGTAACAGAGGGTAGCATCCTAGAACAAGTTTTTGATTACAAGTTTAATAATGTATGCATTTTCCATGTATGGTGTTGCTCTTTATTTAACTATCAACTATAGCAGGCAAACATTTTAAATTTAAAAAAAAAAAATGTAATAAAGAATACAAGATTTAATATTTTAGTAAAATTTATAAAAAAAGAAAAATCAGATTTTTTTATTTTAATACTTACTGCACATACTACTACGGCTAATTGTGGAATACAGTAAGACTCTCTTTGTACACTTCTCTTTTCCAACATTTTTGGAGATCTTTCCATATATGTGCAACTCATTTGCCCAATAACATGCCAAATCTCAGCCTTCAGATCTGAATTTTTTTGTGGTTTGTTGATATAAAGAAAAGATTTCACAAACTTCCAAAGGAAGAAGTTACACGGTATCAAATCCTAAGACCTAAGAGCTAGGTTCTGGTCGCCGTTGCAATGAAGAGATCGGCTGAAAACTCTTCTCCTAACAAATCACTTGTTTCATATATAGTGACATGTTTCACTGTCCTACTAAAACCACATATACTTCAAATCCATATCATCCAGTTGAGAATTGAAAAACTCTGTTACGATGTTATGGAAACATTCACCACCCAGTGTTGGTACTTTTTTCGACCACATCTTCAGAACGTACCCCTCAATCATTCTGCATTCCTGTATGTATAATCCTGTATCTGTTAGATTTGGCTTTTAGTGGATGCGACAGCTTTTCATAAATCACTTGAGCGTAGTGCCTTAAATCCAATCAGTTTTTTTTTTCCATTTAGTTAGAAGTTAACTCATTCCTTAAAATGATTTTGTTAAAAAATTAGAAATCACTTCTTGATTTTTTAACATTCAATTAATCAGATATTGGCGCTTAAATTATCTGTTGGCTTGTTGTTTTTATGTCGGTTGCATCTCGAAGGTATTCAAATGCAGATCTTTTTTGAGAATTTGCTGAAGAAGGTTTCTTGGGATGGCCAATTTTTTGTGAATGATGGCAAATCAGTTTCCTTAGATTCAGATCAGTGGTTTCTCTAACAACGGTAATATTTCAAGAGACTGTATGACACGACTGTGATTTAATGACCACAGTCAAACCTGTTTCCATGAATTTAATCGGTTGCTGAATTGTTAATTTATTAAATGAACTCTATTGATAAAATATTCCATGCCGTTTGCAAACTGTTTTTTTCTTTTTTTTTTGTAACATTCTTAGTACTTGTAATTCAGTTTCACTATAACAACACGTTACTTTGTAAATTCTACATGACAAGTAAATGTAAACCCGATGACAAATGAAATATTACTAATAACCTAATACAGCAAAAGTGATGCCCAACCCATATTTTTTATCCTATATCATACACACACAAGATGTAAATATCACTCTCTGTATATAAATAGATATTTATTAATAAATTTATGAAAAAAAAAATTAATTGTTTACCTTAAAATACTGCTTATTATATCTATAAAATTCACACAAGTGCTTTCACCGTGGTCACAGCATCTTCAGGTGTTTGTTAAATAAAATCTTAGGTTAATATTAACAATTTTTAGAGAGTTGTTATCTATCAGTCATCGAGTTATTTGCTATTACAATATAATATATACTCAACCTGGTGGTGTATTATATAACTTATCTAATATCTTAAAATTATCTAAAATTCTCCTAATCCATTCATCTTTGTCAAAAACTAATTGTACATTTACTGTTTTTAATTTTATGTAACTTTTCCATTCCTATTGTTTTGTATTTATTATTATTTATTTTTAATATTTTTATACTATCCATTCTTCTATTATCAGTAAATATGTGTTTTCTTTTTTTATATGTTTTGCATAATTTGACTTTTGTTTTGAGTATCGATCGGTATACGCTTGTAAATGTTCTTGGTATCTTTTTTTAATAATTCTGTTAAACATACCTATATAAAACTTTTCATAATTTCATTTAACATATTTTATTTTATATACACCTGGATAATTATATTCACATGGTTCCCGCAAGAAGGAAAGTCAGGAAATATAAATCTAGTTGAGGAAAAGTCAGGAAAATTCGCAAAAAATTTCAGAAAATTGCATTTTTGATACCTAATTAGGATTATGTTATTTATTAATGAAGTATTTTTTAAATAATGCGAAAATATATTTGATATTCTTTCCTGGTGTCGGGAAGTGATGACCCCATCACCCAGCACATTGCAACTATGTATTTCTAGCAGCCATTAATGTGACCTGTACTTACATTCTTCAATTATTTTTTTATATTAAAGGAGGAATATTCCAAATTGCAGTTAATTTTTTCATTGCAATTTTAACAAAAAGTTACTATTGAAAAATTAAAACATTATTAACTGTTTTCTTGGAATTTCTCTCAAACCACCATGAATGTTTTTTTTTTATTTTAGGTAAATAATTGCCTTTAAATGGTTTCTAAAAAGACTCTGTTTAATGATAAGATGATAAGATATAAACTTATCAAACTCTCTGTTTGATGATAAGATATAAACTGCATTCAGAATATTGTCAGTTGAAAAGAGCTAGAGATGTGCGTCATGATTTTTTGATGTGTTTAATAAATATTTTGAACTGGGCAATATGGGCAGAAAAGCAATGACTTCGCACAATAAAGGAAAGCATCGTAATGAAATAATTAAGATGAGGAATTCATGGCCTTCACTGAAACCTTTTTTATTTCCCAGTGGTACTTCAACTCAGCAAACTAAAACTTTGATCAACAGTTGTGGGTATGGTGGTTACGATACATTTGTGTGTTCTTTGCCTGGATCTTCTGATCAGAGTAATAGCATTTCAGCAGCAAATGATGCATTTGAATCCTCAACTTCTTTTTGTTATAAAGACAATGTTTCTAAGGCGGAGATTACGTGGGTTCTCAGTGTTGTACAAAATTAGTCAAGTGTATGTAAAGATATTTTGCAACTTTTAAACTATGTTTCCTGATAGTTGTAAAGCATCAAAATTCCAGCTTGCGGCTACTAATTGCTCTTATGTCATTAATCATGGCCTTCCACCATACTTTTATGGCATTCTGCAAATATGCTAGAATAATGACAAAATATTTTTCAAGTAAATCTTAATAATGTTTGTTTTCTGTTCTAATTTTCTTATCTATATTACTTTAGTCATGGTGATTTTAGTTTTCCTAAGTTGTGATCATACATATACTCATTGTTAAATTGAAATCTGTGTTTCTTAGCTTTTTTTTTTTATTTTCTTTGCAAAATAATGTAGGCTAGTTTTTGTGAAAAAGTTTTAGCAATCTTAGGTGTGAGTTAATTATTTTTAAGAATTGCTTTAGTTTACCCACCGGGTTGGTCTAGTGGTGAATGTGTCTTCGCAAATCAGCTGATATTGAAATCGAGAGTTCCAACATTCAAATCCCAGTAAAGGCAGTTACTTTTATACGGATTTCAATTTTAGATTGTGGATACCGATGTTCTTTGGTGGTTGGGTTTCAATTAACCACACATCTCAGGAATGGTCAACCTGAGACTGTACAAGACTACACTTCACTTTCACTCATACATATCATCTTCTGAAGTAATACCTGATGGTGATACCCAGAGGCTAAACAGGAAAAAAGATTGGTTTAGTTAGTTTATTTCTTATCTTTGTTACTTTTATTTACCATGATATTAATTTTTACGCAAGAAACTTATTAAATAGGGTTGTTATTTCTTTGTAGCTTGCGATGAAATTTACTGAAACATTTTATCACAAAAAATAGTCTAATTTTAAATGTATGTTGTAAAAAAAATCATTAAGAAATAAATTTTAAAAATGACTGTAATAATAAATAATAAAAAAGGTGTCAGTTCAGCTGCTATGGTGATGGAGAAGGGTGCAAAAGAATAAAATATCAATATATTTGTGGAGTAAATGGCAATAGCATTAACGTTAAGTCAGGAAAAACAAATCTTAAAATTTGGTTGGAACCTTGATTTATTATTATGGTTTATTATAGTTTTATTTTCACATAACTTCTTATTCATTTTTTTGTTGTCTGTCTTTTCTATCTTAATAGTCTTGTCTTATGCTATCTTCAATTCTTTAATTAAAAGTCTTTTCATGTATGCTGATGTATTATTATTGCATATTTTCAGAAAATTTTGATTATTATTATTATTTATTTTATTAATTAATGCATTTATGTGTTTTGTTTTATAACCATTATTAACAGCTATATATTTTATTCTATTAATCTCTTTTGTTAGTCCTTTTTTTAATTATTAATATAATTAAAAGCTCTATTTAACATGCTGTTACATGTTGACATTTTTTGTGTAAATGGATGTATATGATATGGTAAATTTGATTAATTCAGTGACCAGTTAATTTGATTAATCGCCCGTAACATATATAATTTATATATTTAAATATATATATATATATATATATATATATCTGATCACCTAAGTACAGAATTAATAAATAAAATAAAATAGTTTGACACCTACCTTATTTCATAATTCATGCAAGAGCGCTTTCACGAGTTGCTTGCGTCATCAGTTGCTCCACATAACTTTTTCAAATCATAAATGATTTGTATCAAATTACATATCAAAATTGGAATTGGAAAATTGGAAAGTTGGAATTAAAAATCATTTTATTATACTTAAGGTTTAAAATTTTAAATTGTTAAAAGAACCTTTTCTAAATTAAAATGTAAACAAAATAATAAAACTAAAAATTTTTAAATTCAAATATCTTATCTTTTCCATATATATTTGTTTGGTTAGGTTATGTGACTGTTTAAATAATAAATTCAGTAATCAATGCTTATAGTCGAGCTGTTATCTTAATAAGTAAAATATCTTAATATGGAGAATATGTAAAATGAACAGTATATTTTATAAATTACTATGAATTTATTAAATTCTCCAACATTGTAAGTGATTAATAAAATTCTCCGGTAATTATGCATAATCATTGGATTAATCAAATTTACTGTAATATATATCTATTAAATAACATATTTATCGTAGAAATAGGAGTTTTCTAAATATTCTCACTAATTTATATTTGTTTTTATTAATCTTATTATCTAAAAAATTTATTATAATATTTACTTCATTTTGTGTGTTCTGAGAATTTGATATACTATTATTTTTTTCCATATTTTGTGAATAAATTTTTGACATTATATTACTAATTTATGAATCCACAGTCAATCTTTCTTTTTGCATATAATAATTTATGCCAAATTTGAAATAACTGTGATTTAAGCATAATTCAAGTAACATTACTACTTGATCAACTCTTTTTTACGTTGTTTTTAATAAGTACTTTTTGTGTTAATTTTATTGTATTAGGTGTGATCAGAAAATAACTGAACTTTATATTTTTAATCCTTATGGTTAATTTTACAGATTATCGGTCCTTCTCCACTTCAAAATCCTCTCCCCCCCTATTCACCCGCTTTTTTCAGCGGTGTTTCCACTTCGTGAAGCAGGCCTGGTTAGCTTCATTTGAAATGGCTTTTAAGGTCCATGACGAATTTGCTTTAATGTCGTCAATAGTTCAAACGGCATCCTTTCATCACTGACTTTAATTTTGGAAATAAAAAAAATTCAATATGAGAAAGATCTGGCAAGTAGCAAGGCTAAGAGAGGACATTCATCTGATATTTGGTTCAAAACCAAAGCTGAGAGTGTGTGGGCGTATTGTTGTGGTGAAGGAACCACGAATTGTCTCGCAACAGTTCTCGTCTCTTTTTGCTGATTTTTTCACGTAACTATTGTTAAAACGCCTGTACGCACAATCCCATTAAAATCTAAAAAAACAGAATCACTTTAACATCAGATCAAGACTGACATGCTTTCTTGGGGCATGGAGATTCTTTGTCAATCCACTGTGTGATGATTGAACTTTTGTCTCGATGTCATAGCCATAAACCTGGCTTCATCTCTTGTTAAGATCCTTTGCACGAATGTTTCATCATCATCGGCTTGTTCAAGACGTTGCCTACAAACATCCACTCTATGTTCTTTCATCAAATAAGGAACAGACTTTGCTGCAATTCGATGCATGTTCAATTTTTCAGTCAAAATGTCATGTCATGATCCAGTTGAGATGCTAACCTCTTCTGCACCAGATTGTTGATTTTCTGAACGTGGTTGTCATCGGTTGAAGTCGGAGGCTTTTGTGGTCGAGGGTCATCTTCAATTGACTGATGACCGCTTTTAAATCATGAAAATCATTTGTAACATTGCATATGACCCAGAGCAAACATCATCTCTATAAGCTTGTTTCAAAAATTGAAACGTTTGTGTGAAAGTTTTTCTCAGTTTTACACAAAATTTTACATCGCATCATTGCTCCTGAAAATTGCACATTATAAAAATCAGTACTAACACTTAAACACGTTACACTCAAATAAAAATAACACAAAAACTAAAAATGTTGTTACACGTTATAATTAGTATAATTCAAAATGTTTGTTTATTTTTTGAACACACCGTGTATCTATTACAGGTATGCATATACCTGTAGTATGCATATCTTTGATATCAAAAGATATTAATTTATCTTTTTTCTCTTATTTTTATTTTTTTAATTTATTTGCCGGTTCTAATCTGTTTTGTGTATTATAATTAGTTTTTAATTTCAGGTTTTTTCAATAATCTAGAAAAAATCTTGCAGTATTATAAAACGGAGCTGTTTTACAGTTCATTAAAGGTCTTATTGGAAATCCATCTTTGTATATTTTTATTAATCCATTAAAGTATGGTGCTGATGGATTTTGTTTTATGTATTTATTTTTATTGTTATCGTTAGTTACTTTATCACACTTTTTTAATGGTTTTAATAATTTTATTAATAATTATTTTTCATAAATTTATTTTAAAAATAGCTGACCTGGCAATGCTTCACCATTGCTAGATTTGAGTATATATGTAGATTAAATGAACACAAATGAAAGTTTGATAAAACATTAAAAAAATTAACAGTAAGGAACTTCACAAAATTTAACCTTTCCCTTTTTTCCTTCTTCCCATCTTCCCTTTCTCCCTTCCCATCTTCCCTTTTTTCCTTTATCCCTTCTTCTCTTTTCCCTTTCTCCCTATTTCCCATTTCCATCCAGCGGGTCCATTTTTTGCAAAAATATTTCTTTTCATGTAACTATTATATATTCAGAATATGAGCCAAATTGGACCACAAATCCATTTTTTTAAATATCTTGACCCCAGTGCCACCTAGAGTTTCCAAAGTAATTCAGAAAATGTCACAGGCATGTGCACAACAACTCACCAAAGTTTCATCACAATCAGATGAATGGTATATGAACACATACGGGATAAAGAAACATTCATTTTTATATACGGTATATATATATATATATATGATTTGGATTTTATACCACCAGAATGCTTAAAAATAAAATATTTATCAATAAATAAATATATATATATATAAAATTAAAAAATTGTAATTGTCATTTAATTTTTCAGAATATGTATTTAAATTACGGAGAAATTGGACAAACAATGAAAGAATTAATGGATGAGTTTCAAAGAAAAGCTAAAAGTCAACAAAAAGTCGAAAGTATTGCAGATATGAAAAACTTTGTTGAAACATATCCACAATTTAAGGTATGTTAATACAATTTAAATACTTGTTTGTCTTCATATTTTAATTTAATATCATTTCAACAAATTTTTCTTGATAGTAATAACGCATCATTATGGGTGAAAAACCGATAGTGATAGTTTTACATATAAAACAAGTTTTTATCCATCTGTAGGATTTACTACTTGTACTTTCAAAAATACAACATTTTTGCCTGCACCAATTACTGACAAAACAAATAGTTTTGAGTTATCTGGAATTTATTGACTGACAGTTGTCTACGCATTAAAATTCTCATAATTATTAATTTAGGGTTCAGTGAGCATCATATCCACTGATAGTAATATTCTCAGTAATGCAGACATACAGTAATGTAGTTTCATATTTATTTCCCTGAATGGGCCTTGCCTTGCCCTATTATTATAAATTAATTGAAGTTGTATGTTTTCAATTCTTAATGTTTGATCATTTTTATTTTTTTTTTGTCTTCAGTCATTTGACTGGTTTGATGAACTGGCTCTCCAAGATTCCCTATCTAGTGCTAGTCGTTTTCGGTATACCCCCTACATCCTACACCCCTAACAATTTGTTTTACATATTCCAATCGTTGCCTGCCTGCACAATGTTTTCCTTCTACCTGACCCTATAATATTAAAGCGACTACTACAGGATGCCTTAATAGGTGGCCTATAAGTCTGTCTCTTCTTTTAACTATATTTTTCCACATGCTTCTTTCTTCATCGATTTGCCGCAACACCTCTTCATTTGTCACTTTATCCACCCGTCTGATTTTTAACATTCTCCTATAGCACCGCATTTAAAAAGCTTCTAATCTTTTCTTCTCGGGTACTCTGATCGTCCAAGTTTTGCTTCCATATAAAGCGACACTCCAAACATACACTTTCACAAATCTTTCCCTGACGTTTAAATTAATTTTTGATGTAAACAAATTATATTTCTGACTGAAGGGTCGTTTCGCCTGTGCTATTCAGCGTTTTATATCGCTCCTGCTTCGTCCATCTTTAGTAATTCTACTTCCCAAATAACAAACTTCTTCTACCTCCGTAATCTTTTCTCTTCATATTTTCACATTCAGTGGTCCATCTTTGTTATTTCTACTACATTTCATTACTTTTGTTTTGTTCTTTATTTTCATGCGGTAGTTCTTGCGTAGGACTTCATCCATGCCATTCATTGTTTCTTCTAAATCCTTTTCATCTCGGCTAGAATTTCTATATCATCAACGAATCGTAGCATTTTTATCTTTTCACCTTGTACTGTTACTCCGAATCTAAATTGTTCTTTAACATCATTAACTGCTAGTTCTATGTAAAGATTAAAAAGCAACGGGGATAGGGAACATCCTTGTCGGACTCCCTTTCTTATTACGGCTCCTTTCTTATGTTCTTCAATTATTACTGTTGCTGTTTGGTTCCTGTAAATGTTAGCAGTTGTTCTATCTCTGTATTTGAACCTAATTTTTTTAAAATGCTGAACATTTTATTCCGGTCTACATTATCGAATGCCTTTTCTAGTTCTATAAATGCCAAGTATGTTGGTTTGTTTTTCATTAATCTTGCTTCTACTGTTAATCTGAGGCCAAAATTGCTTCCCTTGTCTTTATAATTTTTCTGAAATCAATTGGTCTTCTCCTAACACTTCTTCCACTCTCCTCTCAATTCTTCTGTACAGAGTTAAGATTTTTGATGGCTAGTTAAGCTAATTATTTTGTATTCTTCACATTTATCTGCCCCTGCTTTCTTTGGTATCATGACTATAACACTCTTTTTGAAGTCTGGTAAAACTTTCCCTTTTTCATTAATATTACGCACAAGTTTGTATAATCGATTAATTGTTTCCTCACCTGCACTGCGCAGTAATTCTATAGGTATTCCGTCTATTCCAGGAGCCTTTCTGCCATTCAAATCTTTTAATGCTCTCTTAAATTTAGATTTCAGTATTGTTTCTCCCCTTTCATCCTCGTCAACTTTCTCTTCTTCCTCTATAATGCCATTTTCTAATTCTAAATTTTTTTAAGAATTTATAATTATTCTGTTGACAATAATTCTATATTTTTTTTTTTTTTAATTTGAACAGTTCAACTTTAAAAAAGAACATGATTTAATCATAGAGTACTATTGTTTTAATATTTAGCTATTTTTATTATTTTAACAAGCAAGCCAATAAGGTTTATTTAACTTGTTATACTCTATTCTATTTATAAATTATTATATCCATTGTTGATTTAATTGTATGTTATATTATGCATCATATTATTTTATAAATTTTTTTAGAAAATGTCAGGTACTGTTTCTAAACATGTAGCTGTTATTAGTGAATTGTCAACTCTTGTGACAAAACGTAATCTTCTTGAAGTATCAGAAATGGAACAAGAGTTAGCATGTCAAGACCAACATTCTGCACAACTTCAGGTACAACTATTTCTTTAATAATCACTTATTATAGTATGTAATATAATTTTATAAACTGTTGCCATATATAAAATATTTAATCTCCCTCGATTGTTCTCTTCTCTTAGTTAAAATATATGAAAATTTTTGTTAAAATGGTTTTTCGATTAGTTTATTGGTAAATATTATCAATCGTTTAACCTATAATCGTGAAATTTAGTGCATTAGAATCAGGCAAATGGAAGGTGTAGTAAATGAAGACCAGTTCAGTTTCAGAAAGTGCACGGTTACAAAGAAGACCTACTCATACACTAATCATACATGGCATGCTTATAAAGAATAAATTCATTTGGAGAAGGCCTATGATAATGTAGATTAAAATAAAATGTTTTAATATTTTAAGGGAAATTGGATAAGAATGTGGAATGTGAGAGGCATTTGGAAATTTTTTGATTTGACAGAGCTGGTACAAGTATGATCACTTGACTATGGTATTTGTTTAGTATGATCTTTTACATGATGCGCTGTAGTTTTTAACATTTTCATTTAGTTGCTTGTTTGTAGTGATTGATATTACAAACAAATATTGACATTTTCAGACAAATGGATAAAATTGAAGTTCTAGCTGTTATTAAGTACTTTGTTTTAAAAGGTTTAATCTTGACGAACATACAAAAATAGTTAGATTCCATATTAGAGGATTATTCCTCCTCGTTTTCAACAGTAAAAATGTGTGCTACTGAATTTAATCGTGATTATATGTCCATTCAAGATTATGAAAGATCAGTATACCCAAAAACCACTATGTCCAACAAAATTGTTTCAAAAATTCACAATGCTTTGACAAATGATCACCTGAAGGTACATGAACCTGCTGACATTATAATCATCTTATAAGTCTGCTACATTTTTTATATAAAAAAGCTTTCTGCTTGATATGTACTTGTTGTTAACAGTAAAAAAAAAAATCATATTTGACTGAACACTTCTTGACAGTGTTTAAATGTATTTAAACGTGATGCTGCTGAGTTTCTTTGATGTTTTATTATAGTAGATGAAACTAGGATTCACCATTACATTCCAGAGACCAAACAGAGGTTGGGAACAGAAGAAAGGTGTACGAAAGAAAGCAAAAAACTGTTCCATCTACAGGAAGTCATGACTACAGGTTTTCTTTTTTAATCTTTTGATATGGTGCTCTTTGACTATCTGGAAAAAGGCAGAATCATCACTGGAGAGTATTAGGCTTTACTACTGGGTCGATTGAAATGTGCTAAATATCCTGTCAATCAAATAGACAAACAAGTAGTGCTAAAAAATACAATCAAATGACTTCAGACTAAAAACTTCACATCTGGCCAAAAAGAAAGTGTTCTTTCACCATGATAATTCTTCTACACACATCTCGGTTTGTTGCTCCAAAACTCCATGTTCTATGCTTCGTAGTGCTTCCACATTCATCAGATTTGGCTCCCAGCAATTACTTCCTCTTCCCAAATTTGAAGAAATAGCTTGTTGGACGAAGATTTACACAAATGATGAAGTCAAAACCGAGACAACTGCTTATTTTACAGAGTAGGACAAATCACATTGTAATAAGGATATTAAAAAGTTGAAAAATAATCAGTCTGTATTTTTCAAATTGCATCGAGGATGATTCTTGAAAGAATTTTGTATGTTGTGTGTAAGAGTGAGATTCCCCTGTAATTGTTAGGGTCTGTTTTCTCCTTTTTGTGTAGAGGATGGATGAGGGCTGTCGTCCAGCGTTCTGGTAGTTCTTCTTTGATCCAGATATTGACAAGCTGTTGATGAAGTACAATTTTTGCTGATCTTCCTGCACGTTTCCAGATCTTTATCTGATCTCCTGCTGCTTTTTAATTCTTCATCTCACCCAGTTGTTGGTAGACTTCATTATTGTGGGATGGTTGATGTCTGATTGTGTTGTTTTGTCATTGGAGTGTTGATCTTGAAGTTTAGGATTTCTATCAGTTCTTCGCAATTTACGAGTTTGTTGAAATATTTACCTAAGATTTCCACGTTGTCTTTATTGTTACGGGCCAGTTAAACGGTTTCAATCTTTATTAGTAGGGTTGGGGATTCATATTTTTGGAGCTGATTTTTGGAGGTTTTGTAATAGTATCTTGACTGTGTTTTATTGAATTCTTCTATTGACTTCAGTGTGTCTTTATGGTGTTATCTTTTTATTCTCCTTAGGGTTCGGGTGGTTTCTTTTATTTGTTAAGAAATCTTTTCTTTGACAACTTCATATTTTATTTAATAATAATAATATTTTTAGTTTTCAAAATAAACCTATTTAATAATTTAATCCCTTTTACTGTTATTTATTTTGACAGCGTATAAGGCAAGTAATTGGTAACAGTAAAGTGCGTGATGAAGAAGCATGTAAATTGGTTATGTTGTACGCTTTAAGATATAAAAGACATTCAAATAATGATATAACTGGATTAATTTATGCGTTAAAGAAACGAGGTGTACCAGAAAATAAAACAAATGTAAGTAATTATTTTTACCATTTTGTTTTTGTATATGTATTTACTTTGATGTTACATAATAACTTATTTACAAAATACTTAAAACGGTAACTCACTTGTTAGTATTATATATTTTATTTATAAACAATTTACTAGTATGGAAATCCCTGAATGACTTTAAAACCGTTTCAGATAGAATACTGTAACTTTCAGGATAATGTATCAGTCAACTGATACCTTTTAATGAGAAATAGAATTTCAACCCCTTAGTCCAGGGGTTGTAGCTCAAATATTTTAAATGGTAACACTTTTTGTGCGGTCAATCATTTTAAAGGTCTCTTTAAGACAAGAAATATGGTATAAATAAAAAGTTGGTACGATGTCTGTACCAAAAATGGCGGTAGGATAAAATTTATATTTGAAAAATATTACGTTGATAATCTAAGGAACTGTTACTGCAAATAAATAAATTTACAGAGATTTGATTAATTGGATATTATCGAATAAATTTATTAAAAAAAATTATTTGTTAAGCGTATTGTTTACTTATTTACTTACACTTTATTTTAATAAATGTTCGAAATGTTATCCATCCGTTGTTTGACAGTGTACCAGTCAGTTGTAAGAGGATGATACTGTATTATCCAATGATTCCCTAATGATAGTTTTTGCCGCTTCTTGAATTCTAGTTTGTAAATCATCGATATCTTGGGGCTTACTATGATAAACAATACTTTTTAAACGGCCCCATAGAAAGTAATCCATTGGTGACAATTCAGTTGATCTCGCTGGCGATTCTATTTGACCCCTTTAGCCGTCTTAATCCGTCTTCCAGGAAAAAATGCATTTAAAATTTCATGTACCTGAAGACTGAAATGAAGCAGATCACCACCACCTTGTTGAAACCAAATATTTTGGAAGTCGGGGCCAACAATGTTTTGAATGTTTGGAATGATCTAGTCGAAAAGCAAAGTCTCATATTTCACTGTATTTAAATAATTAAATATTGATCGTCCACCAACAATACCTGCCTGTACAATTTACTTTGGACCGGATACTTAGTATTTGCCTCACGATACTAGTGTGGATTAATATCAGTCCAGTATGTTGTTTAATAAATTAGGATCTACATAAATATTGTTCTTTATAATTTCACAGAACTCAAATCTTTGATCATAGTCATCTTGCACCGAACAAATTTTGAAGGGTTTGAAATTTTCACTATTTAATGTGTTGGACATTGAGAAGTTGAGAAGTGGTGGGAGAACTCGTAATGGGGTTTGGTTGTAACCGATCATTAAATCAGTCGTGCATAGCATTTGTTGGGGAGCAACATCATGTTCACTCCAACAGCGAGCAGTCGTGTTTTAGCACTTGTTGAGAGCAAGATCACCTCCACCCGCAAGTCAGTCATGATTAGCATTTGTCATAAGTAGCACGGTTCCATTCCGTCAGCAAGTGTTTCATTATGTGCATTTACTATATGTCTTGTAGTTTAGTGAATCTTATTATAAATTAAGTATTGTTTATCTTATTTATCAAGTATCTTTATTCTCAAACTGGTCCAAGGGATTGTTCCAGCCCAAGCATTATCTTATACAGTCCACTATCTCCAAATCAACATAATTTTTCTACTTACATGGTATCATCTTATCATTCATTTTACCCAACATTTCTATGATTTCATTATTTTCTTTGGTTCCCTATTCATTATTTTTGGTTCTATAGGCCGCATTATTTTTTGGTTTCCTAATCCTTCATAATCTACGAATCTCTGAACTTTAGCTAATGTTATATTCTTGCGCTGCTGTTTGAGTCAAGGAATGAGGATTCTCAATAAATTCTTGCATAATCTCTTAACGATTTGTTATTTTATTGCAGATTTGGGCCTCCCTGGTTTTCCCCTATTATTAATGCTCCTCGTTTCTTCAAATTGTTTAATGGTTTTTGATACTGTACCTTTTGAAATGCGGTTATGATTATTAAATGTTGCGTTGAACAATTCACAGACTTCACTCTCCGACATAACTCTACTGCAAACCTCTACATCACTAAAGGTGTGACCCTTTCCTGTTCACTAAGTGACCTGCTGATTGCAATGTTAGCAAATACAGAAAAAATTAATTCAGTAAAAAACAGTTACAAAATAGGGAAAAAATGTAAATAACAAATCCAGTAAAGGTAGAAAAAATCAATTATACTCATTACCATTAATATAGGCAGGTTGTGCACGCAGCTTACAGTCTCCACCATAGGATCTCAGTTCATACACACTTATGCTCTCACACACAAGATGTATAAAACAGTAAGCAATGTTTTTCTCGCTGTTACTGCGGAAACAGGGCATTGTTTTTGCGGTAACTTGTACATGGTCATGCAAAGTAGGAGAGTTGGGTCATAATGGGGGCAACAAGATGAGTAGATGCTACTGAAGGGGTAGGGGAAACCACAGATGTAAATGGTAATGAACATAGCTAACCTATCACAATAAATTCTCATGAACTAAAGTAATAATGAAAGACTCTAAATGGAATATTATACGACAATGAAATAAGCTACATTTTTACAACAGCGGTAAGAAACCATTAATGATCAACTGATCAGTATGATTAGGTGACAGTATTTTTATTTATTCATTCATTAAGTTGGAACAAAAACAATTTTTTGTGTTAAACAATATAAATTTGTTAAAATGTAAATTTTACCTTTAAAATAAATTTTAATCAAACTAGATTAAATTTGAATTTAATTCAGTTTAATTTCATTTTATTTAGTTTTATTATTTGAACTACTAAATTTATTGATTTTTCAAAATCCATTCTTTATCCCGCTGCTATTTTGGTTACAGGCATCATACCAAGTTTTAATTATACCATTTTTCTTGTCTTAAATAGACCTTTAAAAGGATGTATCTCACAAAGAGTGTTACCATTTAAAATATTTGAGTTACAACCCCTGGGCCACCCCTCAAGGAGGGGTTGAAATTTTATTTCTTGTCTACAGGTTGATCAATACCTTATCCTGAAAGTTATAGTATTCTATCTGGAAAGGTTTTAAAGCGGTTGAGAATTTTCTATACATTTGATTCACTCTGTATATACTCACCTTTTTAATAAGTACAGTAGAACTCCCATTTACCAAATGTGTCTTTGCGAATAATTGGAAAATTAAAGTGCGTTTATCATACGTACTGGATATATTTTACTGTTAAATAATCGTACTAATAAAAGGATGAAAATATAAAAAATAAATGTATTTCTATTAAATTAAAAAGATTGCTCAGAACATAACATACAATGTAATAAAAAACGTATAGAGTAATATGTTATAAAAACTCCAGTGAATAGAAATTGGTAATAAAAGAATTAGAGTTTACAAAAATTATCTGAAAGAGATTAAAATTTACTACTGTATTGTTTTATAAAAAAATGTCATTTAAAAAACTTATTTAAAAAAAAAGGCTTTTTTTCTTACAAAAGATGTATCGAAGAGAAATTAAGTTACTCTGTGTTTAAAAAAAAATCATTTGTTAAAAATTACAAAGCAAAAAACTGCTCTAAGTTTAATAGAATAATATTATTGATGGTCAATAATGAAGATGTACCTTTAAAGTCTCTATTCCTCTTAAAAATACCTGTAATCTGTAGTCACTTTTAACACTGATAACATAGTCATTTTAAACAAAGAATCGTGTAGAATAGCATTTTTTCTTGAGTTCATTCTTTTAGTTTACCACAGGCCTAAATTTATGTACGTTTTGTGCTGTCTTCAAATTTACAAAAAAGATCAATTAAAAAAACCATGTAAGCACAAAGACCAATAAAAATACGTTTCCTGTTGAAGAAAAGCTTAGATTTAAAATAATATTTTAGATTTTTTAAGCAGTGTATTTATTATTGGCATTTGGATAATCAGCAACCCACTGTACTACCTATATTAAATTGATTTTTCACGGTTGATTTTTTTGGAATAAATTAAAAATTTAGATTTTTGCTAAATTAAAACTTACTGTTTATTGATTTTTAAAAAAAATTATATTCTCATCTTTTGGAAATTTTTCTTTCACATATATGTCTGAATTTCTTACAGTTATTTTTATTCGTGTATATTTTTTATTTTTTTAGATTATCTACAATGTTCTTGAATATGGTAATTTGCAAGATCAATCTGTTGGTGATATTGTATCGCAAGAAGCCGTAGTTAAAATTACAAAAAGATTTTTTAAGGTAATATATTTTTTATTGGATTGTTATTAAAAATCATTTTGAAACTGAAGCTTTTATTATTTACTAATGTAGAATAGAATACCATGTTAACAATGCCTTGTTTAAACGAGTGACAGAAAAACCAAACGGTTTTGACATTGGTCAAGTAAATCAGAAATAAATAATAATGAAAAAGTTTGAAGCGCACTTAATTTTCATTTTTATTATTTTTAAGATTTAATTGTTTTTTTAAGTTACGACCGATAAATGATGATTACTCGTATTAATGTTGCTTAAAGTTGAGCATTTTTTTTTATATCTTGTCATTTAATATTTTCTATGTTTAGTACTGTTTACCTTTCTTAGATTCATTCTTTAATCTCTTCCTGACATGTTTCGGAAGCACTCCATTGTCAAAACTTATTATATTGATACTTTAAATTTCTGTTAGTCTTTATATAACGTTTCGTCAACGCCCCTCCTTATATTTGACATGCCTTATTTGGCCTTCTTCTAGTTTATTTGTTATTAATGGTTATATTTATCTTTTATCTATTTCCTGCTTTCAATAAATTGAGGTTCTTGAAAAGGACATCTGCTTGATTATTGATCTGTTCATTTATGATCGTTTTATTGTTACTTTTTAATTTAAAGATTTGTAGATTTTTTAAATGTCATTCTGCTTCCTTTAACAAATTTGTAAATTAATTTTGTTGATTCTTCCAATTTCATTGAGGTATGCCCTTCTTTTATTAAATGCGTTGCATAATTAGAATCATTTTTTTGATTTTGAAAGTTTTCATGTGTTCATTGTACCTTAATTTTAAATTTCTTCCCGTTTGTCCTGTTTGTTGCATTGCATTTACATTTTATTTTTTATTTACCATTACTGTTGTATATATCTTTTTCTTCTATGTTGCTATCAAAAATCTTTTCTCTGTATTTATAGCCATTTTTATATTATATTTATTAAATAATTGTTTAATCGGGTAAATTTTTTTCCTAGTAAATGTTGATTTACTCCATTTAAAGATTTCTTTACGATTTGTTGTTTTAATTTCATTTAATTTATTTCTATTTTATTCATTTTTCTGATAATTTCTTTTTTATACCCGTTATTTTCTGCTAATTGAAAAATAGTGTTTAACTTTTTTTATATGCCGGTTTCTTTAATATTAATTTATATTGCCCAACTTATCATTATCTAAAAGTTGCTAATTTTTGCTCCACAGGATAATTCTAATGGTAAGCCGTGATGTTATCTGTAATGGTTTCTTTTCTGTATCTTTCAAAATCTAGATTGTTATTATAGTTTATTCTTATTTTTAAATACTATTGAAGCGTCATCTATGTATCTAATATATTCTAAGCATCTGTATTTTTTCATGATATCTGGTATACTATCTTCTTCCATATTCTGTAAGAATACTTCGCTTAGTATCGCTGATAGCGGGTTACCCGTGCCTAATCCATTCTTTGTTTCATATATTTTATTAAATTTAAACTAATTTTGTTGGAGAATTGTTTCTCAAGTTTTAATCATTTCTGTTTTTAAGTTATTATTTATTTATCTTTTCCTCATTTAGTTTCTTTTCTAAAATTTTTATAGTTTTTTTTAATGGTATAGATGGATATAAGTTTTCTATGTCAAATGACACAATTCTACAGTGTTCTGTTATTCTTATATTTATAATTTTTTTGCTACATCAATTGAATTTTTTTTTTACTATTTCGGTTTTTCTCAATATCCCCACGTCTTTTAATATATTTGCTAATTTATATGCTGATGCATTCATTTAATTTTTTTAATTTAATAGTATTGCTGTTTCATTACAAGTAGTCATTTCATATCTTTATCTTTTCACATAGTCCTTTTATGTAAAAGGCTTGAGAAAAGTACTCACATCCTAACAGATCTGGCAGATCCAAGCAGGCCATAGAAAGTCATTATTTTTTAATATAAATATGTCCTGGAAACATTTCTTGTCTTACATTCATTGGCGCTGTAAGTTGTATTAACAATAATGCTTACCTGGTTTTAGTGTCTAATTACTAACAAATGTTTATAAACTTAATTTCATGACGATTTAATTACTTTGAAAAAAGCTTTTCTTTATTTCCACATAATGAGCTGAAGTAACAGAAGCTGCTTATATATTCTCTTAAAATATATGACCTTATTCTGAAGATACTTACAACACATGAAAATTAATATTGAACTAGCCTCTCATGAAGTTACTGATAATTTCCATCTAGCAATGTAAATTTTTGTTTTTCGCACTTACGGGAAGAAAAGATTGATCCTTGTCTAACTTAATGATAGTAGTTTTATCAGTCTTCAGTAAGAATGTTGGGAATTCTCTCTGCAAGTTTTTTTTGGTATTACCCATCATGTTTTTATGTGGTTCTCGTATGAATGAGGTTTAATACCTCATCTGTACATCGGATGTGGTTCTTATGAGGTTTAATACGGATGAAAATAAAGATTCTGTGCATCATTCTTTAAACACCAGCCCGATGTACATTTTGTGATGGTCACAGTGCAGTAGAACTATCGGCAACTAAGTTGGCACAAAAAACTACTAACATTCAGCAAACATTTGGCATGGTACTATGCAGACTAAAAACATTGCAACGATAACATAAAATAGATGATATTTATTACCAAAATTTCATATGATGTTATTAAATTAAAACTAATTTAGAATCCCAGTTAATGCTATTATTTTATAGTATGTTAAATAATTATTTTTTCTACTCACTTTATTGCTGTAGCTTGCAAATTCTGAAGTCGCTGTAGTCGGTAGATTCTAAAGCGCTGATGTCCGATTCTGAATTCACATTTATCACAAAATTGTCGATGTCAATGTGCACATCATATAAATGTTTGTCTTCAATATATTTTTTTTCAATGTTGACAACATGCTTACAGACATCACTCCAGTCAGCTTCAGACACTATGAAAGTCATCTTCAGCTAACTTAAGAACATCTGACATCTTAAACGTTGTGTTTCTTTTACCCACATGCCCTTTCACTTCTCCAAATCATTCCGATGGCATTTAATTCAGGATGATAAGGTGAGAGTCATAGAACTGTGTGACCATAATTTTCTAAAATGTCAAATTTCTTTTGATTTTCTTTGTGTGATTTTATATCATATAATTCACTCTTTGTCATAGCAGGAGAACAGGTAATTCGTTGTTCGGCTAACCATTCTATCACCTCGCTTTTTAAAGAGTTATAATTTGGCTGCTTTTGTAGCAGAATGTTGTGATAGATCGTATCACAAGTACCTAGTACAAAGGTGGCAAGTTGGGAATACATTTCTCCCGTAACCGTTTCTTGTATTTTTCAGAACCCTTCAGTTTGTGATCTCCTTTCTTATTTTACTCATATATAAGTAAAGCATTGTTAATGAATTCTTTATTACAGCTGGCATGAACAATTATTAATAGTGAGCCCTTGAATATTGGTGTTTTCAGTCCCTCATGAAGGTTTGTTGTGTCTATATCACTATATAATAAATCACTAACAGCTATTCACTTCATTAAGTAAAATATATACTGCAATAACTGTTTCTATAATAACTATTTCTAGAACTTAATTATAAGTGATGTTTGAAATATGATTTTCACAGCACAATGATTACAGTAGATTAAAAATAAGTAAATGAAATTGTTAGAATTGCGTGTTATGTTTACAATTCATAAGTAGCATATTAGTCATGTACGATTCATAAATGATTCTACTATTATTAGTTGCTATACAACAGGAAGTAGGCCTAGATCACAACATCGATATGTAATTTAAAATATAACTCAACAATTATATACACTCCAGCAAGTTTATGAAACCTGTTTTTTTATATATTACCATACCACAAAAGACATATAGAAAATGACAATGTTTTAGTTTGCTTGTTACAGAGGCCAATGCATGCAAAATGCTAGTACACAGGCTTTCAGTCACTGCGCCAACATATGTGCTGATACATTTAACATGTTAGCAGTATGGATGGCCAAGTACAAGGTAACTCTGGGAAGTATTCAACCTTGTGCTGAAGCTGTCAAAAGAATTAATTGTAGTCAATGGTAATTATGTTCCCTTTGGAAGTCACAATCTTTTATCAGTGATGTTTCCACTTTGAAAGCATTCCTTATAATCTTTCTGAATAGCTAACAGCTGATTTATCACATATTATCAGATATTTTATTTTAGAAGATTTTTCAGTTTTGTGTACAGTCAGAAGTTGCAGAGTTCCAAGTAAGAATTGTACAGGGGCTGACAAAATTGAAAGTTCTAAGGTTTCATTAGAAGTTGCTGGGTAAGTTAAGATAAATTGCAATTGCAATACTTCCACAAATCAAGCAATTTTGTTCTCACTATAAATTCTTATAACAATATTTTGTTTTCAATAGATTGCTTTAGAATTTATAGGAATTAAGTCATAATTAAAAATAAGAATTACATATTCTGTTAGATATGATTAAAAACATGACATATTTTCATAAAAAAAAAAATTCTTCTGGGGCCAATCTGGATATTAGGTTGATTAAGCACAATGATTGTTTTATGTTTTGCAGATATTGGTGGATAAGAGGTGATGCGCAAGTGATTGTTATTGTCCAGTTAAAGTTTTCCCGTTGCTCTTTTGTGTACAGAATCTTTTAATTGCCTTAAAACTTCCATATATAACTATTTGCTTTCTGTTTGACCACATGGAATGGATTCATAATGAGCTATCACATTTCCAGGCGTCATGGACGAATGTCATTACAGATTCACCTTCATCTTTGACCGACTTTCACAAACTTTTTTGGTTGGGCCTATCCTTTCCCCGCTAACTATGATGGTAATTGTTTTAGTTTCCATATCGTAGTCATAAACCCAAGTTTTACTTCAAGTTATAACACTTTTCAAAACGTTTTCACTGGTACCAGCACAATTCAAGAAGGTCTTGTTATGTTAACACAATCATCTCTCTGATCACTGGTTAGCAAACATGGCACAAATTTTGTGGAGGTGTGATAAATGTAAGTTTTCCTGTTAAAATTGTGCAATATTGCCATTTTCTCAGCAATCTTTTAGGCATTTAAGTGGCCGTCTTCAAGAACCATTGCTTCAGTGTTTGTTGTGGAAGGAAGTTCAGATCTGGAATCGTCACCATCCAGTATTCTTCTTCTTTTAAAATAATTGCACCATTTGTAATACTTCATTCTGCTTATACAGTTTTCCCTAAGTGCTTACTGAAACATTTTAAATGTCTTTGTGAAAGTTTTACTGAGTTCAACAACAACATTCTGAGTTCAACAACAAACAAAATTTAACACAAACATGTTGTTCTTCAAGATTTTTGATTTTCATTTTGTTAAAACCCCGATAAGAGGTTAATATATATATGTATACTCCAACTGTTGCAGATTGAAAACTTAATAGTAGCATGACACATCAAATGGCATTGTGTTTCCAAAAGTTGTCGCTAGACTGCTATTTTTTTGTTGAAACTTGCTGTGTGCTCTGATTGGCACACTATTACAAAAGTTCTGTGTTTTTGAACAAATCTTGTATATTTTTAAACATTTTTCTGGCTTTAAAACACAATTTTCTCTCATTACTTTTTTCTTTCTGATCCGTGGATAAATTCCAAGGGTTGTATGAAAGATTTTATTTAAAATCTTACCATAAATTTTGTTATCATTAGCCTTTTTGAAAAGTAGAAATCTTTTGACACACTTATTTCTCAAATGTTTCAATTTACACTTTTTTCATTAAAAACTTATTAATTTTTTTTTCTTGTACAGGATTTAAAAGGTGTTGAAAATGTATACACACAGCATGTACCACTTGTTAAGGAAACATTAGAAGATTTAATTAAAGGAAAGTTAAGAGAAAATGCTTATCCTTTACTTGGAATGTGTCCTCCTAAAAGGTAACATTTAATTCTTATGTATATAGATAAAAGAAATGAAAAAGATTTCAGTTACTAGTAAATTGATGGATGCATCAAATTCTTTAAGAAGGTATTCATAATTATTTGTTTGACTAGATATATTGTTATAAATATTTGTTTGTATCGATTTTTACTTAAACGTCAATAACATTTGGGCTGATATGGTTGATTCTTTTCCTACTGTATTTATTTAACTTTGTAGAAGGTTGTGGCCATAAATCCATTCTTTTTTAAGTCATCACTGGTTTGATGTTCTTCTTTATTACTTTCTGTTCTGTACCAATATTTTACCTCAGCATATTTACTATATTCTAGTTTCAGTTACACGGTTTACACATTTAAGTCATTGAAGTCTACCTTCTCACTATCAATTTAAATAATTCTGGATGTGCTTAATACCCAACCTAATTCACCTGTACATGATTTTCCATAAATTTCTCACCTCTTCCCTCAAATCTTTGACCTCTTCATTTCAAATTTTATTGACCAGCATTATTTTCAATATCCTCTGTAACACTACATTTTAAAAATTATTCTTTTCCGTTCTATTTTTTCTGTTATTCAGTGGGTTTCATTACCCATTCTACACGCTAAAAGTAATACATGATTTGTTTTAAAATTTTGAAAATAAATGTAGTGTTCCATTTGAAATGCTTGACTTTTATTTAACTATATTTCCTAAAATATTACACATATCGACATAAAACAAAAATTAAATTAAAGTCTGTCTTATCAAGTTATAACAGAATCTTACATTACATCACATCACGTTCACTTGTGCCCCACCAGTCACGCGAAGAATATCCAGCTGATAGGCAAATTCTTGCCATGTTCATTGAAGTACGAGGGTTATTTTTTTTTCAAGGTCCGATTGGTGACAAAATTAAAACCACAGTGAAAATAAAATTTTTTTTATTTGTAACAAGTACTTACATAATTACGCTATTTCTCTACACAGTCGCCACTCTGATTTAGACATTTGTTGTAGCGTGGTACCAACTCTCCAATACCCTCGTCATAGAACGGAGCCGCCTATGTTTTCAACCATGTTTTTATGCTGGTCTGCAGCTCGATGTCTGTGCCAAAATGTTGTCCTTCTAGCCAGCGTTTCATGTGAGCAGAGATAAAAAAAAGGGAATTTCAAATGGGACACTATATTTTAAATAACAATTAAAAATAAATAAGCTTTGTATTTCTCAGTTTTATCTCTTTCTCAGGATATTGAGCTACGGTGAATTTAGCCACATCTGTAAGGTCTTTGTCAACTTGTCAGTAACTGAGTAACTGCATATGCTCAGATGTCAGTGGGAGTACAGTATACATACCCGCTAAGGTAGCTGATTCCGCAACTCTCCCACTACAGTGGCGCTGCTGCCCTACCATTCACAGGCTCCTTTAAATGAACAAATGACATCAAATTTTCAATTTGTCACCAACCATCACCTGAAGAAGAAGAACCTCCCAGCAGATGCCAACATCCCTACCGGAGCAGCAGGCCTGGCCAGCTCGCTAAGGGAGCCGCTGGGCGCGGACGCTACCACGCAGCCTCAGCTTGCCGCACTTCAAGCTCCCTGGCTGGCAGGCCTGGGGAGAACTGCCTCGGTCATACCAGCAGAAGACGACCAATGCCGATCCAATGCTGCGGGGCTCTGGGGGTTACCACTACCACGCTGTAGCTGGGACCCAACTACCGCTGACAGGAAGTTCAGTCAGATTCCAGTATATATGAGCCGCAACTCTCCGCCTACAGCCAAGCCAACATCACTGGAGTACAGCTTCCAGACCCAACAATACTTGTCAGGGCTACCTCACAAAATGCACAAACGACCCTTTTCAGAGCCATCACTCAAAAAACTCAAACAGCCCTTTTCAGGACTACCACAAAGTTTTAAAGTATCAAGTGCCATCGAAGCCATTCGACAATAATATATATTTATATTGGGTGTATCATGAAGTTCTCTCAGGTCTTTCATAACCTATTCTATGCATGAAAATAATGAAAACAGTTCATATAAACATATGTTCTGAAATGCGTCGTTTGCAAGTTATGGCTAGTGAAAACTGTCACTTGAATTGCAGCAATCTCGGTTAATAAGGTCATACTGAAATTTTTAGGACTTAATTAAGGGGCAGAATTAGTGATTTTTATGGTTTTTTACCAAAGAAATCAAATAAAATGTGTCCCAGAACTGATTATGCACAATTTTTTGAGAACTCGAGTGAAAACCAATAAATTGGGATAAAGAACCTTGTTTTTATGTTTAAGTTGACAATAACTTTGTTTAATGTGTGATAAACACATAAAAGATTTAAACAAAACATGTAGATAATTAAATTCTGTGAAATCGATTTCTAAAATTGATCCTTTCAGGAATCATATTCCTCTGCACTGTATAAATTATATTAATCTGATCAACCCAATAATAGTTTTTTAATTATTTATTCTGAACTTGGGTTGATTGGATTAATATTATATATATATCATAATTAAATATGTATATGCATATACACAAGGTTTGATAAAACCGGGTTCTAATCCCAGTCAGGCATGGCATTTTCACACGCTACAAATCATTCATCTCATCCTCTGAAGAATGCCTAACAATGAATCTGGAGGTAAAAAAAAAGAAAAAATATTTGATTGACCCTTATCTGACTGTATAAGTCCAATTGTCGTAGTTTTTTTTTGTTATATATATTTACACAGAGGTCTATCAAGATGTTTGCTGTCAGCAAGCTCACATAACTTCATTGATGATCATTTAATACAGCATATGAAATTTTGTGAGAATTTTCTTTCCGGGTATCGGGATTGTTCATTGACAGATCTATGATCACATTTAAGTTCAGCAGCCCGCTTTTTTACCATCTAAAACAAGAGGAAGAATCCTTTAAAGTGGAATACAACTTTTTTTATATCTGTTGAGGTTAACCCTTTGTAATAAATTGAACTTCAATATCATCATTTTTTTCAAAAATGTCAAAACTTGTTAACTTAGTACCACAAATGAGCAATTAAATGCTTATATTTGAAACTTCACATTTCATCAATTGTTGATATTTGTGCCACCTCTGTGTCAGCCCAAGAACTTTCTGAACAACGCTGGATATATGTTATATCTAGCTAAAAACATTAAGCTGGAAAAGCTTAAGCTTTGAAACTTCTCTGCTTAGAGAAGGTCAAAAGGGGAAGGGGATAGAGTAATCGCACGGTGTTTCTCCTACCTGTCATAAAAGCATCGTATCATTAACATCACTCAATCAATTTTTTGAAAAAGGAAAAAATTAAAACTCTGAAACTGATATATTTTGAAAACCAGAATTTATAAGAGATCTACATAAAAAAATAATTTATATTTTAATTTTAAATGACATTGACTCCTATAATTATTACTCATTAATAAATGCCAGCAATAGGAAATAAAATAAAACAATTTTTTTTTACCTTTGGTAGAATATACGGAAAATAATTTAAAATATAATATTTGTTATCTCGCATCACATATTTAATTTAAAGTATTTTACTCCTCAAGAGATTCTAGTTGTTGCAGAATATTCAGATCGTAAAGAATGCATTTATTTTTACTACAGTTTTTTTAATTTATTAATACTGTTTTTTTTTGTTTTTTTTTTTAACAGAGTTCAAGATATTATTGTATTCATAATCGGTGGAGTTACGTATGAAGAATCTTTAGCTATACATCAATTAAATCATACTAGTACAATACCTGTTCGTGTTATACTAGGCGGTACGACAATACATAATTCACAAACGTTTTTACAAGAAGTATTAAATGCTACACAGCATTTACCTATATCTCATTCGAGAATGAATCGCAATTACCGTAATTAATGAATTAATTATTATAACAATTGTTATGTATATTAATTGGACTGATATTTGTAAATATATTAATTTGTTATTTGTACATAATTTTAATTTTTATATTGTTAAATTATATGCTATTCTTTTTCATTTTTGTTTTATAATCATTTCTTTAAAAAATATATGTAAATGAACAAAAAACGTTTTTTTAATGTTAAGTTACTGTATAAAATATATTGAAATAACTAACCAATTATTCAGATAATATATGAAAGTATTAATTCTGGATTTACATGCAAATTACTATTATCATTAATTGTAAGATTTTCTATGTATCAGTTTACAACCTAGTTTTGTTCCATATATTTTGAGTAAACATGACAAAAAATATTTGTCAGAAATTTCTGCTGGCTGGCCTGTAAATCATGACAGCGTTGAAACTATTATTATTTTTTTTGTTTGCTAATATTTATTTATTTATGATTATAATAAAGAATACATCTTGGAGAGTATACTATGAACACAAAATTACAGTTTTTAAAAGTCTTCTAGTTTTGATGTTATACAGACAAGCTCTTTCTGTAGCATGTTCCATAATTTTTGTTAAGTGTCGATGGTTGTAGTCCCTAATTTCTACATGAATGTTTTCTTGTAGTTGTTTTCTTTTCTTAGATGTCCTCATAAAACAGAGTCAAGGACCGTTAAATCTGGAAACTGTAGCAGCCTGTTTGCTGCAGATTTTTTGGAAATTATTTGTTCACCAAAAATGTTTCTATTAAATTTATACATTGTGGCTATTGCAAGTGGATTCATCTCGTGAAAACCACTTTCCAGGTCTGTTTTTCTCAATGTAAATCTTATGAAATTTTGAAGCAGCTCCTTATTCATTCTCCATTGACTCTCACAGTATCACTGTTGTTGTTTTTGAAGAACGGCCTGATGATGCCCTGTGATGCTTTTGAAACAGTACAGTTCATGCTGCTGTGTAATTCCTTGATTTTTGGTGCTCCAAATTGTAATGTTCTATCTATTTAAAAAACTGTAAAGGTGGAAATGAGCCTCATCAAATATAATCAGACGGTAAATAAATTTGTTTACTTCCCTTGCCGGTTTTTGAAATCAGACTGTATAATTCAGCCGTCGCAAATAATATGCAGGTTTTAATCCTGTACCCATCGAATCTTGTACGGGGAAAGGTGTAATCCATGTAAAATGAGCTGCACCTACATACAAGAGATGCGACGTTGAGTCACATCTCCTGGTTGACGCCTCTAGTTCTTTAACACTTTCTTGCGTACATTCCTTATTCACTCTGTCCTAGCTGACTGTGATCTGATATGTAGAAGTTCAGCAACTGAACCCTGTTGCTGGAAACTATCTGTTAAGCAACAAAACATTAATTCCTAGGGCAAATAACATTAAAATGTTGACAATATGTTTGCTGCGTTCTAACAATTGAATGTTTTTTCAAAAAAAAAAAAAACTGAGAGATTTCGGTGCATTGTAGGGTTGTTAATTTTTCCACTGTGAGTTTTCACACTACTGGCCCCAAATTCTAAAACAAAAGAAAAGATTTTAATCAGAAAAGTTGTTACTGGATCCAAACCCTGTTGTGACTTATTGGCCACCCATTAGATCTTGTAAATAAAGAAATGAAATCATGACAAGGAAACGTAGTAATATATCTACAGTTATGAAGTTCGAATAAAAAAAAAATTTATTTCATTCAATTTTTTTTTTTTTTATGTTTGCAGTTAAAATCCCTTATTGCACTGTTTTTTCAGCATTTCTGCAAAACTCTATCTTTCATGATGTTCTTCTATGATTTTTTTCTTCTTTCAATTTTCCAGAATTCAAAATTATAAATTCTTTTCCTTAATAATCTCTTTCTAATATATCATCAGCAAAAATATTTAATTCTTCTAGGACTTCTCTTTTTATAAACCAAATATGACCAAAGTTTGGTTTAACTGTTTTGCTACTGTAAATCTCAAAACCTATTTTATTAATTTATTATTATTCATTCAGAAAATGAGTCTGTAAAAACAAAATCTTCGCTTTTTAAAATGCTTTGTGAAATATTTTATTTTTTTTTTGTAAATTTCATTATTAGATTTTATAATCGAATTCCATCTTTGATTTTTGGGCCTAGGATTTTTCCTTCATATTATTTTCTATTTATTCAGCTTTATGAAGTGTTGAACATTCAAAGGCGTACAAACTTTCCAGTTTTATAGTTTGAGTTATAATGCTGTAATTTTGTGTTAATGATAAAGTTTTTTTTTTGTTGTAAATGCATTGCATTAGCCTCTATTGAATTGTTT
Source organism: Lycorma delicatula (assembly GCF_047948215.1). Taxonomy (NCBI): domain Eukaryota; kingdom Metazoa; phylum Arthropoda; class Insecta; order Hemiptera; family Fulgoridae; genus Lycorma; species Lycorma delicatula. The sequence continues at coordinate 209,526,518 of NC_134456.1, forward strand.
TTCCCAGATGTTTAAAATGGTATACTTTTTCCATATTGTATGTTTAAAAACTTCTGTGAATCTTCTTTGTTAGAAAAAAAATTCAGTTTTTCAAATATTTGAAATTTTTTTTGTTGTGCATTTTCTTAATAGTAATTTGAATTTTGGCCTCTTTTTCATTGTGTTCTAAAATTATAAGATCATCATCTCCAAAGGTCATATAATTAATAAAATTCTATCTTTTTCCGATTTAAAAATTTATTTTACTTTCATTCAATTTTGTATGTCAGATTTTCATAATTTTGTCTAAAAATTGTGTTAAAGAGAGGTTGAGATATCTTAATCCTGGAAAGGTTTTAACCTCTAAAAGTTTTGAGATTTATCCCATAAATTCTTTACTGTTGAAAATGTGTCTGATAAAATGTTTCTTTAATGAAGTTTAGAAGTATTTATACTTTTATAATTTTGCCAATTGATAAATTCACATGCTTATTTTTTTAAATCCATGAAAGTTATGATTATTCTTTACTTTATTTTTTTTTTTTACTACATTTTAGTTCCATAATTTTTTCAATGCAAAACAACTTTTCTGAATCCATCCAGATTTTCATCTAACTGCAGATCGGTAAATTTTTCTTAATCAACATTCATCTTGATATTTTATATCTGATAGGTAAAAGTGAAATGCCTCTGTAGTTGTTAACATTTTGTTCTTTACTTTTTATGCGGTGGATAAAATGAATTACGGCAGATTTCCATTCGGTTAGCATTTTTCTGTTTTTCAAATATTTATGCTTTTTATTGACCTTTTCAGAACTGGAGTTGCGCTTACACAACTGGAGTAAACTGTCCGCACAGACTTTCTTTTTTCCTGTTTAGCCTCTGGTAATTACCTTTCAGATAATACTTCAGAGGATGATATGTATGAGTGTAAATGATGTGTAGTTTTGTACAGTCTCAGTTCAACCGTTTCTGAGATGTGTGGTTAATTGTAACCCAACCACCAAAGAACACCGGTATCCACGATCTAGTATTCAAATCCGAGGAATGGTCGAACTGAGACTGTACAAGACTACACTTCATTTACATTCATACATATCATCCTCGTAATACCTTACATTGGTTCCGGAGGCTAAACAGAAAAAAGAGTGGTTGTTTGCAATGTGTATGGTCAAGCATTACCATCTTTGAGCATTATCGGCTCTTTTTGAACTCAACACAAACATCTCCCAAGGTGTTTTATCAACTCAAAATTTAAAGTTGATCCAGCTTTCAGGTAGTCAGTCATGTACATATATCTGTAATCCCAACACACTATCAAAAGAATTTTTTTTGTAGAGGGTTGTGTTTGGAATTTTTTTGTGGTTGGTCATTTTTCCTCATGATTGCAATGTTGCCCCGAGTTTCATTGCAGTGTTGAAAAGGAATACATTTACCTCATCGTGGTAAAACTTCATAAGCTGTTTATAAGATTGCTTTCATTGTTTGTTTTTTTCTGAGTTTGTATAAGGTTGACTGTGAACAAATTTTATGTAGCTCAGTTGTGCATTAATGTGTCTTACTTGTTCTTTTGATATCTATCTGTGTGGCAATGCATCACTGTATAATTACACAGTAATTTTGAATCGATTCATCCATCTCCTTTTGGTGCTTCTCATGAGTAACAGAAATCCATATAATTTTATTACCTACTTAAACTGCTTCAATCAACGGTTTCATTACCATAAACAGCGTTTAAATGACAATGAATGTCATTAACAGTGACATTCCATCTCTGCATGTTGTTTTATATGTGTTGACATAACAGGTACTCAACTTTATAATGGTGGCTGACGGAGAATAAAAAGGCATGGGTTAACGAGTATTGAGATGTTAGTAATAAGAGAATGAAACTATAAGATGGCAGCACCTGTCCCTTTATACAACATTTTGTTCTCTTATTATGTTACAGTGTGCATTACATTTCAGTTGTCCTTTGTATTAATCAGGTAATTCTAATTATAAATATACCTATTGTATTACACATTTTTTGTTAACATTGATATTTTATATATGTTACTTGTGTAATTGTAATTTTATATATGCTACGTATATATATTATAAAATATTTATCTTTAATATTTAAAAAAATAATTATATGTAATAAAAAATTATTCAAATCTAATTGTATGTATGCATGTACAGGAAATGGCAGAAAAATATGACAGTTTTGAAATGAGTAAAGGAAATCAGAAATATATAAAAGTAAATATATTTATTAACAAATTTTGATGTATTCATTTCCTTTTTTATTTGTTCCATCTACATACTAAAATATTTTTTTTTACGGACTTTGAAAAAAGTACAGTAATACATTCAGTCATGTCTGATTGGGGGGTGAAATTGAATTTTCTTTATGATTTGAGATATGAAAATATCATTCATTTAAAATGGAATTTCCTTTTATATATTATACATATATATATATATATATATATTTATTTATTTATATACACACACACACACGTATAAGCTCATATATAAAATTCATGGCTTGAAAATCTTCAAATCTAATCTATCAATTTTATTGAAATTTGGATATGCTGTGGTAGTGTAACTGAAGTTGTACATGTGAAAATTTGATGAACATTGGTCGAGTCATTCTTAAGTAGCGCTCAATTGTTATAAAAAATTTAAAAATGTTGTGGCTCGAAAATCTCCAAAACTATTTGATCAATTTCATTAAAATTTAGATATTCTGTAGTAGTTTATCTGAAGTTCTACGTGAAAAAATTTTGTGAGGATTGGTTGAGTTGTTCTTCAGTTATCCTCAATTTATGGTTGACAATAGATAACAACCTAACTCCAATCTGAGGTTTTGTTGACTTTGTATCGTATATTTTTCATATGTGCCTATATAGTGAGTTTGAAATTTTTGCTTGAATATAGTGTGTACATTATATTTAACTATTTCATCAAATTGCAGTTGTAATAATTTAATTTTCTTATTAATAAAAAAAATATTTTAATATCAAATAAAAAAGAGATTATATCTCTTTTAGTTTTCTCATTTAATTTATGTTTTGCATATTTCTTGTGCTGAAGATTATAAAAAATAAAATTATGAAAAGTTGGTCTTCTTGCATAGAACTGTGCAAGAATTTTATCTTTAAATTACATTCAATAAACGACCACCAATCGGTATATATTTATGTAAATGTTACTTCAAGTTTAAAATTGTACTTGTCATTTTAAAAGGTTAAAGTTTTAAATCACTTAAACTTTAAAGAGTCACAAAATAGTTTAAATTAAAATTTGTTAAAAGTTCCATCTGATTGTCACTACTAAAGCAAATTTTAGACGCTTTATTTTAGACGGTTATGTGTACCTTTTTATTATACAGGTGTTCAAAAAGTGATGCAACCTTACGGGAAAATGAGTAAGTTACAGTAGGTGTTGAAAGTAGCCTCCATTATGAGGGGTTCATGTAACCGACTATGATGTTGCATATTCTTAAACACATGTAATGTTTGTTGGGGAATTGCAGCAAGACATCGTTCAATTTTTCTCTGCAATTCAGGAATGGTGAGAGAATGAGTTTTGTAAGGAGCATCCTTAAGGTATCCTCACAAGAAAATGTCAGGAGTGAATAAATCAGGAGACTTATCCATGAACTTATCACTTATCCGTGAACACCGATTCAAAAATGTCATAGTATTGTCCTGCTGAAACATATGTACTCTAGCTGGTCCTACAGATATAATGTTACACATTGTTCCACTATCTTTATGTAGTGCTCACTGTTCACTGTGTCTTGAGAGAGTGCCATGAAGATTCACCTATGTGACATCGCACACCAAACACCCACTTTTTGCCCGTGCAGAGAAGATCTGTGCAGCTGACGTGGATTTTCCATACACAAAATGCGTGAATTCTGTGCATTTACTTACCTATCAAGATGGAACCGTGCGACGTCAGACCAAAACCGATCATCAAGTTCTTCCTGATCTGGTGTTATAGATGATCTGAACTGCTGACAGAAAACTACATGTTTTCCAGTTTCTGCAGTGAACAATGCAAATTCTGTATGGTTGCATCTTTAAGCTCTTGTGGAATGCCATGTGGGCACTACCAATAGAAAGACCAGTCTGATTAGATAGGCGTTGCAAAACTTCTTGGTACTAACAGAAAATACAGTTTGCACATCAATAACTTTTCTGGTATTAGCACTTTCAGCTGCATCTGCCATATTCCCTGTCTCTTGGAACTCGTACAGTCACTTGATGGAGGATTTATTTGGAGCATCCTCACCGTACTTTTCTGTGAAGGCAGTCTGGGTGTAACCGGTGGATTTAGTGTATTGAGAGACAATGAATATTCTCTACTGCATTGTGTAACCCGTTTTTCCTCAATTAAACCTGGAAAAAAGAAGGAAACATTCTTCCATAAGGTTGCGTCACTTTTTGAACACTAGAATTTTAATTTTATTTACCCTCTGAGAAAATATTCACAAACCTGTGGACCAAGTAACCAAATAGTGAGTTCGTAATTTCTTGAAATAACGCATTCCAGAGACATTTTCCTTGCTATGTTTGTCGGTGCTCTTGTTTGTGCATTGTGTTCATCTTCTGATGACCACGTGATTGGTCATGAATTTCTGTCCCTAGAGCGGAAACTTGACTTCAGCGAACAGCTAGAAGTCGGAAGGGGCCAAATCAGGACTGTACAGTGGGTGGGATACAGTTGCGATGCCGCGAGCGTTGAAGAAAACAACTACAGTGTGAGCCGTGCATTGTCATTATGGAATAAAATTTCGTTAGTGTTCTTGTGCGACCGTTTTTTCTTAAAATGACGCAACATCAGGATCAAAACCAATTTGTAATAATCTGTCGTGTCCGTCTGGCTTTGAAGGACAGCATGTTGGTACAAAAAACCCCAAAATCGAAGAAGATTATCATCATAACCTTACCGGCGCTGTGACTCATCTTTGCTTTATTGAGAGGTGGCGACTGCGCCCTTTTCTATTGGAAAGTTTGTTGTTTCAGTTCCGGATTGTAGTGATACATTCAAGATTCATCTACGGTTATGATTCGATTTATTTTTTCGTTTGCTTCCCCACCAAACCGTCTCTTATTACTTCAGAGGAGGAATGAGAATGATATATATGAGTGTAAGTGAAGTATAGTCTTGTACAGGTCGACCGTTTCTGAGATCTGCGGTTAATTGAAACCCAACCACCAAAGAACACCCATATCTACGATTTATTATTCAAATTCGTTTAAAAATAACTGCCTTTATTAGGATTTGAATGCTGGAACTCTCGACTTCCAAATCAGCTAATTTGCGAAGAAGCGTTCACCACTAGACCAAGCCGGTGAGTTGTAGAAGGTCACCTGGTTCATAACATCTTCACCACAGTTAATAATTCATACGCGTCTTTTCGGTTTTTCCCGAGTTTCACTAAAATTTTACGTTACAATGTAGCTCCAACTGTTTATCCATGCTGGATATGGTAGGCGAATCATCACATACGTCCACACACGGCTCTGATCGACTTAAAACTGATCGTTATACACGGCTAAAAGAATGGGATACACGATGGTACGGAGTATTACCACCACCCTTCGTAGCACATTTTCCCTTAGGGTCATTATTATCATTATTTTTTGAACAGCCCTTGTATTTATAAATTACTTCATGTGGTGTACGAGTACTAGATATGTATTTATGAAATACAAGGTTTTTTTTTTATATTTCAAATGAAGTTTATTAAACCGAGTCGGTTGACGTTATGGTAGGTGGTCAAGGTTGGAAGAGGCTATACAAAAGCAATATTAGTAGGTTGTGTACGCTGATGTACTCGTACGCTGATGGAAATATCTGCCGAGGCATTTAAATCAGTGGCATCTTGACAGAGGCCAAACTGATGACTGTGTTATGCTATCAAGTTTAGAGGATCTAAAAGACGACCTTCAGTTAAGTCCATCAAGGCTAGGAATGGACGGGGTAGTGTGACGGCCAGGATTGTCACAAGGCTCTTCCCCTACCGAGTTTTGGATGCCAACTTTTTTTTTGTGATGAATGTTCAATAGTATATAATGCTTCTGGTTTAACCGGTTTAATAATGCCTTATTGGTACGTACGGTTAGTGCTATTTTATACGTATTCTAGCAGATCTGATAAGCTGTTCTATCTTTCTTGCTCTTTTAAGAGTTATAGTAGGTTTTCCTGTTTATGTTAACCGTTCTTCAGCATATGTATTTAAATTTATCTACCCTTCTAATTTTTCCATAATTTGTTTTCATCTCTCGGGCATTATATTTTCTATCTTTAACTTTAGTCTTTCCAAAAGAGATTTATAATCCAACTTTACCAGCTATTTCCTGTAATATTAATATCTATATTATTTTTTGTCTCTGACTTCTAATAGAATTGCCATGTTATCTGCATAAACCAGATGATTTATTTATTTATTTCTAACACAAATTTTTTGATTGTTATAATAAAAACACGCCCTGTTTAGTGCAAGCAGTTGCATAATTGAAAAGGGCAATGGATCACACTCTTATATTTCCAGAGATAGTAAATTCCCAGATCACTTTTTAAATTTTAATGGAGTTTTGTTTTTGAAGTTGATTTTTTTTCATTCGGTTTGGTCAAAAACTTCTACTTATTATTAAAAAGCCATTCACAAAAAATTCAAAGGAAATAAACTTGCCAAAAATATATATCAGGAAAAACTTACGATCAGGAAACTTATGTAAAGAGTTGCTATCCAGAATGTAGGAATCCAGAAATATGTATTATTTTTACCCAAAGTTACCCGTTAATTTTCTTGAAATTTTGCATGAAAATATCATTGTGCTTTAATAACAGCATAATTAACAGTGAAGTCTACAAAAAATGAAAAGTACCTAAAAATATTTATATAATAATGTAATTTTCAGTTTAAAAAATATTTCACGTAAGTTGTGTGAAACCGGTGTACCTTATTCTTGCAACAAAAGAATTTATAAAAGTCGATTCATTTTGTTAAAAATAAAAGTTGAAAAAAGTATTTGAGTTTTCAGGGGCCCGCTTGGCTTTTCCTTGCAGCGATCGATCTTTTTTTTTTGTTAATGGAATTGAATTTTCCTTAATTTTGGCCAGAAGCTCTTAATAAACCGTCGGGTTTATGAAAGAATCAATGGTTGTGATGTGCTGCTGATATTAGCATATGGAGTCTCTTTGTACCGTTGATTGTTTTACCGTTATGCACTTTGCATACGTATAATGTTCTCTTTGTCTAGAAGTTATACATTTCCTAAACTAAAATGTTAGAAAGACAAGTGTTTATTCGATTTAACTACCGTGATTCAGAGTAAATGATTAATCGTTCCTTGATAATATCGGTTTTGACTGTCTGTTATCTAGACAAGAAATTTGTTAGGAATCGTGTAAAGGAAGTTCTATTTTTTTAAATTTCACCAAATATCTACCATCTGAATGTTATTTTTTCTTCTTTGTAAATATGCTTTTATCAATTTCCACTACAAAACTGCTGCCGCCAAATTTTTTGCTATAGTTATTAATATAATAGAGAATACAGGTTTTTTTTTTAAAAAAGAAGTTTAGCATTATTTAAAAAATAATTTGTCATTAATAAAACCAACAGAAAGTAACTTGTTATTCAACCGATTTAATTTATGTCATCATTTCGGCCAAAAGAAGTATCTTATCAGGCGATAAAATATTTGGCTTGGCCGGCCTCTCTGGCGGGAATGGTAGCATCTTGGCTTTCATCCGAGGCCCGGGTTCGAATCCCGGTCATTTTCACACGTTACAAAAATTGTCATTCATCCCATCCTCTGAAGCAATACCTAACGGTGGTCCCAGAGGTAAAAAAAACAAAGAAAAAAAAAGATAGTAAAGATATAAGTTTGAAACTAGTAAAATGTAAAATAAAACCACGTGACAATCTACTAATGTATATACAAAAAAATATTAAGTAAGACCTTTTATTAAGGTCTTACAAAACATATATATTCAATATTTTATATTTTTTCTGGTTTGAGTTTCGCAGACCAGATTAATTATCGACGTTTCCAACCGGTCAAATCACAACTAAGTGTAGGTGTAATTTATAGGTAATAAATTAACCCTACAATCGGTAACTTCATTAAATTATTTTCTTATAAGAAAATAAAAACTTGAAAGACAGAGGAGCTTAAAACTATGAATGAAACTAACAGCAAGGGAAAACTTTTCCTAGTGTAACCCATGATGAAAGTAACAAGGTGTAGCATTGCGCACAGTATTCGGCGCGCATGCGTATACGCTCGTCCCAAAATCTCATTTTCTACCGGGTTATTTGAACTTATAAGTAAGGGATTTTGGGACAAAAGTTTTTAGTCGTACAAAACGAGTCAAATGAAATGCAAGGGATTTTCTAGGTAAACCATTTTAAACCGCGTGCAATAAAGAGAACAATTGCAAAAGGGTCGGTTTTAGTTTTTATGTTAATGAAAACTATTTTATTTTCTATTTCATATAAAATGTTTCCATTATATTTTCATTTTGAATTAAAATAATCAAAGTTAATTATTTTCTGTACCTAATAGTACATTAATAATTAATTCAAGGTAAATTGTTTATTAAGAAAAATTATTATATCGTTAAGAAATAAACGAAATTAATCATTCAGATCATAATTCTCGACTCCACATACAGTCGATTAAATTTTATATAAAATAAACAAAAAAACCTACACTCCATATTTATTTGGAAGTGCGTGTACACGCACACGTGAGTATGGCACTTCCTATTTATAAATATTAGAGTAAAAATCCACATTTCGACACCAATTTTCATATAAGTCAATAAATTTTATTCTTTTATGTTTCAAAAGTTTGTTTATTTTTGATAATTCTGCCTTTAATCGCATTGATGTCTTGCTTCTGTTTGTGCGCCAACCGCATAAACGAATTTAAACATCACGGCGGGAAAAGGATTTTGGGACGAGCCACTGCGCAACGCCGGGTGTGCGACACCTTGTTACTTTCATCATGGTATTGCGTACATTTTAATTCGACTCCCGGTGCTTGTAGAAGTCGGTTTTTATTAATGCGTTAGTGCTTTGATTTGAATGAATATATATTATGGATTCATTATATTGTAAGTATACGTTTATTTTATATTTGTTAAATAAAATTAATTTATTTATCGATAATAGGTTAAATATATTTTATTTATAAGCACAAATTTCTGTTTAATTCGTCGTATGAATTTTCTTATATTCTACATGAAACTGTAAAGAAAAGAGGCAATTTAGTAGACGATTAGACATATCTAATTACACGAAAAACTTTAAAATAGTTATGTATCTTTCTCTTTATTTATTTAATTTCTTAACGTTTGAAATTTATATTTTAAAAATCATCTTTAAGCAGAATATTTATTTCGATAAAATGTTAAAAACGACCGTTGAGAAATGACACATATAACCTTCATGTTTTTCAGAAACTGTTAAATAACATTTATACGTGTAGATTTAAAATCCATTATTAGCAAAGATTTTTATTACGTTATAACGAAACGATATCTAGTCGTTTTAGAATAAGTCTTCTCCTAGCCTCTACCAATCTCTGAATGTATCGAGTAAGGGGCAGAAGAGGGCATTGTTCATCAACTCTAACTCTGACAACCATCGGGGAGACATTAGGAACACAGCAGAAATACAAAACACAGGAGCAATACTCCTAACCAGAGACCTGTCAGTAAAATATCTTCAAAGAATCCATAAAAGGATAATGATGAGGGCCTAGAACCTCTAATGGAAATCCTACAAGCCAAAGACAAGCGTGGTGCAGTTACCTTGCTTTGCTTAACAGCCCTACTCCCATGAGTGAGGTATGGAACAGGATCAACAAAATCAAAGGAAACTTTTTAAGTGCAAGCATGTAAATGACCTGGTTGAGAATGGCCATGTAATGCCCAACTTTTTTTCTTTTTTTTTGTTATAGAGGTGGAGGAACTCCATTTACAGGCGCCGAAACAGTGTCGGACTCACTAACAGGTTCCACAAGATAAGTGCGTATGTGTTCCTATGCACTACCAACTAAACCTCCACCGCTGGGTTTCTGCCCCTCCTGAGAACCACTTTGCAGCATTACTTTAGGAAGGGGGGAAATGCCCACACACACATTAGCCATCGCAATCATAACTGAAACATCCAAACACACACTCACTCAATATAACTCACGCAACCACAATAGCCAACACCAAGAGTAAAAAATCACACAAATAGACTCACAAACAGAACTTATCAGTCCAGTACTTACCAAGTGGCAACTGTCTTCTGTAGTAACGAGAACGCCATCAGGCACGAGAAACAGAGTGCCCACAGCTTCACCACAAAAAGGCAATCCCCAGATGCTCAGGAGGCCCCTGAGGTACTTGGCCGTGGGCCTGTCCGCCCTGGTACCCTCCGACGTCCCCCTTCAGGCTTCTTCTACAGCTCTTAGCTCTTCCATTATGAACTTATAGAAACTTGAAATTGCTGTCCACTGCTGTTCTCCCATTAGGATAATGCGCTGGAGTTCCTCTAGTGTGACATATCCTCACAATTTAGTACATCCAACATACCCCGTTGAGCAACTTCAAATTGCAACCAAAAAAAAAAAGAAAACGTGATGCGCAATTTCCTCTTCGTCATCACAGACTGGACAATAGTCTGAGTGGTCCAAGGCAAACCTATAAAGGTACGCCTTGTAACCCCCATATCCCGCCAAAAACTGTGTAAGGAAGAAATCAATTTGGCCATGCTTCCTCTCACACCAAGCTCGAATATCCCCAATCAAACAGTGGGTCCACTAATCCTTCTGGCCTGTGTCCCACCACTCCTGCCATATGCACATCAGTTCCATGGTATAGGCCTGAAGTTGTTGCATCCTGTTTGACTCTCTGAGGGGAAAAATTAAGGACTTACTAGACTCCTTGCACAATACCTTGCATTTGCATATCTACAGTGATATTTGCTTAGTACCCCTATATACTTTTGCTTAGTACCTGTATGTAGTTTACTGATGAAATCCTATGAACTCCCATTACATTACAGGAGGAAATCAGGCTATCAAGTACGTGATCAGCAGGTTTCATCTCTCCAACTGATCAAGGCAAATGACCAGGCTCAGTTGCACTCTACTACTAGAGGAGAAGAAGTTTTACCGCAGTCTTTCAATCTAGACTGATTCACTGTCTCCAGGAATCTGTCTGTTCTGAGGATTCTCGGAATGGAGGTAGAATGCAGCACTCCTTGGTTGTGCGCGTCTCTAAAGATCAAATATTTACCACCTGGAAGACATAAACGGGACCCACGTTACCAATCTGCTAAAGCCCAATTTAGCGATGACCAAGAAGTACAATGGGTACACTCACATCTACACAGAAGACTCTGTCTCGGCCGAAAGATGTGGCTGTTCAATTATACTCCCTAACAACGAGATAATATGTAAGCCTATTTACGAGATAATAGTAGTGCCTATTTCTCTGCGTTCTTTTGCAAGGACTATGCAATTTACTTCGCCTTGAAAGTTATAGAGACCTGTAGTGACAACAGCTTCCTGGTAATAATCGACTCTATGAATGTACTCGAGAGCTTGAGCTGCAGACGATCTGAACCAATTGTCCAAATAATCTATGATACCCTCTCAAAAATAAATAAGACAATGGTGTTTGTATGGGGCCCGAGTCATTGTAGCATCCTTGAGAATGACAAGCTGATGAGGCTGCCAAGAGAGCGGCAAAAGATAGCCTCCGATTAGATTTAACATGTGAGGGCAACTTCATGAAAACAGTACGTGTTAAATTATGTTCTCGGTAGAATAAGTTCCAGCTGCTAATTGTGTAGGCAGGCAATGTTTGGAATATGTAAAACAAATTGTTAGGGATGTAGGATGTAGGGGTTATACCGAAATGAAATGACTAGCACTACATAAGGAATCCTGGAGAGCTGCATCAAACCAGTCAAATGACTGAAGACAAAAAACAAACCACATGAATTAATATAGCTTAAATTAATGTACATATGCTTGATTACATACTTAGGGATTTTCTAAACTTTTTGAGGCATTAATAGCAATACCAGAAAAAGGCATATTTTTCAGCACTCTGCTGAAAATGATGCTAAAAATTACATTAAGGGTCTTAAAGAAAAAATATGATACTTAGCAGATATAGCAAATAAGCACACTTCCTAGTATGCTTATTTAATATTTAATACACACATTTTTTACAATCAGAGGTTAATAATTATTAATAAATCAATATATTGAAATTAAAAAAAAAAGTTAAAAAAAAGGAAGTGAAGTCTGATTCGAACTGATGTGCCTTTCCTTGTAAGATCCAAATATTTCATTAATTAAAATCTTGTTTGACTGTAACTCTGGAACCAATTAAAATAAGTACCATTTATGATATATCGTTGAAACGCTCTAGATGAGGGCTTATCACTGCAGTTAAGAAAAAGTCTAAAATTCAAATTGTTTTGGGGTTTGGGCTTTTCTGGACACTTTTGGTGCAGTTGATTGCTATCGAGAGGGGAGGGTGCACAACTAGATGTTATAATAGCCTTAAATCCAAAATTTCATAATTCTACAGCTAATAGTTTTTGAGTTATGTATGATAGGTACGTACGAACAGACGTCACGCCGAAACTAGTCAAAATGGATATTTCCGTTGAAATAAAAAACCGAAATTTTTCGCGGTTACAATACTTCTTTGTAAGAAGTACAAAACTAGTGTGACCAACACATGAATAACCTTGGTGTATTACTAATGAAAATGTAGTTTGTATTTGTAATGAAAAAAAATTCAGTTAATATTGTTTATTAAATACTTACTTTTTAAACTTTATTTTCAAGGCTGTGTGTTTTTGTTCATTTTTATTCAATGACACAATGTGACTGCAATTGGTCACAGTTATAAACAAATGTATACCAACGTGTTGTCATAGAATATTTACTCAATATTTAACATAAATCTAAATTACATTTAACTAAACGTATTTTTTTTTTTTTTTTTAGCATTTCTGTCTCAAGAAGTCAGATAAATTTATATTTCAAAAAAAAAAAACAATTGTTAAAACGAACAAGAAATGTTTTATAGAATCACATTTGTTCGGTAATGTTGGTCATTGTGGTCAACATTTTGTCAGCTGTTGTAAAAATCTTTACAGACTGTCAATTTTTACCATATTTTGTATGGTGTTCCATCATTAGATAACGTGTGTGTGAGTGTGTGGTACAGTATTTAAAAAAAATGGTAAATATGATACTTAAAATTAAGTTTTTTAATTTTTTACAAATTGATATTATTTTGTGTTTATATGTAATTAATTAAAACAAGCAAAAGTGTATCTTAGGCCCATGTTTTTAATTATATTGGATTAAAAACTTATTTATTTTTATCAACATTCGAATTCATGTTTTTATTTGATCCTTATTAATAATTATTTATTACGATAAACGTATAGTGCTATCTGCGTGTTTGAGAAGATGGCAATAGAATTGTTTGTGTATCTGATGCCATACGTGAGATTCGTTGTTCATTTTATTTTTGCAAAACATGTTCTATGTAGATGTAATGCATATTTTTTTGATGTGTTATTTTCCAGGTTTATTTAATTTAATGTAATAATCTTTGATATTTATTTATTTGACTATTTGTAATAGTGACACACTAAGTTATATAATTTTATTGAGTTAGTAGACCACAAAGTAATGTGTTGTGACTAATGAGTCAACATAATCCAGTTTTTTTTTTATAGTAGTCTGTGTTTAAAAAACAAGTAAATTCATAATAATAACCTTACTTGCATCCTCTTCATTGAGTATGTAAATTAGATAAAATAGATTTATTATACTTTACTTTGATTAATCTTTTTTGTTTTACATAACATAAAATTCTTATCCCACTGAAAGATGCAAACAAACACATTCTTTAAGATATGTATAATCATTATCCAATTTTCAACTTGATAACTTGGGTATACCTACTTTCACATACTAGTGAATACATCAAAGCACCAATTCAACAATACAGCCTTAGTTTATATTTAAAAAAGTATACTATTATTAAATTAAAAAAGACTAATGCGTAGGCTGTTTAACGTACTATTGCAGAATATTTTTAATTTGCTGAAAAACAAATTAATAATTATTTAGGATTTATTATTTCTTTGAAAGAAAAGAATGTGAAGGTTGGGGATCACCTTAATGGTAGTTGAGAATTCAGTATATATATATATATGTTTTTTTTTAAATGCTCATTATTAGATTATGAATAACCTTGTTAAAGAAACTTTTTTTATGTGCAAAAAAAAAAAATAGAGTTTCAAGAAGTTGATTTATTAAATGGTTTTATATTTATTTTTTCTTATTTAGAAACTTTTTATCATTACTTAATTGCACAGTCATCTACTTACGTTTGCTTGTTGCACTTCTAAATTTTTCAGGTTTTTCTAAATCTTTACAGCAATGCTTCTCTCATATTTTTTTCCAAGTTAATCTTTATGTTTTCTTTACTTTCAACAAACAAGTTTTTAATTTCTTTCTTCTTTACTGTCAAAGATATAGGGAGAAAATCTTTTGTTTGCAAAGTTATAAAATAAATTACTTAATGCAATTTAGATTTTATACAGATTGATTAAGATATTAATTTTTTATTCTGATTTACATGGTTAATAGTAATCCATATAAAGTAATTTTTAAAAATATGTTCTATAATTTGATTCTTTTTATTTGTTGAACAGATATTTCACACTTAAATTGTGTGAACTGTAGTTAACTAAGCCCTTTATCTGAAATTGTTAGAATATTAAATGAAAATGCTTTAAATTATTTAAATTATATTTTTTTCCTTAATCATAGATTAAGCCATAATTTTATTAAAATTATTTCGTTGATTAATGAGTGTGTGTAGTGTATAAGGTTAGTATTTACCTTCCCAGAGGTAGGTAGACAATTTAACACCCAACTAGACCAGTTATATTTAACTGTAATGGTTCCTTGATTCTGTTATTGAATTCTAATAAGTCGTATTTCTCAATTGCTGGATGTTTTTTGCTGTTTACTTTTGTAGTTTCAGTTCCAGTAATCAATAAAATGTCAAGATTGGTTTAATGTATCATTTAAAGTAGTGTTATACTGCTTTTGAACTTTGTTGTATTACATCAGTTTAATTAAACTGCAAATGATAAAACAATAAAAAATTATATAAAAACAATAAAACATGTTATTTTAAAAACTGCTTTTTTGAAAATTATTCACTTCTTATTTATGAATGTTAAAATGTTGAAGTTTCATTCAAATTGAACAATTAAAAATTTTGAATTCCTTTAGATTCATGTAATAAATAAAATCTTAGTTAACATTATATATATATTTTTAAGAATTAGAATTTGTTTAAGAATATAATTGAAATTATACTCATTTATTTGTAGTTCCCTAGTTTTGTAAAGGTCATTCTAGTATAGATAACAGTGTTATATTCTCTAATTAATTACATTTTCCATGACATAGGATATAGACTGTGAGATAACTTTGTTCTTTAAATTGATTCTTGTGAAAGTGTTTTGATTAGTTTTTGCTTTGAGTTTATGTTCAAGTGTATTAAATTACTTAATATTAATATTATTAAGTAATTTATCATTAATTTATTTTGCATTCAAAATAAATTTTTATTCTTTTTATTGTATTCTTTAATTACTTGAATTATAAATAAGTAAAATTTCATGTCTACAGATTCTCAGCAAGTTTATATGACTGTTTGAGTTTTTTCTTATCAATTTTTCTTTTAAACTTACAGTAATTGTTGAACTCCATTGCTTCCAGTCAGTGAGAGATGAAAATTATTAAAAGTCTTCTTTTTAAATATAGAGAAATAAACATAAATTTATTATATAAACCTCAGTAGTTCATTATTATTAAAGATACTAAATTACTGACATGAAGTTTTTTTTTTTTTTTGTATTATTGATTATAAATATAATTATGTGCTTGAATATATTTTTACTGATATTTTTGTTATTTTTTATAAATTTATGTACACACTTTTTGTTAGTTTTAGTCTATTATGTGTTTAAAGATGATTATCTTAAAAGAGCATAGCATATAAACATCATTAATTTTATTTTTTTAATCTAAAAGAAGCGGTCTTATAGTCATGCCAGAATAATTTATGCCATCAAGAAATAATATTTAAAAAAAATAAATTTATTTACTCCTATTTTCTGTTGAAAGCAGATTTAGAAATATTAAGTTAATGCAACTGTCAGTAACCTATTTATATTTATTTTTTTCTGTTATGTCATAATTTTAATATAAATAAAAAAAAGTCATTCCATATCAGTACAATTATATGTAACTCTAGTAGTAGTTATAACATAAAATTACAAAATTAATTGAAGAATAAATTATTAATCTCATTTACTTGTTTTCTCCTTTTTTGTGTTGTTAGTTTAAATATACATTAGTAATTAAAATATACAATTTTTTTAAATACTGAAGAGATTTACTAAGTATAGAGATTCTAATTTAAACTGGGACATTTTTAGTAATAAAATCAATTTTTTGATACAATAAGGGGGGATTGAAATAGATATTATTTTTCAGTATGTTTCCTGCCATCTAGTTCATAGAAGAGAAGTCCTTGTGTTACATTCACCTGTTTCATGTAGAGTCTGTGATGTCATTAAAGACAAATCTCGTTTTTCCTTAAAACTTCTTAAATGGATCAAACAGATAGTCCAGTGGCCTAAATCTGAATTTTATAAAGGGTGGGAGCACATCCCACTTGAGCTTTTGTAGTGTTTTTGTAGTTAAGTGATATGGTGAGGATTAGCATTGACCTGGAGGAAACAAATGGATTTCTTTTTAAAATGAGTTTCTGGCTTCATTTTATGAATTAAAATAATATCATAGTATAACATGGCGATATTTCTTTACAGTGAAAGAAAGTTGGGGCATTGTGTCCCTTCAATCCTAAATAAGTTTACCATTATTTTCCTAAGTGAAATTATAGTTTTTGCTTTCTGTGATTCAGGTGAATGACGCCTGTATGTAATTGCTCATTTTGATTTTGGGGTGATTACCACAAATCTGAAATGTGAAGTGATCAGTGTTTTGTCATAGGTTTAAAGACCTCTCTGTATCCTTTTCCATCATCACAGAAGTTAAATGTCAGCATTCAATTTTTTTCCATTTGTATGAATTGCAAAAAGCTAGGAACCTACCTAGTGTTTGCTTACCAGATTTATTTCAAGTTTCTCTGTGATATTCCTAATAGCATTTCACCATTTTTTTCCCCAATAAGTGCTTCAGTTTATTCTGTCGTCATTGATTGAGATATTTGGTTGATGAGTATCCATTTCATTTTCAAGTTTCTCTGAATGACCAGTACTGTTCATACGCTCTGGACTGAGAGATGCACTCAATCTGATCCTGATTTTTTAAGTCTAATAACTGCTGAGATGGAATGACATTTTCATTTGTTAGAAATTTAATATTAATCTTCTGTATGACTAGTATTCACACTGCTCAGACTTATTAATTAATAAGTCTGAGCAGTGTTTATTATTAGCGGTATTAATTAATGAGCAGTATTAATTAATATTCTGATATGCAAGTGTTTATTAAATGGGTGTTTGCATTCATGTGAATAGTGCATGAAAATTCATGTTTATATTTGAATCTCTGTCATATATATTCTCTTCAGTTAAACTTGATTAAACAGTCATTGTTAATATCACTACATTATTTTAAAATCGTACAATTATTTATTACTTTAATTGTGTTCATTTGTGTTTAAAAAGAAAAACTAGAAAAATAGAAAAATTTAATAGATTAAATTTATATTGTTGGTAGGATGTATTGTAATTTAAGTTAATTATTGTAATGTTACAGGTAGATATATATAATACTGTACATTATTATAATTAATCACATAGTAAGATATATATCTAACACTTTTACTGCCAATTTTTTATTTTAGCAGCACTACTAACACTTGTAACTGTAGTTAACTCTGCTCTACGATCAATTATAATCCCCTCCAACAGTCACCTGATGTTATGCTTTTCAAAACGTATACCATCATATAGTTTTACCTGCTCTTTCTTGCATTCCATTTAGTTTTGTATTTTTATAAGTATTTTCAGTTTTATTTTATGTGGCAAATTCTGTTTTTAAAAATAATTTGCTCTGATTATAGTTAACATTTTTTTATTTTATTCTTTTCAAGAATGAATAAACAGTCCATCTTTTGCATAAGTAAAGCTACTGCTTATGCTTGAGTGTGTCTTTTGTAACTTTATGCTTATGAGCGTAAGCAATTGCTAATAATTTTTAAATGTGGGACTTTTTTATCAGGGAAATTTTTTTATACTTAAGATCATTGATTCTCAACCTTTTTCACCCATCACCCACATTGAGAATCTAACATTTTCTAGGGCCCCCAAAATGTTTAAACTTACCATCTGTTAAAAATAATAATTGCAATTGCTATTTTGAAGGTGCGCTCTTAAAAACAGTAATTGCAATTAATGTTTTTAAACGAGGCGTATCCTGTTTCTGAGTTGAAACATACATTTTACATGAGAGCAATTAAAACACATATTTAATCATATTTAGAAGTATTTTTATTAAAATTGCTTTCAAAAAAGCAAGCAATGTTGCTATCACTATTGTTGTTATATTACTATATAGATACAGTTGTAATTTTTAGACCGCATGAATGCCCCCAATTTTCTGTGGGCCTTCTACCACCTCCTATGAAGGCCTCTAGCATCCACAAGGAGGTGTTATTGCCCACTTTGAGAATGAATGCTTTAGATTCTGAAAACTGATTTATTTGAAACAGCATCAGCCCAGGAGATTGAAATGAAATTTTTGTTTTATTACTGCATTGTACACAAT
Source organism: Lycorma delicatula (assembly GCF_047948215.1). Taxonomy (NCBI): domain Eukaryota; kingdom Metazoa; phylum Arthropoda; class Insecta; order Hemiptera; family Fulgoridae; genus Lycorma; species Lycorma delicatula. The sequence goes on from NC_134456.1 coordinate 209,545,426, forward strand.
TAAATTTATTTCAATTACGGATGAAGAAGAAAATTAAGTAGTACTTGAAGCCTATAAATATTACATTGAAATGTTTCAGTTTTTATTCCTAGTATCATTATGAACATGATGAACACACTTACTTATTAATGTTATTAATTTTTCAATTAGTATGAATAAAATTATATTTATGATTATTTATTATAGTTAAAAAATGTTGATCAGTTTATTATTTTCTTTATAGTCTTTTTCAGAGAAAATAGCATCATTGATGCAGAGGCCAAATGAAGATTTGGTACCAAAAGATGAAGTGCCGTGGTGGATGAAATATGGTGGTAGAGGGTTAGGAACAGTTGGTGGAGGATGTATGTATTTTTAAATTACTATTATTTATTTTTTTTGTACCATTAGCATAATTTATTAAGCAGTGTAGGTCAAGCGTTGTTTATTCATTATCTTTTAATTCGTAAACCAATATTGTTAATTTGAACCAATGTAAATCACTTAATATAAAATAATTACTTGTTACTGGTATAATAAAAATGTACTTTAGTTTTAAAGAACTAAGTTTATTCAGTTAACTTTATATAATACAATAATATGTTTATTGTTTTTAAATTAAAACTTAGTTATATCTCATTAATAGACAACACAGAAAAGCCTTTGTCGGTTGCAAATATGATAAGAAAATTACATGAACAATGAATTTAAATGTATAAAAAACACCTTTCTCATTTTTTTTTATGTTTGTAACAAGTTTTGCCTTATTTGTAGTACTCTGATAGAGGAGCATAGAGTCTAGTTGACTCCCAGACTACAGGCATTTCATGTTAGGTTGGTTAAATCTAATTGATTATTTTAAGTTATGTGTTCGTTTAGTTTGATTTTAATTATTTTCAATGTGGTACCCATTTTGATTTCTATGATGTTTTTTGTTTATGGAAAAAAATTTAGTTTGACAAATTACCATACAGGCTAATTTGTATATATACATCTTGACAAAGAAAAGAAAAAAATTGTGGTATTGGTTTTTTAAGTTTTCTGAATATTAAATATTTAATAATAAAAAATAATGTTATACATTTTATTAATACTGTATGTGATATATTATTAGTCATACTTTTGCTACTATTTTTGTCAGGTCAATAAACGTAATAAAATTAAGTTCAAAAAATGTTAATCCTTAAGACTTTTACTTCCTTTCTTGTAGAATAGTAATGCCACCTGATATTTATATCTACTTAAGCTTTTTGCACTTGCAAATAAGAAAAACTTTTCATCCGGAGTATATGCATAGGCGGCATTGCAGGTATAATTTATTATATGCCACTTCTGCAACATATATTGAGATTGTAAAACGATGCTCTGTACAGCAAATCATTAATTTATTTTAACTGTATAGAATTTTTTTTTTATAGATTTATGATTATGTATACCACTTATCAGAAAGTTATATCTAGGATAGTTTAGAACTTATATTTAAAATATTTGAGCAAATCTATACAAATATATTTGCATATATTGGCAACATTACTGATGGATCAAACTAAAGAGTTTTATCAATTTTAAAAGTAAATTTAAATACAATTTTACTTACGAATGACTACAAAAATTAAAAAAAAAAAATACCCTCAGGAACATTACAAGTATATAAATGTAATAAACAAAATTAGTAATATTAACTCTAATTATGCTGACCACATTAGGTAGTAAATATAGATTTTCAAGTATGAATAACATGCAAATATTAGAAATAAATTAGAATCCCTTTCTCTTGAGAAAATATGGTTAATAAAAAACACCAATGCAAATGTAATTAGTGAACAAATAAAGTTTGAAAGTAATATTGGATTAGGGAAATGGTATATTAAATTAAAATTATTCAAATTTAGATTTAAAAATTTATTCAGATTATGGTACCAAAAACAATAGTTTTATTGTATGCCACAGGTTGTATAGCTGCAGAATATTTAATTTTATTTCAGCGATTGAGATTGCGAACATATCTCTGTATTTTTCATTTTTTTAATCTAAATTTTTGTATATTTGTTAATAAAATCCAATAAGCAAAGATCTCCGCAAAATTGCCTAATTTGTATAAAAAAATAAAATAATAAACCTATTTTAGCTGAATTTTGTCAAAAAGCCAGACTAAACAGGATACCTTAACATAAAAATGATTGTATGCTTACCCGAACTGGTAGGAAATGAAATGGGAATCTCATTTTTTGTCTCAGGTGTAAGACAAATGTCTTGGTTGAATGAAATGGAGACAGCAGAACAGTGGAACTTTAGATACATCATAGAGTTTCTGTATATACTATGTAGACTACTCAAGAGGCTGTCATTATTTTATAGTGCTGACAGATGACATGTTAATGCACAAAGTAGAACTTAAAAAACCGGTGTGAAAATTAAACTTTTTAAAACTGGAAATCTAAAAGTGATTGGATTAAAGTATAAACTGTAGCAGTGAGTTGTAACTTGTAATCAAATTATTTATTACAATAGATTTTTCAGGTAAATTGAAATTGATTTTTTTTTCTTGCTTGATTGCCACATGATTCCTGAACTTAAAAAAAAGATTGGGTAAGTCATTATTTTATTTGATAGTCCATTTTTTAACTTTTTGGTTTCAATTGAAGTTGTTTGTCGACATAATGTTTGTTCTCATTATTTAAAGGCTCCAACAATATTATCTGGTTTTAACATATTATTAGTAATGGTTAATTTATCTAAACTTTTAACTCATTCATTTTGCTGTTTAGAGTAATTTTGATTGTATGTGCTTTGTACTAGTTTTATTCTGTATTTTATTTTTTTTTTTTTTTTTTTTAGTGGCAATAATTTTTGGATTATGGAATTGTTCTGGAATTTTGTTTATTAACTTTGGTTGTGCGTTTGCTGGTTTGTGGCAGATGTAAGTACAACTTCTATTTATTTTTTTCTTAAGAAAAGATTAAATTTTAAAAAACCTGATATCAAAATTTTCCTTGGATTTTTAACCTTGGTTTTCCTGTTTCAATTTGCTATATTTTTCTGTTTGTTTGAAGTAGAATATTGCAGTAAAAAAGGTATATTGCACTTTTCTACTTATGCCCTCTGAACAATTTAATCATTTTGTTCAGTTTTTAAAAACTGAACAAAATTTTGTTTTGTTCAGAAGTTTTTTGTTTATATGAATATTTTGTTTCATGGTTTTAAAGTGTGCGAGATAAATGTTCCTTTCCATTTTCATAAATACTTTTCTAAAATAGTGAATTTTCTTAATCGCTTGAGCTGTGAGTAGTTTTGGCTTTATCTGTAATAATTATTATTTTCTTCCTCTTTTTGTACTTATTAATCTTTTTATTTTATGGTGATACTTGAATGGAGATTTTCCTACACGTTACCTTCTTCTGCCAGGCTATTTTCAGAAAGGTCGCATTCCATCTCATTCGTGATTTATCAGGGTCGGGGAAAATGTTTTGTCATATTCTCCCAGTAGATGGCTTTATAATTACATAACTTGTAATATTAATCAAATTTGGCAACACTTGCATGCGTTTGTAAGGTTACTTATCAAAGTTGATCGGAAAGGAATTGTTCACTATGAGCAGCTGTCGTCCGATCAAACGATTGATTAAAAAATCTCTGTTATCAACAATTGGAAAGATTACAACAAGTATTTGAGATAAAATGACAAGAATTGACCAATAAGAAGGTCTCATCTTCTGTAACAAATCACCACAACCCATACATATTTGGTGCCCCTTTGAAAATTGAAAGAGCTTGGCTGGTAGGTTTTGATAAATCACCATACAGTCAAGCACAGTTTGTTTCAGTCTCTACAACTCTCTTCATGGAATAATGTTGGCTTCAATAGAGGCCTGTGAAATCATTAATCATTGTTTTTGTCCAGAAAACACAAAAGTTCTACACGGTGCAATTATGATTTTTACCTCCAAAGTGGTAAAAGGTAGTCGATCAAAATGGCACTTATTTGGTTTAATAAAACTCATTTAAAATATAAAGAAAAGCTTGTTTTACTTTTCCATAAAATACAAAGAAACATTTTTTGTAACTCGTTATAAATTACGAGTATTTACCGATTGAAATAAAATGTTTATGTTTATTATTGTACCCATAGCTATGGGTTTGCTGATAGAATTATTACTTGATCACTGGATTATTAATATATTTAAAATGTTTTGCAAAGTAGAGTTTTTAAGCAAGCTTACATATATATTTGTATTCTTGTACGAGGGTGAATATAAACCGGAATTTTCTCAGTGTTTTATGTAGGGATGCGCGGAGGGGATCCCACTCTTAGAAAACCAGCTCACTACTTTTTTTCTAGTCAGTATCACAGTAGGTAGTATTATCGCACATTGTGCAGCATCTTACTATTAAATTTCTCACTGCAGAGGGTGTGAAACCATCCGAAATATTGAGAAAACTTCAGGCACACTTAGGGATCAACACACTTACAAAGACTCAAGTGTATGATTGGCATAAGCAGTTTTCCAAAGGATGAGAACTGTTGAAAATGAAGGTCACCAATGTCGCCCAAAGACAGGTGTTACTGCTGAAAACATTCTCATAGTTCGTCGCCTTATTGAGGACAACCATCTATTAACAATTGCAGAAATATATTTTGAGATCGGAATAAGCTACGGCAATGCTCAGGCAGTCATTACTGGCGATCTTGGATTTAAAAAAGTGGCAATATAATGGGTCCTTCGTCTTCTCCCTGAAGGTCAGAATCTCTATAGGCTGGAGGTAGGCCAGCAGTTGTTGACTTATTACCAAGCTGAAGGAAAATTTTTTGTACATCGAATCATGACCTTGCAATGAAATTTGGATGCACCATTACATCCCAGAATCAAAACAGGCAAGTACAGAGTGGCGAAAAAATGGAGAACATCCACCCATTAAAGCCAAAACTCGACTGTCAGTTGGAAAGGTTCTGGCCACAGTGGTTTTTGATTTCAAAAGAGTTTTGCATGTTGATTTTCTCCATGAACATAGTAGATTGAATTCTGCTTACTTCTGCCAACTTTTAGACAAAGCAAAACTCACGTATCGTCAAAAAAGATGTCAGTTTCCAATTTGAGATGTCATTCTGCTTCACGACAATGCTCAGCCCCATACCGCAGCTCAAACTCAAGAAAAAGTTGTATTCTTTTTCTGGACTACACTGAAGCACTCTCCATGGAGTCTGGACTTATCGCCCTGCAATTATCATTTGTTTGGGCCACTAAAAGAAGCACTTGGAGGACAGAAATTTAAAGATGAGCGTTCATGCGCAATTGGTTGACGTCACACCCACTTTCATTTTACGAAAGTGGGATCAAAAAAAATATGTTTGAAAATATGTTTAAATATGTTGAAAACATATTTAAAATATGTTTTCACATGTTTAAACATATGTTTGAATATGTTGGAAAAATATGTTTCCAAAAGAGGAAATTATGTAGAAAAATAATATTTTGTGAATTTTTTTTTTATTATCCTTTAATAAACTATAAAGCAAAAATTCCGGGTTATATTTGATTCACCCTGGTAATATGTGTATATCAAACCAAACATTTTGATTTTTCTCTTATGACCACACACTTTTTATATTATTTAAACTGTATCAAATTGAAGTGACTTTGTAAAGTGAAAGTATAGAAAGTTACTTTTTCTCTTGTACTATGTTAAAGAACCATTTTTAAAAAACATACATAATAAAAAAAAATATATTTTTTTTAACAACTTAATATTAAGTTCATCTTGAGCAATCTATCAACCTCACTAATTAAGCAATGAATTGTAGAATGCTTCTCATTCTTTTCCTTCATCACTTCTCCATAAGCTTTTCTTCTTGTATGTTCCTTTAATAATGACTTTATCTAGCTACTTTTTCCTTGATTTAATTTTTTGCCCCCTTTTCTTTTACCTTTGAATATAATATTTTATAATCCTTATAATCCATCATTCTCTTAACCCAAATGATCTTAATCTTATTCTCCATATTTTGTTCAACGTACTTTCTATATTTGTGAGACCCTTCTACATTCCTTAAACAATTCTCCTTGATTTCCCTGTGATGCTCTTAAGGAATTCTATTTTCATAGCAAGAGGTGCGCTTTCCTCATTTCCTTTAGTAAACCAAGCCTTTGGCTTTGCATGTCAAAATTAGTGTGATATACAACATTAGTTCTTTCATGTTGCATAATATTTCCTTGCTCAATATGCTTACTTCATTTTACTTCTTTTTATATTCTAATAAGAATATGTGCACTGTGCATATTTCTTTTCACCAAATCTCCATCCTCTGCTAGCTTGCTACCCAAATATTTAAACTTTTTTACCTCTTAAAGAACTGTATGTATCAATTTTAGCTTTTCTCTTTGTACTCTCATCTTTTGTTACCATGAATGTCTTCCTCTTTTCTTAACTTCTTAACATACTCATACTCAATTCCTTTCATTCCATACATCAACTTCTTTTTTGCTTTTTTGCTCCATGTGACAATATTGTAAGCAAACAGCTGCACTTTCCTTCCCTCCTTTTATCTTTCCCTTTCTATATTATCCTTTTATCTCTTAAGTTCTTTCAGCTCTATTAATAAGAAAGGCAGTGACTGTTCATTTCTCTGTCTCAAGTCTGTGATATTGTCAAACCATTGTGGGAATCTCACTTTCATTTCATATAGCACTTAAATTTTAGTTTATTGCTTTAGCCATTCTTATCGTCTCCTTTCCCTAATGCCTTTGTCCTTAAAGCTCATTGTCCTAATTTTTTTTTGGCGTGTTATCATATCTTCTTTACCTAGAAATGCTATCTGAAAACTTCTTTAGATTATTATCTCTTGTCAGTCAGCATTCTAAATGAAAAAATCAAGTTTTTTTCCTTCTGAAGCATTTTCTATATCATTTTAACAATTCTCAATTTTTGGTAGCAGTATTTCTTAAACAAATGAATCATCTCATTGAAAAAACAAAGTGACACAGTATTGAATTGATGAGTATGCTTAATGATTACTACCTCTCTAAAGTACTGCAGAAATCAGGAAATGCCTTATGGTCCTGATTTCAAGGAAGGGAAATTCTAGTCTTTCACCTCCCTGTAGTAAAGAGAGGGCAACGATTATGCATACTCCTTATGGTAGCATGTGTAAGTGGCTAACGAAAGCAGGGACCAAGCTTCTCTCGGGATAAGGAGATTTCCTTCTACAAATGCCAACAGCCTCTATGGAGGGTGATAGATATTGATCTGAACGATATTGATCTTCCTGAATTTGTTCCTTCACCACTGTAATGATACTTTGCCTATTAAAACTTTTTCTAATACTTATTTCTCTGCTTGTGAAATAGGTTGTGTTATACCTCAAATTTTGCAATTCCCTATCACCTTTTTTAAAAAATCAGAAAAATTGTATTACAATTATTTAAAAGTCATTATAATATATATTATAAATATTTAACAAGTAATGAGTTCACAACTATCTGTTGGTAATTAATCTTAGTATATTACTTTTACAGGGTATCAGGATTTATTGTTATTGTAATTGAAGCTCCATGTTGTTGCTTCTTTATTGACTTTGTTCAAACATTAAGTGATTTCATGGAAAAACGTCCATATTGGAATAAAGCAGTCCTTTATATGGGGTAAGTTATTATTTTTGATTTCTTCTCATATTGTATAAATTACTTTTATATAATTTCATTGTTTTATATTTAGTTAGTCTTATGCTGGCTAAATGTGTGTAATATAAATTGCAGTTTCATGTTCTTTATGTTATTATGTAAATATGTTGTTAATAGATTTATTGTGATAGGTGTTGGCATTTCTTTGTTCTATTTATTTAATTAATTTTCTTATTTTATTTTTGTGTATTATCGAGTATAAGATATCTTGTGTATAAGATATATATTCTAAATGTCTTGGTTTATACAACTCGTAGAACTGAGTGGACCCGTCAGTATTTTGGCTGTGTAAATAATTTACTCATAGGCATTAGGAATAGTAAAATAATCACTTTATTTAAAAGAATTTATTGACATCCCTTTAGATATATTAATAATACTGACATTTGTGTTATAAAATTAAATGTATAGTTGATAAAACTGAAATAATGTAATTACATTCTGAACTTATTATTGTTATCTAGTATATATAATTATGTTGCCTGTTACCTATTATATAATTACACTATGTATAGTTTATATTGTCTAGTATATATATATATATATATAGCTTTTACTAAACTTTTATATACTGAGATTTACTAAACATAGTAAAAGCTCTGCTATTCTGAATTAATTTTTCAGAATTAAGATTCTGAATAGCAGAGCTACTCACAGTGTCATGTATGCTATTCATTGCTTCATGTATGTATTAAACAGCATAATTTTCTTTCAAGTTGCTTCTGAAGCATTTTCTATATCATTTTAACAATTCTCAATTTTTGGTAGCAGTATTTCTTAGACAAATGAATCATCTCATTGAAAAAACAAAGTGACACAGTATTGAATTGATGAGTATGCTTAATGATTACTACCTCTCTAAAGTACTGCAGAAATCAGGAAATGCCTTATGGTCCTGATTTCAAGGAAGGGAAATTCTAGTCTTTCACCTCCCTGTAGTAAAGAGAGGGCAACGATTATGCATACTCCTTATGGTAGCATGTGTAAGTGGCTAACGAAAGCAGGGACCAAGCTTCTCTCGGGATAAGGAGATTTCCTTCTACAAATGCCAACAGCCTCTATGGAGGGTGATAGAAGGCAGGACAACACCCTCTTGTCCTTGGAATGGAAAACCACCGTATTAAAGACCTTTATGGCATTCTTCTATGAATCATGAGACCCATGGTGAGGGGGCTGAATTACTCAGAAATACAGAATAGCTGGACAAAAGGTGCAAAGTAGTATCTGTTTGAGAGCCAGACTAAAGAATGATTCCTGAAAGAGGGTCGCAGCTCTTTTAGTAGTTGTTAAGGGCGTAGGTCAGAAAAACTTAAAATGCTCATATCAACATCACTCAGTATTCTGAATACTACGCAGCTGAAAGGAATGGAAAACTACAGCTGTATTTTCTAAGAAAATGTAGCTCTGCATTTTCATGTAGCAAAGATGGAGACCCTTCCTTGGTAAAATTTTCCAGAGGTAAACTGGTCACCCATTTAGGTCTCTAGGTGAGGACTACTAAGAAAGGATCACCAGAAAATTAAAAAAATAACATTCTACGAGTGAGAACGTGGAATGTTAGAAGTTTGAAAAATAGTTGGTAGGTTAGAAAATTTAAAGAGGGAAATGGGAAGGTTAAATGTAGATGTAGTATTACTTAGCAAGATTTGATAGGAAGAGGAAAATGACTTTTGGTCATGTGATTATAGAATAATTAACTCAGCATCAAATAAACAGCAGGCAGGAGTAGGTTTTGTAATGAACAAGAAGGTAGTGCAGAGAGTAAAGTATCTCAAAAAGCTTAGTGATAGAATCACTGTAATAAAAATAAAATAAAAAACCTAAGCCGACAATGACTGTTAATGTCTTACGCCTACAAGTGCCCATGATGATGATGATGATGAGGTAGAGTGTGCATACGAAGAAATTAATGAAACAATTAAACACATAAAATGGAATGAAAACTTAATAATAGTTGGAGATTAAAATGCAAGCATCAGAAAAGGCAGGGAAGGAAATATTGTGGGTGAATAAGGGCTGGGCAAAAGAAACATAAGAGGGGACTAACTTACTGAGTTTTGCACAAAGTATAATTTAGTATTTGCCAACACCCAGTTTAAAAATCATAATAAAAGAATATATAATTGGAAAAAGCCAGGTAATACAAGCAGAGATTTAGAAACTGCAAAGCATATCCAGGAGCAGACATTGATAGCGCCTATGATTTAGTGATAATGAAATCTAGAGTGAGAGTTAAAAAACCTGAAGAAAAGGTGTCAGATGACTCGATGGATTTAGAGAGTTTGAGGAAAAGGAGGTAAAGAAGATTTTTGAGGAGACATTGCAAGAGGACTGAGTAAAAAAGATAAAAACAGAAAATATAGAAGAGAATGGAAGAATGTTAAAAAGGAAATTCTTAAATCAGCAGAAGCAAATTTAGATAGAACAAAGAGAACTGGTAGAAAACCTTGGATAACGGAAGATATTTTGTAGCTGGTGGATTAGTGTAGAAAGTATAAGAATGCTAGTGATGAAGAAAGTAAAAGGAACTATCGACAATTAAGAAGTACTATAAACAGGAAGTACAAATTAGCGAAAGAGAGTGGATTAAAAAAAAGTGTTCAGAAGTGAAAAGAGAAATAATCATTGGTAAAATAGACTAAGCATACAGGAAAGTTAAGGAGAATCTTATGGTATGTAAGTTAAAATCGAATAATGTGTTAAACATAGATGGCACACTGATTTATAATGTAAAAGAAAAGGTTGATAGTGGTTGGTATATATTGAAGGGCTATGCAGAGGAAATGAATTAGAAACTGTTATTATAGAGGAAGAAGAGGAAATTGAAGAGGATGAAAGGGAGATACAATACCAAGATCTGAATTTAATCGAGCATTAAAGGATTTGAATAACAGAAAGGCTTCTGGGATAGATGAGATACCTGAAGAATTACTGCACAGTGTAGGTGAAGAAAGTTTGTGTAGGTTATACAAAGTAGCGTGTAATATTTACAAAAAAAGGAAAGTTGCATTGCACTTCAAAAAAAAAATGTTATTGTTATGTTACCAAAGAAAGCAGGAGCAGATAAATGTGAAGAATACTAAAAACTAGAATTCTGTACAGAAGAGGAGAATGGAGGAAGTGTTAGCAAAAAACCTGAAAAGTCTAGGAAAAGTGTTCAGGAAAAGTGTAGGGACTAGGGAAGCAAATTTATATGGACTAGGAAACATATGTAGCATTTATAGACTTAGAAAATGCATTTGATAATGTAGATTGTAATAAAATGTTCAGCATTTTAAATAAGTTAGGCTTCAAGTATAGATAGAAGAACAATTGCTAACATTTACAGGAACCAAACTGTAACAGCAATAATCAAAGAACATAAGCGGTAACAAAAAAGGGAGTTCGACAAGGATGTTCCGTATCCCCGTTACTTTTTAATCTTTACATAGAACTAGCAGTTAATTATGTTAAAAACAATTTAGGTCCGGATTAACAGTGCAAGATCAAAAGATGAAGATGCTATGATGATGTAGTAATTTAGTCAAGAGTAAAAAAATTTAGATGAAACAATGAATGGCATGTATGAAGTCCTATGCAAGAACTGTCACATAAAAATAAACAAGAACAGAACAAAAGTAATGAAATGTAGTAGAAATAATGTAGATGGACCACTGAAAATAAAAAGGAAGAGAAAAGCTTATGAAGGTAGAAGAATTTTGTTATTTGGGAAGTAGAATTACTAAAGATGGACAAAGCAGGAGTGATATAAAATGCTGAATAGCACAGGTGAAACCAGCTTTCAATCAGAAATATAATTTGCTTACATCAAAAATTAATTTAAATGTCAGGGAAATGTTTTTTGAAAGTATGTTTGGAGCGCAGCTTTATATAGAAGTGAAACTTGGACAATCAGAATACCTGAGAAGAAAAAAATTAGAAGCTTTTAAAATGTAATGCTATAGGAATTGTTAAAAATTAGATGGGTGGATAAAGTGATAAATGAAGAGGTTTTGCAGCAAATTGATGAAGAAATGAGCATTTAGAAAGATATAGCTAAAAGAAGAGACAGACTTATAGGCCACATCTTACAGCATCCTGGAATAATTGGTTTGATATTGCAGGGACAGGTAGATGGGAAAAATTGTCAGATGTAGAATGTAATGCACAAATGTACAATATCATAAAATCTCATGACAGTCATGTAACTTGTGTCAGGAAATTTTACAGTTATCCATATTTCATTTAGTCTTCTTTCAAAAATGATCATCACTTATCAGAAAAATAGATATCCTCTTTCTTTAAAAATCCGTTATTAAAACATCCACTGACCTTTCTCTATGCTTATAAATTTACATCTTAACATTGGACTAATCAGATTAATTTAAGGAAATTTTTATTAGTGCAGTTCAGTCTTAAATAAGTGAGGTTTTAAGAGGTTCTGTACAATAAGTTTCTAGGATAGAAATTTAATAAAAATACTACTAAATGATTCTGTGTATGGCTTCTTAAAATCCCGTGTTTGAATTAGAGTACATTATTATAGGAAAGTTCTGAACAAAGTAAAAATTTGAATTGCAATTTACTAATTCAATTAACTTTTTTTTTGTATTTAACCACATTTTTTTGTTTTAATGCCCGCACATTTTAAATTGAATAGTGTCTATAATTGATGGACAGTATAAAATATCCTGAGAAATAATATATTTAGTGTAAACAATATGAAGCAACATAAGGCTGGTAAAAAACATAATAGGTACATAGTTATATGTACGTTTTCCTTATTACGGCTAGAAATAAATTCGTTGAAGAATTTCCAGAACCACTGTAAGGTGGTTCTGAAGGTGACTCTGGAGGCTAAATAGAAAAAAGAAAAAGAAAGCTAGAAATAAGTACTAAAATTTTTAGTAGTTGTTTGTGGTATATCTCTTTCATGTACTTAAATAATCTTAAAGTTTTTAAAGAGGTGATCAGATCTAATTTCTTGTTTGAAATTACTTCAAAATTTTTCCTTCCTGAACAAAAGTAAATTGTCAAAGATCTATTATTTATAATGAAAGGCTACTGTTAAGTAGTTCTATTAAATGTTATGATGTTAATCATAATGCTATGTTTGAGTAAGGTAAGGTGTTAACATCAGCTCATTCTCTTTGTTATTTTAAAATAGTGTGCATTGTTAATGCATAATCCTGTGTGGACACTACTTTATTATGCTGCTGTTGTCATTTTTTTATTAATTGCCTATCCATTTTAAAAATCTTCCTACCAATTTATTTGAAATACAATTAAAAGATTTTTTTTATGGAAATAATTACTCTGTTGCTCAATTTTTAAATAATAATTAAAAACAAAACAAAGTAACAATTTTTCTGCATTCCACTCAATGTAATATAAAAATATGCTGAAAATAATTTTCAATATCTGTATCAGAATTATGAATTACTTATTTTGTAGTAATTTTTTATATTCAATGTATTATTTCATGCTCTGTATTTAAATAATTAATGTGGACTTTCAACACAATTTTTATATACCGATCAGAATAAAGATATTTGTTTATTTACTGGAAAATCAAGATAGCAGACAAAAATTGAAGTAAACAAAAGTATTCAATAATAAATCCTTTAGCATTATTAATGGATTATACCATAAAGAGATTCAAAAGTAAAACCAGTCATGAAAACTAATTATAGCCATAATTTATTATTATAAAACTGAATATATTTTCAGTATGTAGGTAACTCATGTTGCTATAAAAATTGCATCATTGATCATTATTTACTGGAAAATCAAGATAGCAGACAAAAATTGCAATAATCAATTGCAATTTTCTTATCTTTTAACATTCCTCTTATCTTTTAACATTCCAACATCTATTGCAGAAGACACCAACATACTAGGAAATGCTATTGGAGCATGAATGACCTTGAATCCTAAAGTAAACAAAAGTATTCAATAACAAATCATCATTGGTATGATGATTTGATGATTGGTTGATTTCATCATTTGTTTTGATTGATTTCATCATTGGTTTGATGATTGGATCATTGGTATACTATAGTATGCAGTTAAATTTTCTTATAAGTGATGTCTTGAATGCAAAGAAGTTGATTTAAATGTTTAAACAAGAAATATAATTCAGCCCTTGTAGTAAGAATTCACGTGTTGAGAACCACATAACTGTTATTACAAGGCTGATTCTGTCTGTGTGTAAAATAGTGTAATACTATTGCACTCTGAAAATCTAAAATTGGAGCTTTTACTATATCTATAATTTAATAAAAACAAAACCCTGCCAAGATGTTTGATTGTAAAAACACTTGCTCTTAGTAACACATTTTTTTGTAGATTTACATATTATCAGTTAATTTATTTCATTTACTCATAAATAATTGTTTAAAACATCCTACTACAATAACAATAAGTATTGATTCACAGTCTTAAATTGTATGTAAGTAATTTAAGCAATTTGTAAATATCATTATCGGGTATTGTTTATTCATTAATTTGTAATCTCATATACACTATAATAAGACATTGGAGAGCTGTTTCTATTTTTGTAATGAATATAGAGTTCTGAGAATATCAAAAAAGTACTTCTGAATAAAACTGATGAAATTTAATTGTAAGAATTATTGTTCTTAAATAAGAAAATAGTGATATAGATTATATACTAAGCTCCATAAAAATACATATTGCTTAAAAAAATTAGAGGAAAGATCCAGATGATTTATAAAGCTTTTTTTTCTATATTATTTCAATTAAATTTTCGTTAAGATTGCTGTATAGTACAAAACTTTGCAGTTAAAACTGTATTTTCTAATGTTAAAAGTATTTTGTAAAGGGTGCAGCTTGATGAAACACTTAAACTTTTTGTTACAAACTCTTACTGCTGTATCTGTTTTCAGACTGTCAAAAGATCTTGCTGGTTAAGATTATTATTATTTAGTTACAATTGTTTTAAATTATTACATTTTATATCTGAGTGATATTTAATATCTAAATCTATTCAGAATTAATTGAATTGTTACTACTTCATCAAACTCTGTATATCATTCTAACCTGATACATAACATTGCACATATACAAAACCAGGAGCCGCTGTGACAGTTACTGTTGTAATAGTATTCTGCTTTTATTAATATTAAAAAATATGAAAATAGTAAAGATTTTCATAGTGATCTTTCATAGTGTATTCAAGTAAGAACAAAATGTAAAATACTAAGAGTTTAAGAAAAACAGATATTTGTAAGAAAAAATTAATTATTTAAAAAAATACAATAAATTTAATACTGGAATGGTGGATATATTGTTTTTATTTTGGATTATAAACAGCATGAATAGTGAACTCATATCTGTTTATTTTTTAATATACTATTACATTATTTTTAAGAAGTTTAATTAATCATTAATTAATGAAACATTTTAATTTTTGTAATTAACTGAACAGTTGTACAATAAGACAGTTTTAAAAACTTAGTTACTTTTTGTAGCTCTCTTTATGACCTTCCTTGTAATTGATACTCTGCTAGTTAAAGTCACCTGGCATCAGTTGAAGTTATTGTTGGTGGTTTTTTAGTTCCTTGTACGAAGTAAAGGAAGTATGTGATCATGAAAATTTTGGTTTCCAGATTTCAACAGAAATATCCATTTTGATCATCCCTAAATCCATTTTGACTAGTTTCAGCGTGACGTCTGTATATGTTATGTATGTACGTATCTCGCTTATCTAAAAAACGATTAGCTGTAGGAAGTTGAAATTTTGGATTTAGGACTGCTGTAACATCTAGTTGTGCACCTCCCTTTTTGACTGCAATCGACAACCAAAAGTATCTAAAAAAAAGCCCAAAATCCCAAAAATTTTGATTTTGGATTTTTCCTTAACTGCAGTAATAAGCCCTCATTGAGAGCTTTTCAACAATATACCATAAATGGTACTTATTTTAATTGGTTCCAGAGTTATAGTCAAATAAAATTTTAATTAATGAAATATTTGGATCTTAAAGGGAACATCAGTTCGAATCAGACTTCATCTCCTTTCTTTTTTTTAACTTTTTTTTAATTTAAATATATTGATTTATTAATTAATAATTAACCCATGATTGTAAAAAGATTTTTACAATAAATAATTATTCAATAATAATTTTAAAAAATATACAAAAATCAGAAGTTATTAGTGAAATAAAATTGTATTTACTTTTAAAAATGTGTATATCAAATTTAATAGACATTATTATATGTGGATATGTAATAGATTTGGTGAAACATCTGATTATTTAATGTTAATTGAAAATTATAATTTAGAATCATATTATTTTTGGATTTTCTAATTTTATTTAATTATTCTGGAATTTCTGTTTAATTTTATCTACATTAAGGTTAACTACAGAGTGACTGAAAAATAGACCCACACAAGAACATACACACTGAGACATACATGCCTGATATTTGATAAATTGCAAAAAATTCTTTTCTTTTAGTTCATTACTCCTCTGTTACTGTCAGACAATAGTCTCCCTAAGTCGGAGTTGATCATCATTTCTTTTTTTGTTTTTTGTTGCCTAATCGCTCTTTGATTTGATGTAATTTTAATTTGTGTACATGTTCCCTAGTTTTAAAATTTTCTCTCCTTTATATTCAACCTTTTTATTATATCCTCTCTTAACCTTTTTATTCTTTCTTTCTTTGCAACATTTTCTTCCTGTTTATTTTTTTGGATTGCAATATTTTCTATGTTTTTTCATCTTCCTTTTTTTTGTAACTTTGTTTTTTAATTTAAATATATTGATTTATTAATAATTATTAACCTCCAATTCTAAAAATATCTTTAAAATAAATAACAATAAAAAAGAAAATATGAAAAAATTAGAAGTTATTAGTGAAATAACATTTTATGTACTTTTAAAAATGTGTATAAGTAATTTAATATGCGTACAAGGAAGTCATGTGTGGTGTCTACATCAGATTTTTTTTTAAATTGGTACACACTTATTAAGAATCTGGTCATAAACCGTATGATTTGAATTGTATCTGTTAATTTGATATATCATTGTTTGTTTTCTTCATGATCTTTTATTTTAATTTTTGTTTTCAGATTTGCAATCCCACCAATTGTGTTTTGTATAGGGCCAACCAGTTTCTTTGGAAGTGCTCTTATCTTTGCAACAGGAGTAATATATGGACTGATGGCTCTCGGAAAAAAGTAAGATTTTTTTTATAGTACATTTTTTTATATTAAATTAATGTTAACGATCATTGTATGATTAACATGCATTATCGATACATTCTTTAAAATCATGGTTAATGCTTATTATTGAATGTTTTTGTAATCATGTAAATACATAAATATCATTCCAATGATATGTATTTGATACTAACATGTATTCTAATACATGTAACTAATTTTCATGTTTCTGACAATGTTACATGAAAAATACTACTCATGTTTGCATATTGACTGATACCTTAATTAATATATATATATATTTGTACAAACATTTTTCTTTCTACTATTACTTTAGAAATGATTTTTTTATATGTGTTATTTACTATTTTTTAAATATGACACTGGATATATATATATATATATATATATAGGATTTGTGAATAAATGTAATTTGTTATACATAATACGCACCATACATGTAGATTCTGTTTTAATTTATGTTGCACCTCGCTGCTTATTAATGATTATTAACTTAAAAGTTGAATACCATCAGTTATGAGTAAATTTAACATAATCAGAAATTACTTTGCATGAATAAGTAAAAAATATTTTTTAACTTACTGGTTTTATTTGACAACTTAATTTGATTAAAAGTATTTGCTAAAGCTAAATAAAAATTGGTAATTAATTAATTGCATCATATTGTGCCACCTTACTTCAGCAGAATGAAAAACTAGAATTGTAATATAAATGTAACTGAAATAAAAAAAGTATTACTAACTGTAATATAAAAAAATTTTTACTGGCTGAAATATTATTGAATTTAAAACAGAGTTACGGAAAAATGTTTCTAACCTAAACAGTTACATGTAAATTGAATAATTCAACATTTTTAGTGTAGTTTATGTTAGTGACTACAATGGAAACAAATACATATTTTAATTATAATTTGCATTAAATATTATGTAATTTAAATTTATATAAAATCTTATATGTACATATCATTCACTCCCAATTCGTCTTCACATTCTAAGATTCATTGTAGCTATATCATCAGATTTTAAAATTATTGAACTATTACTAAGCTTATGCTGGTATTTTGTGAAAACACTTTGACATTGTTTAAATGAACTTATTTGTATATATATATATATATATATATATATATTACATTAAATTTTATTTTATTTTGTTAATACTTAAACTATCACATTTATTGATGGTTATTATTTTATTGTACGAGGACTGTAAATAAAGTAATGATACTGGTTCAGAAAGACTTTTTATTTGCAATCCAATTATACATGGATTCTATCACCTTTACAATAGTTCCCTTGGGAAGCCACGCAATACTTCAAATAGTTTTCCCATTCTTCATAGCAGTGTTGGAACTCAGAAACCAGAATATCCTTCAGATGGTCGGTTACATTTTCCTTTATGTTTTCTACCATTCCAAAATTGTGTCCTTTGAAGTGTTTTTTTAGTCGGGAACAGGAAAAAGTCGCAGGGACTCAAGTCAGGTGAATAAGGTGGTTGAGGAACTACAGAAATGTTTTTCTTCGCCAAAAACTCATTAATTGAGAGTGCACTGTGACAAGGTGCATTGTAATGATGCAGCATCCAGTTGTCTTTGATGGCTGATCTCACACGGGCAACTCTTTTCCGCAGTCTTTCAAGAATTTCTCGGTAAACATATTGATTTGCAATCTGTTCTGTAGGCAAAAACTCCTTATCGACAATGCAATTACTATCGAAGAAACAAATTAGCATGGATTTGGCTTTTTGATTCTCTCATTTCTGCTTTTATGGGACGTGGTGAGTTTGAAGTGTGCCATACCTTGCTCTAGCGTTTTGTTTCTGGATCGTACTCAAATATCCAAGATTCATCACCAGTTATAACATTTTTTTAGGAAATCAGAATAAGTTTCAATTCGCCCTAGAAAATCGTGGCACACTTCCACCTTGTTTTTCTGTTCAACAGTGAGGTTTTTTGGGTTCAACTTTGCACAAAATTTTTTCATGTCCAATTTATTTGTCAAAATTTGATGGATTGTGGAATGGTTCAAATTCAGTTGTTCTGCAGTTATTCTGACAGTTAATCGCTGGTCGTACCGTATCAAGTATCTGATTCACTCAACATTGTTGACATTTTTTGATGTTAGCAGTCTTCCAGAGCGTGGATCGTCTGCACCCGGCCATCTGAAAATGCTTTAAATCACCTAAAAACTTGGGCTCATGACAGATCTTCATCTCCATTCACCCTTTTGAATTTTTAAAATGTTTCAGTAGCATTCTCACAGAGTTTAACACAAAACTTGATTGCACAACATTGCTCATAATTAGTATCACTCATTTTTGTAACATTACAAAAACTTGTTTCATGAAAAGTTTGTTTACGTCTCACGCGGCAACAATAAACTAAAAATATTAATACCTAATATAAATCAGCTGTTTATATAACCATGTTTACTACTAGTAACTGTACAGTTTACCATTTTGGTTGCCAAAAAAAAATTAGTCTCATTACTTTATTTACAGACCTTGTATGCTTAAAAATTAGTTATCATAATTATTCTTTTATTTATATTGTATAATATTTACTGTTATCAGTCTTTATTTACTCTTTTATCAATTTATTTTTCATTTTTTGCCAAGATGCTCCCTTAAATAAGTGTGCATATGTATATAATGTGCTTTATAAGCATTTATATATAAATAAATATATATAAAATTGCATCCAAACAAATAATATTTGCTTAGAGTATGTATGATAATAATTGCCAGTTCTTATGGTAACCATAAATTTATACAGTTTTCTAGGAGGTTCCTGCTATTCTTTGTCAGTTATTACTTCGGTTAAAATAATGAAAAACTTCAGATACACTGATAAGACTCTGGAAACACTTATTTTTGAGTTGCAGCTAGTAAAAATTTTCAACTTGATTTCTGTTCCTGTGGTAAAGTGAAAGTTAAGTGAAAATTCTTGACACAAATTACGGTGCAAATTAGGTATTTGATATTATTTGTTTTTACATGAATAATTAAACACAAATTGGGGTCCTAAATAGTATCTCAGTAGTTTGGAGGATGAAAATAGTTTAAAAGCCCAAGAAGTAGTAGTTAAAATAAATTTTGTAGGTTATTTATATCATTAAAATGCTAATAAACAGATAAAGTTTTGTAAGAAGTTTGTAGTTAATCTAATTATGAGAAAATTGATGCAAGTAAACTTGACTGAAAACACATAAAAATGTTTAAAAAATTTGACTTGCAAAACAGTTAAACATAAAAACATAATTTTAAACTAAACCAAGAATTTTTTGATATTCCATAAGTTATAGAGATGAAAATTACTGGTTTAAAAGTGAATAAATTAGTTAAAAGAATTAATTCCATATGATTACAAACATTTTTTAAAACTTCTATACCACTGTATACACAACACTACTCGATGGAGACTTTCTTAGATTTTGTATAAGTTTAGCAGTGTTGCAAAATTGTCGTCAATTACTCTTGTATTAGGAAATCTTTCTTTATATTCATGATGTAATGGAAGTTCAGCTTCCATTATGAAAATTATGAACAAAGATTGTCAAAAATTAAATTACCTAATTTCTCAGCATTAAATTCTATACAGATTTTAAAAAATTGTTTGTTTATTGGCAATTTAACTAAGAAAATATACACCAAATCTAAAAAAATGTGTTTTTCAACCAAAATTTTTTAGACTCACAACAGTTGACCCAGAAACTTCTGGAAAAACAGTTTTAGGAACCATTCTTTTTCAGGTCAAAAAGCGCATTTACCGTAAGAGCAGAAATCTAGAAAAAGATTTTTATTTGCCATAATTCAAAAACAAAGTTTTGTTTTAGAACCCTATTTACATGTTTTTTCATTATTTTAATCAGAGGGGGGATATACCTGTAAAGTTTAGCAGATACCTTCCTGAAATATGTACAAAAACATCTTTCATAAACCTTTTTTTATTTTGCTTACTTTAGCAGCTAGTGTCGTATTAAAAATATTACTATTGTTAAATATGTTAATGGGGATGGTTTTTGTGGCAAGGGCTTTGAGGTTATGTTTGGGTTTAGAGGGTCACAGCAGGACATGGCAGCAATGGCTTCACCTACTGGAGCTACACCACAGGGTGATCATCATACTACATTAATGGAAGACCCTGATGTTTGGCGCCCGACTTAAACCTTGAGGCAATTACTAACATACTAACAGTTATTGCTCTATTCATTTGTGTATCTTTTACAATCTTTCTTCCATTATAATTGCATTTTTTAATTTTATAATTATTTTGTGATGTTAGAAAGTAATGTTTTTTAAACGTTAAGTGTGATTTAAAAAAAAAAATTGTTAATTTCAGTTTAATATCATTTAATGAATTGTAATGATTCAGATTTTGAGTTGTCTTTTAATCTAATCATAGTAATCTTAGTAAATGTAATCATAAGTAAACCTAACAGAAATAAATATAAGCTGTGAAGTGTAAATGAGTTACCTATTTATGTAATTTTTATTAGATTTCAAATAGGATGGTAGATTTCAATAGGTGGTAGATTTCAAAATAGTATATGCTGGAGTTAAAGAAAAAATGTGCGTGGTGCGACTGTTTTACCACATGAATTAAGACACATTACTGTGTATTTGCTTGATTTTTCTCCCAACTGTCTTGACTTTTAGTGTTAAGCATTTAACCATAGATTCACACCATCAGTGATACTATGAGGTTATCATTAAGCTAAATATAAACTGCAATAATAAGTTATTTTGAGACACTCTGAAATGGATTTTTGTAAAAGATTTTGGGACTCGTGCTGTGAAAGAAATCAAAATTGTACCATAAGTAAATATGGAATGCTGGACAAACAGGTAACCCTTGTATACGTGGCAGATACAATGTATATTACTGGAGTTAAAATATTTAAGAATTGATGACAGAAATTTAATGATATTTATGTATGGATTGTTTTCTATTTTAATCAATTACTTATCAAATTTACTTTAAAATTTATATAAATGAAAAGGGATGTAATGATTAGGATCAGACTTAATTTTTCTCTAAAGTAACAATTTTAACAAAAGTTAGATCGACCCTCCATGAGGTGCATCTAGATATATCCAGAACAAATAGGAGAAATTTGTCTAGTGAACTGAATACATGCAAATTTCACAACTCCATCTATCAGGTTAAACTCCACTATCACCTCATTAGATCACATCTAGAGTTGAAACTCAGGACCTAGTCCCCCTCAGGTGACTCCTTGACAGTCGACCATAAAAGATCTTTTAAGGAATACTCTACTGGCTGAACTAAGCAACACCAGGGTTCAGAGAAATAAGCACTCGGATATGGTGGGTGCCACTTACATGATAACATCCGATCAGAAGCATTGGAATACAACATTGCATACATAAACAACAATACAAAATCCAAAATCAAACTGAAGCAAATCACCTACATTTAAACACATTATGTAAACTCACTCATTCAGACTGGTAAACTAAAAATAATACCCGACTTAATGGACCAACACAAAATTCTCATAATGGGACTATAGAAAATAAGAACCGCCAACCAGGACGCTGTGGAATCTCAAGGATATAGGCCCTACAAAGAGAGTAATGAAACAATCTCACAGTTTGGAACAACAGGCTTTTTGGTCATTCTCAAAATAAACTCCGTAAAAGAATTCAAGTCACAATCCCCAAGGATCTCAACGCTCACCTTAAAAGCATCTTATAAAATCTACAACATAATGAACGCCCACATCCCCTCTAATAATAAAAACAAATCTCCAAAAGATTGTAAATAAACAGAAACTTTCTTGGGACCTACTCAACTAGACGATAAATAACATCCCCAAAAATTATCTTCAACAAGTAATCAGAGACTTTAACGCTCAACTAGGCAGAAAAAGAAGATACCACGACATCATTGGGAAATGGCCCGCTCAAAAAAAAAAAGAAATGAAAACTGACAGTGACTCATCAATCTCTGTGGAAACCACAACCTAATCTTGAAATCCACATATTTCAAGAAGAAAACGCAAAAACTCAAAACCTGGGAACACCCCAAATCTTCATTGTATAAATGGACAAATGCCACCACAATGAGATCTATAATGTAAAAATTCTCTGAGGAGTAGACACAGGCTCAGATCATTACATAGCCAAGATTGAAATTAAATTCACTCCCCAAAGGAAGCTACAAAACCAACTCCTTAAAACCAAAAGAAAATAGACCCTACCCAACTAATCAAGAATGAAAATTACTGAAAAAATAACAAAAAGATAAACCCAAAGAGCTAGTCAATAACTTTAAACAAATCGCAGAAGAATTGGCCCCAATAATACCCCATAAAAAGCTTCAGTGGTGAAACGGTGGGGAAGAGACATCAAGCGTGGCTATTACACCAGACCCAAAATTTGAAACATCCTTCCAAAATTTAGTAAAATAAGAAAAGAAACCACCCAAATCCTAAGGAAAATAAAAAAGACACACTGGAATCATTAGAAGAAGAATTCAACAAAATGCAGTCGAGAGACTACCACAAAACCTTCAAATAACAACTCCAAAAATACAAACCCCCAACGCTATTAATGAAGGATGAAACCATTATGTGGTCCACAACAATAATGACAATGTAGAAATCCTAGCTAAATATTTCAACAAACTTCTAAATTGCAAAGAACTGAGAGAACTCCTAAACTTTCACACCAGCACCCCAATAACGAAACAACCCTCCTACAAGATCAGACCTTTGTAGAGATATGGAAACGTGCAGAAAAACTAGCAAAAAGCCCCTTCATCAACAGCTTGCCAATATCTGGTTCAAAGAAGAACTAACAGAACACTGGACAACAGCCCTCATCTACCTGCTACACAAAAAAGCAGACAAAACTGATGTTGTTGAAGGGTCGGTCGGTTGGCCAGTTCACACTGAGTACAGGTTTCAATGGCTGACCTTCCCATTAGGTATGTTTCTGCTCAGAAATACTTGGATGTAATCCTTGATGAGAATCTTTGATTCAAGAAACACCTTCAATGTGTTGTCAAAAAGGTTGTTGCTGCCTTTTTTGGAATTTGCAGCGTTATCCATCTCAGTTGGGGGTTGAATTTCTGTGCCATGTGTATCCTCTACAAGGGTGTATGTGAGGCTATTGTGTTATACACTGCACCTGCCTGGGCTCATCACATGATCTTTAGATGCTACAGAATATTCTTTTGAGAGCCCAGCATCTCCTTCTGTTGGCGATCACAGGACTGCATCATGGGAGGCAGTCTGTGTTATTGCTGGCATTAGGTCAATAGATATTCTTGCCATAGAACGTAATGAACATTATATTTCTAAACAGGATGGTGTTCTTACTTTGGAACATGTATGGGAAATTAAAGACCAGGATTTTTCATCTTGGCAAGCCAAGTGGGATGACTACCCTGTTGGTCATTACACGCATGGCATATTTCCAATTGTCTGATTTCCATGTGGTTAGGTGGATTTCCCCCAATTTGTATATTATGCAATTCCTTTCCGGCATGGTGCTTTTCAGGAGAGATTAGCTGGGTTTTGTTTAGTAGATTCAGGTCTATGCCCGGATTGTGGAGTTGATGACATGGTGGACCATATCCTCATGTCTGTCCACAGTATGAGACTGAACATACCAGAGTAGTTAGAGAACTTGAGAGAGTGAACTCCTTTCTGGATATCCAAGTTAATTGGAAAGTCCATGGGGAATGGTCGATGCATTAATAATGGTCTTGCATTACATACAGGCTGAAGGTGTTAGAACACCTTCTTATGCCTTCTGTTAGCACACACACACCTGCACGCAGAGAGAGAGAGAGAGAAAGTGTGAGAGAGAGACATTGACAATTGACTTATTTACTGTACATATACATTATCACATTAAACAGAGTAGGATCCTTGGTGACTAGGGTTTTGGCCAAGACATTTAATTAGCCAGAGGTAAAGCCCCTCAGGGCTCAAAATGGATGGAGTGGCGTGGTGACCGGAATTGCCACATGGTGGGTGTCTTCCCCTATGGGGTTGGGATGACCCTACTACTGGGGAGTAAAACCTCAACAACTACAGAGAAGTCTCACTTCTAGAAACAACATGTAAAATTCTTTCTAGGATCATCCTCAACAGGATCACTTTACAATTCGAGGAAGAATTAGAAGAATACCAGGGAGGTTTCAGACCCTGGAGGACCTGTATAGACCAGATCATAAGTTTCAAGCTAAGAATAGATTACAACAGAAAAAGAAGCAGAGGTGTGGTGATAACATTTGTAGACTTCAAGAAAGCATACAATTGCATCCACAGAGAATCCCTATTAAAAATTCTAAGACACTTCAGACTACATCCCAAATCAATAAACATGATAAAACTAACTCTCATAAACACTAAGTCAAAAGTGAAATTCAAGGTAAACTCGGAACCATTTGAGGTTAAAACAGGACTCTGTAAAGTCACTGGACTCTCACCACTACTGTTCAGCTGTGCTTTGGAATTGGTAATGAGGGAATGGCTCAAAAAATGCCCCGAGAAATGAAAAGAATCTGAAGGAAATTGGCCTTATACCAGAAGACACCACAAACAAGATAAACAAAAATATCAAGGACAAAAACACTCGCTTCATACTCGAAACATATGCATTCTCAACATCAGAAAGGGCATAGGGATTGTAGTGTATGAGAAAGTACGGAGAGAACTCCAAGACCTAAACTGTCCCTTTGAAGAGACTTTGATAATGGACTGACTAAAGTGATCCTATGCGGCAAAAAAAAAGAAAAAAGTGTAATGACTACTTTTTTAGAGAGAGCTGAAGAATTTACTTATACAATTAACTGATCTCTGTGATAATAAATACTGTAAATTAAACTATTAAATGTAATTACACTTTATTATTGCACTAACATGCATATTTTTCATTATCACATGAATACACTGTTCTTAACAAGTAAGTTGATTTTTTCTTCAAAAAATTATTATTATAAAAATAAATTTTACATTTTGTTTATCTACAAAATTGGCTCATGTCATGGCATTGTAGCCTATCTGAACAGATAGAAGAGAAAGTATGACAAGATATGACGACATATTGAAGCTTTCTGGTGATTATCCGGAATTCTTTATTAATCACTCCAGATAACATCTTCAGTGATATAAGTGAACTGACTGGAATGTAATTTTTTCTGCCCTTCATTTTTGTTGTCAACAGAAACACTTTTATCCTTTGTTAACAAATAGTAAAGAGTGATTCCACATTTACCAGATTAATAGATTTTTCAAAACATTTCTTACTGATAATGATTAGAAATCAAACTGGTCAAATGACTTAAGACAAAAAAAAAATGATTAAATATAAATATAATGGTTTACTTCATTGAGAATACACTATGACTGTAGTGTATTCCTTGTAGAGCATATGCAAACCTAGAAATTTAGTGCAATAGCAAGAAATACTGCTTTGTTCATTAATTTAATATATGTTATACCACAAATTTTCCCATTTAATAGCTGAAACAATTCTTCATAACACTTTTGCTGATTAAATACCATTTTTTATTTTAAATGTATTTTAATTGATATAGTCAAGAACTGTCTTTCGGTATAGGTTTACCCATATATTTGCAGTCTTGTAATAACAGTAGTGGTGCTTTAAAGTACCATTACTTTAAATAATTAAAATAATTGAAAATGTAAAGCGTTTTTATTTTATTTTTAACTTGAAGAAATTTTATATTTAGTTTTGTTTTATTCTGTTAGATTCATTTACATAATGCTCTGAGATACAAAGAACAAAGGTAAAATTTTAGTTGTGAATTATATTGTTTATTGATCATCACGTCAATACTCTTATGTATATCGGGTGCCCCATAAATTTCCATACATAGAAAAATAAATAAACATGTTTTTATTAAAACCATTTTTATTTGTATTTATTTTTACTTTGTATTAACTTACATTATTTTAAAAACCATTTTGATATTGTCCTCCACCAGTGAAGAACACATATAAGCTCAGCTGGAGTAATGCTTTTAATGGTGATATTTTTAATCTTTTCCTGATGACACCATGGTCTTCACCATGGGAACACCAGATGCCCCCAAAGATAAAAATCAAGTGGGGTGAGATGTGGGGACTGCTCTACACTTCCATGTTGACCTATTCGAGCATATGGAAATTACTGATCTGACTATTGACGTATGTGAATACCAAAATGAGATGTAGCTCCATTTTGTCAAAAATAACCTGGTAAGTTACCATCCTTAGCGGTGGTAGGAAAATCTCTTCTTAAACATGTTAAGACTTGCAGCATTAAGATTTCCATAGATGCAAAATGATCCATAATTCTGTCACCTTATATCCCGGCCCACATCAACAGTTCACTGGCACCTGAATTCTCATCCAGTGAGGGTCACCATTACTCCAGTAATGTAAGTTTAGCGATTAACATATAATATTGCTTCACCAGTAAACAAGATTTTGGTTGAAATGTTTGCATCCTCGTTCAATTGCGATTGTGACTGCTACCTGAACCAGCCGTCAGTACAATTCCAATTCATTGCTCTTTATTCAGATATATTTTTAGGATATTTGAGATATAAAAAATAAATTATAAATTAAAAATGGTTTTCATAAAATAAATATTTATTTTTCTTATGTATGGAAACTTATTGGACACATGTATAAACGATCTGTCATTTTTTATCGGGAAAGTAGAAAAAAGTAACAGTAAAAGTAACATTTAATTAATTTAGGAAAATAACTGTAGCAGGAACATAATTTGCTGCATCATAATGGAAGAAAGTTGTTTATGCATGATTTAATCTTTTGCTTTTTTTATATTTACATAAAAGTATTTTATACATTTCCTAAATGTGAAAAAGTAGGTAGCTAGTTAGTTTTTCTTAGGAATTCAAAAACATTCATTGTATATTTGCATGGAGTAATTGTTTAATCATTTAATCACTGTTTTACTACTACTTCACTTTATTATCTTTTCAGTTATGATGTTTTTTTAATAGTATGGAATTTTATTGGCAATTAATATTAATTATGCATGTTTTTTTTTTTTTTTATATAAATAAGTTAAGTTTTATTTTTCTTCCAATTTTATTTATGTCTCATTCATTTTCAAAACCAACAAAAGTGATGTGGCAGTTCCTACAAATTAACTACACAACGTGTTTATTATAATATACACATAATTCACACTGCATTTCCAAATGTAAAGTGTATGAGTAATAATAGAATAATAGTATTACTGCAGTTTTATGTAGAATAAAAGTTGTGATTATGTGTATTATTTTTGATGAGTCACTTTATAGGATGACAGTATGCAGACTTTGCTTGTCCACTCAATTATGCTAGTTTCTACACTACACAATGATGCTTGTGTTTAAAATATTATATCTTTTTTAAAACTAAACAAAAAATTAGTGGAATCTGATATATATATTTTAAATTCTATTACAATATTCTGTACTGGGTGGTAACCTAGTACAGAATATTGAGATAAGACATCTTACCTTAATTCTATCATAAAAGTACTTTCGTGGGTTCTGCATCCTCAGACATGATTGAAAATATTAAAAATTAACTCAATTTTCTTATCTCAATTTTCTGTACTAGGTTGGTTTATATTAATAGTTTAAAATATAATTTAACTGTGCAGAGTCATAATATGAATCTTAAAAAAATTAATTTCAGTAAAATTATCTATATCTATATTTATAAAATTTTTAGTTTTAGTTAATATTGGATTAAAAATTGAAAGTTACATTTTTTATACCAATTTTTGGAAATGTTAGTTTATAATTTTAATCATCTACCAAAGTAGAACTAGGCCTGTCTAATGACAAAACGGGCTGATACGGGTATACTGATTTTAATCATTTGCTATCTATGTATTCAATTTGAACTGAAATGACCATCAAATTTTAATATAAATACAGTTCATTAATGATCAACATATACTTGTGAAAAATATAACATATATTCCAAATATATAATGATTTTCAAATTGGCTTCACGTGTAATTTTTTTATAGATTTTTAAAATATTCAGATTTCATTAGCAATCTTCAAATTATCATTGTAACTCTTCTTGATGTCCAACCATTGCAAACTTTTATTAATTTTCAGTAACCCTTCAGAATTAAATCATAGTTAACAGTATTCCTAATATCTTAACCCTTGACATAGTGACATAAGTTATGCCGACTTAAAACTCATTATCTTCGACATTCAATCACCTTATCTAGAATTATTCTTTGAGATCTCTATATACTCAAATTATTGGTTGTACTTTATCAAGTTTAAGAGTTGTTCAACATATGTAAAATTTTAGAGTTAAATTGGTATGTCTGTAGCATCTATTTTATTAGCAGCAGTAAATTTTGTTGGATTCTGTTTACACTGTGCTAATATATCGGTGAATTGCTACTGTATTATGAACAGTGAACAATTGATACATTCATGAAACTAAATTCCATAAATCTTCCTCAAGTTTTTCCTGGTGATTTCTAAATTTCTTTGATCTGCCATTAATTAAGTGACTAATGCTTAAGTGACCTGCTCTTTGTCACGTGTGTACTGATTTATCTAATTATTCACTTTAATCTAGAACTCAAATTCCAATGGTTTTTGGAATTCTTTTAAAATAAATGTTTAACTTATTTTATTTTACATATCTTTCCTCATGTATGTCACTATAAACAGACTACTATTTTCACTATTTTTACTATTTAAGTAAAGGTTTATTTACTTATATCATTCACGTAACCCATACACGTTTTTTGTTGTTTGATAAGTTATAAAAATTGAAATGAAAAATCATCACAGAAATTCACATATATATTATATATATATATATATATATTTTTTTTTTTTTTTCACATGTGTTCCAGTTCAAACAGGATATTTAGA
This sequence comes from Lycorma delicatula, assembly GCF_047948215.1. Lineage (NCBI taxonomy): Eukaryota > Metazoa > Arthropoda > Insecta > Hemiptera > Fulgoridae > Lycorma > Lycorma delicatula. The sequence goes on from NC_134456.1 coordinate 209,575,178, forward strand.
GATTAACAATTTAAAATGTTTATATAATTATAATTTATTAATTTTAAGAACATAAATAAATCAATAATAATAATAATAATAATGACGACAGTAATAGTAATAATAATAATAAATAATGATTACATACAAAATATAATTTCAAGTAAGGGCAAGATTCATTTACAGGTAGTTAAACATAAAAACCAGAATTCAGTCCCATTGACAAAAGACATTAAAATTACCACTAATCTTAACATTTTTAACAACTGGTAATGTGGTAATATGAGGTAAGATTAGACTAAAGTTGTTTCACTGCAAATTGCTGTTCACAAATAAAACTACCCTGTAGTTTATGAATGAATTTAATACTTTACTCCTTTCACTAATTATCTATTGCAACTAGCCAAACAACTTCCTGCATTCCCCCACTGCCCCCACCAGAATTACGTTTACAGATAACACTGTCTTACAGTCGTGTCGAATGCATGCTAATACTTGCTTCATACACTACTCACTGAATACATCTCACAGAATACTTTCGCTTAAACTCTTAGCATTACGCTAAGAATAATAATGATTATTACAATCATTTCAACAAAACTGCACTCAACTCATCTTTGCTGGAGTATTTATACTCTTATCCTCTTTACCTGCAGAACCCTGACCCAAGTAGAAGTGTGATGATGATCTTCAGAGACATTTTTCCATACATTCCTACCCTGATCCAGTAATTCTCATGGAACAAAATCTGTTTGTAGGTGTGTTGTTGGGTATTATTACAAAGAACGATTGTTAAATGGACCTGATAGCTTTAGAAAAAGAATTCCTTTCAGTCCTCTTCGGGATTCCAACCATTATTATATTTTCTACTTCTTTCTTCTTAATTGGCAGGAATCCATTACTCAGGTCCGTTATAGCGATCTTGTTACAATATATTACAAATTTGTACTCAACAATTTAAAAAAACCCAAATAATGTATTTTTGAATCGATGTGAATGGAAAAAAATGATCATCTTATTTGAAAAATAATCTATGTAAATTGATTATTTCAAAAGTCGACATTAACTCTGGAACCAATTTATCTAGAAATACCAAAATTGAATTATCCACATTCTGAATAGTACAGAATGTACATGCAAAATTTCAAAAAAGTTTCAGATTAGTTTGCAAACAAAGTTGCCCCATGAAGGCTACACTTGATTTCATCTTACTCTTTCTTTTTTTTCTCCTCTTCCTCGAATCGGATTCTACACAATCCAAGGGAGTGTCCTTTTACTCTAACAAGCCGGCTGGATGTTAACTATTAATGCCTGCCTCTAACTCCCAAAGTAGGATTACCAGGTCCTACTATGTCGTTCCTGTTCCCCCACCCTAGGAGCTGGGACTTGGTCTTTATAACTTCTTTGCCTCAAACGAGAACATCCAAAAGAGCATTCTCTCCAGGACTACGGTCTTTTCTACAAGAGGACAAGGGAGTTCTCATGGCTCATCACTGCTACCCATCTGTTCATGCACAAACAAATAGCAGCTCAGCAGGGAGCTGTCCCTCATCCCCTCATTGCTCCAGCAGCCCTATTCTTCTGTTGAAGGACCTGTGTGATAAAATCTGATATAGTACGGAATTGTACCTCATTCGCCAACATACATACGGCTCACATTGCAAGCGCTTCCTGTCCCAGGTCTGACAGGCAAACACGACATGCTCCAGAGTGTCGAGCTCCCTGCAGGATAAACAAAAGGGGTCATCAGCCTGCTGTTGTGCATTTAAATGTACCCGGAACACACCGTGGCCAGACAGGAACTGGGTCAACCAATAGGAGACCTCACCAAACCTATGGCTGACCTTTGGCTTCACCTGCGGAATCAGGCGGTAAGTCCACCACCTTGTGAAGGAACGATCCCAACGAGCCTGCCAAGCTTGGAACGTCCGATCTTGCATCTTTGTCTTACCAGCCCCTTGGAGAAGCCCAATCAGCATGGTGGCAAGCTGCTGAAATGGGAGGACCCCTGCAATAAGCAGCACTGCCTCAGTGGAGACAGAAGAGTACACAGATACTATGTGGAGAGCTATCTTCTTCTGCATGCCCTCAAGCATGTGTCTATTCCTATCGCTCCTGAGTGCCGGCAACCAGATCTCAACACCATATAATAGTACTGAGTTGATCACATTACTATAAAGTGTCCGCGTGGAGGCCCATGGGCTGGCCAAATTTCCTAACAACCTACTCAAGGCAGTCACCATCGCCCCTGCCTTCTCTCCACCCTGTTATATTGAGATAAAAAAACTAATTTTATGGGTTTATTAATCTATCATTTTTTCTAGTTATCATTTAAGTTTTTTCTAAATATTATGATTTGTTTTTTAAATTTAAAAGTATTTTATACAAAATTGATTTTTGATTTACAGTATAGAGAAATTGATGTTACTTGATCTAATAAAACTGATTATTTAAAACAAAAAACAAAAACCATTATATTTATAAAGCTGTTTTATTTGTATTTATGTAATTAAATGTAATTATGATTTCCTGAAAACTTTTGGTTTAGATATTATGCTGTACTTATTACAGCTATGAGATAGATATCTTAGTTCACCTTAGTTCTTTAAGTATAATTTTTTTCATTAGTGAATAAGCTTGTTACCATAAATTATATCAGTTTATGAAGGCTAAACATTTGGTCAACTTAGAATTGTATTTAATTAGCTCTTTGATCATCATTTCATCAAATTAAGGAATTTTGACTTCTTGAAGTTTTTTCACTGGTGTTTATTAGTCACATAATGCAGCATATTAAATTATGATTATGCTCTATTATCTCTGAAGTTTGGAATATTCAAATAAAGAATAGTGTCATGAATTTTTTAAATAAAACATATAATTACTTAGTAAATTACCTAAATAAATAGTTAATGCTAAATTATCACTGCTTTGGCATATTTTTTGTTTAAAAAAAAAAGGCAAACTTTGTGTAAAATATTGTTAGCATCTTATAATTTGTATTGTCTTCTGTTTAAATTTTACCCTACAATATTCTTTTTAAAGTGTATATTAATTCTGGATCTATAAAAGTAACAGATTAAGTAAATAAAGTTTTATTATTAAGCTTTATAAAGTTTTGTAAATAAAGTTTTATTACAGTTTTAATAAATATACTTAATTTGGAATCAAATACAGATAACAGAATGAAATCAAATTAGGCAAACGGAAAGAGAGAATCAGTTGTTTAGCTTTTGCAGACGACATAAAAACAGTATAAATACAAATAGAAAAACTACACAAGGTAGTAGAAAAAAACAGGATTATAAATTTCATATGAGAAGACAGAAATGATTATACAAAAGAAAAAAATACAGCACAAAACATTAGAAATTAAATATCATATAATGAACATAGTCAAAATGTTCAATTATCTTTGTGAAATAATAAATGACAGGTTTTCCAAATGAATCATTAAAAGGCAGAAACAGGAAAATGGAACTATAGCATACCAACTCTGCAAAAAAATCGACAACAAAAAGTATTATTTCAATAAATGCAAAAATCAGACACAATACTATTATCAAGCCTGAAGCACTCTATGCCGCAGAATGTATACCCTTAAACAGATTGGAAAGCACATAGAAAAAGGAAAGAAAAATTTTAAGGAGGATTCTAAGATCGATCAAGACTTGATGGAAACTACGAGTATGAACTGAGATCAAACACAGAACTCTTTGAAATTCTGAGGAAATCACTACAGCCTTTAAGAATTTTTTTTTTAATTTTTTGAACTTATTAGAAAAACGAATTAAAATAGAATAGCAAAGAAAATTGAATTTCATCGAAAACAGAAAAACACACTAATCAATTCAAAGAGATAGAAAAGGACCTCGACAAACACAGCCATCAAGCAGGAATTAACACTAGACAAAGATACCTACAAAAAGCAATTCAACAAATCATAGAATTCCAAGAAATCGAAGAAAGAAAGACCCAAAACAAATGGTAAGAGAAGAGAAAAAAATTCTCCCTGTAGTTAAAAAAATTCTGGGAAGAGAGGAAAAACAAAATGAAAAATTATATTTAACATGGTCCATAGTGGCCAAAACAAAATAAAAAAAAGATTCTTTATTTGATTTCTTAAAATTTAATATTAAAATAAAACCAAATTTTTAATTTTCTCTCTGGATTAAAGTTTTTGTTTAAGATTTTGTAAAAAATAATATATTCATTCATATTACTTCTTTCAATGGAAATATGGTATAGAAGTATCAGTTTTTTGTATAGTTTTTTAGTGTATTTTGTTTCATGTTATCTTGCAGAAATATTAGAAAAGACTGACTACAAAAAATAATTTTTAGAGTGCTGCAAAGTATGGCATCAAATTCTAGATTTTTTTATTTTGAGAGGATTCAAAACTTCTGAATTTTAGGCCTTGTAGCTAATGTGTTGAGAAAAAGTGATTAGAATTAATAGAACTGAAGTAGTTTAAATTGTGATTTATCAGCCCATTGTTTATGTAAATAAATTTTTATGTAGGTTTCTAATTTTAGAGTCTTGTAGGAAAAGAAGAGTAGTAAATTGTATTCCAGTTTCTTGATTTTAATATACCTTTAAAGTTTAGCTTTAAATCCTAAGCATTAAAAATGAGATTAAAACTGTTACCCAGTTATTAACATTAAATTAAATTTAGTGTTATTTATTTTTCTTACACATTTAAGGAAATAATACTAGCATTTTGTTTTAGTAATTGCAAAAGTAAACTAGTTTTCTATTTATTAGTAATTGTTCTGAATTAGTAAACCGCTTAGAAATGTTCATAAATACAAATATTATATTTTATTAAAACAGAAACTTCATACAAATGCCAGTAGAACAGTATTATTGAATCCTACATAAGTTAAATAAATTCATGTCGTAGATTCATAGTTGGCACTGATTACTGCATGATGTCATTGACATGATAATAAGTTGACTGCATTGTGATATATAGAATGTATATTTTATTAACTGTGGTAGCATTAAATTAAAAAAAGGATATTGTTTATTTGCTTACTTTCTGTTTGTGTAGATAAGTGTGAAAAAACACTTTTAAATTAATAATAACTTTCAATAAATAAATAATATTCATTAAATTATGAATGAGGATGAGATAATATAATTGTACTGCTTATATTGTAGAAAAATTTTTGATTAGTTAATATGTCGAATTCTCTAAATGCAGTTTGAACTTATATTCCAACATTTCACCTTTGAAAATATAGATTTTTGTTACTTTATTTTTAAAATATGAGGTGTGGCTATTAAATAACGAGACTTATGCTGTAAAATATTTTATTTTAAATTTATATATATTTAGTTATTATCCCTTTCAGTTTACACTCCTCTATCACTATAACGCTAAATGCGAATTTTCCACTGTTCAAAACAGTGCTGGAAGTCTTCTATGAGCTCTTTCATGACATGTGCCGCTTTTTCTTTCACAGCTTCAATGGTCTGAAATCTTGTTCCTTTTAATGCAGATTTGACTTTGGGGAATGGATAAAAGTCATATGGTCCCAGGTCAGGCAAAAGGCAGGAGGGCGTAATACTGGAATGTTGTACTTGGCTAGAAACGTCTTGACAGACAATGCAGTATGAGCCGATGCATTGTCCTGATGAAGAGCCTGAATGACTTGTTCTTCCACAATTCAGGTCGTTTTTTTCTTACTTTTTCACGGAGTTTAGCAAGGACCTCAAGGTAGTAATATTGATTAATAGTATGACCTTCAGGAACCCAGTGAAGGTACACAATCCCATGAATATCGAAAAAAACAATCATCATCACTTTTAATCTTGATATACTCATTCGAGCTTTTTTAGCTCTCTGTGAAGTTTGGGCCTCTCAGTGCATGAATTGATGCTTAGTTTCTGGATCATAAGTGAAAAAACTAGATTCATCACACGTAATTATCAATCACTCTTTCCTAGAAGTTTGAGTCATTTTCATGTCATTCAGAGTGTCAGAACAAACATTTTCACAAGCTTCTTTTTGTTCAGTTGTAAGAATTTTAGGCACCATTTTCATGCACTTTTTGCATGTTAAAATTGTTATATAAAATTTGCGTATGCATTCTTTGTCAATTCCTACAGTTTCAGCAATTGCACATATCCATTATGTTAACCAATGGTCAGATTAGATCTGATTACCAATATTTTTATCTGTTTTTGATGTGGAAGGGCAACCCGGGTGAATATTATCTTCAATCTTCAACTTCTCAGTCATCTTGGAAATTGTTAAACCACCAAAAACCCATGACTTGATAAACATTCATTGCCATATACTTTTCTTTAATAAAAGATAAGTTTCAGTAGTGGTTTTTCCAAGTTTCATGTGAGATTTAATGACAATTCTTTACTCTAATAAAAATCTCATTTTTTCGCCAATACAAAAAAAAATAGATGTTATCCAAAGGAAGGCCACGGCCAGACTAATATATCTACAGAAACTGGAGTGACAACAATTGAAAGAGAAGGCTTCACGCTACTCAGCTGTTGGTCATACAAATTTGGCTCATTCGCAGTTCTTCTGTAGCAGCATTAGTCTCATTATTTAATAGCCACACCTCGTATAGTATTAACTAAATAAAAATTAGAAGTGCATGTCTATTTATATGTATTATTTAGTAAATAAATCTGAATACTTTACAGCTTGCAAACTGAATAATCTGCAGGTTGGTATTAAAAAAAAGGACTTTACAGTAATAAATATCTACAGCATTAACAGATTTTAAGCACATATTTTCAGGATGTTTCATTTTAATCGCCTCAGATGATTTTCTTGTAAACTACGCACAGTACAAAAAAAATTACCTAAACTAAAGATACTCAGATTGGAGGAGGAGACCTCATGGTGACCTTTAATTTGACCTTGACTGTATTTCAAGGTTAAAACAATTATTTCAAATTGGATGACCTATTTTTGACCCCACCACAAAAGAGCAGAAAATCTTATATTGGAATATGTAGGCAAACATACAATCTTAGAATTTTTTGATTGTTAATCATCAGTGATAATGTTATACAGGTACTGGATTCTGTTCACAGATATTTACAGTCGCTGGTTTCTAAGTTGTGAGAAAAGTATTGCTATCTGATACTGTCTTGAATCAGCAAATTGTGTTAATCAGATAATGTATGTTATTAACCCCTAAACCATGCACTTCAGGAAGCTGGAAAAAATGAAACATAATCATAAAATGTCATGATTAAATTCAAGTATGTTGACATGACATTTTTTGCTTTTTCCATTGGTGCTGTTGAAAAAACGAATTCCATTTGAAAAAAAACTTGGAACGACCTTCAAAGGGGACATCAAGGTCAAGCAAGGTTACTGTCAGATATCTCCCTATTATCCACATAAGGTCATATGTGTGACCACATATTCCAACATAAAACGTTCTGCTCTTTTCATAGGTGGTGTCAAATTAGGTCTTTCCATTAAAAAAAAAGAAGTTAACCTTGAAATAAGGTCAAGGTCAAATCCAAGGTCACCATGAGGTGTCCTCTTACAAAATTAAACACCTGTATATATATATATATTACTGGGACTTATGTAACGTATTGAGGTATAATGTTATAGTAAAATAAATAAAATTTGACTCTTACGGTACTTTGACTGTGGTGCAGCTTGCTAGTATACTTTTTTCAGGAAATAGAATTCTTGATAGAGTTGTGTTATAATTTTCACACCTAGTAAGGATCATCACTACTTGTATCCTATAATTTACTCTTTATATCTGAATTTTGTAAAGACCTTTGTTCTTCTTTGATATGATCGATCGACAGGTTATTTGTATTTGTCTGATATGTCATAGTACAGGTTAGGGAGAGGTTTGTGCTTAGTCCTCAGAAATCTGCATAACATGCATATTGTTGAACTGACATTCCATAATCTGCATTTGTTTTATATTATACAAATGCTTGCAATTGTAACTATAAAACTTAACATTATGTAAATATTTACCAACACACATAATTTAGGTCATCGTGAATTCTTTTTGAAACCAATTTGGTTGATTTCCATTCTATTTCTTGATTTAATACACCTCAGTTTTTTTTTTAATGGGGTTTCATTAAAGATTTGAAGCATGTTTCGCACTTATTTGCTGATTAAGTTGGTCTGTTAACTGCTGATATAGAAATAACGCCATGTATACTTTAATTGAATTTGAAACAAAATCAAGTTGTGGTGGTTAGTGCTACATCAGCAGTAAACAAACTCATATTCTGATATTAAACAAAAAATTAATTACTTCTATAAAAAACTTGATTTGTTTCGAAACAACTCCTTAACTGATTCTGTAAATATTCTAAATAAATGTTGTAAATAATGGCAGTATGCCTTCAGAGTTGTAAAGTCTTTTTTTCAACTTTAAACAATGATATAATTAACAATAACATCATGTTTATTGTTTTTTTTATAGTTTTTGTTATTTTTCTAACATGGTTTTTCTTCTTATAGTTATAAATAGTCCAAAAATGGCAGTTTTAATATTATGTATTTTTACTTATCACTTATTTGCTTGAGTATTATTTTTTAACAAATTTAAGTAACACTTACTACATTAAAGAAAATGTTATTTTATCAGACTTCCAAAAAACAGTAAGTTTTCAACTCGATTTCTACATTTTATTTGTCAATGTACAAGACTTAGTTTTTACCAAATATACTGATTTCAGTGATTCTTGATTTATTTTGTAGATGAAGTTTCTCTGGTGATCCCACCCAATAAATCTATGTATAGATTTTGAATATAGATTACATAAATGTTTATTAGTTTTCAGAGTATGTAAAAATATAGGCTTTTTAATTTTTATTTTATGGTTTTATTGTTTTTAATTCATTGTTCAGTGATTTAGTATCCATATCTTTATGTTTATGATTTCTTTAACTTGTTAAAATGTATACATAATCTTTCTGCTATCTTCTAATGTTTTTTTTTATAAAACTGAAATTATGTATTAAATACTTATTTTCTTTTTTTTATGTTAACAGGGCAACACCAGAGGAAATGCGTCAGAATGCTGTTGTAAATAATTTAAAACCCCCTCTACCCTTTGCAGGGACACGTTCAAGTTCGAATCTTGTCGAGAATGCCCAGCCTATAGCATTCACCAGTACACCTATTCCACCTGTCTGACCTCGTATCATCCTTTACTTAGACTTTATATTATATTCCAAATACCTTATGTGTTTTATCACTACCTAGAAACATTTATTATTATATTATTTATTATTTAAGACGTTAGATTAATTATAATAGTAATTAGATTAATGAAAACCTTTACAAAACCTGATTTTTATTATATCTTAGTTCTCACGATATCAGTACTATTGAAATAAATAATAATTAAAATATATATGATTCATAATATGAAAAGAAATTATTTTTATAGGGGTTCATTATATTGAATGTTTAGGGACCATGAAAAACTTTCTTTTTTTATGAAATGTTAATATTATATTAAAATTATGTCAATTATGGTTAATTGAAAGTAAAACTCAAAATGGTGGTCTCGTATCATTTATTTGGTCAAAAAAAGTTTACATAGATTCGTACAATTCACTAACAAAGCCAGTAACTAACTTAACTTACACATTTTATGATCTATATTGCAGAAAAATTTAAATAAATTAAAAAAATGTTTGTATTATTGTTTTAATATTCCTGATAATGGATTCTAGTTAAATTTGGTAATTTTTTATTTTATTTATTTTTTGTTAAATATATGACAGGGGGATATAACAGTGTTCATTAGAGCTTCAACTATAAGAATAAAACAAGTATAACAAGCTTATATTCATATATTAAAGATACATATTCATATATTAAATATGAATATGTATCATAATTACAAGAAAAATTTATCACATTTTTTTTATATATTCTGTTTATGTATCAATACTATTTATTATTTTTAACAATACTTCTTAATTAAGAAATTAAATTATTTCAGCTGATAATATAGTTTTTATTATAATTTTACCTTCTGATGTCAACTTCATTGCAATTCATTACACTTGTTTTAATATTTAGTCATAAGTTAAATTGTTGAAGAAGGAATTGTGGTTTTAATATTATTGCTCTCTCCTCCCAGTCAAGATGTACTTGTTTAATTCTGACCTGACCATTCTTTGTAGAAATTAGTCTGATGACGATTAAATTAAGTCTTTCATTCATTTATGTTTAGTTGATTATTTAATGTAAATTTTATATTTTTCTTTTTTTTATGTACTATTTTTAGTTGTAGTATAATGATTTTTTTTTAATTATACTTTTAAATTGAAGTTATTGTATTCAAATCGCACTTAATGTTCAACTCACAATGCAATTATCACCATGATTAAAGTTTACTTGTGTCCAACTACCTTGTAAATAAGATTCTTATTTGAATTAATTCATGAGCCACAATCTGTGTTACAGAGTGCTCAAAGAAACATGTCATTTTTAGTCTGTACCATAAAAAAATATATCTGTACAATAAGGTTTATACAGCCTCTACATTAAAAAAAACAAAACAATTATTTTTAAATGAAATAAAATAAATATTAAAAGTACAGATGAGGCAATATTTAGTTATCATGAAATAGATAATTTCTAAAATGGTCAGTTGAAAAAAAGGTCTGAAGGTTTGTTTCAACATATCATCTTATATAAAGGACTGGGAATAAAATTAATATTTCCAGGCAAAATTAACAACACTCTTTAAAATCCTATTAACCCAGTGTTTGGTTTAATGAATTTTCAAAGCAAAATTCAGTACTGTGTTATTTGGAAAATTATTTATATTTTATAAATTATATAACAAATTGTATTCAATGATGGTATAAGTGATGCCCCATATAAGGTGAATGCTCATTTTTATTAGTTTCTATTATACTTAAATAAATCTAATAAAAACTAGTCTTTTTTATCAAAGTCATGTGATTTGTATATGAGCCTCATGAACAAATACATTTATCTTTCTTTAATAGCACTCAAAGGCTTTGTATAGAATTAAATATATGTGTAATTACCTGTTTTGATTAATTTCCATTATTTTTTATTTTGTGAACTCAAAATATCTACATGTAATAGAATCTGAATCTACGGTTTACAATTGCCCAAAGATATCGAATGAATAATGTAAATATAAGCAATTCATGTACTCAGTGTACAGTCAATTTCTAATAATGTATGAGTAAATTTGCTTTGCAGTTAATTAACAGGAGCTTCTTTTAAGTTTATTCTATTTTGCCAAGAAAAAAAATAAAATTTTGTTGGTGAAAATGTTAAAAAGTGTTATTTTACAGTGGGTTTAGAAAATTGCTGTGCACTAAAATTATGGAAGTGTAATGACAAAACTTTCTTAATTATTTATTACTTTGTAATTTTATTTTATAGAAACAGATATTACAATAACTGGAATAGTTTAACAGGTGTTGAAATTGACGTTCTCCAACATCAATACAACACTGCATGTTTCAATTTTTTTTAAACAATTTAATCAGCTGATCTGCTGGAATGTCTTGTATGTATGCCGTTATTGCAGTTTTTAATTTGTCAGTCTTGCATTACGCTGCTTGTTTCGCTGCCCTCCCATGGAAAGTAATCTGAGGGATTCTGATAGGGCAATCGTGCAGTTGTGCAGGCCACAAACCCCTCAAACTGATTCATGCATCAAAGACTTTTTTGTAAAAAAGTCATTGACCTGTTAGCTGTGGCACCATCTTGTTGAACAAACCATGATCAATTTACACTTCTGTTAACTGATTATTAAAACACAACAGTAACGATCACTAATAACACTGCATTTTCAAAAAAGATTGGACCAACAATGCACATTCTACTCGCACTGACCCAGACTCCAATTCTCATTTCATGTAAAGATTGTTCGTGTAATTTGTGGGGGTTAGTTTTCAACCGCAGTTGTATATTTTGTAAATTAATATACACTTCCAGATAAAACCACACTTTTCTGTAAAAAATGTAATGTTGAGGATACCTATGAAATTTCAGGCAATAAAATATTTAAATCATTGACAATAATTTAGAGTCTTTTGGCATGATCTACAGGTTTCAGATCTTGAACACACATTACTTTGTAGGAGAAAAGTTTCAGCTCTTTTCATACAGCTTTATGTGCAGTAGCAAGTCCGATCTTGCTGCTCTGCTAATTTACACATTGACTTTGATGAACTTTCAGCCATAGCATTCAAAATATCAAGCAGCTTCTGTTTGACCACTTTGATCAGTGTCTTAAACAGAGCTGTTACCTGACATTTTTTGATAAGAGTTCAAACTGCATTGCTATGAGGAATAGGAGTATTTGGAAATTAGAAAACTTGTGCTTCACTAAATCGATATACTTGTTACCTTCATGAAAGATGTGTTCACAAAAAAAAATGCATTTCTCTACTGAAAGAACCATTAACGTTTCTCACAACTGATGTCTTGGTCTATTACTGAGCAACGTCCATCAAACCCACAGGGTAATGCTGTAAAACCAGAATACACCACATAATTTAAAGCATATTGCACAGCGTTTTTCCGAATGCTCTGTATAAAGGGAATTTATAAGTTCAAAGGAGGGAAATTTTTCAACACCAGTTTATTGGTTGACCAAAAAAAAAAAAAATTTAAATCATTTAATAACAGCTATAGAAATCATTTTGAGATTTTAGTAGCATGTTGGAGCTCGTTCTACCACTCATTGATTCTGTTACCTGCTGTATGTTATGATATAATATTTAGATACAGGAGAATGCTTTATTATTAGACTTATTTTATTTTCATTGTATTTTTCAGATTTGTAATTGCTGGCTTTTCTAATATTTATGGAAGATTATAAAAATTAAAACTTTTTTTTTTTTAATTTGAAAAACATCCAACTTTATTTCTACTTCTATGAATTACTTTTCCATTAATGATTCTTTAAGAAGTATTAATATTTGCTGTCTTAAAAAAAAACTTATTTATTTGATTTTAGTCATTTATTCTTTAATAAAATTAAATTCAGGTTAAATCTTTGTCTTAGTTTGCTGAAAATCGTAAAATAATAATTGAATTTTTACACTGTTGTAGCAAGATGCATACAATACTCCTTAGTTGGATAATATGGGCTGTAGGAATGGTTCCCAGAACTATTAAAGCACATACGGTAAATTGATCCATTATATCACATTATTTTATAGAAAATCAGTTCCAGTTATTTATCTGTTTTTTGTTTCCATAAATTTTGTTCATTTATTTATATATTTATATTTAAATATATTTGTTACTTGTCAGTTAGGACATAAAAGCTATCAACAATTATTAATTAAAAACAGTTTCATTTTAAAAAAAGAAGATATTTATTGCATATCATGTTTGTTGAGAGTTAACATATCATTTGTGTTAACTTTCCACATGAATAATTATAGACTGTTTGTTTCATTCATTATAAGAATACAAAATCTTTATCTTTATTTTCAAAAAAATTAAAGAATACATATAATTAAAATTCAGACAAATGATATAAATATGACATCAAATTAATAATTTTTCAATAACAGAATATTACTAATTTCTTTTACTTATAATTATGAAATGATAAATAAAATTACAGTTAGTTAAAAAATCAGGTTTGTAAGGTGTTTTCGTATTTTAATTGATGTCTAATTAAATAACTTCCATCACATATTCTGGTTTGTAAAATAACCAGGGTAATTTGGAATAAATACACTAGTTAAGCAGTCGTGGATAATTTTGATGTAATGTGGAAAAGACAGATATAAGTGTCATTGTAAATAGTTATTAGTGAATATAATAGTCATCGTTATCTGTATATTGGTGAATAAAATACGGCGTGAAATTTATTTCACTAATAATTATAGTACGTAATTTATTTTATTTTTATTTATCTTGTCATTCCTGTTGGAAGACTGAATATTTTAAGTATATCATTGAATGAGTCATTAAAATTCACAAATAAAGTAATTGTTTCTGATAAAGCAAGTTTTATATTTGTCTTAACAAAATCTTTTTTTTAAATTTATAATTTTTGTTTATATTTTATAACTGTTAGTATTACTATAATTATAAAAAGTTTTTATTGGATATTTTTAATATTGGGTTCTGCAGTTTGAAAAGTGTACCACAGTCTAGTATATTTAGCTACCTTTTACAGTTCTTAACTTACTTGTATTAATACATTAACAATTTTTTTATTCACTGTTGAGATAATGATCTTTTTCTTTAATATAGTATTCTTTAATGTTAATCAATATTAATTATTGAAGCTCTATTCTACAAATTATAACCTCTACAAGTAATATGTAATGATTATTTATAATTTAAAGAAAAGTAATAAAAATTATATATGTATATTTTTTACTATCTTATTAAGTTTGAAATGTAAGTTTTGTTTATTTGAAGATGAAATCTTGTTTTTTTTTTCTTTTTGGCGCTTTATGCTGTAGAATAAACCAACCAGCTAATAGAGGTGATCCCATGAAGTGCTTGTTAGAGGATGAAATTTTTCCATAATTTTGTTTTTTAAATTAAAAACTTCTGTTTTTTTTATAACTTTTTGAGTTATTAATTTTTTTCCCTTATTTTATTGTAAATGTTCTTCTTCAGTTTTCATGGTATAGATATGAGCAATTTGACAAATATCTTTACAATTGTAACAATATAAATATTCAATATAGAACTATGATGCTATTAATTAAGGATATAACATTGCTCTTGAAAACTTTTACACATCGTAATAATTTAAAAATATCTATAACAAATATCTGTTTTGATAAATTAAATCACTTCATCAAAATTACGTATGCTTTTATTTCTGTTGAGTACCTAAACAGAGATCACTGCTTGGAATTGATAATTTATATAAAGATTTTTTTTTAAAACATTAATAATTGCAGAATACATGTTAATTTAATTATTGAAGCATTATTCTACAAATTATAACCTCTACAAGTAATATGTAATGTTACAATATTTATTACAGTAATTACATTTTCTTAATAAAATTGTGAATTATTTTATTAATCTTGATTTGTATAAACAAAAAAATTATTCATGATAAATGTTGATTAAAAAAAGAAATGAATGCATTTCTAGTGGCAGGGGATGCATTGGTGATTCTTATTATATTGACCTATGAGGTTCATCTGAATGTGAAATCAATTTTATTATATATTTAATGAAAATTGTTTTTTTTAATGTAATATAATACTTTTATGTGTATTTTGCTGGTTTTGGAAATTGATTTATTCTATAACCAAGATTTTCATAAAATACTTTTAGAATCTGGTAGCAGTGAATTTATATTTGTAATACAACTTTAAAAAAAAATTATTGCACAAGTTTAGTCTTGTGAATAATTCGGTATGCTTAAAGGTATCTTTTTGTAATTGATCCTAAATTCTTTTCCCAGTGTGAGTCTGGCATTTTTCTTTCATTCATACCATAATCATAAACTCTTTTAAGCAGGAGCTTGTGCTAATTTAATGAATAAAACAATTAATTAATATGAATCCTTTTACTGATCGAGTGTGGTGTATTTATTCTCAATTAATGCGCTACTGTTTTACTGAGAAATAGAAATGTTGAGTTGATATTCTAGCAGAATATCCTTGATGTATTGTTTGATAATGTAAATGAGTCAGGATAACACTAATGGAACTTATCAAAAATATTATGACAGCAGCATTCTGAATTTCTGAATTAGCTTTACATGATTTTATATATATATATATATATATATATATATATATAAATATAAATTATTTATTTTTATTTTTGGTTCATAAGGTATATTTTTTCTGTGGGAAGTAAATCTGTAATAACGTAAATTAATGATAAAAATATATTGTTTCCTGTTATGATGAAAGATACGAAAATTATGTTATCTTTTGAACTGCCACCTTATATTATATATTCAAACTTTTCATCAGAAGTATCTTCTTAATTTATCTGAATATTTTTAAAACAATAGTTGTATAAGAAATATTTTTTCCATTAGTTAAATTATGTAATTTAAAAAATTGTAAGTGGAGGGCAACTAAGAATTTGAGAAATTAAGGATGTGCGATTGCTCAAAATATATTGGGAACTGTGAGGAAGATGCTTAATTATTTTTAATTATAATTATTTTGTATTTTAGTCTTATGTTAGTTTTACTGTCTAAAATAAATTTATAGTATGATATTGGATAGGTTTTTATTTTTATTTATATTATATAATTTATACTTATTGTATTACTATGAATATTCATTATTAAAATTTATTATTTATTACTATCTTTTTTTTTTACTATTATTAGTTTTATAAGGCTACACGGTCAGTTTTTTTATGCATTATATCTGGGAGAGTAGATTAAAATTACTTGTTCACATGTATGTGTGATAAATATTTGTAACAGAGTTGTGTTTAATGAGTTGAAAAATAATTTATCTCAGTAACTCTGAAGAACAATTTAAAAATTCATTTCTTTTAATTTTTTGTTACAATAATGTCTGATAATACAACCTTGTTAAACACAAAGTGTGACATACTCAATATTAGAAATCAAAAAATTAGTAAAAAAGATGAAAGATCAAAAAATGACTTGGATTTTTACTTTTATAAAGAATTTTATAAACTATTTAATACCCGGTCTTTCAAAGTTGTCAGGCAGTAATACTTCTTGAGAAAGTTAGACAATACCTTACAAAACATGACATTACTACTATTACTACACAATAAAATAAATAAAATGTATCAGCTACACTACCACTTTTAACTCTTCATACGCCTTTAAAGAGCTCCTGAAGCTTTAAATTTTGTTCTTATTTTTTCATTCTTCATGCAGCCTTATGTTTTCATGCTCATATTATTGTTATAGTTCTCAGTCAGTTTGACTGTATTCTTTGTTATTTTTTTTTTTTTTTTTTTTTTTAATAAACAATAAAAGTTACTTTAAAAGCAAGAAAATAAATAGAAGTGTATAGCATTACTTTATGTATGGAAACATATGCTCTGAAATAAACAGACACCCAACAGTACTGACTGCCATGAAATGAAAAGATTATTATTATTACCTGTATAGGTAAATGAAAAGAAACTTATATTATCCATCATATGGGTAATATATTAAATTTAACTTTGTGGTTTATAATAAAAACGCCTGTTTCAAGTGCATTCATCACACTGATTTGATGAATATATATTAATTACTAAACTTTCTTTTATCAACAATTGCAAATTTATATATTAAAGGCATTTTTTCATACAAAGAGTATCTCTTTTTCAGAACTGTTTTTCAGATTTCTACTACTTTATGGTGTATCACAATTAAATTTTTACCATAGGGGGTGTCCCCTAAGATCAATAGGTGTCTATTGATCTTGATGCTGTGTTAGTGTATAAGAACTTATAAAACTTAAATAGTTGTTTACACAAAACATTTTATTAAACTGAATACTGTATGTAGGTTCAGTAGTATATAATTTTAATAATAAAAAATAGCCATCATTAAGTACATGCTGATCTACGTGGTAGAGTGGTAGCATCAGCTCGGCCTTTCATCTGGGGGAGTCCCCGGTTCGAATCCTGGTCAGGCATAGCATTTTTCATACATTACAAAAATTCAATTTCCATATTTCCACATGCAAACTATTTCTTATCAAGACGGGATGACACTTTGGGAATTTTTTTATTAGTTGCATGTCAAAGTGATAAATGTTTTTGCGTGATTTTTCTTTCTCTTGCGGAGGTCCCATTTTACCTCTTTTCTCTTTCTCAGTTGCGAACACTTTGAAAATAAGCTTTTATATATGTAATAAATTTATATTTTTGTTTGTTTTTTTTTTAATATTAAATTTTAAGTCGTGTGCTCTCTTCTACAGGAATGTTATTATTGAACAGTGAGTGATAATAACCTTCCTGCTTGTTTGTCCTGTTGGAAAAAATGTTCTAACACTTTACAACTGACTTAGAAAAAAAGCCAAGAACAAATTAACCTGAGTTAATCTTACAAGAATTATTTAAAGTTGGAATAAAATACAATCTTTTACTAAATTTTTTTAAATTTAAAGTTTAAGTATACTAAAATCTTACTAAAATAAGTAAATTTTGAATAAAATGATATTGCAGATTAGTAAATGTAAACATCTGATTACTTAATAGATTTGTCAATTAAATATTGATTTAGTGAATAAATAACAAGCTTATTCTATTTTTTTGTGTATATATTGAGATGTATTTTATATGTGTGTATCATTTTAAATAAATACACCAGTAGTGAGATGTATTTTATGTGTATATCATTTTAAATAAATTTACCAGTAGTCCTATTTAGAAATAAAATACCAGTTAATTAGTAATTATATTTAAATTATTTAAATTGTAATTTAAGGTGTATTTTAAAATATATCTTATATTTTCATTTCATATGTTTTAATCCTTAAAATTCTCTCATAAGAAATGGGTTTTATTATCTAATTAATTTTATTTATTTATTTTTTATTTTTTTTTATTTGACATATTCTTTAGCTATACTTTTCTGTTTTATAAAATAAGGCTGTGACAAATTAGGGCATAATACATACTTTGAGGAAACAACTTCAAAGTATTACGTGACGAATTGAATTATTTTACAAAAGTAATAAATTCATATTAGTCTTTAAAATGTATACCAGTTTATACTATCAAAGCAATAATAAAACACATATATCTGAAAATACCTTAACAAATTTGGAAAAAATTAAAATCAGTTTGTGAAGAAATGATTTTAGAATGGTTTAAATTTCAGTTTGGGTTATCTCTCGGTGCTCAGATTATTCCAACTAGGATTAGAGCTGTGTCTTTTTGTAGTCCTACTTATGAGTGAAGTATTAAGGGTTACAGTCAGCTGGTGCTTTTTAAATTTAAACCAAAAAATCTAGCAACTTTGTTTGAGCATTTTTCTTAAAAGAGTGTATCTATTGAGATATATTCTGTTTAAGTATATCATTAAAAAAATATTCCAACAACTTAATTAAACAAAACACACTAATTGAGAGGTGCCTAGGTGCTTTTGAATTCTTAATTCATTTTCAGCTGGATATTTTTTTTTAATTTCAGTTTACTTATTGTGATCACGATAGTAATATTTACTCATAAAAACTATATATATATAATATTTTGGATATTTATTATACACATTACACATTTTAAGGTTTTAAAATTTTCGTGTAAACAATCATTATTAAAATCTTAATTTAATTTTGATAAGATAACCAAAATTACTTCTTTTTGCAGTTTTTTTATCACTCAGTCAAAATTTCTTTATATTGAATTCATTTTACAATAGCAACTTGAACATAGCTTGTGTATGTAGAAATGATAATAAAAAAAAAAATTTCATTATTTTTAAGTTGTGTTTACGTGTTTAAATCTTGTCATTTTTCTGTGACAGTATTATAAAATGCAGTCTAATGTAGACTATTTTAAAATAACTGCTAACAGTTGCATTTCATTCAGTTTTATTATGTAGTTAAATACTGATAAATAATGAAACTGGAATCCTTGGTCAGGGGTAAATTCAAAGCTATATTGAGAGCCTTTATTAGGTGCATTTGTAAACCCAAGTAATAGAATTATTTTTCATACAATTCATTTGTTCCTTTCATTAGTGGTACAGCATGTATCTTTACACTTTTTTGCCTTAATTATTCATAAAACATGAACTTTGTTTGGTTTTGTTTTTAATTTCATCTTGGGTAAAATAGTGTGTCTTTCTTATAGCTTATAAAATATTTTGTTAAATTTTACAATGTTGATTATTCTGCTTATTAATATTTTTTTATTAGTTTACAAAATTGAGTCATAAATTTTGCACGGGCAGTAGTGTGTTATTATAATGTATATCCATTATTTTATAGTATATTCTTCTTGAATGGCTAAAAAGTGTACATCAGGATGTAGTAGCTGATAATGATGGAGATAGATTAATGATATATTTTTGCCCTACTATTGCTAAAGAAATTACATTGCAGCTTTTAATACATAATTAAATTATTTCTTCAACGGTAATGAATACTTCTGATAAAAAGTAAGTAGCCGCTATCATGTAACTTTTTGCCAGGTTTACCTTTTTCGTATTGTGTTAGCTTTGTTTAGCATCTGATCTACATAACATTATAAGTCAAACCCGTCTTCAAGCTAATTTTATTTTTTACAAAAGAAAAGATTACCGTACATGTACTGTCCTTATTCTGTATTATTAATTTATATTGATTAAAATGTGAATGTGTCAGTACAATATTTTTGTGTCTTGTAAATTTTCCATTATAAAGATATATATATAAAATGCATCAGTAGATTATGAATTGTTATTTTAACAATTACTGTTCAGTAAAATAAATTTAGTGACACTGCCAATATATGAACTCCAAGAATTAACAGAATAATGTTTTAAATAATAATAAATATTGAAAAACTATGTCAACGTTCTTATATTCTCTGAATGCATTTTTATATCAAAATAAACACAGTTTATGTTACATTGAGATTATGATCGCAATATGTTTTTTGTTCAGACTTAAAACTATTTTAACTTTTTGCATTGAAATAGCTTTAATGTTAACCACCCTTATTGGTATCAACTTGTGATAAGTTAATCAAAATTATAAGTAAGTTAAAAAACTTTTTGGTTTTAAAACACAAATTTGATGTATAGAATGTTTAAAACCATTGCATTGCTTATTAAACAAAAAAAAAAAAAAAGTTAAATAACCACAATTCATGATTTTGGTGGCACTCAAATTTTTTAATATTATAGTTTAATGTACTTGTAAATGGGCTAAATTGTAAATTAATTTTGATAATATCAAAATTGTCGTGTATATAAGTAGTTATTAAATATGTGCACAGTGCATTTATTTATCATAGAAAATTTTGGTATTGATATTCATTAAGGCAAACATTTTTATTATCTGTCTGACTATAGTTTGTACTGGTGTAATTAAATAAATATTAAATTCTTCATTTTATCTAACCAGGTAGTTTAATTTCTGTTATAAGAATAAGTTATTATTAATAATTTTACTTAGTGTTTATTTTTCTTTATCGATGCTAAATAAAATAAATATATGTAACTGCTTTTTTTGCCACTTTTGTAAAAGGAAAAAAGTACTGTCTTCTGATTTGTAAAATAGTGTATTTTAATACATGTTCCATGAATTCAGGAGTAATGAGTAATATTGATATTTGAGTAATATTATTCAAAAATATAACTTCTGTAATAAAATTTCATTGAGCAGCAATTAATTTTATTCTAAAATGCAAATTAGTTTATTATAAATCAAATTTGTATATAAGTTGTTTTAACGGAAATGTTGCATTTACTATTTAGATTATTAAAATGAAAAGTTAAAGATATTGGTGTATATTTGACGATGTATGAATAAATGAGTTACAGAAAAAAAAGTAGTTCATTATTTAGTTTACATTATTTAATTTCCTTTCAAATTTTATTTATAAAAGAAAATCTATTTACTTCTAAGTAGGGCTCAAAATTTGGCCTTTTGCTTATTTTAGTTATATAAATTTATTTCTTCTTTTTTTATAATGTAGACTTTAAAAAAATAGATAATTCTTAATAGTAAATAAATAAATCTTAGAAATTAAACTAAAATTAAAAGCTATCATTTGTTACAAACTATTTTTTCCTCAATTAATGAACATTAAAAGAAATATTTCTAGGAATGTTTATGTTAGGCTCAGAAATATCCAGACAGGATTATAATACCCTTCTATTCATAATTGGCCTAAATTTAAACAAGTTACTATTCTGAGTGATTTTAACAATTTAATTCACCCTTTTAAAATTATCTTTAGAATAGCCATTTGAATATTTAGTGGTAGTATATACTTATACTAAGGGTATATTTACATATTTGTAAGGGTATATATTAATATAGTATATACAGTATTAAGGGTAATATATATACTACCATTACATCAGGCGATTCCATTGGTGATTTTATTTTATTTTTTTTAAACAATGTGATGAGGGCTAATGACTAGGAGTCAATGCAGAAATAAAAAAAAAAGAGTTTATTTAGTAAATAGTTTTTAATTAATCACTTGGTTATATACTATAAATTATGAACAGTGTTTGACTTGATTTTTTACTCTTGACAGTTATTCAGTTTTCTTTGACATCTATAAAGAGGTAAATGGTTATAATGTTTAAGATCAGTCTTTTAACGTTTCTCCAAAATCAAACTGAAGCAGATCACCTATATTTTCACACACAATGTAAACTCACTCATGCAGACTGGTAAACTAAAAATAATAGCAGACATAATGGACCAACACAAAATTATCATCATGGGACTGCAGGAAATAAGAAACACAGATCAGGATGCCATGAAATCTCAAGGATACAGGCTCTACAAAGGTATACTTGGGAAGAGACTGATGAAAAGTGCCCCACAGTTTGGAACAAGCTTTTTGATCAGCCTCAAAATAATAAACTTTGTACAAGAATTCAAGTCAGAATCCCAAGAATCTCAACACTCACCTTAAAAGCATCTAATAAAATCTACACCATAATAAATGCCCACACCCTCATTAATAATAAAAAAATCTCCAAAAGAAAGTAAAGATACAGAAAAGTTCTGGGACCTACTTGACCAGACTATAAATAACATCTCTAAAAATCACATTAAACAACTAATCAGACTTCAATGGTCAACTAAGCAGAGAAAAAAGATACTGCAACATCACTGGAAATTGGCCCTCCCAAAAGAGAACAAATGAAATTGGATAGAGACTCATTGATCTCTGCAGAAACCACAACGTAATCTCAAAATCCACAATTTCAAGAGAAAACCTGGAATCACCCCGATTACACTAAAGGAGAATGGCAACTAGATCATGTCTTCATGGGCAAACACCACCACAGAGATTACAACATAAAGTCCTCTGAAAAATAGACACAGGCTCAGATCACTACATAGTCAAAATTAAATTCACTCTCTAAAGGAAGCAATAAGACCAAGCTCTTAAAATTAAAAGAAATGTAAACACTACCCAACTATCAAAATCAATCAAAAAAATAACAATCACAGATAAACTCGAAGACTTAGTCAACAACCTTAAACAAATCACAGAAGAATTGGCTCCAATGAAACCCTGTAAAAAGCATCAATGGTGGAATAGCAAATGTGATGAATCGGTGGAGAAGAGACATAAAGCAGGGCTATTATATCAACCCCTAAAATCAGAAACATCCTTCCAAAATCTAGTAAAACAAAGAAAAGAGACCACTGCCTGAACCCTGAGGAAAATAAAAAGACAACACCATAAAGATACACTGAAATCAATAGAAGAAGAATTCAACAAATGCAATCGTGAGAATAACACAAAAACTACAAAAATATGAACCCAAACCTACTAATGAAGGATGAAATCCATAATATGGCTCTTAACAATAGAAAATGTGGAAATCCTAGCTAAATATTTCAACAAAAAACTAAATTGCAAAAAACCAACAGAACTCTTAAACTTCTACACCAGCACTCCAATAACAACAACCCTCCCACAGTAAAAGAAGTGTACCAAGCACTGAGTGAGATGAAGAATTACGAAGTGACAGGAGAATATGAAACCTTTGTAGAGATCTGGAAACGTGGAGGAAAACCAGCAAAAATTGCCTTTCATCAACAGCTTGTCAATATTTGGATCAAAGAAGAACAAACTACCAGAACACTGGACAAAAGCTCTCATCCACCTGCTACACAAAAAAACAGACAAAACTGACCGTAACAACTACAGGGGAGTCTCACTTTTAGACACAACATGTAAAAGTTTTTCAAGAATCATCCTCAATAGGATCAGTTTACAACTTGAGAATACCAGGGAGGTTTCAGACCCTGGAGGACCTGTCCAGACTAGATCATGTGTTTCAGTTAATAATGTATTACAACAGAAAAAGAAGCAGAGACATGTGATAACGTTTGTAGACTTCAAAGCATACAGTTGTATCCACAGAGAATTCCTATTAAAAATTCTAAGACACTTTAGACTACATCCCAAATTAATAACCATGATAAAACTGACTTACAACCGCTTAAGTCAAAAGTGAAACTCAGAGGTGAACTCTGAATCATTTGAGGTCAAAACAGGACTGCACCAAAGCAATGGAATCACTGCTACTGTTCGACTGCAATCTGGAAATGATAATGAGGGAATGGCTCAAAATATGCCCCCAAAAATAAAAATAGGCTAAAAAATCAAAACAAACTGCCTAAGTTTTGCCAATGACTTGGGACTTGTATCTGAACGACATTGACAATGTCAGTATAAACACAAAGTATTGAAACATCAAAATTTTGCAAATAAAATTGACCTGAAAATGTCATTTGAAAAGTTGTAAATTATGCCCCAAAAATCAACACAAATAAAAGAAGTAAACATGAACTGTAATAATTCAAAATGGTAACCCAATTTAAATAATTTGAAGCAGAGGTGGCTCGCATATAGACACGTGGAACTGCACCAACCCCTATTTCCACTTGATATTATCAGTAACATTTAATATAATGAGTCCTTTTTTCTCTATTTCTTTCTTTATACTTGTACAATACATAATCCTTAAGCTAAATGTCAGCCATTCCCCAGTTTATGAAAAAGATACAAAAATCTTTGTATGGAACTGTACGCTTCACAGTTCCAGTGGCATGGTGTTTGGCTGTTGTGCACATAGGAATCTGCGAGGGAGTGAGAGCACTGTTGCTCCTGCAGTGCCAACCCTGGCGTGCTGCTGGAAGATAGTGTTTTTTTACGACGCATGTGTATGGTCATTCCCTTTTCTAGTTTAATCACCAAACTAAAGTGGTTTAGTCGTTTTTTAGCAGTGATCAGAAGATGGTGGAAAGCAAGGGCTCTTTGGTTGCCAAATCTGTCCAAAAACACGCTGGAAGGGCGAAAGAGAAGGTGATTATTAGTAAAAACTAATTATGTATTTGTTTCTAAGTACATAGACATTTAAATTAAGCACCATTGAACTATAGTGTTTTTAAGTGGGCATTTTATTAAGTTATCTAATAATACTAAAAAATATTATCTGTATTGACATTTTATTATTTATTCAGTTAAACCGAATACGGTTTTTAAGCACAATATGTATAAAGTGTAGAATTAGATTATTATCCTGCTTCCAGCTATTCTATTTGATTCATTTTTCAGTTATTTTATTTTACAGAAAACTTGAACCATGGCCTTCAAAAGGCCCAGAAAAAAATTTTCTGGACCAGCACCCCCACTAATTTTAGCTATGAGCCATCACTGCTTCAGAGTAATAATAAAAAACAACCTAAATGAAAAAACCTCAATCCAAACAAGAACAAACAAACTAGCTAAAGCACAAAAATTAACCTGGTACATCTACAGTAAAAATGTGTATCCATAAATCCAGAAGCCACATATACACCAGAAACTCTCTTCCACACGAACAAACAATCAAAGACCAACAGACTCAAGAAGAAGTGGAACAACCTGCATCAACAAAAAGTACCAGAAAGATGGTCATTGGTGGATCATGCCCAACAAAGTTATGTACAAAGAGTAGTAACTCTTCACTACACGTAAGAGGAGATTAGGATTCTATGGACTCATCATGAGAATGAAAGATTCAAAACTTCTGAAACAACTGGTGCAGTACAATCTCAATTCAAAAAACACCAATACTGGATGCAGATGGATCAGAGAAATAAGAGAGGATCTGGCCTTGCATTAGAAGATACCACAAAGAACATAACATTAAACAAAAACATCAAAGACAAAAACAATCACAACATGATCATTTTCAATCCAGAAAGAGCTCGGAGATCGGAACATATGACAAAGTACTGCAAGGACCAAACAGTCCCTTCAAAGAGATTTGGATAATGGACTGACTAAAGCAAGATAAACAGCATAATGTATACAATTTTTTTATTACATTACACTGATTTAATTCATATGTTTTTGCTACATAAATATAAATTAAAAATCATTAAATTAGTAGGTGATGTATGGTTACTAAAAACTTAATAAGATATTTTAAAACCATTTTTGTTTTTTAACATAATTTCCCTGAACACTGATACGCTCATCGTCTTATCAGTGTCCCAAATGCTGACTCATATTCGTTTCTGGACTCCCTTCTCACCTACATTCAACCATCTTCATCGTTCATAAAACATTTACAATTTATTTAAATAGTTAACTGATCAAATAAGTAAAAATATTTTGAGCTAAATCAGGATTTTAATGCAAATGTTGAAGAAGTTAACACCCTAATACATCAGTTCTCTTCTTGGTTTATTAAGTAGTATTATGTTTCTGTTATTATGATAGAGCAACATTCATTTAATTAGTAGACATGGATCTTTCATTTCTGAAAATGAGTTAGCAACATTCCTTAAAAATTCCAAAATATATTAACATTATATATATACATATTTATTGTTTTATATATATATAAAACAATAAATATGTACATTACAGTGATTATTTAGTTAGTGTACATAACTTTCAATTTCTTTCATAAAGGTTAGGAAAATGCTTCCATTGTATTTCATAATTTTTGTATTTGGATTAGTAATTTTTCACCTTTAAGAAATCCTTCATAATCATACCAAGAGAGATTCCGCTATTAAATGCAGACCTATTTAATTATAATTTCAAAAGTCATTTTTCTTTATTTTAGATCGACTTTACTTATTATCTTTTTTTTTTCTTCTTTTTTTTTAAGAAACGATTTACCATATCAATAAGTACAATAACATACCCACAAAAATACTTGAAAGTATTCACCTAATTTAAGAATTTTCAATTATTCGTGTTAGCTTTATATGACAAGTATAAGTGAAAAGAAGAGCAAAATAAGTTTTAACAATTCTGAAAATTAATAATTCTCAGAATCATATGAGAAATCTGTGACATAACATGCTGTGTAGAAACAACTCTACTCTCATCATCTGATGACTCATTTTATGGTAAATGTGTACTGCTGCATTGGGTGGGGAAAAGAGTTACAACTGATTGAAATGAAAATGTAAAAGAGAGAATTCAAACTGGCTAAAAGAATATAGTTATAAGTGTACCAAGAGTTAAATTCTGAACACATTTTTTTTAGTTAGGTTTTATTTAAATTGTAATCTAGCATCCAATTCCATGTTGGGTCCAGATAATATTAGCATTCTAAATGTTTAAAGATATATATGAGGTGCGACAATAAAGTAATGATAAGATGTGGCAACCCTGCAGCTTGTGTAGACACACCATCTTTGACCTTGGTATATAAGCTACTTCTAGTCCAAGCGGCACATTGATGCAACTGCTCAGTCGTGAGTGTGCAGTAATAAGTGAACACGTGTTTGTGTCTCTTGTCACAGAAATGAAACCGCAAAATATTGTGCAACGGTATGCCATTTCTTTTTGCGTTAAATTGGGCGAAAACGCGACGACAACTTATGGTAAGCTTCAGAAGGCTTTTGGAGAGGAGGTTATGTCAAGAACTCAAGTTTTTCGGTGGCATAAAATTTTTAGTGAAGGCAGAACGAATGTTGAAGATGAAGACTGCAGTGGATGACCATCAACCTCACGGACAGATGTCAACTTGACCAGGGTGCGTGAAATCGTACGATCTGATCGAAGATTATCCGTAAAAATGATTGCAGAAGAACTCAACATCAATCGAGAAACGGTTCATCTAATATTAACTGAAGATCTTGGTATGAGAAAGATTTGTGCAAAAATGGTCCCCAAAAATCTCACACAACAACAGCGAGAAACACGGAAAAATGGGGCAGCCGATCTGTTAGAGCAAACAGAAATCAATCCAGATTTGTTGAGCCGTGTTATCACTGGTGATGAAGGTTGGTTTTTTCAATACGATCCAGAGACAAAACGCCAAAGTTCGCAATAGTGCTCAAAGGGATCACCCAGACCAAAAAAAGGTCTCATGTCAAAGTCAAAAGTGAAATGCATGCTTGTGTGCTTCTTCGATTACAAGGGAATTGTTCATAAAGAGTGGGTGCCTCCTGGACAAACCACTAACTAATATTTCTACAAAGAAATTTTAGAAAGACTTTGTAAACGAGTTCTTCGTGTCCGTGCCAACATTGCCGATAATTGGATTCTGCATCATCTCCCTTCAAAAATTGCTTATTAATATTTCATAAAATTATTCTTAAAGAATATGAATTATGACAACACTTAACTATTTAAGTACACTTTTTGATATTCCTTCATTATAAAAGTGCATATGTAAAAGTTGTGTTATTTGTGATGGTCAATTTTATTTTATATTATAATTTATATAGAAGTTTCAATTTATTTTTAGTGTATTAACCCTCAGGCTAATTTTTTCCCCTGTTTAGCCACCAGGAATCACCATCAGGTATTACTTCAGGGGATGGATGATATGTATGAGTGTAAGTGTAAGTGAAGTGTAGTCTTGTATAGCTCAGGTCAACCATTTCTGAGATATGTGGTTAATTGAAACCCAACCACCAAAGAACAGTGGTATCCACGATCTAGTATTCAAATCCGTATAAAAGTAACTATTACCTTTACTAGGAATTGAATGTTAGAACTCTTGACTTCAAAATTAGTTGATTGCAAAGACATGTTAACCACTAGGACCAACCAGGTGGGTTAACCTGCAGGCTAATGTAATCAGCTAATCACAGCTTAGCTATCTTTAGAAAGATAGCCTTTTAAAATGTATCTGGTAATTGTCAGTTACTATCCCATACTTATATACATTACCATATAACATTTGGTGAACTGCTAGATATTAGTTTATTTCATGCATAACAATTGTTTAAAGAAATGGATGAAAAGAGAAAAAAAGAAGGAGAATTTATTTACATCAGCTTTTTTTGGTCAGTTATGCATACTGTACTCCATGAATTTAAAGAAGGTTCTATAAAAATAGAAATAAAAATAATTATATTCTCTTTTTTCGAAACAAAAGTAAATTTGTTAACTGTACTAATTTTTCAGGTAATTTTTTAGGTTTATTCTTCTTAAAACCAACCTTTAATTAATACACTAATAAAGTTACTATTGATATTTTTAATTTTATATAAATATAGTTTAAAAATATGGTATTAACAAAGTACGGTTCTTAGAAAACTCTTCAACCATTAATCATGAAAATATGAAATTTAGCAAATTCTACTACCTTGAAACAATTTATTTTTTAGTATAAGACCACCACATCTCCAAACCTTCATCAGGGGCAACATAAAAAATCTGGACAGATTAGAGTTGAGATACATCATTTTAAAGAGCCTTAAAAAAAATTAATTTTTTAAGGCCCTTTTTTTATTCTATTCGCTAGTAATTCTTTTCAAGTGTAAAAAAGATTTAGAAGAAACAATGAATGGCATGGATGAAGTCCTTTGCAAGAACTACCAGATGAAAGTAAATAAGAACAAAATGAAAGTAATGTAATGTAGTAGAAATAAAATAGTAGACCACTGAATATAAAAATAGGATGAGAAAAGCCTATGGAGGTAGAAGAATTTTGTTATTTGGAAAGTAGAATTACTAAAGATGGACAAAGCAGGAGCGATATAAAATGCCAAATAGCACAGGCGAAATGAGCTTTCAGTCAGAAATATAATTTGCTTACATCAAAAATTAATTTAAACATCAGGAAAGCATTTTTGAAAGTACATGTTTGGAGCATAGCTTTATATGGAAGTGTAACTTGGACGATCGAAGTACCTGAGAAGAAAAGATTAGAAGCTTTTGAAATGTGGTGCTTTAGGAGAATGTTAAAAATCAGGTGGGTGGATAAAGTGACAAACGAAGAGATATAGCGGCAAATTTATGAAGAAAGAAGCATTTGGAAAAATTAATTAAAAGAAGAGCCAGTCTTATAGGGCCACATCTTAATGAACTCTGGAATGCCTTAAGGTGCTTTGATATTGAGGGATAGGTAGAAGGGAAAAATTATGCAGGCAGGCAACATTTGGAATATGTAAAACAAATTGTTAGGGATGTAGGATGTTGGAGATATACCGAAATGAAACAACTGGTACTAGATAGGGAATCTTGGAGAGCTGCATCAAACCAGTCAAATAATCAAAGAAAAAAAAAATTTGTCACATAATTACTTTTAATGTTTTCATGACTAGTTTCTAAAATGGTCTGCAGTCGTTAAAACAACTACTCAACAGTGAATACTAAAAAATAAAATTTACAAATATTCCATGCTGAAAACTATTATATTTTTATTTGAGACCACTACTCAGGGTGTTATCCTTTTGAAACCATCTTTGAAAAACATTAAATGGCTTCCATTTAGTTAGGTCTGTTGTAACCCAAAGATTTTTACAAAAAAATTCTCTTTTTTAATGATTTTTAAAATTATATTCATAACCCTACTCTGTCAATTTAAAATTTTTGAGATGTCTCCCTTATGATGACCCCCCGGGGATTTGGGATGTGGGGGTCTCGTACAAAAGAATAGATCATTCAAAGATAGTACTATTTGCTTTCTTTCATTTTTCTGTTTTATAGTTAAAAAGAAATTAAAGGGTTGCCATACTTTGTTAACACTATATTTTACAAACAGTATATATGTGCAATTTCATTCAAACTTAAGATTTATTTTTCTGCTGATTATTTAAAAAAACATTATATTTATTTATGCATGATATAAATGGTATACAAGTATGTATATAAATACCTTGCATGATATAAATGGTAATATATGATAAAACTTTTTTTTGATAAAAATTTGCTAATGACTAATATAATTTTATTGAGTGTATTGAACAAAATATTACGAAATTTCTGCTCTTCACTTTTATTATCTTCACAAAATACTGATAAACTGCTTTTCAGACTTAATAGATAATTTTAGTTTAATAATTCAGACAACATAAGATATCATGTTTAAAAAACAAAAGGTTTAGTATTGTTACAAGCTGGTAATCTGTTTTTCTTTGTTTCA
This sequence comes from Lycorma delicatula, assembly GCF_047948215.1. Classification (NCBI taxonomy): domain Eukaryota; kingdom Metazoa; phylum Arthropoda; class Insecta; order Hemiptera; family Fulgoridae; genus Lycorma; species Lycorma delicatula. The sequence continues at coordinate 209,606,138 of NC_134456.1, forward strand.
CATTTGTTTAATAGTGAATTAGTTATGAATTTTTGAAAGATATAAGAAATATTAATTGCACTAAAATGAAAGAACAAATTCCAGATCTTTCAGTGGTAAGTATGTAACAAACAAATAATGAATATTACTTTTAACTAAAAAAGTTAATTGCACTCATTGAACACAGAATAAAAGTAGTAGTGTAGGTGTTGCATTAATTGTTCTGTCATATATTTTTACTTTACACTGAACATCAAATCCAAGAATTTCTGTTTTGTGGAAAAAAATATTAATAGGTACATAATGTGACAGAAAGTTTTATAAGATACTAATTGCAATAGCTGGCTTCAATCTGGTGATGGCTGCACATTAACTACCACCACTACTTATAGAAATGGCAAATATTATTCCCACATAAAAAAATTCAAAAAACAAAGATCATAAAAGTATTGTTTTGCTAAATAGAGACCTTGTTTCTTATTTCAAAAAAAAATGTTTTCTACCATTTTTATAATAAATTTAATATGCTATGTTTTTTGCAATTGTGACTTGTTTTTAATTGTCTCGAATGTACATTAGCATGCAAATTAATCTGAACACAGATGCTATTTATTAAAAAATAACTTTATTTAGAAAGAAATCATACCTGTACCATTTGTGAATACCTAGTAATTAATATGTCCTCTTTATTCTTAATCACTTAAAATGATTTTTTTTTTTTAATAATAATAACTGATCCTGTTGGAGTAGTCCTTTTCTTTTATGACCACATTTGCCCTTACTTTGAGGTGAAAAGGAACTAGTTTCTTTAAATTGTTTTAAATAGGATTCATTGTCCCTAGTCCAAGATTTGGCACTGATTCAACAAGGTTACTACACATTTTTTTTATTTCTTCACCATGAAACCATACCAATATTATTGTTTTAAGAGGTCAATTTTTGTGGTGTAGTTCGTTCTTGAGAATCATTCTCTGAATATTGCCAAAAGATTTTAAACTGGTTTTAAGAGTGGGAAGTTGTCTGGCTACGGGAACACTTTAATGATTTTTCTTCAAAAACTTTTTGCACTTTTTTGGTAGTATGGCATGACACCAAATCTTATTGGAACACTCCATTCCCTTATGGGAATTTTTTTGAAGTTGTGTAACCCCCTTTCTTTCAGAATTTTTATATATCCATCACTTCTTAACATACCATCTACTGGAAGTAATGAACAAGGACCTTCAAATGTGAAACAATCTCAAAACATTTTTTCTGGGAATGTTTAACTGATTGTTGGATATGGGCCGATGATGTATTTCTCACATAAAAATGTGACTCTTCGGAAAACATCAACATTACTGTTCTATCAACCAATTAGTATGTGCTTTCGCCTACAAGAGCCTTTATTTTGCACATTTCTAGTGTTAAAAGCTGCTGTTTAGCTGGCCAATGAGCTTTCCATCCGCCTGCTAGAAGTCAGCATCTTACAATAGTCACATGTAAATCTGTTCCACTGGCTGCTAATTCTTTATTTAAGTCCACGGCAGATAATTTTGGGTCAAATTTACTTTTTCTCACTAATAATAATAACTGATCCTGTTGGAGTAGTCCTTTTCTTTTATGACCACATTTGCCCTTACTTTGAGGTGAAAAGGAACTAGTTTCTTTAAATTGTTTTAAATAGGATTCATTGTCCCTAGTCCAACCTGCACTCAGAAGATATTTGTTATTGTGTCACACTGGTATGCTCAAAAAGAGAAACAGTTTTCAATTGCTTTCTTGGAGTTGTCTGTTATTATAAATTCAAGACACGTAGAACAAAAAGTACAAAAATATGATTTTGTAATAAAAAATGAAATAAACTTTCACAAAATACTATTTATGACATGAAAATTGCTAAATAGACAAAGATAAATAACTTCACATTACATAGACAGCTTAAAGGATGGGTATAGTCAAGGGTGTAGTCACAACACAGAAATAAAAAAAAATTCCTGTGATCGGGTCAATTTGCACACTACTGTATATAAAAAAGTAATTGTTAAAAAGGAAGAATATTCTTTAAAAATATATTAAAAGATGAAATATTTTATGTTAAAAGAGAAGATATCTCAGTAAAATAAATATTAACTTACTGTTTCATTAAAATCAGTTTTCCTGTTGTGGAATGAGCTAAGAATTATACAATTGAAACTCATTTAAAATAATACTAACATTTTAGAAAGGATCTTACTATAAATAATGTGTAGACAAAAGTTAAATTTTATTTTGGATTGATTTAAATTCACATAATTTTGTCAATTTTAAAATATGTAAATTTTATGTTTATTATAAGGACATCAAATTTTTATTGGTGAAGTGGGTCTAGTGAAGTCAAGAATACTTGACCATTTTGAAAACTACTGAGTTTTTGTTCACCTTAAAAGCAGAAGACTGTTTGAAATTAACTGTTAGAATACCAAAATATTTAGGTTTTGCTACTTGAAGTAGATCTAAGGAGGGAAGGAAGTTAGATTTTTGACACTAAAGTTTAGGATACCTGTGTGCCCAAGGAAGCTAAAGCTTCATTGATATCATGAATAGTTTTATTAACCTCCAGTAGCAATACTTTTGTTTTTTCCTGTTAGCCTCCGGGAATTATTGTTCAGGTATTACTTCAGAGGATGATATGCATGAGTGTAAATGTAGTGTAGTCTAGCACAGACTCAGTTCAACCATTCCTGAGATGTGTGATTAATTGAAACCCAACCACCACAGAACACTGGACCACGACCTAGTATTCAAATCCATATAAAAGTAACTGCCTTTACTAGAACTTGAACACTGGAACTCTCAACTTCCAAATCATTTGAAAGGAACAGGGAATTATGATGTGTGGCAGCAGGGCAAGGAGGTATAACCCACTAAGTTGGTCTAGTAGAGAACTCATCATCACAAATCAGCTGATTTCAAAGTCAAGAATTCTAAGGTTCAAATCCTAGTAAAGATAGATACTTTTGTAGGGATTTGAATACTAGATCGTGGATACCAGTGTTCTTTGTGGTTGAGTTTCAATTAACCACACACATCAGGAATGGTCGACCTGAGGCTGTAGAAGTTTACACTTTATTTACATTCAAACATATCCTCATTCATACTCTGAACCACCATAAGGTTATGGTGGTTACAGAGGCAAGAAAAGAGAGAGGACAAGGAGGTATGAAATTTATAACTCAGTTGATTTGTTGGTACTGGTACAATAATGTTTTACAAACAACTATTTGAATTTTGTAATATTTAATGTTTTTTTTTTTTATTTTAGAAGGATTAATTGATCTGAAGGGCAAGGGTACTTGAGACTTTAGCCTCTAACACACTACACGATTTTTTAACATGTCTCATTATCAAAATGTCATAAATTAAAATGTTTATTAGTTTAAAGAAGTCAGGTTGTAATTCCTAGGAATGTAAGGGGATCTGGACAAGACAACATTGAGTCTTTTTTTACAAGTTCCTAAAATTAAATACCATTCTTTAAAAATAAAAATATAATTTGAATAATCAGTTAAGTCACTTTTTGTTAATTTTGGGGATCTTGAATGGCTAGGGGACAAAAGGAGTTTGTTCCTCTAAGCCACAATTTAGTTTATTTACCTGACCCCCAAAGGTAAAATGCACTTTGCAAAAGAATAGCTCACCTATCACATTTTTCAGCCTTTTTTTTAAATTTAAGTTGTGAGAGGTCCAAACTTGATGACATTCAAATCATCACTTAGTTTTTTAACAGATTTAGGAAGCAGAACCACTTTTTTCACAAAGATACACTATTTCATGTTTTAAATTTAAAAGAGCTTGAGCACATAAGGACCTAAGCAAGCAAACATACTAGAATATTTTTGACACCTTTAAGTTTTTTACTTTTCTTTTAAAGCAGAAAGTACTTAAAAAATTATTCAAATTCTATTATATTTTAATTTCTCTTAATTTATAGTGGGAAACAAAACACATGTTTAATAAAGATATATCAGCTTAATCGTAAATTGTACTTAAAAACTAGTAATATTATTAAAGTTTCATTAGCTTTACTAAAATAATATTTTGCAGCCCAGGGTTGTATAATTTATTAAAAATATTTCTTCCATGTCAATCCTAGCAAACAATAATGCTTTTTTAAGTGAGCAATTGCACTGAGGGAATTTCTATGTGATGCAAATATGACAAAATGGATTGGTTAATTTGTTCTCTACATATAATAAATTCAGTGAAAAAAAAGTGTATTAGATCTGCATTTCACAGTAAGGTATATTTTGAAGGATCATCTATAGAACATCAGGTTTGAGACGTATCGATTTTATAAAATGAGAAGAATATTAAAAATTTGCCAATAAGACTGATAAATATGTCAAAGAAATTTATGTAATTCTTTGAAGAGCAATGCACCCTTCTGAAAAAAAAAAGACAGAAGTAATTTTAGGACCACAGACTCCACATACCTGTTATCATGTATATATGAAAATTGTCATAAAAAGTTTTACGTGCACTAAATTCTATCTTAAAAATAATGATTATTACATAAATAAAGTTTATTTTGTAAAGAACATTTAATTTAATAAAATATTAAAGCTTTTCTTTATTTTTTTAAAGGTGCAGCTATTTTATTAGCTGGGCTAGAATATATTCAAATTATGTATATTATACTATCCATAGTGTATGTATTTCCATGTGTCATTGTTTTAATAATTCTTGTATTTATAACATCTATGTTAAAGGGTACTTATGTTTGGATAAAATCTATTTTAAATGAAAAATATGACGTTCCAAGGGCTTGCCGAATACTTTCTGCTAAAAACAAACAACTAAAAGTAGTAGATGATGATGGTCAGGTAAACTGTAAAAATAACTTCTACATTTTTTCTTGTTTATATTTTGATAAAGCTTTTTTGTTATAAATAATCATAAATAAAAAGAATTTATTTTATTTATGTTATCAAATAAAATCAAATGCTCTCCATATAAAATACACTCAGTACAAAAAAAAAACACATTAATAACTTCATATTTCAAAAAAACTGCTTTCTAAACTGCTTTTATATGTTGATGATAGCTCAATGTTATTATCACACCCTGATACTGGAGCTTTCATTCAGTTGCTTAAACATGACCTTAACAGTATGAATAAGTGTGATTTCCAGCAAATGATCTATTGACTGTTATAATTAAAACTTTTCAAACTTAATTGTAATTTTACAATTAATGATAAATTAATTTTAAGATATAATCTAATTCTTTGTCAATCAGCTACATTTTTGGACTTGAATCTTGAAAATTCATTAACATGGAGAGACCCAGAATAAATGGTGATAAACTTCATGTAGATAAACTGAATAAATCATTTTTTTGATCTCTGAATAACATTATGGATATGAAATACCTTTTGCGGTGTATTTTTTGGTTGTGCATTTAGCAATTTAAATTATGACAAATATTTTGAAAATTCAGTTCATAGTTACAATAAAATTTACCTTATAAGAAATGATTATATTAGAGTTATGAAAAATATTTGTTACAGGTTTTCACACCTACCTCATTTTAAGCTTCCTCAAATCTTTCCCTTGGCCTGTATTTATATTTATTAGTTATCCTTTTTATATTAAAAAAAAACAACATATATATTTTTTTGTTGTTTTAAAGTTGTTTTACATAAAATATGTTCATATTGAAAGATGTAATGTAATGTTCCTTTAAAAAAAATGTTTTCTGTGGGCTTTTCATGTCTAATAAACCATGACATAATATTTATCATACATATATAATCTAACTATGCCATAGTCTCCTTCTAGAATTGATGAGGGATATCCATAAATTTAGTAATACTGTAGTACGTTTTATGTGGAGAAGCAAAATTATTAAATCTTTGATATAAACTTATATTTTGCATTTACTTTATCATAATGTTCATTTGAGAAAAATTAAACTGATCATAAAAGTTGAAAATAAGAATTTTGTGTTAAATACATAAAGCTTAATCTAAAGAAAAATTTTATTACTAGAATGTAACAGAATATTTTTTAAGATTATGTCACAGAAATAATCCAGTACTATGGTTAAGCATCAGGTGTTATATGGTTGTCTTTCAGTGTAGCTCAACAAATGAAGGTGTAGCCGTTCTTTTTTAATTTTAACACTATTGGTCCTTGTCACACACTATTACAACAGAAACTGAGATTCAACTACCAACAGAGTCTGAGAAAAACGTCCACTAAATGTCATGGATATTTTTAGATTGTCATATGATTCACACTTGCTAAAAGTTTAGAATTGTATTTCAAGTATTATTTCTATTCTGTTCTATTTCATACTCTATTTGTTAGATATCATATATCTTTAATAAAAAAAAAACAAAAAAAACACCTTAACAGAAAGGGGAGCAGTTTTTCCACAGAGATTTCAAAAGAAGAGGTTGAAGAAGAAATATCAGTTTCATATTCTTTTATTTTTCAGGTTAATTAGAATAATTATGTTTACAGATGCTTTATTTTAGAAAAACAGGTTTAACTGTAGCACTTGGTTTTCTACTAAAAATGTCTACTATAATTAATTTGCAATATGGCACTTATTGACATTATTATGTTACAATAAACAGTCAGTTAATCAGTAAAAAAACATTTATTTTTTTCAGAATAAATATAATTTAAGGATTACATTCAAAATTATCAATTAAATATTAAAAATGACTATGATACACTAAAATAATTTTAATAATTACTCATTAATAAAGAAGGAAATTTCTGATGTTATTAACATGCATCAAGTAGATTACACAACCACTTTTGATACAAATTTATCAGCAGTACAAATGGTGTATCATATTGTGGTATATCACACAAAATTATTATTTAATTATTGGTAAATCACTGTAAAAAATGATCATACAAAAATACTTGGAAACACTTTCTCATACAAAAATATAAACCATATCAGAAATACAAAAGTTGTTGAAAAGATGGTACAGATTTCTGTACCATCTTTTCAACAACTTAATAAAAAAGTAATTTTTTATTAAGTCATTTGACTTAATAAAAAATTACTTTCAAAAGAGAAGAAATTTATAATCCCCACAATAGAAGTTATAAAAAAAACTTTAAAAAAGCAGGCTATAAAATACGTAGTCATAATGTCTGCAATAGGTATATAAATATTTGACTGGTATTTACAATGAAGCTGCAAATTTGAAAAACTAATGTTTACAAAGAGAGAGAGTGTGAGTTTTTCCAGATATTTATAAAATGTTGCATTTTCATTCTCATATATATTTTAAATCAATAAGAAGATTTAAAATATATGGTGGATAGTCCGTTTGAAGTACTACAAAACTTGATACGGTTTATCATTTGCTGGTGATCAAATTACACTGACAGAAATCAATAAATGAATTATATTTTTCTAAAACAATTTTTTTTTGGATTTGGCACAAAATGTCATGATCAGAAAAAACTTAGAAATAAAATTTAACATAATTCTTTACATATTAGAAGAAAATAAATAATTAAAACATATTTAAATAAGCTTCATATTTAAATGTTTAATAATTTTTTTTTTTAATTTTTCATCCATTAGGAATTCTGGGTAAGTGTAGGATCTGCCTTGAAGGGACTGCATCCATCATCATTAATAGCTTTGGATGACATGATTGCTCTGGGTGAACTAGAAGAATATTCAATCTTAAGGAATCTACACATTCGTTACAATCGAAACCTCATTTATGTATGTAATAAAAATTTTTCTTTCTCTAAACATATTTAAACAATTACAGTTTACAGATATTTAAGAAAAATGAAGCAGTTTACAGATATATGAAACAGATAGTTGAGGATATAGAATGTCAGGGAATTTAAAAAAAAAAGATTAATAGAGAATAGAATAAAACAAGAATATCAGTCAAACAAGCGATGTAAAAAAAAATCATTTATTCCAGAAATCTCATTCATTACTCATCTTGTCATACTTTATATTAAAAAAAAAAAAAAAAAATTCATGTGAAATAAATAATTTTTCAATTGCTCCTATCACAAAACAATCTATTTTTTGGTATGATACCACCACAACCCAAGTCTGAAGGAGTGGAGATACATCAGTTTAAAAGACATTGAAAACAAAAATTTTGGCACAAAAAATTTTGTGCTACAACCCTAACCAAAATGACGACGACCTTTTAATATTTTTCATATATAGTTTCAAAGGTAGCCAGCCAGCCTTTTGTACACATCTCATGTAGTGGTCTCATATCGAAATATATATTACTATATTTGGTAAGTAGAAAAATTTGCTAAATTTTATTTTTTTTAGTGTATAGTTGAACTTTTATTTAAGAGGTACTGTAGGTACAATTAAAAAAAGTTTTTTTTTAAATAAAAAGTCTGTTGTATATTAACAAATTTCTGCCATCTCATGTCATGTAGGACATACATAAAATAATTCTTTTCACTGTCAAATGATAATTGTTCATTAATCTATAAAAATATATATTTTCAACAATGAAAGATATAGGAGCTTGTCACTTAAATCATGCACAGGAATGAGCCACAGCCAATCCAATTTTATGCTGTAAAGAAAATTAAATTTTAATTGTTAAGAAATTTCTAATCTGTTTCAAGGCTGATGCTGTATAATATACACATATTTGTTTTTCTGTCAGATGAAGGAAGTGGGAAAAAATATTTAATTGATATTACTTATAATTATTCCCTAAAAAAAATGTGTTTATATAAACAGTTTTTTTTATATAATGCAGTTTGATCATGGATCAAACTGCATTATAAAAGTAAGTTAATTAACCTTAACTTACTTTTATTTATTTATTTATTTTCTTTTATAACTATACTTTAAAAATTTACTAGACTACTAATTCATTACAACCACTTTATTACAAGTCCCTTTTAAAATTTTTAAGTCGCACTCCCTCAGAGGCTTGAAATGTGGTGGTCTCATATTCTACAAATCTGATGTGGATACCACATGATTTCCTTGTACCCCTGTTAAATTATATATACACATTTTTGGCTGCACTTCATTTAAACTTATTTCATTTGAAAGTGAGATACAATACTCCAGTTCTTTAATAAAGTGGACAGTTACACAATTGTATTGTGGTGGACACCTCATTGCATCACATTTTTTTGTGGTGTCTGTATCAGCATTTTATATTATTTTATACATTAATTTTGTTTCACGTTGTTCAAGTAGAGTTACTTACACCTCATAACACCAGTTATGTGGTGAAAGCAACACTATTAAGTATTAGTAAGTAATTGAGTAAGTGACACTATTACACCACATAACACCAGTTATGTGGTGTAAGTGAGAACATGTCAGATACGTAACCATGCACACATCGATTGAAATCTGACTTCATATACAATTTAAAAAAAAAAATTTTTTTTGTTGATTTAAATGTATTGATTTATTAATAATTATTAACCTCTGTATGCATTTTTGAATTAAAATGAAAAGTATATAAAATTTTGTTTCACTAATAACTTCTGATTTTTTTTCGTTTTTCTTTTTCAGTCGAAGGTTAATTATTATTAATAAATCAGTATATTTAAATTTAAAAAAAAAATGAGAAGAAGTCGAATTTGAACCGATGTGTATTCTCCTTGTAAGATCCAAATATTTCATTAATTAAAATTTTATTTGGCTATAAATCTGGAACCAATGAGAGTAAGTACCACTTATGATATTGTTGAAAAGCTCCCAGTGAGGGCTTATTTCTGCAATTAAGAAAAAGTTCAAAATCCAAATTTTTTTGGATCTTACGCTTTTTTGGATAATTTTGGTCCAGTCGATTGCAATCAAAAGGGGAGATGCACAACTAGATGTTAAAACAGTGCTAAATCCAAAATTTCAACATCCTACGGCTAATCGTTTTTAAGTTATGTGAGATACATACGCACGTATGTACGTACAGACATCAAGCCGAATCTAGTCAAAATGGATTCAGGGATGGTGAAAATGGATATTTCCGGTGAAATCTGAAAACTGAATTTTTCCATATTTGATCCAATTTTACCAATTAAGAAATTTATAATCTGGGTCAAAACTGATAGAAAAAGATAGAAAATTTTGATAAAATGTGAAAGGGAGAAAACTTAAATTTATTTTATCAAATAAAATAAAAATGTTAAATAAGTTTGTTTATATATCATGCATGGTACACCCACATAACATTAAATTTAAATTAACAGGTAAATATATACATATATTTACCTCTCCCTCTATCTATATATATATAGAGGAGAGTATGAGAGAGAGAAAGAGAGTGAGATAAATTAAATTAATAGGTAAATATTTATAGAGAAAGAAAGAGTGAGAGAGTGTTAGTTCTCCTGGGATTTTCATAACCTGTTTTACTTGTGAAAATAATGGAAAAAATTCATATAAACACATATGTCCTAAATTGCTTCATTTGTGAGTTATGGCTAGTGAAAAATTTCACTCGAATTTCAGCTACCTTGGTGAAATGAGGTATACTGAAATTTTTAGAATGTCAATTCAGGGACAGAATATTTCTTATGGTTTTTCACCTGAAAAATTGAATAAATTAGGTCCCAAAACCATATCTGAAATTTATAGGGTAATTTAACCTGTTTTGTATAAAAAAACAGGATTAATAACCCTGTTTGTCAAACAATAACTTTGTTAAATGGGTAATAAACACAAAAAAAGTTAAATAAAACTTGTTTTGGGTAAATCATTACTAATTTACCAGTAGGGAGTAATAAATTACTCCCTACTGGTAAATTAACTTTCTATTTCGTAGAAAGTAATGGAGATACAGGTTCTGGGACCCATTTTTAAAACTTTTTCGGTTCGAAAACCATAAGAAACCATTAAATTTGTCCATTAGTTTACTTTCCCAGAATTTCAATAAGGATTCATTTCAGTGGAGGAGCAGAAATCTGGGGGGGGGGAATCTTTCACTAGCCTTAACTCGCTAATAAAGGGTTTTCGACTATGTTTATATGAACATTTTTGATTATTTTAATGGGAGTAATACACCTATGAAGTTTAGCAGAATTCTCCCGGGACACTCTCTGTATTAAAAATATTTAAATTCACTTTATTAATTAGATACTAATTTTAATGAAAATTAATATTCTAGACTTACATTGGAATGGTATTGATTGCTGTCAATCCATATCAACAGTTACCAATTTATAGTGAAACAGAAAGAAAGAAGTATAAAGGAAGCAAATTAACAGAACTTCCACCTCATTTATATGCAATTGGTAATGAATGTTTTCAGTCTCTAATAAAACAAAGAAAAAGTCAGTGCATAATTATCAGGTATTTATGAAAATCTTTTTAAATATACTCTAGTTATATGTATATAATATTAATTGTATTATACCTTATTAAATAAATACTCTCCTAACTTGGCTCCATGAAGTTCATATCAAAGATGAATTACACCATCAATTTATTTCAACAGGAAAATAAATCCAACTGCAGAACAAATTTATTCTTAATAAACTATTACATTTTTCTTGACTGAGAATCCTCATTAAAATGTAAATGAGCTGTTTATGAAGTATCAGTAAGTTCAGCTGTAGAAAGTTTATTGTTATTACTTAAAAAATTGTTCAAATTGTTAAAACATGTACAATGCAAGTAGAATGTGAATCCCAAAATGTAAAATTTGAAAGATTTAATATTTGCAACATGGAAATTTCATATTAGATTAATTTTTTCCTGTTTAGCCTCTGGGAATTACCGTTCTGGTATTACTTCAGAGTATGTATGAGTGTAAAAGAAGTGTAGTTTTGTATCTATCTCAGTTTGACCATTTCTGAGATGTGTGGTTAATTGAAACCCAACCACCAAAGAACACCGGTATCCATGATCTAGTATTCAAATCCGTACAAGAGTACGGATACTTGAGTATCCACAGAGTTTAAGTCCTAGTAAGACTTGAACTCTGGAACTCTTGACTTCCAAATCAGCTGATTAGGATTCACCATTAGACCAAGCCGATGGGTTACATATTAAATTGTTAGACAAAAATATCATAACCAGATGTTATTTATACCAATACAATTTACGTATTTTGATTTTTCTTTAAACCTGATAATATAAGCATTATAGAGGTAAAAACTGAAATGATTCCTAATGCAGAATTCATAAGATTTAATAAATAGTACAGGTGATTACAAATGAAATATACACTTTTGATAGCTTATTAAACATTTATTTTTTTAGGAGTTGAGATGATACTAACATGATTATATAGAAGATTCTTTAAGCACCATCAAAATTATGTCAGCTGACAGAAGCCAAACTTACTATCTGAGGTCCTATTAGTTAAACACAGACCTCCTACTTCTATTAAAAATATTTTTATTTCATTTAAATTTTTAAAGTAGATTTATTAGGCCATGCAGTGAAGATTATGAAATCAACCTGACTTGCTATCAAGTCATTAAAAATTGCATCGATAATGTAAAACTTACATAACATGCTTTCTATAATAATATGATATTGTTCCATCAGTTTGTTCCTTTAAGAGATAGATCAATCATATTAAAGTGACAAATTTGCTCTTAAAAGTTGTATAACACATTCAGGTTTATTGATCACACCTACTGCATGTGTGATAAAAAAACATTTACTGTGTTGTATTTTGTGTGTAAAAAAATTTATAGTTTATGTGTACAACTAAGTGTACTAAGTAAAACAAAGTGTAAAAAAGTTGTGATTTATGGTATCCTTAGTAGTAAATGCTGAACTGAATGTTTTTTTTTTTTAAATTATGATAATCATAAAGAATTCACATCACATCCAGGAGTGTGTATGGTGATATCACCAAACTTTGAATTTATTTCTTTTTATGTGATTTTTAAGTAGGTTTATTCATCATTTCCATAGAATTGATAAATTGATGGCAAAAATAAGTGAAGGAATTTAAGAAAAGTTTTTCTTCAGGCATTACAGATACAAGATAGCAGCAACAAATATACTGAAAACAGCTCAGCTAAAAAAACTGTTTTAGTAAATTTTAAATGATATCAACTACATCATATCTTAATTTTATAGCTATGATAATAACATATGAATAACAAAATTCTTTGATATAACTAAAAATGGCAGTCTGCCATTTTTTTATAACTAAATAAATTGGCAATGAAACTGGAGAAAGTATTTGTTTAATTTTTGTGACCCATAGGGTTAAGTTATTAAGCATGGCTTTACCAACTGTCAGACTATCCTTATGTCAATATTGAGGATGCTACTCCTTCGACGTTCCAAATGATAGAACTACAGCTTTAATGCATGTGGTTTACTGCATACAAGGTTGTTTTCAAGAAATGATTTTTATTAATATAAATCATGAATGTCATGTGTAATTTTTAGAATTATTTGTATATTTTAATAACAATTATATGATTACTATTACAGCACTATTAAACTCTTCTACTTCCTTTAGTACATTTTAATACGTTTTTAAGAAAATATATACCATAACTAAAATTTATATGGATGAGCAGTTAAACTGCGATGTGTAAATATACCATACATATTCCAAAGTCTGCTATTTTATTTTTAAAAATTATCATTGACAGTTTCTATGGACAAAAATTGATTTAATTACTTTGTCACTGTAATGCTTAAATAGATTAAAATTATCATCAGTGTAAAAGAACATAGCTACTTTACTATTTTTGTTAATAGTGGTGAAACTGGAGCAGGTAAAACCGAAAGTACAAAAGTGTTATTAGAATATTTGGCAGCACAAAGTGGAAAAAAAACACAAGTTGAACAACAAATTATTCAAGCAAACCCAGTTCTTGAAGGTAAAATATAAATCTTTAAAAATTGATTGATTATAGATAATCATAAAATAAAAATATAATATTTAGATTAAGTTAATTTATAATCTATGCGGATACTTTCTTTAAGACTCATTTTCATTAGAAAACTTGGGTTTAACTGATTTTGATAGCATGATACAGTTGAATATACAATTAGACAAACATCTGTGAGAATACTTTTGCTACTAGATGACATTAACATGAAAACAAAACTAGAAATGTATCTGAGTAATAAAAACATTACGTTTACTTAATGTTTTCATTGAATGAAAAGTGTTTGATTTCTTTAGAAATCAAAAATGGTTGGAAAGATCAGCAATGAGAAGCCTAATTCCTTTAACAGCACAAGTTCTGTAATGTTTAAAGGTTTACAGGTTCTGTAATATTGTTCTGAACAATGGGTCTGTAGACCCATGTTCTAGTACAATTTTCTAGCTAGTGTTACACTAATTCTGCGACTTACTTGGATCCAATGAATTCTGTCTTAGAACCCTTTTTTAGCATGCTTAAACCAATAATATATAAAACTGATTAAAATTTAATTTTCTAAGTACTGCCTAAATAGTCAATAACACTATTATATGTTATTATGTAACAAAGGCGGGATTTATTACTTCTGGTAGAGGATTATGATAGTTATAGCACAGCCATTCTATAACTAATTTACTTCAGGCTTTCCACTTAATAAATTATTATAAATTATCATTAAGATTGCAAAACTGGATAAAAATAAATTTGTTTAACAAAATGGATAATTTAATATTTGGCCTTATAAAAAAAAATTATTATATGATTTGCTTTTAGTATTGATCAGAGCAGCTGATCTATGATTTTAGTATATCATTTTAAAATAAATTACCAAAAATAAATGCAAGGAATGAGACATAATATTCTATGAGAATCAGCCCATAGGTTGATTTTCCTCCCCAGCACTACTATTCACTGCTATATAAATGCTTAGATAGCATTACAGAGACATAGTAGATCAAGGGTTATAACATAAATAATCAGTTCCTTTTCCCTATGAAGAATACACTATCTATTACAAATGACTGGTATGCAACCACATGAAAATGAATACTATATAGAATTATTTCTTACTATTTTCTGAATAATGATCACTGAATAGACAGATTCATGATGTAGGGTAAACCACAAACTCTTTTTGTGCATATTTTCATCAGGATAAGAAAGTACCTATAAGTAAAAGTAATGTCTGCAATATCAAAATAATATTAAAATATTATTATCAAAATTTTTTTTTATTCAAACACATCTTACATTTATGGATTAAAGTAAACTACAGCAGTGTCTATTTTTAACATGACACTTGATATACTTGCGTAAGTAAGTCTATACTTGTACACAGATATGCTAAATACAACTATATCATCATACAACTTATATCACATTGTTTATTGTATGATATAATTAAGATGTTAAGAGGTGCTTAACAAAATATATTCTATATAACTAATCATAGGAGTAATTTGGTTTGTATAAAAGATTAATGTTGAAATCAATTGTAAAATGCATTTCATGTTGTTTCAGCATTTGGAAATGCAAGAACAGTACATAATGACAATTCCTCAAGATTTGGTAAACTGATAGAACTAAATTATAATGAATTAGGTTCATTAGAGGGTGCTTCTATTCAACAATATCTTCTTGAAAAATCTCGAGTAACACAATTAAAAATAGGAGACCAAAATTATCATATATTTTACAGTTTGATTAGAGGGCTTTCTTGGAATGAAAAATGTGAACTGGATCTGAAATCTTGTTATCAGTTTGATTATTTAAATAAGGTACGCTAGTCAATTCAGTAAACCAATAATTACTCCAGTAAATCTATAGTTACATTAAATATTAACATAAAATCAGATATTTATATTAAGAAGTATTCCACGTATAGAGCTTTTTTTTTAAAATTGACTAAGTACACTGTATTTTAAGGTGAATGCTGTAAATAATTAACCTGTATGTGAGATTTTTTTGCTCTTTGTACCTGTATCAGTAGTAAAAGCTTTTGATAATTTTTACCATAAAATAAATTGTACTGTGTGTATATATGTATATATATATATATATATACAAGGTCTGTAAATAAAGTAATAAGATTAGTTTTTTTGGGCAGCCAAAGTGGCAACACTGTAAAGTTACTAGTAAACATATGGTAATATGAAAAGCTGATTTATATTAGGTATTAATATTTTTAGTCTATTGTTGCCATGTAAGACGTAAAAAACTTTTGTGAATCATGTTTTTGTTGTGCATTACAAAAATGAGTGATACTAATTATGAGCAATATTGTGCAATCAAGTTTTATGTTTCAGTGAGAATGCTACTGAAACTTTTTCAAAATTGAAAAGGGCATATAGAGATGACACTCTGTCACAAGCCCAAGTTTTTAGGTGGTTTAAAGCATTTTCAGATGGCCAGGAATCAGTTGTGGATGATCTACACTCTGAAAGACCATTAACGTCAAAAAATGATAACAATGTTGAGCGAATCAGAGATTTGATACGGTACAACTGGTGATTAACTGTCAGAATGATTGCAGAACAATTGAATTTGAACTGTACCACAGTACATCAAACTTTGACAAACCAATTGAACATGAAAAAAGTTTGTGTAAAATTGGTCCCAAAAAACCTCACTGTTGAATAGAAAAACAACAGGGTGTAAGTGTGCCAAGATGTTCTAGGGCGAATTAAAACTGATCCTGATTTTCTAAAAAATGTTATTACTGGTGATGGATCTTGGATATTTGAGTATGACCCAGAAACAAAACGCCAGACTAAGGAGTGGCACACTTCAAACCCACCACGTCCCAAAAAAGCAAAAATGAGTGAATTAAAACCATGCTAATTTGTTTCTTCAAAATAGTAATGGCACTCTCCATAAGGAATTTTTGCCTACAGGACAGACTGTAAATAAATATGTTTAAGAATATCTTGAAAAACTGCGGAAAGAGTTGCCCACATGAGACCAGCCATCAAAAACAACTGGATGCTATATCATGACAATGCACCTTGTCACACTGCACTCTCAATTAATGAGTTTTTGGCAAAGAAAAATATTCATGTAATTCCTTAATCACCTTATTCACTTGCCTTGAGTCCCTGTGACTTTTTCCTGTTCCTGACTTTACAAAAACACCTCAAAGGACACCATTTGGAAGAGTAAAAAACATTTTTAAAAAATGTAACTGACCATCTGAAGGATGTCATGATTTCTGAGTTCCAACACTGCTGTGAAGAGTAGGAAAACCATTTGATGCGTTGGTGGCTTCCCAAGGGAACTATTTCGAAGGCGCTAGAGTCCATGTATAACTGGATTGTAAATAAAAAATTTTTCTGAACCATTCTCATTATTTTATTTACAGACGTTGTGTATATATATATATATATATATATATATAAAATGTGTTATGTGTGTGGGCACATGCACACTCTCAAGCGTGCATGAGAGAGAGAGTGTGTGACCAAGCAACAGTGAGTGAGGGAGATAGGGAGGAGGATGCATACTTGTTTGATTACAATACCACAAATACTTTCAGTTACTTTTCATATGTACTAGATAAAGATTACTTTTATAAGCTTAAAAGAATATTTAAAATTACATGAATAACCTAGGCCCATAATCAATTGTTTTAGATAAAAGTTATTTTTAAAGTGAAAAGTATTATTTTTAAATCTAGCAGTGAACTGTAAGTTATGGAAATTTATTTGAAAATGAATAAAAATGTATATATAATGTATAATGTATACACAGGGTCATTCACGGGAACCGGATGTTTTTAAAATAATCATAAAAAATTGAATATTTACTTTAAAAAAGTTTTATTGGTACTGAAACACTTGTTAAATCAAAGCATTTGTTACTTACTCATGAACGAAAAATTACGTCCGGCAAGCGATGTCCATTTTAGGCAATACATTGTTTTAGCCTTTCACGGTAACTGGCTTCAATTCTTTGCAGCATGTCTACATCAATCTGGGTGACGTGATGACGAATTGCGATCTTTAGGTCCTCCAATGTACGCGGTTTATTGCCGTACACACGCGATTTCAGAAACCCCCACAGAAAAAAATCACAACTACTCAAGTCGGAGGACCGAGTGGGCCAAGGAATGTCGCCGAATCTGGAAACGATCCGTCCCGGAAACAAGTTACGGAGAAGAGCCATCGTTGCCCTCGCTGTGTGCGCTGTAGCTCCATCCTGCTGGAATAACACATTTTGAAAATCGATTCCCTGGTTTCGTAACTCGGGGATGAAAAACGTATTCAACATCGCAATGTAACGATCAGCTGTTACAGTTACGGCAGCGTCATTTTCTTCAAAAAAATATGGTCCAATAACACCGACCTTTCCTATTGCACACCAGACAATCACCTTTGGGCTATGAAGTGGTCTCTCGTGAAGCTGATGTGGGTTTCTTTCTGCCCAATACCGGCAATTCTGTTTGTTGACGAAGCCATTCAGATGAAAATGGGCTTCGTCACTCATTAACAATAACAAATTTTCATTTTCTTCAAAAATGGTAAGCATTTGTCGACAAAATTGTAATCGCTTCGTGAAATCTTGCTCGTTTAACTGCTGCACGACGGCTATCTTGTAAGGATGGAAATGCAGGTCTGTATGCAGAAACCGTCTTACCGTACTGTGCTCATTTGAAGCGCTGCTGAATGCCTCTGAATTGAGTGGCGTGGGCTTCTGACAATGGCTTCCCTTACTCGTTCGATGTTCTCCGGAGTGCTAGCAGTTCGTCGGGGACCCGGTGGTTTTTTCTTCAATATTGAACCGCTTGTTCGAAGGTTGTTTACCCATCGCAATATTGTGTTACGAGAAGGGACACTTGCATTTCGTTGGATATTAAACTGACGGCGGAAATCTCGCTGAACAGCAGTTACGGATTCGTCATTTCGTACAAAACTGTCATACGCATACATACGTTGGTCTAGCGTCCACGGCTCCATCTCAACGACTAAAATGTAAATGCTATGAACAAAGGAAACGTCAGACACCAGCCACGTGACCCTCCCACCACGAACGCCCGAGTACAACCCATTTCAAAAACATCCAGTTCCCGTGAATGACTCTGTATATACATTTTTATTAATTTTCAAATAAAATATATATGATTTTATTAAATAGCTTTCCACTGCTGAAATGTCAAAAAGTAAGAAATACTAATATGATTAGTAATGAAAATTATGCACTTTGTAATGTTATTGTCGTTCTTTTGCATATAAAAGAATACAAATTAAAATTTATTCTTATTAATATCATATTTGTTCAATTAAAATTACCTTCAATTTTCAATTCTGGTTATATTTTATTATTTGTATTGGTTGGATTAATAAGGTCTTATAACAGAACCCTTGACAATAAGAGAGCTGAATGTTGTTGTTTGATGAAGATGTTCTGAAACATAGCTATGAAATATTAATACATAAACTAATCCATAATTATATATACAAATATGATATATGATCAAAAAATAATGAGAATTTTAATATTTATCAAAAAATATTTATTTATTTTTTTGTATTGATACTGTGCCCTTCAGTAGTAGTCCCCAGAGATGCAACCCATTTTTGCCAGCATTTCTTCCAGTCCTCACAACATTTAGGAAATTATAAAAAATTAAGAGCTTACTTAGCTATTTTTTTTCAATTTCATTTAACTTCACAAATTACTTTTTAATCTCTTAATAAAAACAATAAAGAATCACCGAGTATCTTGTCTGGAGAAATTGGAGGTTGTGGTATCATTATGACATTATTTTTGAGTGAATAATCACAAATTAATAGTGAACTGTAAACTGGAGCTTTTTTATGGTACAAAATCCAAGAATTGTTTTCCCACATTTGTGGTAATTTTCTTAAGATTGTCTCGTGTAAGTGATATAAAACTACTAAGTAATATCATTTGTTTATATAATCTTGTGGTGAGATTCGTAATGAATTATGCCATTAAAATTTAAAAAAAAAAAACAAAAGTAAAGAATACTCTAGCATTCAATCAAACTCAACATGCTTCTTTTTCTGATTCTTCAGGAAGTGTCCATTGGAATGGTAGGACTTTCATTTTAACATCAAAACCAAAAACCTACATTTCATCATCTGTTATGACATGTTTGAGTAATTCTGAGTCATTAGCAATGCTAATGACTCAGTGCTATTGTTCTGCAATATTTTTGAAATCATATTTCGCTGAAAATTCAACAATTTTAGAATGAATTTTGCTGCTACTGATTTCATACTCAAATTATC
This sequence comes from Lycorma delicatula, assembly GCF_047948215.1. Lineage (NCBI taxonomy): Eukaryota > Metazoa > Arthropoda > Insecta > Hemiptera > Fulgoridae > Lycorma > Lycorma delicatula. The sequence continues at coordinate 209,626,227 of NC_134456.1, forward strand.
AGTCAAATTTGTTTCACATGAGCTATTAGAGACTCCTAGCTCTTCACTGATTTCTGTAGCACTGATTTGATGATTATTGATCACAATGTTCTTTATTTTGTCAATATTTTCATCAGTTGTTGATGTTTTAAGATTACCTTAACCTGAATAAATATTTTCATAAGTCGTTTATTGAAAGACAAAACTGTCATTTGAAAACTTGGCATGCTGAAAAACAGAAAATAACTGTCATGTTTTTTTAAGTAGCACACAAACACCAAAGATTCAATGCTACTAAATATTGGTGTAACAGCACTTTTTAATGTATATAATGACTTGAGAAATCCATTCATGCCAATCAAGGTCAGCTGTAGTCACAGAATTGAAACAACCTATCAGATCATTTATTATAAATGTATTTAAATTTCTATGAACAGACAAATTAACAGTCATTTTATTAATTTCTCCTTAATATTTAGATTTTATTAAATTTCAGACAGATCCTAAAGCATCAGTGGAAATAAATGAAGCAATAGATTTAACAAAGATAATGGCTGCTATGGATATTTTGAATTTTTCCAAATCAGATATATGGGAGATATTTAAAATGTCAGCAGTGGTTCTCCATTTAGGAAACATTTCATATAATTCAAATGTTACAGGTAAATCACATCCTTTTTCTATTGTAAGATTATTAATTATCTTGCAAAATATTATATTAATAATATAATTGATATTTATATTATATAATATAAATTACATATTAATATTAAATTATACTTCCACTTATTAAATTATACAATATTATAAGTGAGAGTCTCCAGCGATTTCTATTTGCTCACTGGTAAGGCAGCGTCTGTTCTCCACGTTAGGGGCGGCTGCGAAAGACATCTGTTCCCAATGTTAGAGGCAGCCTATTAATATGGTTGGGCAACCATATGCCTAGGTGGAAAGCAACGGGAAACTACCACCTTATACTATTACCCAGGAACATACATGATGATCCTTAAAGTTAAAGAACCTGGAGTTAAAGCTTCCCCTCAATCAGTCCGGGAGGGGGAAACATCGAGGTCACGTGCAGATAAAATTAGGATTGGAACTTGAAATGTTTTGATGTTACTTAAAGTAGGAAAGATAGAGAATGCAAAAAGAGAAATGGAAAAGAATAGGTTGGATGTGCTGGGTTTGAGTGTAGTGAGGTGGGAAGGAATGGGGAGTTACAGAGTAGAGGTACAAAATCTTTTATTCAGGCAGAGAAAGGAGTGGTGAATATGGAGTGGGAATTTTGCTGAGCCCACAGATGACAGACAGTGTAGAAAGAGTAAGATATGTCAATGAAAGAATGTTGTTGTTGAGATTGAAGGGCAAAGGAAAAGATCTAGTGATAATACAAGTGTATATGCCAGCAAGCCAGCATCAAGATGAGGAGCTTGAAGAATGCTATAATAAGATTCAGGAACTGATAGATGGAGACAGGAGAGGAGCTTACATTATAGTGATGGGAGATTGGAATGCGATGGTAGGAGAAGGATCAGAGGGAAATTTTGTGGAAGACTTTGAGTTAGGTATAAGAAATGCAAGAGGGGCAAAATTGGTGGATTTCTGTAAGGAGAACTCGTTCGGTAATTGGTAATACACTATTCCAAGCCCACAAGAGACACTGATACACATGGACATCAAGAATACATGGAGAGAGGTACCTGATAGATTACTTTATGATAGAAAATAAGTATAAAAATTGTTTAAAAATTCAATGTATCCAGGTGCAGATATAAATTCGGACCAATATCTTGTGGTGGGAGAGTTACGGATGAGGATAAAAAAGTGAACAAAAGAAAAAGAGTAGAGAGGTTAAATAGGGAGGTACTGAAAGATGGAGACAAAGGGAAAGGCTAAAGGAAAATTATTTGGTAAATAGAGGGCGAAGGGAAAAGGACACAGACCCAAATATAAGATGGATGTATATGAAGGAGGATCTAATGAATGCAATCAAAGATGCTGGGGGTAAAAAGCAGACTAAGAGGATAAAGAAAGAATGGGTTACAGAGGTACGCTGGATAAAATGGATGAGAGAAGAAAGTGGAAGAATGTCAGGACTGAAGAGAGTAAGAAGATGTATAGGAAACTAAATAATGAATTAAGAAGAGAAACAGAAAGGGCGCAGCAAACATAGTTGATGGAGAGGTGTGAAGATATTCAGAAATTGGATAGGGTAGGGAAGTTTGAGGAGATGTATAGAGTAGTTATGGAACTGGTATTTAAAAAGGGAAAAGGTAAAACTAGAATGGAAATAGCGACAAAAGATGGGGAGGTGGTTGATGGGAAGAACAAGGTTCTAGGTAGATGGAAACAATATGTGGAAGGACTTTACGAAGTAGATAAGAGACCAGAAATCCTAGGAATTGAAAATGAATCGGAAGTGTGTGAGGAGGAGAAAGGTTGTTACATTATGGAGGAAGAGGTAGAAAAAGCCTTAAAGGAAATGAAGAACAGGAAAGCATGTGGAGTCGATTAAGTACCAGCTGAGCTATGGAAAGATTTAGGGGAAAGGGGAATTAGAGATATCACAATCCTGTGTAATTTGATATATGATAGTGGTGACTGGCTGGAAGATTTCGTGACTACTATTATGGTCCCAATCGAAAAGAAGAGTAATACATTGAAATGTGAGGAATATGGGACCATTAGCCTTATATCGCATGCAGCTAAGACACTACTAAAAGTCTTGAATGGAAGACTTTATGGAAGACCAGAGAGATCAATTGGGAAGAGCAGTTTGGGTTTAAAAGGTGGAAGGGAACAAGGGATGCAATAGGATTAATAAGAGTGATCAGAAAAAGATACATTGAAAAGCAAAGAGATATTTATGTGGTCTTTATAGATCTGGAGAAAGCATTTGACAGGGTGGATGGGATAAATTGCTGAGCATCTTAAAGGAAAAAGCAGTCGCTTGGAGAGAAAGGAGATTAATAAGAAATCTGTAGTTGTCACAACTAGGTAAAAATAAAGATTGGTAATGAGAGACATGGGGTATTAGGAAAGGAGAGGAGAGAAGATTGGAGGCCTTTGAAATGTGGGTTTGGAGGAGAATGGAAAAGATCAGCTGGATGGAAAGAGTTCGGAATGAGCAGGTGTTTCGTAAAGTAGGAGAAAAGAGGGTGGTAAATGAAATTATAAAAAGAAGAAAACGCAGTTGGTTGGGACACTGGCTGAGACGTGACTTGTCACTGGCTGAGTTGGTGATGGCACTGTAAGAATTTGTAACAGGGGAGAAAGCAAGAGGTTGGAGATGAATGAAAATGATAGACAATATAAAGGGAAGAAAGTTACTATAAAATGAAACGGATGGCACAGAATTGAGCAGAATGGAGGGCGGGCATGTGAAAATCTGCCTTTGGGCAGAACACTTATTATTATACAATATTATATTAAGTTGTAAAATTTACATATTAATACATTCTAGCTTTTTTTGAATAAAATATTATAGGATTAGTTACCAGGAATTAATTTTATTACAGATAACATAGAGGGAACTGATGTCAAAGAAGGACCAAGTTTAGACAATGTGTGCAAATTTCTACAAGTACAAAAAAAGCAACTTAAAGACACATTAAGTAAAAAAGCTCTATACGTCCAAGGACATAAAACAGTAAGTTCTGCAATGATTTTTAACAAAATATCATCATTTAATTATTTAATTAAATTTAGAAACACAGGATTAATTTATAACCGAGTAAATCTTCATTTCTATAAATTTTAAGTCATAAAATTTCAACTCTATTACAATATTATGATTCTGTTTAATCATCATGAATTGTCTTCAGAATTCCAATAACTTCTGGAATTTCAAAATAAAAGATGTTATTTTGATTTATTATTGAAATGTTAAAAAATAAATGAAAATTATTAGCACTCTTATAATTAAATAATCATAGTAAACATTAATAGACTGAGAAAGTATGATTTTCTTTTTGTTAAACTTTTAAAAATAATCACATAAAGAACAACTTGATTATTTTTTTTTTATTATTTCACTCACAACTTTTTGAGCAGTTTGATAATATATGTTTAAAGAGATTTATGCAAAACATCATAAAAGTTAATAATTCTGAAATTAAAATGGAATAAAACTCACTCATTTTACATTATGAAACTTATATTTTTGATAAACAGATATATTATGTACTTGGAAAATACTGAATGACTAATGAAATAACTAAGTAAATCAGAAAAACTTAAGATGGGTTTACATTACATATGACATAAGAAGGAATTGTTTACATATAATTAGCAATAGATAATTTTGCATGATATTGTAGAAAGAGAGTGAGAGAGAGAAAGAAAGAGACTGATATTGACATTTATTACTGTCTAGGCCTCTAAATGTTACCCACTAGGTTGGTCTAGTGTGAACAAGTCTTTGCAAATCGGCTGATTTCAAAGTCGAGGGTTCCAACATTTTCAAATCCTAATGAAGACAGTTACTTTTATACAGATTTCAATACTAGATCATGGATTCCAGTGTTCTTTGGTGGTTGGGTTGAAACCCACACATCTCAAAAATGGTCGACCTAAGATTGTACAAGACTATACTTCACTTACACTTGTACATATCATCCTCTGAAGTAATACCTGACTGTGATTCCCGGAGGCTAAAGAGGAAAAAAGACCTCTAGATGTTAAAAAAATAACAACATTTCTGCAATATTACAATAAATTAATTAGTAACTTAATCTAATTATTTTCAAATTTTTAAAAATTTTATAGCAATTTTATTCTCACCGTCATAGGTTTCCACTTCCACTAATTTAAAAACACATCGAGTATTCCCATAAGAGGTGTGTTTATGTGTGTGTGTGTGTAGGTTTGTTGTCTGTTAACAGCCACCAACTACATGGGTTAACATCAATCAATATCAGTGCCTGTTGAATTATTTGATATAGTACAGTAAACATTCGTTAAATAATTACTTCCAGGGATTCATCCACTGATCTTCCTCAACCCATATTACTGCTTCTGTTCACAATGAATTCACCAACTACACATTAAAAGGTTAGAAGAGTATAGTTTACTAGTTAGCCATTAAGTGTTATGAAAATTTTGTTGTGTACTTTTTTAGAATTCATAATTCATAATTTTCTCTTTTTAACATTTTTTTTTTTGAACTGCTGTAACATCTGTTTTTTTTTAAACTGAAATATAGACTCCTAAGTGAGACATTAAATTAACCTGTTCATAGAGACCCCTCTGCAGATGCACATTTTCTTCTTCTACCCTGCTCTTTCCTTACCCTTTATCCCTTCTTCATGGATACTTATAATGAGAGCTGCATTGGTTGTTACCTCAGTTCTATCGGTGGAACTATGCTACAGTGAAGTGTTCTGCCATCATACTTTCATGGTAATGGTTTTCATAACCTTCCTATGTATTATAGGCTGGTGGTAGTAAATTTTCCATTTGAAAATTTACTACCACCCCTATTTCTGTAGTTATTTATTTCTCCATTTCTGAATTTTCTCTGTTTCATTACTGGAATTACACAAAGACCCAAATTAGATGGCTGAGGTGTCTATTACGAAAAGTCTCATCCTATATAAATCTAAGAGGAATAAAGAGTAAAAAGTATTTAACAGGCACTCAGCTTTGTGAAATATTAGCAGAGTATAAATTGTTACTCTAAATTTAAATATAAAAGAGCTTCATCAGAGTTTATTATTCACCAGCCTCAGCATAATAAATAAATAAGAATCACTTCTCAGAAACAGATGACTTGAAGTTGTACAAATATAATTGCCAAATTGTAATTGAGTGATGATTTTTTTTAACATAAATTCAAAATAATTGTTTTTATATATTAGTTGAGATTAGAAAGCCTGGCTTCACCCAATAAATACCTCTCCCCCAGGTTGAACTTTTTGTTAAGCTACTGAATAGGAAACAAGAATCCTTAGATATCTGCATTGGCAGAGTAATAAACCTCTCTAATGGCAGCACAATAAATCTTACAGTCCCCACATCCTTTAATGGGTCCAGTGAATGTCTAGCTAAGACCAATAGAAAACTATCAGGTAGGAAGAGTCAAAAAAAGGGTGCATGTAGAAAGGACAATCTCGTCACAAATGAACTACATAATGAAAAAAACCACCCTCACCCAGAAAATACTTCAAGGCATTTCCAGTCCATCCATCCTGCCTGAAATCTGATTTTTATTCAGTGATTTTTACTCAGGATGGGGTCAACACATTGGTGATTAACAATTTTGCATTGACCGGCTCAAATAAATGCTGAAATAGATTTTCCCCTAAATATATTGAAAAACTATCTGCGAACAGAGATTTGGGTTTTTATAAGAAAATCTGTGCCAATACCCTTAATTGTATTATGGATGAGAGTATCCAAATGAACTATAAAAACTGTTGAAGTAGACTGTCATGTAATATATTCATAAAATGTAAATATAAAAGTAATATAAAATATAAAGATTGCATAAAACATAAATACTTAAATTCTATAAAATAAACCACCTACAACAGAATATTGATATAAGACTCTTATTTTAATTTTTCATTAAAGTACTTTCACAGGATCCCTCATCCTCAGTCATGACTGAAATAATTCTGTTATTGCAAAAAAAAATTTCAATAAAATAAAAATAATGAAAATTGCATATTAATTTACACAATGATTATTGCAATTTTTATAAGATCATCTTCGTAAAACATTGTCTGATGGTTTATCGAATTGAAATTTTGTTTGTATTTGTTTATATAATATTTTTCTAATATATTTAATTTCATGTCATCTTTATTAATTTCTAATATTTCTAAACTTGTGATAACATAAATAGATGTCTATTGTTTATTAGATGGTCTGCCATATTAGATAAACCTAATTTATTATTTATTTCCTAATTTTTACTTTTTTTTCCTAATTTATTATTTTATTTTGTAATTTCTATAATGTTCAAATATAAATACAAACAAAATTTCAATTCAATAAACCATCAGACATTGTTTGAGGCAGATAGTCCTACAAAAACTGCAATAGCACCACTCATAAATTAATACATAATTTTCATTAATTTAGTATTTTTATTTTATTTTTAATATACAATAACAAAATTATTTCAATTATGACTGAGGATGGGGGAAACTGTAAAAGTACTTTAATAAAAAATTAAAGTAAGTTACATCTTATCTCAATATTCTGTACTAGATGGTTTATTTAATATTATTTAACAGTACTGAGGATTAATCTTAAAAGTATTAATTTCAGTAAAATTTAAATAATACATATATGATTTCATTTTTATTCAGGTAACAGAAGTCACTAAAGTTCAAGCAATGATGACAAGAAATGGTTTTGCTAAAACGTTGTATGATAAACTATTTAATTACATCGTAAATAAGATAAATATAGCAATATTCAACAAGAAGTGCCCCAGAAAATATTCAATAAGAATACTGGATATATATGGCTTTGAAAACTTTCAGAATAATAGGTATGAGACAATTGTTTTCCATTTGCATATTAAGCAAAAGAGAAAAAAACAGTGTAGAGTAGAGTAGTGGTGACTCGCTACATTCACATCATGAGTAAATCATTGCTTTATAGTTAGTTAAATATACTGTTCAGAAAGGCTAAATGCAATTATTTATTATTTTAATACAGGTAGGTAAATTAAAAAAATTCAGACAGCCTACAACTGAAAAGTTATCTATTTATATACTTTGTTTGGTGCAATAGAATTTGTTGAAAAACATGAAACATTGTAACACTTTAAAAAGTTTGTAATTTTTAATAATTTTAAAAATGTTATTTTCAATTAAAAAGGAACTGGGAGATAATTAGCGGTACCTTCTTTAATGTGACAAGAATAAAATTTATATTTGAACACCCAAACCTGACCAGGATTTAAGCCTGTGATCCTGCGGATGATCCACAGGATCCTGCGGATGAGATAAATTTCATTTTTCTACAGATTGAGATGTAACTTCTTTAGAACTGTATTTCATCAGTGCAAATTCATAAAAATTTGATGACTGCTTAAATTTTAATATTTAAAAATTAATATTTTAATATTTATAAATAAGCTTATATTTGTCATGGCATTGAAAAGAATGTTACACTTGTTATAATGTGCACGCATTTGACTGATAAAAGCAATAAATTTTTCATGAATCTAAACAATTAATATTAATTTAAGTAAATATTGATCAATTTAATTTAAATAAAATATGAATTATAGTAAATAAGCACAGTTAAACATATTTTAGCAGTGCTTTTTATGTAAAAATATAAGAATTTAACTGGCCGACATATGCAGATCAAGGTGAGTGTACAAGAATTTCTCCTAGCATTGCTTAATGTAATATTTATGTGAAGTGGAATTTACAGCAATAAATTTCTAATTATTTTTCAAATTTATTATTTATATTTTTAATTAATATACTAAAAATTTGGTTTAGGCAATTTGGTTTAATTTTTAAATTTCATTTATTACTAGAGTCATTGAATAAGTTTTTAACTGATGATTAACAATTTCTGTTCAAATATTCATTTACATTTGGTAGATTTTCATGATAAAAAGTTATGTCATTAACATTAACTGTTATTTAAATGTTCCTTAAACACTGCCGTTAATCTTTTGGTTACTCAAAACTCAATATAGCTTGGATGTCAAATACTTTGCTGGATGTTAGCACTGGATTTAAACTGATCTTTAACAAAAAAAACACTTCTGTTATTTTTCATTCCCTACAAAGGAGACATCTAGGGTTGCCATGAATTAGCTACTCAATATTTTTTTAAACAAGATCTCCATCTTATTCATTTACAAACCCAAATTCAATTAATTTTTTACGATCATTCTATCTACCATTATTTTATAGAATTTTGTAACTTTTTACTAGTCTATTCAAGTAATTTGCCAAATGAACCAGGGACTATTACATACAACATATTTGTTTCACAGATTACTTTGCAAATAAAATGTAACATTTTATTGTATACTAAACAGTCTTTGTAACTGCTTTGAAACTGGTATTAACAGAAACATAAGTTACAAGCCCACATTGTGAGGTACTTGACAGTGTTTTCACCAGACACTTCAGATTGTTGATTGTGTCATAAAAATCCTTCACTGCTTCTTATTCATTTAGTAAATCCTATAAATTCTCTTTTACATTGGTCCTTTGAGCCCCAGAGAAAAAAATATTTTTGGAAAGCCAAAAACAGATTTTGCTGGGGGCCTGGCTAAACAATCTAATGAACAAAATCCAGTAGATCTGCTGATATAGCGTGAACAAGTAGATGCTAGCAGTTCATAAAAAATAAACTGTAAGAGAACAGTAAAAAAATAGCAAGAAGCAACTTAATAGTACAACAATTTTTCTATATAAAAGAATAGAAAGTTAATTACTGAAATAATTCCTTTTTATAAATATTATTTTGTTTTAAAATGAACTAGCATATTGTTCATGTTTGTTTTTTTTAATAAATTTATACTTCAAGTAAATATAAAATGTAGCTAAGAAGATCCTCAAATTCCAAGATAGGATTTCCTAATAGACTATGTTGGACATAAATCTGGAATTGATAAGAGAGTTTTCAGGGTTACAGATATATAGAACTGGCAACAAAGGAAACGGTTTCCTCAGTTCTATGCCATTCTCTAATATACTGTATCTGTGACTTTGTTTAGGTCATCATTAAACAGATAAATTGATCAGGAACAGTGGAAAAATTTTCTTTACAAAATTTCAGCTTTCTGGAACCAGAAAACAAGAGATATTAGTAAATGAGTGTTGTTTTACTTTTTTTTTTTAAATTATGATATAGACAGCACTTATTCAAAAACAGTATTAATTTAATTTTTTTTTATTGTAAACATATATTTGAGATTATTTGGAAAGTAAGTAAGTTTTGTTATTAAAAATACACATAACTTTCAACAGAGTAATTTTATTATTACACAGAAGAGCATATCTTAAAACTTCATTTCTGCATAATTTCTACCAACATTAAGGCACTTCACATATCGATTCAATAATAATTAATTATCTCATACAGAACAGATCAACAGGTTCACTTGATCATTAGCAACAGACAATTGCATGAATGGCTTCTTAATTACATGATTTAATGCAAATTACTTTTCAATATTATTCTATTTTATTGTAATATTTTCAATATTATTAAATTATTATAATTGAAAGTTTCAGTTCCATTATCTTTTACCAAATTGTAAACCTTTTAAAAAAATCAAATTTATTAACACACAAAAAAATTTAATTTATAATTTTAAAAAATTATTATTTTTTTAAAAAAACAAAAAAAATGTTTGTACAATAGTTGGGATTTGCGAAATAATGTACTAGGACTATGCTGCATATGTTGTCCTCACAAATTTTACAAAAACTTTATTACATGAAAAAATATTACTGACAGCAATGAATGATACACATTACTTATAAAATAAAAAAAAATGATAATAAACACATTTTACTCAAAAGTCCAACTTGTCTACTTAGGTTCGTTCGTAGAACCGCTATTTCATAACTACTTGACAAACCAGAAATTAACAAAATATCTTACTAGTACATATGATACTAAATAATTGGCCAATCCAAGATTAGTTTTAATTATAATTTTTCCATTTTAATAATAATATTTTTAAAGTTATTTTATTTAAAAAAATTAATCGACGATTAATTAATCTTCTAGTAGATTCAAGAATGTTTCTTACGGAGTCGCCTTTTATTTAAAATTCTCATACCTGTGTTCCTTATAATTCATGGTTTGTATAATTTCATGATCAGTTTTTTTATATACTCACTACATACAACTTGCCAAGACAAAATCACGCATATAACTGACGCTTTCTGATAGTGTCACATGTCTAACCCCACCACTATTTCTCCGAATTGTCCAAGTCTGTGTATGTGTATTCACACAAACGTAACTCTCTTTGCATAGAAAACGTTAGTACATTTTTCCAGCAGGATGTCATGTTTCTTAAAATTCTATTTTAAGAAAGAATTTAATAACAAATGAATCATGCTACTATTATTTTAACTTTTACGTTTTAACAAATATATCGTCCGTCGACGTATAAAAAATCCATATAACAAAATAGTTTAATATAAAATAAAATACAAATGAATTCACAAATTTGCATAACCCAATTTAATTTCATTTTAAACGTAGGTCAGAATTTATAATGGTTACATAATTTATTGCACGATAACATTAATAAAAACTATTTCCAGTTGACATCGTGTTATTTAATTTTATTCAGGAGCAAATGAAAAATGTTTTTTTTTTTTACAGACTGACTCTCAAGAATTTTTAACATAACTTGATATTTATGAATGGATTAGAATTAATGTCATTTTCTTTGTCATAAAATGCTTAATATTTTATGTAAAAACATAGCACTTAAATAAACCGATGGTTACAAGATATTAAAAATTAGAATGTTATATAGTTACCATTTTGTAATGGATTAAGAAATCAGATTCATTATTTTTGTACAAGTAACTTCTAACCCCAGCAGTAGAAAATATTTTTTTAGCTCGATACAATTAACAATTCCTGAGAAATAAATTTTTATATTTAAAATACAAAATGGTGGATAGCCGTAAACTAAGCGTTTCCAGCCATATGTTGATAAAAAGATTTTTCTTTATTTTGATCTGAGGGACCATCCCTTGAATTATATATATATATATATATATATAAAATTCTTTTTTTTCTAAAATCGATCCTTTCGGGAATCATATTCCTCTGCACTATACAAATTATATTAATCCGATCAAACCCAAGTACAGAATTAATAAAACAAAATAAAATAGGATGACAACTACTTTATTCCATAATCCAAGCAAGAGCGCTTTCACGAGTACCTCGCATAATCAGTTGCTCTATAATTTTTCAAATCTTTCGTTGCAAATTACACATGAAAATTATGAAAATTAAAATTATACATTGCAAATTGCATATTAAAATTTGAAATTGAGATTTATAATTGTTAAAAGATCCTTTTCCAATTAAATCAAAACAGAAATAAAACTAATTTTATTTTCTTTATATTCAAAATGTTTTAAATTGTAAATTAAAATTATAAAATTAAAAATTCCATATATACAAAATATGAAGTCGTTAATAAACAATTAAACTTATTAATTTAATTATATATATATATATATATATATATATATATATATATATATATATATATATATATATATATATATATATATATATATATATATTTAAACAAGATTATTGTGAATTTATTATATTAATAAATTATCAATTACAGTTTTGAACAACTTTGTATAAATTACACAAATGAGCACCTTCAGCAAGTGTTCGTTCGTCATATATTTAAAATGGAACAGGAAGAGTACACAAAGGAAGGAATAAAATGGGAACATCTAAGATTCATAGATAATGAAGAAATTTTATATCTTATTGGACTGAAACCATACAGCTTAATGATGATCATTGATGAGCAGTCTCAACTAATTTCAGTAAATATAAATTTATTTTACGTAATAAAATATATTAAAATGTACTGTCAAATTATAAATAGTAATTTATAGACTTAGCCAATTCTGATCTCATCAAGTTCCAGCACTAACTATTAATATTATATCATCGACTTCATCAATTCCTAATACAAAATTGTTATATTGATTGTTTTTGGTTGTATTAAGATTAATGAAAATATTACATTTGCTATATTTTGAAAGAAAATAATTGCAAAACTGGATCTCACTGAAATACAGTTTCGATTTACCCTTCACCAAGGACACACATTCTGATTTAGAAAATATACATATCTTGTATTCCTTGTTTATGTAGCAAAAATTAACGAGCTATAGATGTGTTTAGAAAGTCTAAATAAAAAATAATTAAACAGCTCTGAGTAAGGATGATGGGGATATTTAATTCTTAAGTTATGAGAAATCCTCTGCAAAAAAAAGATTAATGTTAATTAACATTTTTCATTAAATTTTACAGAGATAGTGACAGAGATCTATTTACTTACCTACTAGCCAACACCCACCCTTAGCTTTTGAGCCATTTGGCCTCGTGCTGATCAATAAAGACGAGCTTGTGTGAACTCCGGGCTTTGGGGTTGACCTTAGTCAACCCCAAAGTCTCCCAGCTCTTACTACCAATTGTCTCGGAGAGGCGTTGTTCGTTCCATCTGTTGACCGACGCTTCGACCCGGACCCTGGATGAACGCAAAGACGCGGGGCAACTAGATTAGGGTAGAGTCGTTCCTAACTTGGTCAGTTTATCGGCCTCCTCATTTCCACGTATGTTGACATGACTGGGTATCCACTGAAACATCAGCGTCAACCCGCGATTTCTCAGGCTTTCCAGTCTTCTTCTACACTCAACCGTCCTCTGGCAGTTCGTTTGGGTGTTGCGCGATAGATTATGTATAGTGGCTAGGAAGTCGACCAAAAACACTTATTTTAAAGGAGAAGTTAGCTTTTCCAGTTCGGCCGCAGCGGCGTGTACTGCTTCAACTTCGGCATCATAGTTACTGAACGAGCACCTACGGTTATATATCCCTGAAAAAACGGTAGTAGTACCCAGCCCCATCTCTGGTCTCTTTTCACGAGCAGAGCTTTGCGTTGTAAAAGTCTTTTTCATTGCTATTTTTGAGCTGGTGGTCGAGTGTGTACCTTCCCCAGTTTCACAATCTTCCTGTCTGAGAACTGTTACAACGGATGGATTTTCGCCCTTATTTTTAAGACGACTCACATCCTTTTCACGGGGATTCAGAGGATTTGGCGCACGATTAGTTCGAGCACCCCCCTCATCGCGGCGAAAAGAGTGGCAACGGCTCCTGGTCGCAAGAACGAGCAAAAGGTCCCCTGTTAAGAGCAAAAGGGCCTTTTACCCTTAGTCCTGCTCGCGCTCTTTTAGAGTGGGGGCCGTAATCTGTAACTGTGTGTTGATCTTTGATCCAGTAGCGGCGAAGAGGTGGAAAGAGTGACAGGAGAATACAGGTCTCCAGCTACCCGTGGCTCGCTGCGGGTCACGCTTGTTGGCTTATGCCCAATATCTCTAAATAGAAGGAATACAGCGATCATTTTGTTCTTAAACTATTAGGCCAGGGCATCTCCGATCATGACATATATTAGTGAGGTAGGTAAGAAGCCTAGCCGGAGGAAGGGGTCGGAGCTTTTACCTTCAACCTCCTCGAATACTGATTCTGACAACGATAGTTCAGAAGTAGATGTAGAGGTGACCACCGGGAGGGTATGAACCCACTTATTGAGGAGTTTTTGCAAGCCGGGGGCAGGCCTGGCAGCTCTGCTCCGTTGGCCTGTCATGTTTTGGCAGAACTGGGTGGCTTGTCCTCCTATTTAGCAAACCCCAAGTGTCCTAGTGCAGCTACCAAGAGGACATTATTGCTTCGTCTCAAATTCTTCCGAGCGGCTTTCACAGCTCTCGTCGAGGGTTTCGAAAATCTTGCCTCAAAGCCTAAAGAAATAACTGTAGCTCAGAAACCGGCCCCGGTCTCGATGCAAATTGGACATTGGAAACGGACAGCTGCCAGTCGATGAGACGTCTAGACGAATATCATTTCCTGATAATTTTTGTAATTTAGTAATATCGAAAGAAGAACTGATCGAAAAAGTATTTCCTGATATTCAGATTAATCATAGAAATCACGATTGGCTCAGTGAACGAGCTATCCTTGCCGCAAAGAATAAAGATGTCTATCGACTTAATAATGTTATTCAATCCAGAATTCAAAGTGAGGAAATTACATATAAGTCGATAGACACCGTTGTGGAAGCAGATGAAGTAGTTAATTATCCAACGGAATTTTTAAACTCACTTGATCTGCCAGGGATGCCACCACACATATTAAAATTGAAAATAGGTGTGCCAATTATCCTGTTGCGGAATATTAATCAGCCAAAACTCTGCAACGGCACGCGACTTGCGGTTAAGAAATTGATGAATAACGTAGTGGAAGCAACGATTTTAACGGGGCCTTTCAAAGGTGAAGATGTCCTCATTCCTCGAATACCCATGATCCCGACCGATACACCATTTCAATTTAAAAGATTGCAATTCCAAATTCGAAGGCATTTGCAATCACAATCAATAAAGCTCAAGGTCAATCTTTAAAATTGTGTGGTTTAGATTTAGATGCGGATTGCTTCTCACATGGACAACTGAATGTGCGTGTTTCCGAGTCGGCAAACCAGATAGCTTTTATATCTACGCAGACAGTGGAAAAACAAAAAAATATTGTATATCCACAAGTATAGCAAAATTAAACTTCTATGAAACGTATGCTTTGTTTTGTTTCTCATTTCTCATCCATGCAACCACAATGTGCCACAGCAAAGCGTGGCGGGTACTATATATATACATGTACTTAAGTACAACATGAGCATTCTAATGAGTATGTACTCATTTAAAAAAATAAATAGAATTTTTGTGGGTACTGGTATGGCTTTGAAACAGGACATTTGCTATGAAATTTAGTACATAATCAAACACCACTGAAAGTTAAGGGAAAAGTTCCTTCTACTCAATGTTATTACATTAAAAATGAAAACACACATGCCCATTCTGTTTCATACTTTTTGAAAATGCCAAATTTTCTTGTATGCTCTGACTTCTCTTCTAAAGTTATTAATAATGCTAAATCATGATTATCCATCTTGAATGTGTCCTAAAATATTTTTTAAACATACAAAACTAAAATATTTTAAAGGATGTCAAATCTAGAATGATCAGCTACATTACATACTCATTTATTAATTTTTACAGGGAACTGACGAAGCTGTGATAGTAAAAGCTAATAAGACTCATGCAAAAAATAAATATTACATTAAACAAAAATCTGATATTTCATGTTCATTTGGTATTTCACATTATGCAGGCGTTGTAAATTATTCTGTAGAAGGTAATTATTTCATATTTTTAATCCTCACATTAAATATTTTTATCTCACTTTATTATGAATGCTTGTGAATTGTGTATTATACTCCATGTTTTCATTAAGAGAACTTTTACTTTTGAAACAAAAGTTTGTGATGACAATTAAGTTGTGATAACTGCATAAAATCATGATTTTTATTGCAAGGCATAGACAAGGTTTGCTTTAATTTCATAACACTATTATTTATACTGCTTGAAATCTACATTAGAATCACTGCATAAAATAGTAGCACACTGTCGATTTTAAAATGGTCCAAGAAGCTTATAAAAGTAATGTAGATACTGAATGCAATGTTATAAATGTTGGGCAAATAGCTATAAAGATTAAAAAAAAATCAAGAAAACATTTCTAAAGGGTGAAATTTAGTTGATAATTTTTTTTAATTGAAACATCACTTATTATGAGTTCATTTTGTTATGTCAAGCTATTAATAAAGATTTTCAGCAGTAATGAAAAAATTGACCTGAACTGTTAAAGCTGATGTGGATGCTACATCATAACAATATATCTGTGTGATGCTTCTTTCATACAGCATATTGTGTATTTGTTTATTCTGAATAACTAAAGGCTGAGGCCCAATTATTCTTATCGTTTTATGATTTAAAATTAGTTTTTTAACGTGAGAAAAATTCCAAGCCTGACTAGAATTTGAACCCAGAACCTTTCAGATGAGACAGGGTTCTTCATAAATGCTGCCATACTGATAAAGAATGGAATTATCAATGTTTCTCAAAATCCTAACTCAATCAGATGTCGTTATTTTTTTTTTGGAAGAAATTCATTTGGAAAGGTAGTTTATCAAACAACAGAAGGTTGCAACAAAATATATGCGTATATATAAACTGCTGTAGGACGACCTACCTTCTAGTTCAGAAAAGCATTCTAGAATATATTTAAACAATTAAAAAATGCTGGAAGTGGTTCTGCAACATGCAAGGTTATATTTAAGAGTAAATCTTTTCTTTCTTTTCCCTGTTTAGCCTCTGGTAACTACCGTTTAGATAATTCTTCAGAGGATGAATGA
Source organism: Lycorma delicatula (assembly GCF_047948215.1). Lineage (NCBI taxonomy): Eukaryota > Metazoa > Arthropoda > Insecta > Hemiptera > Fulgoridae > Lycorma > Lycorma delicatula. The sequence goes on from NC_134456.1 coordinate 209,643,221, forward strand.
GGATGATATGTAGGAGTGTAAATGAAGTGTAGTCTTGTACATTCTCAGTTCGACCATTCCTGAGATGTGTGGTTAATTGAAACCCTACCACCAAAGAACACCGGTATCCACAATCTAGTATTCAAATCCGTATAAAAGTAACTGCCTTTATTAGGACTTGAACGCTGGAACTCTCGACTTACAAATCAGCTGATTTGGGAAGACGCGTTCACCACTAGACCAACCCGGTGGGTTAAGAGTAAATATCTGATCAAGATTTATACACACCAAAAAAAGGTTTTTATTTTATCGTTTCATTTTTTCTTCTTTTTTAGCAGAAATAGTACATGCTGCACAATTTCATAATTCATTCCTCAGTTTTTTGATGAAATTTGGGTTGATGCATAAACATGCATACGTAAAAATACAAATAAAGCTATAATACTAGAGATATATTACTTTAGTACTGAAGATTTTACATAAAAGTTGGGGTACCAAAATGTTTTATCCAATTCTATTTTTTTATCTTTCAGTGCAGTTACATTTGCAGTATTATAAATATGAGTAACATTGTCTATCAAACCATCTTAATTAATTACAGATGGTTGGTGTCTATTAAACCCATCAACATTCAGTCAAAATGTTGGCTTTTTGGTAAAAAAATCTGCAACATTTAATTGCATAATAAAAACCTTTAAAAATTGATGTATACTCATAAATAAATTGAACTCATACTAATTTTGTTGTTCTTTAAAAGAGATTTTATAGTAATTTATTATTTAAATAAGTATGATTTTTCACTAATAATTACAATTAATCACAATTTCCAAAAATACTCAAAACTATTTTCTGTGTATTTTTGAATTAGTGTAATGCAATTTAGAAACAACCATGCTTTTTTCATCATGAAGGAAGCAACTGAGTGAAGTACCAAGGTAATTTAACTCTTATCCATATTTGAGATAGAACTTTTTCTAAAACTAGAAATACATGACTTTCTATAAAACCAAACAATAAACTAGATTGCAATAAAATTTTCTTCCAGATCAAATGCTGATGCTATATCATAATTAAAGGGGTAGATAAATAAATAAATTATAGGTATGTAAAAAAAAAGCTAGTATCACAGAACAGTAAAATAAACTGTCACATTATTTCTTTATTAGAGAATGTTTTCTTTGTTTTATTAATATACTGTCTCACAATAGCTAAACTGTACTAAGATAGTTAAGTTTAAAACAGTTTCAGATCGCTTCTGGGTAGGATTGTTAAATGAACCCTATGACCAAATTGCACAAGAAGTATTGGTATTCAGATGAAACACTTAAAACATGAAACTTGCCCACAAAACAGATATCACAGTAGATGATCATTATACGAGAATTTTTGTGCTTTAAATTAGATTAAGCCCACCAGGCAGTTAATGCATCATCATGGATACCGGTATTCTTTGGTGGTTGGGTTTCAATTAATCACATATCTCAGGAATGGTTGACCTGAGACTGTACAAGACTATACATCATTCATACATAACATCCTCTGAAGTAATACCTTATGGTGGTTCTGAAGGCTAAATAGAAAAAGAGAGCTCCAATTGGTCTAGTTGTTAACTGACTGCAAATCAGTTGTTTAACAGCTGATTTTCAAAGTTTTGTGGATCAAATCCCAGTAAAAGTTGCGTTCATATGGATTTGAATAGTAGACACTAGATAACCGTGTGCTTTGATGATTAGGGTTCAATTAATCACACGTCACAGGAATGGTCAGTATGAGTCTGTAGAAGGAATGGTCAGTATGAGTCTGTAGAAGGCTACACCTCATTTATATGATGTCATAAATATCACCTTCATCTCATTTGGCTGGGGGGGGGGGGGTTTGCTAATTGTTCACTAATTAAAGAGCAACATACATATTACGGAAAGAAAATATTAAATTAACTACTAATCAATGGAAAGGCCAGAAGCCATTAATAATTTGTGATTTTATTGTTAGTAAGGTGATTTAAAAATGAACTAATTCAATAAAAGTTCATAGTAATAAAAAAGCATGATTAATTCATTATTCTCAATTAAGTTATCTAGAGGCAGATTTAGACCTCAACTATCTTCTACTGTTACAAAACACGAAGAAGAAAACTGAGTAGGTGTACTAGACAACAAACAGGGCTGGGTTTGTCAACTCTTTACCACGTAACACTAAAGCACAGCAGACTTAGATATTTGTAATAGTTAATGTAAAGCCCTACAATATTTGATGTGTAAAATTACTAAGATGTTCGATTTTCTTACTTCTGAAAGAGGAGAAAATAACAACTAATAATCAGAGATTAATTATTATGTAAATCAGATGTATTGTGTATTTAAATTATAAACTAATAATGACAGTTTTAATTTGAAACAGGGTTTTTAGATAAAAATCGGAATCCACTTACTAGTAATTGGGTACAGTTGATAGAGACATCTAAAAATGCATTCCTGAAAAGTTTATTCTTAGATGAGCTGAATAAACAGAATCAACATTCACAAGCCAAAGTTCAAACAGTTTCATCACAATACCAACATTCTCTTGGAATCCTTCTGCAGTTAATAAATTCATCTCAGCCTTATTTTATTCGCTGTATCAAACCAAACTTACACAAAAAACCAAAAGTAAGTAGAATATTTTATTCTAAACTTAAAATTAATAGAAATAACTTTAGTTATAACAAATTTCCAACCAGTGACCAGGGATGTATCCAGCTGAAAACAGAAGGGAGGCAACTTTCTGAATTTAACATCTTTCATGGGAGAAGTTTAGTACATGAAGGGAGTGCAATAATACATAATAACAAAAGGAAGAATAGAATATTTATTTAAAAAAAAAAAAAAAATTTGTCACAATAGTTTGCGAGCAATAGATACAAATTAACTAACTACAACTTCAACTAATTACTCCTTGTTAGCAAAACCACACTGTCAATGAATGCTTAACATAGCTAACTCATCTAACCTGTTTTCACCAATGGTGCTTTTTAGCCATGTTTTAATTAGACAAAGCGAATAAAATAAAAGTTGATAGTATTTGTTTGCAGAGTGTGAAAGCATTATCAGCAGTGCCTTTCTAATTGTTGGGAAAAATGATTCACTCTTTTTTAAAACCTCAATTATATTTTGTGCTTCCTGCATCCCATTTCACATTTTAAACCACAATTCGTTTCTCCTTCAATTGTAGAAAGTTGCACAAGCTGAAGTACTTTCACCCATTCCTCCAATGAAACGACTCTCATATTAATCAGATGAAAATTTATCAATGAAAATGCAAGCGATTTGTCTGCAGAAAATCTGACTTCTAAAGAGGATATGATGGAATCCAAGTAAGGAATTATTAGACACCTTTTCTAAAATTCAGATGGAGTTTTGGATGGATGATTGCTTCTGTGCTTCTGTCGGCTAGCAATGCGAGTGACGGTTATATCAACATTCAAATACATTGCAAAATCATCTGCTTCTTTTAAAATGGCAGTTGTGACATTCTCCACATAGCTTGAATGTGCTGGTTGGCTTTGATCGCGTCAAGTGTCTTCAGTTGACGTGTATTTGCTACAGGTTCCAGTATAGCGGAAAACTTAACATTTAATGCTACCGACACAATAAATTAAGATCTGCACGCCACTGCATGCATTCAATAAGATTTTTTCTTGTTAGTTCATTTCCCTTTTCGGCTAAGGTCTCTAATGCATTAATAACATCGACGAAGTGATCCTTAAAAACATAGACGCTTTTTTATTTCTATAACCCCCTTGTCTCATGCAATGTAGGAACGGTAGCGATAAGTTAGTGTCGAAAAAAGGACTCGAAAAAAAAGAGCAATGGAAGTATAAGGCTTTTTTTGTGGTTTAGTGTCAAGATCGCACTTACTCTAATCCTTTCTTACACATTGTGAAAAATCTTCTTTTTTTCCCTACTCCCCCCGGACCGAACAGACAATTAAGTAAAACTTGTCCTTTAACACTAAGGGGCCTTCCCCTACCGGCATGGCAGGTCAGCCCCCCGGTTGGATCTTTTCATTCTTTATTGCCCACTCTAATGGGGGTACTCCATTACAGGATTCCTCCCACCGGTATCGGGTATTTTCGTTTGTATCCCGTAACCTAGTTTCCCTTGTAGTTCTCAATCGATCATCAGAATCAACAAACCTCAGCATGCCGGCTCTGCCGATTGAGGCTGTCGACCCAACCCTACACTAAAACCCTCTTCTTCTACCTTCCATATCTTTGCATCAAAGTACCTCCCTCGAGTATTCTTCCACTTTCCTTCATTTACTCTGCGACGTCAGCGTATACGGAACTATGTCCGCCGGCTTCAGATTTGCAATACCAGCCCAACTACGTTGTTCCATCCATTCCTCACACTTTAAAAGGGTCTGCTCAACCGAATTCCGTTCACCGTAATACATACAGTCAGGCGACTCCCTCCTCCCAATTCCATACAAATACACTTCAAAATTACCGTGACCAGTTAACATTTGCATCAGATAAAACTCGTCTCACCAAACCTTCTGTTATACCATACTCTTAAATCGGGAATTAATCTCCTCGTCTAGCCAGCCTTGACATCCAAGTTCCATCTGTCTTGCCGTACTCTTAGTGTTTAATTTCTAACTTCAGCACTATCACCGTCTTCATACTTATGGGCACGCTCAAGAACCAAAAGGTCTATGGGGGGAGTCCCTGCCAGTACACATACTGCGTCATAAGATGCCGTCTGATATGCTGCCATTACACCAAACAAGGATTTTCGATGAATTCTCTCTAGTCTGACTCGGTTTCTCTGTGTACCAAATGCATCCTTCCAACAGGGATTACATACTTTTATACAGGGTCAAGTAAAAACAAACCACAAAAAATCTAGATAATTTTAGCTCCTTACTTTGTTTTTTGTTTAGTTAGACCAAATGTGATTGTCTAGGTTAATTAATTATGAAACTTTTACAATATTTCGCGGCGCCCCTGTGAAGGGAGCCCAGGATGCCGCGGCGCACAGTTTGGGAATCACTGATATATACCAGATTTATAAAGAAATCTGTGTGAGGGGATGTATATTAAATTATTTAAAACTACTTTTAAAACAATTTAATTAATTGTAAAAAAATTCAGAATAGCTATTCTCTCTCTCTCTCTCTCTCTCTCTCTCTCTCTCTCTCTCTCTCTGTGTGTGTACATATATATATATATATATATATATATATATATATATATATATATATATTCCTATTTATATATGTTGTGTGATAATTTATAGCATTAGTATTTAACCAAGTACATCATACTGAATAATAGTTTTTTTTTTTTTATATTTATGGTTTACCAGGAATTCAACCATGCACTCTGCTGCTGTCAATTACGATATTCTGGAATGATGGAAACGGCAAAAATTAGGCGTAGTGGTTATCCTGTACGCTACAGTTACATACATTTTGTCCACAGATTTAGAATTATAATTGGATCACCTCCAAATATAAAGGTAAATAGTATATCCGGCAAAAACTATTTTACATTCTTAATCAATCAAAACTCGTGTAAAAAGAAACGGAATTTGCACAAACTATCAAAGATCAACAAATACCTTAACTTTTCTTTTTACGGCAAAATACTTAATCATATATAAAGTATAAATAGCAGCAGAATCAGAAAAAGTAATCCGTAATACCATACGGTAACATAAAATAATAAGTTGTATAAACATAAAAGCGACTTGCTTCTGCGCGTGAAAACTAAACTGAAATGTTTTCGGTTTGGATAACAGGCACCGTAGTAGCCGTCGTAGTCCAAGCTTCAAGATTCATCGGGGCACCTGTACTTCTTTGCACGACCATCGACAAAGACTCAATTCGTCTTAACTGATGATCTCAGCAAAAATCAGTAAAATGTACGTTTCTTATAAAAACTGATTATACTGTTTGCCCAAAAAGTCTAGTTATGGAACCACACCTTTGATTTCCGACTATCCTTCTACAAATTAGCAGTTAATTTGTTCCCAAACATAATTTCTATCACAATTTCCTCTCTATGTTTGAAATATTCTACAATTCTATCGAAGATTTTTACGATAAATCCTTAGAATTAAACATCTTGCAAATATTATGATTACTGGGTAATCTCAGATGGTTACTTTCAAATATTTTATCACAATTACACATTTAAAAAAATGGTGGAGCTTATCTTTTTTAGTGATCTATTATTATTTTGTTCATAGTCTAAATTGCTACAGCCCACATGGTCAACTAGTTAAATGGAAAATGTGTCCAGTACAATGATTTAAAGGAACCACTTTATTAAATTAGTCTTTTCTGGCAATTATCCTTACTACTTTCCGAAAATAATAAAGGATAAACCGAATACAGTTTTTAAGCACAAATAATTATCCTTTATTACTTTCTTGACTGTAGCGAAGTACGCTGCTGCTATAACGGGAAAATACACATATGTCAAAAAAAGATCTAAAAAATTGGTATTTTTTTAAGTTTTTTGTCTAAAAATAATAAAAAACAATAAATTTAAAATGGATTGTAAATAATGTGCGAAAAAAATTATTTATTCCGATGCTCCCAAGTCCACAAAAATCTATTTTTGACAGATGGACGTTTTGTTTGATAAATATATGTATGTTGGCGTGTTCTTATAATTGTGGACCCCGTTGATCGATTTTTTCAAATTCAGTAGACAGGTACTATCTTCGAGGGAAAGAATGTATTACATTTTTGCTAAAAGGGAGGGGGTTGGTTGTTTTGGCCAAAATAAAAATTTCAAATCTTTACCCGGGCACTTAACGCAAAACATTTTTCTTAGAAAAGTTGACTTTTTTTTTATCAAGATCATAAATTATCCAAAGAATTTATTTAATATTCAACCGTCCTCAAAAAATGACTGTATTTTTTTTTAGCTATATCTTGCTTCAGAAAAAAGAGCTTCAAAATAACGAGTTTTTTCATCTACATTTTCTTCATCAATAGTTCTTTAGACCGCTAAAAACATTTTTTGCCCAACCCACTCCAGTGGTGTGGAAAAACAAATTTTTAATTTAAAAAAAAAATATTATTTTATTTTAAATTTAGATTCATTTAGCAAGTTAAAAATCGCATTTAAAATGTAAAAATCTTAATCTTTTTATAGTCCTTACTCTTTAGTATTTCTTGAAAAAATAAATTAGCTAAAAATGTTCACCCTCTTTCAAGAAAATTAGAACTTTGTTTCTTTAGAATTACGACTGTATCTTTGTATTTTTCGTGCAATTTAAAAAAAATTATTTTTTTAAATTTATTATCATAATTTAGGTACCATTTTCTTAAAAATTAATTTTACCAGAATGCTTTCTCTTGAATAAGGAGCTTCCAAAATGAAAAAAAGATTTATTCAAAATTTCAAATTTTTAATGATCAAAATGTATTCTGTCAAACAAAATTAACTTAATATTCCTCTCCTGATGGAAATCTCAAACTATTAAAAAAATTAGTTTTTTTTAAATTTCGATTTTAATATATTTAAAATGTGATTTAATCGCTTGCACCAGGCGAGTTATTATCCAAATTTCCATTCGGATGAGTAAATACCTATAAAACGTAAATTAATGTGAATATAAAGTCTAAATAAAAAACTCCTAGTTGTTTATAACTAGTAGTTTTGCTTTTTCTTAATATAGTAAAATAAATGCGATCTAAAATCATTATCACAATCGGTCCAGAAATCTTTCAGTAAATCCTGTGAGACGGTAATTTAAATGTCCTTAAAATCTGAATACCAGAAACATCTGGGCGAATATGCGAATAACAAACTGAAAAATGATGTGTAAAGTAACGAAATGTCAATGGCCAAAGCCAATTTAATTAAAACAGTTCCTGTAGATCGCTAAATTTTAACGACTCTGTCAATAAATAGTTTTCAACAATTGTTGCGTCTTGCAGTAACTCTTCTTATCTTCCTTCCAATAGTTATAGTTAATTTTCAATTAATTTTTTTTAATATGACAAATAGTTTTTATTTATTTGACTATTTTATTGGTTATTAGCCGAAAGAATGTAAACGAATATCACAAGAAATATGTAAAAAGGTTCTTGGATCGAACGACTACCAACTTGGAAAAACTAAAGTCTTTTTAAAAACACAACATGATGTTTCTTTGGAGGGAGCGAGAGACAGAATTCTAGAAAAGAAAATTATTATAATTCAAAAGAACTGCAAAGCATTATATGCAAAGAACAGGTAATTTTTACGATATTTTTTTTATAGACAAAAATAGTGATGTTCATATATAATTTCAATAATACGCATGGGCGGCTCTAGGCCTGTGTGACACGTGCGGCCGCAAGGAGGTCACTTTAACGGGGCGCCAAATACAGAGGAGGAAAAAAAGCAAAATAATTCACTAAAAGATTTGGAAAAATATTTAGTCTATAAAACTCAAACTATTAATATAGGCTACTAAATAAAATAATTTAATGTTGGTACAGCGTACGACTAATAATTAGCATCAAGCACTATTTATAATATTTAGTAATTTTAAGTATTCTACGATCTGTACGACTAGTATACAGATTTTGGGTATTTACCGTTACGTGTCTACACGCTACAGACAGTAACAGAAGGAATGCGGGACAAGCCGCAATCACACAGATTCGTACTTATGTGGAGAAAACGCTACAAAACGGCGATTTATCTGAGAAAATTTTAGCACATGTACAAGAATTTTAGTCCCCTAATAAGAAAATTTTCCTAAGTCTTCCTTTCTTTTCATTCAAGATTCCTAAAAAAAGTAAAAGACACGATAAAGTAAAATATAAAAAAATTGAGGAAAAAGGCTTACTTTATAGAGAAATTCGTCATAATTTAATGACTTAGTACGCGTTTCTCTGTACAGAAGTACAAATTCAATACCAAATTGTATATGAGAAATTTTACTGTCCTAAAATTAAGAAGTAATTAATTATTATGTGCAAGTAATATTGCTGTCCTAACATTAAGAACTGATTATATCTTTGTATTAGAAGTATATGTTGAAAAAGAGGTAGATAGTTGTGGGGGGGGGGGGGGCAAACATTTTGTCTCCAGCCCCTGATAATACGGCCGTCATTTAAAAGGAGTTTTCAAGGTAATTTTCTTGAAAAACTAATATACGAGGGTAAGTCAGTTATTATCCGCAATGTAGTTATAAATATTATTGCAATACAAATAGGAAACTTACATGTACATCATTTTTCAACCTAGTCCTCTTGCATTTCAACGCAATTGATCCATCGTTGCACAAGCTTTCTGAGGCCCTCATAAAAGAAGGTTTTCGGTTGAGCTGCGAGCCAGGAACACACCGCTTCTTTCACTGTTTCGTCCGAGGTAAATCTAAGGGCCCTTAATACCTCTTTGAGCGGACCAAACAAGTGGTAGTCAGAAGGGGCAAGATCAGGAATATACGTAGGAAGAGCCGGTACTTCAAAGTTGAGTTTCTGGAGCGTTTCAGCAGTGCGGGCAGCAGTATGTGGATGGGCATTGTCGTGCGACAACACAACACCTTTCGACAGCAGTCTTCGGCGTTTGCTTCGAATTGCAGGCTTCAGCTTGGCAGTAAGCATTTCACTGTAACGCGCACTGTTTATTGTCGTGCCCCTTTCCTCATAATGTTCCAGTACTGGGCCTTCTGAGTCCCAAAAACCGTAAGCATCAGTTTTCCTGCGGACGGTTGGGTCTTGAATTTTTTTTTGCAGGGCGAATTTGGATGTTTCCATTCCATACTTTGTCGTTTACTCTCCGGCTCGTAATGATGGATCCATGTTTCGTCACCCGTGATGATTCTGTCTAAGAAGATGTTCCGTTCGTTACCGTAGATGTTTTTGGCAGATGTCCAAGCGCGTTTGTTTATGTGACTGTGTGAGTTGTTTCGGGACCCATCTTGCACAGACTTTATGAAATCCAAGTCTGTTGTGGATGATTTCGTAGGCAAAACCGTGACTAATTTGCAGACGATGTGCCACTACATCGATAGTTACTCGTCTGTCTAAGAAAACAGTGTCACGTGCACGCTCAATGTTTTCCTCATTTGTGGCGGTAAACGGTCGTCCGGCTCCGTCGTGCGTAACACTTTGGCGATCATTTTTGAACTTTTCAATCCATTCGTAGATACTCCATTGCGGCAACACACTGTTCCTGTACTATACCGAAAGTCTTCGATGAATTTTGACCCCTGATACACCTTTCGACCACAAAAAACGGATCACTGAACGTTTCTCTTCTTTGGTGCAAACAGAAAGCGCAGCAGCCACGGTTAATGGCAGGGCAGCGATAATGGAACTAACCTAGCAGCATCAAACCTGCACAGACATAACAACAATTAAACCACGCATGCGTCATCTACGCAACACGACAGTAGTACCAATATAAACAAAAATATAACTAAATTGCGGATAATAATTGACTTACCCTCGTATTAAAAAATATTTGTGATTTTTAAATGAGGTAGATACTACATACGGGATTCTATAATGTCAATTTTTTTCCAGGCCGAAAAAAGCTTTCGCGAAAACATCGCCCGGACACGATGTATTTGTTGTAAATAACTAAATGTTAAAACTGACGATTAAAGATAAATTAAAACTTAAACCCAGCAACGTAAAAATACATGTTAAAGTAAAAAACCTGTAGCGTATTGGTTTGCTTGGCATTTCTCCCGCCACCGCCCTATTCGGTCGCCCTAAAGCATAAGACCGCATGTCTGTGCCACAACGGCTACTGAGCCTCGAAACAGTTTAGCGACCAGTGTCCTAAATAACTACTAAAGCTTAACTAACAGCGTAAACGGACTACGCGCGTTGCCATACACCACCGGCTTACGTGACCCAACCGCTCACTTGTCATATATTTACTAAAATGGGTAGGCGCACCCCGTCAACTACTAAAATTATATATGACATCCATAAATTAAAATTTACTTTGTCAAGACAGCAATTCGCTGCCACGCCTAGGTCGCTGAATGCCAGCAAGTACCTGTCCACTATATTAAAGCGCTTGGAGCCCTAATTGGCTGGTGGTCAGCCATATATCTCAAGGTTAGCTTCCCAAAGCAGTACGTTAGGAGTCTTTCCCTTAAGTAAACTACTGATGTTGGCTGAACATAGCAATCGCATCAAGGAACTCCCACATGGTCCGACAATGCGGTTCTCGCCATATTGACTCGCCGCTTGTGAGTGGCCAATTTTCCTCTTGACTTCTAAGTTCCAGGGTGGCCCGGTCTCTGCCCCCCCCCCCCAAGAGTTCAGATTAATATGATTGGTGAGCACCTGGACACCCGTTGCCCTTAAAAACGAACTCGAGGCATACCATCCCTCCAGATCCCCTATAAACTTGTACAGGGGTCTTCCCTTAGTCGTGATGTATCATTCCAACTGCCATGCTTCCACCGCGAGGCTCTGTAGCCTCTTCCGCAGGCGGGAGATGAGCAACTGAATGAAATTTAGATCCGGTGCATTGTGATCACCATTCCGTTCTGGTATTGGCCCAGCCCGAAACCGCATCCCAAATACCTCGGCCTCCCGGCCTCTCCGCAATCTCTACATGGCTGTCCGAACTGTCACCACTAAATCGATTGGGAGAGCCTAGAATATCCCTGGAATAATTCACATATTAGCCTCCCAGTTTAAACTTGTGACGCAATGCCGAATAACGATACAAGGATGTGGTGCCCTGTTAGTTGGCAGTCGAGCGAGCACAAACTGATGCATCTGTTTTAATGGAGTTTGTATGAGTCATCTGGTTGAGTGATCCTAGTGTTCCCTATTCGCAAACGTCAGATAATAACCTCTCGACAGCTATTGTTGCATGAGGACTCCACAGTGATATGTTCTTAGTCGGGCAAAGTTTATTGTTGGTGTAGCATCCCATTCACTTTGCCACTCGCAATGAACTACCCTCTTCAGAAAACAGACAAGATCGTTCAAAACAACGCGATTGGTCAAAGGAGACTCGAAACAAGCCTCTTTTGCCGCATTATCAGCATCCTCATTGCCTTAAATTCCAATGTGGCTGGAGGTATCCAGCAGAAACTCACAATTGTATTACGTCTAGTCATTTGCGAAATAACACACAGAATCTCACAGACAACAGGCTGTCTGGAGTACACGTCACTAATCGCCGCCAGCAAGGCACATATGGAATCAGAGCACATGTTGAAATGTTGGGATAATTACATTTAAAGCCTTATAAATAGCAAACAGCTCGACGACAAAAATACTGGCGATGCTGAGGAAGCCAAACATGTACGAGGGTTATCTCTAAAGTAAAGACCATTGGGAAATTCCTCTCCTTAAGGTTGGCGATTTTGTCGTTCATGGCCACGCTAGTAATATACAAACTGCATTGTTGTCTGTGAGTTGTCGCGTTGTATTATTTGATTGCGAGTGAGTTATTACATTATAAAATGAATAGGAAAATCGATGTTGCCGCCGTCTGTGAAATACGTGGACACGTGTTTTAATACACATACGTGTTTTAAACCGCCTTAAACGTTAAGCCGGTTGAAATTCATAGGCAGTTAGTTGGTTTGTACGGTGATAATATAATGAAAGAAACGTCCGAAAATGGTATAACAGAATTAATGCGCACGATGAAGAACATTCGGGAAGGCCCTCGATAATCACCGAGGACTTGTTTGAAACGCGTCGATGATGAAATCAGAAAAGACCGTCACTCAACGATTTCCGACCTGGCCCTTCTTTTTCCTGTTGTTTCAAGAGCTGTTATTGGACGTATTGTTCATAACCATTTAGTCTTCAGAAAGGTTTGTACACGTCGGGTGCCGCACGTCTTAACGGAACGTCACAAAAAAATCCCAATGGGATCTGCTTTAGAATTTTTGATGCGCTACACAGAAAAAGGTTATAAATTCCTTAATTCAATTGTCACCGGCGATGAAACATGGATTTTGTATTACATTCCAGAGAGAAAACGGCAGTGAAGTTAATGGCGTCATCCTCAATCACCACTGAGACCGACAAAGGCCAAGCCTCAGCCATTAGGACGCAAACTGATGGCCACAGTCTTTTAGGATCGGTTTGGCATACTGCTGATTAATTTCATGCCACGTGGAACGACTATAAATGCAGAAGCCTTCTGCGAAACTACGTAAGTTTCGGCACCCCATTCAAAATCGGCGGCGTGGGTGTCGTCCTGCTGGACGATAATGCACGACCACATATTGCGAACACAAGTTAATGACATAACAAACAAATTTATTCTGAATCGATTTCTAACATCGAATAGGATAATCATATAGCAGCTTATGAGCTTGACTAACTGTTTACTCAGGAAAATTGAATCGGGAAAATTAATTGGGAATTATGGACTTACGTTCTCGTAGGTCCACTGTTTCTCATAGGTTATATCTTTATATTTAAATTAAAATTATATTTTATTTTTGTATTAATAATAATTTCTTTTCTAAATTTTTCTGTATTAAAAATTAAATTTGTGTATTTAATCAGTAAAAGCTAGTAAATGATTTAAAACAAAATAACGCCTGCAAATGCTCACTCGTACATACATGTGCACAGTATATGTATTAATATGTACAGACATAATAATTGTTATAGTCACAAACCAAATAACAAAAAAAGACTATAAAACTAAATTAAATTTTTTTACAGGTACAAAAGAATGAAAAATGGTGCTTTACTGATACAAAAAACTTGGCGAAGATATAGAGCACAAAAAACTTACAATATAATACGACAAGGCTTCTTAAGACTTCAAGTAAGCATTCGTTCAAGACATTTAGCTAATAACTTTTTAAAATTCAGAACATCTACAAGAAATTTTCAGGTAATAATATTTAATTTTATGTAATTTCACAAAGAAGTCTGTTGTATTTTACTAAACTAAAAAAAAAACTCAGCAGCAAAAATAGTATAGTATTAACATAACAATAATGTAAATTCTATTCTAAATTGTTTTCAGTAGCTTTCTCGTTCATTTGAGGATCACTAATGAAAGAATTGAAGTTAAAAATAGGAAAAGATATTTATTTATTTATTTAGACTTAAAAACAATTTTTTAGGTCTTTATATTGTTTTAGTACGTAATTACGTAATCCAAAAAACAACTTTTAAAAATAAAAATGACTATTAAACTAAATGTTCCTAAATTTGATTCCAGTCTGAAAAGAACACTCAATTTATAAAGGAAAAAGTGAATAATGACGGCCTGTTGATATTTTCTGCTGTATTCATAGAATAATTTACTGTGTCAAAATACATGCATGTTTTTACCTCTGCAGCGCAAATGTTATGAATTCTATTAAATATGGGATGCATTAACATTTTATGCTCCTTGTTCGCTCGTTAAATGTCAGTGTTCGTACGTTTTTAATAATATGCTTTTTATCGGTTATTCTCCAATTTGTTGGAAGACGGGTATAGTTCAACTTTTTTTTAAGGGTGGCGACAAGTAATCTACTGTTAGTTCCTCATAACTTCTAATATAGGCCCCTGATGTTGCTAGTTGTTGGTAAGGTCTTTGAGAAGATATTATATTTGCGCATAAATGAGAGGTTGACATCGCAGCGATTATTGATGGAGGATCAGTATGATTTTCGTCCTGGTAAAGGGACACAGGACACTATTCTAAAAGTCATGAGTATTGTGAGGAATAGTCGTGCCGGGGTATGTCTTGGGGATTTTCTGACGTTCTGCTTTGTGATGGTGGCCACAAAGTAATAATGACACTATGGGTTTCCTCAGGGCAGTGGTACTGGGTCGTTTGTTACGGGATGTAGAGTTTGATGCTCTGATGCGGCTGAGGTTGCCCAGCGGTTGTTGCATTGTCGCTTATGCCGATGATGGGTTGCTGCTGGTCGAAGGATGCTTGCAGAACAAGATTAAACTTAGGGCCTCTCAGGCCTGTAGTTTGCTAGAGCTGTGGGACCATCAGCATAAGATGGCATTCAGTCCGGATAAAACCACAATGATGTTGCTGAAAGGCCATTTTGCTATGATGCGACGATCTATATCAGGCCACCAAATTTGCTATGTTCAAGTTCAGAAATACCTCGAAGTGCTACTTGATGAAAATTTTTGATTCAAGTAGCATTTACAATAAATCACAAAGAAGGCCAATAGTGCCTTCTTTGTTATTCGACGTATGGTGAATCTGACTTGGGGTGTATGTAACCTTAAAGACTGTGCGTATCCTTTATAAAGGTGTGTGTGAGGCAATTGTGTTGTATGCTGCACCTGTATAAGCAGGTAGGCTAAAATATAAAACTTGTAGCGATATTTTACTGAGGGCCCTTGCTGCTAAAAGAGGGTTACTGTGTTCATCTCTCATGAGGCTGTTCTGGTGATTGCTGAAGTGAAGTCCATTGATGTTCTCATGGTTGAGCATCAACAGTGGTTTTTTGTAAAAAAAGTCGAGTGAATTGACTTCTGCAAAAATGAGAGAGATTGAGAATAGTGGATTTCATTTGTTGCAGGAGAGATGGGATGCCAGCCTCTGTGGTGCTAGTGATAGTGTCTCATCTTTCATCCAGAGGTCCTGGATTCAAATCCTGGTCAAGCATTTTCACACTCTACTTGTCATTCATCTCATCCTCTGAAGCAATATCTAATGATGGTCCCAAAGGTTAAAAACAAAACATCTAATGGGCATTATACCCATGGTCTCTTCCCTGATGTGAGGAGTTTATAAGGCGCCTCTTGGGTGTCTCCTAATAAATATGTCACATGTTTCTTTTGAGCCATGGTGCTTTTAGGGATAAATTGGCTCGTTTCAGCCTGGCTGATTTGGGTAAGAGTTGTGTTTTAATGAACGATGCTTTTTATGTTTTGTATGTCTGTCTTTGTTATGAAGACAGAAGATACAGATTGTGAAGCAGCTCAGAGATATTGGATCTTACTGCTGTAAATTGGAAAAGCCAGGCCTAATAATGGTTTATAGTAGAGAGTTTTATGAAATATTTGGTTATTCAGCGAGTTGGGGAGGGCGTATAGGAATGGATGTTCGTGTAACATGGGTGCTAGGGTAGCTTTGACATTTTAGTTGCCATGGTAGGTGTTTTGAAGTTTTGTTTGGTGTTAATTTTTTTTGTTTTGTTATTTTGCGATGTTATTTGTTTAATTTTCCTTTGTTATAAGGCATTTAGCTCAAAATTTATAATTTGTTCTACTCAGTCAATTTCATACGAATAGGTTTGGTTTCTTGTTTTTTGTTATGTTAGTTTATAGGGTTTACACCGATGGAAATTTCATTCATGGCATTTGCGTTGTTGGCATTCTGACAAAGACCAAGATGATGCCATCAATCATTATGTAGGTCTAGAAGATGACCTCTGGGTAAAGCAAACCACCCTGGTGGTAAGGGTGGTTTGGCAACCAGAATCGTCACATGGCAGGATCTTCCCCTTCGTGGTTAGAATCCTATTACACATCTGTACCTTCTCAGACATCCAATGAATGTTGGATGCTCTAATAAAAAAATGCATACAGCAAAAGATACTTCAGTTTAATTTTATTAAATTAACAGATTTTCAATACTAAAAATTAAACAGAAGAAGAGAAATCAATGCTCGTCAAGGAAGGATGAGAGGCACTGATAAAAATTTAGGCTGCATACGTGCAGCAAATTTTCTGTATACCTTCAACAAATTTTATAAACTTCATTTTTTCCTGTTAAATTGCTTTATTTTATTTCTTGATAAAAAATGTCATTAATAAAAGCAGAATTTATTTAAAGAAAGAATTCATAAACAGTCATTTTAGTACATTCTTGGATTCCTATCAGTTGAAGCAACCCCCTTTAAGGAAACTGAATAAAATACCACTGGCCAAGGGCATATTAAAAAACCAGTTTCAAAAACTAAACTTAAATAGAATAAAGCATGTAGTTTCACAGTGGTTAATAATAAAAAATGTACACAAATTATAAAGAAAAAAAAATCTAATCTGACTGCTTGCCAATCACCTGTTCTAATTATTATCATTTACGATAAATCACTTTTTATGCTATAAAACTATTATATGCTATAAAGACGCAATTCCTCACCAAGGGGGATAGATAAAAGTCATAGATAAAAATGTCAAACAAAGTTTTAGACAATATCAAAAATATTATTGAACATTTAAAGACATTTAAATACAATTAGAATTTTTTTTGTATGCATCTTAAATTTTTTTGCAGATGTCCCTTCTCTTTAAAATTTTACAATATTTTAGACAAAAGTTATAGCAAAATTTACCTTACACACGTTTTATACTAAAATGCATCCTTTTAATTAAAACAATAAAAGAAACCATGAGGGGCAGAGCCCATTACAGCATTATAAGATAAACCTTTATAGACAGACAAAGCTGAATTTGTCAAACCGAAACAGCAAAAAAAAAAAAAATTTTTTAATTATCACAACTACATCTATGTATAAGATAAAACAGAAAAAAAATTAATGCAAATAACAGTTTTATCATAACATAGATATTTATTGAAATATATCCCAACAAGGTGTAGAATAATATTCCTCCTTATATTACTACTGATTACACATAAAAAAATAAAATATTTTAAGTTCACTTTTCTCTTTCAGGGCACATTTTAATTTTAAGAATTTAAATTATTACTGCATAAAAATATATACATACAATGCTATCATCACAAATCAGTCTTTGCATAATCTCAGCTTTGGGTTTTAAACTAACATAATATAAACAAAAATAATAAAAAAATTTAATAATTTTTTAAATTTAATATATAATTACATTTTAAAACAGATTTAATTTTATGCCAATACAGGCTAGATGTCGAGGTTTTCTGGTAAGGAGAGAAGTTTTTAAAAGAATGGAAAAACAAAAGGTAAGCACTTCATATATTTTTAAGATCAACAAACCAACTTTATGTTATAAAATGAGAATAATAATTACTACTACAATGTTTATGGGTATTTAGGTAAGCATTTAATTACACACCTGCTTAGCCTGCCCCATTCTGTCAATTACAGTATGTAGTTTGTGTTAACTTTTTTTTTAAACTATGACTAGTGTTAATACTTCCTCTAGTCATTTACCACTCTGTACAGGATATTTAAAACATTCTGTATAAAAATGAAACTCCTAAAATCCAACCCTGATTTTTGAAAGATTTCTCCGATTACTGAGTTCATTAAAAAAGTTACTGAGTTCATTAAGGAAGTTGTCTACCTACCGTATAAAAAATACACAATTTTTTAGTTGAATAGAGTGGAATATTTCTGTATGTAAGCTAGATATTTTACAGGGCAATGATATGTAGCATTTGCAAAATTAAAAAATAAACTGCAATTAGCTTGGATCCCAGGGTTGCTAGTTCTCACACTCTCACAGTAGAAGCTTCTGATGAAATACATTATTATGTACAACATGAATCTGTCAATAATTAATTAGTCAAAATTAGCAGTTTGTCCAGTCTTAAAGCAAATTACTACTTTCATGAACATCAATATTCACACAAGAAATAATTTATTTATTGGATAAAACAGAATTGGACCATGATTACTGTACTACATTCACAAAACTACACAATTTTTATAATGAAAAAAAACACTTAAATACTGAGTTATATTATAATATTTGAGTTTTATATTAATTTTAATAATTATTAACAATATTTATTTTTTGTCATCTATCACTCGAATGGTTTCATGCAATTCACCATTCTACCTAGCGTTTGCTCTATCCTCTAGTCAATAATTACCTTTTTAATTTAGGTTCTAAACTTCAAAGTATCTAACCATTTTATTCAAAGCATCTAACCAGCAAAATCATTAATGTTATTATATTATTCTCACCCTTTTGTAATACATCCTCACGTAAATTGTATTATGGTTAAATCAAAGATTATTTTTATAAAATCAAAAAATAAATCAATAGACTATTTTATTATTAACTTGCTTATTTACATTAGTGAGACGAGACTATAAGCAGGTTTTGAAAAAAATAAAAGGTGAATTTTTGTGAATAACACTTACATTGAGTGACAAAGTGGTTTTAACATATACAATGCAGCTTAGTATATTTACACACCAAAAATGGTGGATATAATTTTTGATAAATAAAAAACTCACATGAAACATATTTTTTTACTACAAGCGCATTTATATCTACTGCTCTTGAAGTATAATAGTGTAACTGCAATCTTCATGTTCAAACGAACATGTAAAACAAAACAGGCTAGGTTCCTAAAACCATACCACACAAATGTTATACATCTTTCTATATAACATATAAGAAATTAAAGGATAGTGCATGTTTTAATAGCAATTGTAAATCCATAAGCTAACTAAATTTCAGAAGTAAGGTATTTATGACTTCCTGCTTATAAGAAAATAATTTTTTTATTACACTGCCCAACAATGAAAATGTTTCAGGCTCAAAAATAGCTTTTATTATTCTGAATTCAAAAATCACAAATTAGCTCTTAGTTTGAATATACAATGACATATCATATTTTTTACCCGATCTACATTTTTAGTTTGAGGTAATCTTGTTTTTGGAGTTGTTACACTTGTTAAATGACAAAACACAACATTCTCCAGCTGTTTGTAGGTTATAAACATTATTACTGTTGTTGTGATTGTGAGTTTCATGTTGTTTGTTATAATTAGTGCAGAATTTATGGTTTTTGAGTGCTTTTGAAGTGAAAAATTTGTTATATCAAAATGCCACAAAAATATGTAAATTCAGTGAATAATTTTTGTTACACTTGTGATGAAATAACATTTTCATCATAGAAATGCACTCTGACACCTCTTGTGAAGACTGCCTATCAGCATTATTTTGGTAGGGGACCAGGATAAGTCACGGGCTCCACGTATATTTTCCAACTGTTATTCAGTTATACTACAAGAATGGCTGAAAAAAGAAATATCTATGGCTTTTGCTGTGCCTATGGTTTGGTGGAAGCCTACAAACCATACAGATAACTGCTGTTTTTGCTTGACTCCACACATAAAGGCAGGATTGTCAATGAAGAAAAGACAGTTCAATATCCTAATCTTCCATCTGCTATTCGGCCTTTTCCACACTCAAGTTAGTTTATCAGTTCCTACTCCACCCCAAAATTATGAGCTTAAAGTAGAAAATGAAAAAAAAGTGTGGAAGAAGAACCCAAACAAGCCTTCTAAATCCCATGACTCCGATTCTGACGAAAAAGTTGAAAATCACACAGACTGAATCAAGCGGAATTGAGTAATCTCATTCAAGACCTTGATTTGATGAAGGAGAAGGCAGAACTTCTAGGGTCAAAACTACAGCAACAGAATCTTTTTCATGATGTCAGGATCTCACAAAGGGATCTGCTTTGAAAAACAATCTCAAAGAAAACAAACTCAAGAAAAACAATCTTGCTCTTTTGCTTCAGACGTTAATGGCTTGATAAAATGTTTGAATTTGAATAATGAACCAACTGATTAGAGGCTATTCATAGATTCCTTCAAGCTTAGTCTGAAAGGTGTATTACTACACATTGGCAACCTGTTGGACATGCAGTTCACATGAAGGAGACTTATGCAAACATGGCAATCCTCCTAGACTGACATCAAATATGCTGTACAAAATTGTAAAATCTGTGGCAATCTAAAAGTCACTGCTGTACTCTTAAGAATGCAACAGGAACCTTAAAACTTGGGAAACCTTAAAAGGAGTCAATCAAGGATTTTTAGGCAAAAAAAGAAATGAAAACTACAGTCACTTGGTGACAGTACTTCTGCAAAAATACCATCAACTTGGATGCAACTGTCCCTTAAAATCCATTTTCTCCACTCACACCTGAAGTTTTTCCCTCCTAGTCGTGGAGTTATCAGTGATGAACACGGAGAAAGATTCCATCAGGATATTTCTGTAATGGAACACATATATCAGGGCTGTTGGAATGAAGCAATGCTTGCGGATTACTGCTGGTCTGTGAGATGCTCTGGAACTTGCTTACAAGAGGAAAACCAAAAGACAATGGATCTCATGAAGCCACCACATGATTCTCTTCAGACTCAACCAACTACCAGGTATTCATCCATCAATTAAAAACTCTTAGAATGTAACAGTCATTAAAAAAACATCAAATGGACTTTCTATGTTGTTGGTATATGCAATAAAAATATATCATTTTCTCTTAATCCGTTAAAATAAAATACTTTCACCTATTGTACATCACAGAAACTAGAGCTAATAAAAATTTATCTTTGTTATATTCGTTTTTATCAACCCAAAATTAGTAAGATTTGATTCATGAAGTGAAGGAAACATTAAAAAAAATCCTTTGTTGGGCAGTGTTATTAGAAGTCAATTGCTTCAATCATTTATTTCACATTTAAACAACAATGAAATAACCATGTTATAATTTCATAAAATAAAATTTTAATTTTTTAGGTACAGTACAAAAGAGAAGAATCTATTGGTGACATAGATGCATGGATTAATTCAGTTTTTACAGTAGCACTTCAAGATACTGAGCACAACAACTTGATAACAACACTATAAAAAAAGCAGCTTACAATACTACTCTATTTAATATATTCCTTTTTTAATGAAAATAAAAATATTAAAATAAAATATTAATTTCTGATTTCACTTGCATACAATAGAGTTGTATTGTTTTAACCATAAATTAAATGTAATATTAAAAACAAAAAACGTACTTTTTGTTCTTGAACATTTTTAGTATTTTGTAATACTTATCAGAAGAAACTAGTAGCTTATTACTGACAAATGAAGAGGGGAATGTGGCAAATTTATGAAGAAAGAAGTATTTAGAAAAATATAGTTAAAAGAAGAGACAGACTTACAGGCTTAAGGATTAAGGATTAAGGCATCCTGGAATAGTCGCTTTAATATTGGAGGGACAGGTAGAAGGGAAAAATTGGCAACATTGGTAGAATGGAAAATTGACAGGCAGGCAACATTCGGAATATATAAAACATTCTAGACTGGCACTAGATAGGGAATCTTGGAAAGCTGCATCAAACCAGTCGAATGACTGAAGACAAAAAAAAATTAGACGAAACAATTTATAACTATAACATTGTAAACCTGAAAACTGATTATTTCATTATTTATGAATCAATCACTAACTACATCATCAATTATTCCAGGAAGTTCCTGCTAAACTTAAGATATAGGATATCCTCTATTAAAATAAAAAAAGCTGAGAAAAAATTTTTTTTGTTGAAGTTTACCTGCAAAAAACTCCCCCTCTTTCTGGTGTGAAAAGGTAAAGCAGGACTTACAAAAATTAGCTAAATAATCTGTCATGCACGAATGTTTTGAGAAAAAACAATAAATGTCATAAAAAATAGCCAAAAATGTAACTTTTACATTTCTAATTTTTTTTTAGAAAAATTATATTAAAAATCAGCTTATTTATTTTTCCATGTGTTTAATGTTGATTTTTTTTATACATATTTGATTAGAATTAAATATTTTGCAAGATTTGTAGCAAAATATTTTTTATTCTTTTGAAATTATTTTCATACAAATGTGAAGTTTAATTTTTTGAGTATTTTCTTTGAATATGTCCACATATTCTGGATTTCTCAAAGTATTCAATCACAATTTGAGATCATTACTTTACTCTATTTTCAAATGACGGCAGTCTAGTCTGCATTCTCTTGTCAAACACACCAAGACAGCATGTGGCTGTTTTTATTCTAGCTGTTATCTCTTCCATATTATTATAAAATATTTATTGTTGACTATTACACCAAGTAATTGAAATAAGTAAACTTTTTGAATCATCGACTTCAGTTGCTGATCCTTTCCTCTCTTGAAAGTTATTATGGATCTTTTCACTTTTTATTCTCAAGCCCACTTTGGCTGCTTCTTTTATCATTACAGTAGACATACATTTTTCTGACTTCTCCATCACCTGCACCCACCAGAGCAATATTGTCAGCAAAAACCAGTGTCTGCGTCTTTCTTCAAACTAGTACTAATACTTGGAAGTTGAGTTGGTTTTCAATTTAATTACTTTACTAAGAATAATATTAAAAATGGCTGATGAAATAATATCAACTTGTCAAACTCCAGTTCCCACTTTGAAGCTCTGTTGTCTTCCCATTAATTTTTAACAACGCACTCAAGATTCCACATGCTTATGCTTGCTATTATTAGTTTGCTGGGAATACCTACTTCCTTCAATGACTTTAAAATTTCTTCCCTGATTATACCGTCCACAAACAGCCACCTGTTCTTCCATAATGAATTCTTAGCATTTGCAATTATTTGCCGCAATATAAAGATCTATTGTTTATTTTCCCTTCCTAAACCCCGCCTAATGTTCTCCCACTGCTTCTTCAATATAAGGGTTTACTATGTTTAAGATTGTCCTGGATATTTAATACACGATGACTAGTAATGATATTCCCTTGCAATTTTTAGTATTGGACATTTTGTCCCCTTTTTTATGAACTGGGCTTATGACAGCTGGCTTCCATTCTTTAGGCATGTCCACACACTAACAAATAATTTGAATAACCTTTGCATTAAGCTGCTCCGTCTGTATTTCCATATCTCCCCTTGCTATGCTATCTCTCCCTGGAGCCCTTCTACTTTGACATTTTAGTTGCTTTTTCCACTTCTTCCAGCGAGAGTTCTTCTACTAATTGTTGCACTACTTATTCAATGGTTTCAGTTCCTTCTTGTACATTACCCTCTATCT
This sequence comes from Lycorma delicatula, assembly GCF_047948215.1. Lineage (NCBI taxonomy): Eukaryota > Metazoa > Arthropoda > Insecta > Hemiptera > Fulgoridae > Lycorma > Lycorma delicatula. Next base: position 209,666,883 of record NC_134456.1, read on the forward strand.
GAACAATTTGCACATCACTTTCCAACATCCTTTGTTTCGCATTTCTTCTCTTTCTTACTGCCTCATTACACAACTCGTCGAATCACTTTTTACTCCTCTTCCTGTCTTTCCTGAATGTCTCGATCTCCTGCCTCCAGTACAGTTTCTTTTGTTCTTTCCCACATCTCTTTTACTGCTGGTTCTCCAATTACACCTATTTCCACATCATTCACAGCACTAAATTTGCTTTCAATTTTCACTTGAAATTTATTCTTTTTACACTCATCCTGAAAAAAATTAGCATCAATTACCTGCTGTCTAAAAGGATCTTGCCATTTTTTATCTTACTTTGACTAGTAGTAGGTCTTGAGACAATTTCTGCTCCCGTTAATACCCTTACAACAGTTACATTACTATTGTGTCTAATTTCTACCAGTATGTGGTTGATCTGACTTATTTTATCATCAAGGGATAAGCAAGATTGCTAATGAATGTTTTTGTGAGGAACAGCAGTTCCCATTATTCATAGATCTTTAGAAACTGCAAGAGAGGCTAATCTCACCCATTTCCATTTGGTCTTAACTGCAAGTTATGGTTCCCCACAAAGGTTTCCAACCATTCTCCTTTCCCACTTTTGCATTTGCATCTCCCGTTACCAATTTTATGTCAAATTTAGGAATTCTATCATTTACGTACTACAATAAGATGTAAAAGTCGTTTTTTGTATCTTCTACACTTTATTCTGTTGGGACATGGTAACTAATGATTGAAATATTTTTTTAATTTTCCCTTTGCAATAATCTAACAAATCCTCTCATTAATTGCTTCAAATTTGGCGAGGTTAGCAACATAACAATTCCAGTTTGAAGTATGTGTGTTCCATCTTTATGTCCACTGTATAGTATAGTATAATTTTCACCTTTGTGGATTCCTTCCTCAGGCCAACAAATTTCTTGTAAGGTAACTATGTCCATGTTGTACCAAGTTAGTTCCAATTCTAAGGATTTAAGTGCCCCAGGTGCATACAATGTTCTCACATTCCAGCTTCTAAATCTCTCATTCTGTTTTAGACTTACGTTTGTGTAAAGGCCATTTTTCCTATAACAGCCTGTTGTACATGTTTTTTGAACAGTCTGGGATTTACAATATAGGATTTTTAGGCCCACGATCGATCCTTGACTCGGAAGGCCAGTTTCGAATTGTATGACTCTAGCCTACTTCAACAGTGCCAAGCCCACTGAAGAAGTGTTTCTCATCCTGCACTGCAGAGTAGTACCAGCATAACTCTTGGCAACCCCTTCACTTCCACACATGGTCAGGCAGTATAGTGCTTTCATTACTTTGTAGAGAAAATGACTTTACCTGGATGTTGCCCGTCGAAAGGACTTTCTCTAGACATACATAATTAATTAATAAAAGTTAATCAAACTGTGATTTAATTAGCTACTAATATAAGTTAATACACAGTTTAAACTACGTTTTAAACATAATCTAGATTGTTTAAATTAAGTAACTGAATGAAGTAAATACTTGGGGGTGTTTATTGAATGAAAATATGTACCCATTCAGCAATATACATTGTTGCTTAAATTTCAAGTCTTTCACAGTATACCACCTTTTTAGTCCTAAAAAAAATGTTCATAATCCTCCCGTGCTGATTGCTAGTTAATGAAACTTTTGGGGTTAATTAAGACAAAGTAATTCAATAATTGAAATTATATTTTTAAAAATACATTACTACAGTTGATGAGAATTAAGTAAGTTAACTATACATAAGCCAAGCACATTGCTTATTATAATAAACAATTCATGTAAAAAAAATACACTATATACAAATACAAAAAAAAAGTTAAAATATAAAAGAAACTGTTTATATTATTTTAATTCATTATAAAAAAGATTAGTTGCACAATATATTTCAATGACGTACTACTTTTTTTATTTTTGATATCACATAATTCAATTGTGTAAAAAGTGTGTAACTTTATATTTTTTGTGTAAATAAAAGAAAAATATCTGTTGTTCTTTACAACATAAAAAAAAATGAGTAACTACCAAAATATCAACAACCATCATTTCAATTATTATTTTTTATAATAATGTTGAATACAGCTTTTGATAAAATCTCTCTAGTCAACAGCTAATGATATGAATACATTCAAATAATTACACATTTTTATTTTTTCATATTACCAGTTTAAAACTTACAAAAAGAAGAAAAATCACAAAATCTTAAAGAGTATGGCACAGAAAAAATATAGGAACTTAAATTATACATTAGTATGTATTCCACAATATCCTCCATTGACTTAAACTTGAAAAAATCAATTTCAACACACTGAGGACAGTTGATTCTGTGCATGGTTTAATAATAAACATACTGACCACAGCTGTTTTTATTTTTATTTATTTTATTACATGTAGTCTATAATAAAGTTTAGTTCAATTTTTTAACTATCTTATTAAAGATTTTTTCATCATTTAATGTGAACAAAACTGTAAACACCAGAAAAAACAACACTAGAAATCACATATTATCCTTCTACACATTTTTAAAACACAGTTTTCTTTAGTGTTATAACAAATAATGCTATAAGAAAAATTACAAATTCACAAACTATAATGTAAAAATGACTAATTTTCTATAAAAACATGAACTGAACATAATTTTTTTTCTTAAATTAAACATTAAAAAATAAAGATAAATTTATTATACCTAGAAAGTAAATATTTACTAATAAAATAGTATAATTTAATGTCATGGTTTAAAATAAAACTAATATTTAATATTAACTGATTTATTAGCAGGAAATGGCACCAAAAGATGATAATGAAAATATAAATAATTCAGGGATAATGACTTGATACGTTATATTACAAATAATATAAGACTAAAAACAAATAAAATAAATCTCAATTTACAATATAGTTACAATGCACACGAATACACCTATAGAAATTTCAAATTCATTTTTATTGGGAAACCAAAATTAAATTTCATTAACTAGTTATAGTCTGATTGTTCTATTGTAAGACAAAAATTCATATTAATACTTCAAAATACGACTAAGTTACTTTTAGTTTTTAATTATAGTCATTAATTTAGCCATTATAATAATTTTAATGGGAATGAAATAGACGAATTGAAAATTGAATCAAAAAAAATTTCATGTAAATTACAAAATATGTATATATATACATGCCATAACACTCAGTAATCATAACCTGATAGGAACACTAAAAGTTTGGTTAACAATATAATACCACAAAAGTTTCAATGAATTTGTCTTTACTATAAATAATCTAATCTAATAAACATTAAAATATGAATATATTTTTTTTTTTTTTTTATTTTTTTTTTTATAAATTCATGATAAAACATTTTGCAAACCATCAAGAAAAAGATGTCACTATTAAAATAATAAAATGAACAAAAATAAAGGTTGCTCGAATTTTATTAAATAAAATGAACCTTTTTTTTATTAAAGATGCACTTAACAGTCGACAGTGAAATTAAAATTCAGACTGATAAAATTAGTTACAATCAGACAAAGTATAAGTTTTTTTCTCAGTCCGCTTGTTACACAGGCTGAGATTTTAAATATTAACCTGTGCATCGCTATATCTTACTACAGTTACTAACAATAGACAGAAAGTTATCACTATCATATTTTAAATAAACAAATCATTATAAATATTACTGTATAAACCTTAAAGATAAAATAATAATTTTAATAATTAGTACCTGATAATAATATAGTTAGACAATAAATTAATTAGTCGCAATCAATATTTACTTTGTAGGACTGTTTAAACCGACCTCTATCATTATAATTACTTGGTATCATTGGCTGTGAGACATGCTACTTTCATTGAGAGTTGTTTGTGGTCTGATGACAAATACTTTTTTTTAATAAAACTTAATTAAGAGAAACATATATAATTTAGATTAACAAATACAAAATTATTATTACTTTTAACATAAAAGTACTATCAAATTAGCTATACCTGACTAATGATTAAGTATGATTCATTTACATATTGCATCCAAAACTATTAGCATTTAGGTTCTACTTTCATTTATCAATTAACTGATCGTGTAGAGTTTTCACTAAACAATCATTAAATATGACTGAACATCATCTGTTTATTAAATATTATTTTATTATTAATTTATAAATATTATTTATTAAATTTGGACTGGTTTTTTTTTAATCTACAGAATGTATTTAATTATAATAGACATTATTTATACTAATCTCCTTTGCCTGCTTAACAGTCGACTGAAGTGTGTGCTATATTACAAGATATTAAACAAATATAGCATATGCCATGGCATTATATTTTGGAATTTTACACTGGCTCAACCAATAATGATACTACTATAAGCCTAGCTTATTTTAATGAGATTATATTTTAATACTGATCAAGTGATGATGCTGTAAAATTCCTTTGATTTTTTATAAGCCACTACACGAATAACTTGATAATTAGCACCATTTTAAGAGTTTAATATTAATAAAGTTCATTCCCAGCAGTATATTAATTTTTTCCGATCTCAGATCTCTCAATAATACCCTTCTGGAAATGAGGAAGAAAAAACCTGCAACATTAATATGAAAGTTACTATTTTTTTTTATGTTTTCAGTCTTTTTTAAAAAACAAAGGACAAAAAATATGTACCGTCTACACATAATAGTAGTATGTACACTGTTTACATGAAATATAGATTCTGTAATAACATTTCACAGTATTTTTTGTAGTTCATTTATTTTAATCCACATGAATCACATTAAAACTGGCTTGTATAGAATGAATAGTTCTCTGATTAAGCTACCCAGATGAAGTTGAAAAGTTTAGTATTTTTCTTTATAATATAATACTTTATAATACTTTACACATACAGCAGAATACCGGGCTATTCAAAAGAATGCATACACACTTTAAAAGCACTTCATACATGCAATGTACTTCAATTCACATTGGCTACAGGTTCAATATGATTGATTAATAGCAACAGATTGTGTTAGTGTTAATCAATCTGATGAGTTGCAATCAGTTGATAAAGTGCAGTAATGGCGCTTTCATTCCAGTAGCGAAAAACATTTTTAAGTGGTACTGGAAGTTTGAGAACATCTGTTAAGCATAATGTCAATGGAGGCAGGAATATTGAACTGAACCTCCAACACGCCTAAGCATTGCTCACTTGTGCAATAAGTCGATTCTCCAGGACTCCGTGTCTGGTGTGGATTATCATCAAGCATGTTAACTGAACCGTTCTTTTTCCAAGGGGTGGTTACTGGCCAGACTTACTTGGAGATACTGGACACATCAATTATACTATCCATTAGGGCTGTGTTTGGTGACGATTCATTTCTTGTTTGACAAGATTGCACCCTGCCGCACTTGCTTTAGATATGCATTGGTACCTGGATAACACTGTATCAGAACAATGGATAGAATGAACGAGGCTGATTAAATAATAGCCCCCCTCCATCCACCTAGATTTTTACTTCCGGGGGACAGTCACGGACATAATGTACAATAAGAAGCCACAGACACAAATGGAAGTTCACTGTGAAATTGAAACGGCTTGTGAAACGATTGCTGTGGCTCTTCTGGAAAATGTCACTGGGAATGTACTACATCGTGCTCAAAAGTGTTTGCAGGCTGGTGGTTTGCAGTTTGAGCACTTATTGAGAAGAAACTGTATCTGTGTTGTTACTTTTCCCTTTATATTGTTGTAATACTTACAATAATATATCTCCCAATTTGCAGCTATTCCATTTTAAAGTGTGTATACATTTTATGGAACAGCCTGGTATATTAAAAGACATAAACCATTTAATGTTAAAGGAACACTTTTATTATTTTTTGATCATTAAATCTTTAAAATTGTTAAATTCTAAATATTATACTAAATATAAAACTATAAAAATTAAACTGTTCAATTTAATTAAGAACCAGTGAATTATTTATGAGACATTTTACATTCTAATTATAACTTTTTTTTTTCCATTTAGTCCGGGATCACTCTTATTGTTAGATTTGGTCTAATCTTCAAAATATTGTATATTATATTTATACAAGTATTACAAGCCAATTTTTACAGAATGCTAGTTTTTAAACCTTAGAGAAAATTAATTTTATGGAGCAATCTGATGCACAACAGTACAATATTACTATATTGTACTGTTAATATTATTAAACATTAACAATAAATACATCTAGTGAGTATTCTATTGAACACAACATATACTCTATTTCATTAGTTAATAACAAAAAAAAAAAAAACATTTATCAGAGTCTTAGAAATGATGTCAGTAATAAAGATTCATTTTTTAGTTTAGTAGAAGGAGATGGTGAATAGATCAAAACATTCGATCAAACAGCAATAGCAAACATTGATTTGTATTAATAATTTATGCTTGGAATTCCATATTAATTTTCAGCAAGAGTTTTTGTGTAAATTTAATTTGTATAACTCATGTTCAATAAAACTAATAAAAAATAAGAAAAATTAAAATGATATCAATTTACAACTGATAAAAATACATAATAAAATCTAATACATAGATATGTATTTAATAAATCATCTATAAATGTTTCTGACATCAAAATTATTTTTTTTTAAATTTTATGAAGATAATATGTACATGTCAAAATAAAAATCATACCAAAACTATTTTAGTTACACAGTCTAATAATCTTTTTTTTTTAGTTTTATAAATATCCAAGTTAAACAAAGCCTGCCCTTTATTATGTATACAAAAAACATAACACTCTATTTTTATTTTTTTATTTTAGAAACAGCATATTGTTAATATTGTAAAAATAATGTAAATATTTTATAAAGGAATAATCACATTCTTGAATATATTATAATTTTAATCAAAATAAAAAGGGTTTCATTCGAATTAAAGTTAAATTAAGTAAATTTCTAAATAGCTCATTTATCCAAGGAATTAAAAGCAAAACATTATCATAGAACAATAATACGATATTCAATATTATATTTCTTAATAATTAAGACCTATTTATTCGTACTCTACTGAACAAGAAATTACAAGAAAATATAAAAGTTACAATCCAAAGAAAATTAATAATAATCTAAATAACAGAACATTATTCAATGTATTTATTATAATAAAAAAAAAAAAATCGTAATTCTACATAATACTGACCAAAGACCAATGAATGTGTAATTCTGTCAAAAAATTATGCCTAATGAAATTGATTTTATACCATCAAATACAAACCAGACTCTTGTCTTCATGGTTCGCCTACGAATATAAGTAGGGTGGCACAAAGGGATATTAATGGTGAAGATGTGTGGAGGGCTCTGACAATCCATATATTTCTTACTCAACATTTATGATTATCTGGTCAGTAGTGTAGTATAATGTAAGAGGACCAATTTTGGTTGCACAACGTATTATTATGAAGTTTCTCACAAATGAGGACATGAAATCCTCTGAAATTCTGACTAGACTACACGCACAGTTAGGGATGTGATGTTTTCTTATACGCGAGTCTATGTTAGGTCCAGCAAATTTAAAGGATGGCGTAAAGCTGTTGAAAATGAGTCACAATAGCCATTCTGAGGTCTTGATGGTTGACAGCATTCAATAATCCGTAACCTCATTGAAGACAATTGTATTCTTATGGTTGATGAAATCGCTTCAGAAGTGGGTATCGGTCATGGAAGTGCTCTTACCACTAACAAAGCACCTTGGGGTTCCACACAGTCTGAACGAGGGTTGTTCCAAGACTTTTAATGCAAAAATCAGAAACAGGAAATTTGCCAAAGGCTTCCGAATCAATTTTGACAAAAAAGAAATAACTTTTTGCATTGAAAATTGTATTCAATGAGATGTAGGTCTGTTGCTAGATTCCCAAGTCAAAACCAGCAAGTATAGAGAAGCACAAGAATAGAGAGAGAGAGAGAAAGAGCCTTGCCCTGTAAAGGAAAAAACGATCTGTTGGTTAGAAAAGTCCTTGCAACTGTTTTTTAGGTCCAAGAAGATGTACTTCTCATCAATTTCCTCCCAAAATGTCGTACTGTGAATGCTGTGTACTACTGCCAGCTCTTGGGCCAAATGAAAGCCATCATCTACAGGAACAAATTCACCATCAGCCGATCAGAGATCAGATTCTCCTTCACAACACCAGGCCTCACATAATCATTAGCGCTCTGGATAAACTTAGCAGAATTTACTGGGAAACTCTAAAACATCCTCTCCATAGTCCAAATTTATCTCCCTGCAATTTCTTTTGTTTAGGCCACTGAAGAAAGCGATGGGAGGATATCGATTCCAGAGCAACAATGAATTAGGAAAGTATGTGCGTAATTGGCCTGTGACATATCCACAAACTTTTTATGAAAAAGCTCCCAAAACACACATTCAAGTGATTGTTTCTCTTCCCATCCTACGTAAACCCACTACACTCACTCACCAACACGTACCAAGAAGCAAGCAAATTGAGCTACTGTGCATCAACCAGCAATGCTTACAAAACTTAAGACATTTACTGTACTCATCTACATTCTAAACTAAAATGATCTTGTTTTGAGTTGCTTCTTATGTTTATATAGATTTTGCTTCTTTAAAAGCATTGTTAATTATTTATTAAAAATATTAAACTAACCTCTAATTAAATATGAAAATAAAGTTAAAATAAAAATATAATAAAATGAGGAAGAAAATTTCCTGCTAAAATTAATATCATTCAACATCACAATTTATTTTACATCATAGCAACAGAGTATTCTGAAATACATTTACACTGACCACAAATAGAATATTTTTAAAATATTTCCTGCTAGCAGAAAGAAATTATCAAAATTCATTCACACTATTAAATCACAAAAAAGGTATAATAAAGAGAATCTTTAAGAAAATTATTGCATAATTTATTGTCTTAAACAACTGAATATAAACAGATTAACTGCCTACACATATACACACATAAATAAAACAGTTTTTCTTGAATGTAATATGTAAAGAAATAAAGTTAGTTTTAAAATACTGAAATTAATTCTTTATTCTAATAAAACGTATAACTACTGAAAGTATGCCTAACAAAGGCAAATGAGACTCCAACAATAATTTAATGAAACATAGCAGAAAGGATTAAACAAAGAAAACCGATCGCTTTCAGAACTTTTCAACTTATTATTCTTCATATGTTTCATTAATTCTACACACCTTTAAAAATGGCCAATTTTAGTTTCTGTTAATTTATTACCATTAAAGTATATCGGTAAAGTTTACAACAAACTTTTTTCTTTACCTTTTACACGAATGGTACAGAGAAATGAAATTTGTAAACCTGTAAAGTTATGCATGTACATTTGCAGTACTAACTTTCTTGGAGTCATAATTTTTAACTTAAATCATATAATCTCTTTTTAAGAGGTATGCTTTAGTAGAAATAATATGTATTCCATAACTTTTTCTACATGCAGTACACATTTCCATACTTTATGTTACAAATAAATTAATTTTATAACATAATTACAAATTTCTTATATATTTCCTAATTAAATGATTCAATGTTAAAACGCAAAACAAAATCATAGTATCTAAAAGATATAGACTTATTATCATTAATTGGATTTTAATAGGAAATAAAATCACTAAAATTTTTACAAAGTTATTAAAAATAATAAATAGCAACAATAAGCGCACATATTTTTGATTTTTTTGTTCAATTTAAATTTATCAATTACAGCAGCTAAAAAATTATAATATATTTTCAAATAATTATTTGCTACAATATATACATACACATATAAAACATTTAAAAAATCCTAATATGTAAATTAATTTCAATAATTTACTATTCTACTAATAAAATAAACTATTTTATATTTTTAGCAAGTTAGCTTGGAACATTCTTTCGTCCCAACTATAACAAAAAAAAATCAAATACACAGTTTTAAAATAATAAAATAAATACTTATTTATTCAAGCTAATGTGAAACAAACTCATATAAAAAAAATCTTTAATAAAATACAGAGAATATGCAAAAGTATATGTGACTTTGATCCTATATTGTTGTTAATTATCCTCCAAATTAAATTTAATGCTACCAATACATTTGTTTTACAATTTCCTTTAAAGGCAATTTAATTTTTTTTTAAAGATTAAATTTTTAAAAAACTGACCAATTTTTTTTTTTTTTTACAAAAATGTTTAATTTTTCATTATTTAATGAAAAAAATAAAAATATATTGTTAGATGCAGAATTATCTTGTTATTTAACATAATTTCTTTGAAACCAATAATTAAAGTCTAGATCCTGGATTTACTGAAATAAATTTAATATTACATTGGTGAAAGAATTTATTAAACAATAAAACTAATTTATTCAATAACAATTATGAAAAGTTATTTTAAGTTGCAATAAAGTGGGTGGTTCATCCATCAATCAATTTTTCCAATTATGCAAGAAAATAATCTATACATATATATATATATACACAAATGGGTGCATGCACTTCTGAATTTATGTCTAAATAGATGTTCATTATTAAAAATACAAAACCAAATGTTACTTAACCTGAAAATAAAAAGGATATTAATTTTAGATTGAAAAGGAGCCAGCCTATATGGCACGAGTGGTAGTATCTCGGCCTTTCATCCTAGGTCCCAGGTTCAAATCCCAGTCAGGCATGGCCATTTTCACATGCTACAAAAATTGTCATTCATCTCATTTATATAAAAAAAAGAAATCAAAAGGAAATTTTGTAAACAAAAGTAAAAAAGGATCTTTTGTATGATAATTTTACAAAACAACTTAATGACTAGTGAAAAACTAATTTACTTTATTTAACTCCACCTGCGATCACGTTAATATTAATACGGTAATTAATACCTTATTACATAAAATTATATAGATATTATTTTAGAGAAATTTTAAAAGAAGCTGAATAAATTATTATTAATGTTTCTGGTGGAGTCTATATGTAATTTAAAAAAGAATTAAATAATACTAAAACACAATGTACCTGTTAAATCAGTGAATTCAAAAGTGTGCTTATCACCCTCCTTTAGGGTATTAAAAGCCTCAGATTGCGGACCAAAGACGGATTCTACAATACTGGCGAAGGAGAAAATTTAGACTCCGTAGAAGAGGCGGTGCTGTGTATGAGCATGCTGTAAATATGTTTGTTGATGCCAGGCGGTTACTAAATTATCTAATAAAATCTAGCAAGAGAGCACGTTGGAAGGAGTTATGCTTGGAGCTGGACTCGGACCCGTGGGGATGTCCTTTTCAGATCGTCATGGGAAGACTGGGTAGAGGTTTGCCTGTCCTTACAACTGAGTCTGCTGGTATACAATTGAGAACACTTTTTCCGGTGGCTGAATCGGGTCTATCGGAGCTGGTTGAATGCGATGCAGGTCAATTCACACAACATGAAGTCACCTTGGCGGTATCTAGACTCAGGAACAAAAAGAGTCCGGGTCCAGACTGTATTCCTGCTGCGATCCTCAAGGGACTTATGATGAAAGCCCCTTGGGAAATGACATATGTGGCAAGTTATTGCTTGCAGAACAGGACCTTCCCTAATTGTTGGAGGGAGTCGCGCACTGTGTTCTTGTCCAAGAAGACTGCTAATGCAGAAGTGGTTGGTTACCGCCCGTTGAGCCTCATAAACAATATGGGGAAAGTGGCTGAGAGATTGATCGCAGAAAGGTTACTGCTTGAGTTAGAGACAGGCGGGGGGTATTCATAACAACCAGTATGTGTTCAGGCGTGGCAGATCGACGCTTCAAGCGATTGAAAAGATAACTAGCTGGGCTATAACAGTCAAGGCTGGAACATGGTGCACCAGGAAGATTCCTTTACTGGTTATGCTCGACATTAGAAATGCTTTTGGGACCGTCCAGTGGGACTCCATCATGGCGGCTTTAGTCAGAAGGCGAATAAGCCCTTACATTAGGAGACAGATCTCGAATACCTGTCTGAAAGATTGACTACGGTTAGCACGCTTGATGGTGACCTACGATACCAAGTTCATGGTGGTGTCCCCCAGGGGTCAGTACTGGGACCATTACTTTGGTTACTGGTCATTGATGATCTATTACGACTACAGCTACCTGAAGAGACGGAAATAGTGGCCTATGCTGATGATTTAGCAATACTCACCTCTGCGAGATCAGAAGATGTCCTCGAACAAAGGAGCAATGATACTCTAGAGATCGTAAATAACTGGCTAACCGACAAAGGATTAACACTTTCAGTAGATAAAAGTCAATATATTATGTTGGCGGGAAGGAGACGCCTGCGAGATCTTGAACTTAAGATAGGGGAACATAAGCTTGAACGTGTCAATCAGGCTAAATATCTGGGAGTGATAATTGATAAAACCTTGAGCTTTAGTGCTCATATAGTATATAGATGCGAGAGAGTTGAAGGATTACTACAAGCCCTCAAAAGGCTATTAGCTGGCCGAGATGCCCCAAGATCATCTAAACGTAGGGTTATAGTCTCCGCATGCACCTCGGCTTTATTGTATGCTGCACCTGTTTGGTATAGAGCCATATTCACGCAAAGGAATGCTAAACGATTGAGGAGTCTACATAGACAGGCTCTAGTTGGGGTGATGTTCGGATACCGCACAATATCTTATGAGACGGCGTGCGTTCTGGCATCCACAAAACCCATAGAACTCCAGGTCTTGGAACGCTGGCTTCGCTTTCAGGGCATGGAACAGGGTGATGCTTCTGAAGTGGTTATACAGGCATGGCAGCGTAGATGGAGTCAACATGAGGGGGCTATGTGGACAAAAAGGTTGATTTCAGACATTAGCCAATGGGTCAAACGAAAGCATGACGAGGTCAGCTACTATGTCTCTCAGATGTTCTCTGGACATGGAAATTTCAAGCAATATTTATTCCGCTTTGGCAAAAGAAGCTCTCCACGTTGTTGGTACTGTGAACGCGATGACACAGCTGAGCATACAATATTTGAATGCGATAAATGGACAACACTTAGGTTTCGCACGGGAATACAGAATCTCACACCTGAGGAACTAATCAGCTTCATATTGAGTTCTAGACAAAATTGGAATAATTTTGAAAAATTCTCGTTTTTAGTTTTAAAAGAGAAAAATGATACTGAAAGACATATGGGGTACTAATAAAGACTGAAGTAATTGTAGAACTAGGATATTCATGAGTATTGTCTCTTTATGAAACCTACGAACGTGAGTAGGCGTTACGAGATCGGACTGGGAATGTAAAGACAGAGACCCGGCTTCGTAGTTGGTGGTTGGGAATGACATAGTTGGGCCTGGCCTACCTTCTGCGGGGTTAGAGGCAGGCAACACCAAACAACCGAGACCCGGTTCCAGGGGCTGGGGCTGGGGACGGCATAGTCGGACTCGGTTCCTGCCCTGGGAATTTGAGGCAGGCAATGTAAAGAAAACAAAAAAAAAAAAGATCCGACCGGGGGGGCTGACCTACCGTGCCGGACATACAGTCGGTGGGGAGGCCTCCTTTGAATAAAAGGACACTTCCTCGGGCTGCGTATACTTAATTGGATAACCGGCCCGAGGGAGTAGGGGAAAAAAAAAAAAAAGAAAGGGTATTAAAAGCCTCAGGAGGACTACTGTTACAGAGCTAATAGTGAAAAGTTGTTTGAAATTTAATACAAAGAAAAGAAAAGTGATAGATGCTTACAACATTAAGTACACCAGGACAAACATAAAATAAAGAACGATAAGCATAGAGAAAAATAAAACAGGATACTTGAATTAAAAAATATTTATTCTTTAAAACAGAGTTTATTTATTTTAAAAAAGAATAAAAGTCTTGAAGATTATAATATGTTTACTTTTAGCTACCTTATTATTTCAGAACAAAAAATTAAAACGAGTACATATTTAATACAGACTGGCAGGACTCCCAGTCAGATTACAGTACTTAAACTGGCAAAGAATTCATTTTACAAATAAAAATTGTTCCCTGAAAAATAATGTTTTAATGAATAAAATTGATATAAGCAAATGCAGTGGCTTATAACAACTTTCAATATCTTCTTGAGATAAAATAAAAATATTTTTTTTTATTAAAAAAGAGATTAAATTACAAATTAAAACCCACTTTTTATGACTAAGTTTTAAAATGAAATAATAGTTTTTAAAAAAAGTATCACAAAACAGATATTAATATCAATCTATATATAGGAACAATTACTAATAATAATAATAATGAAACAGACAAATAATCATAATTTGAAAAAAAAATCATTACGTAATAAATATAAATAAATCATACAGAAAATAACAACAAAAGATCCATTTTCACTAAACTTTGGTTAATACCAACACAGTTTTTCTTCAATAATAAATTTAGAAATAAAATCAATATAATTAAATTATAAAAAAACATTATCTATGCTTTAGCTTGAAAACATAACACATATTTACACAGCAAATGAAAACTTTACACTGTTCATATTGTTAAAAATTAGATACAGTACACCTTATAGATCACAATTATATGACCTTCCATTAAAAAAAAAATATATAATACTTTCAAAAAACAAATTAAAAGATTTAATAAATAAAAAAAGTTGTCTCTTCCCATTTTTACGTTTACTTGTCTATGTAATCAAACTAAATTACATCTTTAGATTTTTTTCAGAAGATAAAATTAAAATTTACATTATTAACAAATTGGTAATGTCTGAACTACTTATCTAATCAAAATGCACAATATACAAGTAAATTATTTATATCTTATTCCTGAAAATATTAATTTTTCTATAATCATTTACTTCATTAGCAAATGCAATTTTCTTAGAATATTAATAGGTCAGAATTTCATAATCAATAAATTAGTGTTTAATACTACTATATTTTGTCTATTATCTTTACAAAACATCACCTTAGAAGACTTATTATGGAGATGCAGATTTTCAAAATTTTTGGAATTTTATAATGTACATCTTATTTTAAAAAATAAGAGTTTTTTATGATTACTCATAAAACAATACATGGTGTTTTACTACTATAAAAAAATCAAAATAAAAAATTGCTATAAAAAAAATCAAAAAAGCTAGTTAAAGCACAAAAATTAACCTGGTACAACTAAAGTAAAAATGTCTACCCGTAAACACAAAAATAAGACACTGCAACACAGTTATAAAACTGGAAACCACATATGCAGCAGAAACTCTATTCCATCTGAACAAGCAATCAAAGACAGACAGATTCCAGAAAATTGAAAGAAGAATTGTAAAACCTGCATCAACAAAAAGTACCAGAAAGATGGGCAGCACTGGATCGTGCCCAACAAAGTCATGTACAAAGAGTTAGAACCCATCACTGACACTGTGCATAAGAGTGAGACAAGGATTCTTTGTACACATTGTGAGGATGCAAAATTCGAAACTTTCTGCAACAGCTGACATAGTACAATCTCAACTCCAAACCATCAAGACACGATGCAGTTGGATAAGAGAAATAAGGAGAGGATCTGAAGGAAATCGGGCCTTACACCAGAAGACACCATATAGACAAGATAAAATTAAATGAAAAAATTGAAGACAAAAACACTCACTTCACATTCAAACGAAAGAAACTCACAACATAAACATTTTTCACACCAGAAAGGGCATGGTGATCAGAACATAAGAAACAGTACTAGTAGACCGCAAGACCCAAACGGTCCCTCTGAAAGTGATTGATCCTATGCGGTCGTAAATGAAAAAAAAAAATCAATATCATAATACAATATATTCCTAAGACAAACTTTGACTTGTCATTAAATGGGGTTGTGATTTTAACATGTGGCCGCTACTAATTTTTTTTAAATCCATACTATATTAAAATACAATAATAAAATGTTATAAAGTATCTGAAATTCATTACATGGATAAATTGCTTTCATCAACTTCTACATCCCTCAAGTAGCAGAAAAAAACCCTTATTAAAATAAATACTACATTGGGGAACATCTGATTAAAAAGGAAAATAGTATAGTTAACAGTAACTTGCACAATTGTCACAATTACAATCTTTTCTCTCTAACCAATTTAATTTAACTTCCAACACAGTAAATCTGTTAGTTTAAACAAAATTTGTTTTATTTCCAATTCAATTATCAGTATACTAATTATCTCAAAATATTTTTCAATTAATACTTGTGATATCATCTTGAAGGATGTGCCCTTGCAAATTCAATAAATAATATTTAAGAATTACCTATTTTCATAATTAATAAATTCAATTTTGTTAACCCTTTATAACATATATAAAGAACTTCTTTGTAAATTTCCCATCACTCAAATTCTGTGAAAAACTACTTTCCTTTAACAAATATATAAAAATAAAATTCATTTAAATTTACAGCATAACAAAACATATAAACATACTTATATTCATTACAAACTAAGTTAACTGCTAACAAGAATAATAAAATTAATCTGAAGAACTTACATTCCTATATGTTCCAATTACCTATTTCACTTAATTTATGCAACTAAGTAAAAGTAGTTTATTAAAGGTAAACTAAAGGTAAAAAATCTACTATCTAGAATAAGTATCAACCAAACTACGTATTTTTTAACAATCCTTTTACAATGGAAAGCAAGTTTCCAAAAATGTACCTTTTTTAAATTATTAAAAAAGGTACATTTTTGGCCTTTTTTAATTTATTAAAAACTTTACCACTACAACACAAAAAACTATTGTCCGATTTTCTACTAAATTCATGTAAGTTCAAAAAATACTAAAAAATTTTTTAAAAGATAAAATTATGAAATATAGTTTTACTTTATCATATTATAGCACACATTGCAATAGTATTAGTAGAGTTGAAAGTTTGGCCTAGCTATTGTTTTTTTTATCAATATAAAAAGGCAGTAAAAATATGAGTTAAAAGAAATGAGTAAATTTAAATTTAGAACTTAACAATATTTATCATTATATGTTTATGATTTTTAAAACTATACATTCTAAAAAAAAATAATTGTTACAAACCTTATATTGTTAAAACTACTTCAATGAGAACCTCTATTAAAACGATCAATGTAAATATGGTTTTAAAAAACAAAATGTATTTTTTCAGTTACGTAGATCAAAAGATATCATTTCAAAATAAAAAAAGATAACTTGTTAATATGCTTTACATAAAAACTAATAAAATTGTAATGGAAAGTCACATTCATGTGCTATAAGCAAATGATATGATTATGAGCTTTTTGTACTTTAAAAATTTAAAGACAATAAATAAATAAACCAACTTTTTTTTTTATAAATATATTACAGTACATCACAAATCATAAAATTCAAGTTAAAATTTGCCACATTACTAAGCAACACATACAATTTATACCCTGTTACAGGATGATGATGATGAAGAATATAAGTAAGCGATTAAAGTGTTTCAAGTGTATACAGTCAGAGGAAGAAATTCAGTTATCCTCGTAAACTCTGCAACATCAGATAAACCAGTTCAACCTGAGCAGAACGTAAATTACAGCAGAAAGGTCACAGTCCTGTTGAAAATAACACTCATTCTAATTCAAGAGAAAAATTAATTATTATGTTACATAGAAAAATAATTATTACTGAAAGAAATAAATTATATCCTATTAATTCAGAGAAATCAACAGTTATTGGCTTCAAGGGCGATATCAAACATAAAAGTTATACCATCAGGTGTTTTAAAAGAAACTGACAATAATGAACAGATTCAAAAAATGTATAGAACAACTCTGGCTTTAATCTTAATTTTTGTTTTTTTACTACATTAGTTAGGTAACAAATTCATACAGCATTTAATAAATGCCATCCGTTTAATAAATGCATAATCTATCTGATGATAATGATGGAAAACTAATATAAATGGATTATAATCACTACTATTTACAGTGGATATTCTTGCACAGTAATATTTGAAAACTAGATACAAAAAATAAAAAACGGATTTAAGAGATATGAAATGAGATTTCTTTTATAAATAGGTGAATAAAATATATTAACTATTCTAATGTAATGTAAAAGAGGAAATTTTTTGATAAAATTTTCAACATACCGATTGAAGCTATCTGAAATAAATAAATTCAAGTTTACGACTCAAGGTATGGCTGAAACATAATGAACACAGGTACATAAAGGGAGAACAAAATACTGCAATAAGTGACAGATGCTGCTATTTTGTAGTTTCATTTTCTTACTACTAACAATCCAAAACTTGACTCATGCCCTCTCATTTTCTGTCACTCACCATTGTTATTTAGTCGAGTACACCTGCTAGTTTAAACAATATGAAGTTTTCAAATTGTTAACACCAGAAAAAGGGAATGCTAGTGACATTCAATGTAATCTAAAAGCCGTTTATGGTGATGAAACTGTTGATCTGTGAGTAGGAGGGCAATAAAATTTTGGGCATCAAAAAAGGTAATAGTGAATATCGAGAATGAACCTTGTAGTATCATATTGCAGTACTAACCTTGTCTGTCTGACAATCTACAGAGCTGATTTTTCTGCAACACAATAACACTCGGCCGAACACATCACATGCAACCATCGAGGCTCTTGTGAAGTTGAAATTTGAACTATTTTAACCCTCCACAATCACCAGATTTTGTCCTCTGTGATTTTCATTTCTTTCTTCAATTAAAGAAGAATATTAAGGGTATTTGTTTCACCACGGATGATAAATCGAAGGATGCGATGAAGTCGTAGATCAAGGAAAGATCGTCAGCATTGTTCACCAATAAAATGAGAAAACTGATTGACTATCGGGAGAAATGTGTAAGAGGTGACTACATAGAAAAATAAACATAAGTTTTGCAGTAAATAAGATGTACTTTAATAACATATCTATTTCACTGGACTATCATTTTCATCTGCAAGTTATGAATGAGTGTACAGTACATTTCAGTCACCCCTCATTATATGATCGATCCTACTAAATCAATTATCAAAAACACACGAGTAATAATTTATATTTCATATTCAATTTATTCTCAAGCAATCAGTTTTTATCTTTTCCTTTTAATTAAGTATTTGTTCTGATAACAAATGATATCATTCCCTTTTTTTGATCTCGCACTAAACATACTGTGTTGTTATGATGCTGTACAAGAACAACATGACAACATAATCAAAAGTTATTTTCTTATTATTTTTAACTAGCGGCCATCCACAGCTTCACACGTACTTGATGTGTAGCTTGAGCTCTTTGATGCTAGTTTGACCTTCAGTTTCAGCAACAATGGATGCTGCTTGAAATTCAGCTTGCAGGTTTTTTGAAGCCTAACACTGAGTGAGTGAGAATAACAATGAAGTGGAAAGTGGACGAGAAGGAGATAGCAGATGAAATGGTGACACTCTCACAACAGGGTAAAGAACAAAAGAGTAGTTATTGTTGTCCTCTGCTCCATATAGCCCACCAACAAGACACCTTTATGGTCCCAAAAAACTGTAACCATTGTTTCCTGTTGCTCAGTGTCTGTTTGAACTTTTTCAGCTTGTTTGGAGAAGTGTTCATCCACTGTTTAAACTGTTCTTTAGTTTCTGAATTGTCATACTGGATTCTAGTCTCATCAACAGTAATAATTGGCTTTTAAAAACTCTTCCCCCTCATTATCCTAACGCGTGAGAAACAATATGGCTGACGCCATTTACTGCGTTTTGTGATTGTCATTCAACATCTTTGGGACCCAACGTGCACACAGTTTCCAGTATCCTAGGTCTTTGGTCACAATTGCGTACAGAGAAGACCTTGAAATTTCTGGGATTTATGCAGAAAGTTCATTTACCATAAATCTCTACCGTCACGAACAAAATCATCAACACACTCAACCAAGTGTACAGTAGCGACAAACTTTTATTGTTGCTTACCTTCATTATGGACGTCTTTCGCCTTCTTTAAAATTCCTACATCATTCCTGTACACTGCCATCACTCATAAAGTTTTCACCTTACACTAGGCTCATTCTGTGATGGATTTCAGCAGCATTACATCCTTCTGCTTGCAAAAATCATTATCACTCTTCACAACTCACACTTGGCAGGAGCATCAATCGCAGTGGTCATGTTCAATTGCCTGTAGCTTGGCTCAGAATGATGCAATGGAGCCATTAATGGCAGAGATTGTGGTGGGGGGGGGGGTGAAATTGCACGATGCCCAGACCTGACTCCCGCCTATTTCTTGTTTACTTTAATTCATAATTGGGGGTTGAAAAAAATCAACCCTTGTAATTTTTTTAATGTAATTACATTTATTTTTTTTATTACAATATTAATATCACCAGATTACATACATAAACAGATTAACTTTCTTTTTTACTTTCCTGGCATCATAATTCTAGAGCTATGTTATAAGAATTATTTTTCTTTTTGTCAATTCCTTTGGAATCATATTTACTTTGTACTAAACAAATTGTATTATATATCTGATCAACCTAAGTACAGAATTAATAAATAGAATAAAGTAGGATGACATTAACCTTATTCCATTATGCATGCAAGAGGGCTTTCACAAATTACTCGCATCATCAGTTATATAACTTTTTAAAATATTTGTATCAAATTACATATTAAAATCACAATTAAAATTGAAATTAAATATCATTTTAGTCCACATGGATTTCTATTTTGTTAAATTATTAAAATTGTTAAAAAAAAATTCTTGAAGGGTAATTTTGAAGATAGGGAGTAGAAAATGATAAAGAAATACCAATTTCTTGAATTTTTTACTTTTTTTTGGTTTACTTTAACATACAGCGATAATTTTATAATGGAACTTCATCGTAAATTATTCCTACCCCAAAAAAATAAATCTTAGGTAACTTTTTTCAAGAATTTTTCCACTACATCATTAATCTTTCCACTACATAAGAATAAATAACCAATACCAGGAAATTATCACAACTTTGTTGTCAGATATTTTTTGAAGCAAAAAGTAAAAAATTTCTCTATTACAGTAAAATTAGATTTTTTTTAACCTTTATATAGTTCTTATATTAATAAAATTAAAAAAATTAGTACACTAAAATTTGGTTGATGTTGAAGCAAAGTTGCATCTACAACAGCTAAAATTGGTATTCTATATTTCTTGATCAGATCACTATTATGAAAATGATATACTATCTATGTATGTATATATATATATATATATATACAGAGTGATGTCAAATTACAAATAAGAAAAAGTCATATAAACATAGGTCAGAAAAGTTTGTTACAGAGTTTTGGCTCATGAAATATTTTAGCCCTGGTTCCTGCTCCCTCAGTAAAATTAAATTGTATTAAATTAAATTTTGTGCTTCCTTATGGTTTTTCTAAGAAATTGAATAAAAGTGGTCACAGACCACTTTTATTAGGTTTTAAGAAAAACGGGGTAAAACATGAATAAGTTTGTTGGAAAATACGCTGTGTTTTATGTATGGAATAAAATAACCTTTTTTAATCTATCAATAAACAAATAAAAATTTCTAGTTAACTTTGTAGAGAATTTAATTTTGAGAAAATTGATGTAAATAATATCTATTAAAATTAAACACAAATTTGAGAAGTTCAACTTTAATTAGAAAGAAAACCACAAACTGAATCAGACCAAAACTTAATAAATAGAAAACTGCTCAATGTGGCCACCATTTTGTTCAATGCACAGTTCAGCTCGGCGAATTCATGCTAGCCAGGAACTTTTAATAGCATCATTGTTATTCCTAATAGTAGCTCCAGCTTGTATTATATATCTCAATTCTTCTTGTCTGCCAATATGAGCGGAATAGATTAACGTCTTCATCCAACCCCAAAGGAAAAAGTCCAATAGCGCGAGATCGGGAGATCAAGGTGGTCATTATACTGGTTCGTTTTGACCAATCCATTGCTTACTAAATGTGCTATTTAAATGTTTCCTCACATCACAAAGTAGTGAACAGATGCATCTTCATTGAAAAACCACATCTGCACTCTATCTGTAAATGGAATATCTTCTAAGAGTTCTATCAATTTGTTTGAAAAAAAAAATGCTAATATCGTTCCCTGTTGAGCCTTGGCGTTAAGAAAAAAAGGGCCTATGAGATTATCACCACAAAGATTGCACTACACATTAAATGAAACAGTGCGTTAGAAATGACTTGTAGCAGTCTCATCGAAAATTTTCTTCTGCCTAAGTGTGTGTTTCTATAATTTACAATATCATTTCTTGTATCAAGATTCATTAATAATTATAATATTACTTAGGAAATTGGGATGATGTTCACATTTTCTAATTAACCACTGAAAAACTTTATCCATTTATTAAAATCAGGTAGTAATAATTCTTGTTCAAGTGTTGTTTCGAATAAGTACAATTGTTGCTCCTGTAATGTTCACCAAACATTTGATTGTGAAACATGAAAACGATGTGACAATCTTTTGGTGCTTGAGGTGGGGGACACTTGTGCCGCATTCAATAATGCTTCTTCAGTGTTTGTATTTTTCACAAAATATTCATGACTATTGAATCGTTGTGGTTTAAGCATACCTGTTACTCAAACTCATCTCTCCAAAGCCTCAAATGTTTTATGATACAGTACTCTTTGATCTGGATAATTTTCCCAGTATTCACACAGCAGCTAATCCATTTTTATTTACTTTACAATAAATTAACATGTTCGTCAATTCTACAAATGAAAACAAATTTGTGGTATCACCCATTGGGAATGAGTGATGAAACATTAACAGTATAAACACTGCTCAAATGAATATCCAAATGCTAGACACTAAACTTAATTGTTGATCAGCTGTTACTGTCGATCTCTCGACAAAAAAATCGAAAAATTAATATGTTATAGAAGTATGTCTTTCAAATTCATTTTTATCATTTTTAGCATTTGCATGTAAATTGTTCTGTTTAAAATTTTATTATTTTCCAATCCAGCTTGTTTTTTCCTAATTAAAGTTAAACTCTCAAATTTGTACTTAATTTTAACAGATGTTATTCACATCAATTTTCTCAGAATTCAATTTTCTACAAACTTAGTTAGAAATTTTTGTTTGTTTACTGATAAATTAACAAAGTTATTTTATTCCTTTGCTAAAAAAGTGTATTTTTCGACAAACCTTTTATGTGGTTTTCTTAAGACCTAAGTGAGATAGAAGGTCTGAAACCGCTTTTATTGAATTTTTTAATAAAAAACCTAAGGAAGCCCCAAATTTAGCCCTCAATTTTACCCCAAGAATTTTGGTATGGTTTTATTTCACAGAGGGAGCACAAAACAGGGTTAACATTATTGAGCAAGCCTGAAACTCGCTAATGAACCATTTTCTGACCTATATTTACATGAATTTGTTTCTTATTTTTGGCTATAGAATCATCTCCCAAGAGACTGCCATGTAATTTGGATCACTCTATATGTGTGTGTGTATATATATATATATATATATATATATATATATATATATATATATATAATACACAGGGTATAATTTTTTTGAAAATTCATCAACATATTGACCAATGTGCTCATTACAACAAACCACCTTTAGTGTTATTTTTTAAATATATATTACATATATTTACATTGAGTGGCTGAAAAGTAACTTACACCTCCTCTAACTACTTTTATAATTTATATAACTGGAAGCATTTTGCAGTATTCTATCTAGTACTGAAGGGTACTAGATAGAATTTCAATGAACTTCAATGAATTTCATTCTTTTGATTTTTGATTGGTGAGGGTGGGGTGACTCGAAAATTTCAAATGCGACCAACAGTCATTTGATACATCATTTTGAGGAGTTTGATGATACAAGAAAACTTATACAATTAAAACCAAATTCTGAATGCCCAATTCAAAACTGCAGCCAACAATATGTTTGTTTCAGATAGCTACAACTACAGTTGTATGCTCCCCTTTAATTTTTTTGTTATTTGAGGTATCCTGGTTTTCTTTTTGAAAATTTTCTCAAGTAAGAGAGGCTAACTCGGTAAGCCCCAATTTAAGTATTTAGCCTTCTGGGGAAGGGGCTCAAACATTTTAAATAAGACATATGGTCATGTGATTCGTTGTTTTAAAGATTTTAGGGAGACAAGCAAAGTGGTATAAAAAAAAATTAAATTCTGACCATTTAAACCAAAACGGCAACTACATTAATTAAAAATTGAAAAAAATTAATTATTACAATTTTTCAAATATTTCTTTTTTTACTCTTTTTTGGATGGGAACGGTGGGTTATCACCCTGGTTCCAAATGTAGCAGGCACCATGCTCCTGGGCCTTTCTAGTTTCCACTACGAAAGTTTCTTCTTTATTAGAGTTTAGAAACATAGTGACTTTGTATGGCTGTTTAACCATTTATAGATGCCATCCCTATCCAGAGGTTACACAAAAAAACAAACTAGTGGCTGAGGTGCCTACTGGACAAAGCTCTATTCCTATTCATAATACTATTAGCTATGATGAAGTTTTTATAAAGAAAATTTATCTATTCATGATTATATATATGTACATATAAGAGATTAGAAACATTAAAAGTAGTTACAATAAAATACAGCTTACTCACAATAATTTGCACATGAATTACCACAAATTAAGATAAAGAAAATTTAATAAAGTGTAAATTACTTTGCATTAAGGTCACTATAATTGTTATACATTAATTAGTTAATATAAGAAAAAAAATTACTGATAAATAATTTATTTTTTCAAGATATTACAAAAATTCAACAAACCCTTACAAAAATACAAATTATATTAACTTATCATCAATTGCACATTAATTAAATACATGTAAACAAAAATACATCATCATAATTTTTTAAGCATGTAAAAACAGCTCAAGATGATAGTATAATGTTAACTGTCATGCACAACCGTATTCTACATAATTTTACACACATCTACACTTGTTTCATCATTAGCATCTATGAATTATCAGAATTTTATCTGACAATGATCGTATTTTAAATTTTCTTACACCTGAACTTAAAAACTTTAAAAGATAATGGACATGTTGAAAATTATTGTGAATAAACTCTTTCTTCTTTATCATAAAAAACAATCCTAAGAACAGCCTTGTCTCAAAAAGGAAATTTTGAGTAGATTTACACTAATCTGCAGGTACAAGAGTTTTTACTTAATCAACAACCTTTAGGTTTTCAGTAAATTATATTAATTACACATTTCTACAGATGAGAATGAGAAACAGCTGTATAAAATATAAATTTTAATTCCTTTAATTGTAATAACTTGAATAAAACCTGTTTTTTTTTTTATTTTATATGGAATGTGCATCATAATAGCAAGTATCATTTTTTATCTGAGACTGTAATTGATATATACTACTACTCTTAACTGAAGAATCAACAAGTTAACTGATCCATAAACTTAAAAATTAAAAGTAGTATGGTGACAAAATGACTAATTAATTACTTACCATACAAATTTCACTGAATAACACAGTTATAATGGCGCTGTGTTAAACCTGCTCTATTCAGATCGCGAACGATTTTATCGTCATCTTCAATTCTAAATTGGAAAAAAGTTAATTAGTTAACGATATGAATCATATTATCACATGGCCACAAAATGTGACACATAAAACAAACAGTTATGACTGGAAAAATATTTTATAGAAAATCAAATCAAAAAATATATGCAACATATAAGTAGAATATTAACAGTGCATACAACTTTAACAGCTACTCTCATTATTGCAAACAGTTTCTAATACTAATAATTGTTATACACATTTGATAATCAATTTTTGAGGTTTGATATTTTATATTTATTTAATTTTATCTACGTATATAAACTTTTTATGGTCTTTTTTTAATTTTATAATTTTTAAGTTTTTAAAATTAATGCACTGTTTTGATTAGGTTAAATTCACTTTCAAAAAAAAAGAAAACCGATATAAATGAATACCATAGTTGATATTTTTGAGTAAACATGAGGGCTAGTCATGTTACCTAGTAGTAAAAATTTCAAGACATGTCATACCAGTAGACATTTCCATCACTCAGAGCAATGGCAAAACTTGCAAAACATTTTGGTGACCAAAAGTGTGATGGACAAATCTCATACACGATTTAACATTCACATTACACAAAATTAAGTAAACGATAATAGTAAAAGTAATAACAAACCCAAAAAAATGTCAACTTGCTGAATGCCTATGGAACTGGAGATTCCCCGATCTATAATTTGAGAGATTTCAAATGCAAAACATTTCCACTCATGCATGTCATAAGTGCTGAAGATGAGATTCGAAATCTCTATTTGATTTTTAGAGGTAGGATAATAATCCCAACTTTATTCAAGAATATGTTTTATTCAGGGACAATGTCCCTGACAATGTTATTCATGTCATACCAGTAGACATTTCCATCACTCAGAGCAATGGCAAAACTTGCAAAACATTTTGGTGACCAAAAGTGTGATGGACAAATCTCATACACGATTTAACATTCACATTACACAAAATTAAGTAAACGATAATAGTAAAAGTAACAACAAACCCAAAAAAATGTCAACTTGCTGAATGCCTATGGAACTGGAGATTCCCCGGTCTATAATTTGAGAGATTTCAAATGCAAAACATTTCCACTCATGCATGTCATAAGTACTGAAGATGAGATTCGAAATCTCTATTTGATTTTTAGAGGTAGGATAATAATCCCAACTTTATTCAAGAATATGTTTTATTCAGGGACAAAGCAGATTTATATGTAAATAGGGAAACAAATACATAAGATATACATACACTTGCTGAACAACATAATACATGTTTGCAAAATAACCTAAATGGATGATCTTTAATTTAGAAATTTAATTTAGTAAAGTGATATCTGGTGCAAACTGTGTACAACATATATTTTAGAAACTATATTTCTTTAAAGGTGAAGTAAATGCTAAATTACATCTAATCCAATAAATACCTCTACTTGATGAGCTGCCGGAAAGTGGCCTGAATTGTTTCAACAAGATGGTGAATTATCCCAATAAGTGTCAGTGAAAAATTGGCTTTATCCAAAATTGGATTGGACACAAACAAGCAGTTCTGACTACTGCAGTTTTCAATAGCTCTGATTACTGGTCACGTAATCAGAATCCCCTTTATTTCTTTTTCAGGGAGACGTACAGTATAGAAAGCAAGCAAAGGTGAACAAATAAAGAGACAATGATTATCTCAAGTGACATACTACAGAAGCACGTACACAAAATGTTCAGAACATGAACTCAAGAACTGAGTTTCTTAACAGTTTTTCTCTCAATATTTAACAACATATTATCAATGATGGGGAAGTACTGTCCACTGAAAGAAAAGTGTGTGTTCTTTCAATATATCGAAGTGCTTCAACAGATATAATATTTCATAACACATGTTATTTCATGATCACATATAATCTTTTATATATTTAAATTAAAGTTAATATAAATAAATTTAAATTAATATAAATAATTAAAATTTTAAATTTGTGTATTTTGTAATCAGATTTTGTGGTAACCTTGTATTTCAAGTTTTAATAAACTGTAACATTTACTTTGAAATAACATTTATAAACTAAAAATATATTCTTCTTCCTGACAAACACCATACTATAGTTATTCTAAGTAAAGTTTACTTCAGTTAAAAATAAAATTAAAACTACTTTACAAATTAGGGAGGAGTATTAAAAAGTACAAGCACCAAGGAGAAATATATACGAAGCACAAGAAAACAAAAAATATATAATTCAACTAGTGAAATTTTCTTTTATGTCTATTTGTATTTATGTAAGAAATGAGAGATAACATTCTGAAAAGTTATACAACACCAAATTGATATGGAACAATTTTATTACACTAAAAAAAAATTAATAACTATAAATGCAGTTGAAAAAAACCATTGATATTTTCATCTCTGGAGGAGGGAAAATTTAGAGAATAAAACTGAGCAGAAACATTCTAAAAGGCTCAGTGTGCAAAGGGAACTCATTTAAAATAAAATCAGAACATAATTAATAAAATTAGGCTTATATGGGCATTGACTGTCACTGCCATAAAAAAAATATATTTTCTTACGCTTTTTCTTGAGAGTCAAGATGATGAACCAGCTCGTCCCTTTTATTTACTATATTGACCAATTCTGATAAAAGTAAATTTTCTCTCACTTTTTGCTCTTCAGTCTTTTGCCAGTCTAAAACAAAACAAACAACAAAATAAGTTTTCGTAACTACACAGTCCTAATTCTCTATATGTATACAAAACAAATCTAACAGAGCATTTTAATTACATCTAAGACAGACATGATAGCAATTTTTAACGTAGGAAATTTTGTTTTAAAGTGTACAATTACACTGATAAACAAAAAAAAACTTTTTTTAATGCTTCTCTAAGTGTGATAACATTTCTTGAATTGCTTTTTTGCATACATTACAGATATGTAAATACAATTTTTCTATCATCCTTAGTTTTAAATAAAATTTATAATTTTATAATTTATAATTTTGCACGGCCATACCTGTTAGAATGATTTCATTGATGCTTTTCTTTTATAAATAGCCTCAGGCACATCCTGAATTAATATCCAACAGAAGTCAGCTAGCATGTTAGTATTCCATCTCCCTTTATAGTGACTTTCCATCACTGAAATGGCTTGGTGGAAAAATTCACCGTGTTCATCACTTACGTCTTCGAGGTTGTCCAGGAAAAAATCCAGGTGTGAGTGGAGGAAATGTATTTTCAAAGCCATATTACACCCCCTAGCTCTGTATGAAGTAAGAAGTTGATTAACAATACCATGGTAATTGTCAGATTTTTGTTTGCTGAGAAAATTTTTACAAACGTTTTTTTTGAAACTGAAATGAAGCCCAAGCTGCACTTTCTGCATTACTTAACATTGAGTCAACAATTATTCAACATTTCATCTTAATGGAAACGTTAACAAACATAACGTATAGACATTATATGTGTTAACTTTCCCCCCGATATGGATCTGGGAATCAGAAAACCTCCATGAACTCTTACAGTGTGAAAGGGACTACCCAAAATTAAATGTTTTTCGAGCAATATCCTGATGGCAAATTTACCAAACAGCCTTTGTTTTTTTGCTGAAGTAAGTGTAACAGGAGTTGCTTATTTGGATACGCGACGCACACGGCTCTTTCCTCAGCTGCAAGATGCACCAGAGAATTTTATTTGTCAAGATAACAGTGAGGAGAAGAAAATCCTCCTCATTGGCATAACTCTGTATGAGATAGGTTGAATGATCTTTTCCCCAACCACTGGATTAGTCAGCACAGAATTGATGACAGAGCTTATTTGCAGTGACCTCCAAGGTCACCTGATTTTAGTCACCTTGTGATTTTTCTCCTTAGGGGGTTTTAAATAATCTTATGTACCTGCCTTTGCTATCTACAGATCTACCAGATTTGAGGCACATGATTGAAGCAGCTGTCACTTCCAATACTCCAGATATGCTAGTAAACATATGGGACAAACTCTCCTGTCAATTAGATGTGTGCTATATAATTTGAAGGTGGATACGTGGATCACTTAGAGTGAAAAACTATAAGAGTTACTTTTTCATTTGATTTCTAATTCATTACTGTAAGTCATCGTTAAAATACAGCAAATAGTTTTAAAACCTCAATTTTTTTTTACACCTATATTATACTGTGTAACGTAGGTTATAGTAAAATAAGTCATTTTTACATATCATATTTTGTTCATTATTTAATCACATACCTTTACTACTGAATAATCTTATTAATTTCAGTGAATACTTATACATGTAATTAACATAAATGCATCACTGCCATTACTAAGTATTAATAAGATAATGATTTCATCCACAAACAAAACACAAGCAATCTGTACCTTCCATTGCTAATATGCTTCTAAGTTCCCTTGTAAGCAATTCAAATCTTCTCTCAAGATCATCTTCTTTCTCTCTATAAAAAAAATAATAAATAATATCAATAATTAAAGTTAAGCAAGTTGATGTATTAAGTATTTGAAATTTACATGAATTCTTAGATAATATTCAGACTCAAATAACCGTACGATGTTTTCTCTCAGGTCAACCGGCTGATGGTTGTTGTCTCTAATGGAATTAGAGACAGTCACAGTAACAAGCAACCAATTCACTTTCCTAAACCAAAGCAGATCAAATGGTCACAAAACACAAAACTCATGCATGTTCTTGTTAGAGTTGCTATTAAAATAATTTACATTACACCTTTTGAGATTTGAGAATACAAAGCAGTTGTACAACTCTTGCATCTGCCAAAATTAGCTGTCAGAGAAGCTATATTCAACTGAGATAAGCTACATTACATTATATCAATAATATTTTCATACAATTTTAATATTTTATTTAACTTTACAAAACTATCCTCAAAATATATATATACTGTAGCATTTAAAATACATATACTACATGTTTAATTTTAAGAAAAAAAAAACATTTAAATACTCAAGAAAATAAAAAAAGAAAATTTATTATCTCACAAACTGATACAAACTTTGTTTCTTTTGTATAAGAAAATGATACTGAATTATTTTTTTCATTAACTGTCTATCAAAGCACCTGTTGGAGAAAAATACTAAAATGTGCCCGTAAGCTTGCCTGTATATCCCATCTGTAGCCCTTTATTACAGAAATTACAATTATGGCATACGTTCAACTTATATACTGTATCATTTATTTACTGGATAATAGATGTTTTAGATGTATAATTATACTGATCATTGTGAAAAATTAAAACAAAACACTAATGTCTAAAGAACAAATCAATCTAAGGACCTTCCAACTTACAAGACATGAAGATAAATTTATGTTCATAATACAATTAAAATAGTAATATAAGTTTCAACTTTTGCTGCAGTTGATTATGAAGCTCTGACATCACTATTAGTACTAACATTCTTTGTTTGAATTAGATGGTAATAAAATATAGGTGCAGAATTCTGAGTGGCAAAATATCAAGATACAAGACCTCACAATTCATTATTCAGCCCTAAAGTGTGATGAGATAAAAACTAAATAATTGCTATATATTAGAACTGACTGAAAGTCAATACCATTTGAGTACATCATATGAATCCTGACAATTATAAAATTAGTTCTGTAGCATGTTACTAAACATTAAAAATATTCAGTGTATTAAAATTTAATGAACTTTGTAGAGAAAACATGATGAGTAACAGTGATGTTAGAAGATTGGTGTGGATAATTAATGAAGGAAAATAGAAAATTCAGAATAGGTTCAAGTGGAAAGCAATGGTAAACAAACTTGAATCAATATCTAATAATGTACTTCTCAATTTCTGAACTCTTTTAGTTTCTAGAAATTTCATTACTTGAGTTGCATGAACTGTCACATTTGTCATGATTTGAATAACTGAGCTGTGTCCATGTTAGAAAAATTTGTACCACTCTGAAACTTATCATGATAATGTAACCAATGAAAACTAATGTTTCTTACAAAGAAGTAATGTGAATCAGGTTTGATAGGGAGGTAAAAGGGGAAAAACTGAAAAAATGGCCCAAGTAACCAGCAAAAATAGCTCAGCTGGATAAAAGTCAGTGGAGAAGTTTTAAGTAATCACTTAGCCTATAAATTGAGATGTTGTAGATAACAATTCTACAATTATGTCACATGCAATAAATATGCAAAAAAAGGGGGGAAATGAACCTGATGTTTGAAGACTATTTCTTGAACAATTTCACACCAAACTATATGAAATACATATCAAATCAATATTTAAACAATCCTAATCGCCCCTATAAACTTCAACCCCTTAATGTTAATTATGAGGCTCGGCTGATAAATTTTGCACACTAGCGTGCTACACAGACAAAAGGTACTATCGAGCTGGGTGTGGCAGCACATGATAGCTAAAATCCCCCTCTACATAATGCGTTGAAATCTGTTAACCAGTTTGTTTTCAGTGGCAGTTGAGTCGAGTACGACAAATATGTCAACACAGTTAAAACAGCACGCAGTGATCAAAGTTTTAATGGCAGAATATCTGAATCCTATGAATATTTTTCATCATTTAAAAGCGGTTTATGGTAGTGAAACTATTGACAGAAGTACTGTGAATAGGTGGGCATTTTACCTTTAACCAGTTGTTAAAGTTATAAATATTAGCGGTCATTATAGTGGCTTTTGTCATGGGACTGAATTCTGGTTTTTATGATTAACTAACAACCTGTAATAAATCCTGTCCTTACTTGAAATTCTACTTTGTATGTAATTTGTTTATTATTATTGTGGTTATTATACACTGTTATTATTATTATTATTTTTGTCTTCTTATTACTATTATGGTTATTGTTATTGTCATTACTTATTATTATAACTATTTTCATTTTTATTATCATTGATTTGTCTTATTTTATTTATGTTATTAAATAATAATTGTAATTGTATAAACAATTTCAACTGTCAATTTCTCAATATCCTGATCGAGCTGTGAGTAGGCGAACAGTATTATATTTTAAGGACTTTTTGTTAGCACCTCATATATATATATATATATATATATATGTGTATGAAATTAAAGACACATATTAAACTCTTTTGAATGGAGAATCTAAGACCTGAAAAATAGTAATGTTCATGATTGTGATACAAGAAATACAAACAGTATTCAAAATGAAAAATATAATTTTAAAATGTTTCCCCTGTATGGAAACCAGACTAATATAAAAATTATCAAACATAATAAGATGAATCATTCAAGATGTCATAACATTTTTAATTCTTAATGTACCCCTTTCAATTGAAAAAAAAAGGTAAAAACTCACAAAATATTTAGTTGCATCTGTCTTCTTAATAATGCATTCTTCTTGTTGACTAGAGTAAACCATCTGGCCATCAGAGCTTCCTCTCTTTCTCTTTCGTTGCCTGCAACAGCGAGAAACAAATATTAGCAGAAGCAATATTACAAATGGGTATTTTTTCAATATCATAGGAATAAAATTAATCTATAATCACATATGAAGGGTGGCTGAAATGTAAAGTACAGTTGCTCATTACTCAAAAATTTAAAGAGATAGTCAAATGAAACTATTATAGCATAAAAGTACGTTTATCTTCTAAAAGAACTTATATTTATTTTTCCACAGTCATCATTTTCAGCTACACATTTCTCATTCTATCAATGAAGATTTCTGAGAGTCTTTTCTTCATCCGCACAACCTCACTACATCCTTTAGTTCATCACCAATGGTGAAACAAATGTCGATAATATAAATATGGAAAGAAATGAAAATCACCAGGCAGCGCCAAATCTGTTGAATACGAAAAGTATGGAAAAGTTCAAATTCACAAAGCCTCAACGATTGCAAATGTATACGGCTGAGCATTATTTTATTGCAGAACTATCAACTCCACGGAATGTTTCAAACACAAAATGAACATCTGCTAAGGTGTTTTAGTATCTTTATGTATCAGACAGAATTTACAGTCAAACCAGTCAGTCTCCAGGGAGTCAGGCATTTAAACGTGTTTAGAATCCTACAACACTGTCAAAAAGATTTTTTGCAAAGGGTTATATTTTGAATATTTTTGTCTATAGTGAACCTTAGTGTTGGTATTCCAACGCTCTGCCATTTTTTCTCCTAAGTTGTAATTGTAATGATCCACCCGAGTTTCATTTTACTTCACAATATTAAAACAGAACTTATCTGCCTCATCATGATAATGTTTCAGAAGCTGTTCAAAACATTCTTTTTGTTGTTTGTCCTTTTCTGTGCATTTGCACGACACCCACCATGAACAGATTTTACAGTAACCCGATCTAGCAAAAATATGTCATACTCATTCTTTCAATATGTCTACTTGGATGACGATGCAGTGTTGCTTAATGTGATGGTCAATTTGAATCATTTCATTCACTTCTTATGGTGCTTCTCATCAGTCACAGAAACCAGTTGACCATTACCAGCTTCTTCTTTAATATTCACTTTACCAGTTTCTGATGCATGAAATTTTATCACCTACCCACAGTATTTTTAACAACAGTTCATCACCATACACTTTTTAGATGATGAATGTCATTAGCATTCACATTTTATGTAATTAAAAGTTCAATTGTTGCACATTATATCCATAACAAGTTTAATCGACTCTGTAGTAGCAAAGGCGACTGATAGAAAATGAGAAGGTGTGGTTCGATGAGTTTTGAAATGTAATAGTATCGGTGTGATACTGCAAGATAAAATCATCTGTCAGTGCAACATTTTTTCTCCCATTACATTCCAGAATGCAAATACACTTAAAAATATGTTCGATACTAAAAAATTATTATAATTTAAAAAATATTATATAATTAAAATTAATTCACTGTCGAATTAATTTATCTGTGCAATTAATTATTCCTATACTAAAAAATGTGTTAGTTATATCGCAGCAAGTAATAACTATTACAAAATAACATAAGACTTTTACCAAGTTCCATAACTTTACGAAGCTCCTTTTCCAAAATGGCAGCCTGTTTATCTATTTGCTTTTGTTCTCTTTCTAATGCTTCCAATTCATTTTGGATATAATTAACATCTTTTATTTCCTGTGAACAAAATTTACAAAAAATAAAATTACAAATGAATTACAGGAAAAATAGTTGTGTGCTTGATTTCCTATGGTTTTAATTTAACTATGCATAAAATAATTTTATAATTTAAAATATTAGATTAAAATTATATGTTAAAATTAGCTTCTCACAGCTCTCTTAAAATTCCAGCTATAGATACTAAGTCTCAGAAACAAGGTAAAATAATTATTTTTCCCAACAGACCTACCTCATATAAGTGTGTAAACATTCAACAGCCTGAATGAAAACTATGCACTACCTGAAATTTTAAATATTAATCATTTTGAAATCTGGGCAAAATATTTCTGTCCTTCATTGTTCAAGTTTCAGTTACTGTTGTCATCAAAATAATGACTCTATGAATGAATAGTGGAAATATGCAGCTAAACATTCTTAACATTTTTCTTTACTACTTTTATTTCAATTAGCACATAGCATAATTTATTGTCAGAGGACTTTTTTTTTATTCCATTAATTCATCTTATACAAGCTTAAGATGAAATAGCAACAAACAATTATCAAGATTATTTTTTTAAACAACATTCACTAAGAGTTTATTATAATAAAATTCATTACTCCTTTATTGTTAGGTGTGTGCTCAGGGGAGATACGATCCATTAGTGAAGTAAATGAATGTAATGGTGAACTGGTTGTGGTCTTCCTTGGACTATCTTCTTCCATACCCCAAGGCACATTTCCATTTTTTTCCTGCTACAATCAGATGAAACACAGTTTAAGAAACAAAAATTAGTTTTAATCATATTATTTTAATATTTTTATAAATAAGGAAAATTTTAATACAAAAATAAGGAAAAAAAATAAAAAAGGGTGCTTCATTTAAATCATCCCAGGTTATTTTCTCATAAACTACAAATAATACAAAAAAATAACCTAAATAAAAATTACTCAGATTGGAAGGGGACACACATCTCATGGTGACCTTGAAATTTACAGTTATTTCAACATTAACATGATTTTTTTCAAATGGAATGTCCTATTTTTGACCATACTAATGAAAATAGCAGAAAATTTTACATTGGAATATATGGTCACAAATATAAACTTGGGCCTTTTTTGAATATTATACAGCTAACCATCAGAAACAGTGTTATATAGGTGATAGTGTTACATAAAGATAGTTTTATAAGAGTAACATGTTTCTGAAGGTCATACAATATTCCTGGAATATATATATTCCAGGCCATTTACCTCAAAAACTATAGGAAAGAACATAAAGATGACTTTACACTATCATATAACATTATCTCTGATGGTTAGCCATATGACCTTCAAAAAAGGTCCCAGGTCATATGTGTGACTACATATTCCAAAGTAAAATTTTCTGCTCCTTTCATTGGTGGGGTCAAAAATAAATCATTCCATTTGAATAAATCATGTTAACCTTGAAATAAGATCAAGATCAAATCCAAGGTCACCATGAGATGTCCCCTTCCAATCTAAGTAACTTTTGTTTACGTCATTTTTTTGTATTATATGTAGTTTATGAGAAATACAGTACGTAAAAACTCACACA
Source organism: Lycorma delicatula (assembly GCF_047948215.1). NCBI lineage: Eukaryota > Metazoa > Arthropoda > Insecta > Hemiptera > Fulgoridae > Lycorma > Lycorma delicatula. Next base: position 209,702,941 of record NC_134456.1, read on the forward strand.
CGATTATTGTAACTCATGCACATAACCAGTCAGGCATATATCCAATTTATTTCTACAAACCATTCTATCAAAATATTCCAATTAAAACATTTTTACATATATAGAGTAAATTGAAAAAAGAACGAATAATGTTAATCATATAAAATGCAGCAGCTACTTGGTAATTTTTTGGTTCTAAAAAAATTAATATAAGCAGTCTCATAAATAATTTAAGCATAAGTGAAAAGTGATAAAACAAAACTGTCCTTAAGCTCTTAATTAATTAATATTTAAAATGAATACATATCAACCATTTAATAATTTTAAATATTTACCATTTAAAATGAATAAATGCTAAAAATTAAAAAAAAATTATTTCTATTGTGTGTAGAAGTATAATTAAAAATAACAGTACATTTGGATTAAAAATAATCCTCTTAAAAGAAATTTAATTCAAAATTGTCACTGAAGTCGATTTCTTATTCCTTTAGTTTTTTATTATTATTATCTTTTATAACCGCATAGGATCACATTTTAGTCAATCTATTATCCAAGTCTCTTCAATGGGACTGTTTGGGCCTTGTATCCTTCCTTTAGTTTATTATAACTGTTTTACAAACATCTCTAGCAACTACAACAGACACAGACTAATCTTATAAAATTTTTAAGTCCAGTAAATGTTTTCTTTCCCCTAGTATAAAACAAGCTCACAAAAACACAAGAAACAAATAAACGCAGATTTTTTTCCTGTTACACATCTTGCAATTCAGTTCCATGATACACAAATTTCAAGGTCTGAAGAAAGTTGCCACCTTGCCAACTCTTGTGTCTGGTGTACTAGTCATTGTATTGTACACTAGTCTGTTGTGTTTACATTTTATGTACAAATGTGTCATGTTATTAATAATCAGATGAAGTCATCTATTTAGATAATACAACAAACCCCGCTCGCCCATCCCACCTAAGCCAGCCAACAATTCAGTTGAACTTCAGCTCAATGTAAATATAATGAATAATTATAACAAGAATGAAGACCATCTAATGATGGCCCTTGTTGCATATAAACATTATAGTACATAACAAATCTGAGAAGAAGGTATTAAGGGAACAAAACAATAATAATAAACGAGTCAACAGAAATAAAATGATGACAGTTCTAGGTCCTGACAACCTATAACATGCCTACTCAGGTTTACAGCTAAATGGTTATCATATGTGTTATCATGATATGTAAATCCTGTTCAATTTCTGAACTTCCTACTGTACATAGGAGATATGTAGATAATCATGCATCAAGTTGTTCATTGCTAACCATGATAACTTTGTAATGACCATTATGATTTTGTTTTGAAATTGTTGGAGCTTAATGTTACTGGTGTAACTCGTTCCCCACTGTCATATACAATTTGGTTCTAGGAATACTTTGTATATGTAACTTATTTGAAGGAGACATATTAGAATTCCTACCCAGAAGCCAGTGTAACCACATAAACCTAATGTTTAATTGTTTCTTCTTTTCTTTTACATGATCCCTCCAGGTCAATCAAAAATCGAGGTGCATACCTAAGTACTGACTGAACTGTCCTCACATCAAGGATAAGGTTATTGTCAAGATGTATATGAGGGCAATCGCCTCTCCTCATGGTGAATGTTACATGATTCAACTTAGCTAGGTTCACCCTAATCTAATGATGGCCCTTGTTGCATATAAACATTATAGTACATAACAAATCTGAGAAGAAGGTATTAAGGGAACAAAACAATAATAATAAACGAGTCAACAGAAATAAAATGATGACAGTTCTAGGTCCTGACAACCTATAACATGCCTACTCAGGTTTACAGCTAAATGGTTATCATATGTGTTATCATGATATGTAAATCCTGTTCAATTTCTGAACTTCCTACTGTACATAGGAGATATGTAGATAATCATGCATCAAGTTGTTCATTGCTAACCATGATAACTTTGTAATGACCATTATGATTTTGTTTTGAAATTGTTGGAGCTTAATGTTACTGGTGTAACTCGTTCCCCACTGTCATATACAATTTGGTTCTACGATACTTTGTATATGTAACTTATTTGAAGGAGACATATTAGAATTCCTACCCAGAAGCCAGTGTAACCACATAAACCTAATGTTTAATTGTTTCTTCTTTTCTTTTACATGATCCCTCCAGGTCAATCAAAAATCGAGGTGCATACCTAAGTACTGACTGAACTGTCCTCACATCAAGGATAAGGTTATTGTCAAGATGTATATGAGGGCAATCGCCTCTCCTCATGGTGAATGTTACATGATTCAACTTAGCTAGGTTCACCCTTATCTTCTTGTGTAACCATTCGTCGATTAAGTCCAAAGAAGACTATAGCTTTCTAGAGGTCACAGCATGTTGCTATCAACCACTAAGATTGCTATGTCATCTGTAAAGGACACAACTGTGGCATAGTCTGAACTGGGAAGGACTGCAGAAAAGATTACATACAAAACCGGGCCCAGGACTGAACCTTGAAAGTACAATATTTAAATTTTTTTTTTCTTTTTGGAGTGAATTAATTTTTTTTAATAATCTTATACTATTAAATACACAACTCCTATGGTATGGATTATTTTATATCCATTATAGATCATTACACAACATGAATGTTATTTTATTAATTTATTAACAAAAAATTATTTTATTTTCTTAAAAATCAGTCTTAACACATAAAAATAAAATTTAAACAAAGAATTAGGAAACATCATATATGCTCAGAAATTGAATACAGTCAAATTTAATATAATCATGAGCTGGCAGTAACTAGAGCCATACTACGAGGGCTTTTCAGAAATTAACAGTCCTTGTTATTTACCGAGAACATGACAGTCCATGCAGCCGTGAGGTGTAGCACTGTCGTGCTGAGAGCAGTCTCTGAAAGTGATAAAGTAAATGTCACACGGGACTCTGTGATAGAACCAAGTGGGAGAAGAAGGTCAATACTCAACTCCCTGGTGGAACAGACCAGTCCATAGCAGTTGAAATAAATTTATGAGGTTTAAACTTGATCAGTTGTGAACAAATAAGGGAACTACGTTCAAATTACCGTTGTTGCAATTAACACATTCTGTGGTATGCTTTGTTGCTCATTTAAACTCATTGAATTCCAAAGTATGAGACATTTACAGTCACTTATAGTCAGATAAGCGTGAACTAGGTGCAGGGTTCGTGCTTTCCGCTAACTGGGTTAGCCAGTTCAGAGGGTAACAATGTAGGACAGAAGAGAGAAGAAGCCTACAGTGAAGGCAAAGGCATCACTGATGTAAATGTCTATTGAGGCATTTACATTGGTGGTATCCCAACTGAGACCTGGCTGATAACTGTAAGATATAATCAGTTAGAGGGTCAAAAAGATGATCTCCATTAAAGCCCATCAAGGCTAGGAATGAGGGGGGTGGTGTGGCGACTGGAATCATCACAAGGTCTTTCCCTACAGGGGTTAGGTTGAGTCCTTGGTATTGCGCATAGAAGTAGGGGTAGCAATTCTATTTTTGTGCAGTTGAATAGCCTAGTTCAATGCGGTTCCAATAGTGTTATTGGAAATATCGCTCGATTGTTTGTTTGTTCCTCTAGAACTCTTGTTTGAAATGGCTGTTATTACAGAAAATCCAGTGGACTATGAAGTGCATGCTGTCATCCATTCCTTTCATATAAAAAACTTGTCAGCTGGTGAAATTCATTGTGAACTTTGTGCAGTATATGGAGGAAATATCATGAGAGTCAGTACAGTAAGACAACAGTGATGTAAGTTTCGGGAAGGTCGAACAAACATTTATGACAATGGAAGAAGTGGTTAACCCTCAATTGTCACAGATGAACTTGTAGCAAGTGTTGATGTAAAAATTCAAGAAAATCGTTGCTACACAATAACAGAATTAACTAAATTTTTTCCTCACTTATCGCAAACAGTACTGTATGAAATCATAATTAAGAGGTTAGGCTTCCACATATTTTGTGCTTGCTGGGTGCCTAAGCTTCTTTCTGACAAACATGCAAAAAAGAAGATGGGATCAACACTAACCTTCCTTCACCATTACCATAATGAGAAGGATGAATTCCTTGACTGCATCATAATGAGCAATGAGACACGGGTTAAATTTGTTCACACCAGTTCTCCTCAAAAACCTGTCAAAGACTTCTTCAAAAAATCGAATGGCATCGATTTTTTGGGACTGTAAAGGTGGTGTGATCTTGGTTGATTTTACGGAAAGAAGTATGATAGTTAACACTGAAACTTACTGTGAGACATTGGAGAAATTGAGAAGGGCTATACAAAACAAATGACGTGACATGCTGTATTCAAACATTGTTTTTATTTATGACAATGCATGCATGAATACTATAGTATGCACTCAACGCCAAATCGACAGTTCCAAATCTGAATTGTTTAACTATCCTCCATACAGCCTGATTCGGCTCCCAGTGATTATCACCTTTTCCCGAAAATTAAGAAATTTGCAATGCAGCATTTTGAGAATGACAAGGAGTTGAAAAACGGTCTTACTACCAGGCTTAATTCACAAGCAGCAGGGTTTTATTTGACAAGGGGTTCAAAAACTTATTTACAGATATGACAAATGCCTTCATTTGGACGGCAATTACATAGAAAACTAGCTATAAGATGTATATAATAAATTGTTTTTTTATTAGTTTGTGTTTTTTTTAGTAACGAATCGGAAGTTATGTTCTAAATAGCCCTCGCATCAACTAAAAGATATAAATGAGGCGTGTATAAAAGCATACTTTAGGTGTTGGTGTTTGTGTGCGCTGAGGTGAGCCATTGATAAAAGTATTATTCTGTTCATCGACTACCGCATTCTGACCTTGGCTTTCAACAGGTGTTGTTTCACCATGACCTAAAACAATAACAAAGAAAATCAATATCTAATTCACTATCACAGTGTCTCACACAGTAATTTTTTTGTGTTGACAAACTATTATCTAGTAAATTTTCATTTATTATTAAAATATTTTTAAAAACACACAAAAAAGGAGGCTAATTCTATCGGAAGAATAAAATTATTTATATTAAGGCTTCTGAATTATATTTTAATAAAAAAATGTTAACATTTACATTCCTTAATTTCATTGCGACTCTAAAAACTGAATTGATATACTCCATTTTTTTATATTCTTCAGTACTCTTTCAACCTTAAACCTTTTTAATAAATACTATACTTTTTAAATATATTAGCATGTATAGGTTATTTTAGATAATCCAGAGTTACCGCTCTTCTCAAAAATCTGAGAACAGTAATAAATAAGACCATTGCTAAAACAATCGCATACAAATATATTAAAAAAATATTACAGGCATTTATCAGTTATTATGCCTCCTTTATTCAGTTACAAAAATTCCTTTTTAACCTTTTCTATATAGTTAAATAATTGGAATTAATTTAATTGCTATCCCATTTAAAAAATTTTAAATTATGCCTACTTTGAAATTTCTGATGGCCAGAGCTGACAAATCTTCAAAGAGCACAAAATATAAGCAAAAGATTCATATTACCCCTAACTTTGGCAAGCATCTTGATTTTTAAAGAAAAAATATATATTAAATTGTCATATTTATCAGTCAAGAATTTAAAAAAAAACATGAATAAAAATAAGCAAAGTGCAGCAATGTATAAGTAAATGCTGAAGCTAAATTTTCATAACAAAAATATCAAGTCTATTAAGAGTATAAATGCTATTAGTAAAGTATAACCTTATTATGGGTAGACACTGGGATTGGCAATAACAGTTCACATTTCATTCTTACTTACAGACTTTCTGTAATATGATTCAATAACACTTTATGTAATTAATTTAACAAAAATATGAGAGATTTAATCCTAATTTTCCTTTTCTGATCTGTTCTTTCTAACCTTTTAAACTCATTTATGTTCATTTGTTTACACAGTGAGTAATTCAAAGTTTTCTACATTTTCTTTATTTTTAGTGGTATGCTTTTAAAAAAAAGGGAATATTTTCAAGAAAGAAATCCTCCATTAGAACAATAAAAAATAGTTGTTTTCTAAAGCAGCTTAGCTAAACAAACAGTAGTTTCCAAAAATAATAAAGCACACAGATTGAATCGATTTAAAAACAACTGACAATATTTTATATTTTTTCCAACAAAAAATTTAACATGTGGTCTAAAGTGGCAATTTTAAACCTACATGGACTGGTCTGTACTCATCTGTATTTTTCACTCAAAATTTTCAGGACTCATCAGATTCGCCAAACAGGTGCGCATGAACATTACAATTCCTTCTACTGCAATAAAAAGAATATTAACACTGAAATAAAAAAAGCTATAAGGTTAACGGAAATCCATCTATCAACTGCACAGGTGTATACAGCTGTAACAATTGTGCGGAATGTTATTTTATTGGTTTTAATTTAAATATACTAATCAATAACAGTAGTTGCAAAACCAATGCTTACTTGGAGAGGTCTGTGCAGTTGATGTAACAACTCCCATTCTTGCCTCTGCTATCAGTCGCCTTGCTCTTTCTCTTAACTGAGCCTGACGCTCCTCCTCACCCTATCGTTTAAAATAAGATATTAAAGAAATGTATTATACATTGAAATGAAAGTATTTTATTTAAATAATTAAGTATTGTTTATTTTTTAGCAGAATAAAATAAATAATCATCTTTAGAGGCTTAAGGTACTAAATTTCAAAAAACGACAAACACATAGAATTTGATTTTACTTTCACCGATTTGCTCCTTCTACAAAATCAAAATAACTGGAACTTATTTTTCTAAATTAAGCTATAAGAGTAATAAACACACTTTTTTTTTACAAAGTTTTATGATACAATAAGTGAAATATAATAACAGTAAAATATTTTTGCAACTAATAAACTGATCATTGAAATCAATCATTTTTTCTAAGTAATAAATTATGAGAATAAGCTTTCTGATAATCTATGCATATTCAGATATTAAATAATGTAAAGTAATACAATCCAAATGTAATAATAATGTTTAATATTAATCTGTAACAAGCAAAACAAAAGATTATTCATGAAAAGAAAAAAGATAAATAAAATTGTAATATTTATCAGTCAAGAATTTTTTTAAAAAAATGAATAAAAATAAGCAAACAGCAGCAATGTAAAAGCAAATGCTGAAGCTAAATTTTTATAACTAAGATATCAAAAAGTTTATTAAGAAAATTATGATAGGTAACGGAAGGAGCCTTAAAACTAACAAATCTAAATTGTATAAAAATAAAGAAATAAATCTCAATCAAATTGACAATATGATCGTAGTTATCTGCGATTATATTGTTGTCGACAATAAAATAATGTATAAATAAATTTTTTAGTGCACCAGTTAAATTTAATTAATCTAAATTAATTAAAAAATAATAAATTACTACGATAATATTACTAAATACAGACCTGAGAAGGAGACTGAGGAAGTGTAGAATGATTGGTCTTAACTGCTTCCCGACGAGCTTGTTCCAGCAGCTGTCTGGCTCGCTCTCGCAGTTCATCATGGCGGTTCAGCAAGCGCTATTACACACACCATGCAATGCTAAAGCTACTTCAAATATTCTAATACTATAATAAAAAGGCTATAGCTACTGTTCTTTTCACAATGCATAAGTAAATTTTTCAAGGGTAAAGAAAAAACAAACAGTGGTTATTCGTCCGTAAAAAAAAAAGTAAACAGCAAAATATTGTCCTAGTAATTAATATAAGGTGATGAAAAAAGAGTTACAGACATTATAGTAGCACATAGAAAATATAATTAAAACAAATAATTATAATTTGAAGAATACTGTCTGTTTCTTTCTCTTGATATGGATTTTTTAAGATTACTTTAAGAGAGGCAGGCAAGACTGAAGAAGTATACAATAAAATCAAAGATTATATACATACTTAGGAAATGTGCAACAGATATACATATGTACAACACGATTACATTTATGTAAGAATCAATAAAGATAAATAAAATTGTAAAGCAAAAATAGTTTCACACATAAAAAACAAAGTGATAAAATAATGCTTCTTTACAACCTAAAAAGAAGAAATATAATTAGTTAACGAATGCAAGACAGATTCAGTATAAATTTCATAAAATGTATGAAAGAACTTGCCTATTAAATTATTAATAAAATTTATATGAAAACTGTCAAAAATTATGTATTTTACCTGTTAGAATTAAAGAGTTGTCAAAATTCTGATACCAAAACCTCAGATTCTTAAAAAATAAGAATGATGTAAAAATTTTCTGTAAAAAACTTAATTCAAACCGGTTGATTAAAAGTAAAGATCAGAAAAATAATCTTTACTAATTAAATTTTTCTAATATCTAATGCTAACAACAAGTTTTGAATTTTAAGGACTTTACTAAATGAACAATAACTTAAAAAAAAAACAATCCTAATTTAATTATGCATTACAGAGATAAGGATCCCAAAGAAATTTCTATAAAGACATAAATCCTTTAGAAGTTCTCGTTTGTTACAATTACAGATTTAAATGTTATAATGAGATGACACTCCAATGCCAAGCTAGGACAATTACTATAATAAAAGAATTTTTAATAGCAATCATGTTAGCGTAGAGAAAAGGGACAGTGTCACTGTTAGGAAAAAAGTTCTCTATTTTTTATTTTAATTTATGCTAAACACATAATAATGAATTCTCAATTTAATTATTCAAAAAGAACTTCACACTGCCACTTGACTTTGTACTACGGGAACTAAAATAAATAGACCTAACTCATGTAAATTACTGAAAGTTTTAATAACAGAAGATAATTAAGTAGCGGATTACAGATGACAAAATATAACTGACATAGTTCAGTACCTATTTCTTCTAATGTTTATTTTTTTATTATTCGTATCATAAAAAATAACAAAAAAATATAAAATGACTCCTTGTGAGTGCTGCACACCAAAATAATTATACCAGTAATTAATTAAATTAATATTTTTAATAATTAAAGTGCAGTGTATTTTGATGTGCCATAAAGTCGCATTGGTACGGAATAATTCATTTCTGGAAGGAGCTCATTTACTTTTCTATAAAAATTTCACCAGAAATACGATTTAGTAATAAAGTAATTATAAGTTTTACTACAGAATTCTTTTAAATAGTTCAGTAAAGAATTTTAATGAGGCTAAAAGTTCAACAGTAATTGCAAAATAAAAATAATGTAATAATAAATACCATTAGAATATTAAAGGTAATTTTGGTTAATTTGATATTTGGCTTATCAGAACAAATCGAGATCCTGTCAAGCAAATTACTGGTATTCTATTTCAAATGTAAAATTTTTCATTTACTTAGTATATTTTACAATCAGGTGCGAAAGACATCAGGCAATGCAAGCGTACAAACTTACAATGGCAAACTGTATAAAAGTATACTACACACATGCTACTAGCTTCGCATACTTTATATCTGAATTCATATAATTTAAATTTTTTTCTTTTAAAAAGAACTCTTATCAATTTGGTGTTGTATCCTCATTAGATTAATATCTGCCAATATTTCAATTAGATCATTGGACAAAGTCAAAAGCAGGAAAAAAGCACTTATTTTACTTCTATCAATAACATTAACAAAAAAATTTAATGTACATGACAAAATAACTTTTAATATATGACAAAACACTAGTATAATATAATATATAGTATAATATATATACTATCATATATTTTCTCTTGACAAAACACTATTGTTTATATCTTAAATAACTTCAAAATTTTGATATTAAATAAAATTAATATTCGTAACAAAAAATAAATCTTCTACTGATAGACCGACAATTAATTGTAGTCTTCTATGTTTACAAAGAGCTAATAAGTTACTATAACAACAAATAATCAATGTACATACGCACCTGTATTCAACTATTGCAAATGTGATTTGCAAATTGTTGTTTAAAAAACATTTTTACAAAATAAGACTGTATTTAATCTTACACATGAATTTAGATACCCCGATCATCCACACTTAATAGATTATAATGCATGATTAAAAATCATATAAATCAAGTGAATTACACCACAGTAAATTTTAAATCGCATAACATCTAATTCACACCAAATTTTTTGCAAAAAAAAAAGGACAGAGCTTATATTTTATTAATTTACAAATATCAAAAAATATATGGGCGGGATCATTAAAACAAAAATTAACATACACATATTTGGTTCTATTACCTCCATTTAAGTGATTCTTTTGAACCCACAAATCCATGAGGATTGGTTTCAGAATGGCACTTTGCTACATAGTGTCACTTTTCATAAACATGATACTTCTTCGTTCTCAAATCATGACACCTTAGCAGCATTTTCAGTTTGGGGACTAACAGATATCACAGAGAGCTTTACCTGAAGAATTAAGTGCTTCCCAAACAAAAAAAAATTTCTAAGAATAGGAGTAAAAAAATAAACAGACACATGATCAAAATATTAGTTTCCAGTTGTAGATCTGAACTTTTGTTATTAACAAGAACAGAAAGATGATTTCAAAGCTACTATTAAAACAGAGAAGACAGTGACTGTGCTGAGCAGGCTTCTCGGTAACATGAACGGTCAGATCTTCAAAACGGCACATCCTCTAATGTTACCAACTCGATCTTGTTATATAAGACTCCTGCTAGGATAATGGCCCTGAATGTACAGAATTCCACATCGACCCTACAGCAGATTCAGAGGAAGATGAAGATTACTTTGTGAGTCTGATCAGATTACAGGACTATTTCGTCTGAGGTGGCATTAATTATTGCCAGTGCACCACTGATTGACTTGCTGGCAAAGTTTAAGGATGACTGCTAACTGGGGGAAGAATAGGACATCATCCTGCAATGTTCTTCTGGACAGGTGGCAGTCCAGGTGAGATGCAACAGACAAAGGTAGGTGGACATGCAGATTAATTAAATGTGTCATGCCGTAGGTCAGTAGGGGATTTCTAGAGGCGGATTGCTTCCTTACTCAGTTCCTGTTGGGTCAAGGCTGCTTCAGGTCGTATTCGTATGCTAGGGGCACATGAATATGAAGACGACTTGTGTCCATATTGCAGTGCCCGTAATGATGTTGAGCACATTGTTTTTGTATGAAACAGGTGGGTGGATTATAGTCTCAGAGAAGGTGAGGAGCATTATCACAGGAAAGGAGGCTGAACAGTGAGATAGGTGAACAGCATGCAAGGGTGTGTCCATCTACATCTGGACAAGATGTATTTGTTCTGTCAATACCCACAGCACTCATTGAGTTCCTTACTGTCCCCTTCTGACAGATGATCCTCCAATTCCCACCGGAATTCTTTGGGAATTGCAATTCCCAAAGAATGTAATGCTTACAGCAGGTCCGGTCTTTGTATCCAAAACCAATATCATCTGTAATTTCTTATATATTATACCATAATCATTCACAATTAAATTCAAATTTTTAAAACAGTTAATATTCTGGCACATTAATAGTCTACTACTATCTGATCATTACTGATCTCACCCATTTTTGAAAATGTTATATATTACCACACAAAGCGCAAAGATTGTGTAAGGAATATTGGGGCAATGGATGGAAATTATGTAATATATGAAAAATACCATGCCTGACTGCGATTTGAATGCTGGAGCTTCCAAATGAAAACCTGAGATCCTATATACAAATATTTTATGTCTTACAGCACATAAAATATTTGTGTATTATATATATATATATATATATATATATATATATATATATATATATATATATATATATATATATTCTTATATTCCTCATTGTCACTCACTGCTAGTTGAATCTTACACATTAACTTGATTATTATCAAGGTGTTAGCAAAAACTTGATTCAGTTATATTGTCATCATCAACATGTTCTGTCATCATATATATACAGCAAGTTTACTACACCTTCTTGCTAACTGCAGTTTTTGACTTCACATAATCACTCATACATATAAGACCTCACATATATATGATTGATATACCTTTCTTTTTTTGCTGTTTAGCCTCCAGAACCACCGTATTAAGGTATTAGTTCAGAGGATGAATGCAAATGAAGTGTAGCCTTGTACAGTCCCAGAGTAACTGTTCCTGAGAATTGTGTGGTTAATTGAAACCCAACCACCAAAGAACACTGGTATCCACGATCTAGTATATGACCTAGATCATACATGATCTCATATATTTAATAAAGTAGAAACAAGATTCCTTTCAAATATATTTGTAAGGTTCATCAGAGTTCAGTATATAAACTTTTACTGAATTTTATTTACCTCACCAGGGAATTATAATAGTCTTTAAACGAGCAAATAACAAATTTATTACACGAGCAAATAACAAATTTATTACTAAGTGTTTATGTATTCTCATTGTAGAAATTATTCGGTCTAGTCCATGCGTCAACTAAGGGATAAAATATAATAAATAAATTGCAGATCAATATGTTACTGAATGAAAATTATTTACAACCGACAAATTATTATCAAAGTAGCATTGTAATTTCAATCTAATTCTGCAAGAGCAATAAACAACTAATAAAATTCTACATATTTAGTACGAGTCTCTTCTGGCTTAATGCAGAAAATAAAAATATTAAATAATTATATTCATGCACTAAATACTTAAACCCTTCTAGGACCAACATTAAAAAATATCATCAACCTAAAGTAATATAAATTGGCTTTTAAATGTAAATATTTTCTCGAAACGGGCAGGAGAGCCGAGTCGTCGTTCATCAGTAGTTGTAAATAATAAGTAATAATCAGAAAAAGCTAACAAAAATTTTTTTAATATCTTTGAAAGTTTCTCTTAGTTAAACAAGTAAATTACTGCTTAAATAAAATTGGTTATGAATAAGAATAACTTAAGGATTAAAACAAATGGAAAGATAAAAGTAATAAATGAGGCACCTTTACCTCATTTTTGTTATTTTTCATCTTCTCTACATAAACAATCTAAACTTGACTATCTAAACAATTGATGCACATTTAGTTCAAACTCAACTTATATTCCCTTAAAATTTTTACTTGGTAATAAATAATAATTTTGTTATATATATATTTTTTTAATTATTAAACAAATTTTGATTCAAACTACCAACGACTAGTGTTCTTATATGATTTTTTTTATTTAAACAGTAATAGATTTAATGATATGCTTATAATGAGAAAAAAGATTTTAATTTCTGCAATAAAATATACATACACAAACAATAAATCAATCTGGATCAGGATTTACTCACATGAATATTTGGTAATAAATAGACGATAAACAGATGAATATATGGTTATATTTAGAACAGCTAGCCTCTAAAAAATTTGGTACAAATTTTGTTTTTCTAACTAACTGATTAGAACTTTTCTAACTGTTATTAAAAATCAGGATTATATTAAAATCAGTTCAGTCAGTAGGTTTCAATTTTATTTCAAAGTAATATCACCTAGCCAAAAGGATAATAACATTCATCATTATCTGCAGATGGAAAAAGATTAAATAAACAAAAAAAAATTCAGGAATAGTATGTAAGATTAAAATGCCCTAGTCATCAATTAAAAGACAAAATAGACTTTTTCTCTCTTTTTCAAACCGTTCATTTGTCAATTTAGAGTCTAATCTGGTTTACAATCTGTGTAGTGTTATTAACACCATTACAGAGCAGGCAATACAGCACAACTCATCAGGTAGGAGACTGATAACTAAACTAACTTGTAAAGTCAAAACAATGATATTCATTGTGCTACCTGTTAACCCTAGAAACCAGAAGCAAAGTGTACTACCTCAAGAATTTATGTACAGATGACAATTTTCCTACTTTCCAACAAAAAAAACATAAGCTGATGGATAGCGACTGCAGCATTAACAAAACAAAAGAGAAAGAGGCAGTCTTACCGACAAAAAATTAATATTATGACCATCCAGGACATTTGATGTACCTTTTAATACAACTTAACTTACCCTAGATGCAAATTATGCGTATATTAATCACAGACACATTTCAATAGACACAGACACCATAACTTCTGATCGATTATGATTGCTCGACTGTTATTTACAGGTTTTTGTAGAAAATAAGCAAGATTAAGTTGCTTTTATTAACCGTGAAAAATTTCCACACATGGAATATTCTAAGACAACAAATAAAATATGGTAAAAGAGAGGGTTTATATTAAAAGAAAAATATAATTCCATTCCACATTCAGGTGACAACTGAAAAGAAGATGTTTTACATGTGACATGGTTATCAAAATATAATATTTGGTACTGTCGATTGATTTAAGAAATTCAACAGCTCTATTTTAATTAAATCTGTAGATTACCTTAACTGAATTATATAAATAACAACTAGGGTAATGACAGACACACAAATGTTTTGACTGAAGCCTTTATAAAGTTTTCTTTAATAATATTGACACATTTAGTGTTTATAAATAGGTTTAACATATTGGTTACAATCTCAATCTGACTGCAGAAGACATGTGTTGAAATTCAGTTAAATATATAAAAATATGCAACAATACATAAAATGAAAATACCTGTTTTTGGACAGACACTTGTCGTTGGACAGATGTCTGTCGTGGTAATACATAAGTTATTTTGTTGTATTGCAGAACAGCTAAAAGATACATCAACTCTATAATAAATGTGATAAATATATCAGTCAAAAACAACTGTGAGTGTCATTACCCCAGCGAAAATTTTTCAATAATATAAATGTGTACGAGTGCACGCACGCAAGCGCACACATATACACCACATCAACAGCTTCCAGGTGAACAGAAAAAGGTCATTCAATATTTAGATGGTGTTCCTAACAAGAAAAAAATCCTAAAAACATACAGCCAGAAACAACATCTGTCTGACACACTGTGCCTTTTAATTAGAAATTTACAACCCTATAAAGGATTGAGCTATTTAAATGAAATTTGGCAAAACTTTTTAAAACTAATTCTAGAAAAATTAAATAAATATGGAAATTTTTACGTTCATTAATTTCAAAACTGCAGCCTTCTTAATATTTTACTTGCAATGGCTCAACAATTATTAATGTTTTGCTAAAAGTTTAAGCATTTTACTAAAAAAATCAATTTCAAACAGTCAAATTATAATGGAAAATGTTAGACCACAATGTTAAAAATTACAAATTTTTGCACCAGTCTCTATCTCCTCCACAAGATAAAGGTATTATAAACAAGTATAAACACAGTATAAAACAAGGTAAAATGCACAGCATGAACAACTTTATTGCATTTTATATTCATAATGCATACAACAACAAATTTTAAACAGTGCTATAATATTGATAATAATAAACAATAACTAATAATTAACACATAACAAATTAAACAGCTATATTAACTGATATTATTTACTTTAAATATTACAATATTTATTTTAAAATTTTAAATAAATGTTTTTGATCGTAAATTAATAATGAAATAAATTTTAAAAGCATACCAATCTGCATACAATAAATGTTCAAAATGCCTCCCCTCTACAACTTGGCAGTGTGTTAACCTGAATTAATATCTGTTTATAACTTGTTGTACCATGAATGGTAGTATGAGAGCAGATTCGTCATCAATTATTTTTCTTTTCAATTTGTCAATGTCTGCAGGTTTTGTTTTGCAAACATTATCTTTCAGGTACCCCCAAAAATAATAATCCAAAGGAGGCAGGTCTGGAGACCTGGCAGGCCATTCTATGGCTCCTCTACGACCTATCCAGCGATTTGGAAATTGTGTTCATTTAAAATTTGCCATGCTCTTAGATAATGAGGTGCCCATATATTATTATTTAATTCTTGTACAACATTTTCCCGGATATTTGGTAAAATCCTATCAGTTAACAAGTTGCAGTAAGTATATCCTGTAAGACTGTCATCTAAAATAAAGGGCCCTACTATACAATGACTGAAAATTCCTGTCCATGTTCACTTTCTGTTCTATTACCACTCCAATATCGATAGTTTTCCTTATTTACATGGCCATTTAACATTGAAGTTGCTTCATCAGCAAATATTATTGAATTAGAAAATTTTGTGTCTAGATCTAATTTTTGCATCATAATATAACAACACTCAACTCAGTGGTCAAAATCATCTTGTGAAAGTTCTTGCACCAGTCACTGATATCTTGTTTGTACAACAAACATTTAGTATCATACATTAACTGTTTGTAACATTCAGTATATCATTATCGGTTATTTAGTATATCATTTAGTAACTGATATCTTGTTGTACGACAGCTTTCTGAATCAATGAATGAGGGTCCTCAACAAAGATCATAATATTATGATGGGTTAATACATCTAATGATTTTTCATCAGTTGTGACAATTCTCGGTCTACTGGTATGAGGAGGATTTACAGTACCAGTTTCTTCAAATCGCTGCTACTAATAAAGAGTTGACTTACTTATTGGTTTTCTGTTTGGAAATTTATTATTAAATAAATCACATACCTCTTTTAAAGACTGAACTCTGTCACCATACCCATATATCATCAACAGAGTTATATTTTGGTTTCACTTCAAGAAGGCATTGTTATTTGAAGATTTAACACTTAATAAAACTAAATAAATGAACGAGGAAACTAATAATAAAATTTTCATTAAAAAACAAATTTGAACCACTAGGCCTACAACTTAATTTTTACTAGCCATTACCATTAAAAGTATGTTCCAGTAAAAATGTGAAATGAGGAGTTTTTAGTTAACTAAATTTGTAATACATTTTTTAAGTAAGAATTTTCAGCTGATTTGTTTCATTTACAATAAGTAACAAACATCAGCTGATATTAACACTAGAAGTTAATTTTTATTTAGAAAATAGATCAGTTGATATAACCATTTAAGTTGTGTTGCTAATTATTATTAGTTATTTTTATTATTATCAATATTATAGCACTGTTTAAAGTTCGTTATTGTATGCATTATGAATGTAAAATGCAATAAAACTGTTAATGCAGCACATTTCACTTCATTTTACTGTTCACATGATTTTTAAGTCATTGCAACTTTGAATGCTTATAACTCAATAAGGCATTAACAGAAAAATGTTACATTGAAATAAGATGTCATATGTCCACCTTGTTATTTAAAAAATTAAGTTTGATTCAATACAGCGGATCCAAGATGGCAGACAAAAATTAAAAACCCACCACAATGCAGATTTTTTTTAACTATGTAAAGTCCAATTTTTCTTTCTGCCTCCAAATACCTCTCAGACATGCAGTATAAAGCTGTTTCCATACTTAAAGATAACACAGTATGTATTATTTACATAATATATAATATATATATATATATATATGTGTATTATATACATTGTACCATGAAAATAGACTTTTACTGATAGATATAATTTTGTCAAATGTATGGCAACACAATGCTCCACCAAAAAATAAATACTTTTAAAAACATTTATTACCTTCAAGAAAAATACATATTTAAATACTGTAAGTAATGCCTTTAATTAGCGCAAATTTAACTAACATTATCAATCCGCAGATGGGTTTCTAAAATATGAGTATGGACACATGTTTAACAGTCAATTGAAAGGATTTAAATATTAACTGTTTAGCAGAAATGAACAGCTATTTTAACACAAACTAAAATCGTTCTAAAGTTTTTTAAAAAAATTTCTGTTTTAAGCAGCTGGTATCATGGAATGCATTCACTTATAAATAAAATTTGTTAACTCACAAAAGAAGCAAAGAAATATCATCTCAGTAACAAATAAAATAATGAGAGATTAAAGAAAAAATTAAAGGTAAAGTTGTTATAAGAGATAAACACTCCAAATCATACAATAAGAAGATAAAAGAACAAAAATTCTAAACTTGTGCAATCAAGGATGAAATATCACCTATCTGCTGTCAGGTTTTAATGCAAACCATTTATTTTTTAACAGTATTCATTGCTTAAAGGCAAATAACAAAATAAAAATAAACTAAACATTAATTATTTCAACCAGAAATTTAATTCAACAAGATAAAATATCTTATCAATCTACCCCTAAAATCATTCTACAATTTGTCATTCTTATTATAAATTACAGTTTTATGATAAATATATAATTTTTTAGGGAAAATTCTGAAATTCACCTTCCTGCAATAGAGAGAGGGAACAATTGTATATATTAAAGCTGGTTGGTATATACAAGCAGCTAACAATGATTGAAAGGATCGAACAGCTCCTGTGATAAGGAACTCAGCTCCTTATAAATGCCAACAGCCTTTTCAGGGGGCGGATGAGCAGCAGGGGTTGGGGCACTCTACTGCTCCAGGGGTGAGAAATTGCCCACAAATTTGGAAGAAATTTCTACAGGGAGTCAACGGCATTAGGATACAGAAGGCAATGGAATATCACTGTATTACTTTTTCCTAGTCAGGCACCATGGCAATGTCTTCTTTTATTAAATATTCCAGAGGTAAAATGATTTCCTATTCAGATCTTCAGGGGGAAGCAGCAGAAAGAGTGTCATAGAAAAGACAAGTCAATAAAAATGTGAAATACATATAGAAGTGAGAACATTATTGTCATCAGGTAAGTTAGAAAACTTGGAGAGATAAAAATAAATAAAATGGATATAGCAGTGATAAGTGGGTTAGATGGGAGGGAAGAGGAGAGTTGAGAAGTGGTGAAGGTACCTTATATTGCTTAGGAATTGAAAGAGGATAAAACAGAGTAGGAATAACTATAAAAAATGGTGTAGCAAGAAGAGCACAAAAATATATTTATCTGGATGATAGAGTAACAGGTTTAAGGTTTCTAATGCTGTCAAAGACCTAGTAATAGTTCAGGTGAACATAAACTACACATCATCATAGCCAACATCGGAGTATAAGCATGAAGGTTTTGAAAAATGTACAGTAACACAGAATAATTATTAGAAAAAGAAAAGAACTGCTGCAAAACAATTATGGAGGACTGAAATGCAGTGGTGAAAGAAGGTGAAGATGGAAAGATAGTGAGCAAGTTCAGATTGGGAACATGAAATAAAAGAGGAGACAGGCTGGTTGAATTTTGCCAAAAGAAAGATTTGTTCATTCTGAATATGTTTTTTAAGAATTGTAAGCGAAGAAGATATACTTAGACAAGACCAATAGATGGATCTCGCTTTTAGGTAGATAATTTATTGGTTGAAGACAGATAAAGAAATGGTGTTAGGAAGGCAAATAGGCTTCCAGGAGGAGGAATAGCAAGTAATAATATTCTCTTAATCATGGAAATGAAAATAAGATTAAAAAGAATTGAAACTGAAACAAAGGTGAAGAAATGGAATATAGAGGGCTAGAGGGCATAGGGAGAATAAAAGTGGGAGAAACGCTGATGAAGGCAATTACTCAAGGTAAAAGGGAAAATGAACCAGCAGAGGAAAGGTAGTCAAGGATAAGATAAAATTATCTATGAGGGAACTGCAGAGAAAGGAATCTGTTTCTATGAAGGCATCTGGGCAAAGAAATCTTGGGTAACACAGGAAATGATACAAAAAATGGAAGAAAATATAAAAATAGGTTAGGAAAATACAATAGAGCTGTCTATCAAAGATTGAATTAAAAAGAGAAACACATAAAGCTAGGGAAAGGTGGCTAAAAGAAGAATGTAAAGACAAAGAAGATTTAGAAAAAAGAAAGAAGTGACATGTTATATAAGAAAGTAAAAAACACCATATGAGATAGAATTCCTACTTATTATAAAATGACAGAAATTGAGAATATGGTAAAAGTATTTATAAAGAAGATGAAAGGAAGAAATGATGGGAATATTATATACGGGACCTGTGTGTAGGAGAATGAAACGTGAAACACAGAAATTTGAGGTTGAAGTGATGGAAGAGGAGAAAGGCCCAACAATTTTGAGATATGAAATTAGACAAGATATTAATGACATGAACAAGAAAGCAACAGGAATAGATAAATTTCCATTAATAATGTTTAGATGACACACTGTCAATGTGCAGTACAATTTATGATACTGGAGTGTGACAGAAAATTTTGTGAAAACAAAAATGATGCCCATACCTAAAAAAATTGGAACCAAAAAATTAGAACTCTATACAACTATCAGTTTAATATCAACTACCACATACAACTATCAGTTTAATATCAAATACTGCAAAAATAATGCTGAGTTATGAAAAGAAGGTTGATTACAAAAACTGTGAAAAAACAGTTTAGATTTAGAAAAGGAAAATGAACAAGAGAAGCTGTAGGACTGATAAGAATGATTTGAGAGAGATGTTTTGAAAGAGTAAGAGGATTGAGCTAGTGTTTTATAGATATAGAAAAGGCATTTGACAGAGTGCAGTGAAAAAAGTTATTTGAGGTTCACAAAGATAAAAGTTGATTGGAAGGATAGCAGACTGATCAGAGAATCGTATATACACAGCTGCATTTGCAGCTGTGAAAATAAATAATCTCACAAACTGGTTAGAATTAGAGCGAGGCAAGGCTGCTTTTATCACCAACATTGTTCATCTTTTGCGTCAAGTAAATGCTGAAAGAAATGTTAGATTGCAAGGAGTAAGCAAAAGTGGAAGAAACATAAAATGTCAGGTTTGCTGATGATCTGTTGATTCTAGCTAAAGACATTCAGACATTACAAGGAGTAATAAAAGCATTGGAAGTAGGGATAAAGGAATATGGGATGAAAATAGATGTGAGGAAAACAAAAGTTATGAAGGTGAATGAGAAGGAAGATAAAGATGTTGGAGAAGAAGAAAAAATTGAACAAGAAAAAAGATATCTGGGAACTGTACTTAAGGCTAGAGGACTAAAAAGAGATTAAAACAAGAATTGCCTTTTGTAATTGCCTTTTGTAGAAAGAAAAACTTACTCTACAGAAACATGGATCTGAACCTGGGGAAGAAGATTGGTAAAGTGCTATGTCTGGAGTATACTTTTGCACAGTAGTGAAACATGTACACTGGGAAAAAGGAAAAAGATAAGAGCAAAATTTTTAAATGTCGCTCTGGAAAGGGATGGAGAAGACAAAATGGGAGGACGGAGTAAGTAACATAGAAGTATTAAAAAGAATAAATGAAGATAGAACAATATTAGTGATTATCAGAAAAAGGAAAGGAAACTTTATTAGGCATATAATTAGGGCATTAATTATTATTTATAATAATCAATACAGTTCTTGAAGGCTCCATTGAAGATGAAAACAGAAAAGGCAGGAAGAAGCTGAAGTTAATAATGACATAAAGGGTAGTGAAGGTTATGGATAAGATGAAAAGAAAAACACGGACAGAAACAGATGGAACCAACAGTGGTAACAGGGGCCTACCAACAAGCAGAATACTACCACATGATGATAATAGAAAAAATGTTTCAATTAGTGAATTATATGATTTAGTAATTTAATTTAACTTTTAAAATAAAATTTAACTTTTAATTTAAATAAAATCAGAAGTTTTAATTACCAATTAATAAATAGAGATTGAATTAAATAATTTAATTAATCAGTATGTTTCTTTTAAAATATGTATAAATACAGTTTTTCTAAATAATTTTACCCAAAATTTATTTACTTTTATATAAAAAAAATCAGCTTGCTTTATTCTAATGAAAACAAGTAAAAAATTTCATTATTTTAAAACAGAATCAATTTAGCAACACGATGGTCCTAAAAGGAAATTTAAATTAAATACCATTCAAAATGTGGGCAATATTACAAAAAATTTAAAAACAAAAAGTGCAATTTTTTAATCTTTTTAAAATATGTTTTACATAAAATAAATTTAGATAAATTCATAATTTCAGAATTATTTTAATTATTAGTTAATTTTATATGGCAAACACAAGCAACAACCGGTAAATGTTTTAAGTAAAAAAATTCTAATTGAAAATCACATGTAAAACCGATAATACAATATAAAGATGTGCTCATAATGAAATAAATTGTAAAGCAAATAAAAATAAAATCATTTCAAAAATATTTAACCTATGCATGCACATTACCTGCTGTTGTCGAGACATTTGTTGATTATTTTGATTAGCTACTTGTACAGAAGACTGAGTGGATCTTGTTTCAGAACCTTCTCTGCTATTACTTTTAGAACTACATAAATTCACTGACCCCTAAAAACAAATCGCAACAGATTCCAAAATATTATAAAAATATCAGACAGGAGATCTAATTAATTCTACCTAGCCAATGTACAACTCTAAAGTTTTGTAATAATCGCATTCCCAAAAGTTATATATACATAAATATGAAATTAAGGCATTATTATTTAACCCACAAACTACAAGAACTACATAACTTTCTCTGTTATCAGAACTTTTTTTTCTTTAGTCAACAGGACCATTGTAAGGTATTTATTTCAGAGGATGAGATGAAATGGCAGTTTTGTAACATCGGAAGATGCCATGACTGACCGGGATTCGAACCCAGGACCTCTGGGAAAAGATCAAAATGCTACCACTCACACCACAGAAGCTGGCATCATACTTTGTTATCATACCTAACTACAGTAACACACTGTAACTAAAATTTCTAAGCATAATCTATCATGGTAAACACAGTATGCAGATAATAAATAAATATTTTAATAACTTGCATGTTTATCTTCTCATGCCCAATTAATTTTTTAATGTATACTAAAAACTAGTTTTTGTGTAAAATTTTGAAGTTGAAGGTTTAATTAGAAAGAATCTTTAGAAACATTTCTAGTTTAGTTTATAACCTTAATACCAAATTTCACAAAATTATTTCTTTGTAACTAGAAAGAAAAGATGGGGGTCATCATTGTCTGAAAATCAAATAATTAAGAATAAAATATCAACAATATATTTATAAAACAATCAAGGAAAATTATCTTTCCATAGAACAAATGAAAAAATTTGATTAATTGTAGTCACAAAACTTTAATTAAAAACTTTTTTTTTTTAATTAAGTAAGCTTGCAGGGAGACCCTAGAAAAATACCTAAAAATAATTTTTTTTAAAAATGGAACCAACTCAAAATGCGCTAAACAGCGAGAAATAATTTTGTCCCAATACTAAATTAATTCCTTACACACTTTTCTGAATCGGCGCCTGCTTCTACAAAATTAATTTCTAGATATAATATAAATTTGTTCTGTAATACTACATATGTATACTTCATAAAAACTAATATCAATATTACATCATCAGTGGAATTCATATTTATGTGTTTTGATTGCTTTTCCGTTTACGATTATTACATCTTTTTATATGCATCATCTATCTATAGGTCCATTCAAGTATCACATAAGTATGATCATGTATTTTCATACCGATTCAAAAAAATGTCTAAGGAATTAAGTACTTGGACAAAATTATTTCTTACTTTTTAGCCAATTTTGATGTCGATTCTATTTTTTTAAAATAATTATTTCATAATTTTCTGTATATGATTAATAACGGAAAATTATTCGGCAGATTTAATAAGCTTTTTGGTGACATAATGTAGTCGCCTCCAGTCAAAGGCCATTGGTGTTTTTTCCAATCTCCTTGGTATGAAGCAGAAAAAAATTTGTGGCATCAGTTTTCATTTTGTGAGCTAACAATAAACATGAGACAAAGAAATGGCAAGGAGTTCACTGATTTATTAAATAACTTGTGTTTTGGCAAAGTTACAACTGGCCAATTGGAAATGCTTTGTGAAAGGAGGGTATCTTTAACAGATGAATTTTTGGTTGAGATAAGAGTTTATATTAATGCCATTGATAAATCACAAGAATCTGCAACATTTGGGAAAACTTCCTCCTGGGAATGTTGTTTTGGTATGGCCTGTTGCATAAATGTATACTCCAAGAGCTAGAGCCGAAAAAGTGGTTTGATCTTTGTGGTGGAAAAAATTTATTGGAAATCGATTTATTACTAAGGTACATTACAGATCAGAGCAGGCTGACAGTTTTGTTGATACAGGGACCAGGTGAGGCAGATGAAAGGTGCCATTTCTCAAGAAGCCCTATCCATTGATGTGGTGCTTGAAAAATTTGTACAATGAAAGTTAACAATATACTAAATCTAAGTTCAAAAGGGCTGACAGGTAGGTTCGGGTGAAGGGTTTGGCGCAGACAGGGGTAAAGTTGATCAAAATTTCTGCAAAAAAATTTCATCATCGATACGTCAGCCAATTGAACCATTTGTTCCTTAACATTTAACAATGCATGTATAAGAATGGCTGACAGCTTAGTTGGTTTGTAAAACAGCAGTTTTATATTTTGCGTGCCCATGTATGCACTATGCGCATGGAGAACAGATATGCACTATATGTTGCAAAAAACTTACATAAATGCATTTTTTATCTTTATAACTTCATTAATGTTTAAAATTTTAATTTTGCAAATAATTTATATCTTGTTATATATATTTATATAGCAATTGTTTAGAGCCCTAACTAGGGGCTCTAAACGGATCATAAATTTCTTTATTTTTTTTTTATTTATTTATTTAAATTCATGGATTGTTGCTAACTAAATAGCTCATTATATATTACTTGCATATATAAATAGTAAAACATACATAACATTTCCTTGGATGGTGAGTGTTTTCTCGTAAAATGAGTATGTAAGTAGGGCTCTTGAACTATTGCTTAAGATATAAATTATTCACAAAATTTAATTTTTAAACATTAATGAAGATATAAACATAATAAAATGTATTTATTTATGTTATTTGTAACGTACTGAGTGTTCTGTGTGTTCCGCACACACAGTACATACATGGGTGCATGACAATATAATCCCATTCTACTGCCTTACAAACCAACCAAGCTGACAGCCATTTTACACATGCATTGTTAATGTTAAGGAACAAGTGGTTCAATCTGCTGACATATCCATGATGAAATGTTTTTGCAGATATTTTGGCCAACTTTAACCCTGTCTGCCAACTCCTTCGCCCCATCCTACCTGTCAGCCCTTTCGAACTTAGGTTTAGTACATTGCTTATAATGTACAAATTTGCAAGCACTACATCGATGGAAAGAGTTTCCTGGAAAAATGACACCTTTCACCAGTCTCACCTCGTCCCTGTACTAAAAGAAGTCAGCCCACTCGGATCTGTAACGTACCTTAGCAATACATCGATTTCCAATAAATTTTGTCCACACAAAAATCAAACCCTTTTTTGGCTCTAGCACTTGGAGTAGTACAATTGGCAGAGGGTTCAAGAGTTATGTTAAGGTTTGATTTCTGATGGTTTAGTTAATGGTGCTATGGGAATATTACAAAAATTCAAATGGCATACCCTACAAAGGTACCGCTGACTGGAAAGGAGTGCATTACCAAAGGCTGTTTTAATAAAATTTGATGACAAAACAATTGGTACAAAAAAGAAAGATGATTGCGCATATGTGTGTGTGTGTGTGTGTGTGTGTGTGTGTGTGTGTGTGTGTGTGTGTGTGTGTGTGTGTGTGTGTGTGTGTGTGTGTGTGTGTGTGTGTGTATACCTACTTCATCAGTAAGTACATTTCAAGCTACTAAAGGAAACAGCAATATAGAAAGACGCATGCTACCATTAATTTTATGTTGGGCTGTAACAATGCACAAATCACAAGGTACAACATTAAACAGAGATGTAACATTTGGGGAAAAAAGATTTTGATAATTTTATTATCAGTGCTACATATCTTGTGCAGAAACTCACATTACCTGCCCTATAAAAGACCATATAACATCAATTAATGCGACGCATTCATATAGAATATCAGGATTCCCACTGTCCCTTTGCCAGAAGGCGAAAAAATTTTTTGTCAATTTTCAGACCAATTTTTTTTGTCTAAAAAATTTTTTTTCTGCAACATGGTACCACTGCGAAAAGCAACTGTGTAGATTAAAACAACTTTTATTAGAGTCAGATTAATAGAAAAAAAGTTATGCGCAAACATAAAAAAAAATATGCCAGTCAAATACATAACCTCTTTTTTTGAAGTTAGTTTGTGTCTAAAACGTATTTCAATATCATGGTACCACTGTGAAAAGCAGCTGCATCGATTACAATAATATTTATTTCAATTGGATTAATGAGAAAAAAGTTATGTGCAAAAAAACATTAAAAAAATATATATGAATCAAATACATAACATCCTCCTTTTTGAAATCTGTTAAAAAGAAGCACACATAAATGTAAAATAATAATAGAAATTATGTTAAGAGTATTAGTTTGCTTGGCATTTCTCCCGCCACCACCCCATTCAGTCGCCCTAAAGCATAAGACTGAATGTCTGTGCCACAAATGGCTACTGAGCCTCCAAACAGTTTAGCGACCAGTATCCCAAATAGCTCCTAGAGCTTACCTAACAGCATGAGCAGACTAAGCGCAGTGCCATACACCACTGGCTTACATGTCCCAACCACTCACTTATAGTATATTTACTAAAATGGTTAAGCGCACCCTGTCAACAACTAAAAATATATATGACATACATAAATTAAAATTTACTTCGTCTAGACAGCAATTCGCTGCCACGCCTAGGTCGCTGAATGCCAGCAAGTACCTGTCCACTATATTAAAGTGCTTGGAGCCTCAACTGGCTGGTGATCAGCCATATATATCCCTAGGTTAGCTTCCAACAGCAGTGCGGTAGGAATATTTCCCTTAAGTAACCTACTGATGTCGGATAAAGATAGCAACTGCATCAAGGAACTCCCACACGGTCCGACAATGCAGCTCTCGCCACATTGACTCGCCGCTTGTGAGTGGCCAATTTTCCTCTTGACCTCTAATTTGCAAGGTGGCCCGATCTCTAGCCCCCCCTCCCAAAGAGTCCCAAGAGATGTTAGGAGTGTAGAAGATATTAATCTAAACATAAAACAATGAATAAATGAAGAGCAAATAATACAACAATAAAGAAAAAACCGCCAAATGATCAGAGATTTATAAAATAACTAGAAGAATAAATTAACTACTGACTTTACAAATCAAGAAAAACAAAACAGAACATAACAAGTAAAACAAGGGTGTCTACGTTAATATTAATATAAATAAAATTCATTGAATATATGTACCCAAGTATTTACTGTAACCACATATATGCCAAAGTTAATATTGGCTGATAAAATTGGTAACAGCTAAGATGTGAGCAGGAGCACAGTATACGTACACACCGGTAACAAGCATCCACTCTCGTTATGCAGATGGCCATACAATTCTCCCACCATAGCGGTGCTGTGGCCCCACCACTCTCAGGCTCCAATAATATAAATTATGAGCTGTAGAAGTCATTCAATGACAATAGCCCTTCTCAGGGCTACCATAAGGTAGCCCTACCTGCCATCGAAGTCAATTGACGACAAAAACAGCCTTTTTCAGGGCTATTACAAGGTTAAGTGCCACGTGCCATCAAAGTCATTCTGTAACAGTATATATGTATATATATTTGTTCCACATCTCCTCCAAAACCACAGGATCAGTTTCAACCAAACTTGGGACTATTATTACTTACTTACTGAACAAAAATAGCACATTGTGAGCAACTGTTTCTGAGAACCAACGTGAATATTGTCTTCAAGAAATGGGGGCACATGCTAGCAAATTACTAGTCACTGAATCTGAGGACTAATGTGAACATCATCTTCAAGCAAAGCAGATCCAAGTAAGCACGTTGTGGATTAACCTAGGGTTAGATTCACTACTGTTTATATCTAATTCATACAGACAATACACAGCATTCACATCAGTAAAAATATTAAGAAGTTATAAAACACATTCGTATTTCATTAGCATACATCAAAATTAGATAAATGATTATTTTAAAAAATATTTTTTTTTTTACACAAATCACAGTATAAAAACAAAAAATTTCTTATTTTGTTATAGTTTTTCTCATGTTACACATCAAAAGAGAATTTTTTTTTATTTTTTTTTATAACTTTGATTTAAACCAACTTATGAATTTGACAATACTGTCCACATTTTACCAAAACCAGAACAGTTATAAATGTAACCAGCTCACAATTTTGTAAAATATATATTCATTAATTTTTTTAAGGGCCAGGAGACTAATGTTTTTGAAATATATCTAAAATTCTACAATCTTTTTTATTTATCACTGTTAATGTAAATTATAACATGCAGTTTAGTAAATAATAAATTATCTTCAACCCTGTAAACATAGATTTGTTGTCTTGGCCATTGTCTTTTACATGACACTTCTAAAATCTCAACTTTTCCACTATTTTGAGATGATTGTGGTGGACAGTTTTAAAAGGTGAAATCTAAGTATAGAATAACCTGATTTTTACTTTTTCTTATTTTTCATCTATAAAGCAGGATCTCTGAACTGTACCACTATGTTTTATTGAAACAGAACAGAAAAGTTTTACTGAAAACAGAACTCTTGAAACTGTTAAAACACTCCACATAAGAAAAGCCTTAGTATAATTCATAAATTAGACTTCCATTACAGTTTATCAATTTAAAAGTTCTCTTAGGCTTCCCTTTATAGAAGGCTTGCTGAAACTTCTCAGATTAAAGAAACAAACTGTATTTTTACAAAATCATCAGCTGTTTAAATTTCTAGGATAATTGTTGATGAAAAAATGATGCAACTCTGCTCTAATATTTACAAAGCCAAATATACTGCAGTTTTCTATAAAAATATACAGAAATAAGCATAATTATGTCACTGCAATTTGCTGTTCACACTCTTCACTCACACTGTATTCAAGGCCTCAAGCACAGAATAAAAACTATTAATGCAGAATGAAAATAAATTATTATTATTATTAATAAATTATTAAGTGATTGTATTTATATAAACTGGATTTTTTCCCACAGGCGAATATACGAGGTGTGGCTATTAAATAATGAGACTAATGCTGCAGAAGAAGTGCGCATGTGCCAAATTCATATGACCGACACTGTGTAGCATGAAGCCTTCTCTTTCAATTGCTGTCATTCCAGTTTCTGTAGACATATTAGTCTGGCCTTCGTTTAGATAAAATCTGTTGTTTCGTTTTGCCAAAAAAAATGATAAGTGTTTTATTAGAGCAAAGAATATCAAAAAGAATATCAGCAAGAATTAGAGCATGTCAAAAACGAATAAAAATATTTTAAAATTTGGTAATCTGATCTGATCTGACTGTCGGTTAACTATTCTTAGTCTACATCAAGAATCTTTATCAAATTATATCAAGAATCTTTTTAACACTTGGAAACAGATGGGGTACAAGAGTGGTTCAACATAATACATACCAACATCATTTACACTCAACCATCCTAAGGAACATTAACAACAAGCAACAGAACAACCACACAATTGACAAACGAATCAGCAATGAATTTTAACAGTTTGTATTCAAAGAAATAACAAAGGGATTATTTATAGAAAGAACTTACAGAAAAAAGTAGAGGGTGCAGGACAATGAAAATTATTACGCTTCAACAATGACGGACGGGTACTGGTACTGCAGGTCAGGAGATTAGAGTCGAGTTGTGGACTGCGTAGTGTGTACACTAGCTTTGTATAGCTCTGCATTTTTGGTCTTTTGGTTGGCTTTTTGGTTGATTTTATTTGATTTGTGCATTGGAACTTGTGGAATACAGACTTATGGACACGGACATAAAGTTTTAAGAGATTTGGACACGGATTAATTGAGTTATTTTGTTTTTTCTTAAAATAGTGTTATAGTATAATAGCCAATAGTTTTTTTGGTTATTTAAGTGGTTTTTTAAACCATATAAAAAAGTGTATAAGTGTTATACTTATAGGTAAGTAGTGTGACAAGTGATCTTGGATATTAGAAGTGAGTAATTAATTGTTTTATTGGTAATAATTAATTTTTTAGGTTATACATTAAACGTTATATTAGTATAAAATTTTCAAAGTTAAACAGCGAGTTTATACTTGCTGTCTACGTCATACTGAAAGTAGTAAACAAGGACTTTGTTAAAATTTCTTGTGAGTAGAAAGATGTGTGTAAATTTTTTCTAAGTTATTCGAGCCATTACAAGGGGTTACAGTTTTTCCTTAATAACTTCCGTAATATACCTCTTATCCCAAATTTTTTTCAATATCTATCCGTTTCAGAAGTTTTTCTTTAACCTGACCCCCTAACCCAAAATCACACCCCCAAAACTTTTCCTTCAGTTTTGAGATCATACATTTTACCTACCCCCCTACCCCTTCGGGGGCCTCCCCCCTAAAAAGTCGAGTGGGTACTTGATGAACTCGGAATAGCGTCAGGGTTACAAAAAACGACAATGCGACGTAGGGGCTCACTTCCTATTGAAGACGACCTCACAAGTGGCCAGGCCCTCAAGAGGGACTGGCAAAAGGAAAGAACATGTAACAACGGAGTCTGAAGTAATGGATACTGGCACTGGCGGGACGAGTACCACTCAGGATAGAAAAAATTGGAAAGTGGTTGAAGGCAGAGGGGCCAAAAGAGCTAGAGCTGGCTCATCTGAGGAGGAGGAGGCTCCTTTAACATTGAAAGAGGTAACGCATAAATTAGGCAATGTGTTAAGTCAAATGAGACAGAACTTGGGAAAAACAAGCATGACAGTAATGAAAGCTCATGAACGCGACTTGACTGAAATATATAAAGAGTTACTTACGATCAACAAGGAATCGATGGAAACAGTTAATCAGAGAACACAGACCGAGGGGCTGTCTAAAAATGAAATGTCAGACATCTTAGATACCGATTTGTCCGATGAACAGCTTATGGACAGACTGTCATCCAGGTGGTCCACCTGAGTGATGAATCGCCTGACCCAGGTGAGCGCCTTAAGACCTGGGGAGGACAGAGCTGGATGCCGATCTCTGGGAGAAGGCATTCCAGATCATGACGAAACGGTTAGGTAGACATGTACCAGTCCTTAATACTGAAAAGCTACACAACAAATGAGAGTCCTGTTTCCGAGACAAGAGAGGGATAACCATCAGACAATCATCTGCGACAGGGCTAGATTCACCCAAGTAGAAGTCATGAATGCAATAAAGAAACTAAGAAACAAAAAGAGTCCGGACCAGACGGAATACCGATGGCGGTGATTAAAGGGCTGGCAGAGGTCGTACCATGGGAAGTTGTGGACGTAGCTAGTCATGGGCTACAACATCGAACGTTCCCAAAATGCTGGAAGACTGCAAGGACAGTGTTTTTACCTAAGCCAGGGGTGAATAACGAACGTATGTTAGCCACCAGACTCCAGAAAGAACTTGATACAAAAAACTGCTTACATCCAGACCAATATGGATTCAGAAAAGGTTTCTCTACAATTGATGCACTAAGCAGAGTAACTAACTGGGCAAAATCAGTCAGAAGAGGCACGTGGCGAACAAGACAATTACCCCTAATGATACAGTTAGACATCCAAAATGCTTTTGGGACAGTGCCATGGTCTGCTATAGTTGAAGCATTGATGAGAATAGACATTTCCAGCTATATAATTAATCAAATTAGACAATACCTACACGAGAGGTATATGGAAGTTAACACAGTAGGAGGCTTGGTTTCCTATCGGGTGTTCGGGGGTGTTCCGCAGGGGTCCGTGCTCGGTCCCCTGCTTTGCAACATTTTTTACGACCAAGTATTACACTATCCGGAGGGTGTGACTATCGTCGGGTATGCAGACAACGTAGCAATCCTGGTAGAAGACGGGGATATAAACAATTTAGAGAATAAAGCCAATAGAGCCTTGATCCGATTGATGTATGGCTAAGGGACAATCAGCTGTAGATATCTACGGCAAAATCCCAATGCATTCTGTTCTCGGGCCGGGGAAGAATTAGGAATGTAAATGTGGAAATAAGAGGGGAGAGCATACAAGAAGTTAATAAAATGAAATACTTGGGGGTTGTGTTGGACAAGAGCCTCAGGTTTAGTGCACATGTAGAAATGATATGCAAAAGGATTGCTTCCACCACCAGAGCACTGAGGAGATTGTTCAATAACAATAACGCACCCAAAACGTCGGTTAGGAGGTTGATAACCTCTGCGGTAATGTCATCGATGCTGTACGCTGCCCCAATTTGGGGAGAGGGAATAAATATACAGAGGAACATGCGTAAACTGAGAAGCATACACTGTCTAGCACTAATAAGAACAGTAGCAGGATATCGAACAATTTCATATGGTGCGTTGTGTGTTCTGGCGGAGGTGCCACCCATAGAATTATTAATAAAAAAGCGAAGATTGAGAACAGCAGGAATGCTAAATAGTGAGGTGGAAAACATCATTGTGAGTGAATGCCAGAATGAATGGGCTGGATTGCAGACTCGGACATGGACTAGACAATTGATACCTAATTTAGATAACTGGCTAAACAAGGAAAAAGGAAACATGAATTTTTACATGACTCAAATGACCGGTCACGGGTCCTTCGGCCAGTATCTATACAGATTCGGTAAGCATACAAGCCCTCAATGTATCTATTGCCAAGAGGTAGATACCGTAGAACACATGGTTTTCACGTGCCGAAGATGGGAGAACTTAAGACATGAAATAATAATAATAAACAACTTAAATGTGGAAAATCTATTGAGTTGGCTAACTAGTAACAATAATAATTGGGATTGGTTCGCAAACTTCACTGCAGTGGTTCTCCGAACGAAAGAGGAAGACGTGAGGCGTCAAGGACTTTAGGCACTGTGTAGGGTAGGGAGGACAGTCCATCCTCGGAGGGCCCATATGCTGAGGTGTGCAGGTTCCAATGATGGGGATGGAACTCCTGGGGATACTGTGAGTGGGGAAGGGAAAAGAAAAGACCGAGTCCCGGCCGGCGGTGTTGGTACTGGGGCCGGCATCATGACCGAGTCCCGGTTCCCCGTGGAGGGGGTGGGGCATAGCCGGACCTCGCCTTTGAAACGGGGAATTAGAGGCAGGCACTGAAAGAAAAAAAACAGGATTCGAGACCGGGGAGGCTAACCTGCCGTGCCGGGCGCACAACCA
Source organism: Lycorma delicatula (assembly GCF_047948215.1). NCBI lineage: Eukaryota > Metazoa > Arthropoda > Insecta > Hemiptera > Fulgoridae > Lycorma > Lycorma delicatula. The sequence goes on from NC_134456.1 coordinate 209,735,801, forward strand.
GTGGGCGGGGCACGCCTCCTTAGAGTATATGGACACTCTCCCCAACTGAGTATACTTAATTGGATATCCGGTTGGGGAAAAAAAAATAAATAAAAAAAATAAAGGTCAGGAGATTTACTGTCATTACACAGGGACCAGCAGAGTGGCAGTTATTGGAGTCAGTGTGCAATAAAAGTGATCTCAGTATATGAAAGCACTTGGAGTAAGCATTTGGTAACAAATGAGTGAAGAGTGAGTCATGAGTATTCTATTTTGGACAGCAGTTGAAAGCAAGAAGCTGTTCGATGAGTTATTTTGAATAGGAATGTAAGTGACATTATTCCATTCATCTGGAAAGTGTAAGGTAGTTCTTTTGTAAACAGTAAAACTGAATAATACCTACATAAAGAAAATTGTATATTTCTATCAGTTATGATAGAGTGTATAATAAATCATAATTTTATTTTGGTATTTATAAATTAATTTTGTATTTAATTGTAACTTCTATTTTTATACATTATAAATTATTTAAAAATAGTAAATTATATTTATAAGAAAATTTTAGTATACTATCTGTTAATATCCTTGTCAAACTGCAAAACTCGCAACAATAATGATTATGATTAATTAGTACACATTATATACTTCATAATAAAAAATTTTTTTTAAATACTTACACTATCTTGGGAGGAGAGAGATCTTGTTAAGTTTATACTGCTACCTCTATGGCCATCAGAATTCTCCATTAGACTAAAAAAAAAAGAAGAATATTATTGATCTGTCAAAAATGCAGGTTTATTAACAGTCATTAGAATTTTTAGATAAATCTTCAAACATTATCCAGTAGCTTTTTATAAATTACTTAAAGGAAAATAACTTTTTACATAGAAGTATTAATGCAGTATTTTTCTCAAAACCCTATTAAACAAAAACTAGTAAATGTTAAATTAATTTACTTCAACTAATTATTTTAAAATATAATTACGTAACTACAAACAATAAAAAAAAATTTCAAAGACTATAATTTCAATGTGCAATTACACCTAAACAAGCCACACTAACCATACAAACATCAATAGAAAAAATAGATTGCCATAAATGACAGGTATATCTTATAAAGATGTTTTACTCTGTCAAACAGCCCAAGACAGTGGCTGTTAGCTGCAAAAAGGGCATTCAGATGCAGTATATAATAGACCTAGAATAGACGCAATATAGAGATTTTGAGCCCTATGGAGATGGTAAACCACCCTAAAATTCATGAGTAGCTTATAACCCCTTTATTGATAGATTGTCTCTCCCCTACAGGATGATTATTTTCAAGATGAAAATAATTTCATCTTTCCTATGGACAGTTGAAATATATATAACAAATTATGTTCACTAATCAAAATCAAAAACTGGTAATTGTATGACAACAATTGGCAGTAATTGTATTTACATCTTTTTGAAACGTAGAAAAATAATTTATTTTTATTTATTTATTGATAACACAAAGCAGGTAACCCATGTTTGCTACTGTTGCGCTAAAAGTATCTAGCACTGGCCACAAATACATTTTTTATCTAGAACTTTTATTAAAAAGAACCTTTTTTTATGTTTCTTGCAAGTATGAAGTGAGTGTATTTATCCTTGATTTTTGATTAATTTTATCTTGTCTGTGGTGTCTTCTGGTGTAAAGCCAATTTCCTTTAGATGCTCTCTTATTTCTCTGATCCATCTGCATTCAGTCTAGGTGTTTTTTGAGTTGATATTGTACTGTACTAGCTGTTTCAGATGTCTTGAATCTTCCATCCTCATGATGTGTCCAAACAATCCTAGTCTCCTCTTATACATGGCATCAGTGATGGGTTCTAACGCTTTGTACACGACTTTGTTGGGCACAATCCACCACTACCTATCTTTCTTGTACTTTTTGTTGATGCAGGTTCTTCCAATTCTTCTTTTCTGGAGTCAGTCGGTGTTTGGTTGTTTGTTCAGCTGGAAGTGTTTATGCTGTGTATATGTGGCTTCGGTTTTATAACTGTGTTGTAGTGTGTTATCTTTGCATTTATAGATAGAATTTTTAATGTAGGTGTACCAGGTTAATTTTTGTGCTTAAGCTAGTTTGTTTGTATTGCTTCTACTATAAATACTGTGAAAAAGGATTGTTATTCCAATATTCCAACATTGATAAAGTCTTTTTTTGTCAGATACACATTTGTGCATGTGTACAAACCTATGTATCACTTATACAGAATGTTCAATTTGAAAAAGGCCCTGTCACTCAATAGTTTAGGCCCATCACATTTCAGTATTGTCAGTATCTGTCAAGTACTGGTTTTTGAACAAGGTTGCATAATCATGTATTGTTATTTGTTAAAATGGGGTTAACTGTTGAAGAACATGTATTTGTGATGGAAACTTATTAGAGAAAAAATCTCATGTTGTATGTCAGTGAAATTCAGGAAGAAATTTGAAAAGGAAGCACCAGTGAAAAATGTTATTCAGAAGTTATTAAAAAATTTCATGAAACAGGTTCAGTGTATGACCAGAAACTTGCCCTACATGGGTCACGTTAACAACGCAGGTCATACAGGACATTTAAAGCGGTACAGACAAAGCAGCAGTTACAAGATCTCCTCATAAATATTTGTGAAGACTAAGCCGGGAAAAGAACATTTCACTAGGTTCAGCCCACACTGCAATAAACAGAATGCTGAAATGTTAATCTGTATCGAATGCAGTTTTTCCATGAGATAACTAATGCATGCTAAAAGGTTTCACTACTGTCAATGGTTCAAGAATTTTATTAAGGCAAGATTGGCATTTTAGATCATGTTTTTCACAGGTGAAGTGTAGTTTCACCTTGGTGGGTTTGTTAATAGTCAAAACTATAGGACCTGGGGTACCGAAACCCGCACATCTTCTTTGAATCTTCCCTTCACCCACAAAAAGTAAGCATTTGGTGTATGGTTTCGAAGCGATTAATAATAGGCCCTGGTTTTTCTGAAAAAATTGTGGATGCTGTCATCTACCAAGAAATTATCCAACAGTTCATAGCCTTACTGCATGAGAAAGGGCATGACTGCTGGTTGCAACAGGACAGCACCATTTGCCATAGAGCTCACTCTATGAAGTTACGGCAGGATTTATTCAGTGAATAGTTTCTAAAGTATTGTGGCCATCAAGATCCACTGATCTGACTTGTCCAGACTTTCTGTGGGGTTACTTAAAAGAAATTGTTTATAGGAGCAATCCACACACCCTGCAGAATTGAAGACAAATTACAGATGCTAATCATGAAATAGATAGAGTACAACTAACAAGAATAGTCAGGAACATGGTCAAACATGTTGACAAATGCATAAAAGTGGATGGACATCATTTTCAACAACTTTTGTAAATTATTATGCAAGTGTCTGCCAATACATCTTGTATTATTTATGGACTAAACTAAGTGATGGAGCCTCTTTCAAAATGAACACCTGTACCAAGTATGTGACTTTTTTTTAAATTTATTTTCACCACTAAGGGATTATTTAAAAAAAATTAATTTTACTTTATTACCCCTCGAGTATGCGAGCTCTCAAAATTAAAAAAATCTGTTTTTACAATTTCAAATCTTTAATGCTCAAAACATAATGTCACTAAAATAACTTAACATGTTGACTGCTGCAATATGTAAGGAATATTACCAATTGGGTACCACAATGTATAATGAAAAACTTTCCTGTTTTGGTTCCTTTTTATAATAATATTTTAGAGAACAATTTCAAAATTTTATTTTTGTGTTCCAAATTTTACAGTTAATACTAGTAATATTTGCTAAAGCATGGTAATTACATAAACTTGTTACATTCACTGTATTGACGCAAATTTTACATTATTTTGGCCATGGCCCATTCTTGAGCTATTGCAGTATCAGCATAACAATATGCACAATGCTGTCAAATTCTCGATTTCGTTTATTTCTTTCTGAAGTGGGTACAAAGATGTGTTTCTTGATTCACCATTCAGTTGAATAGCTTTTTCTTCAATTAGCTATCCATATCTGTCCATGTTGAGCATCTGCAAAACTAGCTGTTCCCTGAATGGTGATGTGAATTTTCTTGCTGCGAAAATGATTATAAATGTGCCAAACATTCACAACTGACGTGTTCAATAATAACTCAAATGCAACTTTGTGGTAACACTTGATAGTTGATCGCAACGGTGAAAAGTAACTGGCCATCTGGTTCAAAAGATCTATCTCTTGCTTACCCTTGTTGTAATCAACAATTGCTTACTTACTAGTTTACTGTTACTACTACTTTACTGTTACTTACTAGTTTATTGTTTACTTACTAGTTCCCTCAACCTACTTTTTTCCCTGTGGTAACCTTTTCCAGTGTGTGTTTTGTATTAAGAAAGAAAACTTCTCTTTCATCTTTCATTTTTCAATGACAGTATCTCTTCCATTCTCCTTGTTACTTCTACTTTTGTAATTTTTTTGTATTACCTCAGATGGTAAATGTTTTATGTTTCACTTGAGTGTGCCCAGTGAATGGGTATTTTTCGTAACAATGAAGTCGCAAATGAAACAGTTGTATAACAGTTGTCAGTCACTATTACTCTTCCTGAAGATAAATATTTATTGGCAAGTTCAAGCACAACTTTTTCAGTCATCCAGATGAATTGTAGTTGTATTTTCCAAAATATACAGATGCTTGAGGGTGTAACTTACAGTAATACAAAGTTTTAACATCTTCAGTCCATATTTGTGACTTTTGTTAGGAACATATTGCCTAAAGAATGATCTGCCTCCTAAATGAAATCATTGATTCATCTATGGCAATAAGCTGGACAGGTTTGTATTCTTCATGGAATCTTTCTTCAATTTCATTAATCAGATTTGTAACTTCAGATATACAATCTATCATCATTAGCTGTTTCATTATTGGAAAAATAAACAAATTTCATAAGTATCTGAAACCAATCACGACTCATAATTTTAGGCACTAAACAATTATTAAAAGAACTGATGTATCCCAGTAATCAGAAATTTTGGGATATTTACTACCCCCATATATATATTATTGTAACAAAAAAATTTCCAAATTTCATTAGAAGTTGTGTCAAATCACTGACTGCAGCGATAAGAATGGTTTCTTCTATTTTGTAACTTGAAATGGGTAGCATTTCTGTTGGTTTCAATAATAATTTTTAAAATTTCATTATCAAAAATTCTTTTATAAAGCTTAATTATTGTTAAAGCTTCCTTATTTTGTGGGTATGAATCATGATAATTATATTTTTCTTGACCTCTGAATTTGACATGAAGAGGTAATTTGGCCTTGTCAACTTCATGCCATTCATCTTCTATAGTTTCCAAATTTTCTTTACTGTTTCTCTTTCTATCTCAAAAGACTGGTTTGGAATCAAATTATCACTATCGGATGAAGTGACTGAAATGCTGTCCGGCTCATATTCAGATTCAAATATACAAAATATGCTTCCTTCATCATCACTGTAAAGTATGGCATGAAGTTCTTCATCAGTCAGTACCTTCTGTTTTGAACTTAGATTTTAATTCACTACAACTAGGCTGACTATCCATAACGAAATTAAAAATAATTACAGTATATATTTGTGAGCACGAAAATAGAAAAGAACAAAGAATTGTTAATTCAGCCTTGAAAGAACAATAAAATAGTCAATACCCAGTAACAAAAAAATTAATCTTAATATAAAAATAAAAATGATAATGAAATAAAACTACAAATATATAATGAAATGCGTTGATGTAGTATAATTAGTGTCTTATTTTAACTCAAACTAAACTTAATAAATGTAGCATACATAACATACAACAAAAAACCTACTTATAAAACAATAATAACTATAGAACTTTCAAAAACACTTAGAACAGCAATCGAACTACAGAACGCAACACAGAACTAATCATGACATGTGGACAGACTGGAGGTAATTAAACAGAAAAATGAAGTGATATAGAATAGCGAATAACATTATCTGACACTCCTTACAGGCTGTAAGCATAAAACAAAGAGTTCATAACAGGCCAAGAAATATTATTATATACATTGTAAATTAAATTCTGAGAAGCCAGCATGGCTACTCACGGCCTATGAGTAATACAAACCTGAGTAATGTCAGCACATCTCATGGCCTGTAAATAAAGCAATCCTGAGTAACACTGGCACATCTCACAGCACTCAACATGTTAATACCCCTCCCCTGATAGGGAACCTCCCAAATTTAAAAAAAAATTTAATCTATTTAAAATTAATTTTAGTGAATTTTTAATCATTAAATACATCAGGATTTGCAATTATGTGAATATTTTTCACTCCAGTTTGATGAAAGTACTGACATGTCTGATACTGCCAAATTGTGTAAATTTATTAGAACTGTTTTCTATGATTTCACAGAAAAGGAAGGGTTTGTCAAACTGTTGCCACTTCATGAACAAACTAGGAGAGTAGACTTATTTAATGTGTTCCTTAAATTTGTCAAGGATAGTAACTTTCCACTTTCAAAGCTTGTTGCTATAACAACAGATCCCCATCTGTGCACCTTCTGTGACTGGTAGGAATAATGGATTTCTATCTCTTTGTGCTAAGGATGAACATTTCCAAAATTTATTTCTTGTCATTGCATTATCCACCTGGAAGATTTATGAGCAAAGGTTTTAAAGTTGTAACTCGGAAGTTGTAACTCGTGTGGTGAACTATATCAGATCATCTTCTACATGTCATCAATTGTTTCAAAATACTTTGAATAGATCAGATATTCAGTACGGTGACGTAATTCTTCAAGCAGATGTAAGGTGGCTTAACAGGAGTAAAACACTGGAACAATTCTGCTGTCTGCTAGATGAAATAAGAGATTTTTTGAAATAATCTCCCGAACCATATTATCATGAACTTGATGATATATCATGGCAAATAGATTTATATTTCCTGGCAGACATCACCTCAAAATAAAATGAATTAAATCTTAAATTGCAAGGGAAATATAATATTTCAGATATGAAAAGTGTTATAAATGTGTTTGTAAAGAAAGTGAAGATATGGATTACACATTTAAACAGAAATTCCCTTTCATACTTTCCAAATTTCAAATCAATACTAAAAACAGTAAATGACGGTGAGTATCTATAAGAGTATCTTTCCTCTTATGCCAAGCATCTTGAAACGCTTATGTTTGAATTTGACAATAGATTTAGTCAGTTTTCAGTACTTGAACCAGTGATAATGTTTGTCAATAAATTCATTCACTTCTGCTGATGTTAGTGAACTTGGAAATAGGGTATGTGAAATATTCTGAAAGTATAAAACTGAAGAATAAGAAATGGAAGTTTTAAATTTTCAAGAAAACCTTTCTTTGAAATCCTCATATGCAACATGTAGAAATATATGGACTCTGGTAGACAGAGAAAAATACCCCATTCTCCTTAGTGTTGCACTGAAAATGTATTCATGCTTTAGTTCAACATATCTTTGTGAACTTGCATTTTCATCAATAAACAACAGATTCCCACCTTGATGACACGTTAAGAGCAGCTTGTTCCAGCTACACACCAGATTTTCCTCAACTTGCAGTGAGCATGTAGTGTAAATTTCACATTAATTATGTGGTGAGTAAATATAATTAATTCTTGTTTAAAACGTTTTCGTATTTATTATAATTTATTATTGAAATTTTGCTAGTAGCAGCAGTATGTGGAGATAGTTGAAATGAATCCTGATGCTGGCACAACCTTTGTGATCATTCAGATGAGCCCATAGTTATAAAAAGGTTGGACAACACTGCTATAAAGGGTAGGCGAGGCCTTGAACACCTATGAAAACATAAAATTATCTAATTATAAAATGTATACCATACCTGTCATCTTCATCATCAGACCCAAAAGGATCAGTCAGCTGCCTTCTAGTCATTAATATAGGTCGCTGCTGATTGTTGTCCACAGGAGACTTACTCTGAAAACAATTTTAAAATAAGACATACTTTAGAAACAAAAATATTTAATAGTTGGAAATGAGAAAACAAAATTACAAATTAATTCTTACAACAGAGAATATTGATAATAAATTACATAAAATTTTAAAAGTTTTCAGTAATGAATTTTAACTTTAATTTCAGAACAAATATTATATATTAAATATCAGTACCAGAATATATACATTACTATTTACTAGTACATATTAGTATGTCTACATTACTAATTTTTTTAATTACATTATAATGCATAAGAATTTTAAAAAATACCAGCCAAATATAAGGAGAAACAGGACTAAGAACCACAGATCCAATTGGCTAGCTGATATTTAATAAGGCCAGAACCAAATACATGAATATTATTTTTATAATTTAAAATTTTAAAATGTGACAAACTACTGACACAAACTAAAAAAAGACTGCAAACTATAAAATATGAAAAATACGTTAAAATTTTAAGACTGAACATAAAAAAAAAACAAAACAAGAAAATATTAATATGGGTGCTAATGTGAAAGCCTTGTAACCTACCACCACAATCCTCAACTGACATTTAATTCCATCATTTAAAAACTGAAGCAGGCATAAAATATTTCCCTCACAATTAAAATTGACGAAAACCATCTTAAACAATGTATCACAAAAGCTAAATTTCACAGTTAATGAATATTATATATAGCTTAATGCCTGAAAAGTGCTAAAACATTGTTAATTATTAAATTATAAATAAACAATTAAACATACTGAACAATTTTCTAATCAACTGATTTCTAAATGGAAATAAAATTTGTTTACACATATCAACAGCTGTTATACATTAAATGACGTCAAAAGCATCATATCGCACCTTAGCTTGTTCTTATATTGAAACCTAATTAGCAAATCGTTTCAATTACCAAAATTAAAGATGATAAAAACTAAGAATAATGCCTTTCTTCACAAACAAATGATCAGATTATCAATATTTTGTACAAACAATTTTTTTTGAAATTCTGACAAAAGTTCACGATACAGCTATTCTAATAATTGATACTGAACTCACTTTTTCCCTGTTAAATTTCTCTTTGGTAGGAGAAAGAACTTTTCCAAGAATTGATTTTGATCCGGCAAGAATTACATCTTTAACAGAAGTAGGAGATCGTTCTTTATTCTGCTCCGAAGAATCATTGGAATCAAAAACAAGTGGTAGCCTCAGTCTTAATTTGCGAACACTTTCACTTTCACCTTCCAGAGAGTCAACACTCCTATGAACAATCAAATTTTGTTTACACTTTTATAAGTATTAATACACAAAAAGCAAAACATGATTCATACGCGTATTATATATTTAAAATATAACCCACAACTAGTTCAGTTTATGGAAAAATTTATTTGCCTGTTATGATGTCATATTCCACTATTCTAAATAAATTATTATCAATAAAATCTTAATTGGCATGTTAAAAAGTAAGATTAATTTCACATATTTTTCTTCAGCATAAAGAAACTGAAAGGAACAAGAATGTAAAAGATTTACACATAAAAGGTTTTTACAGAACAGGATACCTTTTTTCTGAGGGGGCTGATAATTACAAACTTACATTTCAAATATGAATTAAAAAGGAAAAAAATTATGACAAATTATAATTTTTGAATGCACTAGACCTCAATGTTTGTGAGTATTCCCATGTTACAGGTTCCAAATTTTCAAGACTATGTGCATTAGCACTAATAATTTATCAAACTAGTATTTTACTTCTGAACTCCACACTTTACCTCGGTTAAGATAGATTCACACTTACATCACCTTACATGTATGAGGATTTGATGTAGTACAAGTTTCATAGATAAATTGTGATAAAAATTGAATATACTTTAAATTGTAAAAGGTGACAATGTGTTGTTTTGGTACAGCCGATTTCAAATTGAAATCTAATTTAGGTTAATGTTATAATTTTTTTTCTTTTCTAATAATTAATAAAGATTATATTTCTAATTTCACTGATTTTATTTTTTAACACGAGATATAAAGAATGTATCACAAATAAAGAATATACCACTAAATAAGCATAATTTGAAACAAAATATTTTTTTCAAGTAATATCATTGAACTCACCACAGTACAGTATTAATCCTACTGATTTGAATATATAAGTGTAAATGCAATGAGTAATTTTTCTGAGTTTTTGACATGTAAGTAGATTTCAATGTTCATATAATTCCTTTATAATCATACTGGATTTCATACAAAATTGTATGCCAATGTAAATTGACTTTAATAATAAATATAATTTTACAAAGCTACACAGTCAATGCAAAAGCCAACACTGGCAACAACACATAAGCCAAAGAATTTACTGATTACTTGTCAACAAACGCACAAGAGCCAAACACACTTGCCTCTTCTGTGTTAAGCGGATTAAGAGAACTATGCCATATAAAGACTTCACCACAATAATAATAATTCATTGTTACATTATTTCAAAATTAAAATATTACATTAAAAATGATCATAAAACACAACACAAATTATTTTAAAAACTAATTTAGAAAGTGTACCTTTTGCTATTTGCAACTGATTTATTTTCAGAATCAGCACGCTTTGATCGAAGATTCATAATTTCTTGACCGAATAACTGAACAGTTACATCAGAATCAGAATCTGTATTAAAGCGACCTATCATATAAGATGATTCATCAGCATTTTTACCAATTTGTTGAACTTCCAGCTCTTGACCTAAATTGCAAGGGAAAAAAAATGAAAACACAATATTAATAAAACCCCAAAGATTAAAATAGAATATTAATAATACCTCAACACTTATAATAAATAAATAACAGCATAATTATGCCAAAATTACAATTTGAATATTTCTAAAGAAATGCAATCGTCGATTATAGTTAAAAATTTAGTGCATTCATCTAGGCACTGCAATGATAGTTCTACACAAGAATAAAACTAGTAGCCAACATATATTCCTTGAGTAGGAATATATGTTGACGCTACTTAGTAACCTACTTACTAAGTAGCGTCACAGCATGTACGTGCCTTACGGATATGAGAATTAACTTTCCCCAAAACTGACGGATTAGTCACAACAGAATTGTTCTGAACTCACTATTGGTTTCGACATACCCTAATCCTATTATAGTGTGCCACCAGGCATCAGCACCTCTGTACAAAGAATAACAGTTCCATTAAAAGCAATAATCAAACAGGTAGCTGTAATACCCCAAATGGCTATCTTTTTTTTGTACATGGAAGCACAATTTTAATAACTGATGGTGTTATGAGGCAGAGATACCTTAATAGTTGAGGATGAAACATGGAATGACTTAGAGCTTCTCCAAAATTATACATCTTCATACAGAGGTCTAAAACCTACTCATTGTAGTGAGTGAATGAATGGATGAATGGATGAGTGGATGAGTGGATGAGTGGATGAGTGGATGAGTGGGTGAGTGGATGAGTGGATGAGTGGATGAGTGGATGGATGAGTGGATGAGTGAGTGAGTGAGTGAGTGAGTGAGTGAGTGGATGAGTGGATGAGTGAGTGAGTGAGTGAGTGAATGAGTGACTGCAAATGATTGAATGATTGAGTGACTGCAAGTGATTGAGTGAGGCAGAAAATAGTAAAAACCACTTTTTACAATTTTATAGCTTTTTATAAAATTACTGTATTATATTTATAATATTAGAGTATGTTATAAAAAAAAGTAAAACATGTAAATACATCCTATAATTAAACATGAAATTTAGGAAATGAATATTATATTAACTTTAAATATCTTTAAGATATTTAAACGAGCATCTGGTAAAAGTTTTTTGTCTTATTTTTATGATATCACAGTATCATTAGTTACTTGAGTGATATCAGTAATGGTCATTAGTTGTAAAATCACACAACGAATTTGTGTATGAAATAAATACAAAGATTTTTTATATGCAATGGGTATTTTACTAAAAGAGATTTTAACTGATACTAATAGATATTTTAAGAAATGAGTTGCCATTTTGCAGTAAAATAAATTCATTACTGACACTAAATCTGTTCACCATTAACCAGTCAAAGCATGCTGTTGAGATTAGCATTTCAAATGTAAAAAGCATGTGTATTTTGATTTCATGAAATATAATCTATAAAAATGGCTCAACTTAATGGTAATGACAATGTTTCACATTCAGCGTAGGAAAGAACCTCAAAGTAGACCAAAAATTCTTGGCAACAAAAATCTGTTGAGAAAATTAAAAAATCACAGTGCACTTTTTTTTTTAATGCTTAGTAGTTTTGCACGCAAAACCATGAGATCTCATATCATTCCATAAACCACCAATATTTTTATTTTAAATAGTTAATTTGAAACAATATAGTTTCACTATTGCGCAACAAGATTACTGATGAAGACAGGATGGTTTATAACTCTTTCAGAAACATTTAATCAGATAGGAAAGGGAAGACAAGATATTCCTGCGAAATGCTATCATAAGTGATAAGTTAACATTTTACATTACAATATGATGAAAATGTATGTTTGTACGATCTGGGGGCAGCCAAAATCCAATGGATCTCAAGAGGATATCTAAGACAATTCCAAAGATTAATGAATTTTATGTTCTAAGCAAATTTAAAGTACACCACCAATTAAACTCTATTAACACTATTGTTTATTTGGATATACTGCAGCCAAAAATAGATAAATAAGCCAAATGTTTAATTGGATATACTTTAATGTTTTCTCATTTCAAAGTTACAGAAAGATGAATAAGGGAGAATCCTTTCACTTTCAGCAAGACAGTTAAATACCTTGCATACAAAAATCAGAAATTTCTCAGCTAACCACTTTCCAGGTTGGTGACATAGTCAAGCAAGGCCAAGCTCAAGAAAAAATTTTTCCCAGATTCAGTACTTTTCATATTTTATAAAGTTTTATTAAAAACTGGATATATGTTTCTCTCTTATCTGGGAATAACACTGAGCACAAAAACTACAAACTACTACAGCTACAGAAGTAATGCCAAATAAGCTATCAAGTTTGGCAAGTAATCAGTTTCAAGTATCTATTATATTAGCAATCATACACACATAAATCAAAATATCTGTTTTACAGTAAGTTTAATTAGCTTATGATAAAATCAAACTTCAAATGAATTACTAAGTATTCTGGATAAATTTGTCAACTTTCTAAGTTATAAAATCATTTTTTTAATTCTCTTGTGTACCAGGTGTTAACAAAGTATGGCTATTCTTAAATAACTTTTCAACAGTCAAACATAGAAAAATAAAATCTACCAAATATTTCTCCTCAAAACGAAATATTTTTTATTATACTTTGGCTGTACTGTAAGCCACTTGAAAAATATCAAATGGCTATTTTGGTTATGGTAATCCTACCCTGAAGTTTTTTACATCAAAGTGTATGTTTTTCAACACCCTTTAAAATTATGTATCCCAAATCTTCCCTTCCATTTAAGATTTCTGAGTTGCACCTCATGGGGTCTCACACAGGTTCATACTGAAAAATATATCATTTTGAGGTAAGCATTTGCTAAATTTTTTTAATGTTGAGCAATTATTTAAGAGGTACTGTAGATCACTTTTGTCACTAGTTGTGAAAAATATTAAATAGCTGCAATTCTGATTAGAATCATTACCCTAAGTTTTTTAAAATAAACTTTTCATTTTTGAAAAATATTAAATAGCTGCAATTCTGATTAGAATCATTACCCTAAGTTTTTTAAAATAAACTTTTCATTTTTCAAGACTTCTAAAATGATATGCCACACAATCCTACACATAGGACTCAAATTTTTTCAGTTCCCTCAAGGGAGCTGGGGTGGCCTCTTATCAAAAGTAGATTGTTTTGGGGTAGGAATATTTGCTAAATTATATTTTTTATGCGTAGCTGTTGGATTGTTTAAGGAAAGCCATACCTTGTTAATAACTGTTAAATAAATAACAGAATAATGTCACCTATTCTTTCATTTTATAACATGAACAACATTTTCAATATTCACACATTCTGTTCATTTTATGATTAATACGAGAGCTACTTTTTAAGTAAGGTTTATTTTTTAAAACAAACGAAACTAGTAAAGATATTGTCAAAAACATTTTTTTATTTCTGCTGTAAACTACTGCTTAAGATATAAACTATTCGCAAAATTAAATTTTTAAACATTAATGAAGACATAAAGATAAAAAATGCATTTATATAACTTATTTGCAACATACAGTATATATCTGTGTGCTCCATATGCATAGCGCATACATGGGCACGCAACAATATAATCCTGTTTTACTGCCTTACAAATCAACCAAGCATCAACCATTTTTATACATGCATTGTTAAATGTTAAGGAACAAGTGGTTCAATTGGCTGACATATTGGTAATGAAATTTTTTTGGAGAAATTTTGGTCAACTTTACCCCTACCTGTCAGTCCTTTCGAACTTAGGTTTAGTACATTGTTAACTTTCACTGTACAAATTTTCAAGCACCACATCTGTGGATAGGGTTTCCCAGAAAAACGGCACCTTTCACCTGTTTTACCTGGTCCCTGTATCCACAAAATTGTCAGCCTGCTTGGATCCATAACGTACCTTAGTAATATATACATTTCCAATAAATTTCATCCACCACAAAGATCACACAAATTTTTCGGCTCTAGCTCTTGGACTATTACACTTTATGCTACTTCTCTTTATAGTTACCTTGTTTGTTTAAACATTTATCATAGCATTTTACTAAACTGTTTATGTTCACATCATAGAAATCAGCCGCCTGTGAAGATAACCAGTCTTCAACTAATGTTTTCACTTCTTCAACTGCTGACTGCCAAGAAACTCCATCAGGTGGTAATTGCTTGGCGCAAGGTCCAGGCTGTATGCTGGGTGGTCCATTTGTTCCCATCTAAAAGATCTAACGCTTAAGAATTTGAGCAGCAGAATGAGGTCGTACATGGTCAAGCACCAACAAAACTCCAGATGACAGTAAACAATATCGCTTGTTCTGAATGGCATGCCAAAGCTTCATCAAGGTTTTACAGTATGCAGCTGAGTTTATTATCGTCCCTCTCGGCATCAAATCGACTAACAGGACACTATGTCTATCCCAAAACACAGCAGCCATAATCTTGCGTGTTGACATTGTCTGTTTGGCTTTCATGTTGACTGGACATGCTGTGGGTTACCATTCCTTGGACTGCCGCTTTGATGCTGGAGTGATATGAGAAACCCATGTCTCATCCCCTGTGACAACGCGGTCCAAAAGTTTATCTCCTTCCTCACAGTATCGGGTCAAAAATTTCACAAACACTAGCCATTTTTTTTTTTTTTTTTGGTGTTCTTCAGAAAGCAGCCTGGGAACCCATCACGAGCTCAGTTTTATGAACTGCAAGATTTCAGAAACGATTTTGTGTAGCACTGACCTTGAAATGTGTAGGAATATCAGTAATAAACTGGAAATCATGAATCCAGTTCTTCACAAATTTTTGCATCAACTTCGTGTACCAAATCGTCTGTGATTACAGAAGGTCGGCTCATCATGGACATTGTTCCACCCGTCCTTGAACAGTCTTACCTATTTACACACTTTGCTGTCAATCATTGAATTAGGCCTGTAAACACGTTCCTTGCAATCAAAAATTGAATCAGAGACCATATTTCACAATCGGCAGGCCGTTCAATTATTTGAAACATTTCAACTTCACAATATAAACTGTACACTGTGATGCTATACTGCTAACAGAGTCTGCATTTGTGCAAGGCATGACGGGAACTGGGGCACATGCCCATTTTGACAGCCGAGCAAAATTTACATAGCTACAGCCAATCAGACCTTACTTAAAAAAATAGCCCTCACAATACAACAGCTAGACTTGTAAAATGAAGTAAATACCTACTGCAAGAAAGGATGGAAATGAAGGAAAAGGATGGAGCAGAATAAAAATGTAGTCCAACATAAGAAATATGTGTAAACAAGGATGGAAGCAACAGTTTCCATGGCTTATAAAGTCTGCTTTTCAACCATTGTAAGGATGACTCAATTCCTACAGAAAACAAAAGTACAACTGTACAACATATAATTTGGGCAAATAAAAAATTTGTATTATTTGACAATAATAAGACAACCTATAATAATAATAACCTGTGAAATGTGCTCGAAGTTGATATAAATATGTCATTACAGCTAATTTATCAGGAACTGCCAACAGGTCCATATCAGCTGGATCAATAACACGCGATATACCTAGTGCTTCCCCAGCATCAAATGCAGTTTTACAGTTACCTCTAACATCATGAGGAGATAATGAATCAAATTCACTGTAACAAAAAAAAACAAACCAGTATGGTTACCATGAATAGTAATTCAATTAATTTATTAATAAATTTTTTTTTTTATAACATTGTAAAAAAAACTCATTAAAACTCTTAAAGGAGGAAAAGAGCATTTTTACAGTTGTACATCTTGGCCAACTGAGTAAAGTTAGGAATTTTGTTAACTATCATGACTGATTTCTATCAGTAGCAACAACCATTAAATCTCATACAATACCATGATTCACTTTCTTTGAAGATCCTACTAATTAAAAGTTGTAAAGTTTCTATCAACTGAACTAAAAATTTCGTTTAGTAGGTAGGAATTACATTTAACACTCCCAACAACTTTCACACATTTCCAGTTTATCAAAGCTCGAAAATACTATAAGTAATTCTGTAGAGTAGATCTCATCCTCTTTTGTAATGAATTTAATAAATAGACCTCTGCAATGAAATTAAATCAGTAAAACAAAAATTAAAATATGTAAAAAAAGGTAATTGTCTGTGACAATTGACTGTAGATTTAGCCAATGTAAAAAATAATCTTACATATTAATATTCTAAGCACAGATTCCAAGATAATAGATATCAATAATTTATTTACAAGAAAGTATTTCCACTATATCTACTTCATTTTATTTTTGTATTAAAAAAAACGCTGAACAACAATCTAAACATACAACAAAGTTAATATTTAAAAAATTGTATGTACACCCAACAAGCAGAAACTCAAGGGAGAGGGCTATCAATCTGTACTCTTACTAAGAGCTACACTGCCCGCCATTTTGAAACAGAAAATTCTATAAAAAAAACCAAGTATGCCAATTAGCATGCTACAATATATATGCCATTTCATCAAACAGCAGGGGACTTATAAAATTTTGTAACTGTGTCATAAACACACAAACAGATGAAATACAACAAAGTTGAGTTAAAACAGGTTCTTGCTTTGCTCACACCAAAAATTAAACTAAACAATTCAATGTGCAGTAAAGGAAGAATAATTTGTTTTATAATTAAGGTTTTTTTTTGAAACGAATAAAATACTATTATGGTACTACCATAATTCTTACTTTCGTGGTTGTTATAACCTGTAATAGGGAAAATAACTCATCTGTCAAAAATATCACCCACCCCCAGATTTTTACAGTTTTCAACATTTCAAGTCCCAGGGTCCAAAAATTCTGTATTTATATAGATTAAATTCATCTAGTAGTTTGTGTATTAGGAGGACTGATTCTATTAAGTTAAAAAAAGCCAGATGAATGGATGGGGAGTTACTAAGGAGTGCAGCTGCTTGATGAAAGTTTGGACTTTGCTGAAAACTTTATTTATGCAAGTTTTAAACAGCTATGTAGAACAATGAAAAAGGAAAAATTCAGCGATATAAAACAATTTTTTTATTTGCAATTGGAGAAATTCTGAATCATGGAATGTATAAAACCAAAAGATCAGTAAATATGATGACATGGATAGTAACGTGATGCAGTAATAAGTTTTTCTATTAACACTTTGTCTAAAGTTTCATTCAAAGTCCAGTAAGTACAAAAAATGCTAAACAACAGTATTATTTGTCAATATTTAGAAAGAATAAACATATATACATGCGCAGTAGTTCTACCTAGGGTGTCTGAAGTAGTTTTGGCACTGTTACTTAACTACAACAGAATACAAACAGCCTCTGTTGTAATAACTACAACAGACACTGCAATGAAAGTAATAATGTACAGCACCAGGATGTCATGTATGGCAAGAAGCATGTCAACAGTTGAACTGTTGACATCACTGAGCTCCAACCCTGCACATCAACTGAGCTTTCTAAACTTTGATAAATAATAGTAAATTTATTATCTTATTAACATAAGTTATTCATTTTAAATTAAGATTAACTTCAAGTACTAACTTGTGTTAGTACTTAAACACAAGTACTAACACAAAAATAACTTAAAAATAGACAATGTTATAATGTCAAGCAAACTTAGTCAACTGGATAATCAGTATATCTAAAACTAGTAAAAACTTTCTTTCTCAAAACAAGGCAACTGTTTTAATTTTAAGATGTGCATTTATAAGCATTAAAACGTGAAGTTCATAACAACAGATCACAGCTTTTAATATATTTTATCAGGCAAAAGTTCCAGTGAATAAACTGACCACAAATTTCCTAAAAAAAAAAAAATAAATAAAAAAAAATAATAAAATAAAATATTATACTTAATCTTGATAATAAGGCCATACAACAATTAATAATTAGCAAATGCAGTCAAATATTTATCTATTAATTTAAGAAAGTTAACCTGGATGTTACACCTTGACAGACTGAATCATCTTTTAAACTATGGTTATCCTAACAGAAATCACAAATTTGAATATTATAATTTAAAAATACACAAGATTTAAAAATTTAAATCTTTCAGTTATCACTTTAGTTTATGTGAAGAGCAACTTCAAATTTATTTTGACATTTATGAGGAAAAATCTGAAGTAAATCAACCTGACAAATTAAAACAGAATTATTAACAGTAATTAACAATTTTTTTCCAATTAAAATTTTTTAAAATGCTATTTGAAGTATGTAAGGACAAAAAAAATCAGAGGATTCAAATGTATATATCAAAGGATTATCAATTGTTCTGTGAAATTACATCAGCATGGATATCAATCAATACTTACTTAAAAACTGAACTACAAACAAATTACAGTTATTTTTATAGAAACCAACAATTTCAATACAGATATTGAAATATTGGTTAATCACATAAACCAATATACTTTGATAGAATCACGAACAATTTTTTTTTAGCATTGTTAATATTTTACAAGAAAGGTGAATTTCTAATTCAAAATAAAGAAATGTACATATTTTATTTGCAGTAAATAGCATACTTGATAAAATGTATTTTATTTGCAGTAAATAGCATACTTGATAAAAATAAATAATTTGATAACTAAAAATAATTATCATATAACAAATTAAATCAGTAATAAAAATTAACAATGAAATATTATTAACTGACATGAGATCAGGTCGAAAATGGTGAACTACAGCGCAAAATGCAAGACCATTCCGCCAAGAAGTCGTGAGATTTGTCACCTTTACTCCAGGATAATCCTTGGTAACGTCTTTACACCACTCCAACAAATCTTGACCAGGTGTACTTTCATGTCCACGAGGAGGACTCTTCACATCAGGCTGGAAATGCATTCATTTTTCTTAAAATAGAATAAGTTAAGAAAGTATTCTAAGAATCTGCAGTAATTAAAGTTCTAATTTAAAAAAGTTAATTTAATTAATTAAGTTAATTAAATCCAAAAAAATAATAATTCTTTTTTTTATAATAAATCAAATAAAAAATTATTCTCAAATAAACTATAACTAATTATTCTGTGTACAAAAAAACTCAAGTGCATTTATTAAAAGATTAAATGCAATAAACATAATTAAACATAAAATTGCATTATTAAATTCAATGAAAAATCACAAATGATGACAATAGTGTATTAATCCAGAGTGATATTAAAATTAAGCAAAATAAAAAAAAAATACCACACCTCTTTTAGATTTAATGGTTGTAACGTAAGCCTAACATTCTTTGACTGATTGTCACCAATAGGCCTATAACAAAAAATAAAACAAATTATCAATAAAGTATTATACAAAATAATAACTTATTTATTTATTTAGAATCAACAGGTTGGCACCCAATTTCAGTTTCTTAATAAAAGATTGTAATAAACTCAATAAAAAAATAAAAATTCATAATAAAAATAGATTAAAATATTAATTTAAAAAAATATATAATAAAAGGATATAGCTCTAATAGTAATAGCCAATACAACTACAATGGTTTAAGGAGTAGGGCAAGTCTTAAAAAATCATAATAGCAGAAAAAAATTATTTATTGGGGTGAACACTGGTAATGTAAAAAGAGTAAGGAAATGACAAAGGTTGACTACACTTCAATAACTTAAAATTTCTAAACACGCTTATAAAAATATGATCTTTTCATGACAAAGTAATGTCTTTACAGAGAATATTTTTGGAAGAAATTCATCTAAAAAGTGAAAAAATGATCACAAATCGCAGAACTTCTTTTATTTCAAAATAAAAAACCCATTAAATCGACAGTTTCATGACTTAATTTGTCAACATGAGATGTTGAAAACATCAGATAATGACAAATTAATTCAATATCACGACAATGAATAGTGCGAGATATATTGTAGTAATACATTCCTTTATTTTTTAGAAAAGTAGAAGGCCTAGCTTTAATAGACCTCTTATCAATTGTTCAAACTATCTGCACAACCCTAGATAAAAAAAAAATGCTTAAAAAGTTCAGGTAGAGCAGACAGACATTCCAACAAGAAGCTATCCTCTAGCAACTGCCTTCCCAGCCTAATCGGATGAAACCAATTTAGTAGCTGATCCGATTCCAGTGGTACCCGTCTAGGAAAGAAGGATCAGGTTAATGACTGAAGAGGGGGAGAGAAAAATAATCTACAGAAGAGCTACAAACCCCTAAAAATAACAGGATTTTAATCACTTTGTTCCTAACTTAAATGCACATTTACAAAACTGCTGAGAGTCCTAAACTGGAATTCAGTAAGAATAACAGAAGAGAACGCATGATAGGCACAGTCTGACCTCAGGAAAAGGATAAAAACCAGATACCTTTGGCTAGTATAGATAGTTGGAGAAATATATTTAGAGAGAAGATGACCTCTTCCTAAATATCTGAGTTTCATAAAGTTACAGGAAGCACTTGATAAGAGTAAAATGGGAGAAAATGACAAAAGTGTTAAAGAGAAAAAATTACATTGGAAAGATAGTAGATGAATTAAAGAATTACATGCGAGACAAACCATCAATGAAATTCGTGATAACATTACTATTTTTTTTGTTTATTCAGTTAATTCAATTGAAATTATTTCACAATACAGGAGTAAAAAACATTGAGGTTTTAAAACTGTTTAATAATAACTTTTAACTTTGACTTACAGAAATAAATCACAAACAAAATGAAAGACTAACTCACAGTTTTTCCCTACAAATGTTCAATGTGAGCAACTTGAACATCAGTGGCACAAAACCAAATGAGAGAAGAGCTCATGAGCATGTCTGGAGTAATGGAAGTGACAGGTGCTTCAATCTTGTGCCTCAAATCAGATTAGTAGGTAGTGGAAGCAAACACACAATATCAATTATAAAACCCTAAGGGAAGATTAAACAGGGTCAGATTCAGTGACCTTGGAGGTATCTCCAAACAAGGTCCACGCCCGATCAAACCAGCAGTTGGGAAAATGTAATTCAACCAATCCTGTACAGAGTTACATCAGTAAATAAATACACCATCTTGTTGCCAAATAAAATTCTCTGATACAGTTGAGTAGCAGTTGAGTAAACAGCCAATGCAGCATATCCGAATAAGAAACTCCTGTTATGCTTGCTTCAGTGAAAAAGAACGGCCCATGAATTTGCTACCAGGATTATTGCACCCAAAGTATGCAACTTCAGCGAGTCCTTGTGCATTAACAGTTCATGGGGATTTTCTGACTCCAGATTTCATGACATTATGCGTTGTAACATTTATATTAAGATGAAACATTGACTCATCACTAAACACAATATGATCAAGAAAAGTCATCCTCTTCATGCTGCAAGGTTTTGATTGTAAAGTAGGCACACACACAAACAAAGTCAGTAGGGCTTGAAAACCTGTAGCAGCTATAAATGGTATGGAAACAAATGTAAAGAATATCCTTAAAACATTCCAAAGACTTCCTGTCATGTTCAAAAATTTCTCCAGCCACCCTTGGTCGTCTCATACTTCTCTCTTTGCACATTTTCAAACTGCTTATGCCATCAATGAATATTATTATCACTTGGAAGGTCACCACTAAACTTTTCACAGAATGCATATCCAACTGTAACTACAGATTCGCATTTAGTAAATTGCAAAACACAGAATGCTTTTTTTGTTTTGCTTTTTTTGAGGAGTCACCATCTTTGCTAATGGTGCTGTCAAGCAGAAAGATAGAGAATCAATCTATATCCAAGCACACATTATAACTACCTTTTTTAATCTTTGATTCTAGCCTTAATTCAACACTGTAGATCTCAACCAAGAAATATTATCATATTAAAACAGTGATATTCTTTTTTGAATACCTGGTATTTAAATTCAATCAATACACTTGAAGAAGGAAGAACAAAGAATATAAAATTATATTATGATAATGTTAAGAATTAACAGATAATGATGAAAACACAGCAACGAGGATTAGCCAATAATATGAATACATATATGTAAATAAACTACTTTTTTTTTTTGGTGCACTATATTCAACATGTCTTCTAATCATGAACATAACAAATGATTAAATGAAATAACACAATTCAAATTAAATAAAACAAATCAAATGAAATCAAAAAACAAAATAGATTTGACAACCATAAATAATTATTCAGTCTTAAAAAAAGTCTCTGAAAATAAAACACAGCAAAAGAAAAGACTTACGCATTGGAATTTGGTATAAAAATATCACTTTGACGATCAGTTATTTTATTACTATCTTCTCTAGTTTCAATACCCATAATTGGAAAACATTTTCCTTCTGCTAAAGGTGTAATATCTTCCTTTAAACTTGCCACTGAAATGAAAGAGATAATTTAGAGCACTCAAAATAAACAGTAGTCTATAGAAAAATTTCTAATAGCAAATTTCAATAAAGTTTATTTTTAACATTATCAGATTTAACAATTTCCCACTTGAAATAACATTTTTCACCTATACCAATAAATATCATATGAACAATGGTAAATATCACACCGGTAATTAATTAATTTCTGATGTATAATACCATTTTAACCATATGGCAAAAAACCATAAAGCTATTTTTCAACATTACTTGAAGATTAAACTAATAACTGCAATGTTTTTCCTATTTATGGTTCATGTTTATTATTAATCACGGATAATAATTAGTTGGTCAAATAAATGTTGCTAATCAATCACCATCACAAGTACACCTAAACAACAGTATAATACTTATTATTTGTATATCAAGTACAGGTATCCTTAGTCTTTTTGCACAAAAAACTATGTACAAAAACAGTTTATTTTAATTATTTCATTACTTCCAAACTCATATATTCAATCTAAAATCAAAATAATAGATATTTAATCCTTTGAGGACCAGACCTTTACTGGAGATGGTTAAAAAAAATTGCATGCTTATAATATTGTTGGTAAAAAATTGTATAAGTTTATGTTAAAAAGATTTATGAAATTTTTGTAACCAATATTTTTTGCAGCTTTTTTATAAATTGTAGGAAAACCAATGCAATATCAACTAAAATGTTTTTTGTGGTCATATTTTATTCAAAAATTGTTCTAAAGATTAAAGAATCCAAAAACAGAAATAAAAAACCAGGAAATGAGTTTAAAGTCGCTTAACTCAAAATAAAGAAAAACTTTACTATGCAAGTCATGATACTTAGAATTGCTGTCCTGTTTTGTGTTAAACCTGCAAATTTCATGGCAAGAAATTAATAAATTTTAGACAAAAATTTTAAAAATTAATTTTTTTAGAATGGTTAGTACACAAATCCGATTGAACATTCCAAAGTTCCCAATCAATTTCACTTTGTGTTCTAAATACACCTCTCATTCTGCGTATTATAGCAATTCGCTAATAAATATTACTTGAAAAAAAACTAATATGTTTATGAAATAAAGTATATTATGATCCAAACGTCAAGGAACAACTAAAACCAATGAAATAAACAAAACACACAATGTTCTCAGTTCATCTACATACTACACAACACATCAATAAATACAGTATTGTAAAATAAATAAATAAATAAAATAAAGCATTCCTTTTCACTCTGAATGAACTACAATTTCATGGCCATATTCTTCGCAGAAATGTTCTGAGTAGTGAAGAGCTTGCTGTATGGCAACAAGTTCTGCCATATAAACATTTACCATATCTGGCAGTTTCCAAGAATGGGCTCCTCCATTTACATATTAGGAGCAAACAACATAGTGTTCAGTTTCAGAACCATTTGTATAAATTTTTATGTATTCTTTGTAACTACTGATGGTTGATAAAAATTCCTGTTGGATGATTAGCTGCTGGCTTCTCTTTTTCCACAGGAGAGATCCAATCTTGTGTTTACTGCTGATGAGAGCCATGGTAGTATTTCTGTTGTAGAAATTGCTAACGTTTCTGGTAAAGCAATTTCATATTTTCTTGTCAATTTGTGATACCATATTCCGGCTGGTGGAATAGGTAGCACGATGTTCATATAATGCAGCCAAGGGATGATTGTTAAATGTTTTATAATTTATACGGGTAGGAAAGGCCCATATATTTGCCACATATCTTAGCAATAGGATCTCTCTTGTATAATGTAATGGCATTATTCTGGCTTCTGACATTAGATTAGTTGCTGGACTTGTACGGAAACCACCTGTGGCATATCTTATTCTGCTGTCATGCACTAGGTCTAACTTTCATAAATCAACTTTCTAGCGAATTAATATACAATACATCTGTAGTCAAGCTTCGATTGAACCAATGCTTATACAATCTCAGTAGTATTTCCTTACCTAAGTCCCAATTGATGTTTGATGAACATTTAATAATGTTAAGGACTTTATTGCATCTGTCACTCAAATCCTGTATATGTAATCTCCATGTAAGGGACTTAACTAGTAATAGACCTAAAAATTGTAATTATTCTTATATTGAATTGGATGATCATCAATGGTCAAGACAGGACTTCGGTAGGAATTCTCTTCCTACAGATGTGTACACAAGTTGTCTCTGGGGAAAAGTTGAAACCGTTATTCCTCACAACTCCATTGAGGGCATTAATTGCATGTTGCAATTTGTACTTCACCACAGCTGTAGTGTTGTTGGCATACACTATTGTCAGATCATTGACATAGACACTTTTGCTGATTCAGCTGGAATGGCTAATACAAACAAGGTACCGCTCAACAGTGAGCCTTGTGATATTCCACTTTCCAACCTTTTTTCTAATAAGTATTCATTGTTGAGGGTATGGGTTACCATGCAGCTGTGAGGTGTAGCGGCATCTTGAAAATGGTAATGGCAATGGAGCTGAGTGGGAATAGGTCTCTCCATCTGTCCACCTCTTCTGGTAGACCAGACTGGAATCCACAAATGAAACTAAGTCGGGGGTATGAACTGAAAGTTGAGTTCACTAAGGGAACTAGGACTAAATTTAGTTGTTGCAAACTACATTTTTGGTGGTATTTTATTATTCTACTGCCTCAATTATAATAAGACATTTATAAAATTGGCTCTAAAATGTAGAACTAGGCGCGGGTGGTTCGTGCTTCCACAAACTCGGTTAGCTAGTTCTGAGGGAAACATGATGTAGGACATTCAAGATGTCCGGATGAAGCCACAGCAAAGGCAAAAACCTAGTTTAAAAATCACCGATGCAAATGTCTACTGAGGCATTTATGTCGGTGGCATCCCAACAAGACCTGGCTTATTACTATGAGATGTAAAAAGTTAGAGAGCGAAAAACAACTCCCATTAAAGCCCATCAGGGCTATGAATGGGGGAGGGGGTGGCAACCAGAAGCATCACAAGGCAGGTGTCTTCCTCTACGGGGTTGGGATGGGATGGGATGATGAGTATTCATTGTTAACATGTACTTAGAAAGTATGGTCATTCATATAGTTGCTGAGTAATACCTGCAGATTGTCACAAACACTCCATTCATGTAACTGATGCATTATTCCGAAAAGTCAGGTCATATTGAATGCCTTCTGCAGGTCAAAGAAGATTCCAATAAAATGTTTTCTTGTATTAAAGCTGTTATATATGAAATTCTCTGAATTAATCATTTGGTCACCGGTTGGGTAATATTGCTGGAAACCTGCTTGATGTGAGGATAAAAGATTTTCTTTTTCTACAATCCAAATGAGTCAATTATCATTTTTTCAAATATTTTTCTCACAGCGCATGTCAAAGAAATTGGACAGTAACTATTGAGATCTATCATATTTTTATCTTTCTTTGGAACCAGAACAATATGTGCTGTTTTCCACTGCTGCAGGTACATTCCATCCTGCCATATCTGATTATATAGTTCTGATTATATTTTGCAGTGGTATTCAGGTGCCTGACCATGACAATGAATTTTATCTGGATCAGCAGTGTGTTGCTGGCTTTCTCCAATGCTTTCATAACTTCTTCTATCTTGAAAGGTGCATTATATGAATAATTCATTTCAGTTCTGAAATGATGCAGACCCTCAAGTTTGTTTCTTGCATTCTAAAATATTCATCATAGTTAGCCATTTTGCTGGCTTCATTAAAATGATTGGCAAGTAACTATGCAATTTCATTTGGAATACCTCTAACTTCATCTTCATATTGAAGGTAAGTTATGGGAGTAAAATTTGTATCCTCACAAATAGCCTTCACTTTCTTCCAAACATCTGATGCAGTTGTGTTAATGTTAATGGATGACACATATTGCTGCCAGGATCATTTTTTTGGATATATCATAAGTCTTTTTACATATGCCCTGATTTTTTTTAAGGTAATTAGATTTTCTAATGTTAGACGTTTCTTAATAGCATTATATGCTGTTTTTATTTTAATAGCTTCACTTATTTCATTGTTCCATCATGAAACGGGTCGCTTCTTGAGTTTCCCAGATGTTTTGGGAATATATCTTGATGCAGAGTCAAATATGGCATTAGTTATACAATCAACAATGGCTTCAATAACTCCAGCTGTTTCAGGGAGCATCTTACTAGCTGTAAAGCTTGTCCAATATGCCTTATCAAACAGCCAACTTTTGGAGATGTGATATACTTTTCGTGTAACGTCAGTTGCAATTTGCACTGGGAAATGATCACTTCCATGCAAATCTTCTAAAACTTGGAAAAGTGTACCTCGGTGCTATTGATGCACATCTATACAGGACATCAATCCATCTGGCATGGAAAAAGTTCCTAAACCACCATTTAAGATAATGAAATCAGAATTTATAGGAACTTTTCCAATTCTCTTCCACGGGGATCTACTCAATCCAACCCCCAAAGAGAATTGTGTGCATTAAAGCCACTCACCAGTAGTATGGGTGGGTGAAACTGAGTAATTAATCATGTTATCCTCCTTCCAATCAAAATTCAGCAAGTATATGCTACAGACAGTCATCTGCAGTGAACACTTCATTCTGATTAACACTACTTGCAGATTTGTGTTTAACTCAACCACTTCATTGATAGCTCTATTCAATGTTAATATAACTACCCACCTCTAATTTTTATATTTGGCAGTTGATCTCGCTGAAATGTACCGTATCTTCTTATGTGGAAATTTTCATTTTGGCAAAATGAAAATTCATTTTGAAATTGATCATTTCAGCAAGAAATATGTTTTTTTGCAGGCATATACAAATTGAGTCTACATCATGTACTAGTGTTAGGGCCTCATGGATGTTTTACAACCTACCATTGATGTTCCATTGAAGAATTAAGCCATCCTTTTTTTCTGCTTTTCAATTTTTCAAACAGCTTCGTGTTCAATAAATATGTGACTGCCCGTATAGCTCCAGCCTCCAAATCAGAGACCATCAAAGCCACAGACAATGACAGGCATGTGGATTGGTAATTGGTTTAGGCACCAATTGTGAGGCAGTAACCTGGGAGACCCCTTCAACAGGAGTCACATCTAGAGGCTGTCCCTTTATCAAAGGCTTACTAAATTCCTTATGAGGGAGACTTCATTCTACTGTCTACTATTCTCTCAATCATGGTAGCTAATGTGGGTGGAATTTTGCTGAGAAGCTGGTCTATGTCAACAGTAGTTGGAACAGGAACAGCAGCTGCAGCCTGAGGATAAGCTGTTGTTGCTCTAGGCTTGCGTGTGCTTACAATCTTCTTTGCTTCGAAGTAGCTGACTTTCTGCAGGATTTTGACTTCCTGTACAGCTACCTCACCTCGCCTTTGAAAAAGGACAGTCTTGATCTGCATGAAAGTTGTCCTTTGGAGTTTATACAAGAAGGAGGATCCTTACATGGTTCTCCTTCATGAATTTCCTCATCACACATGCAAATTTGTGGCCTTTCGCACCGAACAGCGAAGTGGCCAAAACAATGACACCTGAAACATCTCATTGGTTGTGGCACAAAAGCCCACACATCCAATTGGTGTATTCCTGCATGCACCTTCTCCATCATGGTTGGTTTGTTGAATATAAGGACATGAGAGGAAAGACAGAAGAACTTTGCCATTCCTCCTCATGTTCAGCCTTCAGCATTCAATCACTTCTTGAAGTGTCACTCTTCTACAATTTCCTGCTCCATACAAACAAGATCCCAAACAAACCAAAAACCCTTTGAGGTATTGAGGGTGCTGTGTGGATCAACTTGTACAGCAAACTCACCAATCTTCTACAACTGGTTGTCATTAGTCATCTCTACATGAAAGCTGTTGTAAGTTTTACGTATTTCCTTCACTGGGCCACAGGACAATTAGTTACCTCTTCAGTGATAAGAAACAGACTTACCCTCAAAAAATTGCCATCCTCTCTACTAATTACCAGATATTTTGGTTTAGCAAAACTGTTCTTGTAAAGAGCTCACTGTAAACTCTTTACCTCCTTTTCCATTCTTCCTGTCTCAAAACTCATTTCCGTTTCACCTCAGGTGAAACAGCTGGTTCTAGACGATGGTGTTTACATGAACCCTCTAATACATTTGATGAGTGTTCAGGCTGCATGCTAATTTATTCCTTCTGTAGTAAGGCTAGCCGCCAGGGTAAATCTCCACTCCAGGGCTACCAATCCTGGAGATCTGGTGGAACCTGCATATGTCTTGGCAGAGAGCGGATGCACAATCTCTGCACTGACTCCATCATCAAATTGTCAAAGGGTTCAAAAACAAATATCCCAATGGGAGTCATACAATGCCAAACAACTATATTTTATTTATATTTCTATGAATATGACTAATAATAAAATAATACGTAAATAACTAGTACACAGTCGTACAATTATGTCATTCTTGTAAATTCATTTTGTTGATTGTGTAAACCTTCATATGTTAATGATTTTTGCAACGTTAACATTATACATTATAATTTGTATGGACAAACATAGCAACCTGCTTTATGTACTCAATTATTAACAATATTCAATGTTTTAACTCTACTAAAGCATCTACATAAATGTATAATCAGATAATTCTTATTAACGCCTTCAATGCCCTTTGAGCTGGTCTAGTGACAAGCTGCTAGCGCAAAATCACTTACAGTTAATTTTTGAAATTGAAGGTTCTGAATTTCAAATCCTAGTAAAAGTTAGTTGCTTTTATACAGATTTGAATACTAGACAGTGGATACTGGTGAACTTTGGTAGTTGGGGTTCAATTAACCATATTTATCACCAAGGAATGGTAAGGCTGATTCTGTACAAGAGAACAACTCATTTACACATCATACATATCATCCTCATTTCACTGAGTCATGCAAGGTTACTAACTGCTCACTAGTTGAACAGACTGCAACATACACATGAGGAACATACATATTAACGAATTCTGAATTTCAATTTACTTTATAATTAGTTTTTACATTTAGTATTTTTATGTATTTATATCTATATTACTACAAGTGTTGACATGTTAAATAATAAATAATGCTCTTTATTCACATCTGTTTTTTATTTTATTATTATGCATTTTGTGATGCTGCCCTGATCAAGGATTTACCAGTATTTTTTTTTTTTTAACTATCCGGGTAAATTTCACGGCAATACCTTTTTAATCTGTCTAAAAATATGTAATACCAATTTCTGATATGATCTACAATGTGTCAGATTTATTTTTATTTATTTATTTCTGAGTACTTACCACTAAGAGGAGTGCTGGCCTTGTCAGACCCACTTAAACTACTAGTCATCATATCAATTTGATTAGTTAAATCTAAAACTTCAGGTAAACTATTTTTCAGAGAACCATCTGCAAAGTAAAAGAAAAAAATTAATTTTCACAAAATAATTTCAAACTAAATTCTACAATTTAATTGATAAAATATAACAAACTTTGCCAATATCAAGTTTACAATTCAATGTAATATAAATTTTCAATAAAAAATCACAAAGAAGTTATGATATGCCATACAAATACACTTCAGTAAAGAATAAACAAAAACATCCATCTATACATAAACATTTTATCTCAACTGCTAATATTTTACAAATACCAATTATAACATAATATTTTATTACACCAATTTTTAACAGAATTTAATCTAACCCAAATAAAGTCAATTCAAAATGGATATTCACTTCATCAATTTATATAGATAAGATTTAATTCCTGAATTAGCACAAGTTCTTTAAAACTTTAATACCATTCTACCAACAAAAAATAAATATAAATTACAAATAAGCAACAATCAAAATTGTGTTTACTTCTAACCAGAAATAGATCACTCCATGCTGTTTGCACTAACTGGCATACCTTTCAAGCAGTGCTCAAAATGTGCCTGAGACAGGTAATAGTATTTCCAACACAGAATCGTCTTAAGGAGAAAGAATTAAAAATTATACAAAATGTATAATCAAAGAAAACTTGAAAATTATTACATTAAAAAATTACAATTAAAAGATAAATTACTGGGAGAAAAATAATTTGCAGACGAAGCCACTAAAAAAACTTCACATGACAGTGACAGGAGCAACTAGGATTATATAAACCTAAATAAAAAAAAAAAGATTGTTTGGAGCCAATAACAGTCTTTCACAGAAAAATGAAGATGAACGGCGAATTCATTAGGTTGCAGAACTGTAAAAGTAGTAATTCAACAATAGAAAACATATTTAGAGTGCCCCTACCAAGAAACCAACTTAAAGAATATTATATAACAAGGACCACTTTTTTTGGTCTCTTCTAGACCATTTTCACTTCATATCATATGAGCTCAGTACTCCATACAATACAATTCTGTGCGCTCTTAAAATTTAAAACTAGGATTTTATATATAAATTTATAGATAAAAAAATATTTTTAGTTTTACTTTCCTGGCTAAAGCTCTCTTGTTGCTATACAGCAGGTATAAAGAGAAAAGTATATATAGTATAATATATAGTAAAGTACAGTAAGTAAAATTTTTATGGTAAATTATTTGCAAATTTGGTCATTTCACGACTCCCTAAATTAAAAAAAAATTATATAAATTTCCAGAGGATATATGTACATATTTCCATTCGTACATATGTAGTACTGGCTTATATTTTGATTAATATTTCTGGACTGGACCAACTATAAATGGTGGTACTAACGGTGTTATATTTTGGAAAAAATTAAAAATGTAATTTTTGCATTTTTAATTTTTGAGTTTTATATTTGTATGATATACAAGTTGGTAAAGTAGATAGAAGAAGGCTAAAGTGTTCCCTCCAGGCGATGTGCGATCTTGGATGTACCAGAAAGAGCATGAAAAGCAAGCTACTGGTTGCTTGAATGAAAAAGAGGGAAGAATGAGGGGTAGGGACAGCAAATATCACATATCTTACTGGGCGTACAGAAAAACTGGCACACTGTATGAAAGAAAGAAGAATGAGAATTTTGGGTTTGAGTGAAACTAAATGGAAGGGAAAGGATAGAAAGGATCTTAGGGGAGAATATTCTCTGTATTGGAGTGGTGGGCTAAAAGCAAAAAATTGAATTGGCTTTATTGTGGATAGGAGATAAAGAAGTGCATAAAGGGTGGAGGCAATAGATGATAGGACCATAAGATTAAGGCTAAGGATTGGAAGTAAGACACAGGATATCATACAAGTGTATGCACCACAGGTGGGATGAGTTGAAGAAAATATAGGACAATTCTTAGAGAAACTGGACAGCTGCATAGAGGATAAGGATACAATAATTATATGAGACATGAATGTACAGGTAGGTAAAAAAAGAAATGGAACATAGGAGGAAGACCACATGGTCATGTGGGACTGCATGGATATGGAGGAAGAAATGGGAGGATGTATGAATTAAATAAATCCATGGCTGTACTTAAACACAAATTTTTTAAACTTTATTTCAAAATTTAATTTTCAAGACTGAAAATCCAACTGTATCAAGCACTAATGTAGATGATATGTTAGCTTTAAAAAAAAAGGGGGGTCCCATGGCTCTCAATTAACGTTTTTAAATTTTTAATTATTTCTGATTTTTTTGCAAGCTGTGACTATTGTAAAAAATACTGTATGAGGTAGCTGTCAAGCAAGGGGTCAAATTGTAATCTATAAACATATATAATTTTGATGATAAAAATATCATTCCATCAAGGGGATCAACTAGACCCAATTTTTTTTACTAAGAATTTTGATTTTTTTCTCCATTATACTTTTAATATTGCATAATTTTAAAGGTAAAAACATAATTTTATAAATAAGATCTGTTTTCAATTGTACTTAAATAGCATAATAAAGTGATTAATACTTAAAAAATCCTATAGCATATTTGAAATAAGAATCTGTCAAGGACAGAAGCCAGGAAAGATGTTTTTTTTTTTATTTTAAGGGACACTGATTGATGTGTTCATCAGCCACTTACAGTATAAGTGAGTGTACGTAAAAAAAAACTGAGCGATCAATTTTTATAAGATAGTCAAATGAAAAATAAAACCCATTCAATTCATAATAAAATCGTAAAAGATAAAAATAAAATTACTAAGCAAAGCAGTTAAAAATAAATGTCTAAATCTTTATAGAAAAAACACTTTAATATCATAATATTAAATATTATAATTCTTAAAACATTAATAGCTTGTAATATTACGTTAATTTATGAATCAAATATAATAAATACATTGATCCCATTTTATTGTAAAAAAAAAAACATACCAAAAAATTTGTCCAATAATTAATAATGACTGTTATTAATTTAATATGATATAACTTTATTATAAAAACAAACAAATAAACAACAATAAGTGAAATTTTTCACTTTTAATTTGTTAATCAATATAAAATAATTTATTTATAATATAATAATATTAATAATATATTTGTTAACAAGGTAACATGAATTACCTTCAATGTCTTCATCTTCATCAAAGTCATCCAAAGGTGCAATGTCACTATTATTATTAGTACTCATCAAACTGGCCATTGATTGCATATCTTCATCTCTGTTTAATCATAATTAGAAATGAGTAAACAGTTCCAATAATATCTATAATTTAAGTAATAATTTTTACCATAAGCATCAACAAATTATTAAAAATAAATAGCATCATTAAATCGGATGTGATAGTTGAACTGCATAAAAATATAATAAGTTAACATATATAGTGTTATTGAAATTAATATGAATTAATAATATATATTGTTATTGAAATGCAAAGAATTTCCATAATTGTTCTGAAGAAACATCAAGTTCCAATCTTTTTTAATAAGCATGAAGTTTTATGTAAAAATAAGTATGTAATGCTTAATTTCATACTTTTCTTAGCCATCAGTGTCAGAAGAGTATATGCCCATATAATTTCACAAAAGCAGTACCAATTTTAAAGATAAAGTAAAAAGGTTGGTACTAAAAAAAAGGATAGGGTTAACAATTTTCCTGTTTTTTTCCCCAGTCAGAATAAAAAAATCATACATAAATTACAGCAATGATGTAGTCATATATTTGCCTAATCATTTTTTTTAAGAGCTTTTGATTTATTCAATAGGTAAATAAATTTTTCAAAAATAAAATTTAAAATTGTGATCCTTAGTGATTATTTAATTATTTCTGGTATGAAGTTTACCAAAATCTAAAAACATAAATTTCTAAAAATCCAACTGAAACTTACGTAGCTTTTCCTTCTCTTAGAAGTACACAAGACAAAGTACACTCAAGACTACAAGCTGTAATTTTCTTTGTTGTTGGCTTCAAATCAAGATTTAATTCAAATCTTGTTGATTCTACACTTGCATATTTACGCATGTTTATACTGGTTGTGGCAAGCTGACGTCGTTTACCAGTGCTGCTCACCTAAAACAAAAACATTAATTTTTTTACTAACAATTACATTATCATAAGAAATAAATGCAAAAAATACTGGACAACCCGATTTTATAAAATCAATTGGCACAAAAATTATTCAAATGAAATAAAAACTGAAACTTACCTACCATGAACCAAATTATTTAATTTAAACAATAACAAAAATAAATATAACAGATCGCATAATACTATAAAAACATACAACTTTTTTTTACAGATTAGGAGCTAAGCTACAAAAACAGGTCATATTTTCTACAATTTAGTATAAGGGTTTAATAGTAGATAAAAATAAAACGAATAAATTAACATAGAAATGTAATATAAAAGTGGATGAAGACAATATGTTGTTCAGATTCTTCAGAAATAAATCTAACAATGGAAAAACCTAAGGAAAATTGCTTGAAGGAGAGATTAATGATGCAGAAATGGTATGATTACAAGAAAGGAAGATGTGTAAAGGAAAATAGGAAAAATATTTGAGAAAATAGAACTTTACTGAAGGGGAAATTATCAGAAGCTTTGGGGGAAGAAAAAATACTGAGGATCTAAAAAAAGGTTTTGAGGTCTGAGTTAGATCACGTTATAAAAGATTTAAACAAAAAAAGGGCAATAATAGAAATCCAATTAAAGTCAAGTAAGACTGAATATATGTATGTTGCGCCCAAATTAGTATCAAGAATGTACAAGGCTGGATAACTATACTCCAATTTAGAAAAATTTTATGTTTCCTCATATATAAAAGCACTTTTATAATTTTCAAATATACAAATATAAATTTTTATATTAGCTGTTATTATACAAAACACTTAAATTTTTCATGTAAAAATTTGTATTTGAAAACTGACTGATGATACAAACATTTTTCATTGATTGAAGATTACAAACATTTTCAAGGAGTCCTTTTTAGTTACTCATTTAACATTACAAATTTAAACAAACCATTTCACTACAACATTCTGTTATTAAATATTTTATTTTTTCTATATATGTATATATTGTAACAAGAGTGGTATAACGGACCTGAGTAATGGATTCCTACCAATTACGAAGAAAGTAGTAGAAAATATAATAATAGGAGAATCCAGAAAGGAAAAGTAACCCTTTCAGTAAAAGTAACAGGTCCGTTTAATAATCATCTTTTGTAATACTACCCACTGACACACCTAACCAGATGTTCTTCTGTGAGAAGAGTTACCAGACTGAGATTAGGAATGCATGCAAACAAAAGGGCTCAATTGATCATTATAACACTCAACTGAGGTCTGGTCCAGCAAGTAAAGAAGATAGGAATGTAAATAATCTGGGGAAGACCAGTTGAGATCAGTTGTGTGAAATGAGTCTAAGCGAGATGTTATGATGTCATTCTGCAAGATCTGAGTTCTGCAAGCACGCTACGATAAGGGAGTGATTACTTGAGATAATGTACTAAATTTCATTCATAAATTGTTAGGGTAGTTTTATTTGCAAACATCAAAGGTATTTGCAGTGAAAGAACTTCGTACTTGTCTTATCTATTATACTATTGTTGTTAACACAAGACTAGTGGTTAAAAGTGTTAAGACTGGCAGTCACTAATGTCTGTTGTCAGTGGGACTGAATTCTGCTTATCACCATTTATTTACCATCCCTATGAATAAATTCTGACAATTACTTTAAACTTTGTTTTATATATAATCACTATTTTTTTTATTACTATTATTGATGTTGTGGTTGTGATTACTATGATTAATATTTGTTTATTTTGGGGTTCCTCATTAGAGGCAAGGCATTCTAAGACCGAGTCTGGCTGCCTGGGTGGTGCCTTGAGAACAGCATTAGCCAGGCCCAGGGTAACCGCCAAGGTAGTTGGAGGCAATAGCACCCCCCCCCCCCCACGAGTTATGTTAATGCTTAATTGCGGGTCTGACTCTGGGGAAGTCGGGATGAATAGATGGAAAAAAATATATTTGTTCATTATTGGCATTTAATATATAGTTTACTGCTGCCATCATTATGTTCTTAAAGTAATTGTAATTACATAAACATTTTCAATCATTCATCTCTCAATATCCTGATCAAGCTGTGAACATGCGACAATGTGTAAAAACATATTATGGATTCTATTTTTTAAAAAAAGAAAGTATATTCTATTGGCTAGTAACATTAAAATACTAATAATGCAAAACAAAATACAATACTATATACAATACACAATAACTTTCCTTTGTCAATTGCACATTAGTTCAAGAGTTCAGTAACTGAATAAAAAGAGTAATCAGAAAAAACCAATTACACTGCCTTTTTAAACAATGAAAATGATTCATTGGTTCTGATGCCCTTAGGTACATGATTATTAATCTTGAGTAGTAAAGTACTGATAGGTCTGTAAGTAAAATTTCTATTAAAAAAATGATAAGTTACAGTAAACTTGGATTGTTGAAAATTAATCATCTTTTGTTTTTAATAAAAAAAACTAAATTCAGAACAGGAAAAGAGTTCAAGATTTTCTGAACTTTGTCCCTCCATCATTTTCGATTGTAACATCAAAGAAGATTGGATTTTATATCATTTTTTTAGTTCAAAATAACAACAAAATTAAATTATCTAAATAATAAAATTGGCATATTATTTCATATTTAAAATAAGAGGCCAAATGATAGAATTAACTGCTTAAAAATTTTGAGGTGTAACCCTCACCATCTTCCTGTGAGGAAAAAATTTAATTATTATCACCTAGTAAATAGATTACCAATAAACTTAACTGTCATCAACAAAAAACTTATTAAGTAATTTTTATTTTACAATTGTTGTGTAATTAACAGTTTTTTTCATTTTTAATAGTAAATTTTGTTTTTACACAATTTTCACATCAAAAAAGAATTTGGTTTTTGTTTACATTAAATAAGTACTTTTCTGACAAATTTAATAATAATGTTCTGTTCAAAATAAAATTCAAATTTTTCTACCTTTCCTTTGTTTTATTCAACTTATCTTAGACCATTTTGTTCAGAATTAAATTCTTTACTTACTTACTTTTACTTTGTTTAAAAGTTTTATGTGTTTATTACCCATTTAAAAAGTTATTGTACGTCAAACATAAAAAACAGTGTTTTTAACATGCAATTAATTGGTGTTTACCCCACATTTCTCAAAACCTACAGCAGATATGGTTCTGGGATCTATTTTATTCAATTTTTCAGGTCAAAAACCATAATAAATCACTAATTCGGCCCTAAATTAAAATCCTAAAAATTTCATACAACCACATTTCATCAGGATAACTGAAATCAAAGTGCTATCTTTCATTAGCCTAACACGCAAATGAAGCATTATAGGGCACAATATTTATAGGAACTTTTTTCATTATTTTCACAAGGTTATGAAAGTCCAAAGAGAACTTCGTGATACAACCTGTGTATATATAAGAGGTTATCTCAAAAGACAATTTAATTGTTTATTCTGAAAACATTGTAAATATTTTTTATTTCTCTTACACTACATGCCTTATACTACTTCTCTATATAATATCCACATGAATTAGGACATTTATCTTTGCAATACACCAGCTTCAATATACCCTCATCACATTCTTCTGCCGCCAGTCCATTTAGCCACTGGTTAACAGCATTTTTAAGTTCATTGTCACCCATGAATTGCTTACCAGTCAAAAATTCTTTCAATTTCCCAAACAAATGGTAATCGGAAGGAGCTAAGTCCGGACTATATGGTGGGTGATCGTAAATTTCCCACCCAAATATTCTTAGTAAATCATAAGTCAGGTAACACCGTCGATCAGCCACCCACATCATCGATTTTGAATGCCGCACCGTAACTTAAGTATTCACAGCAGACTTCTGCATTTACATTCATTCCATTTGACATGAAATCAACCAGCAGTATGCCAAACCGATCCCAAAAAACTTTGGCCATCACAGTTTGTATCTAAATGGCTGTGGCCTGACCTTTGTTGGTCTGGTTGGTGACTGAGAATGATGCCATTTACTTGATTGTCTTTTTCTCTCTGG
The DNA here is from genome assembly GCF_047948215.1 of Lycorma delicatula. NCBI lineage: Eukaryota > Metazoa > Arthropoda > Insecta > Hemiptera > Fulgoridae > Lycorma > Lycorma delicatula. The sequence continues at coordinate 209,774,120 of NC_134456.1, forward strand.
CATCTAATATGAAATCCATGTCTCATCGCCAGTAACAACTGAATTAAGGTTGCTACTCATCAACTTTTTCTGTGTAGCACATCAAAAATTCCAAAGCAGATTCCATTTGGACTTTTTTGTGGCTCTCAATGATTTCTCAAGATTTATGATAGACTACTGGAAAAATATCATAACTAAGAAATAACAGTATAAACAGTTAAATGACATTACTATTTACATAATCAAAAATTAAATCTAATTACAATAATTTATCCAAAAAAATAACAATAGATACAAATTTAATTTATAATATCCATACTCAAAGCCATAACTACAAAATTAATAAAAAATTGAGAACATACTAATAACATGAGAATAAAAGTATCGTATCATAAAAACATACATCTTCTACTAGAAATGTCCATTCCTTGTCCTCCAGTTCATGGGAGCGTGGGTCTTTGAAAAGTGTTACAGACACCTGCTTGTTTTCTGGAACCGCCCAAACGGCGAGACCCTTTAAAGGATCTCTCATCATTGGTTCCCACGGTAGAGACTCAGAAACAACTCTCCGGCTTCGTCTTGTCCATACTATACTTAACTTTGTTGGTTTCCTAAGAAAAACAAAAATAAATATTTATTTAATAGATAATAGAATTAAAACACAGTTCTTATTTGTTTTTTTTTTTTTAAATTGGTAACATAAAACTGGTATGACAGCGACTACGAATAACTTTGTGAAAATTATATTAATCTTCTAAAACTTATCTATTGTTTATAAATGCTAAAACAAAACAAAAATATTTTATCCATAATTCCATTAAAAGAATATCAGTACGATTAAGGGAATAGAAATGAAAGAGAGAAAGTTTTGATAAGACTGGATTGATTTATTTATTAGAAGGAAGAGTTTTACACCTCCCTTTTTATTTAACCAGCACAAACAAAAATAAAATTATTTATAAATAAAATTATTGCATAATACTGTAGGTAGTATTCAAGAAAATTCAATAAATAATTAATTAATTATGCTCAAAACAGAAAAAAAGTTCTAAGTTCTTATTCTTCTAGAGACTATCTCATTCACTCTCTTTCTCTAGCTATCTCTCTATCTTTCTCTCTTTCTCTCTCTTTCATTCTAAGTGCACATGCATATGTGTGAATGAGAGAAAGAGACAGAGAAATCTGGCCTAATTTTAAGAAAGTTTAAATATATTTTTTCTAAGATAGTAAACTTTTTACTGTAATGCACTTTTAACAAGTTGCTGACCTTGTATTAAAAATTAAGAATTGGTAACAATGACAGTAGGTTATTTACCCATGTCATTAAAAGATACACAGATTAACCACATACATAGAGATAAAATATACAACAATTTAACCTCAAAATGCAAGTAAAACTTTAATGTAACACACAAAGTGTTTCTCACTGAAAATAACCTTCATTAATATATATATATATATATATATATATTATATATACTGATTCTTACATGATTTTAATATTCTTTTGCCCGACCTAGCTTACAAACACTTACAGGATAAGTAATTATCTTTGCTCTGATGATTCTATTTGAAAAGTACACAGCCTTTTTTCAATACTTTAGTTTATTTATCATGAAAAATAGCTAAATGTAGATTTTCCAGACATTCTTTGACAAAACTGATGTAAATGAAAGAAATTTCTCAATTCCACACAACAGAAGAAGTAATAATATAGATCACGTGAAAAGTAATAAACACAGAAGTAATACACAGTAAGCTTCTTCCAGTGTCTCTGCTTATTTTAAATTAACAGCTGCTACAAGTAATAAATTAAAATTTTCGACTAAAGAAATATTAGAATTATATATGCACCAGCTATATATGTACTAGTTGTACATCTTGGTTAAAGTAATTTAATTTATCCTGTTTTATCTTTCCACTACCTCTAACGATAACATTATAAGAATGATCTCCATGGCGGAATAGTAGCATTTCTGTCTTTCATCTGAGGTTTGGGGTTTGAGTCCTCGTCAGCCATGGCAATTTTTTTCACATGGCAAAATTCATTACCATTCATTATTAGCTGTTATCACCATCAATATCTTTCAATATTACTTCAATATTAAATCATTAATATTGCTTAACTAAATAAATTTAGGAGCTTTACTGTTATAAAAAAAAAACATTGTAGCAGTAATAATTTTAACGATCAAAAATATTGAAACAAAGCCCAGGTAGAAAAAAATGTTGGTGTCTACATATCTATATTTTAAGGATGATAGTTATTTTTCAAAAAAATGTTTGATGTTAAGAAATGCATTACTTTTTTAGCATAATATGCCAGGAAGAAGATTACAATTATGGGTTTAGACAGCATAACTATATTTTTATTTTCTTGAAATTCCTGAATTGCTGCAAAATTTTCATGACAAAGGTATTTTAATGATTCATTTTCATCAAGTTACATTAAATTCACAATTATTTTAAAAAAATGAAATGATGGACAGTAATTGTTTCTAAAGTTCAAATCTTAGTAAAGGCAGTTACTTCTACACGGATTTGAATACTAGACTGTGGATACTAGAGTTCTTTGGTGGTTGAGTTTCAATTAATCACACATCCCAGGAATGGTCGACTTGAGATTGTACTAGACTACATTTCATTTACATTCATACATATCATCCTCATTCATGCTCTGAAGTAAAACCTTATGGTGGTTCTGGAGGCTAAACAGAAAAAGAAAAGGTAAGTACGAGTGGACAGTAATTGTAATTTTTCCAAAGTAGATTAATCAAAGTTATTTATTCATGAAAAGTAAACAAACAAATTTATTTATATTCAGGTTTTTTTTTATTTCAAGTATTAATAATTAATATCTTAAAACAAAAAAAAAACAAGGAACAGCAAATAATGTACTGGGTAACTGATAAAGAATGAACCAAAATTTTTGACTGAGAATTCTATGAGTATGTACTACAATAAATGCTGTGTATATATTACAAATAAAATATATATCATTTTTACGCATGAGGGTCCGTCAAACATAAACCGATTTTTTGTCTTCATTACTCATGTACAAACACGGGTGGACTGGAAGGATGGGATACTGACTGCGGAGATATAAAATATAGGGAAGGGATGGGCACTCCACCAGCATCAGAATTCGCATCTCTCTGGTCAGTAGCATGCGAGACCAAGAGGTCCCACTGCCAGCTGTGCAATCTACTACCATTTACTTTATCATGAATATAGGCATCAAGCCATCAAAATTTTGACTAGACTGCATGCACAGTTCAGGGTTATGGCATTGTACTGAGCCCGAATCTACAACTGGGTCAGAAAATTAAAAGGAGAGTGGGTAGTGTAGAAAATAAAAATAACAATAATTATTCAAGGATAAGTCAACCTTAACACTGACAACATCTGATCAACCCATCAACTCATTGAAAAATTCTAGATCTTATGTTTGATGAAATCCCTTCAGAAGTGGGTATCAGTCATGGAAGTACCCATTCCATTATCACAAAGCACCTCGGGTTCCCCAAAGTCTGTGGGTGGTTAAGTTCCAAAACTTTTGACCCAAAATCAGAAATAGACCTAACAAGAAATTTTCCAAAGGCTCCTGAATTGATTTCAACAAGAAGCAAACAGATTTTTGCTCATGGGTTCGAAGTAGTCGCATGTGATAAGACATGGATCCATCACTTCACTCCTGTGTTGTAATCAGCATGAAGTAGCGTAGGAGTGAGACCACTCCTGTGCCACTTAGAGATGAAAATGCCTTTGTCAGCTGGAAAAGTCCTCCCAACCATCTTTTGAGCCTGGAAAAACATACTGCTCATTGATTCTCTTCACAAACATTGCATAACGAATGCTGTGGACTACTGCCAGCTCTTCAACAAAGTAAAACCTGTCTGGAGGAAAATTGGCATCGCCAACCATCACAGAACAATTCTCCTTCACAACAACGCCAGGCTTCATACAGCCTAGCAGTCTATATAAACTGAATGAAATTTATTAAAAACCTTAGAATAACCCCTAAAAAATGTAGATTTATCATCCCTTTGTTTTGTTTGGGCCATTGAAGCACTGGAAAACATCAATTCCAGAGTATCTACAAAGTATTGGAGTTTGTGCCTAATTAGTTTGTACCATGTCCTTAAACCTTTTATGAAGAAGGAATCCACATGCTCCTCACACATTAGGAAAAAATGTGTAGAACTTCAGGGAGATAACACAGAAAAACAATAAATATGTTTTGATTGTAAATATAAATATGATTGTAAATCATTGTTATATAAGCTACAACTTATCAAGGTCAAGGGAAAAAAAAAAATGCGCCACATATTTTAAGATGTAAAGTTGTGTGTATTTAGCAAAAAAACAAATTTATTTATATAAGAAAAATCAAGAATGTATTACAAAATAAGTACTACTTCTTATACTATCTTCCATTATACATTCCACTATACTGTTCAGTCCTTGATTTAAATCTAAATATGTTGTTTCTCAAGAATCATCTATTCATAATATGACATTAATAAATTAAACACTATTATAAACTAGGTTACAAAAAATTCTAAAAAGTATCTCATACTCTAATGAAACAAAATATAGCTGAATTACCCCCAAAAAATATGTCCAGTTATATCAACAGTTTTTTTCTAAAAAATAGAAATTATTATGAAAAAAAATAATAAGCTGCATGATTTGTTTTTTCTGAAAATATAGTAAAAAAAAAAATATGTCAGTTTTCTAATAAGGGGTATACAAAAAAGAACGTCGGGGTTTTAAACCTATTTAATATCTCTTAACTTTGACTTACAGTATTAAAACGCAAATAACAGAGTAACTTTTACAGCTTTTCTGACAGATGTTCAATTTAACCACCTTTCATTACAAGGCACACATCTAACCATGAGAGGACAGTTCTCCAATATTTTAATCAGAATGTCTGGAGTAATGCAACAGACAGCTCCTTCAATTCTGCACCTCAATTCGGGTAGATCAATAGGAGACAGAGGCACATAATAAAATAAAAAAACTTATAAAATAAACTTTAAAACATAATAAACTTGTAAAAAAACATAATAAAATAAACTTTATAAAATCCTAAAGGAAAAAATCACAACAGGGTCAGATCAGGAGCATTATATAAGGTCTCTGCAAACAAGTTATATCATGGAATCCATGCCAACTGATCCAGTGGTTGGGGAATATGGCATTCAATCAATTTCATACATTCTTATGCCCATGAATAGAGATACACAATCTTGTTGCCAAATAACATTTTCTGACCATCTTGCACTGAAGGAAAGTCACATATGCAGCATATCCAAATAAGCAGATCCTATTACTCTTGTTTCAGCACAAAATTGCCTTCAGGATGTTGAACAGAAAACATTTAGTTTTGAGGAGTTTCTTTTCTGCATGCAAGAAATCATGGACACTTTCTGATCCCCATATACAAACATTATGCATTAACTATTTATTCAACTAAGTTGAAATGTTGATTTATTATGTAACAATACAATCAAGAAAATTATTATCTTCATCCTACATTTTATTGCGAAGTCGACACCACAGCGTAGTCAATACATTTCAAATCCTGTACAGCTGTACAGGCATGTACAGCAGTAAACAGTATGGACACATAAAGCGTTTCCTTAGAATATTCCACACTGTCATCACCTGCAATGCTAGTTCGCAGCCAGACTTTTTAACAGATATGTAGGACTATGCAGAAACCCCGAAATCCAAATTTTTTTCAGATACCCTCAATCATATCGTACGCTTCCCTTTACAAAGATATCCCCACTCGTTTCAAACTGATTATGCCATCGACAAATGTTACTGTCACTTGAAGCATCCCAATTAACCTTTTTATAAAACACACTTTTAACAGTAACTACAGATTCACATTTAGCAAACTGCAAAACACAGAAGGAATTCTTTTCAGGAGACACCATCTTTGCTAGTGGTGCTGTCAAGCAGAAAGATAAGGAATAAATCTATAGCCATGCGCACAAAAAACTGTCCTTTTTGTCATTTGATTCTTGTCTTAAATCATCACTGTACACCTAATCCAAGAGATATTTATAACAAATTAAAATCCCGGTATTCACATTTAACAAATTAGATTGTAATGCTGCAAATGGTTTCATGCTGTTACTGAGTTTCAACCAACACTACAAAATTTATTTGCAGAAAAAAAATGAATGATAAGAAAAAGTGTAAGACTTCTCTAAAATATACAGTACTTGTAGGTTGGAAATAATTTTTTTGTGTGAAAAGAAACGCAAAAAAAAATATTTCACATGATTATATGTCATAGTACTGCTGATGCTCTCAAAAACCACATTTTATGAAATGAGATTTTTTTAAGGAACATGATTTAACATGATGAACTTTATAACTTCAAAAACAATTTATTTTATAAAACATGTCATCACAAACACTGGAAACCTAATATTGTTTATTTCAATAAACCAAGGTCATTCAAATACATGATCACCCAATTACAAGTTTTATAACTAAAACTGAGCAACAAAAACACAATAAAAAACAATAAAGCAAAGAATATTAACATGAGGAAAAAATGTTAATAAAACCTAAATTAAACCAAAAATAACAATGAAGACCCTCATTCACAATGAAATCCACAAATTACTTGTGATTTACAACAAGACTCAAAGATTAAAAAAATAAAATAAGCAACACAAAAATGTTAATAAAGATGTAACAGGCTCTCCTTCATAATAAGTTATTATAAAATTAATAACTTAAAATGTTTAAATGCAATGCTTAAATCTAAAATTGAAGTTAGTTCTTTTAAGTGGTTCTTTTCACTTTAGCTGTAAGCTTTTGGTTTTACTGAAACCCCTGTAGTAGAGTAAAGTTTCATTATTTCTGAAGCCTACTTTGTTGCAGTTCTTCTATAAATACACTGAACACACAACTGAATTATTAAAAATAGCTTAGCAATATCATATCAAGATTTACAATTACACAATAAATATAGCAGTTTATTATTTTATTATAACATTTCTACAATAGTTAAAGGAAAACATTTCTCTGAAATTAGTGTGCCTAAATTAATTTGTATAACCTTGTTTATATATATATATATATATGTATGTCTGTGTGTGTGTGTGTGTGTGCGCGCGCGCGCGCGCATGTGTGATTAAATTATTTTTCAAAATATTTATTTCATTCCTCGTATCTTATTATTATTTTATTTATTATTTCCTCTTATTCCCAGAAATGAGAAAAACAAAGGATGTACTAATGTTTACATAAAACTGTTTTTAACTAATCTTAAATATACTATCTGAGTACAGGAAAACATTTTATTTATTCACAGAGCTTTCTTATAAAGATGAATAAATGAATTAATAAAATTTTTCAGACGGACACTCTGTGTCAGCTGTCACTGTACATAATCAACTTGAGCAAAAAAATTAACAACTTTCTTGTGCCAGATCCTTTAGAAAAATTAATTTAAAAACACTATGTGGTTAAACACTGATGCTTGCTTGAAAAAATATTTTACTCCATAAATTTTTTTTTTTTTACACTGAAGCTGTAACAGATGGTAAAGTAACAATAAAACAGATTTAGTCTATTATAAGATTAGTAATATATAATCATTTTTCGTTGCAAATAACTACATCTTTGAATTTATCATTAAACAAGATGAAAATAAATAAAGTGCTTCAGTGTTAAGTAAATTATAGTTTGGTGAAAAATGGAAAAATGAGATCAGCAAGATATTAATAAATCAAAAATACGTCATAAAAAATGGAAGATTTTAATTTATGTTTTAATTTTAATAAGAATGAATAAATAAGAGATTTATAACAGTTCAATACATCAAAAGCAAAAGTAATTTTTATATCTCTGAGCAAGACAATTTTTGTTCAGCTATCAAAGATAATAAATTCTGGAAATTACAAATTAAATACACAACTACAGTAATCTCATCTCTGGTTATTCCAAGTAAATCAATTAATTTAATAAAATAAATGCAATTAATAAGCATGTAATTCTCAGTAAGAATAAAATTATATGAGTTTTTGTTAATTATTTTGTTGAAGATAAGCAATTTACCTATTTTAAGTCATTTGAAGATGAAGCTAAATTGCTTCCTGTTTCTCTTAATTAACATCAAGTAACTGAAATGATTTTATTGAAGACTGTCAGATGAATATAAATCTTAAAATTTACTCTACGCTAACCATATGTGTATGTTATCTTTTCCTTTTATTCTACTACATTCATGAACAAACACTGCTTGCTTTAATTCTTCCAATAACTCTTCCTGAAATACTCTTGGGACATCCTTAAATTTATTTCCTATGTCATCTTTCATCGCTCTGACAATATTCCTTTTTCATGGTCTTCCTCTTGGGTATCTTCCCTCTGATTTATTCTCTTCAATTTTCCATCCTCAACACACACGCAAATCAACTCTGTCTACTTTGTTCTGATTTTTTAATTTTAAGCTAACCTAATAGCCTCACTATATCTTCTTTGCTTTGCTTACTTTACTTTTTTTAAAATTTAGTTTTTGCAGCCTGAATTTTTTCTTGTTCTTTAGCTGTGGTCTCCCATCTATGTGCACTGTAAGTCAAAATCAGCAAATGATATAACTTACATATCACCTTCATGATACCTCTTTACATTTCTTTAGTGCAACACTATTTTACAGCAAGCTCTTCACAACCTGAAAAACCCACAAACTGTCAGATTGTCCTTCCCCCTTCTGAATCTAGTCTTTCATTTTCTCACTTCCTAAATACAAAAATACCCAAAATTTAAATATAACTAAATCATTTTTCCCTAATTTAATGATGTTTCTTTCTGCTCTCACCCCTCAAAACTAGAACCATTGTCTTGCTCACCTCCTTACTTATTCTCATTCTTCTCTAATTTTATATTCTATAGATCTAGTCGCTCCTGCTCTTCCCCCTTGCTTATTCGATGTACAATATTGTCTTGATAATCGTTGAAAATTTATTTCTTTGACAATTTACTTCCTCTAGTGTATTTTACAAACAAAATTTCAATTCACAAGAACTGAGGCTGTAAAATTTGCATTTCTTGTAAAAAAAAAAAAATTTTGTAAATCGCTATCAGGTACTGCTTCCTCTTCAGGTAAAATTTTTTTATGTCGATTCAAAACAAAAATTAAAGCCCAAAGTATTTGTAACTATTTTATAGTAAACCCTGCTACTCAAAAAGAAAAGAATAACTAAATTTGCTCTACTCTTCTTTACGAATATATTCTGGTTGATATCAGTCCTTCTAGTTCTAGTACAATAATATATAATAATGCTTCGCTTGTAATGTAAGCACAATGCAACACACATATGTAAGACAATTTCTACAGAACTATCTTTCAAAATACATAAAAAAGACAAACCCTTTAAAAAAGCAAATTCAATGTTAAAACTTACATTTAAAATACTGGTCTTAATAAAATAAAAAAATTGGAAGCTGATAATACAACACAAAATATTTCTATCTGCAATAAAAAACAAAAAAAAAGGAATTTTTAGGAATAAAAACATATTAGGTTATTACCACCCATTATACCTTATAAATAAATAAAAATATAACCGCTGTAAGAAAAAGAAAACTAAGTAATCAAGGATTTATTGTACAAGTCGTCAACTGACATAGAAGAAAGTTCAAAAGAATACTACTAAGGGTACAAGGAATAAATGAAAAAAAAAGGATAATGAATTTAATAATTAAGAAATACATTTAAAATAAAATGATTTTAAGTGGCAAGCGGTTAGAAGAACTAGACTGTACGTCATTTTAAAACACATATGAGACGAATAAATATGTATATAAATAAACACAAACAAAAAGGGAATTTCTAATGAAGACTTATCTTTCTGCCTTGAAACAAGATAACAGTATTTTCTTAAGAAGATTATCATAAATCAATAAAACTACAATAATAAATGCAACAAATCAATAAATAAATAAACAAAAAAGTATGAGAACTACCACAAAAAAAATATTAAAAAAAAATTAAATTACCATTTAGAAGTCGTATCCAATGTAACTTGATGATATGAAACGGTAAATTGAAATTTTGCAGCGCGTTTGTTAACTCTCTGCAAACGTTTCCAAACAGAAGTCATCTTTTGGTGAATACAGCACCTTTTTTAACGAGATCTGTAATTCAATAAACAAGTGTTTACATTATACATATAAAAACCTATTTTTTTTTTAACACAGAATAAAATTACATAAAAGTACAATGAAACAGGAAACGAGCGTTATCAAATGCAGTAGACTCAATTCCTGGTTATTCTTCATAAAGATGAAAAATAATCTCAAAGGTCAAAATATTTAAGTCAATATTGGATTTTACCAAAAATAAAATAACTAGATTAGTTTCACTTATCTTAAAAATAAAAATAAAAATGGATAAAATGTGCCCTTGGATTAAACATTAATGTTATTTAATACAACATTTTTCAGTACAAATTTAACATTCATAAAAATTAGTACATGCCATCCAATTAAATGATTTTTAATGCAGACAAACTTTAATGAAATCTAATAAATAATTTGTATCCAATAATTCATTAAAAAAGCTGCCAAAGAGTCATATAACTTTCCTGGCTTTGTCCCAGACAGATTTTAATTCCAAATATGTCACAGGGTTTTTAAATATTGACTTTTAATTAAGCAATATTTAGAATATATGTGAAAAAAATCAAAATATTCGGATAAAATAATTATTTCCAATTTGAACCCCCTTGATCAAATGACTTTTTTAAGCAGCAGTATTAAAGGTAAAATTGCTAAAAACAAAAATCAAAATTATTAGTAAAAAATTGTTCTGTTCTAATCGACCTCCTTCACCAAGTGATGTTTTTATCATCAATATTAGAATGTAATAAGAGTAATTTGCTAAGAAAAAAGAAAACATCTCATTTCACCCACTGCTTGACCAGCTACTTCAGTTCAAACAAATCTTTATAATTCTATTAAAAACATTTTTATTATCTTTATTAACAAAGGGTTATCATAAAAGAATGGTGCGGTTTCAGTAATTCATAGGAAGATTATAGGGAAATTTCTAGATTTTATATTGGTATCCCTGAAAGCCTCCAACCCAAAAGTTTGTTTATCAGCAGTTGTAACCACAACGTCAGTTCTTGTATTGTTGTTGCGGTGAGTTTAGTGAGTTACTATGTTCTCGGATAAAGACATAACAAAGTGTGTTTTATTGATGGCCGAATTAAAATCCGTAATTTTAGTTCAACGTGCGTTTCGACGTGAATTCGGAAGAGATCCACCACACAAAAATAACATAACACGTCGGTTCAAACAATTCGGAGAAACCGGATCGGTTAAGAAACACAAATCAACCGGCAGACCAAGTGTACCAGACGAAACGGTTGAACTAATTAGACAATCGGCAATTAGAAGTCCTGGGAAGTCCATTCCAAGCGTTGGGATGGCTTCGAATTAGGTATTCCAAAATCAACAGTTCACAAAGTTTTACCTAAAAAACTGAAATTACACGCTTATAAAATCCAGATGCTGCAGGAGTTGAAACCCGATGATGGTGTAAAACGTTACAATTTCATTGTTGAAATGTTGGACAGAATAAATGAAAACGAATCATTTTTAGATGATGTAATTTTTACAGACGAAGCTACATTCCATGCGAATGGATGTGTTACAGACACAATTCACGAATACGGGGCTCTGAAAACCCACACGCAATTATTGAGAAACAACGCGATTCGTCTAAAGTTAATGTTTGGTGTGGTGCGATGAAAAATCGTGTAATAGGGCCTTTCTTCTTTGCTGAAAAAACAATTAATGGAGTTGCGTATCTTGACATGTTAACCGATTATTGCTTTCCTCAGTTGGATGAACTCGAAAACAGTCATCAACTTCATTTTCAACAAGATGGTGCTCCCCCGCACTTCAATACATCGGTCACGGACGCTTTGAACGAAAAATTTGGAGATCGATGGATAGGCCGGCAAGGACCCGTACTTTGGCATCCAAGGAGACCTGACACCTTGCGATTTTTTCTTGTGGGGGTACATCAAAAGCGTTGTTTATACACAAAAAATTCGCGACCTAAACCGCTTAAAAAACAGGATTAATGAAGCGATGACAACCGTTAACGAAGAAATGTTAACTAATGTTTGGAGAGAAGTTAAGTATCGTTTGGACATTTGTCGAGCAACTAAGGGCGCACATATTGAAATTTATTAATTATGTAAAAAAATGTTTGAGACGACAAATTTGGAAAATAAAAAACATAAACTGTAAGTAATTCTGTTTTAATTTAAACCATGTTCAAAACCGCACCATTCTTTTACGATAACCCTGTACTATATACTGATACACTTTCAATCTTGAAAATTAAAGTTAAAAACAATTTTTAAATACAAGTCAGTCCCATTCAGCACTCTTTGTTTTTAGGGGTTTAAAAGTTCAATAATTATTTACTTTAATAACTCGGCTGATCCAATAAATATAGCAAGGCTAACAAGAATTATAATTACTAAAAGATAATAAGGATGTTGTGATGCTTTGTCTGATGGGATCAAAAACCAGGCCAAAGCTGGGATATATTTATATAGTCAAATTTCACCTTTTTTTGGTCAACAGGTTTTTAAGTATGCGGTAAGAACTGCACGAAATAATGTTTAATATCTCCCCACCCCAAAATCCAATCCACTTAAAAATCTTATCGCTTTAAATAAGTTAATTTATAATTAAGACTTTTTAATTTGACTTGAAACTATTTGACTTTATGGCAGCTATTATTTCCACTTAGAGCTATGCTGCTGCTGAAGCGGTAGAGCTATAACCAAGGTAGTAAAAGTAATTTAACTGCCCTAAATGCAATGCTTACAAAACCAAAAAAAAAATTACTTTAACATATTTAAGTAACTACGAAAAATGTTCATAATACATTATAAATAAAATTAGCAGGTCTGGACCCCTGCTGTGTTCATATCCTCACTGGTTTTCAGAATAATTCTGATAAATAACAACTAAAGTATACAGACTTTACAAATATTCGAAAAAATAAATTACAAAAGACAGTAAACTATAATAAGTAAAGTAAGCGGATTTTTAACGAGGAAATCTTCAACCCCAAGGGGATAGGGGCTCAATCTGCGGCTTAAAACCTTCCCTGGGATAACACTAATGTATCCTGAAAATCTGAAAGCAATCAGTCGGATGGTTCTCACATGATGTTGTTACAAACAGACAGACAGAATCCGCCACAAACTTTTACGTTAATATATTAGAAGATAATATTAAGATATATATATAATATATAATATTAAGATAAGATCAAAATTGACTGTTCGATATAAAATTAAAAAGTAAGAATATTTTGCATATGTAAAACATTCTTTATTACGTACGTATAGAATAAATAGCAAAAGTATCATTACTGAAATAAAATGTCATACACAGCTTCAAAAAATACTTTTTAAATATAAATATATTTTTAATCGATGAACGTTTTTAGTTTACACTCCTTTACCGACGTGTTTTAAAAGGCAAAATAATACAAAAAACATCATTTAATAAAAACCTGTTTAAAATTTCACGTTATAATATCAGAAATCAATTAATCAAATACAAATATAGATCTTTGTAGAATGCTGCAGACATTTGATACTTATCGCATACATAAATTTATCAAATTAACATTATCAAACCGAACACTATTATTAAGAATACAACTAAAAATATATATACTGAACACCTTCACTCCCATTTTTCAGCAATATAAACAGCATTATCGAATCGATAATGCAATAAACAAAATACTAAGCCGCTACTATCAAATCCAACACCGATTCATGTCTAACATATTTCATTAAAGATTTCTGACTAGATCAAAAACAGTACTAAAATAATGTAGAGACTTTTAGAGATGAAAATTTTACGCAACAAGGTTTAGGTGTACCTTAAATATCCATGAAATCACTAAAACAGATATATATTTTTTGCCTCTTTATAAATTATGAAAATTAAATATTAATTTTATAACATTTCAAAAGATACTTTTTTATTACAAAAATTTACTATTAACATCATACACACCACCTACCTCCAATGATAAGCAAAAATTTAAAATCTAACTGTACAAATAAAAACAAATCGGACGAATAATGAATAATTCTTACACTAATAATCTAATAAAACTTCTACATATACAAACTGTATAAAAAAAAACCGTTTCAAGTAATAAATTTTAAAACAAGAGTCAATGAGGAGAAAGATGTATGATAACTCTTACATCAAATGATCATCAAACCCTGAAAAGAATGTAGAAAAACAGATACAAGTGAATTAAAATTAAAACAGTTTCATTAAAAATCACATTAAATATTTTTTATTCCAAATAAAATAAACTGACCGATCAAAATCACTAGATAATCTCATTAAAATCCAAACAAACATAATAAAGAAGATTCAGACTAAAGTAAAGTTGTGCGACCGTGCACACACAGAAGAAATATAGAATAATATTTACGATCATGCGAACCAGTAAAACAGAATAATCAAAATTATTTATGTATTAAAGGTCAATTCTTCAAATCAAGAAGACTAATACTCTATTCACAAATATTGACAAGAAAAATTATTATCATTTACAAATACTACAATACATACTCGTATATATTAGTACATTCCTGATTATCCAGAACAAACAGGGGATAAAATCCACAAAAGTACGTACAAAATCACACTGAATTAACAAAATGTATACAAATGTATGCAGCTTAAATTATATTAAAAGTGTGTGTGAGTTTTATGAGTTATGTGTGTGTGTGCGTGCGCGCGCCTATGTGTACATCATGAATAGTATTAAGCAAATTCTAATCCATTTAAAAAAATTTGTAACTTAAAATTAAAGAGAAAAAACAATAAAATTCTGGTGGCATAAATACATAGAAAATAATAAAATCTTTAAAAATTATTTCAGTCTGTATCTTTCTCAAATAGATTTCTGTTCTAAATAGGATGGTAAATTCCTTTTTTAAATGAATCACTACTTGTTTTAATCATTATATATATATATATATATATATATATATATATATATATAAAACAAGAACTATTCTGAATGTTCTCAGCCTAACAAAGGAAAATTTTTCAGAATGTATTTTTTCAATGCAATTGTCTTTCTTACAATTTTCGTACATTTTGGTGATAATTTCCTATTATCGGTTCTACAAGTCAAGGACACAATACGGCGAAATCAAAACATAATAGTCTACGAAACAAACTGCGGTTTAATTAAGCGCATGACGTATCTGAATACACACAAATATAGGATGCGAATTAGGATATTAAGATGAAGTTTAAGTTGCCGCGTGACGTACTATTTTTCTAAAAATAGAATGAATTTCGCAAGGTAAATTCAAGTCTACGTTAGCATTTTGAATTACACCTTTAGTTTTGAAGTTACCGCCATAAAATGCGTTAATATTATAAAAAGTCGTAATGGATATATTATTTTTGGTCCGATAAAATTTTAACATGAATCTAACCGTTAAAAAACTTATTTGGAAATTCATAAAAATTCTAACTTTAAAAAAACTGATAATTTTTCGTGCGATGAGTTGTGTGCGTGCGCACGCACCTATGTGTACATCATGAATAGTATTAAGCAAATTCTAATCCTTTTAAAAAAAAATTTGCAACTTAAAATTAAAGGGAAAAATAAAATAAACTCATTTAACCGGCGAAGTGTCTGGTACCCGCACTCAATACATCAGAATAGTTATTTTCGTTTACACGTCTAATGTAATATAGGCGTTTCTTACCCGACATTCCGATGAATGTCAAAAAATGCTCTTCTAGAAACTTTTCAAATGTAAGTAATTACAATTAAAAAATTCCGGCAGAAATTTGAATTTATTTTAAAGAAATTTTGAACTTATTATTTATTGAAGAAAGCTGAATTTATATTCTGCCGAAAAACGGTTCAAATCGGATGATAAGGACACGCATTAGAATTTATTTATTTTCTGACATATCCAATGTCGACATATGTCGGGCATTAAAAAATTCAACTATACTACATGTTTACTACGCGTCCTCATCCTAAATTGGAGTTTCATGTTTTGAATACTACATGACTTCTTTCATTTACTCGATTTGAAGTTAGCCTAGTTTCGATTCTACGTATAATCTGAAAAAATAATTACACTTTACGGTACAACAGAAACGACATTTTTACTCAGTTTTATACGGCTATCTTTATGAAACCAGTTTAACGAGGCCGATTACGTTCATTAAGATTTACTTTTTTTATTAAAAAAAAAAAAATCAAGGTGGAGACAGTAAGGATTATTTTTTTAAAGTTAATTAGTACTTACATAAAAGTAACACTCACGTAGTAGTTTTATACATACACAATTTCTTTCTTGCCAAATTAAGGTCGATTTCAGATGTTTAGATTCGCAACATAACATTTCAGTTTCGGTCTAACACACTTAAAATTACATAACGATATATTAAGCGTACTTGATCGCGCGTTCTTTATATACCACGCGTCAAGATTTTCCCGCATCCAGCAACCAAATTATACACCAGCTTTATTACTTTTTTTAGAAACAAACTTTATATATTTTTGTCATTAACTGCCCGAAAATGATAAAGAAAACGATTTTGCATCCTTCCGGCAGCTGAAGTTTTACGTAAATTTATTAGTTAACGAGAAGTAGTAAGTTAAATTACTGTTTTAATAGAAAACAATTTTCTGTAATTACTATTTATTATAAGGGGTGCCGCCGTTAAATCTCTAAAAAAACGACAAATGAAATCTACTTTTAAAAAAGTCGAAAAGACAATTTTGTAACGAATTTACTGAACGCATAAGATGAGGTGATAAGCGGATAACTTTCCGCGTCACAATTAATGATTTATATGTTTGAAGTAAATTGTAGAAAAAATTCTAAACATATTTTCCGTGAAAAAAAAATTATTAAAATTAAAACAACCCGTTGCAGAATCACAGTTAAATAAACGTAGAAAAATATTCATTAGTAAAAGTACAATATGTACGGTAATCTTGTGACATCTTAGGTTTTTGGTTGTCAAAAATCGTATTTATTAATTTCCGTTTGCCGCTTTCCTACACGGATGTGTGAAATGTAATAGTAAGATTCGCTTGTTAACCGAGTTATTCTTTTATTTTCAAATAAATCAATATGTACTCTAAACGTCATACTTAATTTTGCTGTAGCGACTTTCTATGATGAATTACTGTAAAAACTTGGCTTCTAACTCATTAATAGCTATAAGATAAATTCTGCAACGCGTTAAGTTAATAAACTGAGCGCGATTTCAAAAAAAAGAAATGCGACCGTTAAAATTTTACGAATTTAAAACTAAGTTTTGACACGAATATCATAAAGTTTTGACAATAATGCCCGTTACGCGTTGTAAATTTCAATAAATAATTGTAGTGTTTTTATACGTTAATATTACTGACATTACAAATTAGAATTTTTATCTTACAACGATACTTCCGCTTTAAAACCGAATCTGTATCGTTCGAATCTCATCATCGACCGTAAAAATCCAACATTTATAGTTTTTAGTAACCGAGAGAGCGATTATTTTTTCTTAGTTAATTATAATAATTATTATAATACGACGTTAGCACAATCCAATTTTAATTAAACGTTAAATGTTAATTACCGATTAATGAAAAAAGGTAAAAAAAAAAGAAAAGAGTTTCATGTTGGTGATAGTATTTCTTCCACATGTTGTCACGTCTAAAATAGAAAATCCGGACGAACTCTATACGGTGACGGTAAGAAAATAACTTAAAAAACAAATGTGCGACTAGGTGTCTGCTTTGAAGAACACCCTCCGTAACGCTTAGGAAAATAAGAACGGACAATAAACAGGGTTCGAAACGAAGCAAAATAATATGCAGCTTCTACATACCGTATAAATCGGTATATCAAACAGACCAATCAGTAAAGAATACAAAAAAAATAATAAACATGTAAAACAGTTACGATTTAAACGTCATCAGACACCGAATATTTACTTTTCGGTTGTAGTACCCTCCTAAGAAAACCGCTACACGTTTTCGACAAAATAAACTTTAAGTTGAATAAAGACGATTTACGGAATCGTTTTAAAAATATGGACAAAACGACGATTCAAATTAAAAGTATAGCTACAATATTTTTAAGGTCAAAACACGAGGTAATAATTAAATCGTTAAAAAATACAGTAAAGGAATAGTTTACGTTTACGTAGAGGAACCAAACCGGTTAACAAATTTCCGTACATTAATTTTTTTTCTAACATTTCCGGAAAAAAAAATAACCGAATTAATTATGTCGTACGTAAAATATGTTTCGCGTATTAATAATATTAGAACGCATAAATTTCAAGACGTCGCTTGCATAAAATGCAAGCGACGCAGATTATTATTATTACGTGGTCGGTAACCGCATACAGTTATTTGTTTATTTCATTCTAAGTCGAGTACGAGCTGTGCCAGAAAATTTAACGATCGCATATTTTTATTTTTTAAATACCATTATTTATTGCGTTATTTACTGCATAAAAACACATAATTTTACGTTTTGCATAATTATAAGCTGTACCGATTTGGACGTAAAAATCAAAAGTTTGAAAGCGATCAACATATAAGTTACCGTCGAAAACTAAATGTAAGATACATTTACATAAAAAAAAAAGAAGAATAACTTCACCGACAAAAGAAATAACTTTGTTATATTTCATGCATGCGTAAAGCCAAAATACCAAACATCAATAAACGTAAAGTTTACTACAAAGAACCTCAGATTGTTCAAACGCTAAGATCTCTCTTGCGCTAATAACCATTAACTAATAATAACTAACGCTAATAAAATGTTTTCGCAGCAAATTATGTTACTTGAAATATATTTAATCGAAAAAATGTTTATAATTTTTATAGTATAGTACTTTGCTTTGACGATCGAAAAGTTTTCCGTTTACTGACTTATCATATTCACTCATTCATTCCGAAATCGTCCTTCGTTCAGCTTTTTAAAAAATACTATATAATGAATTTATATTTAAAAATAACTATATTTTATATATAGTTTAAGAGATACTAAAGAGACACCCTCAAAAAAATTACAATGATCTAACGAACAGATGTTGAAATCAGAAAATTATAAATTATTTTATTCTTTATAAAAACAATAATTTAACTACTCTCGTTGACGAATAAATCAGTGTAAAACTTAACGAAATTAAAAGGATGTACAATCTTTTTTTTTTTTTTTTTTTTTTAATTTTCAGGAAATAAATGAAATTATGTAAAATTTTCTACGTTTCTAAAACGTAGAAAAACGTTTTCTTTTTTACGTTTCTAAAACGGTAAAAAAGTTGTATTTTGTAACTCCGCGTTGGTCGATCTTGACTTAGACAAGTCGTACGTGGAAATCTGCCCCGATTGAAACTTACTACTTTTGATTAAATATGTACGATCTCTTTTGGAAGAAATATCTCTAAGAAACGATATATAAAATGTATTTTTAAAAAAGCTGAACGAAGGACAATTTTGGAATGAATTTGAGTGAATTTGCTGAAGGCGATAAAATATATATACGTAAAAATTTCCGCGTTGTTTTAAATTTCTTCACGACCTTTCAAATTTGATAAATTACTTTAAAAAAAATAACAAAAAAAACTCTCTTACTTAGTTTATTACAGATCGAGAAATATATAATTAGACTTTTTAATATTAATTATTATTCGTCACGGTGTTTTAAGCGATCTGTTGATCCTACAACTACTAATGTTTACAACTTTACATTTATTTATTTTTTTTTTAGTCTTTTATTAAGACAAAACATCTCCGCAGCTACAACTCGTAAAGGTACACAACACACTTTGTCGGCTTCATTACGAATTCATTTTCGCAATTCAAAAACTCGCAGATTTTTTTTTATCTTCTGAATAGTGAACGCGGATAGAGTAAATATGTGGTATAATTTCCTTCGGGCAACCGACTTTTGGTTTGAAAGGAAATCATTTTACTTTCACAACCGAAAGGAATTTGACTTTCATACTCCCATTTTTTTAACTCTGCAACATCAAATCAAAATAGGCATGTTATCACATCGTAAAGAAATTCAGTGGCAAATTAAAAA
Organism: Lycorma delicatula; assembly: GCF_047948215.1. NCBI lineage: Eukaryota > Metazoa > Arthropoda > Insecta > Hemiptera > Fulgoridae > Lycorma > Lycorma delicatula. The sequence continues at coordinate 209,794,276 of NC_134456.1, forward strand.
TTAACAAACAACTTATTTACCCTTAATCTCGCATCGACTTTATCGAGACAAATTAAAAAAAAAAGCGAATAGTATTATTGTATTTTCCTTCCAGCGAGTTTATTGAAATCGGTTCTATTATTCATTTACTAAATCGAAAAAGACTCGCAGCCCTTATGAGAAAGTCCATTCGACAAAAAATACAACAGGAGAAAAATCTGCATAGATCAACTTAAGAAAAGGAATCGAGAGAAAAGACGTTAACTACTACTACTATCGAGCGTAATCTACGGCTATCTGGATTAAAGGAATTAGTTTCTTTAGCCCAAGTTTTCCAAACAATTTTTTTAAGTTTCGCAAGAAAATATCTGGAGTATAAGAATACTTCCAGGCTATATATAAAACCTTTCAAATAGTTAGTATTGGTGTGTGTGTGTGTGTGTGTGTACGTGTGTGTATATATATATATATATATATGTGTGTGTGTGTGTGTGTGTGTGTGTGTGTGTGTGTGTGTGTGTGTGTGTGTGTGTGTGTGTGTGTGTGTGTGTGTGTGTGTGTGATCCCATGTAGAGGTATAAGGTTTTGATATAGTATCACTCGCCCATTCCCCCATCGATTCCATTGAATCTTTACAGACCTGTTAAAGAATGTTCTAAAAAGGTTGCGTGAAAATTTCAACCTTCTGGGATTTACAGAAACAGAATGGCACCTTCCAAATAAAAGCATCAATTTCAGATAAACCACATTTTTATTCATTACAAATTAGCGGGTAAAAATGATGGAAAAACAGATGATGTATTCTTCAAAGCTATTCCGACAGCTGTGAATATAACGACTTAATCATTATTTATAACCGCGACTAAATTATCTAACTGTTTTTAATTATTCTAGTTCTAACTATCGATGTATTTTTTAGTCATTTTTATCAGCTATTTTTTAACGAATAAAAAATGTGGTTTAACTGAAATCGATGTTTTAATTTGAAAGCCGCCATTTTGTTTCTGTACATTCTAGAAGATTGAAATTTTCACACAACATTTATAGAACCTTCGTTAAAAGGTCTGTAAAGTTTCAATAGAATCGGTGGGGGAACGGGAGACTGATACTATATCAAAAGCTTATACCTCTATATGGGACACACACACACACACACACACACGCACACACACATATATATATATATACACAAACAAAAAAACACACACACACACACACATATATATATATATATATACACAAACAAACAAACACACACACACACACACACACACCAAAGTAAACTTCTAAATCGTCTAAGTAATCAAATTTTTTAATTAAATACACCTTCCTCTCAAGTTATCCGGAAAACAGTTACTAAGGGAACAACCTTTTCCTTAATTTTCCTTCAATATAAAAAAAGATTTTTCAAAACCGGTGCATTCCTTTCAAAAAATGAAAATTACTTTTAAAATAATTATATTATTAAATTTCATAAATACTGCATTATTTATGAAATAAGCATGTAGACTTTATTAAAGTCTACTGCTACTGAAATTAAGCTAACTGCCAGTGAAGTTTATTATTAATTAGTACAAAAAAAAAATTTTTTTTATTAAACGTCAGACTTTACAAATGTTATACAATTTTTAAGCGATTATAGAATTATACTGGCATTTCATACTGGAAACTGACAACGACACAGTGATTCTAGGGAAAATGTACAATATACGATAACAGTTTTCCTGCATAAAATAAAACATTTAAACCGTATTCTGATGCGAGGATAACCCGATAAATCACACATCACTCTGTATACTTAACAACTGTTAGTTTTTTCTTTCCCAACTTCAAATTATTAATACTTTAAAAAGGACGGTATAACAATTCATTCAGAAACACCTATCCGCATTTCATTTTCATCACTTTATATATCTATCCGTATAGCGCCGTAACTATTTTCCATCTCGTAATTTAAGATTTACGCTCCATAACCCTAGTTTTAAACAGACTGTAGATCATAAAAATTCATTTAATGTTATAAACCTATATGCGATATGTATTTATAAGAAATAAACAAAGCATTACTCTATCTAAATTCTGATTAAAACTAAAATAGAAAGCAACGCTAAAAAAAACATTTTTTCTTCAAAATTTAATTTATATTTCGTCATACAGAACGTACGCGAATAACATACCCACGAAGGTAAGGAAGGATAATTAGTTCACGCGATAAAAATCTACGAATAATGTATGAGAAATGTACGAGTAATGTTTGATTTAATAGTAACACCCCGAAAAATTAATGACAGATGACGCCGATCTAGACTAGACGAATCGTACATCCTTTTCAGATTCAACTACTATTTTTCCACCGATAACTTCTACAATAATTTAACCGACCGAAACAAAAAAACAGCTAGCTAATAGATTCGCCTAAAACAATAATTATTTTACGCAGTAGTAGCTGTTAATTATTAACAGCTATTATTTTCATCGATAACAGCAGCCGGAGCATAAAATCAATTGTAATACCAAATTATACGTATAAATTAGCGAAAGTGAGAAGGAGAAGGACGTTTTGTTTTCAAAATTAATTTACTAACTTCCTCGTAAATAATAGGTTTGTTTAAAAAATAATAATTAGGAAAAATCCATATTTAATATTCACCGTACAAATTTAATGTTCACAATACGATTTATATAATAATATAAATCGGCCATATTGTAAATTATATAACCAGTTTATATCCACGTATTCAATATATACTTATTTTAATAACAGAAAATTTAAAATTAATAGAAAAAAACTTATCGATCTTAATTAAAAAATCTGATGTTGGCAACACATGACTTACTTGCACGCCTATTAAATTACATACACACATTTTTTTTAAATGAAAAGTACAAAAAATTTTATTTCGTTAATAACCTCTGATATTTTTTATTTTTTTTTATTATTGAATTATTATTTAACGTAACGATTTTTTCTTAAATCAGACGTTAATAATAATTATTAATAAACTAACATATTTAAATTAAAAAAACGGAGATGAAGTCGGATTCGAACCGATATGCCTTCGCCTTCAAAGATCCAAATATTTCATTAGTTAAAATTTCATTTGGATATAATTCTGGAACCGATGAAAATAAATACCACTTATGATATACTGTTGAAAAACTTTCAATGAGGGCTTATTACTGCAGTTATGAAAAACTCAAAAATCCAAATTTCTTTGAATGTTGGACTGTTTTGGATAATTTTGGTTCAGTCGATTGCAATCAAAAAGGGAGGTGCACAAACAGATGTTTGTCCAAAATTTCAACATCCTACGGGTAATCATTTTTGAGTCACGCGAGATATACATATATACGTACGTACGTACAGACGTCACGCCGTAACAGTCAAAATGGATTCAGGGATGGTGAAAATGGATATTTCCGTTGAAATCTGAAAACGGAAATTTTTCGCGATCCTTTACTTCGTAGGAAGAAGTAATAATTTGTTTTTATCGTAATTAGAAGATTAAAAAGAAAACCGTAGGATTTCTCACGGCGAGATTCCTCCAATAAAGACTTCTTTTTTTTAGCCACCGGGACCACAATTAGGTATCGCTTCAGAGGATGAAATGAAATGGAAATTTTAAGGCGTATAAAAATGCCACGCCTGACCGGCATTCGAACCCGTTAACCTCCGGATGTAAGGCCGAGACGCTACCGCTCGCGCCACAGAGGACGGCCGCTATTAAAGTTACACGTTACATAAAATTCATAAGTTTTCACAGTCAAAAAGTACGGAAAACTAAAGACAATTCGATTTCATTCTGAAATTTTACTATATCTTCTCAAAAAAATAAGATACACCGTGCAGTATCGTAAAACATAAAATAAATTCTTTTAAATATACGTACTTACGTAAACTGAACGTTTACAAAAATCTAAGTTTTATTTACCTTTACTATTTATATTTTCCTACGCGAACTTTCAGTTAAATAAAACTTATACATGTATAAAAACGATTCTCTCAATAAGTAATCGCAAAACATTAGAATAAATCGGTTTTACATTTATACGTAACAAATCCCACATCCCACGAGAAAATCTAACCGGCTTGTAAGTACCTCTACACTCGCATAAGAACGTTTCCGATGAATCTTTCATTCGATAAATTTAATAGTACAGTAGATTTTAAACATCAAGGCAAAAGATTACGCTAACGAATTACGTTTATATAGATAATTACAGAATGAAACTTAAAATCATGACAACATGCCCTTCCGGCCTTCACCTTGAAGAAACAGCGGCTAATAAAGCGGCTATTCATGAAACATCTCACTGTATCGAACGCCTGCGCGCGCCCGTGCGTAAACAAATACTTCTTCCATGATAGCATCGCTCGCAATTACAAATTATACTAATATAAATAAATACAAATATAAAATTAGCGTAAGCGGAATTCTTAAATAATACGAATAAACTACCGCTATTACAGGACAAGCACGTTTTTATTTTTTTATCTTCGATAAAAACCTGAAACCTTAATTTTTCAGAAACAGCGCATATAATTTTGAAAGATTATCAAAATATGAAAAAATGTTACACATTTTAATTCCTAAAAACACAATTTACAAAATAATAGTATTTTTTTTTTTTAACTACTGCGCTCCACAGTTTAGTTCTTACGTTTCAAGTATTAACCGGAAGGCATTTCAAGATGGAAAGAGCTTTTGCAACTTGTACTTTACCGGCTGTATAATTATAATTATACTAAACAGTATAACACCGTATAGTTATCAGATTCCTGACACAATTTTAGTATTGAAAAATTACATTAGGACGTATGTACGTACCGTATACCAGTCGATCTGTATTTTGCTTTATTTCCAGACTGGACGGAACGGTTTGGATGAAATTTGGCACCATAATTTATGAATCCCATAAATACAAATTAAACGGTTGATGCCATTTATTTCTAGTCATAATCGGTATCAAGAAGGTACAATCGTATTCGCATAATTTAATGTCAACTTACGGCAACGCGGACAAATAAATCTTCTAAACTCCAGTTTTACATCTTTAAAATAATACTTTTTTTAAAACGCATTTTTAAAATTAAATATTTTCGGTTAATAAACAGCAGAACAACGCGAATAATTAGCGTTCTATTATTTTAAATCCCTCGTTTTCCGACAACCCTTCTCATTCATACATTAAAGGATCTGTTTCGTATAACGAAAATAGAATAAATATCCGGCTTAACTTTTCCAGCGTGCAACTAGGCGGCTTTTTTAATTTAATACTATACGTGAAAAAAAATTAAATTGCCAAAAATTACTTAGGTAGAATAGTTTTTAGCAGAGGACAAAAGGATTCACACAAGTACGTACACTTAGAGATACAAAAAGTAGTTACTCCACGATTTTGTCTAAAGATTGTACAATCCATCGTAAAAAGTTACGCTTTTTGTAAACCTTAGATTGTAAGGATGGACTCATACGATATTGTTTTGTTTTTTTACCGAACCATTATATATTTAACTATTCTTTCTGTTTAAAGATTTAATTATTTTTACTCCGACAAAAATTATTTACGCAAAGAACCTAACATATAATAATGTTTTTTTTTTCAAGCAAATGGTAATTTAATTTAAAAAATTGTTAAAACAGAAAATGCCTACCCGTACACAAATTACCGATATCATTAGCAGATATCTAATATGCGATTAATAAACCTTGAACTTTAGTAAAAAGCCTAGAAATAAAATTTCCATTTGTTTTTAATGAAATGCAACCGGCTATTAATAATTCACAAAGTAACAGAAATTAACATAAGTCTGTAATACTCTTACATAAATGACGCTCGTTTAAACTGCCGATCGTAATCGCCCGATACAAATTGACGGTATCGAAACATTAAAAAGTAATAGATAACATGTAATTTAATAGCAGATTAACAGAAAACATTTTCAACTTTAAATGCCGGTTTGTAAAAAAAATAAGTAATTAATTAATATTTATTTTTAGACGAAATATTACTATTTACACGAGTTTGATGAAAATCCTTAAAACAAATCAAAATTAAAATTTTATTCGAATGGAAATTATTTAAATACGTAAGTAACCGACGATCGGAACATAACGTAGACGTTTAGTAATAGTAACACTTTTATATATATAAACCGCAAAATAATAGATCATTTTTAGTCCAGACGGCTAGCCAAAGCATGAATTTTTGATTTGCGTACCTTCGCCAATAACTTTAACGGTCAAATAAACTTTAAAAGGGTTTTTTATCAGCTCGTTCATGTTTTCTTGGAAAACTGCTTTTAAACCGATTCAAATCTATTTTGTAATTTAAGAAACAATGTGTATCTAAAAAAGAAGTCGAATAGTCGATTCCAGTTTAGAGAGACCCATATCGCAAATCAAATCGAATCTTTCTTCTTCAGTCGCAATAATATTTTTATTTACAATAATTTAATTTATAATACATCGCCTTACTCACAAAAAGTTGTCTTACTCGTTAAAAAAATAAAAAAAGAATAATAATTCAACAGCTACGACTGTTTTATTGTTGCAAATTGCACAGAGTTATCGCAAATCCTATCCTTACTTTAAAGTTTGCGATCGAAGTTAATCTGATATAGTAGAAATCCTACTGACTAGAAACCGATGTTACGTTACACAATATTAACAGCAAATATCTCTTTTCGTTACCGGGCGGCCACCAATGAAGCCATGAGGATTCTTGAAGAGTACGACCTCGAGGCCTCTTGGTCCAAGAGCCGTACACGGTCGGGGATGGCGTGGATAGGCTTCCACGGGGTTGAAGTTATTCATTCTCGTGGGGGACGGCCGTTCTCTGCGATCGTAGTCGGCTCGGTCTCGTTGGGTGTTTTCTGGGTGCCTCAGTTTTCTGATGAGCAATTGACCGCCGTACGAGTCACGAGGGGTACGCTCGATGTTGTGCCGGTGTCGGGATACTTCCAATTTGGATGGAGTATCGACACTTGTTGGCGAAGTTAGGGCGGATTCTGAACGATCTACCGGGCATCAGAGTGCTGGTTGCTCTGGACGCTAACGGCAAGTCCTCCCCACCTAGGGTTCACCACTCACTGACCCCAGAGGCGCTGGTCAGGAACCTCTACTACGTTCGAAGCCAGGAACCTCTACTTTCTTAACGAGGTAGAACAACCGCCGACTTTCTCTTCCGAACTGGGGAAACGTTACATCGACAGCACCTTGGTGACGGGCGATCTGCTTAGGTGTACAAGTAGTTGGACTGTCTGGCCCGTGGCCAGTGTGAGCGATCATAGGCTTATAACCCATGAGATCGCGTACGGAGACTGTCTCAGAGCTCCAAATCCGAGTCGCTATAACCTAAGCAAACTGGATCGGAAAGGCTGCGGCGCGAGTGCGCGGCTGCCTTACAGGGGTTGGAATGGCGCATGCAGCACAGTGTGGAGGTGGAATTGATGGCTGAACAATTCGGCCGGGTCATCAAGACGGGCTCACCGCTAGCTGTTATAGGCGGTTGTAGAACAGTTTCGCAGGAGGCAGTCTGTGCTATAGCCGGAGTTAAACCAATAGATATCTTGGCTAATAAGCGTAAGGAACGCTGCATTTTCAAGGTAAATAGCCTATTTACTTGAGAACGAAAGCAGAAGATTGAAGAGCGGGACCTTGCGTCAGGTGGGACGAATCCCCCACAGGTCGCTACACGCATGATGTATTTCCTATAGTGTTTGATTTAGGTGCGATTAAATGGGTTACCCCCAATCGGTATATCACACGGTTTCTCTCCGGGCATGCTGCCTTTTGGGCGAGTTTGGCTAGGTTTGATGGATTCGAGTCAATGCCCGGATTGTAGGACTGATGATACAGTGGACCACGTCCTCTATTTCTGTCCCCGATATGAGGTCGAACGTTCACGAACTGTTAGGGAACTTGAGAGAATACATTCCTTTCTGTATCTCCATATTAACTGGATGATCCGCGAGGAGTCGTCTATAGTGGCTGGTTTTCTTCGCGCCCTTGTGGTGTGTAGGTCTGTAGCGGGAGTTTAATCGAGGTATTTGATCGTGGTAGGATCCCGGGTGGCTAGGATTCCGGCCCAGGCACTGGATTGGTTGGATGTAGACGCACTGGCATCTTGCCACGGTTATATTGGTATTTGCGATTCGATTTGGGGCTCCCGCTGGCGGAGCTGGTCGCGCTGCCGGGGTATGGTAGCCCGTGTGTCCAGGTGCGTGGCTTCGATCCGCCCTAGGCGGTCCCTGATTGTGACTTGGAAATGCCGCACTAGACTCAATGATGGGACCGGGTGGGACTGGCGGGGTTTGTCCCCGGCTCCTGCGCGGACTGGAATGAGGTTACGTTGCCCTTGTTAGGGGACCTAATTTGGTCGACTTATTTCAGTCTAGGTCTGAATTTCTATGTTGCATAAAACATAATTTTGATTGGTATGAATGTAGCACTGATTTAACTTACAAGCTCTGTTTCGGAGACTGTTTCGGAGCCGATGACCTCGAGGCAAAACGAAATGGATGGTGGCGACTGTGCACAACTGGCGGATGCTCAGGCCGAGGGTAATCTTCCTAGACCTGCTTCGGAGAGCAGGAGAGGGGTCAAATGGCTTAAATCAAGACAGTTCTCCACTGACGAGGAAGTGCCTCTTCAGAGGTAAAAGAAATAAATCAAAATAAATATATCTTACGGATAAAATTAAAATTAAATTATCGTCAATGTTCAGATAACAATACAATAATGTTATCAACTAGGATAACAGCCACCTGTCTATAGCAAGCCTACTTGATTACATCATCTTGGTTAGTAGGCCGGATACAGCAGGGTGGTTGCGGTACGGCTGTTCCTTGAAGTGGAAGCCTCTTCCTCAGGTTTATAAACAGATCATTCTCTTAAAACTGTATATATAAAAGTCATTTGAAAAATACATTGTAGGATATACTTTATAGAAATGTATTTACATTATTCGACATTTTTATAAACACGGTCCTTGCCCCGTCATGAAACCGTCGAATAAGCTCCTATATGTAGTCCTGATATTCAATGTAGAGAATTTTAAGATGCACTTTTAATACGCTTACAAAAATATCTAATAAATTATTCACACTACCGGACCTGTGTGTGATTAATATATTGAAATAAATGTTTATAAGCGCTCCTTGACATATAAATAACCGATGTATGTAACTAGGACGAAATCAATTGCAACAACTCTTAGCTCTCCACTACTACAGCGTATCCCGACGTGTAAATCGAATTTCACTCGGAACGGCGTTCGAAGGAATATAAAGGCGATCCGTGCTATTAACGCAGTTCAAATTATAACGAGAATTTTATTAATAAATCGCTTACTACAGGGCTGTGTCATCAGTAGTAGCGACACATTTCTGCAAAGGCATTATACATTTCTAAGAATCGATAGAGTAATCGTTAAGACCGGTCGTGACACGAGGAACGAACAAGAACGAAAAATTTTTCATATCGGTGGATGTTCCAATAACATCATCAGAGACAGTTCAAGGTCGCTTTCGTTGATGTTTATTCATCTCGAGCGGCCTAGCCTTTAGCGACCGGCATGCCGCTGTTCAATTTTGAATTTATTTATTTACTATAGTATTACATTCAGTTTTTAATAATGTAACTCAATTATCGTTCAAATATGCGTTATAAAACGTATGAAATATGTCATCATTTAAATAAAAGCTGAAATTTTGCAAAAAATCTACAAAACCGAAACCGATGTGTGAAATACCTCTTTTGAACGATTGATTTAAGATTGCTTTTTTTTAATCGGTTCTTTACTTTTTTTTACGTGAAAATAATAACAATACTAAAAGTTGTTGGAAAAGATACACCAGAATACGTTATCTGTAGAAAATACTTTCGATATCGCCAGAATCCTCATTCGAAATTAAAGAAGCTGCAGAGCCTCGCGATGGAAGCATGGCAGCTGGAATGGGACACCACGACTAAGGAAAGATCCCTGTACATGTTTATACGGGATCTGGGGGGATGGTATGCCTCGAGTTCGTTTTTAAGGGCAACGGGTATCCGGGTGCTCACCAACCACGCTAACTTGAACCAATATCTGTTAGGGTTCCACCTGGTAGCTGATGAGCTGTGCATCTGCGGGGAGGTCTAGTCAAATGAACACCTGATGTTTGACTGCCCTGCTCTTGGGGGGAGTCAGAGACCGGGCCACCCTGGAACTTAGAGGTAAAGGGGAAAATTTGCCACTCACAATGTGGCGAGAGCCGCATTGTCGGACCGTGTGGGAGTTCCTTGATGCGGTTGCTATGTTCAACCGAATCAGTAGTTTACTTAAAGGAAAAGACTCCTAACTCACACTTGTGGGAAGCTAACTTGACATATATGGCTGACCACCAGACAGTTAAGACTCCAAGCGCTTTAATATAGTGGATAGGTAGTTGCTGGCATTCATCGACCTAGCCGTCGTTGAATTGCTGTCTAGACGAAGTAAATTTAAATTTATGGATGTCATACATATTTTTAGTAATTGACGAGGTGCGCCTACCCAATTTAGTAAATATATGACAAGTGTGCGGTTAGGATACGTAACCCGGTGGGTGTATGACACCGCGCTTAGTCCGCTCACGCTGTTAGGTAAGCTCTAGGAGCTATTTAAGACACTGGTCGCTAAACTGTTTCGAGGCTCAGTAGCCGTTTGTGGCACAGACATTTGTTCTTATGGTTTAGGGCGACCGAATGGGGTGGTGGCGGGAGAAATGACAAGCAAACCAAATAAGCTTTTAACAGAGTAGTATTAATATTTTTTAATTTATTTTTACTTCCTTATAAAGTAAAGGAAGTATTGTGATCGCGAAAAATTTCAATTTTCAGATTTCAACGGAAATATCCATTTTCACCATCCCTGGATCCATTTTGACTAGTTTCGGCGTGACGTCTGTATATATGTATAAACATACGGAACGGCGTTCGAAGGAATATAAAGGCGATCCGTGCTATTAGCACAGTATAAACGAGCGTACGTACGTACATACTGTGCATGTACGTTTGCACTGGGCATTCGTACATGTATGTATATGTACATACGTACATATAAACGTACGTACGTATGTATATCACATAATTCAAAAACGATTAGCCGTAGGATGTTGAAATTTTGGATTTAGGACTGTTGTAACATCTAGTTGTGCACCTACCCTTTTGATTGCAATCGACTGAACCAAAAGTGTCCAAAAAAGCCCAAAATCCAAAAAACATTTTCGATTTTGGACTTTTTTTAACTGTAGTAATAAGCCCTCAATGTGAGCTTTTCAACGATATATCATAAGTGGTCTTATTTTGATCCCAGAGTTATAGCCAAATGAAATTTTAATTAATCAAATATTTGGATCTTACAAGGGGAAAAAATCGGTTAGAATCAGACTTCACCTCATTTTTGCGTTTTTAATTTTTTTTTATTTAAATATACTGATTTATTTAATTAACCTCCGATTGTAAAAAAAGTTTTACGATAAATAATAATTCAATAATAACAATAAAAAAAATTGAAAAATATCAGAAATTATTAATGAAATAAAACTTCACGTAGTTTTCATTTTAAAAAAATGTCCATATGTAATTTAATAGGCCTACAAGGAAGTCATGTGGTGTCCACATCAAATTTTTTAATAAAATATTAATGTATTCATATTTTAATAAACTAACCGAGAAAAGTCATATTTTAATTTTACCTACGCGGCATGAAAGTCGATACTTGTTACTTTCTTTAATTATATTTTTCGTTCCGAATTCTCGACTTATAATGTCGGATATAAAATTTTATATTCTACAAAAGTAGAACTCCCTTCTGTCTGTATTAGATGTAAGGGTTTTAAAGAACATTAGGTACGATCTCTTGACATGGTAGATACCTTTAGATCGGTAGATTAAGAGATCTACAGATCTCTCGATCGGTTCGCTCAAATAAAATTTTGTGGCTCGAAAATCTCCAATACACTGATACACAAGAAAGGTTTTTTAATTTTTCTCTAAGTGTGATACCATTTCTTGAATTGCTTTTTTGCATACATTGTATTTTTTATAGAAAAATTAGTTTTAAATAAATTACGCTTCAAAAAAAAATTAAGTTTCTGTAAAATTTATAATTTTACATGGCCATACCTGTGTTAGAATGATTTCGCTGATGCTTTTCTTTTATAAATAGTCTCAGCCACATCCCGAATTAATCTCCAACTGCTAGCATGTTAGTATTGCACTTCCCTTTATAGCGACTTTCCATCACCGAAATGTCTTGATGGAAACGTTCACCGTGTTTGTCACTTACGTCTCCCAGGTTGTCCGAGTAAAAATCCAGATGTGAGTGGAGGAAATGTATTTTCAAAGGCATATTACATCCCGTAGCTCCGTGTGAAGCAAGAAATTGATTAACATCATGGTAATTGTCGGATTTTTGTTTCCCGAGAAAATGTTTTTAAATGAAGCGCAAGCTGCACTTTCTACATTACTTAACATTGAGTTAAATACATCATCTTTGACCTACTCTCTTATCTGAGGGCCAACAAATATTCCTTCTTTAATTTTTCCTTCAATTACATTCGGAAATTTCTGCCTGATGCACAAAAATCCGGGATTGTCCTTCTTTGCTTTTACAAAATTTCTCATTAGTCCTAGCTTGATATGGAGAGGAGGTAAAAATTTTTTTGGGGGGGGGGTTCAACTAAGGGCTCATGAATAATATTTTTCCTATTTGGAGTTAAGTTGTCACGTTTCTTCCACTCTTTGGTAACCCTAGCTCGGCTGTCCCAATCGCAAAGAACACACATGTACTTAGTATAGCCTAACCGCACGCCTAACAAAATAGCTATAACTTTCAAATCACCACATATGTTCCTCCTATGTTTTTTATAATTTATTTTTTCAAGAACGTCTTTCATCATATCGTATATTTCTTTCAAATTAATACCGTAAACCATAGGTGTCGGAAGGATATTTGTTACCGTTGTGTAGTAGAACCACATTTAAACTATACTTGGACGAATCTATGAAAAGACACCAGTCCTCAGGTTTATGAACTTGTCCTAGTGCAATATAAGCTCATCAATATTTGTGCAATAAACCAAATTATTTTCATCAATAAAGTACTGAGAAAGTTCTTTTTGTCGGCTTCAAAAGCCCGAAATTTTTGTATTTTTTTTAAAGTAAATTCCAACCTTGCAGTCTTGATCATAAAAGTTCAGCTTGATTTTTTGATAAATTTAAATTCCTAACCAAGTCGCTTAATTCACCTTGTGATATAAGACGTGAAATTTAATACAGCAGTAAAATAAGTACATTTTACTAATAAAATTGTTTGATTTATATGTTATATAGCTCCGATACGAGTAAATTTTTGTACGATAGTGTATTCTTTAATTTACTCGATGACGGTACAGTTTACAATTCGGTTATGAAAATGTGTGTGTTTGAAATTAATGCGGTAGATGAAACGACTTAGATCAGTTTATTTTTATTTAATAACGGTATTTTCAAAGGTTGCAAATAACACGGTTACTCTCAGGCTACCGTATTATAAGAAATTCCTTAACTTCTAGAAAAACAATTTTGACTGTTACCGTTCAAGATATAACATTTTAAGGACCTTTGACAATTAATACCTAACTCCTAGCTCCGTAACCGCTTTCAACTTAAAGCGTGCACGATGGAGCTGTTAATGTAACTAAAAAAAATAAGTTCATCGTTCAGAAATTAACATAATTATACAATTATGTCGCATTATTTCTTTTACCTATAATTATTAAACGAGTTATATCAGAACTTAAGTTATCGATTGAACGAAACGTAATGTTGGTTTGTTTGACGTGCAGGTACAGCACAAACTATTTACAATCTCTAGAGCCGCCAAATTTCTATATTGAAAACATCATCGTCGTATAGTTCTTTACTTTCTCCGGCTAAAAGTATACCGTCAATCCAGCCATCTCTTTCTGGGTCTTCGACTTTTCTATGTTGCATCGGAATCTACATCCTTGCTCTCTGAATTATGCCGTTCAAAATGTAAAAATTCAAAATTATGTAAAATATGATTCCAAAGATGAGTTTTGTTCCCAAAAAAAACCGAGCCCGAGCGCATAAATTTAAGTCATCTTACCTTTCCCGACTATTAAAATGTGACGGTATCATAAAACTGTTCGTGAAATACAAATATCACGGTGTCGACTCGATTTGACTTTTATGATTACCGTGTTTGTTAAGATATCTATCATCGCCGATTACATTCGGTTCTTATTCATATCTGATACGCACAAACTACTTTTCCGTCGATTTATGAATCGTATATTCCATAATACCTGCCAAGACTTCTGTTGGTCATTGGCGATTTTTCTTTTTTTGGGGTGGGGTCTTTCTGAGTGAAAAATGCTATATTTGTTGTAATAAAAAAAAAGTTATATCGCATTATAAATCTAAATTAAACTAATAAAATTGCCATCTGCTTTTGCTCGGCAAATTCCACGAATAGCTGAAACACACTACAGTAATTTAAACGCTACAAATAATTTAAATACTTACTACACAATTTAAATTCTTGAATATAAACGGACGGCCCTAAGAAATCGTAAAATATAAGATAGCAATATTTCATTATCCCCTGAAATAGTTCCTATATATATATATATATATATATATATATATATATATATATCACCTAGGTTAAAGTTGAGACGCGATACCTCGTAACAGATTCAATCCAAAAGGATGTGGTGCACTGTTGCCAGTTGCAGCAAGCATAGACGGGTGCATGTGTTGGCGTCATCAGATATCCGTGAGCGAGCCTAGTGTGCCCAATTCGTAAACGGCATATAATAACCTCCTCTCGACGGTTATTTCTGCACGAGGAGCTCAAGATCTTTAGAAGCGACACGATTAGTAAAAGTAGACTGTAAACAAGCTTCTTTTGACTTTTTATTATTTTTTTAGTAATTAACAAGAAAGGCCGCCAAGGAAGTTAATAACATGGAGCAACCTTATGGACTGGAGATAACTGTACATTTAGAGTTGACAAAATGCGCCGACTTCTGATGCCTAGCCGAGCAGTAGATCTCGGCTGTTACTGGTATCAAACAACATGCTGGTTGGAGAACACCGCATCAAAGGTCGGTTGAGTTGGTTGCGCTTGAATCTGAACCACATAGGAGCGTGTGTAATCTGCTTCCGTCTATTCCAAAGAGATGGCTCACCACTGTCCACCAGTAGATTTACTACGGGGCTTGAAGGAAACGCACCCGTGGCAAGACGGATGAATGAATGGACTGCATCCAACATCCTAAGAGCGGTAGTCCGTGCCGACAAATAAGCTACGCAGACAGTAAGCGCAACATGCACATACGATCAGCTCCCCAACAGGTATTAAATAAAAGCCTCAGAATGTCTAACATTTTTAGACATTTTACCTTCAGCTCCTTCAAATGTGTTACCCACAACAGTCGTTGGTCTAACCACATTCCTAGAAATCTATCCCTCGTGCATGCCTTAACTGGTTCACCGTGTAAATACAGCTGACGGTCAACATGTTCCCTCAACCGTGAAAAGCACTTTGTTTTTTCCGGGGACGATGTGAATCCAGTAGGATTTACAACACGACTCTAAGCGGGTTATTGTGTTTTGAAACAGCCTTTCACCTGTAGCTAACATTCTACATGTTACATAGAAAGAAAAATCATCTACAAATAAAGAACACATAACCGATTTTTGCACGCAGTTCGTTATAGCTGCAGAAGAAGCCCGAAGGAGAAGGCGGAGGGTACCGGGGCAGACAGGCCCGTCGCCGAACGCCTCGGGCCACCTGAGCGTCTGGGGTCGCCTTGGTGCGATGAAGCCATGGGCACTCTGTTCCTGGTGCTCGATGGCGTTCTCGTTGCTGCAGAGGTCAGTTGCCATTTGTTAAGTACTGGGCTAGTAAGTCCTGTGTTGTGAGTCTGTTTGTGTGAATATGGTGTGATTTTTTTTTCAAAAAGGAAAAAGGGAAGAAGAAGGGAAAAGAGAAATAAATTTCCTGTGTTCCGTGTGTTTTTTCCTTGTTGTGATTTACGAGTGATTTGTTACTTCTTGTGTTCGTGATATCCTTGGTGTTGCATTAGTTGTGTTGCGTGACTGTGTGTGCGGGCGTTTCCCTCCTTCTTAAAGTAATGCTGCAAAGCGATTCCCAGGAGGGGCGGAAACCCAGGGTGGAGATTTAGAAGGTAGTGCGCAGGAACACATACGCACTTAATATCTTCTTGGGGAACCTGTTAGCGAGTGCCTCTGACCAAGAATCTGGAAACACCGGATCAGAGAATATTCTATTTTAGATACACAAAGGAAGTCGTAGTGCACTGTCTGGTTGGTTTTATAACATACTGACCCTGATATTATCATTTTCGAAGGAAGTGTCACGAGACTTATAAGGCATACCTTAGCTCATTATAAGAAAAGAGTATGTTAAATTCATTCTGCAAGTCTCAAATCATCAACGGGACATTTTCTACCTGCAACTTATCTGACAAATTCAGAACAGTACGATAATGTAAGTGAAACTCCCCTGAACGACGACCTTCCCAATGTTTCTACCACATCAACTGTCGCGGTAACAAGGTCTCCGCCGTTTTGCAGTCCAATCGGCTGCGGTGAATGTACTGATCAACACATGGTTCGAACCTTTCTCCATACAGCAGGTGACGGTGTTGTCCGAGAAATGGATTCGACGTAATTCAGCCAAGATTTTCGTTTAGCAAACCTAAATACTCTACAGCAACAGCCAAATGCAAGAGCATTTCAATCGTCGGTTTTCGATTGACATTACGTAAAGCCCTACGCAATTTCTTACTGCGCGTCTGCAGTCGTCATCCCACCTAGGAACAGTAGGCGCCTTGGCTTTCCAGAAGTTAAAAGAATGAAGTCATTCGCGTTATCGAGAATCTGGTGTGTAAACCTGACAAGTTGGTGGATCGCGCTACCACTCTATTTATAATCGCTAAATGAATCCTTGTATCCGATCCACCACTTTCTGAATCACCATCTGCGTGGCTAATTCTGAGGCAAATCACTATTATCGACTGAGATTACAAACGGTCTATGATAGCTTCCAAAGAAATTTTTGAAAACACACCAGGTAATACGTGGGAGTAAGGTTGCTGAACAGAAGGATATATCGATGCACGAAAATGTACCAGATGACGATGACATAAACGTGTACCATCCACCGTTCAAAAGCAGAGATATAAGTTCTGCCTACGTCGATCAACTATATTGCCTCGGGGAAAACATAAAGATGAGCCCCAAGAATGGTGTTGGGCGCTGAAATCGCCAATTATTAGGCAAGGTGTAGGAAATGGGGAAAACAGACTGGTATCACTGATATCAGAACTTGGAAGAATATGTCAATTGTAAATATTCATTTTGAATGGCGCCAATATTTTCAATGGGACTACAAGGATGTTTGTCACTAGCGGAACAGAGATAGCTATAAGATTTCCCTCAGGAAAGCAGCCACACCTTCTCCTCTCTGCCCTCAGTTTGATAATCGTAGCCGCGAAAGGACACATCGTCCTGGGGACGGAGATGAGTCTCCTGCGGACACAGTACTAAAGGATTTTCTTCCTTTATTAGGATTTCAATATACTCAGGGCAAGAACGGAGACCGCAAACATTCCAATGAATAATATTTATAGTCATAAATACTCTTTTCCTGAAATATACAAAAACTACGCGCAGAATATTTGTTAAACACTGTCCTGTTTTTCTTTTTGCTGGTAATAATTTTTATGAAGTGCTGTGCTTCTTCAGACACTTCAACTGCCTCCATATTCTCGAAGAGACCACGAGATGGTGGTGGTGACTTGGAAGCCAGAGAGGCTGGAGATACCGTACCAGACGACGATTTTGTTTGTAGAGCCCTTCATTGGCATATTAGTAGTTTGCTGCGTTGTTGGTGCAACGGAAATTTATTGAAGTGTTTTTCGGTGAACCACTCTCGGCCTTTCCACCAAAAATTTCTTTCTTAATATCTGCACTCAACGATGCAGTAGCAGAAATGAGGGCTTTAACTTGGTCCGACAAAGCCTGGACTAACTTGGTTAGTTCCTTGTACGATGCGCACTCGTTTTCTTTCTGTACTTTGTTGATCAGAGCTTGTACAAAACTAACACTTGGTTGTACTGGATTGCTCATGTTGAAGAAATTTTTATATTTCCAACAAGCCACAGGAAAGGAAATTTTTGCTCAATACAAATTTTTCAATTACTGTGCATGCGCTATCAACATGTCCTGCACAGCTACAACGTGTACAAACTTGCTCCTTAGTGCAACCAATTCCGTTTTGACCAAAACTCTGACACTGAAAACAGCGTCTCGGGTTAGGTATGTATGGTCGAACACGGACAGTGAGGTAGCCAATTCATATTCTCTCAGGAACAGTTGGAAACGAAAAGATCTACAAGTAAGGACGTTGGCACATCAATACCATTTTCCTTCTTCGTGATGCTCTGCACAGAAGTGACAGACTGCGGTAACAGCTCTTCCAAGATCTCTTATAGTTCAATACCCGCTGTCTCACCAAACTGGAACTACCCGCCGTCTCACCCTTGCTGGAATTTATAGTTATGTTGCTCCACTACCATTTCGTCGTTCCCTATAGGCCTAAGGGCTAAGAGCTTCCGACTCTGTTCATCATTACCTACCTCTATTAACAAGGCACCACTCCTAAGTTTATTAATGGCCTTTGGAGTTACAAGTTGGTACAACACACTTGTTTATTGGGAACAGATAAGCCTTTGCCAAGGATTAACCTTCTTGGTTACATTTCACTACAAGGAAACTGATATTAAATAACTTGGCGCTTTCAGTTACATCTCTCGTTTACTTATCGCTCGATACAATTGACAACATTGGTCGAAGGTTTTTCAAGCTACCTGGTTTTTTATGTTTTACCTCCGAAAAATTTAATGGAACAGACATACAGTTCCCACGAGCATCGGCGATATAAGGGCCACTCCAACAGAGCGCACGCGTACTGGAGCTAGAGCTAAATATATCCTAGATGACATCGTTCAAGACTCACTACGTAGAGCCTATCGGCACGATAGTTTCCATTTGGGTTAGGGTTTGCGTTTCGTAATGTGCCGCAACACCACCGTAAGTGTAAGTGTAAGAAAAAATAGTGTACGATGTTGTTGTGTAATTGTGTAAGGGTATATGTTGTAATTTGTGTAATGTATGTTATTGTGTAAAGTGTTCTGCAGCTCTGTATGCAGTGGGAAGAAATGTTGCAGAGGTTAGGGCTGCGGGAATGCTAATTCCCAAAATCTTAGACTCCCCGACGGAGTCTTATTCTAAGATCATCGGCGAAGAGCGGGTAAAAACTTAAATGTCTCTCCCAGTGGACACCCATACTATGGTATTTATTAGTTTCAGAGAACAAACTTGAAAAGCTCGTAAATAGTAGAAGCGACAATCGGTGATTCTTACCCGCTTCTTTACTGACTAAAAGGTTTGAGAACATGTTTTACTCAGATTAACACTTCATTTTATCTCTTCGCATAACTTTTTTATAGCATTTCACGAAGTTAAAACTTTGTAGTTTGAATATTCGTTACCCTTACGTTTATTTTTTAAATGGTACTAATGTATATTTTGTAACCACCGGTAAAATAGTGATTAGAATTTCTACCGCTACCGTTGAACAACTCTATGGACTCTACAGATATGCCCTTGTGATCTAAGCTTCATAAACCTAAGTGCAAACAGCACTACTTAAAGTATTATTTTTTGTTAGCTCGCTAAATTTGCTTCCGATAAAATGTAATCGACTTAATTGATTTTCAGAGTAGTATTCTAATATATTATCGTAATTTACCTTACATTCATTCGTTCGAACATATAGGCTCAGTCCTCACTTTTTCATTTTCATTCGCCTCGATCGTTGGTAAAACATTCAGTTGTTTTTTTTACACATCTACGACTGTACTTTCTGCCGTCTAAAGAGTATTTACTGTCGGCCATTTAGTAACTTCATCTACCACTTTTACGATATCGTCATCCTAACGATGTCTGTAATATGATAATCCAATTTCCCTAACGCTTCAGAAGCTTTTTCATCGGAACAGACTTTTAGGTACTGGATTTACTGACTCGGGAGCTAATCGTAATTTATAAAAGAATTAAGTACTTTTGTATTAGTTTTAGGTTGTATCCAACATTCCAAGAGATTTGTAAATAATCTAGAATTTATCTTTTTTAGGCTACATCCAAGCTTTTTTTGGAATAAATGTGAAGTTGTGCTCGAATCAAGTGATGCGCTTTAAGTCGGCGCTTCATAAGTGATAGTCACTCTAAGCTACGCGCTTACGAATTCAAAACATTTATTTGCCAAATTTAGTTCTATTTTGTTTTTAATAATAAAGGCTGGCTTTTTATAGACTATTAATTAATTTTTTCACAACTAAATTCTCTGCAAGTTTTCAAAATAAAATTTACACATTTGTTAGTCATTTAACAAAATGTTTGTACTTCAGACCTAAAAAACGTGTTTTTCACGAATTTCTCCGTTTTACGTTGAATATCGTGAAAACTACAGAGGATAGTTCTGGTTTATTCGATTTGAGCTGTTTTATTGGATTTTTCAGGTCAAAATATGTAAGAAACCATCAAGTTTACACCTTATATAACTTTAAAATTTTCAGTACGATTTTATTTCACCCGGGAAACTGAAATCAGGCCGAAACTTTTCGCTAGCTGTAACTCGTTAATAAAGCGTTTTCGGACATATGTTTATGTGAACATTTTTCTTATTTCAAGCTCTAGTATCAGTTCCCAAATTACTTCCCTTTCCTCCTGAATCATTCTGTATATAAGGAAACCCGAATTTAAGTAAATGGTATACTCCTCGTACTCAAAACGTAAAGAAAATTCATTTTCATTTCCCACTCCCACTATTACTTTTTCTTCGAAAACTATGTAAAAAACATTTGGGAGTTTATTACCTGAGGACAGAGTATTTTCAATTTTTATTAAAACGTTCAAATAAATAACTAAACATCTTCAGTTTCATATTTTAACAAGGACATATTTTAACAAATACTTTTAAAAATCGCATAATTGAAATTACGAAGCACAAAAAATTTCTTCTCAATTAAAATTTGTTAAATAAAAACACAGGTTTCAGTTAAGTATGATTTTTTTTTAGGTAAAATCTTAACAGCTCAAAATATTATTTTCTTTATTATCAATCAGATCTGTAAAAACGTGTTAATGGCCGACCGCCGAGTTTGAATCTCTTCACTCCATAAATTTGTAGCTATTACATTTATTCCTAATGTGTACTTGCAATCTTTTCAGTTGACGAACAATAAGCGACCCCTAACGATGCCCGATGAGTTGAGGATAATATGAAAGACATCTAATGAGGTGTGGTCTTGTATAGACTCAGGCCGACCGTTCCCGAGTCGTGCGATCGACTGAACCCCGACCACCAAAGTACATCGTCTAGTATTCAAATCCGTATAAAAGTACAAACCTTTACTGGGTTTTGAACCTCAGAACTTTCGAATTCGAAAATCAGCTGTTAAACAAGCGATTTGCGACGACGAGTTTACCGCTAAACCAGCCCTAATTAGGGACCTCTAATTAGGTGGGCTAATAAATAATATTGTAGCAAATAATAAGATTACTGTTTCAAGAACTAAGAATACACGTATATGTTAAAACACCGTTAAAAATTATTACGATAAGCATTATAATGAAAGGATGCCTCAAAATTAACATCACCCGCTCCTTTCAGAAAACAAAACTATACACCCTATCGTTTACCTTTGAACCAATCTACAGCAATACAAAAAAGAAAGTTATATTACAACAGCTGCTATATGGCGCAGATGCGTTCATCTGCTACGGACGATGAATGAGATTTTTTGTAAGCAGCACTACGTAACGAAGTTTCACATTCATTAAAGCTAAGAAGTAAAAAAGTAAAAAAGTGTTATTTCTAAGCAGAAGATTTTTTAAGATAAAAGGAAAGAAATAAAAATTACATTCTGAAAGAAAAAAGCTGGCAAATGTCGCACGACTTCCCCGGCTTTACCCTTGACAGATTTTTAATTCAAATTCGCTAAATTCTGTTTTCGGACTAAGGGGGGGGGGGGGTCTTGAAACTTTAAGATTTGCAATACCCAAAATTTTGGCCGATCGCTCTACTTTCACTTTACAGTTATGCTGCTGCTGCTGCTGCAATAGAGCTGTGAAGAAAATAAAATGATGATTTATATGTTTTATTGTATATTTATGTAATATATATATATATATATATATATATATATATATATATATATAAATATAAAACAATATTATTAATTGTATCAATTAAAAATAATAATAATAATAATAACAATGGTTACTTCACAAACTAAGAGATCAATGAAAATTAAACCTAATTCTTGATGACTAAACAATCATGCTTTTTCTTTATCTCAGATAAAGAGAAATATAATGGTAAGAAAAAACTACCACGAGATATTTTACAGAACAGCATAGCACCGAGCTACATGCACAACCCAAGGTAATGTTCTTTTCTCAACCGTCTATCTGCAATAACGATCCCCTTGATTTCATAATAACATTTAACAGTCAGTAGAAGAGAGGCTAATTAATTAAAATAGAAAAAAAAATCATTTAAATGTTTAAGTTCTAAAGCTTTGAACATTAAAAATTTAATAAACAAATATCGGACGGTTGTAATGCGCTTTCAACAATCTTCAATTTTTTTTAATGAAATACAAATAGAAATGAAGCGGCTTGAATATAAAGAAATAGCAGAAAAATTAAGCTTCTTGAGAAATAGAATTTCCGAAAGTTTGAACTCATCAATATTTTTTTACGTGATGTACACGCCAGTTTAAA
Source organism: Lycorma delicatula (assembly GCF_047948215.1). Lineage (NCBI taxonomy): Eukaryota > Metazoa > Arthropoda > Insecta > Hemiptera > Fulgoridae > Lycorma > Lycorma delicatula. The sequence continues at coordinate 209,817,171 of NC_134456.1, forward strand.
AATAGTTAATATCATTATTCCCGCAGATTCAAAAGCAACAGCTCAAAATATAAAGATCGATCGCAATTTTCAGTTATATAGTAAATTTTAACGGTTTACAAGACTAATATTGCTCACAAAACAGTACAAAGATAATGAAATAATAACATGTAAGCAGTAAAAAAATAATACATAAATGTAATAATTACATTACTACAAAATACATGTAATAATAATATTACATCGTTAATATAATAAATAATAACGTAACTAAAAATACATGTATCAAAATAAATGCATTTATTTACTTGTACGTAAATATAGTTTTACTTTACATCTCATTTAATACTGGCATTATGAAATGCAAATTTATTATTTCTCGATCGCATCTGTTCTTTGACAGTATGTCAAACCCTGAGAACAGTATAATGTCTAATGCATATTATCGTTCCATGAGATTATAGAGACTGCTTATCTTTACCCGTTTTTAACTATTGAAAGTGTATTTTTTCTTTAGATAAGACTAAAATCAGAAGCCACATTCGATAAAAATATATTGTATGCTGGTACAACAAACTTTTTAAATTAAATTTTATATATATTTAATATTTTCACAACAATAATGAGAAGATATATTGCGCCTTAAGGAGACATTTAATAAAAAATGTAAGAAAAACATAGATTTAAATAAATTGCAAATATTCTGCAAAAAACGTTTTTATTCCGATGTTCCCGAGTCCAAAAAATTTATTTTTGTCAGACAGACCTTTGTACGTATGTTATATAGGACAAAGATGTTCAAATCTTTAACGGTGTACTTTAGCAAAACATTTTTCCTACAATAGTTGAAGTTTTCTTTTATCAAGATCGCCAACGACCGAACGTTTTATTTAATATTCACCCCTTGTTCGAAAACAACTAAACATTTTTCTTTTTTCAGTTACATCTCGCGTCAGGAAATGAGTTAATGAGATTTGCATCTATTTTCTATATCGATAGGCCTACAAACCGCTATAAACATTATATACCCGTCCCAATCCGACGGTCTGAGATTAAAAATATTTGTCAATTTTTAGAAATTTTCTTAAAATTTATCCCGCCAGTTACACGTAATCGTAATTTTTTAAAGCCCTTACTTTTTAATATTTCTTGAAAAAAATTTTCATCTGTTCCTAAAAAATTACAACTTTCTTTGTTCAGAACTACGACTGTATCTTTTTATTTTTTTAAATTTATTATTACCGCTTAAGGAGTATCTTCTTAAAAATTAATTTTATCCGAACGCTTCCCCTCGAGAAGAGGGGCCCACAAAATTAAAAAAAATTTGTAATTTCAAATTGTTCACGCTCAAAACGTATTTTTTAAACAACAGCAACTAAAATAACTTCATACTCCTCCCGGACGGGGAGCTCCCAAATTTAAATGATTTTTTTTTTTTTAACTTTTGGTGCAGCTAGAAAATTTTTTTCAATAATGAATCGCCAGGTTTTTTTTAATTTACTTTTTCAGAAAAAAATTTTCACGTATTAAATAATATGGAAGAAATAGGTTCTGCAAATATTTAAGACGTAGTAACAATGTTAAACCCACAGAAGAAAATAACGAGTTCGGCAAGTTTGTAAAGGTATTTTTATATTTTCAACAAATTATAAACGTCTTTAAATATAAGACTGAAAACAAAGGTACAGAAAATCAGAAGTCGCTGTATCAACTCGTAACAAACTAATCTACGTTCGGTACAGAATTTTCTATCAGAAACATTCCGATAACAATTCTGTTAACTAAAATGAAATTTTATCGTTTAAAATAACAACAAAAAAAATAGCTTCATATACATAACGTACACAATCATTAAACAAAATTAATGAATCAAAAATCGGTATTTGCTACTTCCAATAGTACAAGCAATTGTCATTAAAAATAGGCTGTATTTGAAAATCCTTACCTACCGATTGATCTTTTGTCCATGCGTTAGGGGTGATGAGGGAAGCTTAATTCAAGATTTTTAACATCCCCCTCCCATAGATTTAAAAAAAAACGTTGTAAACGAGTAGATCGGTTTCGAACACGAGCCCAATTCACAACATTTTCACACTTTCACAAGCTACAGGTCTAAAACGTTAAGTCGTACAAGAAAATTGTATAAATAAAAGTTGTCTGTATTTTTGAGATTAACAACTTTTCCAAATGCAATACAAAAGAAAAACAATTTTTTCCGGTGAAAAAACCGAAAAAACACGTTTTTTACAACTTCAGCGCCACCTAGTATTTCAATTTCAAATTATAGAGAATGTCCTCTACATTTTTTGTTTGTAAAACCTTTCTCTAAAATGCATAGATTCAGAGAAAACCGGATTTCAAAAACGTTTTTCAAAAATCTATGGGAGGGGGATGTTAAAAATCTGGAGTTAAGCTTCCCTCATCACCCCTAACATATGGAAAAAAACATCAATCGGCAGGTAAGGATTTTCAAATAAAAATACAAATTGACTGTACTATAAAAGATGCAGTAATAAACTATTTATATTATTATGCAAGCGTTGACTAATTATAAGTAGAATGAATTAACAGTAAAATTCCAAGAACTAAATGCTAATTCATGAAAATCCACTGCAATAACATGTAACATCCTAACAATTTTACACATTAAATTCTGAAAGACAAGTAATAAATTAAACGTGTATCTTGCGATATACAGTATATCCACTTATTAGAAATAAAATTAATTTTTATTAATTAATCTTTAAACTACTTATTTATTATCTTTTGTAATAAAAATTATTGTAAAAACGTTTTACGTTGCAAATCTCAAGGGTGTTTGAACTGCATAATGCGATAAACAAATAATAACGTGCATTTTATTGAATATAAGAAAATTCTGCTAAAGCAGAATTTTTTTTGGAAAAAGCAAAAAATTACAATTTTTCATTTTTCCTAATTCAGTCTTACATTTATGTTTAGAGACGTGGAACCTTTATACAACATGCAGATCAATAAATACAAACAAAAAATGAGCTGCAAATATTTTTTTATTTATTGGCACCGGTGATTATACCAGGTCTTGAAAGATCTTAATTGTTTAAAATAATTTTAATATGCGTGCAATTCAAGTCGTGTTTGTACATTCTCAATGTTACTTTTATGCAGTTTTGTGTGCTTGTATATATTAAATAGGTCATAACAGTGTGAAGTTTGGACCCTTTTTCTTCATAGAAGATTTTTATTTGTCATAGGAAGACATATTTTTACGGTGTTGTTTATACACATTTGCGACTCGTTTCAAGGAGGTGATCTACTGAAGTGGATTCGACTGTGGCAATAAAACGCCTTTGAAGGTACAGAGTCAAAACGTAAAAAGTAACAATTTCTATAATTTGACAAACAGAAGAAACGAACAAACCATATACGGATAAAATTGTTTACTTTGAGAATAATTAATATCCAAAAAAAAGATAGATTTAAACAATTCCAGGCAGTAAAATATTTGTAAAGTTAACAAGCACACAAAAAACTTGGAACATTAATAAACACCTAACAATTTTATTTCTGCTATGCACGGTCACAGTAGAGCTACTTACATATCTTAATTAAATTTCCGTATTACAGCGATCCTGATCGGATGCATTGAAAGGCTGCAGCTCAGGTTATGTTTGACTGTTGCTTTTTGTTTATAGCTTTATTATGCACTACATGCTTTATGAATTACTTGTACCGTACATATTGTAGTGAAAGGCTGCATACTTTTTGTCAAATGCAAAACAATAGCGATCAAATTTATACCCTCCCCCACCAGGTACATCAGAGTTTGTTGATTTATTTGTCTGATAATGTGTCTCTTACTTTATCTGTGGTTCTGTACAAAATGTTTTAATCTGCTTTTATTCATACGTAAGATAAATTTAGTCGATTTAAGAATTTATTGTTCTTTTGATCTAAATCTTATCGTCAGGATTCTGATTTATCAATTTGCTTAAGGTGAATATTTTACTGGTTAGTAGTTTATTCTGGAACTCGTTTTGTGAAAATCGTTTAAAGATACAGCTCTTAACAAGCTACGCGTACGGGGAAGAATAGAAGAATTATTTACGAGTGTGGCAAATGATATAAGTTTCTGTGGATTTTGAATACGTATCTGTGTTCATGACTTGCGTATCGTAAGATCCAAAAAGTTTATGCTTTCGTCCATTTCGTATTCGGCAGCGAAAGTTATTTACATTTTGTAAATTTTGTCGGTTAGTTAATCTGGTATATCGTCAAAGAGTTTTCATCGAACAAATGATTACAGTATCTACATATCTACAATAGACTATTTTGTGGAAACGTGTGTCACTCTTGTTACCTTTTCAATATGCTGTAAGAATATTTCAGATAATACGCCCGATACGTGACCGTAGGTACTCCATTAGATCGAGTATAAAGTTTATTACCGAAGATGAAGTAAACTTATTTTGTAATTACGCCGAAGATATTATTTCAACGACTAGCAGCCGGCCATGTTGTTCGGTACGAGATATTTTTGAGTCAAAAGAGGCAAATGAATGCATCTTGTGATTTAACACATTTAACTGCCATGCCGACCCGATCGGATCGACATATCCAGCTAGCTAGGATAAAACATTTACCGTCATTTACATGTGAATGTTTTTTGTAAAGATCTTGTTAAGTCTTTGCAAAGATACGGCTTCTAAGGGCATTTTTCACAGAAGGTTGTGACTTTTTTCAAGTTTTTGGCTGCCTTAAGACCTTCTGTACTTACAGCTCTTTGGTTACAAACTTTGCAGTTCTTCCTTGCTTGCCTTTTAGTTTATCCATCACCGATGAGGTTTGCCGATTCAGCAAGGTAGTGGTGACCAGATTCTCGTACAGAATCCGCAACTTCTGCTTGTAAGGCTAGAAGTGAATAAACTATTTTTTCCCTCAATGTGTTAATAGAATAAATATATTTCCTTCTATCATGAGCAGTATCGCCTTCAGCTACCTTATATGCCTGCCGAGCAATTACTACTGCTGTTCCAAGGAGCAGTTCCTCAGTTCCCTTGTGGTACCAAAGCATTTCCTTCCTGACTGGCGCACTGTCTTTCTTTTTCCTGTTTAGCCTCAGATAATACTTCAGAGGATGAATGAGGATGATATGTATGAGTGTAAATGAAGTGTAGAGTCTTGTACAGTCTCAGTTCGACTGTTGCTGAGATGTGTGGTTAATTGAAACCCAACCACCAAAGAACACGGTATCCACGATCAAGTATTAAAATCCGTGTAAAAATAACTGATTTTACTAGGACTTGAACGCTGGAACTCTCGACTTCCAAATCAGCTGATTTGGGAAGACGCGTTCACCACTAGACCAACCCGTTGGGATGACTAGAGTACTGTAGGAAGACATTCAATCAGATAAATCGATTCCCAATTCGGCTTTGTTAAACTCATTCACTACTAAATTTTTTAGTATAGAATCACCGTGTCTTGCCTTTTTTCTAGTGTCCACAAAATCTACAGGATGTTCAGTAGACATGAGTTTTACTTCTATCTCATCGAACCATTTTGTACCCATTAGGGTATTCCAAACAGTTCATTTCTCCTGGCTTTACGGACGACCTGGAGGAATGGTCTTTTTATGGGGTAGCCGTGCACGGCTGCTGGTTACTGTACAAGATGGTATTTCAAGCCAAAAGCATGTTAGCTACATCTGAAGATGTGTAAAAATTGTGATTATACAGAACATGGTCCTTATCTAACTAGTCAACAGTTAGATCCATTACAACTGACGTCTCTAACATCCAACCTTCATCAGTGTCTGTTCCCTTCCCCAAAAACACTTTTACTTTCAAAGTATAACCAGTGGTGTCACAGATCTTGGAAGATCTTTAATATACTGTATTAATGGGGTTTCTGTGGGAGATATTGGTTGGAGAGTAGACAAACTCTGAAGGGAATCATGCTCTCATCTACAACCAGATCCTTACCTGGCGTTTTCTTTCTCTGGTTGAGATGGAAAATAAGTGGCAAAATCTTAGCCAAACAGCCATCTTGATCAACGTTTTTGTTGTTATTGTGCCAGAACCGTAATAGCAACTGAAATTTATTCCTGCTCGTTACTTGGGGCGCCACTATATTTCTGTATAAAATGTTTTTTGACCAATAATCACTCAAGCTAGGCATTTGGGACTAAGCCCATGAGCAAAATAAGGCATAGAAAATCTTTAATTTTTTTCGACATTTGTTATTTTCTAAGTCTGCTACGCGGTTTAATTTGATTTTTTCCAATACTTTGTTTGCATTTCTATTTGTTTCATCAACCATTAGCTGAAGTATGTCAACATCAAGGTAGGCATAAAAGTAAACCCACCGGGTTGGTCTAGTGGTTAACGCGTCTTCCCAAATCAGCTGATTTGGAAGTCGAGAGTTACAGCGTGCAAGTCCTAGTAAAGCCAGTTATTTTTACACGGATTTGAATACTAGATCGTGGATACCGGTGTTCTTTGGTGGTTGGGTTTCAATTAACCACACATCTCAGGAATGGTCGAACTGAGAATGTACAAGACTACACTCATTACATATCATCCTCATTCATCCTCTGAAGAATTATCTAAACTGTAGTTACCTGAGGCTAAACAGGGAAAAAAAGAAAGAAAGGCATAAAAGTAATCTATTAGTTTGCTGAACTTGGCAAATTAAAATTAAGTGATGAATTACCATTAAAAGCAATATTCTTTTGATTGCCCTTAAAAAATTTGTCAATTTTCATCATCATTTTCATTCTTGCCTTCTTGGCTTTATTCAGTTTCTTGTATCTTTCACTTAAATTAATATGTACATCATTATTTTCTACATCATCCATTACACACTGTAATTCAAATCTTCATTCACACTTGTATTTTCAGTCCCGGCATTCTCAATCGCATTCACAATTTCATACATGTCTTCTCTGTTCACCTCCATATTATGAGCAAAAATACCTTCATAATCACCGGCTGACAATTATGCATTACTAGAAGCAAAATCAGGATCATTGTCAGTATAGTCAGCATCGCTGTCAATGTTGCTGCCCACCCGTCACTCACACTTGCATTCCATCGATCAGATTCACTAGGCATGGGTAATTCTAAAAACCTTTGTAGTTCACTATCATCTAGGTTGTCATCACTCATTGTTAAACGAACACAAAACTCAGTAAGGAGAATTAGAAACAAGTGTGAGTGTAACACTACACACTGTACAGACTGCTTGGCAACAGCTGTGGTGAGAAACAGTTGCAATAATGACCATGTAACGCAACCGACGCGTGTAAAAGTGTCGGAGAAAGGAAGTAAATGCATGAAAACAGGTGAAACAATTAAGTATACAAGTCGATTAATCGGGCCGATGGCAAATATTACAATGCAAATATTGTTGAAAAATATTTTTGCTGATCCGATCGGTCCAAAATTATTCCCACCCTTATTTTGATTCTTTTTTTATAAATCATCTTAATTAACTGTTACAAACTCACCTAAAACAAAATCGCACAAAAACAATGTTGGCAAAAATCTGTTAATGTGATAAACGAATTTCAATCGCTAAAATTATACTGTTTTATGCTTTGAAAAATAAAAAAGAACCATATGCAAACAACATTTACAACAAATTGTTTAGAAATAAGTAAGATAAAGATAATGATAACAGACGGGACTAATGAGAAAATAATATTAACATACCAAAGGGCTGTAACATATAAAAAATTGAAGAACATTTATATTTCCTAAATATCAATATTCTTATAACAAAGATGGATGAAGTAAAGTAGTGATCGACAGAAGACTGACATAAACAAGATCTTTAGTCCAGAAAATAAGTTTGCCAGCATCAAACATGGACCGCAAAGATATTCATAAAAATACTTCCACATTGTATACTGCTTGGTAGTATAACAGAACTTTCTACTTTTCCTACTGGAAATGCCAGAGAGAAAAACGAATTGAAAAAGTCGGTTTGAAAATTAAGGATTGTGGAAAAAGTACAAAAAAGTCTTTTATAGGAAGGAGAAATTTGCAGCAGAAACTTGGACACAAATTAAGTGGGTCATATATTAAGTTACCAAAGTTTAACTAATTTGATAATAGAGGGATTTTTAAAGAGTAAAAATTGCAGAAAAGGTAACAATTGCAATATATCATGTAAAAAACTGATGAAGCAGGAAAAGAGTCTGACCTAACTGATCTGGAAATGAATATCTGAGTTTAATTTTCAATTCAGCAAACTAATTTTTGAGCTATTAATTCCAGAAATTTTGGAGACCAAATGTAAATGAAGTAAATTCATATAAGAGGCAAAATGATTTAACATATTACCTAATATGTATTTAGACAACATTTAATTACATATAAAGTACTAAGGTAATATGTGTATACATATTAAAATCCTTAGATTATTAAACTCAAGGCTTCTGATACTTATGACTCAAAAATTATTTTTTCAACACTTACCCTAAGGGAAAAGAGATGAGTCATCTACTACACCGATTCTGCTTTTTCAAGGGATTATAGCCTTTAGGATCACTGTACAAACACATTTTACAATACTAAGTTAGTCATAGAAATTTTATTAAAAAAAAACAATATCATGAAATCAGCCGACGGTAAGCGATTTACCAATAAAAGCTACGAATTGTAATGACCACAATATTAAAACACTAAATTTAATTAGAAATAATCAGGAGAAACATAAAATTCTTTAAATTTTCAATAACGGAGAGAAAAGTGAACTGTAAGTTTGTCAGTGAATTTTTAAAAAATAATGATTAAATCTTTTCCTAAAAAAGCTTGAATTTTCTACATTGTATTGAGCACATATTTGTACATAAATATATGCTCGATTAAATTTTCAATAATGCCTTCTTAACTGTGAATTATTTTGTAGTTACCTTTTACGCTTAATATCTTCTACTTTTTAAACTTTATAATGTTTAATTAATTATAATAATCTTAATTAATTTTATATATTTATTTATAATAATTGATATCGACTTTATACATCCATCTTCTGCCTTATAATTTATTTTACAAAATTCTAAAGTGATCTGTATAATGAATTAATGAGATCTATTTACTTATTTAACATATAACAAAGCAGAAGAAAAAAGAATATACTGAAAAACGATTAACAAATTCACAATTAAATTAGGTAATAATTTTGATAGCATAAAGAATAATAACTTAAAAAGATAAGACATACAAAACAAACAGTAAACCACATGTAAACCACACTGAAGAAATTATATATACATCACAAAAAAGACATCCCTAACTCTATAGAATAAAATCTCAAAATACTTTTAAAACTAAAGTATATTAAAATGAATAAAAAAAATTATCAAAGTAATCTTCAGTAACATACTTTGGACGTTATAGTTTCCTGATTGTTCAGGAATCCATATCAAAACACAACTATAAGAAAAAGTTAGACTAGCAGTATAGTAACATGGCTAAAGAATATGCTGTAAAAAGACTTGAAAAATCTGCTGCATAACAAAAAAGAATCAAGTTCTTTTCAAAATAGTGCACAATATTCTAAAAATTATGATTATTATTTTTCTGAAGGAAAAGTATTAATCTATAAAAAAAATCCATAAATTTAAAGAAATACAACTTGTAACTTTATTAAACTTTATGAACAACAATATTAACATACAAAAAAAAAGTTTAGCCCTCAGTCAATATTTTTTTTTTTTGAATCCATGATGTAGATCAGGGCTTCTTAAACTTTTTTATATAGCGACCCCCTTCAAGCTTAGGAAATTTTAAACGACCCCCTCCTCCATATAATGAAATATATATTAACCGTAGATGTAGATGTAATATCGCACTATTTTACAATGTAAATAAAATAAGGATTAAAGAATACGTACCCATTCATTTCACATATATATAATTGGAAACGTTGACGGGATATCGGTCGTAATAAAACACAATAAATAGAATGACATAAAACTATATATATATTTATTCAATAGAAAAAATAAACTTTTGTAACAATTTTTTTATAAGAAAACATATTATTAACATCAAACAATATTAATGTGACGGATGTGATTGTTTATTTTTACACAAATAATTAAATCTAGGCTCAATTTGTGTTAGTGCAGATCGTAATAAATTTTCAACGTTTATTAAAGTTGAACGGTATTTTGATTTTATGTAAGTTAATGTGGAAAAGGCTGATTCACATAAATATGTTGTACAAAATGGCAGTAATTTGTTCATTGCCATTTCCGTTAGTAGGGGATATTCTGATTTGATTTCTATCCAAAATTCATGCACAGGCACTTGAGAAAATCTAAGTCGCAAGGTAGTATCACTTGTTAATTCGGCAAATTCTTCTTGTGCTTTTAAGTTTAAAAAATTAATTTCTTCCATTTCAATTGAAAATGGATTGCAAATCCATTGTTGTGTATCGATATCATTGGGAAAATACCTATGCATGTAAACTTCCATATCCTTCAAATGATTAACTATAATTTTTGTTATAGGAGTATCTTTTTTTGAAATATTGTTACTAATTATATACTCGTCAGTAAATGGAAACATTTCGAGCGATCCACTTTCCACTCTGTTCTTCCATATAAGAATTTTTTTAACAAAGGCCTCAAGTTTATTTTTTAACATAAACATATTAACGCAGACTCCCTGCATTGATAAATTCATATCATTGATTTTATCAAAAATATCTGCCAAATAGCATAGCTTGAGAAGCCATAAATTATCTTGAAAATAATCGGCCAAATTAGAATTTTGCTCTGTTAGAAATATAAGAACTTCATCTTTTAAAGTTAATAATCGTTTCAAACTTCGACCTTTTGATAGCCACCTAACTTCAGCATGTAACAATAAACTTGTATAATCCGAATCCATATCGATGCACAAATTTTTAAACAATCGACTATTAAGTGCTCGACTTTTAATAAAGTTAATGATTTTGACTGCATCAAAAAACACAGTGTTTAATTCTGGTGCAATTTTTTTAACAACAAGTGCCTCTCAGTGAATCATACAATGTGTAAATGTAATATGATCATTTCCAGCTTTAACAAATGCTGTAAAACCAAGATCTTGTCCGGTCATTGCTGCAGCACCGTCCGTGCACACACCAACACAATTTTTCCAATTTAATCCTTCTTTTTCAAAAAACTCATTTACTTTTTTATATATATCTTTTCCACGAGTATGACCTTCCAGAGGACGACAAAACAGTATATCTTCATGAATGCTTCCTCATAAATATATCTTACAAAAAGTAACAACTGTGCCATTTTTGAAATGTCTGTCGACTCGTCCAGTTGTATTGCAAACTTTGAGCTGTCTTTAAGCCTCATAAGAAGCTGTTGAAATTGATCATTGCTAATGTCTGAAATTCTTTTGGACACAGTGTCATTTGATAATGGAATTTTACTAATTTCAGCAGCATACTGTTTTCCATGAACAATTTCAGACATTCTTATAGCTGCAGGTAGTAAAAGTTGCTCTCCAATAGTAAAAGGCTTTTTCGTTTTTGCTATCAAATACGAAACTTCATACGATGCCAATAGATATTTATCATTCAAAGTAACATACTTCTCCAAAGTGTTCTTTTCTTTATTTGATGTTTGCAAAAGACGCTCAAAATATTCTATTGGCTTTTTTGATAACGTTGCATGTTTAGTATTCAAATGTCGTTGCAGTTTTGACGGTTTCATGCTTTCTGCAGCCAAAACTTCTTTGCAAATTAAGCACACTGGTTGTTCTTCATTGTTGTGAGAAGAGCATGTGAAGCCATACTGCAAATATGATTCGTCATATTTTCTTTTTTTTGTTTTGCTAGAAGTCGGATTTGAAGCACTGCAACTTGGTTGTGACGGCGTGGCAGACTTATTAGTTGGAATTTTAATTAGCCATTTATCCATGATGGTTAAATAATAATAAATAATTAAACAAAATGTAGTTGAACTTTAACGTAATAATTAAAAACACCAACTGAAAATTACACAGTAAATACACACATGTCACTACGAAGACAAAGCTGAGTCCAAACTGAAGTACAAACAGAAAAATAACTACACTCGAATCTTTACCAGTGCAATGACAACAAATTACGATCAGATCAACCCCGACGCATGGCGTGTTCAAAGTGTGCAGCGCACAAAGGCACCGTATCACAAAGACGCCGAAAAAGAAGCTTTCATTTAATTTTTTTTTATTATTCTTTTATAAAAATAATATGCCGATTCGCCTAGCCTAGCTTGATTATGCTTCCGTATTGTATGTGTAAGCTGTAAGACGACGCGGCGTCTGGGTACTTATAATCACTAAGTTATCTTGCAAACACTGACGCCGGCGGCCAGACATCAATGTCGAACGTTCAGTTGAAAATCGAGGAGCGCGTTGTATTTATTATTTTAAATGCTACTTCCATATTTTCATTTATAGGCCCTACATAACAGTTTTGCATTGCCACTTTTTTTCAAAAAATAGTTATAATAAAACTACAATAGTATTTTGTATGATTTTTATTTGTATTTATATTTGTACGTAGTGTGTATACTAATTTAAAAATTTTATTTATAATGATTGAAAAGTATCAGATCTTTGCGACCCCCTTTCAGTAGTCTCGCGACCCCCCTGGGGGTCGCGACCCACAGTTTAAGAAGCCCTGATGTAGATGATAATTTAAAAAATTAACCAAATTTATACAAACTGAACCAAATTTATTTTACTGTAATTTTTTTTAAATCTACACTGTAACACTTTTGGGTGCTACCTTGGAATGCAGTCTATCGTCCAACATAACTTAACACTTGCTATGTTCACTAACCTTGTCTTGTTCCTTGCTAACTTTAAGTTATAATGCTTTGTGTAATAATTTGTATATTTAAGGCACTCTTTAATGATATAAAGATGAGGTTAGCAGGCAAAATGAGGGTTAGTCATGTGATATTGGATGGTAAACGATCACATACTAAAGTAGAACCAACTTTTGATTGCTTCTGCAGCTATGTTTAGTTAATAGCACTGTTGTTTTTACTCTGGTATCAGCTGACAATATGACTGGCATTTTTTTGAATTAGTAATTATGAAAAATAAAGGGTTTTTTTTTAAATTGGAATTGTTAATTAGTTTATAGATATATAATATTGCATACAAATCATAATGTTCAATAGTATTAAGTTTTGATCCTTTTTTGAGTACAATAATCACAACTTTGTGGTGGATTTATCACTTTCGTGTACAACATGAATAGTAAATATTGTGTATGTAATTAGAAGTGCTGATAATATTCATTGTCACCTTTGATTATTTAAACTAAATTCCAATTTTCCACTACAGAATACTCCAGAAAAACTCCATTATATGCCCGACAGACACTCCAATGTGCCTGCTTCAAATACATATCATGACAATGATATGTATGAGTGTAAATGAAGTGTAGTCTTGTACAGTCTCAGTTTGGCCATTCGTGAGATGTGTGGTTAACTGAAACCCAACCACCAAAGAGCACTAGTATCCAAGATCTAGTATTCAAATCCGTATAAAAATAACTGACTTTACTAGGGCTTGAACACTGGAACTCTCGACTTCCAAATCAGCTGATCTAGGAAGACAGATTCACCACTAAACCAACCCAGTGGGTTACTGTTCATTAGTCTACAATATATCAATCTCACATTTCACTATAGTAATTAAAGTTTTAAATACTGGAATTCAAACTAAAGATAAGACTTCAGGTTAAGATTAGGTAACAAATGATTCCATGTACTGAACTTTGTTACGTAAACCTGTTAATAATTAACTAATACTCACTTTGCTTGGTAACCTCATTTAATTAATCTTAAATATTAAATGCTAGAAAACTAATGAATATTTTAATTTGGATGTTCTACTTTATACGTAATACTAGGAAAATAAAACTCCTTTATATGCCCAGCAAACACTGTGCTACACTGTAGTGGGTTTTACACTAATGCCATCTAGCCTGAGGAACTTACTTTGTTTACAATGTCTAGACATAGTACAATGAATGTCTGGTGGACATATAATGGAGTTTAACCCAGAACCACTGTACAGTCAGAGCTATCTGTTCGTACAATGAGTTTTTTTCATATTAAATAGGTTGTTTTGCTTTCTTTATCTGTTGGCTGTATTGTATTGAACAAATTTCTAAGTTACTTTCTAAATCTTTATTCATACAAGAAATTTTAGTTTTATTATTGCTTTGGTTACTGTTTTTTGTTAATCTACATAATTTATATATTTTAGATATAGCAATGTATTTATTTTTTTTGGTCTTCATAAAATAAATAAATAAAAACTCTTAAATCAATGATGTCCAAATGATGAGATAAAAATCCTAATCTGATACTTCTTGAGCATACATGTTAAAAAGATAATTTAAAGCATTATAGTGCTAGTTTTAAAAAAACACAATAAATTCAGTTAAAAAATTCTAAAATAAAGTCAATTCAATTTGACATTAAAAATTAATCAGTTACATGATTAATACAATAAAGTCTATAGAAAACTATTATAGTTTATATTTAAAGCTATTTATATAAAAATGCCAATCTCCATAGCAGGATGGTAGAGTCTCAGCCTTTTATCCGGAGGTACTGGGTTTGAATCCTGGTCAGGCATGGCATTTTTCATATACTAAAAAAAATGCAGTTTCCACAAGCCCATGAACAGAACAAACCTCAGGCTTTTGTGTGGAATTAATACATCAGGCACAAAAAAAAAGACAACCTTTTTATTCCAGCCAGATTTTTCAGTTTGGAGTGAAAAGAAAACTAACACTTAAAGCTGCGATAAATAAATGTGAAATGAAAAATGGTAAATTTAATTTAATCTTTGTATCCATTACTAGCACTTTACCTACATTGCAAAAACATCTAAATTATAATTTCACAATCTGACAATATTATGATATTTGTCCATTTCTAAAAATGTACTAGATGGTAGATGAAAATCCCTACTCAAAGCTGAACTAATTTCCTCAACAACTGATAACTGTAATAAACTGATTCAATTAAATTTACTACAGAAAATTCACTTTAAAAAAATCAATAGAAAATCCTAACTAATTCACCTAAAAAGACTCATAATCATTCAAAATTAAAGTACAGAATTGCAGATTCTGTAATTCCAAATGCTGTATAGATAAAAATACGTCTAAAAACAAACATAATAAAATTAAGCGACAGTTTCAATCACTCTGTAAAAAACAAAACTGTACCTAAATATTAACACTACATAACTATTTAAATAGTGGAAACAAATTATTAGAATAACCACAAAATAAAAAATAAGAACTGCCGAAGTAAACAAACTTGTCTGAAAACTGGATTAATATACAAAGCCTGAATACCTCAATTTTTACCTTAAAACCGGAACTTCAATCAGAATATTCTGTATCCACAAATGTAATCATTCAAAGCATAATTAAATAACATAGAATCTGTTTGTAAATACAAGGACTTATTAATACGTTCTTGGCAGAAGGTCAACTAGAAACAGAAAACAGTGGTCCCTTGTCCCGTGACATTTTTGACATAAACTGAAGTTTAAAAATAGATATGAATGAAACCGTATAACTTAAACTAAAAGTCACTATACTTACAGTTTAACAATGCAAAATCATCTCAACTGATGTAATAACATTTCAAAACTCGAAATTTGACATTTCAACACACAAGTCATAAATATAGCACTATAGCTGTCCACTGCCAATCTCCTAATCACAATCAGAAGTTCAGTATGTTCCAAATAAAAATATACCTATACCAAAATTTATTTTCGTCTTTTCATCTTCTATTAAACATTATCTCATAAACGCACATAATAAACACCTTTGTTCTGTCATAGATAAACGCTAGTGATATTTTTTATCGACATATATTTAATGTAGTTTATTTTTACGCATTACTATCTTGTTTATGGTTAGATTACATTTAATACAATGCTTTCTCACAGATGGTTGGCCATAAACTAAATTAATTAACAATCGAAATTTTAAAAAACATCTTTAAATTATTAAAGACAAAGTTGGTAATGCTGCATCTGCAGCACATAAGTTTGAATTTGTAAATATTTTTATACAATGTAGTTTATGCGACAAAAACGTTCCCAATTTGTATATGTTAAGGTTAGCCTTACCATTCGCCTGCACACGTAAAAATAATATACAAAAACTTAAACAATGCTCTTGAACTACAATTATTGTACTTCCTGTTAATGTAACCCACAAACCTCAATGAAAAATTCTCAGTACTTACAGATCAATGAATGCTGAGCTTTCTTTCATAGCTCTGGCTCTGCATGTAAACCTAATCGATGAGACAAACTAGACACCTGCTAAAATATCAGTTACATAATATTTAATTTAACTTCTTCAGAGTAATGAAAAACTAATTCACTAATGAAAAAGTGATTTGGATCGGCCCAGAATTTTACTACACTCCCATATAGCAATTAATTTTTTCAATTAGTCGAAATTTCATTTAAATACAGGTAAAAGGTTTGTTTGCCTAAGACCAATATAACCATTGGCTACTACTTGTCCAATGACAATGGGTTTTATCACCTGCAAAACTTGAACTACTTTTTTAAAAAATTTACATTGCAAAAGCATTCTGTCACACATCACATTACCTTATTCTCTCAGTCAACATCAACTAAGAATAATAATGAACCACATCAAATGCCTTTTAAATGAAAAGGCCCCCAATTTGTTTATTACAACTGATACCATTATTAAAGAAAGTAGTCAAACTATGACCTCTAGAGAAACCATGTTTATTATTAAAAATATTATTTGATATTTGAATATAACAACTTCATAAATGTAACTAGTTTTCTTTCTACTGATCTGATCAATTGGAGGCAAAAGATTAATTGGCCTCAAACTTGTAATTACATTAATGTTACTTTTTTTACAGATTGCTATAACTGTTCGTTCCAGCACTGGTAGCTTAGTTAAAAAGAAAGTTTAATTTATAATTGACAAAGTCAACAATCTTATTACTTAAGCTATCCAACTTGGCCATACATTTTTTGGTTGGTGCAGAATTATATTTCTTATTAACTTCATTTTTATTGGCAGCTTCCAGAAATGTAAATAACTATGGTATTTACATATTAACGCCACCGCAGCTACAGCTTTATTTAAAAACAAAGTAGTCAATCGGATTTCGGTGGGAAATGGATCGATATAGAGTTTAACATAGATTCAAAACAGTCTTTTTATTAATTTTAATAAATGGTTATTTATATTTATTTATTTTATAAATATAATTTAACCAATCTTAACCTACGCTCGCTAACCTTGACTAATTAACAGGAGTGTTTTGATTATTTAAATAATAAATAATTGCAATAATTACTGAATTTATTAAATAAATAGGCAAAAAAATTACAGTGTAATTTTAGTGTTATGTACCATAACACTAACATTTTTGTTAAATTGCAATATCTCTGTATTAAAATCACTATTAGGTTTTCACTATTCCCATAAAATACCCTGTATGTATGTTATTTGGTTTTACAATTTTATTAATTCTGCTAACATTGATAGAATCATCTTTTAAGTTTTAACAATATTCTCATTAAAAGTCAATTTTTTTTTAAGTAAGAATAGATTATAAAAATAATCATCTTTAGCATTCATTATATTTTGTTAACACAGTAAACAATTGGATTACTGCTATTATTAATCTGACTACACATTTGGGCATATTTGTTTGCTTCTACTGAAAAATTGTAATTCCTCTCTATTAATGAATAAAGAGCATAAAGTTAAATAATTTCATAACTTATGATTAAATAGCCTTACTCAATAATTTATCTTAATATAGGATTTAGGTTTCTCTTTAAATTTGTTAGCTTTACGCAAGAGATCAAATCCCAGAACACACAGCGAATGATTTAATTAGGCACCATCATCAATTTTAAACTCTATTATGTTAAATATTAATTGTATTAATGAAAGAAATAAATTCATACATTTTTTTATTAAAAAACTGTATTTTGATCGCACTATTCTTATAATTGGCTAAATAATACTTTCCCTTTCTTTTCTTTTCTGTTTATTCTCCGGTAATTACCTTTCAGATAATACTTCAGAGGATGATGTGAATGAGTGTAAATGAAGTGGAGTCTTGTACAGTCTCAGTTCGACTATTCCTGAAATGTGTGGTTAATTGAAACCCAACCACCAAAGAACACCGGTGTCCACAATCTAGTATTCAAATCCATGTAAAAATAACTGACTTTACTAGGACTTGAACGCTGGAACTTTCGACTTCCAAATCAGCTGATTTGGGAAGACGTGTTCACTACTATACCAAGTCGATCAGTTTGGCTAAATAATACTGCCTGCAAATATTACATCATTAGATTTTTCAATTTAATTAAAATTTTTTTTTATAAATCTAAAGAAGCAGTGTTATCCGTGTGATAGAAGTATTGTGAAATTCAATCTATGATAACGATTTAACAAATCACTACCTGACAGCATATCTTATCTCCTTACTAAACCACCACCATCCTGGTTTTGAATAATTATTACTAGGTTACATATTTTAGTTGTTAATATTAAAATTATCCAGTTCATTATCATAGATCCATATCTATTAACAAAATAACAATACTCAAAATTCAATTTTTGAGATTATAATTTAGATTAGAAATCAATATGTGACTAAAAAAAAAAATAAATATCTTTGCCGTCAGGAATCTCTAATAGAAAGTGATAAGGATATTGTTATAAATATTCATCACCGAGTCATCAACAAAATCTAACAGGGAATTAATTCTCTAGCATAAGTGACCCAAACAATAATTAAAATCAGATCACAGCAGTTCTTACATTAATACTTTCATCTACAAATTATGGCTAAGTCAAAGAATCTTCACTTCAAATAATACAGTAATTAATAACTTAAATTATAAATAATTTCATTAATTATAATGTAACAGAAACTGTATTTACAAAAGTAGAAAATTGAATGGTTAGAAGAATTCAATCTTTTGTCAGTATATAATAAAATTCCTCATGTCGGTAATGGCCTTTTCAAGGGACACAGCAAGCCTTTGTCCCTACTATTGACTACATTTCTTCATAAAACAATAATAAAAATAAAAAATTGTGAAAATTTTTTTTAATGAACGCTAATCATAAATCTTGTTCAAATTACATAAAAATAGTTGACATTCTGTTAACAGATGAATGATTTTGTCATTGGTCAGATCAGTTTCTCCATATATAGCTTCGCACATTACCTTACCTTTCCTCTCACAAGGAAAAGTTTATTATCATTATCAGTCCAAGCAGGGAATTTGGTTAGTACAAGTATTTCTTAATATTTGTGAGACCATGTTCCAGTAAATTCTTTTTTTACAATGGAAAGGCTTGGTTTCAATAAATTTATTGATAAATATTTTTCCAGGTGTTTTTAAAGTTCATACTTTAAATTATAAGTATTATAACATTTGTAACATATTCAGAGAATATTAGTACAACAAATGTAGAATTCATTCAATTAAGCTAATATATATATTAAGCTTAATTAGTGTTGCAAGTTTATGCTGATAACATTATTAATTAAGCAAGACAATGTTGTAAGTAATGATGTGTTGGTTCAGACTCTGGACTACCTTACAATCTTATATTGCTGATAAATTTGACGTATCAAAAACAATTAATAAACCTATTTTGAAATGCATATACCACACAAAGAGATTTTTGCATGTTACTTGCAAATGTAGAATATATGAATAAACAGAAAAATCTGGTTGGTTGGAATGCTAGAGATTTTCCACCACAAAGATCAATAACATCGACTATTACTTTGATAGGGATCTGAAGACTGTGGGTTATTTCTTCTACCATGAATACATCAAAATACTGCAATCCCCTTAACAACTTGTGATGGACTGTGTCAAATGCTTTGGTAATATCAAAGAAAAATCCCACTGCCTTCGTTTTCGTAATATTACATGTCTGAAATATATGAACTTAGGCACTTCTATTATTTAAGAAATATTCAAAAAAATAATTGGTCAATGGGTGTGTCAGTGACATAATTGGATTGGTACAGGATGAAGCCCATACTCAGGCTTGTATGAGAACAACCTTGGAGAGAAATTTACATCCAGATAGATGTCTATTATGTCAGATAGAAATGTGTGATGCATTTAACACCCAACACTTGCATTTTCACTTGTAATACAACTGCAAATGGTCCAGAAATTAACTGCTGCATGTAAAGCACTGCTTGTCCTCTGTTACCAGCAGATGATGAGCTGTATAACACATGATGAACTTGAGAGGTGGCTCATCATGAGTGATGAACCTACATTTTGGCTTAATGGATCTGTTAATCAAAACTAGTGATTCTGGGTGCCTGAAAATCCACACGATCCTAAGATCATTGTGTGGTGTGCCATTTTAGCACAGGGAATTATTCGGCCTACTTTTTCAAAGGTGATCAACAGTGTACATTGAATGTTATAACCACATGCTGGGAACCTCTTCCTAATTCAGTTGAGACATTGTAACTGCAATATGGTGAAAGCATAGTTTCAGCAGGATGGTGTCACAGCCCACGACAGTGAACATACTCCATATGCTATATTCCCTGAGCGAATTCTCTCTTGGTTTGGTGACAATCAGTTGCCCTGCCAGATCTTATAGATTTTTTTATGGTGGGGGGGGGTATTTGAAAGCTCAAGTTTTCACCCACACCCACCCTGACATTAAGTTTTAAAAATGCAATTCATCAGAAGATTGTGAATTTTATGTAGGACACTCTAGATTGTGTCATGTGAACTGTATTTAGAAGATGGCAGTAATGCCATAACTGTCAAAGAAGACATCTCCAAGACATCAGTTTTGTGACCCAAGAATGACTTCTTTAGTCTAACTGTTTGTGTATAACACAACAGTATTTATTGCTATACTGTAAACGTGTTACCCACTTTCAAAATGAAAAGTGTTGTGTTAATATCGCACCTTACATATGCAAAAAAGTTTGTAAAACAAGCAGTTCAGTATAAATAAATAAACAAAAAAAAATCAACAACTCTATATAACTGGATATACAATATTATTCAGTGTAAAGTTGATCTTTGAGATTAAAAAAAACCAGCAGAGAAAAATATGACAGGCAGGCTATCAATTTCTTATCTTGGAAATAATGGGACAGATCTGAGCTTATTATATACACAGAAGTCTTGAATTCAAAGCACTTTTTTTTAATAATTTTAATAAATTGAGACAAATCTATTAAGCTCAGGTGTCATTTTTGGAAGCCAGGTGAATGTAGTAATACATTAACATTAGGTTATTGTCTCCCACAACCTTAATTTTAGTGACTAAACCTGTAAGATAGC
The DNA here is from genome assembly GCF_047948215.1 of Lycorma delicatula. Taxonomy (NCBI): domain Eukaryota; kingdom Metazoa; phylum Arthropoda; class Insecta; order Hemiptera; family Fulgoridae; genus Lycorma; species Lycorma delicatula. Next base: position 209,838,542 of record NC_134456.1, read on the forward strand.
CAGCACCATCAAAACAACCTCCAACACAATTTTCCATTCAAAACCTGTCTTTTAAATGAAACCATAAAAAATTAAATTACACATCTAATAATGAGTGTGGACAATTCAAAATTACTTTTGCTAATTATTATTATTAATTTGTTTTGTTGTACCTGCCAAGAAAAATCTGTTGTTCTGAATATCTGTACAGTTACACAGTTCAAATGCATTTAATTTTTTAAATGAGGTGTTTCTTTACCTTCCGTTTTATCAGATATTTGCCTTTCAACGGCATCATTCAACAATGGGATTTCTTTTACTTGTCGACTGGGAAAATACTTCAATATAAGCACCAATAAAAGATTAAAAGATTTACAAGCCAATGTAATACAGCTATTTTTAGCTATGTATATTGCTATTAGTGATATTAACTACCTAGAATGCAATCAGAAAGATGTCAATAATGAAAGTTGGGAAATACTATTTTTTTCTATATAACTCTTTTTAACACATGCAAAACTCAATGCATTAGTTGTAGATCGGAATATGTGTTAAGATATCAGGCAAGTCATGAGAGTTTTGTAGATTCCCAAAACAGTAGCACAAATGACATTTGAAGTCATAAAAATTTGTTATGAAATGAGATTATATGAAATCAATTGTTAAGTATATGTCCATATACAATGAATGTAGACCTTGGTTTTTATTTGCTAGTTCTCCTTTTACTGTATCTATCCTGGAAACAATCTGTGGGCATGAACTGGATTTGTGGCATCACAAACACCTATAATTCAATATTTATTTACAACAAAATTAAAATCCATTGTCCTTCATTTATATAAAATTTAAATCTGCAGGTTTATTAATATAAAATATTACAGAACTTAGAACAAGCAATTACATATTTACAATACAGTCTTAACAAAAAAACAAAAAAAACAGTATTCTAGTGTTATTATTTTTGAGAACTTGATATAGACTTCCTTGATCTTCAGTTGCAATGGAAAAATTCTTTTTATAATACATGCCTGCAGATTGATCACTGATATTTGCTGTACCAAGATGTTAAATTGAATAAGATTTTTCAGTGTAATTTTCACTTGTAAAAAGTATGTTGGCTGAAGGTCCATTGTCACAGTCCAGCATTGAAGAATTACTGCTATAGACTCAATTTCCATGAGACACTGTTACATTCACAGAAAGTTGGAGTTTGGTGTGCGATTTCATAGAAAAGAATTGTTGACTCAATCTTTTTCATGGAAACGATAACAGCTGAACGTTGCCAGGATGACATCATCATGCAACTCATGGCACTATTAAAGCTAATGAATGAGACTACTGGCTGCAGCAAGACACTACGATGGAGCCTACAGCAAAAAGTACAATGATATGTTGTACAAGTTCTTTGGGAAACACCATCATTTCTCATAGACTGTGGTCGCCTAGATCACCAGATTTAACTCCCTCAGACTTTTTTCTCTGGAGATATCTGAAGGATAATGTCTATAACCCTCACACAATCAACTGGCTAAAGCATAACATCAAGGGTAAAATATCTCACCTAAGTGCAGCGACCATCTGAAAAGTAGCAATTAACATGAAGAAACATGTTGATTCATGTGTAGCAGCAGATGGAGGGCATTTCCAGCATCTAATGTGAGAAAAATAAATTAATGTAAATACTTTTTGTTTACCTACAAAATACAGCAGAATATTTTATTTTAATAATCTTTTTAATGTTAATTATTGAGTTGTGTATTTTTTGGCTCACTCTATATATTCTATTATAACTGCAGTTTTTTCAAATTACAAATTATTAAAGATTTTAACATACTCAATGTTAAATTATAAAAGTGTATTTAATTTAGTTGTCTATTTAATATGTTATTTATATTAAATTAGTCTTTATATTTATTAAAGAAGTGTTATTTTTTCCATAAAAAAAATATATATATTTCTTTACCTTGTCATAAAACTGAACAAAATATACTTGAAAATGACTAATACTATAATTTGTACTGTCAATGATGGAATGTACAAATATTTATGTTTTATTACAATTTTTTTTTTTGTATATATTTTTTTTTGTATATTTTTTTTTTACATAATTCCACTACAGTTGTAATCATGATTATTTAAGAATCAAAATATGTATTTAGTTGTTTATTTTTACTGCAATTAGATAATTCTTAGATATACAATTAAATTATTTTAAAACATGCACATTTTCTAAAATTAAATACTTTATCATGAAAATGATTATTTATCATTTTTTGTTTTAAATGCACACTGATAACTATTAATTGATAATACAAAAACATATAAAAGATTGTCACGTTTAACAATCTCTGCAAATGAACAAGATACAAAAGTAAGGAGCACCTACATCTTTTTTTTAATAACAAAAAAAGTGAAAGTATTTATAGATATTCCCTATTTTTTAAAGCCTAAGCATTCATTATGTTTTAAAATAGTAAATGAACAAATTCATATATAACATGCATGCCATATATTTTTCCAAGGATAATATTTTATCATAAAAAAGTATTCAGTCTTTTACTCTTTTCATACAGAAAAAAAATTTACAAACTCCGGAATTTAAATAATTAATGAAAATAAAACAAAAGAATAACAGTTTTGTAATTAATCTCACCCAAAAACCCATTTTTGGGTTTTTTATAACAATGATCTATCTAATCCAATACATATGGAAATAGATTAAATAAGATCTAGAGGAATGAAATTATTATATAATTACATTAAGAGGGTTATCTGAAAAGTTTTGAACCTCAACATTAAGATGGCAGCACTCGTCAAAAAAAGTTAGGGAATGTATTCATGCATGCGTTGAAAGGTACACACTAAAAATTTCAGCCATTTTGGACGTTCAATTAGTGTTTGATAATTGTTTGTGTAAGTCACTGTAAGTGTTTTTGTGAAAATGGAAAAATATTGAATATCGTGTGATGATGTCATTTGCATTTAAAAGGCAACACATCTACGCAAATTAAAACCGACTTGAACGCTGTTTACAGGGACTCTGTCCAATCATTTGCCACTGTGAAAAGATGGGCGGCTGAATTTAAACATAGTTGTACCAGCTTGGTTGATGATGAACATTCAGGGCGGCCAGAAACTGCAACCACCACTGATATCATCGAAAAAGTTCACCAAATGGTACCAGACGACCAACGAATTAAGGTTAGAGAGATAGCAGAGGCTACGGGCATATTGAAAGAATGCATTTGTCACATACTAACTGAAGAATTGAATATGCATAAGCTATCCGCATGGTGGGTGCTGAGTTTGCTCATTTTGGACCAAAAATGCATTCGAATGAACATTTCCAAGGCCCTGCTGGAACAGTTTAAGCAAAACATAACTGTAGATGCAATGTGGATCCATCACTACACTCCTGAGACAAAACCAGCTTACAGTGGACTGCAAAGAGTGAACCTTCTCTGAAAAGGTAAAGACTTGGTTCCATTGGCTGGGAAGGTGATGACAGCTGTTTTTTCGGATATTAATAGAATTTTGTTTATAATTTATCATCAAAAAGGTAAAACAATAGCAGGACAGTATTATGCATCATTATTTAATAAGCTGAAGACAGAAATTGCAAAAAAAACGACCGCATTTGAAAAAGAAAGTATTTTTCCATTACAACAATGCACCTGCTCACACTTCGACAGTCGCCATGAATATAATTCACGAACTGCACTCTGAATTGGTTTACCACTCACTGTATTCACCAGATATGGCCCCAAGTGACTTTTTCTTATTTCCTAACGTTAAAGTTTCCCTTGGAGGAAAGAGATTTTCATCAGACGAGGAGGTTATCGCATACATAAATGCCTATTTTGTGGAAAAGGCACCAGCTACTATTTGGAAGGGTTAAAGAGGCATCACTGGAAAAAGTATATAGACTAAAGGAGACGTTGTTGAAAAATAAAAACTATATTCGACAGAAAAAATATGTTTTTCTATGGTAGGCTTAAAACTTTTCACACAACCCTTGTACATACTTGCTTGCATCGTTCCTTACTATTTAAATGTTTTCCCATAATTCATATTTTTAAATACACATACAAATGCTGACCTCCATGGCAGAGTGATAGTGTCTTGACCCATCTGGGGGTCCTGGGTTTGATTCCCAGCATAAAAAATTCCACTCCCATAGTCCCAAATGCAAACTTCTTAGCTTCTGTGGCAAATTAATTTGGCAAATACAATATATTATTAGTGTTCATTACTTTTATAAAACTAATTTTATATTATAATTAAAGCCGTGTAAAAATAATTTTTTTCCCTATAAATTCATTATAATAAAAATATTAAAACTTCATGCAATATAAATTTAGTTGCGTAAATGTATTACATTTTTATCCAGATGCATTGCAAATGAAAAACTATTATTGTTTATCTAAAAAAATATTCAAACCTTGTCGATAATTAATAAAGTATATCGAAAAATAAAATTACAAATATTTTTATATACTGTACACATTTCTAAATAGTAATTTATTTAGAATAATTCAGTTTAGTGTTAAATATAAAGCACATGTTAATACTTACAGAAATACAAAAAAAAAACAGTATTCCATATTTTTTATCATATCGTATTCTTAAAATACTCACCAGGGATATATTGAGAAATGAATGTAACAATTGATTCTCTTCTTCACATCTGTTTACATGAACTCTTGAACTTAATATAACAAACTTTTTTTTTTACTGCATACTACAATAAAATGTTATGTTTCAAATTGCTTAAATTACTTAATTTCTTCCACAATTAATGTTCTGTTTGTATATGTATTACCATCCCTGAAATAGGTTTATCTTAAGTAGATTACTTCTTAATCTGATACATTTATTTTTTGAGAGTCTCGAGTTCAAATTTTACCTTCATTTATCAGTCTTCACACTAAGCATTAAAGCTACAGGAAGAGCTCTAAATATTGGGAAGAAAATCATATCTATATTGATCATTAATTCAGCTAATTTTATCATCCTAAAATAACAATATGGGTCCCAGGAATATATCTGGGGATAGCTTTAGCTCTGGCGAACGGGAGTGATAATGTGCAACATAAGAATTCAGACAAGAACATTCTCTTATGTTTCTTTCTCACCCCAGACTCTACAAATGACCCGTACTACGTGGTGCCCTTGTTAAATTGAGCAATTCACCAACAGGAAGGTGAGTTGGTGAGGAGGATTGGGGCTGGGGAGTCATTCTTCAGTTTAACACCAACTTGATGGAAGTCAATTCTCGTCTCAGAAAGTAGGTGAAGTCGCAGATCTGACTACTGAAGTGGTGTTTTAAATACTTTTACAGTTAGTACAACTGCCTAAAGGAGGCAGCCTCTCCATCATGATCAGGTGCTGTAGGCCGATAACCTGCACACCTTAAATTATCAATATTAAAAGTAAAAATAAAGAGTGAACTGGACCGGAATTCAAGAGTAAATATGGAAATGGATCAAGCAGCCAAGAGAGCCTGTGGAAGAGATAAAACAGGAACACCAAAGAAGAGTACAGTTTGGAGGAAAGAGAAAATTAAAGCAGAAATAAAAAAGAAGAAATTACTGCGCTACAAATATTTAGCTTCAGGAGAATTTAATTGTGCCTAACATTGAAAGAGCAGTGGATGTTCTGTTCATTGATGATGACATTAAAGAGGAAGAGGTCTGCGTATGGCTCTAGGGCGAATGAAATTAGGAAAGGCAGCAGAATATGATGGCTTTACTCCTGAAATGTTGAAGTTTATGGGAGATTTAAGAGAAAAATTATTAGAGGGATAATATTAGCCTGGCATATAAAGATACCAAAGGATTGGAAGAAACAAGACTTCCGAAGCACACGAAACCCTACTTGAGGAAACACAGAGTGGTTTTCAGCCAAACAGGATTTGATTTTTACATTGGGACACATTAGTGAGAAGGAGACTAAATATAGGAAAAATGCTTACTTGTATTTCATTGATTGTTTCGAGTTCAAGGTACCGATGGAAACTTTATTCAAGCAGTACAATGTTTTTATACAGACTGTAGGAATTATGCAAGGATAGTAAATGCACTGTCAGAGGGATTTATTACTACAGCAGGAGTTTAACAGGGGGATATTTTATCATTTTTCCTGTCTATCATACTTTTAGATGATATGAAAAGCTGTATGCAAAGAACAAAAAAATATTTTGTTGGAAATTGGGGATTGAAGTCTATTTATGTATCTGAACTTGTATTTGCTGATGACTTCGTGCTTTTGGATTGATCTGGAACAAGTTTGCAGATGAATGTTAACATATGGGTGGATGAGTCATGGAGGTTACTGCGCAACAATAAAATCAATAGCGATATCCAAGGAAGAAATGGAAGTTGAAGCAGAGATCAGGGTAGACCACTGGAGCAGGTTAAAACTTTTACATACCTGGGTCTATGATTATTTATCGATGGTCACATTGAAGAAGAGATTAACAGCAGGTGGCAGGCCTTATTACACTTATAACAGAGATTTTACTGGTAAGAAGGAAGTCCAACACAATACTAAGGAGGTCGTCAATTTTTCTACCAACTTAAATTTCATATGTACAACATAAGTTTTCAATTGCAATTCATTATAAGGGTTAATGAAATGATTGTTATTATTAGCACATAAGTACGAGTAGACATTTTCTTCTTAAGCCTATAAATTACCATATGTTGACAATCCATAAGGTGACCTTATTTTACTTACTGCTCCTCAAACCAGCTCTCCAGTTGCACAGTTGGACATCTATGCACACAAAAACATATAGTATATTGTGTTCAGGCACAACAATATATATTATATTCATTTGAACACAAAATTCACCAAACTTCTATACAAATACTCATGTAAAATTTCTGACATGTTTTTGTAACAACTTATCAACTGTAAAATAAATGAAAGAATGCTGTTGATTAACGAAAATAAAAACATCACATATTTAAGGATAATTTTTTAAATACTATCAGGATTAACACTTCAGTTACATTAATGTATGCAGTAGATGCTTCACAGTACAACACATCAATAAATAAAGATGAAAGCTACATTTTACTAGCACAACAGATCAGGCTATAAAAGATTTAAAACTGTCGTAGCCAATCAGATCAAATGCAATAATTGATACATATTGTCTATTCTCATGAGCAGATGATATAAAAAGAGATATACTCACTTATTTTCTTATAAAAATAGCGGTGATAAGATTTAAATTATGTGATATCAGGTTTTTATATATCAGGTTTTTATATATCTGTACAAAAATGTCTTAAGTTACATACTAAATGTGTAATGGAACACAATCAGCAAAATATTAATTGTACATTATCAAAATATATTTTCAGAGCTGTAAATGACACATTTTTAACACTAAAATTTAATTTTTATCGTTTTCTTTTGTAATTTTTATTGTTTCAAATTCATATCTTGAGTCCCAGATATAATGAATATGATACCTTATTACCTTATAGGCTAACTTTTAGAATAAACCAACAGTGTAAATAATACTCTTTTTATGCACCTATACACCTAAAGGGAGGTTTTAAACAATTATTTGTTTATAAGAAAAAAATATATATACTACAACAAACTTTCATAACATCTGCACTTCAATTGTATGGTCTTATTATAAGTTAAAAAATTCATTTACATAACATCTCACAACAGTAAGGTTCCATAACTTCCTCTCCAAACACAGTAAGGTTCCATAACTTCCTCCCCAAACACAAACAGTATCTTACTTGAAAAAACATCCACGGAAAATGTCACAAAGGAATGAAATAGCTTTGTTTTAATTTTAAAGACATAATAAAGAATTTCAATCTAAAGCCCAACACTTAAGCAAAATATTTTAAAGTAGAAAATTAATATTTTCAAGATTAATGCATATTTTCTGATGGAATGGATTAATTCATTTTAAGATTTAAGACATGTAATCAGGAAATTATATATATGAAGTAAAGATCTGATTACAGATCCAAGTCCATAAATAAGATCAAACTGGTCATAGACCACAGTTTTTTTTAGTGATAATTTATAGTGCAGATAAAACTAAGCTTCTCTAATACATTTTACTTCTTTAACTGGTCTTTGCCTGGAAAAAAGATACCTAATGACAAAGAAAAAAAATTAACAGTTAACAATGTAGCAATTGGTACAAGAAAAAAAATTAACATTCCTTATTTGTTGGGTGAATATAAGCATGAAGATCTTAATTATCAGGAAATATGTTAACCTAAAGAATTTAAGGAAATACCCCACTTATTGGTAGTTTATAAGGTGCACAAAAAAATTAATAAACCTATTTTTGAAGAATGATTTAAATCAGTTAATTATTATTATTTTATAAAATTGCAAAGTAAATCCAAAAAAGAATTAGTAGGTGATTTAAAATTATTTAAAATTTTTAAATTCACTAAATGACATCCCTATTGGAAGATAATTAATATATATGTTCCAGCTAAGATAGTCAAAATTTTTGTATTAGTACAAGGAGGAGCTGAATATTTCAGAAAATTTAGAAATTTTTTAATGTAAGTGAAACTTGGACGATCAGAGTACCTGAGAACAAAAGATTATAAGCTTTTGAAATGTGGTACTATAAGAGAATGTTAAAAATCAGATGGGTGGATAAAGTGACAAATGAAGAGGTGTTGTGGCAAATTGATGAAGAAAGAAGCATTTGAAAAATACAGTTAAAAGAAGAAACAGACTTATAGGCCACATATTAAGGCATCCTGGAATAGTCGCTTTAATATTGAAGGGACAAGTAGAAGGAAAATTTTGCAGGCAGGCAACGTTTGGAATATGTAAAACAAATTGTTAGGGATGTAGGGGGTATACCAAAATGAAACGGCTAGCACTACATAGGGAATCTTGGAGAGCTGCATCAAACTAATCAAATGACTAAATTGAAAAATTGTGGAAATAATTATAAATGATCAGATTAATAATAAACTGGATGTTTTATTTGCTCAGAAAAGGAAATAGATAATTATAAAATAAATAAACAAAGTTTAACCGATAGGTAAAAGAATAGGTAGAAAGACTAGCCAGGGTAATGTATAAGATTTGGATGGGGTAAGAAGTGTGAACTAACACTGTAAATCCTTATAAAGTGGAAGAAGTGAGAGTAGTGAGTTTTAAAAATATATCAGAATATATATATATATATATATATATATATATATATATACACACAATACATATATTTATATTGTACCAAAAAAAATCCCAGTTGAAGAATTTAAGTGTTACTACTACAAAAATGATTAGTTGTAATATTATCTATCAGTAAATTTTAATAAAATTTATATTAATATTTTTTGCAATTCAAATAAGCATAGAGGCTTTCAACATCAAAAAAAAGCTTTCTCTAATTTTACAACAGTCATCCCCCAGCGATATAAAAAAAAATGGAATGGGAGAAAACCAAACAAGTTGTACACAAGGCAATAAGTTTTGAATTAACTGTAATGTTAAAAAAACTTGACATTATGCAAAAACTTCAGGTATCAAACAACTTAAACCATTAATCATCAATAAGATACAAACCAAACTCAACTTCAAATGTGGTTACAGGAATAATATTTATTTACCTCAGATTAGCAAATACTTAAAAAACAAAACATACATAAAAAAATTCAGTCAAAATAATTTAACCAAATAATTTACCACCTTTTAATAAAATTAATTTCTTTTTTTAATAAAAAGCAATTTCTTTGGAAGTGTGAGCAGTTAAAATTAATAACTGTGAAAAGTTATACCTGTAAAAAGGTACACATTTTTATACATCTGTAAAAAATTACAATACAGCACATGCCCCCAAGAACCAGACAAATATGCAAGAATATATTCTGCAGTCGAGATGAAGAAAAAAAATTATTAAATGTAACTCCAAAATTCCTTGTTTTTAGCTGGGACTAAGTTAGTTTATTCTTCCAGTTTGGTGTAAGTAAACCTTTTTACTCTATAGAAAATATAATATATAAGAAATTTTAATTGTCTAATTTTAGCCTATTCCCTTAAAAATAACTAAATACAATAAAAAAATGAAAAAGAAAAGATTCCAAACCTAACCAATATCTATTAATAATTACATAAAAAATACTACTTAAAATGAACCTACTATTTGTAAAGCTAAAGCACATGCCTAGTTCTTAGATACACTACCTAATTTACAATACAATCCAATTTACATTAATCCTACAAACTACAGAAAAGTTAGTATCCTCTCATACAAGATACGGAATAAAAAATAATGCTACAGATGAACCTTTACTTTGTTTTCAACACTCATGAGTTTTAGAGTAATGTGCCAAGAAAATTCTCAATAACACGATAATTAGCATAAATCTTCAAATATTTTTGGTACTATAGCCTGTTCTAAATAAAAACATTTTTTACAAGTTACTCATTTATACTCATTTAATAGTCCCCCTAAGGAAGGACTAAGGACTAGGACTAAGGAAGGGGCCAGAAAACTAATAAATAACATTCTACGAGTCGGAGCGTGGAATGTTAGAAGCTTAAATAAGGTTGGTAGGCTAGAAAATTTAAAAAGGGAAATGGATAGGGTGAATGTGGATATAGTAGGAATTAGTGAGGTTCGGTGGGAAGAGGAAAGCGACTTGTGGTCAGGTTAGAGTAATTAACTCAGCGTCAAATAATGGGAAGGCAGGAGTAGGTTTCGTGATGAACAAGAAGATAGGGAGGAGAGTGGAGTATTTCAAGACGCATATCGATAGAATCATTGTAATAAGAATAAAATCAAACTACAACCGACAACGATTGTTAACGTCTATATGCCTACAAGCGCCCATGATGATGATGATGATGAGGTAGAGTGTTTATACGAAGAGATTGATGAAGCAATTAAACACGTAAAAGGAGATGAAAATTTAATAATAGTTGGAGATTGGAATGCAAGCATTGGGAAAGGCAAGGAAGGAAATATAGTGGGTGAATACGGGCTGGGCAAAAAGAATGAAAGAGGGGACCGACTTATACAGTTTTGCCCAAAGTATAATTTAGTAATTGCCAACACCCAATTTAAAAATCATAATAGAAGAATATACACTTGGAAAAAGCCAGGCGATACTGGAAGGTATCAGATAGATTATATCATGGTTAAGCAAAGATTTAGAAATCAACTCGTTGACTGCAAAACTTACCCTGGAGCAGACATTGATAGCGACCATAATTTGGTGATAATGAAATGTAGATTGGGGTTTAAAAACCTGAAGAAAAGGTGTCAAATGAATCGGTGGAATTTAAAGAAGCTTGAGGAAGAGGAGGTAAAGAAGATTTTTGAGGAGGACATCGCAAGAGGTCTGAGTAAAGAAGATAAGGTAGAAAATGTAGAAGAAGAATGGGAGAATGTTAAAAAGGAAATTCTTAAATCAGCAGAAGCAAACTTAGGCGGAATAAAGAGAACCGGTAGAAAACCTTGGGTTTCAGACGATATATTGCAGCTGATGGATGAACGTAGAAAATATAAGAATGCTAGTGATGAAGAAAGTAAAAGGAACTATCGGAAATTAAGAAATGCTATAAACAGGAAGTGCAAACTGGTGAAAGAAGAGTGGATTAAAGAAAAGTGTTCAGATGTGGAAAGAGAAATGAACATTGGTAAAATAGACGGAGCATACAGGAAAGTTAAGGAAAATTTTGGGGTACATAAATTAAAATCTAATAATGTGTTAAACAAAGATGGTACACCAATATATAATACGAAAGGTAAAGTCAATAGATGGGTGGAATATATTGAAGAGTTATACGGAGGAAATGAATTAGAAAATGGTGTTATAGAGGAAGAAGAGGAAGTTGAGGAGGATGAAATGGGAGAAACAATACTGAGATCTGAATTTAAGAGAGCATTAAAAGATTTAAATGGAAGAAAGGCTCCTGGAATAGAAGGAATACCTGTAGAATTACTGCGCAGTGCAGGTGAGGAAGCGATTGATAGATTATACAAACTGGTGTGTAATATTTATGAAAATGGGGAATTTCCATCAGACTTCAAAAAAAGTGTTACAGTTATGATACCAAAGAAAGCAGGGGCAGATAAATGTGAAGAATACAGAACAATTAGTTTAACTAGTCATGCATCAAAAATCTTAACTAGAATTTTATACAGAAGAATTGAGAGGAGAGTGGAAGAAGTGTTAGGAGAAGACCAATTTGGTTTCAGGAAAAGTATAGGGACAAGGGAAGCAATTTTAGGCCTCAGATTAATAGTAGAAGGAAGATTAAAGAAAAACAAACCAACATACTTGGTGTTTATAGACCTAGAAAAGGCTTTCGATAACGTAGACTGGAATAAAATGTTCAGCATTTTAAAAAAATTAGGGTTCAAATACAGAGATAGAAGAACAATTGCTAACATGTACAGGAACCAAACAGCAACAATAACAATTGAAGAACATAAGAAAGAAGCCCTAATAAGAAAGGGAGTCCGACAAGGATGTTCCCTATCTCCGTTACTTTTTAATCTTTACATGGAACTAGCAGTTAATGATGTTAAAGAACAATTTAGATTCGGAGTAACAGTACAAGGTGAAAAGATAAAGATGCTACGATTTGCTGATGATATAGTAATTCTAGCCGAGAGTAAAAAGGATTTAGAAGAAACAATGAACGGCATAGATGAAGTCCTACGCAAGAATTATCGCATGAAAATAAACAAGAACAAAACAAAAGTAATGAAATGTAGTAGAAATAACAAAGATGGACCGCTGAATGTGAAAATAGGAGGAGAAAAGATTATGGAGGTAGAAGAATTTTGTTATTTGGGAAGTAGAATTACTAAAGATGGACGAAGCAGGAGCGATATAAAATGCCGAATAGCACAAGCTAAACGAGCCTTCAGTAAGAAATATAAGTTGTTTACATCAAAAATTAATTTAAATGTCAGGAAAAGATTTTTGAAAGTGTATGTTTGGAGTGTCGCTTTATATGGAAGTGAAACTTGGACAATCGGAGTATCTGAGAAGAAAAGGTTAGAAGCTTTTGAAATGTGGTGCTATAGGAGAATGTTAAAAATCAGATGGGTGGATAAAGTGACAAATGAGGAGGTATTGCGGCAAATAGATGAAGAAAGAAGCATTTGGAAAAATATAGTTAAAAGAAGAGACAGACTTATAGGCCACATACTAAGGCATCCTGGAATAGTCGCTTTAATTTTGGAAGGACAGGTAGAAGGGAAAAATTGTGTAGGCAGGCCACGTTTGGAATATGTAAAACAAATTGTTAGGGATGTAGGATGTAGAGGGTATACTGAAATGAAACGACTAGCACTAGATAGGGAATCTTGGAGAGCTGCATCAAACCAGTCAAATAACTGAAGACAAAAAAAAAAAAATGGCAAAAGAGGTAATTTTGGAACATTCTTTGAAGCTTATACCTTAATACAATATCTTGAGCCTGTTATGACCAGAGTACAGAAGGCTCTTTAGTATTTCCTCCTATGGTTATTATATCCAGTATTCATTTTGTAGATAGTGCAAGTATAGCATACTTAAAGTAGCAGTGTATAGAATACACCTTTTTATACTTAAACAATAAAATGTTATAAGTCTGTATAAAAACTGTTATATGTCTGTTTATAAACTGCACCTATCATTCAAATTTATCAACAAAATGTTTTGTAATGATAACTTTTATAATAAAAAAAATTACATAATTGCAAATTGACATTGAGCAGCATTAACAGGCTTTACCACATTTCTTGTCATAACTCAGAACAATGTATTTAAAATACAGAGCACAATAAATTACACATTTTTCTTGAATGAATTAAAGAAAATGCTATATCAAATAAAACAATCATACCAAGCTACAATATGTAACCTCAACGTCTTATATAGGAAAGAGCACATAAAAGTATGTAAAACAGTAAAAGCTTACTTTGAATCTTGATAATACCAGCAGATATGTTTATAACAGATATAAATTTGACTAACTAAGTAAATTAACAGAATAAGAATTACTATAAAAATAATTGGCAAGAAAAATTGTAATTAAAAAAATTCAAAAAGTTATTGTAAAATATACTTCATATTTATATGGTTAGCTATTCAAACTGTGTATAAATTAACAAGTTTCAAATTAAAAGAAGATTATTAAGATTTTATTGCTTTACAAAAGACAATAAGCTCAGTTACGGTTTAGCAGTAGCTAGGCTACAACTGCCCGTTTTATATTTCTATGCATAAACTTTGCACTTTTTGATGAAATAATTATAAAAAAAATTGTTTTAATTTCACTTTTAGTCCATAATTAACAAATAAATTTTACAGTAGGCATTATGAAAATTTTTATTTGTTTTTTGTGGAAAAGTAATATTTTTTAATTCAGCATGTCGATTTTATTCTATATACATACTTAACATTTGTCTATTCACTATCACAAATCTGCATACAATAAATAGTCCTAATTTTTATAGTAAAATTGATATATTTTAAGTAACAACATATTAATCTCAAAAGACTGGCTTAGTAATTGGTGAAAATAAGAATCCACCGTTCTATTTAGTTAACTAGTTTTTTTTATTCTTTCTATCATATTTAATTGTTCAAGAAAATGAAAGCAATGAGTTTTAAATCACAAAAGAATCGGCATTAAAAATGCTGATAGTTGTAACTTGAAAATAGTTGACAGAGAAAAAAATTTGTATAGTAAATTAATTTTTTTAATTTTCATTCTAATCAGACTGTAAAAAAAGTGCTTCATGGTAAATATGCTAAAAGTCAACTGGAAAAGTAAAGAATCATAGGCAGAAAAAATCTGTCACCAACAGAGAGGATTTGACCAGATCCTCTTTCATTAAAAACATTTCTCAGCTGATAAAATTTAAGCAATACTATTAAACTAAAATACCAATTTTACATCCTTATTAAAAATTTTTTTAGTTTTATATTATACTGTTTTTTATTTTATAATATTTTATATATATACATATACTAGATCTACCCACCACGCTTCGCTGTGGCACATTGTGGTTGCATGGATGAAAAATGAGAAACAAAACAAAGCATACGTTTCATAGAAGTTTAATTTTGCAATACTTGTGGATATACAATATTTTTTGTTTTTCCACTGTCTGCGTAGATATAAAGGCTATCTGGTTTGCAGACTCAGGAACACGCAACATACAGTTGCCGCCCATGTGAGAAGCAATCCGCATCTAAATCTAAACCACACAATTCTAAAGATTGACCTTGAGCTTTATTGATTGTTATTGCAAATACCAATCGAATTGGGAATTGCCATCTTTTAAATTAAAATGGTGTCGGTCGGGATTATGGGTATTCGAGGAATGAGGACATCTTCACCTCTGAAAGGGCCCGTTAAAATCATTGCTTCCACTACGTTATTCATCAATTTCTTAACTGCAAGTCGCGTGCCGTTGATGAGGAACTGGGCATGTTTTCCCAGTTCCTCCTGGCGCATCCAAGAAGAAGGTCCCCCAACTCCCATCATTTATCATTTGCATTATGCGATCATAAATGCCTTTCTGTTCACGCGTTAATTTGGGAATGTTTGATTGGACATATGACTGAAGATCACTAATGTTGTAACTCTGTTCACAGCGTAAATCCACATCAAATGAAGCAATCTCAGCTCGCGTGGGTGCTGGCATTCCCAATTGACTAAGAACTTTATTTGCAATAGCTAAGCACTTGTCTTATCAAATAATTATCAATGTCTTATAATATTTATCAATGCTTTGTTGTAAATTCCATTGTCATATTGGTATTTTCTAAGCGTACTCTATACAAAATATCCTCAGCCATATGTGATCGATATCTTTCCCATAACACTATGGGAGATGAAGGGAAGCAAGTGGTCAATATAATTGCGAATAATGCGCAAATTTGATTTGGATGTGCAGTGTTGCACGCGTCATTAATACATATATCCCACTGTTGGTCGTTTTCGAATAAATTCAGACCTTGGTGAAAGGCGCAGCTCAATCACGACACGATCACACAAAAGTACCTCGAGTAAAGTGAATATTTAATGAATCAGATGCAAGTGGATCCTTTTTTTTTTGTTAATAAACAATGCAATTGGGAGCAGGTATTGTTTCACATGTGACTGCGGTTGTCGTTAGCTAGTATGGCGAGTGTTCCCCTCGCTTCCGGCAGATGGCACAGTCACTGGTATACAGCTGACCGTTAAAAAACCTTTTCTCACGGTCGCGGGTATGTGACTGAAGCGAAAAATAGATAAAAACAATCTTTGATGCGGGTTATATATCGTGCTAAAATTTGAGCTCAATCGGTGCAAAAGATTTTGAGTTTTTGAAGCGTACACAAACGAACTTAACATTTATATATATATAAAGATTTGTGGGCTGCGAAAAAAAGCCCTTAAGTCGTGCTAAAATACACATCATTTTAAATGCTTACAAATTACAGAATAATCAAACGGCGTTGATTTCAGATGTTAATAAATTGCTAACATAAGTAGAAGTTGTGCTGCTTCAGTGTACAACATGATTTTAGAGTATGATCTACTAATGAATTACGGTCTCCAAAGAAAACAAAACCCCGCAGGTCAATTGAGAAAAAGGTGTGATTTTGATAAAAACTCTATTCGTAAAAAAATTACACGAATTTGAATTATTTAGAAATAGTTTAGCGGTGTATTATGTCCTTTGGAAGAGAATTTGGTTATTGTCTTCGACAACGCTTCTTATCATTAACGAAAAGAATTCCAGCCGTGTTATAGAAAAACAATGATATCAAAATGTGACTTAGTTCAAAAGGAATAATTTTTGAAGAGGTCTAAGTTAATGTTCAATCATTGCAAAGGGTTTCGTGTATTAAAAGTAATTATAGTCCGTATAAAATTGGTTTGACACACAATGCCATATTGGTAAGTCGTGTTTTTATTCGGCTCCTAACAAATATGTTTGCAGGCCTACGTGGCGCGAGTGGTAACGTCTCTGACTTTAATCCAGTGGTTTTGAGTTGGAATCCCTGTCAGGCATGGCATTTTCATACGCTATAAATCATTCATATCATCATCTGAAGCAATGCATAACTGTGGTTTCGGAGGTTAGAAAAAACAAAAGAAAACGAATACTTAGTTGTGTGGTTTCAGTGTTACTATTTGTGAATTTTGTTCTTTGCTTTTACATAGCAAAGAACGCTAAATGACCAAAGAACGCTAAATGACCAAAGAACGCTAAATGACCAAAAAACGATTGTTTGGTCATATATATGTAAAAAAATAACCTAACAAAGGATTTTTTGGTCATTATGTAGGGATATTATTTTCTGTGTATTTGGTTATTTCGACTATTTTTGTTTGCATATTCTTAAGTCTATCTGGGCTATAAGAAAGTTGGGTGTTTTAATTTATTTACTGTAAGTCATCCTTCTTGGTGGCTTTTCTTTTTGTTTTGGGTTTCTTTTAATAAAATACAGATGTTTTAGCTGTTAAATATAATTCAAAGAAATTTGGTCGTTGTGTTTTACAGCGGCCATCTTGCATTGATCTGATTGGTTTTCCTTTATTTACATTTCCAAATTAAAAATAGATAGATAGATTTATTAAAAATAGATGAAACAATCTTTGATGCGGGTTATATATCGTGCTAAAATTTGAGCTCAATCTGTGCAGAACATTTTGAGTTTTTGAAGCCGTACGCAAACGAACTTTATACATATATATATATATTTAATAATAATTTTATATTTAATATAATTCTATTCTGTTACTATATGTACAAAATACATTGATTATTGAAAAAATGATTTTTTTTTTGCTCTGATTATCTAGTTGTTTTAAAGTTTACAAAAGAGTTCTCCAAGCAAATGTCAGGGCTATTGTTTTTATTACCTATGTTTTTATTTTTATGTTTTTACCTATTGTTTTTACCTATTGTTTTTATTCTCTTATATTTAATACTGTTCTAGTATTAAGTTAATTTTCCCATTTTTCTATGAAAGTATTGTCTTTTCAAATATAAATTCATATTCATAGATGCCAATGCCCACACACAAAACAAGTATACTTCAAGGGAAAAAATACATGTGTATATTTTCATTAAGTGTTGGGAGAACTTAATACAAGGTGATCCAAGAGAGAAGGGAAATAATTTTGGGAACCGATTCTAGAACTTTGAATAAGAAAAAGTTCATACATATGCATGAAAATGCTTTGTTGTCGAGTTATAACTAACAAAAAATTGTTGCCTAGATTTCAGTTCCTCTGTTGAAATAATTTTATACTGAAATTTTTGATGCATTACATAAGGGATAAAGTGATGGATTTTCAGACCTAAATAGTTGAAACAAATATTCTCACAGATATAGTTTTCATGATATCAGAAAAAAGCAGTGACTAACATATTTTTTTAGATTTCAAGTACAATAATAACTTCATTAAATGACTAATATATGCATAAATTTTATTATCAAAACTTGTAGAAAATGTAAGTAAGAAAATTGGTGTAATAAAGTCTATGAAAAAAAGATCAACTTTCATTATTAAAAACAAAACTTACAGAAAATGTTACGAATTTGTAAAATATTAAAAACAAAACTTACAGAAAATGTTACGAATTTGTAAAATATTAAAAACAGCTATTTTTAGTACAGTAAATCTATACCTTTGAAAAATTAAAAAAAAAATTAATATTCATCTGAATGTCTACCAATACAGGATAAAAGTGAAAATTCTTCAAGTGATACAGCTGTCTTCAATAGCACACAAAATATTTCTACACGACAACATTCCACAAAGTACAGTCTGGAGGACATTACATGCTCACAGACTGTGTCCTTATCATATTCAGAAAATTCAACAACTCCAGCTGGATGGCCATGCCAAATGACTGCAGTTTTGTCAATGGATTGACAATAATTACCACTTAATTCCATTGATACTATTTTCAGATGAAGCTACTTTAATCCGAAATGCTTAAATAACAAACAGAATTCACAAACGTGGTCTGAAAAAAGCAGACGTGCAATAATTGATTGAATCATATTTCCAGCAACAATTTTCAGTGAATGTTTGGTGTGGCATAATTGACAAACCATTAATAGGTCGTTTCATACTAGAACATGTCACAAGGAGAAATTATCTGGATTTTTAATCAATGAAGTTTGAAAATTTTCATTTTGTGAAATGAATTGAAATGCACTATCAACTTGATGGCGCACCAACATATTTCACAAATGAGGGCAATTGTTTTGGATGAAAAATCTACTGGTAAATGGATTGGTCGTAGAAGGCCGGTAAATTGGCACCTCTTTTTTCTGTTTAGCCTCCGGAACCACCGTAAGGTATTACTTTTTATGTATAAATGTACATGAAGTGTAGTCTTGTACAGTTTCAGATCAACCGTTCCTGAGATGTGTGGTTAATTTAACTCCTACCACCAAAAAACAACGGTATCCATGATATAGTATTGGCACCTAGATCACTAGATCTTACTCCCTTTGATTACTGTTTATGGGAATGAATGAAATTGAATGTATCAACTGATCGCTCACATTCTCAATGCAGCTACTCTCACCAAGGAACAAGCAGTATTATTATTAGGTAAGCGACAAAAAATGTTAGAAAATAAGTTCAAAGAAGCATTGATGTCAATGGTGGAATTATCTTCTTTTTTTTAAAGTAAATTAAAATTATTTTTTACTTTTTCAAAGGTTTTGATTAATTTAACTAAAAAAACAGCTTTTTTTTTACAAATTTATAATATTATTCTGTTTATTTCAATTTTGTTTTTAATAATAAAGTTGATTCTTTTTGTTTTTCATAGAATGTTATGTAAATTTTCCCAGAATTAAATTCTCTAAAGCTTTTAATAATAAAATTTACACACTTATTAGTCATTTAACAAAGTTATTGTACTTCAAACTCAAAAAAACATGTTTTTCTTCACTGATGTTTTCTGTTTTACGTTGGATATCATGAAAACTACAGGAGACATTTCTAGGAACTGTTGTTTTACTCAATTCTCAGATGAAAAATAAGAAAATATCAAGTTCATCCCTTATATAACACCTTAAAAATTTCAGTATGATCTCGTTTCACTGGGTAACTTAAATCTAGGTGAAATTTTTCACTAGTTGCAACTTGAAACTACGCATTTTCAGACATATGTTAGTAACTTTTTTCTTTATTTCAAGTTCTAAAATAAGTATGCAGTACATTAACTAAATTTACAATTAAATATTTTAAAAAACTTATGAAAGAATTTTAAAAAAGATTATTCAATAAATAGTTCATGAGTTAATAATTTTTTTTCATAAACAATTTCATTGAATAATTTCAAGAAATGTTTATTTTTTGTTCTGTGTACAATATTTATTTCAAGTTTATTTTTTCTTTTTCTTAATTTGATTTTAACCAGTTATTCTTCATTTTTCATTTGCTATGGATTATCTGTGCTAACCATTCTATACATTAATGCAGATAATTGGGAACCAAATGAACAGTAAAGGGTACTACAACAAATTAAATTCATTTATTTACCAAGAAATAATTAACCCAATTTATTAATAAAAAAATAATCATATTTTCAAGAAAAAACACTTAAATAATACTGCCAAACTAAAAAAAAAATACTGTTTCTGCGGTTAAGCAAAAAAAAGAAGCAATTAAGTTTATCTAGCACTACACAATTGCCTACAGCTTATCTATCCAGATCATTAAATCAATAATGTTATAAGTAAAAAGTAAACAATCTTAAAAATAAAAATTAGGAAATGTATAAAAAACAATAAACTCTAACCGATCTGAAAAGTAAACTATTAGATATAAGTATAATAACAAAGAATAGGAAACTGAGTTTGTAATTAGAAAAAATTAAATACAATATTTTAAGAGATCTAATGATTATTCATCTAAATACAAAAATTTATAATGAAGTCGAAGAGAAAATCACCTTTTTCATCTAAAACTAAAATCTTTTAGGACTATGTTTCAACATATTAATCACAAAAGTGGGGGTAACCAGTTAGTAAATCGTCATATAACTATTTTATATTTTAAAAACCTAACTATTTACAGATTAATTCCCAAAACCTTATGTATTTAAAATATTTATAAGCTGATATAGAACAAGGACTTTCAGCATAATATAAACTCATTCACATCAATGAATTTATAAAATTTTCCAATTCAAAAAATTGCAGAAAATGGCAATTTGAATTTTTTGACATAAAATCCTTTACAGTAATAAGAACTTAAAATGTGGTGGTAAACTGTTTAAATAGCCTAGATTGATAAAAAAAATGCATTTTTAATTGCACCTCTTTTTACAAGCAAATCAGATATTAGTTTCCTGAAGATGAAATAAAGTTATTACTACATGAAAAATGTTTGAAATCATACGTTATTGTTAAGTTACTATTAAACCACTTTGATGAATGATTGCAAACAGTAGATTTTCAAAATGTATTAATTATTTACCTATTACAATATAATATGGTAAATTACTTATAATACTATTAAGATCATTATTTATCTGTTAGCTTCATTTTCTTATGTAGCATTTAAAAGTCATATTATAAATGTTTCTTTCATCTAATGTTTGTCATTTCATATAATACTATTTCCCCGTGAATATGTATAAGTTAAATTAGATAAATTAAAACAACAAACATCTACAGAGAAGAAAAAATCCTAATATATTTTAGATTTATAATAAA
This sequence comes from Lycorma delicatula, assembly GCF_047948215.1. Classification (NCBI taxonomy): domain Eukaryota; kingdom Metazoa; phylum Arthropoda; class Insecta; order Hemiptera; family Fulgoridae; genus Lycorma; species Lycorma delicatula. Next base: position 209,860,228 of record NC_134456.1, read on the forward strand.
AAAGTAAAAAATAAATACAATATAAAAAAACAGCAGTACTACCATCCTAGAAACTTTAATAAATAAAAAATTACAAATTCAACACACACCACACATTTTATAGAAAAAAAAGTGTTGTAACTTAAATTGACACAACAAATATGACTCTCACATACAGCACACATAAAAAATCTAGATTAATTAGACAGCACGACTTAACTGAATGTATTATTATAACTGAGGACATAAGAACATTTTGTGATAACAGGAATATGAACTTTCTAGCAATAATTAATAGTTGTTTAATTGATAGGATGATTCCAAAAACAAAACAATGTTTGCAAAATTAAAATACTAATTATATACTACATTTAATATTTAATACTATATTAAATTTATATATATGTTTTTCTTACGGTGTAAATGCACACTAAGAAGGAATTTTTTTTAATTCCTGGTCTAAAGGGTTAAAGTGGAGTAACAACGAATTTTCTATTTTTTTATGAACTTTCTAACAATAATTAATAGTTGTTTAATTGATAGGATGATTCCAAAAACAAAACAATGTTCGTATACATTCATACATACATACACACAACACACACATACACATATTATATATATATATACTACGAATGTGAATCCATAAACATTAAACATTTAAGTGATACAGCAAACAAGTAGTTGTAAGTTTTATCATTTTAGTAATCAAACATAAAAAACCATGTAGTTTAAAATATGTGCGTATCATGTAGCAAGTAACTATGTCATCTCAGATTCAGTTATTAATAGGTAATTTTTTTTGTTTGTTTTTTTTTTTTACTTTACATAGTTATTTTTAACAACTATGTTTTTACAACAAATCTATTTTAAATGAAATGTTGATGTTGAGTGATGTCATTGAAATTAAGTCAACAGTAGATGCCATAATAATTTTATCATTGGGTTTCATACAGATAATTTTGATTAATACATAATGTCAAGATGTCAGTCCATTTAAAATCAATTATCATAAAAATTCTTCATTTTCTTCATGTCTGACTTGTGTTCATGTCAGTCCAAGTGTAAAGTGTAGCTTGTTCATCACATTTAAACGTTGTTAACGTGTCTGGAATACTGTCAAGTCACTGCAAACACAGATATAAAGGAAAATTATTTAAAAGTTTATAAACTTATAATAAATAAATTTGATAAAAAATCATAAATTTTTATTATTATTATTTTAGTGAAGGTCTCTGTATAAATGTCAGATCAGAAAATTGACGATCCAATTAGAGACTGAAGAAAATAGAATATTTACATAAGTTTCAAACTTTACCTTTTTTAGCAACAAATATTTCATTATATATTTCCATTAAAGGCTTCTTTGTTATGAAATCATTTTGACAATTCCGAATATCCAAACTTAGCAAACTTTTCAAATTTATGTTACTTTTTTCTTTAGGAATAGAATAATATGATATTGATTTTTTAACATCCAATTGAATATTTTACATCTAAAAAACTTATTCACAGTCATTAAAAAAAAGAACTAAAAGATTTCAAATGACGAACATAAGTACAACAGTTAATTAGGAGCTTTAATAACAACATGACTGATTATTAACTTGATAATATCAGGATCCTAGTTTCCACTACGCCGAAAGAAAAGAAATATATATAGATATATATATTATAGAAAGTGGAGTGAATAGAAAGTGTAAATAAATCAATTTTTCAGAAGTTTCTAATAAATGAAAAATTCCCAATTAGAATCAATTTTTAAGTTGTTTTAAAAAGTTCATGAACAAATTGTACACTGCAAAAATTGTATACTACAATGAGAAAAAATCTAATGAAGTAAACATAATATAAAAAATTAACTTTTTCATCTGAAAATTGTAAACAAATACTTGGAATAACAGAATATAGAAATGATAATACACTGTGTGCAAATGTACAGAGTAGAAGCTCTGCATACTAGAAAACACCATGGATTTTAAACCTTATTTTTAACTAAAGAAACTTGACACCACTGATTATTTGGCATGATTATTCTACAGAATGTTTGGTCAGCTGCAAGGGTCCTACATTAGATTGTTACCGACTGAAAATGCATGTTTGTTATTATTATAAACCAAACTGTGCATACATTACCATTATTAAATGCTATTTTTTTAATAAAAATTTACAGGATTTTCATTTCATATTAACCCAAATCTTCATTCTAAATAAGTATAAAATACAAAAAAATCAGCTAAATTTAAAAGCAAAGGTGTATAAAATTCTGAAACTCTAAGTAGGTACTCTGCTTATAACAAATTTTTGAACAGTATATCACTATGCAGAATACTATTTTTCTGAAACTATATGAAAAAGTAGCATCTTCTGGATTTAAAAGGAACTGATGTTAAGAATTAGTATGTTTATCACTACTGAACATAATAATTTCTACATTTTCATTTCAGTTTCATGTTTTTGTTACTGAACGTGTTACTAGCCTTGTGTTTCAAATATACAGGCGTACTAGAGTAGACATTTGTAAATAATCTCTAGAAATTCCTGTACTGTACTGCTATGCAGTTCACACATATGCTTATTGAAAAATTATGTGAAAAGTTTCTCTGTAAATGCGATCAAGAACAGAAAGCAACTGACCGTGCCAAACTGTGAATCATTCATACATTTTAATTATGAAGGAAGAAATACCAGATCACATTCTTTTCTGATTAACCACAGTTCCATTTTTCTAGGTAAAGGCACATAGTGGTCATGTGAAAACCATAATGGTTTAATAGCAAAACATTTTATAAAATAAAAAGAAAGTTGCAATGGAGTTTCTGAGTGTTTCTTTGTGTTTACTTCTATTACTATAACACGCTGTTATAACATATGGAAATCTAATCATGGTTTTTATCACACTAATATGAATGTTAAAGGAGTCTTATTTATTTATATTAAGCAATCACTTTTACTGAAAGTGGAGCATGACATGCTCCAACCATATAACAACACTTCATTCTTCTCTAACAAAATTAATTAATTACTGGAAATAATAAGATAATTTTTTTTTTAATTTAATATTCCATATATTGCATTATTTAAAAAAATAATTATGTACAGATTGAAACCTCTCTATCATTGGATGAAAGTTATCGGATTACATGTAATAGAGAGCAAACAAGCAACCTGTGAAATATACAGTTTTGAATCATCAGAATAAGTCAATTAAAAAACAAAATTTAATGTTAGAAAGACTGAATTATCCATAAGAAGAGGTAACTTAAAAGTACTTTTTTTAGTTCATTCTACTTATCAAAAAATTAATAAGAAATCTAAATCAGCCCAAAAATTTGATATACAGTACAGTCAAGTTCACAGATATACACAACTTTACAAACTTACTTACTATATAACTTTCTTGAAAGTACAATAATTATATTAAACGAATATTAAAGGAAATGTAAATGTTAATAAACACAGCTTAATTTTAAACAAAATAAACAGATCAAAAAATTACGTACTCTTTAATTGTAGAATTTTTTCCTTTTCAGAATAGAATAAGAACACACTACTCACCATTCTTATTAATTATTTATCACAAAAATAAAAATGATGAAAAAAAAGAACAAGAAAAGTAATCAGGATTGTGCATACAGGTTTGTGAATGCATGACCTAAACGTAATTATATGCTCTACATCAACTTGTGCACAGAAGTTTTCATGAGCTTTTAATATTTAATAAGTTATTTTCTTCTAACATACTTTACATTTTACTTAACCAAACATTAAATGAAAATGATGATAAATTTCTTAAAAATTTGTGATTTATGTTTTTAATATCTTAAGAGGAAAAAAATTGTATTTATATCAATTTTTATTACTGGATTCCTATCCAGGACTCAACTATCAAATTATCTTATAAATAAAACCATGGACACATGGTAGTATATATTTTATTTATCAATTTAAATTAACTCTTTTTCTTTTAAATTACTTGCAAATTGGCATACCTGTTGATAACAAATATGGAATAGAGTTGAATTTTTATTAGAAAACTTATCAAACAGTATATGATTGATCTCCTATTACAAATTTTCCCATTTATTCTATCAATTTACTACCACAATTTTTTTCACTAATTTGAAAGCTTGTGCTGAATGGAAAAATCCCACAAAAATTTCTAGCTATCAGAAACTTCCACATACGTGATTGTATGTACTCGTGAATTCATGAGGAATTCCTCATAAATTCCACCTGAACTGCTTCAGTCAGATCTTAGCAGTCACTGAATTTTTAGTCTGTTTGATAAAAAAATTTAATTTCAGGTTTTATAAGGTAGTAATATTATATATATATATATATATATATATATATATATATACATAACATATGATTAAATCTGAAAATTCAAAGTAACAATAAAATTGATAAGTACTAAATACAATGTTTTTTTTTTTTAGATTATTTTCTACAGAATTCTTTATCATACAATGGTTTTTAATTTGTTTACAAAAAACTAAAATTAGATAAAACTACCAAAATATGGAAATACGTTTAGTGAAAACATTATGAAATACCTAATTAGAAAAATAATTTTCTTAAGCTAGTTCACAAATGGTTATATTCCAAAGAATAAATCAAATCAAAAATAATTTTAAAAAATACAGGCAACAAAAACAAAATGAGGAAGTGAGTGAAAGAGAGGGGGTGAGAAAGAAAAAAAATTTTTCAGAGACAAATGTACTTTTAAATCTTTTAATATGATTATGAAGAGATTTTAAAATTACATATCATTTTATTAATATAAATACTAAACCATTAAAATAAATAGAATACGAAAAATTTATCTTTTCTGAATTTAAAAAAATGAAATAATTTAATTCCTACTGAATATTAAAAAAATAAATACTTCAAATCAAGACGATGTATTATCTACTTATCACACAGATCTATATAATTTGGCACAAAAATATAAACTGGCCTTTCTGAGATATATATTTATTAATTTTTTTCAAAAGGATTCAGTTTATCGAACTCCCAGGGGAATTATTTATAACTTTAATAGAAGGATAATGTAATATATTATCCTTATAAAGTTACATATAACTAATATTTCTTCTTCTTCATTTATTACTATAAACAATGAATAAATAATAATCTACTTATATTCTGTGGGAATTTTTTTAAACTACTTTTTCAAACAAAATAAAACATCTTTCAAAATTAAAAAATTCTCTAAGCGTAAATTTTGTTTCAGCATGAGTTTGATCATAAAATATAGCTTTTAAAAAACTGTATCTGACATAATATATTTAAAACATATTCATACAATAATTATAAAATACATTATAAAACGCAAGGTATAATCAATAAAAATGAAAACAAAATAAAAAACACATCAAGTATATATATTTCTTAAAAAAACAAATTACAATAAAAAATTTATCAAAACTATTTAGTTTATTCTTACAATTTAAAATCTTAATGTGAAAAAAATCTAGTATTATTAATATAGATAATTAAAAAACAAGTAGGGTACATAAATAGAAGTAGTAAAATTTAAGAAAGATAAAGATGAATTTGAAAAAATAGAAACCATGAAAATTTATTTGGAGAAGTTTTGTAAAAACAAGTTATTTCTTAAAAATACTGACATAATAATAATACATTATATTAATTAAACGATAAAGTGACATGTAAGCATTTCTTCTTGTAATACAAATAAGGGATATTTTCTTTTATCAAATGGAAGATGCTATTTTTATAATACCAACTTTTGTTAAAGAAAAATTTTTCTAATTAGGAATTCTTTTTATTAAGAAATACAGATTACAATCATGTTATAAAAGGTAAAAAAATACAAATTTAAAAAATTTATGAATTACTATTATGGCAAGAACACACACAATTTCACGTAATACTTGGTAAAAAAAATTCATTGTACAATATTTATTTAGCGCCAGACATATTCACAAACATATGTAGTGAATACACACTTTTGTATGTACTTGTATTTTAGATGCATACTATGATTCATTTTGTGATTGTTACAACAGTTCAGTCTTTTCTATCAATTTTGGCTGCAGATTGTAAGATCCCATGTGTTTGTATCGCTAGTTAATTATTAATGATTCACATTCCTTCACCGTTTATTAATTTTTCATCACTTTTAAAAGCCCCATCTTAAACTCATGTTCTGTTAATTATTCCAGCTCAAAATTAAAGAGGCAACTTATTTTCTCCTCAGCCTGACAACTGAAACATTCTTCAATAGTAATCATTAATGTTGTTAATATTAAAGATGATTTTGGATTGGAGCTGTAGTAGTCTCAATCCACCGGCCGCAAATCTCAGCAATTAAAAGGATCTTACCCCTCCTCCTATGCCGGATCCTTAATTTATATTATTCACACTGAATTATTTTGAAAAGTTAAATCACAATTAAAGAGACTGTCAAATAATTAATTTACCTATAACAAAACAGGTGTTAATGTTGTTCTACCTGGAATAACCTAAAATGTTAGTATTAATCTGATTACTTAAACTGAGCTCATTGATCTTATACCCATCCAATTATTTTTATTAAGTTTATGTACAGGTTAAAGGGTTAGGAACTAAACAAAATTAATTACCTAGATTCATTAACCCTTTTAGTGCCATAGTCTGATCAAACAGATATCTTTAAATTATGAGAAAATTGCCAGCATCCATTTGAACAGACATTTAAAAAATGCTCTTTCCTAAATTAAAAATACACACTAACTGTTTACAAATATCTTATGTTGTAGAAAAATATTATTTTTAAAAGAAAAATTTTATTTCAAAAGCATATATAGCAGTTTAGTTAAATAAAACATAATTAAATCCCACACTGCCCAACCTGTTGCGTCAGCAGCTCTGCAAGTTGTCTTGGCTTTGCTTGTTTGTTTACAGTCATGCTGTCATTTGCGTTCTGTTTATTTTAACAATTAGTGCTTTTAATTTTAACATTTATATGAAAGTGAAAATAGTTCTTTTCATGACTATATAAACTATGATCCATCTTTTAATCCCGATCGACAATCAACCGCCGTAAATGTGAGTAACTGGTTTGTTCTAAGCGATAAGAATTCAGAGTAAAAAAAAAAAAAAAACTACAGCATTACAATAATTCTGTTCTGCTGGTTCAGAGGATGACAGTGATCGTAGAAAAAAATAATTATCGGAACTTCAATCATTCATTTTTGATGAAACAGTAGATCCTTAAAAAACACTGCCCTCCTAGAAATTCAGTCGCTGTTCAATACTTTAACCTATCTTTCACTAATTCTCTGCTAAATATGTTCATGATGAATTACATTAATTCTGTTGGCCATGCTTTTGTGGTTGGTAACAGAACAAATGAGAGGTTGTCTCTAAAGTAAAGAGTATTTCAGTGGCTTCAGACCATTAATTGAGTGTTTTGTTTAGAATTTTTTTTAAATTTACTTATACTACATATCAAACTGAATAGTTGTGTATAGGTAAAAAACATTTTTCTTTCTATTGGACTAGTTGATACTGTGTAAATATTTTTTCTACTGCTCTGAAGGGGCTGAAAATAAAAAACAACTAATTTTTCCTAAGTATATCCTAAGTAATATTTTTCATTTTTTATAAAATTTTCTTTGAAAATAGTTGCATGTCCAATAAAATATGTGCATCTTTGGTCTATTCTGAATAAGCTAAAAGCTGCATCTAAAAATTCATTCGCGATATGATTATTCTTGTCTAAACATGTATTTCATATAAAAACACCCCTGACAGTTTTCAGAAGGTATCATGAAAATGTTTGGCACTAAAAGGGTTAACATTTATAACTGATTTTATTAGATACCATCATTGTAGAGCTGCCTATGCCCACCTAAATGCAATGTGTTTTCACTGACTAAAATTAAACCTTATAGCACTACAGAAATAAAAAGTAAGTGAATGTGATGGTGCAAAATTATCATTTATAAAGGAAGAAAAATGAAATAGAAAGTGATTCTTAAAAAAAAAACTTTTCAAATATGATACAGATGAAAAAGTCCTGGAAAAATCTTTGATGTTAATGCTGAAATAAATTAAAATAATTACTGCTGACAAAAGATATAAATAATACACATATTTGTATATGTTTTTCAGTTTGTTTAATGTTACTTTTAAACACTAATATAATTCATTATATTTGAAACTAACAACCAGATGGATCCTAATTGAACTAATGGTACTAACCATTTAAATTCAAAAATAAGAATATAAAGAGCATTACAATGGTAGCACTATCAAGTGAAGAGCATATCAATGTACATAATCTATAACAAGATTTCCATTATAAATAGGTCTGGTAGTGTTAAAACACAAACCAAGAACAGTTTCATGAAAATATATGATATCTGTGCTTCTTTTCCTACAAAGTACTGTAAAATTAATAGTGATACATAATAAACATTTCAGCATGATCAGTTTTTGACCCGTCAACAATATCACTTTGTAGTTACTTACTGTGATTGATGTTTTTCAATCAAGCTTTTAAAAAAACTGTAAACGATAAGAATATAATTGCAAACGTTGTGCAAGTCCCTCTGAGAATAAAACTAAAATTAATACTTACAGTTATGATTTTTGTTCTAGTTGTCCAAATCTGTACGTAATCGTTTTCTTCCTCCATCTCCTTTTTTTGGCTCAGCTAACATCACCTTTACTCTGCTTCGACATATCTCTTGTCCATGAAGGACCTAATATAAAAATAGGAACAGTTAATAAAAAAATTCCTATTTGCTCATCTTTTATTTGCAATAACAGTTAAGCACCTTATACAAAAAAAAGCGTCAGCCACCAGGATACCCAATCCTCAAGCTCCTCACTAGATTCAAAGCAGTAGTATCCAACCAAACAATTTCTGTAAAAAGATAGTCATACAGCACCAAATCTAGGCTGTAGAAAGACACTAAAAAATTGTGAATTTGATTTTCTTTTTAGTAAAGCCTTTGTGGATTTTCACACAGACGACACCCTTTGAGAAACCCTGAATAATTTTTTTTGAACTGAACTCCAAAGCTTCTCCAGGATTTCACAACAAACTTCTTTGTTATTGTGCTCCCAAGTGCTATGAATTTAGTCAGAAAAATTTTCTTGAAGTTGTAAAATACAATAGTTATAACATTTAAGTTGAATAGTGCCTTCTTCAATATTTTCCAACTTATAGAAAACTGACAGAAACCCAGCCTGGTCATGATCCAATAGAAGTTTAAAAATTGTATTCAAAATTCCAGAAATCATAAAATTATATTTATAAAAAATGTCACCATCTGATTAGATGGATTAAATACACTGTCAGTCATGGCTAAATGTCACCATTTCTCCTTTTCCTCCTCAATTTGTGCACAACTGAGTACTCCTTTTTAAATTTCCAACCAAAACCTCCCCCTTGCCACTTCCTAACAATATTAAATTAAACTATTACATATAGATCTCAGGAATGATGTGTCCTTCCATTACCAAAATATAATCACACAGTGTGATTCATAATCAGTGGAAATGACAGTGTCAGGTTCCATGTTTTATAAGATCTAACAGAGCTTATGATTTTTGTAAGAATAAAGAGAATGGAAATTGTTGATAATTATTGTGTAAACATTGTTTCTACAGGAACTAGTTTATATTCAACAACCAATTCAGTCAATTTGGAATACTCCCCAAATACCTGAATAAAACTAGCTAAAATAAAAAAATAAAAACTAACTTGAAATTTTATGTGAATTACTAAAAAATGTAAGGTTTGTTAATTTACTTACCGTAAAGGTTATCATCATATATAATAGTCCCTCAAATTCAATCTTGTAAGACTGGATTTAACACAGTACTTATTCATCGTACTTATTCTACACTGATCAAAAAAAGGAAAATTTCTCAATATATTTTTAAACAAAAACTATTATAAAACCAACTCACTTCAACCGCTTTGTCTGCAGACTCTTTATTTGCATAAGAAACATAACCACAGTTTTTACCACTGAGAAGGTAAACTTCTATCAGGTTACCAAACCTACCGAATACATCCCACAGTGCATGAATTGGAGGAGAAGTAGGCAAACAGACGATAAACAATCTAAAAATAAAGTAACCAATAAATTATTGCATATGAAATTATTTATAATTTAAATGTAATTTAATTTATAAAATTATCGGTTATAATCATAAGAAATTATTCTTCACAATACATATTTGTCAACATAAGCATATACACCACAATATATGAGGGCTATTCAGAAAATAAATTCAGATTCGTTATTAAAAAAACAATAAATCACATATCTTATTGCCACTTTTCTATATAATTGCTGTCAAAATTAAGGCTCTCTTCATAAAACAGTTGGAGTGAAAGACCGCATGGTTCGCTGGACTATTGCCTAACGCAGATGCTGGCGGACCGCAGGGCTTTAGAGCCTACATTGCCTACATTGTTTGACATTGAGAGCGTGGATGCTTGTCCTGTATGTGGAGTCGAGGAAAATGCACACCATGTATTCTTCCAGTGTCCTCGATATGCAGATGCTCTAGCAAAGTTTATTAACTAATCCCAGCCGTGAGATCATGTTCCAACCTGAGAATTACAAGACATCTTGCTAAGTACAGAGGATTCGTGGAGAGCTGTAGCAAGATTTGGAAAGATAGTGATGCAAGATCTCAGGGCATGGGAAGAGACTCATGCAAGAGGGAGACACGCCGGAGGGTGCGGGGTGGACAGGTCTGTGGATGAGTCCCTTGGAGGTCCCCACGAGTGTGCAGGGGTCGACTTGGTGCAGTGAGGCACTCCTCTGCCTCCCTCTGTAGCATGTCTGATGGCGGTTGAGGTAAGTTGTGCAACTGTGCATGGGTGGGGGTGTGTATTGTATTCTGGTCAGTGTGTGTGTATGTGTGTGTGGCAGCAAGTGTACCTGTAGTGTTGCCAGTTGTGCGCATTATGGGTTGATGTGATGCAATATTCTGAATAGGGTGCTGTGATATGATATGTGCGTGTGTGCACACGGTAATAAGTGTACATGATGTCTGTACCAATCGATGCTGCGTCTGCTCTGATGTGAGTGTGAGACGGTTGGTTGGTGAGGGCATTACCTGAAGTAATATTTTATTAGCAGTTTCCAGGAAGGGGCAGGTTGCCAGGGGTAGAGGTTTAGTCGATAGTGCACAGGTATACATATGCACTTAATAACATCTTGCAAAACCTGTTAGCGAGCCTGACATTGCTTTGGCACCCATAAATGGGATTCCTCCACCTCAAATCACAATACAGAAGACCAAGCCATTAATCATTTCAGTTAACTTCCGAACAGCCCTAAACTGAAATAACACTGAAACTTACCCCAAGATGTTAAAGAAATTGAGAAGGGCCATACAAAACAAACGACATGGCATGCTGAGTTCAGCTATCGTTTATCTTCACGATGCTTGTCCACATACTGCATTACACAATTCTAAATCGACAGTTCTAAACGAGAGTTGTTTAACCATTCTTCATACAGCCCTGAATTTTGTTCCCAGTGATAATAACATTTTCCCAAAAATGAAGAAACTATTAGCAAAACGTTTTGAAAATGACAAGGAGTTGAAATACTATGTTATTACCTGGCTTAATTCAAAGGCTACAGTTTTATGAAGAGTTTTCAAAAACTTGTTTACAAATACAAGTGACTTAATTTGGACAACAGTTTTTTACACCGGATGTAAAATAATAGCTAAAAGATGTAGCTATAAGATGTATAATAATTTTTTTTTTTAGTCATGAATCAGAAGTTACTTTCCAAATAGTCTTTGTAATAATACAACTTGTTTAATTCTGTTCAGCTATAAAAATCTTTGAAAAAGATTACGAACTGATTAAAAAAGTAGATAAAACAGAAATTATGAACTAATTAAAAATCTAAAAAAAAAAGATAAAACAGATAGGTTGGTCAAAACGTAAGCATAAGGAAGCTTACTTAAGGAATTAACTTTATTTTTATTTATTCATTTTAATTTTCTGGATGGATTGGTTCATTTATGGAAATTCTAAAAATAAGAAGGCTATTTAAAAATAGTCAGACATGAATAACAATAAGTACTCACAGCTAACATTTTTTAAAAGCAGAGTTCGATAAGCTGTTTATTAAATATCTATAAGATAGTTTAAGATAAATTATGACTGTCATTCAATAATAATTAGAGACAAATGACTGGAGAGAAAATTATTAAATGACAAAATAAATTATTGCTACTTTTAAACATAATCCGCAGCTACTACTTAGGTACTTGTACAATCTTTCAGTGAGCGTTTTTATTTCAGTAGTAATGAATTGTAATCTATATGTAACTTAATCTATATGTAACTATTGTACATTGCATATGCCGATAATACTAAATTCATATACTGTATTTTCAGTAATGAAGAAAATGTTAAGCTAAAAGGATAGCAGAAAAATTCAAATTGCGGCTGTTGCTGCTGTGGCACCAAGCATCACGATTGGCTGAGTTGCATGTACTTCACAATTAATACATGTCAATACTACATCATAAGAATTATTGAAAATGTAACATTGTTAAATAATACATTTTCATTAATTAATGAAGCTAAAATAGCTAAAAAAAAAAAAAAAAAAAGACTAAGAATTATTTTAATATTAACGGTAAAATAAACATTAAAACTGGACCCCCTTTACCTTTCAGCACATTTGGCATCAGCAGGTGACAAAGGCTGAGGAGGTGGTAATTTGGCTGAACAATAAGTTGGATCTGATATATCAAGCTCTCTAGAAAAATTAGCTGAAAACATAGAAAACAAAAGATATGTTTTAAGTAATAACCTACTATGCACAAAATGTCTAGTTAATTTAAATTACAAAGTTATGAAATTTCTTTTGTTTCATTCCAAGGTAATACAAGGTTATTCATTACATCACTTCAGATGATTCACACTAGGTAGCACATGAGGAACAGTACAAGCACATCTATGGCATCAGTAAGCTCACTATAACTACTTTAATGTTTTTAGCTACAACTGAAAAAACAACTTAAAAATATGAGAAAAAAAGATTTCAAGGATTTAGTAGACAAAGGCAGTCAAAACTGCAAAAAATGAATATTTTGGGTATATGAAATTATGTGAGCAAATACAAACGTTTGGGACTTGAAGAATCAGCAATATATATATTTTTTTTTCTATAATTATGGATTACATCAAAACAAGAGTAATAAATTTTATATTAAAATATTTTTTATACAAAACTTTGGCAAGATATTTTCAGATAAAATAAATTGTGCATAAGCATGTGATATCTATTTTTTGATGTATAATTAAGAAGGTAAAAGGAACTATAGACAATTAAGAAATACTATAAACAGGAAGTGAAAATTAGCGGAAGAAGAGTGGATTAAAGAAAAGTGTTCAAAAAATGATCATTGGTAAAACAGACTGAGCATACAGGAAAGTTAAGGGAAATTTTGTGGTATATAAATTAAAATCTAATAATGTGTTAAATAAAGATGGTACACAGATTTATAAAATAAAAGTAAAGGTCGATAGGTAGGTGGAATATACTGAGTTATATGGAGGAAATGAATTAGAAACTGGTGTTATAGAAGAAGTCAAAGAGGATGAAACATGAGATACAATACTGAGATCTGAATCTAATATAATATTAAAAGATTTGAATGGCAGAGAGGCTCCTGAGATAGGCGGAATACCTGCAGAATTACTCCGCAGTGCAGTGAGGAAGCGATAGATAGATTATACTAACTGTTGTCTAATATTTACAAAAAAGGGGAAGTTCTGTGAGACTAGAGTGTTATTGTCATGATACCAAAGAAAGCAGGAACAAATAAATTCAGAACAATTAGCTTAACTCTTCATGCATCAAAAATCTTAACTAGAATTCTGTACAAAACAATTGAGAGGGGAGTGGAAGAAGTGTCTGGTTTCAGGAAAAGTATAGGAACAAGGGAAGCAATTTTAGCGCTCAGATTAATAATAGAAGGAAGATTACAGAAAAACAAACGTACATGACATTTATAGACTCACAAAAGGCATTTGATAATGTAGACTAGAATAAATGTTCAGCATTTAAAAAAAAATTACGGTTCAAATATAGAAATAAAAGAACAACTGCTAAAGTTTATATAGGAACCAATTGCAACAGTAATAATCAAAGAACATAAGAAAGAAGCTGTAATAATAAGGAAGTCTAATAACGATGTTCCTTATCACAGTTAATTTTTAATACTTACATAGCATTAGCAATTAATGATGTTGAATAATTTAGATCTGGAGTAACAATGCAAGGTAAAAAGATAAGATGCTATGATTTGCTGATGATATAGTAATTCTAGCTGAGAAAAAAAAAGTTTAGAAGAAAATGAATGACATGCATGAAGTCCTACACAAGAACTACCACATAAAAATAAACAGAACAAAACAAAAGTAATGAAATGCAGTAGAAATAATGTAGATGGACCACTAAATATAATAGAAGAGAAAAGATTGTTGAGGTAAAGAACTTTGTAATTTGCGAAGTAGAATTACTAAAGATGGACGAAACAGTAGCGATATAAAATGCTGAATACCACAGGCAAAATGAGCTTTCAGTCAGAAATATAATTTGCTTACATCAAAAATCAATTTAAATGCCAGGAAAACATTTCTGAAAGTATATGTTTGGAGCTTTATATGGAAATGAAACTTGGACAATCAGAGTAACTAAGAAAAGATAAGAAGCGTTTGAAATGTAGTGCTACAGAAGTTAATAATCAAATAGGTGGATAAAGTGACAAATAAAGATGCTGCGGCAAATTGATGAAGAAAGAAGTATTTGGAAAAGTATAGTTAAGAGACAGACTTATAACCCACATATTTAGGCAACCTAGAATAATCCCTTTGATATTGGAGGAACAGGTAGATGAAAAAATTGTGCAACCAGGCAATGTTTGGAATATGTAAAACAAACTGTTAGGAATGTATGATGTAGAGGGTATACTGAAATGAAACAACTGGTACTAGATAGTATTGAGTTTGATATATATTATTTTTTTAAGAAATAATCATAAAATCATTACAAAAATTTTAATCATTAAACATAGTGTTCTTATCTGGGAGGGGAGGGATCAGAAAATCCCCTTTATCTTTATTAATGCAAAAAAGAAACTTCCCAAAATTAAATGTTTTCTGGGAAGTTTACAGGCAATTTTTTTTTTTTTTGGCCAAAGCAAGCATAATAAGAGTTGCTTATTTGGAAATACTGCGTTCTTATATGGTTCTGCTCTCATAAATCTTTTGTTTCTTATGCACAAGCAAATAATATTAAAAGTGGTCGTAACAAAGTACAAAATAATATCTTACCTGAGCATTAGTGCTAAGCACATAATATCAAGTGTGTTTTAGACATACAGTAGCATGATAATTATTACTATCATGATGCTCACCACTGATTTTTTAATTTTATTAACTTTTTTTAATAAAAATGATAATACTTCAGAATCAGTGAATAAGTTATTGAAATTGCAAACTATCAAAACATGATGCCATAAGGATTTAATTACAATATAATTCATACTATATTAAAATTAAATTTAGGGACTGCAATTGTTGTAGATATTATATATGCAAATCTAACATTTACTTACCTTTCATTAAAATTCTATAATTAACCTTATTTCAAAATATAAATTTTCAACCAGTTTCTCACCTGAATTTGGTAATAACCCAGCTTTTTGAATCACCTGGGTTGCTTCCGCTAAAGCTTTAGTCAGTGCTGCAATTCCATTTGGTCCTACTGCACTGCTGGACATATCTGATAACATATCATTTTTGAACCCTGGCCGGAAATCATTACCTATATTTGTTCTGAAACATTTGAAAAAATTAAAAAAGAAGTGTGAGAATAACACCAATTTTGAGTAGGTGATACCATTTAAAAAGTAAATATACCAAAATCCAACTATTATTTTTTTATGTAGACATTTTAAAATTTTAGTTACTATTTTATTAATTTTATTATTTCAAAAAATCTGTCTGAAGAAGTAAAAATCTCTGCCAAAGTACTCAATGGAGATTGGAAAAAAGAAAACTTTGTTAAGTGAAACAATTTTTCACTAAATTATATTCTACTACAAACAATGCAATTTGTTAATGAATCTGTTTTTATAATCTAACAGTTTAATATCAGCTCACAGATTTCAGCCATATCTGAAATAAATAAGTAAAATAATTAAAACAATAATGCATGACTTACAACATACATGTAAAGTTTTAAGACTCAGCTTTAATTTCAAAATGGCAGGTACGTAAAGGTTATTGTGGTGGATCTCTTTCAAAGTAGTCTGCTTCTAACTGAACACACATACTCCAACAGTGTTTCTATTTTGGAAGCATTCCTGGAAATTTTCTTTCTTAAGCGTGTTAAGAACCCTCTCCATAGTTGCCTGGAATCCTTCAACTAAGAAAAATCAATTCCTTTTCAGCAACAGTTTTAGTGAAGGAAACAGGTAGAATTCAGCAGGAGCTAAATCAGCTGAATAGGGGGTGCGGGAGAAGCAGAGGAATCCAGCAAAAATTCTGTGATCAAGAATATACGTTGAGCCAATGCACTATCAGGGTAGAGGAAAAAATTCTTGTCTTGCCATAGTGTAGACCTTTTCTTCCACATATTTTTGTGCAAACACTTCAGGACACTTTTATAGTATTCCTGGTTGACCGTCTATCTCTTAAGGAAAAATTTATGATGCATGTTACCTGTAAAATCGAAGAAAACCACCAATATAGTTTTTAAATTCAAGTGACTTTATCATGTTTTTTCCAGTCATGATGAACTTAAGACTCTTCCGCTGCAATGACTACCTGCTCCTATTGAGCAATGGTGGCACCTGTCTCAAAACTTTCCAAATCACACCTCATATATACAATGTACCTACTTCATATGGAGTAATACATAGATAACATTATGGTATCTTAGAATTTACATTATAAATTCAAATAAAGTTTTCTGTTCCACCATATATTTTTCGGTTAATAAAACTTATTCAAATTTTACCACTTTTGCCATTAGGTAAAAATGGTTGGACTTCTGCTTTGATATAGCTTGCTTTCACTATATTCTTGAAGTGCTGTCAATTACAAAACACAATTATGAAACAAAATAAATATGAACATTATATTTTGCCAAATAATTTAACAATCTCCAACCACATTAGAGTCCAAAAATAACAAAAATATGTAGACATCAAATGACCGATAACTGATAATGAGTAAATAAATGAATCAAATACTGCATTAAAAAAGTAATATCACTAATAATTTACTGTTTAAGATATCAATGTAGTAAAAATATCTGTCAAACATGTTTTATCAATAAGATTGTTAACACTGTAAATTCTGCAAATCAAAGTAGTTAATATAAATCAATATCCCTGAATAAACATAATAAAAATTGAATAAACCTAATGATAAACAATTCAATTTAATCATTTTCATAATTTATAAAAAATATGTTATTAATGCATCACATAATAATACATGCTGTATTTTTAAAAACAGAGTGTGCAGTAGATATTAATATTTCTATCAACATACATTAACAATACACAGCACAATCATAATCAATGTTAACAATTTTATTTTTAAAATTTTTAATTAACTTAAAAATTGAAAGCCGATAGAACTTTAAATTTACAGCTGATAGAGCTATGCTAAAAACTTAACACAGCTTATCAAACATTGTCTCTCAGAGATCAGTTCTGTTTTATTATTCTACAAGGGGGTTCATTTATTAATACTGAAATTGATAACCAGGATGAAGACACTGTACCCAAAACATACACAATTCACACATGCCTTTATATCTTTGGATACATTTGGATATCTTTGGATACGTTAACTAATTTTAATCCGTTGTTTTAATTATTACAATATATTAGTAATTATCCACAATATCAAGAAAGTGTGACTTAAATTACTGAATGCCTCTAAGATTTACTTTATTTAAATAAATCATTCATCATCACAATCATATTAGGGTCAATTTCTATCTCTAAAAATAGTAAAATTCTTTAATTACTAAAACTCCGATACTTACACGTTTGAATACAGATCTGATTTGTAACCAGAATATGATGTCGGACCGTAATCCATATCAGGTTTAACACTTATTCGATGACCAGGTGGATATTCAAATCCATGAAGTTTTTCCCTTGCATATGCTGCAGCTTGTGGAGTATTGTACTGAACTAAAACTTTCCTGCTGTTATACTAGAAAAAGAAATAAAAATATTTTTTATTTACACTTTAAACAATTCTAATTCAAATGTTTAAATAAAATGAAAGACGGGTACATTTTGCACATATCCAAAATTTATCTGATAAGGAGCTAATATACACAGATATTGACACTTGTACGGTGCAGTCAGGAAATAAAACTATTTACATTTTTTTTTTGCACGATTACTTTTGAAAAAAGTAAAATTAGACAAGAAAAGCAGAAAGTCAATAAAAGATGTGATACATCATCAGCCACAACTCACATTTACAAATAGTTACAACGGTATTACCAAACTGTTCAAAAAAGTAAGAAGTTCTGTCATAGTTTTGTTTTCACACAAAATTTCAAAACATATACATCTTGTTTGAACTAAACTATCAAGCAAAAGAAAGAAAAGTACTTACGGTACGACCGTCGCTTGTAAATCTGCAAGCTTCCATCCCAGGAATAATATTAAACAACTGAGAAACCATATCCAGATTTAATGATGGCACGACCAAAACACAGAGCCTTGTGTATCCATCTGGATTGGGAAAACCATTGATAATATCACCTGTAATGCAGTTGAATATTCTTTAACTTTTCTGTTTAATGTATTAAAAGAAAAACACACAAAGACATCAGAGCAAATATTTTTCCATTTAAATTGAGACATGTTTATCTCAAAAACTACACATTTTAGGAAAAAAATTTACCTAATAAAGTTTTTCCATTTCAAGGGTGAAATACATTCACAACTATGTTGTTATTGCTAAGGTGAAATAAAGTCAACTTAATTTTTTAAATAGGAACCTATATTTTCTTTATTGCAGAATCGAATTCTTTGCAAAAAAAATTAAATTTTTTATTTTCAAAAAATTGATAGTTTTTTAGCAATTCATCTTTAAATGTGCTATAGGCCTATTAAATTGATGTTTTTAGTTTCATTAGGTCTGGCCCAGCTGACAAGTTACATCCAGCTGATGTTAAATTCTAAATAAAAGAAAACTGAATTTTAAATAAAAAACAATCAATGCTAATAATAATGAAACCAACAATAGAAGAAAAAGAAGTTGAGCAGGTAAACAACAACTTTTTAAAATAGTATAAAAGTGAAGTTTAAGTTTCAAATGACATTTGTCTAAGTGAACATACTATCATCAGTGGCTTCAATTAATATTTTTATTACTTTATTAATCGCCAACTATTAAATTAATTAGTTTTTATTTATTGGAAATTATGAAACAATTTACAATTAGAGAAAAAACTACCTAATTTTGCTTTACGGGGAATGTCACTGAAATGTTGATCAGACACTAGCTTTGTATGCTCTACGACTCCCTGGTAGAAATACTCAAGTCGTGCTTCTGTGTACAGAATTGTAGAACAGTTAGTGATGCTGGAAGTGTGGGGGCCAAAAAATGGAACTGTCAAAATACTGTGACAGCAGAAAAAAATGAAATAGCAATGGCTGCGATGGTCACTATAGATTCTCATGTTAGTTCAAGAACTTCACGTGACTCCAGGATATCAAAAACCAGTGTTCTGAGAATATTAAAACACCTGAAATTCCATCCTCACCATATTTCACTGCATCAGGAATTACTTTAAATTAAGAGTAACATTTTGTCGATGGACGCTGGAAAAAGTGCAGGTAGATCAAAATATTTTCTATTTTTTGATAAATCAGGTTCTACTAATTATGGAGGAGTAAACAGACAATATGCATTACTGGGCAGTGCAAAATCCACGGTGGCTAAGGGAAATAGAACATCAATGTCCATGGATTATCACATGTTTGTTGCAGAATCATAGGCTGTACATAAAAATCAGAACCCATTATTTCGATGGAAATCTGAACGAAGGAGAGAAATACACAGATTTTGTAGATAATCAGTTGCCTTTATTGTTTGATGAATTAATTAACCAGAATATATAATAGGTTTCTCTTTGCCAGCCACTTTCCGGCGTTTTGGAAACGGAGACTTGGTGTTGTTCAAAAGTAGCGACAAAGATCTTACTGTTAGTTCTTCTTACCATCCACTAATGCTCTTGCCCATGATTGGCAAGGTTTTAGAGAAGGTCCTCCCTATATTTGCATATATATTGTTACATTGGCCACTGATCATTTGCTAATGGACAACCAGTATGGCTTCCACCAGTCCATGTAAACATGTATTTTTCTGAACATATCCGGGGCATTTAACAACTTATGGTGGCTCTCTGTACTGTTTCAGATGCAGAAACATAAGTGTACATGAAATAAACTATAAGTGCTCTCAAGTTATTTCACTCATCAGACTGTTTCCCTGCATGATGGCGGCTCGGAGGTTCATAAGACCTTAACTAAAGGATGCCCCTCAGGGCAGTGTCCTTCTTTGGATCATATAATTAAATTTGATGTTGCGTTTAAGGTTTCCATGTGGTTATCGTGTCATTGCTTATGCTGACAACGCGCTGCTACTGATTGAAGGGGATTCGTGTAACAAGAAAGAATTCAGAGCTGCTTGTGCATGTGAGACACTTCAACTGTGGAGTCTCCAACATAATATGATTTTCATTTTGCTTAAGGGCTGATTGGCTGCTTCCTGACGAATCCAGGCTCGAATGGCTCGTCTCCCCATTCAGTATGTTATGACTCAAAAATATTTGGGTGTTATCCATGATGAGAATTTTCGGTTCAAGGAACATCTACAATATGTAGCAAAGAAGTCCGCTGATGCTTTTTATGGAATCTGTAGTCATTCATTCCAATTGGGGGTTGAATTACCGTACCATGCATATCCTTTACAAAGGTGTCAGCAAAGCTATTATGCTGTATGCTGTGCCTGTCTGGGCTCACCGCATGGCTTTTAGGTATTGCGCGGACATTTTGCTGCGAGCCCAGCAACTCCTCTTGCTGGCTGTTATAGGCGATTACAGAACAGTCTCGCAGGAGGGCATCTCTGTTATAGCCACAGTCAAACCAATAGATATCTTGGCTAATGATTATAAGGAACACTTCATTTCCAAGGTAAATAACCTATTGATGTCAGAACAAAAGTAGGAGATTGAAGTCCGGGGGCCTTGTGTCTTGGCAGGTCAGGTGGGATGAATCCCCCAAAGGTCGCTACACGCATTGTATATTTCCTATAGTGTCTAATTCAGGTGCGATTTAGATGGGTCTCCCCCAATCGGTACATTACACAATTTCTCTCCAGGCATGGTGCCTCCCAGGCTAGACATATATGTCTAGAGCAAATCTTCCAAAGCTTGGACTGCACTAAACAAGTTGCTACAAATAAGGATACGACGGTATTTTGAGTTAATGATATTCAAAACCTTATTGATGGCATACAGTTTTGCAATAAATACATTTATAATATTAGGTAGACCACACATATAGATTCTGCTATTAAGAATAAATGCTAATCCAACAGTATCATTTTGTTTTGATCCATCTGTGAATACTATTGCGTCTGGGTTTATTTTGAAGAGAATATGGTAAAAATTTTGCTGAAAGACGATAGGTGGTGTTAATTATTTCTTGTACATGGTAAGATCAAAAATAAAATTTATAATGTTGATTCTCCACAGAGGATATCAACAGGGGGATAGGTTGGAAAAATAAAGAGGTATGTCTAAGTTTAAAAGCTGTAGTAACTACTGGAGACATACATCCATAGGTGTACTGAAACATGGATGGTCTTCATACCTTTATAAATTAGAATTCTCAAGAACTGCAGTAAAAGCCAGGTGATTCAGCTGCCAATTAAGACGGGCAAAGTAAGATGCTGAAAGTTGATCATGTCTATTCCAAAGTGATGGTTCACTGCACTCAACAAGTATGCTAGTGAAGGGCTTGATTTAAAAGCCCCTGTACCAAGACTGAGAGAAGCGTGATGTACAGCATCTAACATCTTCATGTTACATGTTCATATTACATGCTGAAGAGTAGGCAACACAGCTGTAATCTAAACAGGAACGAACTAAGGAATAATAAAATTATTATCGCAAATGATATGACAAATAATAAAATTTGTCATATCGCAACGTATATGACAAATCGGCACTCCAATTGGTGTTGCTAAGAATTCTTAGCACATCTAGCATTTTGGAACATTTTGTTTTTAGTTCTTTGATGTGTTTGACCCAAGTAAGGCGGCTATTAAAAAATACACCTAAAAACCTGATATCAGGAGAGATAGAAATTAACTCAACATTAAGAAACATTTAGGGAATGGAAGGGTCCTGCAGCTACGAAAAGAACACATTTTGTTTTCTCAGGTGAAAAGGTGAAGCCGAAACCTTGGACCAAGCTTCAAGGCGAGATATTGAGTTCTGTAGCAGTCTCTCTGATGTGGCTGTTGAATGGAACATAATGTATGGCAAAACCATCAACAAATAACGAGCATCAAAGGTGATGCTACTTGATAAGGAATCTCCAACATGAACATGGAAAGTTCAATCATTTAAGAAACCCCTTATAAATCAAGCATACTGCCCTTGACTCCTCATTCTTTAAGGGTGTTAAGAATACCACATTGCCAGGACGTGTCGTAAGCCTTTTTGATATCAAAGAAGATAGCGACAAGGCACTGGCGGAATAGGAAACCTTTTTGAATAGTTGCTTCCAGTGATACTAAGTGGTCAATGGAAGAACGTCCTTGGAAGAAACCGCATTGTACTAGACATAAATAATCATGTTTCTCTAAGAACCATGTCAACCTGCGATTCACTATTCTTTCCATGACTTTACATAAAACACTTTTCAAAGAGATAAGGTGGTAGCTTGAGGGGTTTGCTTTGTCTTTACCAGGTTTAAGTACTAGTACAACAATAGTTTCTCACCATACCGAACGGATAACTTGTGAGGAGAATAAACTATTAAAAATTCACATAGGAATGTTAGGTAAGTGTTGTAGCGCCGAATTAGGAAGGTGTGAGAGCATACTAAGAATAATGTTGTCAGATCCAGATGTTGTAAACACTCAGGTGTCATGAGTGTTTAAGTGCATGTGAAAACTCGTATGAAAATGGAGCATTTAATTCACTGACCAAATCACCAAGTTTAAGGATAGTACTTCCATCTGTAATTTGTTACTCTGAAATTCAGTACTGTATGATGAAGTAAGTGAAACTGAACAGAAACAATCTGCCAAAATACTTGCCACTGTACAAGGTGATGAAAGGAGTTCATGAGTGAGTCTAAGAATGGGTTGTTTTGATGATTGCACAAATCTTTTTCCACACAGGAGATGTGGGAGTCATGCGTGATATGGTGTCCACAAAATTCCTCCATGACTTCTTCTTAGTGTCTAAGAATACCCGATGACTAACCCCTCTAGCCTTACGGTACAATTGTAGGTATTCATTTGTAGGCCTACGGCAAAATTTTCACAGTGCTTGAAGTCGATTGCTAATAGCATTTTGGCAGTTAGCATTCCACCAAGCAATGGAAAGACGTTTTGGATTTCCAGTGTTTGTGGAATATAGCTATTAACATTGTCAAGTATCATAGATATAAAAGAGGTAAGTTTGTCAAAGTTCTTCACAATTATCATACTGTAATGGGAAGGTGTCATATGGTAACTGTTGCATACTGCCTTTTCAACAAGCTACCTCCGTGGTCTTTTATTTACCTTGCCTTTGACACCAGAAGCTACAGTAATTGGCCTGTGATCACCGCCATTAAGGTCATCATCACAAGCAAACCAATTAAAAGTAGGGAGTAAATTTGGTGAGCATAAGGAGAGGTTGATGTTTGACAGCGTACCAGAAGATGAAGACATAAATTTGTATGACCCATCATTCAGAAGACAAAAGGTCCTAGTCTTGTCTCACTCTGTTTTTAACATATTTCCTTGTGAGGAGCTAAAAGATGAGCCCCAGGAAATATGGTGGGCATTGAAGTCTCCAACTATTAATGACGGCAATTGAATTTGCGTGAGGAGATTATGGTGACAGATACAAATTACAGATATGCAATTTAAAGAGAACTGAGATTTTTACAGCAACAGCAGGAATGAGGGTAGCTAGTTGTAGCCTAATAGCCAACACCTCATTACGGATGAAAATAGCAACACCACCACTCTCTATACTATCTACAAGACAGTAATATCTCTCACATGTATAGCCTTGAGTTTACCACATCTTACTGTAACAGATATATTTCTTGGAAGCACATTAAAATGGTTCATGCGACCTCTAACATTCCACTGAATAATGCTCATAAAGGTAGTTTCAGATTCAGAAATACAGATAAATATATGAAAAATTAGTTGCAGGTGATCCGGTTTTTCTTTTCGTATTTTTAATTTTAAACAACTCTGTAGCCCTCGGGTCAGGCGATTCCTCAATCATATCCTCCAGTATACAAGGTGATGAGGATGAAATTTGGAAGAATGAGAAGTCACAGATGACAACCCAGAGGAGATGGTTATGTGGATTCCCTTGACAGGGAGCTTAGCAGATGGCTTACCGCCAGCTGTGATGAATACACCTGTCTGCACAGGTAAAACTTTTGAGACAGGAACTTTCAGAGAGATCCCACTGTTGGATTCACTAACTGCAGCTAAAGACTTTTTGTTAATCTATGTCAGCTCTGAAATAGTGGGTGTGAGCAAAGTAACTTAATCAGATAACACCTGAACAAGTTTTTTTTAGCTCACTGCAGGAGCCGCACTTCTGATTACCTGCATTTGTAGGAGCTTGTTTTGATGTAGCGGTGGCAAAAGATACATCTGGTTTAAACGGGTTCCTTGACTTAATTGTCTTTTTATATTCTCTGCATGCTGCCAGAAAAGATAACTTCTGCTCAGTAGAGATTCTGAGAACTGCCTTTACTTCCTTAAAAGTTGGGCAATCTCAGGACCGAGCTGTATGTGAACCACAGCAGTTTGCACATCTCTCCTCTTCCTGGCAGTTATTATTGTTGCCTTCCTTAGCATATTGAGCACAGATCTCCATTTTCAAGCAAGATATTGTAATGTGACCATATCCTTGGCATATAAAACATCATTGTGAATTCAAAATGAAAGGGCATATGAAACATCATTGTGGATTCAGAATGAAAGGTTGTTCTCAAACCAAAAGATAACCAACTTTTATTTTTTCCAGTGGTACTGCAAGTTTGAAAGTCAATATAAGAGACGATATGGAATGCCATATTCCATTCCACTCTACCATTTCATTATACACTTTACTTCTACAACATCTTGGGGACGAACCACCTCACCAGCTATTTCAGTGACATCCATGTCTTGACAAAAAATTACTCCTGTGCTCGTATTTAGGGTTTTGTGGCATTCTGCACTTATATTTATATTACCCATATTACGGAGATGGAGATGTAACATTCATCGTCTCTTAACTTCTTAACTTTTTCAGGGAACGACTTGAACCCATTACAACACTGTTTATTAGGAAAGGTAAAACCTTATGAAGGGAACCCCACCTTCCTAACTATTTCGAAGAACTAAAAATCTGATGTTCTTGTACTGCAGACTTGACGTGTCATGTTTAAACCAATATTATGGTCTGAACTGTTATCCTTGTCAGACAACGAGGTCTTTTCACTAGACTATTAGTGGTGGTTTTTTCAGATGGACCATCAATCATCATGGAGTTAATTTGAGGACTTGAAATTTTGATCCCACGAGTATCAGCGATATAACAGACCACTCCAGCAGAATGCATGCATACTGGAGCTAGAGCTAAATACATCTGGGTTCACGCAGGTGCCAGAGGACATCATTCGAGACTCACTATATACAGCCATTCAACCATCAGCACGATAGTTTCCACCTTGGGTTACGGTTGCATTTCGTAAGATGTCGCAACACCACCAAGTGTAACTCTAAGAAGAAACAGTGTAGGTGTTGTTGTGTAGTTGTGTAAGGGTATATGTCAATTTGTGTAGAGTTCTTAGTATAGTGTAAGTGTAAAGTGTACTGCAGCTCTGGGTGTAGTGGGAAGAAAAGCTACAGAGGCTAGGGCCGTGGGGACACTAATCCCTAAAGTCTTAAAGAATAAGACTCCCCGTTGGGGAAAGGCGACTTACAGTAACAACGGACAACTGACAACAGGAAAAACCTCAACTTTTGTAACATGGTGTTTTAGGAAGTAGCCAGATTCATATAGATTAGGTTGAAATGAAGAAGATCTTATGGTAAACAACAGAAGAGAAAATTTCATGAAACTATTGCAAAGTTAAGCTAGATTCACAGACCATACATGTAAGACATCTGGGTTTAATTAATTCAGAAACAGAAAGGGGGTATTATATAAAGGATAAAAACAAAACTGAAAAAACAGATCACTGAGAATGTAGGATTTGTAAATAGATAGTTAAAAAACTGATCACAGAACATAAAGGAATGAATTTAATCAATTTACTGATGATTTATAAAAAAATCAACATTTTTGAAAATGAATAGTGATAATTTTTAAAGAACGGTTATTACTGACATCAAATTAATAAAATAAATATTATAATTAAAATGAAAATATGTAATTACTAACCAAAGTGTATATACTTTATAATTAAATAGCAATAAAAATTTATTATATAAAAAAAGAAGAAAATTTGTAAATTACCTGATCCAGAAGGGAACATTGAATTTCTGTCTGAAAAATTTGATAAACTTTGTAAAGAAGTAACAGGAGGCATATAATTATGGCGATCCTGAGGACTTTCTTTTGGTCTTGCAAACACAGCCTTGAAGCTACGATCACATTCCTCATAAGCCTTTGCAGCATGTGACATCCTACAAATACATAAATTTTAAAAAATTACTCCAACATTACACAAATCTTTTTTTTCTTACTTCCTATGTCAATCTTCATGAGGGCCACTAATGAAAATATTTAACGTGTAACCTGTGCCAATAACAAAACAAATTAATTCCAAACAAATTATTTTTTAGTTATATGTAATAAATAAAGGTTTTTACAAACTTACCTTATTGGTTTGTAAAATATAAATTTGTAAAAATTTGACTACAAGAGTGACACTCTTGTAGTCATCTTCATGGAAAAAAGATTAACCTCCATTGAAAGAAAAAACCATCAACTAATGTTGATACATTAACTCCAGCTAATGCATCTAAAACAACATGCAGTGATAGTTTTAAGAGGAAAATGAACGCTAGAGACATTCATCATAGTATAAAAACTGTGATGATGAAAAGTGCTGATTCAAGTGTTTACATAACAGACCTTGGTACAATGCACTTTCAACTATAACAGATTACATTGAGTTGGTCACCCTGTAAAAAAAAAAATAGCAAAAACCTCCCTAAGTTGCATCAGATTCAGTGTGTGCCAGATGACATGTACGGTACTGCCATTACGGTACAGTGCATGTTATGATTGAAAAGAAACTCGTTAAAATATTAATTGTTCGTTTAGTTAAATCTGAACATAAGTAGTAGTTTTATTACATAAATGTATTTAACCAGGGTGTATGTATGTATATATATATATATATATAAAAGGAAGATTTAGGCTCTGGTCCTTTGTTTTTAAGATGTCTACGGGCAATACCACCAGCAAAAGAAAAGTTAATTTGTCTTTAAGCCAGAAACTTTAAATTGTTAAAGAATACAGTACAAGTGTGTGAATATTGTGTGAGAAATATGGCATTAAAAAAAACTGGACATTCGAAAATGAAGGACAAACTTCTTAAATTTTCAACAAATTATAGTTTTTCTATGACCAATTCATAAATTGAACAAAAATATAAGAGAGTAGACATTAATCAGAATCTGGAAATTCTGTATTAAAATGGTAGAAAGGTTAGTATAAGCAGAGTGGACCGAAAAGTCATTTAGGACCGAAAAATTTGAAGTCGGTGATAGTTAGCTAAGCAGATTTAGAAATCATCACTGCCTAGTTATGTAACTCATGGTGAAGCTGCAAGTGCCCCCGTTGAAGAAGTAGAACTATTTAAAGCCAACTTGGGCCAGTTCGTCAGACGAATCTTTACACCTATCCCAAATATACATAACCCAGATAGTGGTATATTTTGGAGGCCTCTTCTGTGAAATACCCAGGCACTAAAACACAAAAAAAAATCATAGTTCCAACTATTAACATACCCGCCGAGGTGAAACTAGTTTCATCTGTGAAAGACACTGATCTAAAATGTCAATCTTGCCTCTAAATTCTTGAACCGTTGACAGTAGTGAACCCTTTAGCGTAATCAGCACTAGTTAGCTCATGGAAAACCTGTATTCCATACAAATAACATTTCTGCATTCTCCTCGCTTCTGTGTGGGCTGGAACCTAGTGAAATGTTCTTTTACCAGCTTAGTCTCTGCAAAGATTTACAGGAAGATCTTGTAATTGGCGCTTTAATGTCCTGTACGACCAGTGTTGTTAAAACTGACTTGTTTCTGGCATGTTTCTGGTCTAACACTAAACCTGTTTCATGAAATAGTTCTTCCAGAACTTTAGCAGACACACAACATGAGATTTTGTGTCTAAATATGTTACAATCATGAATATATGTTCAACAGTTAAATGCATTTTAATAAACAACACACGATTACCCAACCCTGTTCAAAAGTCAGTGCCTGACAGACTGGCAATACTGAAATGTACAGTTGATAAACAGTCCTCCCTACTCAATCTCCAGTCTTACAAACATCTTCCACATTGTTTTACCCTCACACCAATGAATGGATTTTAACAAAAAATTTCAGAGTGACGGACAGGACCTTTTTAAGTTGAACACTCTGCATTTCTGTAATTGTATTTTAGATATAAAAATACTATTAATTTTTATATTTGTTGTTGTGTTTTGGTAAAATTATCTTGGTATTCTTTATTTTGCTTTCTATAACCTTTTTCTTTAATCTCATCATCAAAAGCAATTATTATTGTCATTCGTTTTATTTTGTATATTTCTTTTTTGAGTCTATTTTTATTGTTTTGTATTATGAATTGCTCTAAATATCATTTTTTTATATGTATTAATTTTTTGTGACCATGGGCGATTAGAATTTAAATATATTGTAATATTATTTGTTGTGGGTTTTCTATAGACTTGTGTTTCTATTTGATTGTTTACTTTATTTCGATTTCAATATCTAAAAAATATATTTCTCTTTTATTTTCTATTTCATATGTAAATTTTAAATTCTTACTGTAATTGTTAAGTTTATTTTAAAATGATCAAATATTGTTACTTACAGTCAGGTTATACATGACTAAAAATATCATCTACATATCTTATCCACAATATTTGGTGTGTATAATATGCCATGACTATTTATTTTCAAAACCTTACATAAATACCTCAGACATAATAACAGATATAGGTAACACTTTTGTTTGTAAATAACAATTATTCTCATACTCAAAGTAATTTCAGACAAATATTGCTTATAATAGTGAAATTTCTAATGTCTTGTCAATTTGTATGTTAGGATACATGTTTGAGATATCATAACTTACCATTTTTATATTATAATTAATTTATTTATGACTTTGTAACCATTTTTTACATTATGTTTACGGGTTAGTTTAATTTTTATCCTAAGTACCTATTCTTATCTATTATTTTAGCTATAAATATGCAGGAGCTGTTTTAAAATTTATTAAAGGTCTATTTACATAATTTTGGAGAGCCAGTGAGTTTTCAGTTTCTATTTAGATATTACATTTTTTACAATTCTTAAATATTTTTGGGGTTTTTATTTTTATTAAATACTTCCTTCAATATAATTATTCTTAAGTTCTTTGTATTGTCTTTGTGCATAATAATTGGTGTATACTTAATCTGATTTTAATATGTCATTATCATGAATGTTATATATATATTTAATTTTTATTCAAACTGTCCACTTCATCAGTATTAAATTTAGTATCAATTGTAATGTTCTTGATTATATTACGCTTATCACACTATCAATTAAATTAAATTTGAAAGCATTTGTAATTATTAAAATTTCTTTTATAAAAAAATGTATTAGTAAATTATAATAATTGTTAAGAAAATTAGATTCATTGAAATTCTTATGATATAAATTGTGTTTTTCATTGTATTTATTGTTATTATGATTCCAAGTTTCATTTATTTTCTTATCAAGATTTTTATTTCATTTTTCTTTGCGTTTATCTTTTTCATTATCAATTAAATCTCACATATAGTAAACTGTAAATCCTAATTTCTTTAAGTATTTCTAAATGTAGTATATATAATCTATTATGAATAATAACTTGTCTCTTGTAATAATTTCCTTTTAATTATGACTTTTTTGCATAACTTTTTTCTCTTTTAGGTATACAATTTTTAGGGTTTTTTATTTTTAATCACATATTTGGGTGTTTTTTTTTTGCATTCCAAACATGTTTTATTAAATTTGTGTATTAATTTTAATAGTTTAAACTGTAATTTATAGAATTTGAATATGATTTTGCTTTGTTAGCATTTGAAATCATTTTTTGAATATTCAAGTTATTCAGTAACATTTTGACCACTGTATTAATAAAATTCAATATTATAGAAATATAAAACACAAATACACATAATTAGAAAGTTAAAGTTACCATATTACTATTTCAGTTTTTATATTTGGTTTATAGGTAATATAATATAATACATTTGGTTTATTATTATTTCTAATAATTGGTTTTCACAGCATTCCCCATCTTCAATTGGCATTAAATTCTATATTTATTACATTAAAACCTTTTTTTTATGATTTGTCATTTTTTCCCATTTATAATATTTTCTATTGTCAAATTTTAAATGATATTATAAACGAGCAAATTTTTTTAATATAATATAAAATATTTTAGAAAGTTATTTGTAAACATGTTGAAAGGAAAGTATATTTCATTACCTAAAATAAAATGTCAACTAAGTTTCAAGCAAAAAAAAAAAAAAAAATCATCAGAAATTCTCAGTTTTACAACCACGAAACGTAAACTTGCTTGAGTTTTAAAATTGTATAAAAATTTATTAATATACTGCAAACTTCATTTAACTTCCATCAATTACAATTTTTGCTGGTTTCTAGTTCGATAACCATTATAGGATATATGTGAAATATAAAATAAGCAGGTGGATATAGAATTGAAGAGTGAGACAAATACAATAGTGTAGAAGTAGGGAATCCTGCTAATATAATTATATATTATATACCTAACCGTTTTTCAAATTAGATTTACTAACATATAAACCACTTATTAATTTTATAACTAAAAACAGAACATGGCCAGAAACGTAAAGGAATTGAAAACTAAAACAGTCATAACACAGGATGGCATAGAAAATAGAAATAAAATTACAGACCAGAACAGAGATAAAAATGATTCATACTGATGTATATCCATATATCACCATATTCATGGTGATATATGCCACAAGAAATCAACTCTAGTGTGGTCAACTACTTCTCTGTACACAGCAGGTTGTCGTTTTCATATCCCAGTTAAAACGTATGTGACTATCCTGTAGCAACATGCGGTAATGGTACCAAAAGCCTGAAGGGAGGACTGAGGTTCCAAATATTCATATTCACTTCTTTAACTCCAGGCCTGCTCAAAGGCAAATTTATGAATTTTAACTGTATATTGATTGTATAAAAGAGACTAAGTACCTGGTTTAAAAGCTCTTGCCTTCAGCACTTGTCGATCCTGGCCTGTCATTTAGTTAGAAGCTAGAAAACGCAGTAACCTATAACCTAACCCATCACACTCTGCAATGATAAGATCAGTCTTGAACTTGACTGCTGAAATATTATACACCTGTTTACTCTCGATCAATAATATTTAAAAGAAAGCACGTAGATCATCCAACAGCTTCATGTCGCTCGATGCATCCTCCATAGTCCGATGACATCGCTAGGTTATATGCACAACAGTAGCAGAATAAGCTTCCCTGCACCAGGTTGTTCAGAAATATCTTTGGACTGCCTTAAACAGTCTTATAGGAGAAGGACCCAAACAGTCTTATTCAGAAAGGAAGAACATTGATCCATGTGCGATAAACTGATTATAAAATCTCAATGTAGGAGGTCACTGAAGCCGAGAATAAAGCCAGAGATTATCAGAAGAAGCCTGATCTGTTTCCTCAACTCTCAGCTGCCTACAGACTGGTGAAATTTGGACCACATAGTTACCTTATTAACTCTTAGTATAGTAAGAGCAGTATGCAGCATCGCTGCTGAGGATGCTAGGATACTCTCGAGCAACAGGCCTCCTTAAGCCATCGAAGGCAAGAAAACATCAGCGGAAAGTCAGCTGCCACAGAACAGGAACACCTTAGAAAATGATTGCACAACCAGAAAAAAACAAAGAGTTACGAATAAAGTAAACAGACACCATCTTTCCAAGTCAAAGTATAGAAAAAACAAATCTTGTAACCCTGCCTAAAGTGACAGTAAGGGTAGCAGAACATGGCAGAAGAGTCTGCCGCTGAGGTATCGCAACACCTACCATAAACCAACAGATATTCAAATAAGGTTAGATGATCAAAATCCCCCAGGGGATTATAAGTTGTAATAAACAAATCCATAATAATAAAACCTCAGCGAACAGAAGAAAAATTGTTTCATTCTTGCTCCTATCTCTTCTGTCTGGCAACAACAGCATTGAGTTAACCAAAAAATTAAAAAAAAAAAATAGAAACAGATCGAAAAAACATTGTTATTACCTATGACATTACAGATGTATGTAACTCATTATAAAAAATACTAGTAAAAATATTATAGATTATTAATAAAGTGATATCACTATTAAAACTGAACAAAAGCCAAAATTAATCTACAGTAATGTTTACACATAAAACATACACATATATTGTTTAAAAGTAGAAATTTTAAAAACGGTTTGCCTATAAAGGTAGCATATTATTCCACAAAGTAATTTTTCAATAGATCTAAACGGAAGATGTAACAGATATCAACAATAAAAATAATTTATTAATACAGAGATGACATTTTAGTCACCTCAACACTTAGTCCAATTTAGTTGTCTTTTTTTTTATCATTTACAATAAACAAATCAATTCAGAGTGTGACATACTATTTAAAAACTTATTTTCATAAAAACATTGTACAGACTTTAGAGATGCAAAACAGTACGTTTCACTTTTTAGACATAAATTTAGAAAGGATTAAAATAAATTACGAATGGGCATCTATCGAAAGCTAATCAAAAAGACAGAAACTTATCGTAGTATGATTAACAGAGCCCAAACTGTAAGTACAGAATGAGTGCACATAATGTTGAGTTTGAATAAAGAAATAATTTATAGCAAGTGAATATGATTACAACATAAATACCATAATTTAAATTAATAATTAATAAATGTCAACTAAAAAATCATAATAAAATAAATAATAAACAAAAAGTATGCCTTTTAATTATAAAACAAACATAAATTGTTTTTTTCAAAAATATTTTAATTATAAAATTGGTTTTAAAACTATAAATAAAAAATGTAGATAAAATAATTAATGACAAATGTAACTCTAATATTTGAAATAAAGCAGATATTAAGGTACAATTTGGAAAGGAATTATAAAAAAAACGACAAAAATGATTATCAGAAATAAAAAGAGCTAAATATTAAAAATTAAAAACATGAATGCTGAAAAAAAAACATTGCCGACAAACATTGCTCTTTTGTTCTGGTTTTTTTCCATCATGATTGTGTAATAACTAGCAAATTTTGAATTTTGAAAATTGGAACATTTCCAAATAACCGTTATCTGTTAAGATTGAGAGTGTACCTGATGAGTGAGAAAATTAGCCTTTAACCTACTAAACAAATACCGCATTTGAATTTTGAAAATCGGATGATTGTTTACAGAGATATTGCAAGAGCATCTCATCGCACCTCTCAAAACAGTGCCACAGGGGTACCCTGGATTGTTACCAGTTGATGGTGATGTTTGGTCTAGCCTCACACAAGGTGCTAGCATCACCTCACCACTCTAGCCTCACACACAGTTCCCATAGGAAACCCATTATTATTAAACAGTAGTTTTTTTAATTTAATATTATTTTAATTAATGTAAATTCATTCTATTATTTTGTAATTTTATTCATTCGATTGATTTTAATCATTCAACTCAATCCCTGCTAAAAGAGTAATAAAGGCTCACAATTCACAGTTCATTAATTCAATTCATTAAAAAAAAAGTTGGTGCTTCAATTGGCAAATCACTACTACATACATTTTTATAAATACATACATATATATAACACATTCATATTTATTTTATAGATTATGACATTCCCCCGAATACATAAGGATTCCAGGGTCATTCATCTAAATTGGTTTGTCTGTTGAGCTGTTACAGAAGAACAAACAAATACACACACCCTAAATAAAATTGTGGCGCAGAGCAAACTAATGGTGGCTCAAAAACAAGTCGACCTAACTAATGTGACATCCCCTTGTAAGATTCAAATATTTCATTAATTAAGATTTTATTTGGCTATAGCTCTGGAACTAATGAAAATAAGTACCACTTATGATATAACATTGAAAAGCTCTCAATAAGGGCTTATTACCTCAGTTAAGAAAAAGTAGTTCAAAACCTAAATTTTTGGATTTTGGACTTTTTTGGACACTTTTGGTACAGCAGATTGCAATCAAAAGGGGTATGCACAATTAGATGTTACAACAGTCCTAAATCCGAAATTTCAGTATCCTACAGCTAATTGTTTGGGATTTATGCGAGATACATAATACGTACACACATACAGATGTCATGCTGAAACTAGTCAAAATTGGTTCAGGGATGGTAAAACTGGATATTTCTATTGAAATCTGAAAAGCAAATTTTTTGCGATCACAATACTTCCTTTACTTCACACAAGGAAGTAAAAAAGGATTCTTTATTTAGCGGGAGAGTCATCGGCGCACATCCGGCCAATGCATCATGTGGTCTGCTCTGCACAAATAGCAGCAGCTGGACTGGCAACTAACACAACCTCACATAATCCAATTCCCTATTACCAATATGATTAGTGTTAAAACACTATATTTCAATCAAAAACTATTAAATTCTACATCTACTCAATCCTTGAGCCTATTTTAAATATAAAAATGCCAAAATGTTCAGAAAAATATTCTCTATAAACTAATACTTGTTTTCTTAGAATATTTCTGTAAAGTACTTAATATTCTCACAAATATGAGGATATGAATGTGTTGAGGGTCCAGGGGGTAGAGCTTCTAGGCTAAATGACCAGACAAGTGAAGCAAGACCTGACTGGCTAGTAATACATAATTAAGATGAAGCAACATTAGAGAACAAGAATAAAGAAAATAAAGAGAGAGAGAGAGAGAGCAAGAGAGGGGGAAGAAAGAGAGAGGGGAAGAGAGAGGGGGGAAGAGAGAGAGAGAGAGAGAGCAAGAGAGGGGGAAGAAAGAGAGAGGGGAAGAGAGAGGGGGGAAGAGAGAGAGGGATAGAGAGGGGCGGGGGGAGAGAGAGAGAGAAAGAGCAAGAACATGCTAACATGATCAAAACATAGTGCCCATCAAAAAATGTTTAAACATTTAAGATTTTTTCTTAAATGTTTATGAACAATAAATAACAGTAATAATAATCATAAAATAAATTAATAAATTTTACTACTATAAATATTTTCAATATCATAGCAGATTAACTACTTTCGATACAAATAAATCTTTACTGAAAATACTATAGATTATCAATTTCGAATCGTAAATATGATTTTTGTGGCCCTTTAGTTACAATTAAACATATATATATATATATGTGTCCACATCTCTGTATAGCCTATGACAATCCCTGTAACGCAAGGATTCCATCGCGGGGTCATACATCTAAATAGGTTTGGTCATTGAGCTGCTGGTGGAATAAACAAATATACATACATACACCCTAAAAACATTACACTCCTTTTTGAGCAGTCATGTAAAAATAGTAATAAAATCCAGCTTTCAGAAACATTTACAAGAGCATGTAATACAATAAATAATACATGGTGCTAAGAATTTCAATACTTTCTCAAATACACACTACATGTATAAAGTCAAAAAGCAGCATTTTCTAATAATTTAAGTAGCAAGCTACGTAGTTTTTAATGGGAATAAAACCAACCATTCCTACTAACTTATGCTAAGGTATGGATAGACTGCTTCTTTAAAATAACATAGTGAAAGGGTCAGTGTTCAAAATGTAAATTTGTCATAATTACCCCTGAACCGAAAATCAGGAAAAAAGTTTCAAATTTTACTAGACACAGTGATTATGCCGAGCTACATTATCGGATTATTATATGTACAAAATTTCAAGAAAATTATAGAACCATTTTTTAAAAGTTGGATTTTCCTCCTGCAGGAAATAGTAAACTACCCTTAAATATCTGAAGATATTGCAGAAATAACATCATGAATGTGCGCTTATGTACATACGCCCAATATGAATAATGATCATTGTATAAACCATTTTTCAGAAACTCAGAAACAAACTAAATGGATTTTCCAATGGAAATTTGAAAATCAAATTTTTGGTCCTTTATAAGTTTCTCCATGTACTACCCGTATAAATTTGAGAAAACAGAAATACATTACTTGATAAGATTAGGATAAACAAGCAGGCCGTCTGTGTAGAAAAATATGTCGATAACAGAAATCAATATAAACGATTATTTATGTTTCAAGAAAATGCATAATAAAAATTGCATGTGTTTTATGTGTTAACATAAGATTTCACGAGTTGTAAAATGATGTTATCATGATGCCAGTCATGATGTTTGAAAACATCATGACTGGCTTAGAGAGTGTACAATTAATTTGTATGTAATTAATTCCAATAATCTGAACTTGTATTTAGAAAGATATATAGATAATGGTGCTAAAAAACAGATTTCATTGTCTACAAGTGGATTGTAATAACAACAGAACAGGTGATTTTATATTAATGATAGAGATGGTAAAAATAAATCTCATTGCCTTAATAATGCTACACAACAAGATTAATCTTTTTTTTTAAAAGAACAAAATATGTTATCCTAATAGAACTTTCCATGCTGAATTCAAATATGCAAATAGATTTTCTTCATCACCCATCATTTTTTTGTAATAAATAAGTAAACTTTAAAAAGGTATAATAATTTACATGCACGAAGGACACTGTTCAATTTCCCAAAAATATGGTAGTTGTTTTACTTTTCAGCATCTGTTTAATGTCTAACAATAACTTGCAACTTCTGCACAATTCTCATTCTTACACTCCACTATTGCTGGCACCACACGACTGAGAAAAATTGCTGGTGGAAACGCTCCTGTGCTCATCACTGACAGCGCTAAGATTGTTCAGAAAGAAATCCAAGAGAATTGTGCAAATTGTCCAATGTGAATCCAAGAAATGAATTTTTAGGGACATATTTATACTCCATGTGTTTGTATAACTACAATAATTCACCAACATCATGATAGTTATGGGATTTATGATTTCCTATGACATCTTGCACAACACTTTTAAATGACTTCCGTGCTGACTTTTTGACTTTGCTAAACTGTTCTGGGAACTGTCCATTGCTAATCAAAGTTATTATTTGGTGACCTACAGAAATTTCTTTCTCAATTTTATCAACGCTAACATGAAGAAATTTTTCTTTCAAGTAATGAATCCAGTGAAATTTTTATCCCTCACCTTAATAAAGTTTTTGAAAAACTTTAATTTTATATGGAATGGGGGTATAAGAATAATTTTAGGGGATGTAAATACATTTTTCTGTCCAGGCGTGTGCTTCAGATGTAGGCCATTCCTTCCTGATAAAATGATTTGTCTTGTTCCTTATGTCCTAATTGCACAAAATGCAACAAAATATAGTGTAGCCAAGCTGCAAAGCCGTTAACAGCACAGTAACTTTTAAATCACAGTATATAAACAGACAATACTTGTAATGAATTATTTTCTAACAGGATTTTCATGTAGTCATATCTTTCTTTCATATTAGTTGCATAAGCTAACAGTACAAAAGGAAATTTGTTGTCATTGTGCAAAAGGACAGCCTTTAAACTAGATTTTTAAGAATCAATGAGTCTTCATTCTGTAGTTACAATTACGATGAAATGCACCGATGACAGCACAAATTATTACAGTATAATAACCTACTTTCTTCAGAATATAAATCTTCAAACTTTTTCTGACAATTGCAAACAAAACACATTTTATTATCAGTATGAAGAAAATTCCAGCATTTCGGCCTAGAGTCCAAAAGCTCAAGCTTGTTTTTTTAGAAAGTTAAAATTCTGAACAAGGTAGTTTAATTCATCTTTGAGTTATGGAATGATGTTCAAAAGGAAAAGGATCCTGCTTTAAAAGTACGATCATCTTGCTACTAGTGTTGAAATTCAATGTTTACCTCATAGTCCAATTCATCTTCTGAAGTCAGATGTTTGGAGGATTTGATACAGGCCTTCCCCATGAGCACAGAGCTATTGCATCAGGTGGCAAATTAAGCTATTGCATTGCATTTTGATTTACTACACACTCCGTTTATCTTTGTAATACAAAAATAACAGATCAAAAGATGGTCTTGTGGTTCACACCATACTATTGGTATGGCAAAACAAGTGCATAATACCCCTAGCTCAGTCGGTTAGCCAGTTTCATACAGGTGTTATAGGTACAGGTTAGATCGGTTGAGGTCAACACAGGTCAAACAGCAGATGTGAGGAGCCCAGTTTTTATCTCAATAAACAACTTTTCAACCAAAATATAGTTCATAACATTTAATTAACTAATGGAGTCAAACTTCATCGCTGGTCTTCAAACGTCAAATCCATATATATGTAATAGAAGGATCATTTAGAAATAGTAATATAAATCACAAACAATGATACCACAGTACGAGAATACAAACCAAACTTAAAACTCTGGTGTGTATGAATCGAAAGATTGCTCTGTGCTGGCATGTCAGCACCTACAGTAAATAAATCATATGCATATACAATTACTGTCATCATAATGTTATTTGTACCCCATACTCTGTTTGAAATCAATTAAAATATTGTCTTGTGTACATAAGTTAACTCTAAAAAAAAAAAAAATACATAAGAATTCTGCAAAAGCAATACTTCAAAAATGTTATCACAAAAAAATGCAGCTGATGGAAAAATGCTAACAGCATTTTTGAATTAAGTGTAAAAAATCATATTAGAAACACAATAAAACTATAATATCCCAAAAATAATGTTTTAAGTGTAATTTCAACTAAATTTTATAACATTCTGATTGAACATGGATGAAACAAAAGTAGTAAATAAAAAAAAATAATTTTCATAATTAATAAGACAAGGTAGAAACTCATATGTTGTAAAGTAGAGAAATCTTTTTTAAAGTTATTTCTAAACAACAAAACATAAAATCAAGCCCATTGACTTATATTTAATTATTCATAAAGAATAGAAATGAATAATAAAGAAAACCGAATATGAATTATACATGATATTTTAATTTTATCTACAATAATTTTATCACAATTTCATTAAATTAAACATAATTGAAGAAAAAACAAACCTGTGGTACTTAACATATGCAATTCCTTTACTTTCTTTTGTTTCTCTATCTTTTACAACATTAACGTAGTCCAACTCTCCGAACTTTTTAAAGTAATCGCGAACATCCTCATCAGTCATTGTCTTTGGAACTACAATAAAAAGTCGCAATAAACGATCCTCATTATCCTCTCTTTTGGAACCCTGGTCCTTACTGAAAA
The DNA here is from genome assembly GCF_047948215.1 of Lycorma delicatula. Classification (NCBI taxonomy): domain Eukaryota; kingdom Metazoa; phylum Arthropoda; class Insecta; order Hemiptera; family Fulgoridae; genus Lycorma; species Lycorma delicatula. The sequence goes on from NC_134456.1 coordinate 209,900,151, forward strand.
CAAGAGAAGAAATCAGAATGCATTCAAATAAATAATGATGTTTTTTTAATATCAAACAAATTTTAATTATTTCAAAATAACAAATATTATATCAAAATAACAAGTTAGCGTTATCAATATGAAATTTAATGATTCAGTTTTATAAATTATTTTATAAAACTGAATCATTAAATTTCAACTTATTTCTTTAAACTGATTACTAATCAGCAGAAACAAAATTCTAATAATCTTTCCAGAAAAATGATTAAAAATACATTTTCTTTTTTCATAAAAAATTAACAATTAATAAAATAAAACAATTTTATGCACCACCAAAGTAGAAAGTAAAAAATTTAATCATCAAGTATGTTTTTTCAGTAGATCAATCTATCGTTTCGATAGACCGAAACTATTAAAATTGCAAAATTTTGTGGCCAAGTGCCATTAATTAACAGTTAACAGTGCCATTACTAAACCTACTAAACATTTGTAGGTGACCTGATATTAACACAAGTCCCTTGTGTTCATGTGGCTGTGACATTTTTAGCAATAAGTATCCAATGTACAGTGTATAAGTATCTCATGTCTTCTTCACTGTTGTACAAAGAATGCCATTGCCTCTTGAGTTGCAATCGATTTTCAGACATAAAATAAAATGTTCAATCAGTTTACCACAGGTCCTAAGTAAATAGCGAATTAAATAGATAAACAATGGTAAGTGCTTCTGGTAGACCAAGTACTGTACATGCACCACAGCCATAAGAAGTACTAGGAAAAATGTAAAGGAAGAAATCCAGGTGTCCTGTGTTCAAATACTGGTCAGGCATGGTATTTTTCATACGCCACAAAATTCAATTTCCATAAGCAAAAAGAAAAGAAAACATTAATATACCCCCTTGCTCATTTTACCATAATGTCACACATCTAATTTTAAACTTAACTGAATTTTGCTTAACTTTTTATTTTTATCTCTGCTTCTTTCATAAAAATTCTGTTTCATTTTATTCAGTCATCTCACCCCATTTTTTTTTTTTTTTTTACAAAATTCATATTGTAATATTATATGAAGGCAATGCAGAAAGTAAAACCTGTTTAGCTTTAAAAGGAATAAAAAAATACTAATATTCCACTATACATATATTTTTTAAACACACTATCTTTCAATCTATTTCTTAAAAAGCAGATACCTGCAGTAAACAATTTATCGTATCTAATCATGAACTTCAAAATTCCACTGTTCTAATCATCCACCACCAGTCCACTCAACTAATTGTCAACTGCAGGCAGCAGTTTAATCTGGAACATATTCCACCCAGGAATTCTAAGCTTAGTTAACAGGTGAAAATCACCTGCTCCACAAGCTCTAAACTATAGGTTGGAAAATCTACAACTTAAAATTGCTCAACAAGCCAAAGATTCTAACACATGGGGCCAAGTACTTTTGAAAAAAAAAGTAAAATACTGCAGAGAAAGCATTTCCTCTGACAATTTTTGTGTTGCTCAGTCAAGCTGCTATGGAACTCTATTACAAATCTTGTTGTAACTAGTTTAAGATATGATATTTAGTTTAGTTACGATTTTTAGATGCAATTTAATTGAGCAAATTAGGAAAAAAACGTGCAACCTATCAAGAGTTAACCGTGTATCTTCTGAGATTTTAAATTGCACATGTAAAGTCTTCTGTGACAAGTGTCTTTGACAGTTGATCTTAATCATGGGCATGGTTCACCCATTACTAAAATTTTTAAATCTTTATTCACTTCATATGCCATAACCTATTTTATCAAAAAACCTCACTTTCTGAGTGAGGTAACACTTTATTAATCAGGTAACACACGGTACTTTACAGTTAATAGGATTTTTCATTGTAGGGTTCAATTTAACATTAAGGATTCACAAAAATACATAATACAATATGTGATTCTCAGAAAACTGAAAAAATTTAGGAAGGCAGATCAACTTTAAATTGTGGTGGAATGACCTGTACAGCAACAATGAGAAAATTATTTTTATTAATTGACCTCAAATATATGCCAACTTCATTTTTTAATGTACTCAGAGTGAGCCCAATTTTAAGCAAAAATTATCACAATTTATTAATTTCAACAAACTAAGCTAATCACTTAACTGATCAATTTATAGAATGCTACTTTATAATAAATAACATATTCAATGTATCAAATCACATATTCAATGTACTTAGATTTGTATGTTTTTTGGTCTAATTTATAGCAAGAGATTAAATTTATCAAATAGTTTTTATCATTTTTTAATGCACATTACAGTATTAATGTAATAAAAATTCTCTATTAAAAATGTTAAATCTTTCATTTTAAAATGTTAAAAAGTAAATCTTTCATTTTTATATTAGTTAAATTATCAAATTTGTCATTTTTCTATTTTTTCCTCTATACTTATTACATTATCTATATAACAACTTTGTATACATTAATGTAACTATTTTTCTTACATAAAATAAAAACAGAAATCCACATTAAAACAATTATTTTTCATTTGGTATAAATAAACTATAAATGAACAAAATTCATGACAATGATGATTCAGGCTACTGAATGATCTCAGACAGTACACTCAAAATGCCTACACTTAAAATTTGGTTTCTAATCAAATGTTAATATATATTTTTTTTTTTGTTACCTTGATGCAATCATTACTTTCAAAGGCCTCGTGTTATCAGCAATACATTCTCCATTCATGGATTCCATCGCTAATGCAGCTTCTGATGTCTTAGCATATTTAATATATGCGACACCTGAAATAATAATTTATATGTATATTCATTCCTATATGTAAAGACAATAATGTATTTCAAAGAATCATTTTAAAAATATAATCTGCATAAACAAAATATTAAAAAGCCAATATTTTTACTTGATTTGACACTAACAGGGTAATTAATATTATTGTGCAAAGTTGAAACTTCCTAATGAATATAAAAAATAGTAGTAGACTGTCAAATACTATCTTAAATCTTAAGGTAGATTTGAAAAAATATGAAGCATATATTTAAAAAAAGTATTAACTGGAATCACAAATACTCAAGAACTTCAGTAATCAAATGTTAACAAAACTGAAAACACATAAACGCAAAAAAATAGCTGAATGCAAATAATTACAAAAGCCACTAAATTATAAAAGTGATATTACTACACCTTTGGAGCTGTGTTACGTACATACTTGGACCTCATAGATTACTGCTAAAGCTGAATTTTCCAATAAAATTAACCATAAAAAAAAGAATTCCTACAAGATGATTCTCTTATAATTAATTATTAGTGTTCTTCCTCAAACCATTGTTAATAGTTTTTTTATACTTCACAGATCACAGCCATATCTTTAGATAATTATTTAAAAGCAATATAAAAGTTTTCATAATAAAAAATTATTTATAAGATAGATTGCAACTATGTAATTTAATGGATATAAAACAATTTCATAATACTTCTAGGTAGACGTAACAGTACTATCGTGTAGACAGCATTCCCATCACTGGTAATAATAGTTATTTCTGTTGCCAATAATGTAAAAAGATTTAAGCTATTTGTTATATGGCGATTCTCATGGGATAGTCAAGGGAATCTTTTAGAACAAAATTAAGCCACACAGAGTTTGAACACTGCATCTTAATAAAACGCTATGCTTATCATTATTAAATATCTATTATGCCTTTCTATACTCCCATCTGAGGGTTCAACATACAAAAGTATGCTGTCAAATTGTCGTTTCACATCCACAAATAAACTGTGAACTTGCATTCAAAAAATTAAAAATTCTAGATTATTCATTAATTAATTAATATTTACAAATGTGCAACCCTTTACCAAAAAATTAATAATAAAAAAAATCTATTTCAAATCAGAAGGACCTAATTTATGCTTCCTTTGTTATTTTAAATAAATCTTCTTACCAATTTAACATAAACTAAAAGATTTTCTTTTATGAAATCATTATTAGGTTGATGAATGAAACAATACTAATTAATTAAAAGGAACCACCTGAATTTTCTGCCTCTTATTTAACATTCATAAATAGGATGTGCTCAAAAAATTTACATTAATCCGAAATTAAATTTGTTTTTGCTCTCATTATTTATTTTGTACCTTAATCAAATAAAGCAAATTTAACCAAATTAACCTAATTTTGTTTAATATTATTTCAATATTTAGTTTTTAAGTATTAATATGAACTTAAATGTTGTGTACTTTGTGGCAATATCCTGATGAAGCTTTATCTCTATTTCAATGAGATCTCTTTTGGCAATTCCTGGTTCAGTTCCTCTTACATCCATGGTATCATTTACCTACTCTTTCAATGTAATGCATAATTATGTAATCATCGTAATAAAATATTTATTTTATTTTTATCCTTCAATAAACCTACTCTATTTTTGAATGTGAATGAATGAATGGTGTCCAAGGATGGACGACCATGTCAAGCAAACTATCCTAGAGCTTCCATCTGCCAGATCATAATAAAAGTATCAGCAATTTGGGATCTTAGCTAATATTCACTGCCAAGGACAGCACCATTATCACAATCCAGGTTTAACATACAAGTCTTTCATCAGCCTCATCAAATTTCAGGCTGGGTTTATAAGAGCAATGGTAAGCCTTTGAAAAAACCCCCCCATGCATAATATTAAAATAACTTTTTCACAGTATAAGCAAGTTTTATGACAAATTAGAAAATTGAGCCATTTATTAACTTAACAGTAGAGGAAAAAAATACTAATTGTTAATGAAAAAATGAAATCTTTTAAAACCACTCTATCAATTGCTCACTGTACTATTACAACACAGAGCACCTCACACAAGGTAATCTACTATATAATACGAATTTTGTTGAATAATTTTTAGAGCTATAAAATCATATAAACATTATATAGAAATAACAGTTTAATCACCAGCATATTTGGAAACTAGCTTAAATTAAAATGCCAGCAATCTCAAAGTATAATTTTGAAAAAGACAAAGTAAATGGTAGAACACAAACTTCAAATACCTACAAGTTCTACTTCTTAGAAAGAAATCATTAGATGTAAACTTGATAGCAAAAAGATATGTTTAGAAATACGGGTACTTGTCATTTAGTGTCCCACAAAAAAAAAATAAGACATTAAAATTTTTTAATGTTTATTATTGGTCCCAAATACCACAAATAATTTGTACATTTAATGTTAATTAGGAGAGGTTAGCGAGCAAACCAAACATCAGGATATACTGATAAACTAATAAATTCGTGTACTGAACTTTATACAATATCAACATAACTTAACCAAAGGTAGGTAACCTAATGCTCGCTAACCACATCTAATTAACATTAAGTAACTTAAAAAATAGAGGTTTTTTAAAGGTTATATAAGTTTGGAAGGTATTTAAGTTTATACGTTAGTAATAGCAATTTTTGACAATAAAAATAAAAAGGGTGAAAAGTAGGTGGCATCCAAATAAAAAAAATTTTGTTAAGTGGGATGCTAACCGGAAAGTATCAAAATATGTTATCAATTAAGACAAGACTAAGAAAATTATCTATTAATATATCTGGGTAAGATTGAAACCAATAAAAATTAACAAAGCAAAAAAATGTTACAATGTGTAGTGTAAAAACAACAGATAAAAACCTAGTATTAATTTTTAAGGTACACTAACAACCAAATGCAAACAATTTTAAGAGAAATAAATTACATGAAATCAGTAAACGCAAGAAGATAATAATAAAACCGATTAAAATGGGAAAAATAAGATAAAACACATCTTTGACATTACACATAAAAAAAAATAATACGAGACCAAATGTGTTAAGAGTTAATACATTTGTGAAAACATATGATTATAAACAAAGAACTTATGAATAAGAAGTATAATGCATGATATATATTAAATACTACATTACGGGGTGAGTGTAAAATTCCAAACTCACGTATAACATTCACAAAAATACTGAATCTGCAATCACATTATTTTAAGGCTCAGGTATTTTACATAATGCCAAAAACATACTGATGTACACTAGAGCTACAAAGTTTACAAAATAAAACGGTGAATACACCAGACTATAAAAAAAACTTATCAATAAAGAAAATATTCACTATTAATACATTTTTATAGTAAGTTGGTACGACAGAATACAACTGAAACTGTCTACCCACAACTTCAGGGAGACCCATCATACTGGCAGCTCGCTTACAAACATAATACATCTATATAACAGTACCTGTCATTATATTATGGTGGCCTACTCTCCACAATGATAATTGCCTTTCTTTCTAAAACATAATTTTTCCTTATATAGTTGAAGCCATATAGAATAGTTGTAGGTGGCAAGTCCCTCAGCCACAACTACAAACAAACCTGAAATATATTTCCAGAAGATAGGCAAAATGGAAAAAACTTCTTTCTGTGGAGTGTAGGGTGGTTGGATGAAGTGCGTTAAAGAAAACTCACTACAACTAGCACAATTATTTACCATACTAACACACCAAATTTACATAGCGTTAAAAGCTAATAAAATAATCTATGAGTAAGGAAATTACACAACACTGACTCGCCCTGAATATTACAGTCTGGACACTCATTCAGCCACAGGCAAGGCGCACAATAACAGAAATTATCTTTTGCAAATTAATTAACTGTCAACTACAATGAAATACACAGAAATTAGCCATAACATATACGTTTTACACCTAGATGAAAACATAGATCTTATTTGACCAATATGAAATTTACAAACAAACAAAAACAACATATTAGGCTAACACAACATAACATAAATCAAATACATTAATCAGGGATTACATAACTTTTTTAAGGAGAGTGCTCTCGAAAAGGCCTTTGATGGCTAATAATCTTACAATTCCAGATTTTTTTCAATATCAAGGTATTCAATGTTAACGCGGTTAACTTGACTTAACTAAAAGAAATCAATAAATCCAAGCTTCAGAAACAAAAACAAACCTAAAACACAAGTTAAAATAAAATCAATGACACAAACTACCTAAAATCTTGTTACCTAATAAAAGCATAGATATTACTGGGTTTATTAACATTTTCGTTACCACAGGCATCACCATGGTGATTCCCAAGTAACAATCTCTTCCACACGAACTCTTCTTATGTGTAATCATATATCTAGCAAATGTGTTTTTTGTATCTCTATGTCTATGTATTGGTTATGGATGATATTAGTTAAGTTAGTTTACATTTAAAGAAAAGTGGTTATCACTGGTGATAACCACTTTATTTTCAGATGCCCATGAGCATCACAGGTGATACATACGTTCCTCAGATTATATCCTTGTTTATCAGCTATTTTATCCCTGTAAATCAGTTGAATCAATCCCAGCTCTATTTACCAAAAAGGCGGGAAAACAACTAACCTGTTTGAATAGTGCCTGACAATCAACTAGAATTCATGGAAGATAATCATAATGAAGCAGTGTATATGGATATTGGTGTCACACGTATTCTTCAAGTCAACGTGTTTTTACAAGCAGTAACAAACAATAGAGTAATGATAATTATAACAAATCATTAGAAAAGCAAGATTTCAATAATTCAAATCATGAATTTGGCGTTGAATCTTTGGAGCTTACAGATTGTTGTAATTCTTCTCAACCAGTTGCTTTGTCAAGAGAATATTTTAGATTAAGATTTTCTTAATAATATGTTCTAATATATAATATACTAAGACGCAGATTTTATCTATTATTTTACTGTTTATTTTTCATAAATTGATGTAGCTTATTATTAAATGAAATAATTTCCCTAATATTCCCTACCATTACATTTGTTTGATGTTTTAGGCGTTCTGCAACAATAAGACAATATCAGGCTACAAGCAGTGATGAATAATTAATAGATGATTAGACTACTTTCCAGTTGAGAAAGAAGATCCCGGCGATTCTTTAACTGATGACGAGAGCAATGCATGTTTGGAGCCTACAGATCCTACAATTCAACCAGGACGTCTTCCAAAGAGGAGTATAGGAAGTCGTGGAGGCAGGAGTAGGAATAGCCATTGTGGTAGGGGAAATCAATGCCAACCTAAGGTTAATGAAGAGTGGAACGCTACCAGAGGTAATAACAGACAAAACTTTCAATATACTGGAAATGTTTCAATTTATTCATTTGATGAAGAAAATCTTATGCCTACAATAGCATACTGCTTGTTCCTTGATGATGAAATCATGGATTTATTGGTCTGCGAAACAAACCATGAGGATAGTCTTAAGAAAAATGGATGGTTACCAGTTTATGGATGGTTAGTAGAAATGACTTTTTAAGAAATGTAATGTATATGGGTATGGTAAAATATTCTAAAATAAGGCACTGGGGCCAAAAGGTATAAGAATGGGTTTGTCCCACCGCTAATGCCAAGGAATAGATTTCAAGACAATCATATTTATCCATTTTGCCAATAATGAGGATGCTCCACCACACGAAAAATTACATAAGTAAGGTTACGGGAGACAAATTTAAGAGTAGTAAACATCCAGGTGAATGGGTTGTAATGGACGAATCTATGATAGCAATTTGAGGACACCTATCAATAAAACAGTATATCAAAGATAAAGCTTCAAAATATGGCATAAAAATGTTCGTTCAAATTATGCGATGAGTCAGGATAACTTAAACATTTCACATTTATGAAGGCAAAATAATTGAATCTGCACCAAAAGAAAGATTATCAAACAAAGTTTGTTTCAATCTTATGGAAAATTATCTGGATAAAGGTAGAACACTAGTAGTTGACAACTTCTGTATAAATGTTTTATCTGCAAAAAAACCTTTACTAAGACATATATCATAGGAACATTAAGAAAAAAGTGATGGTATTGTAGTGGCTGCATGGAGAGATAAAAGAATAGTACAGACACTTGATATGGCCCCTGGTGGAAAAGTAAATAGAAAAAGAGGACAACTTACTATCTCCTACAAGTTATTATCCAAGGGTGATTTTAGCATACAATTGCCTCAAAAAAGTTGTGTGTATCAGAACCACCAGATGGTTACACAAAATTGCTTTCTAACTTCTTTTGAGTACATCTTTGGTAAATACCTTGGCTATTTTTAAGGAGAATACTGGTAAAAAAAATGCTGAGTTCTGAAAAGCTCTCATTGGGTCACTAACTGGAGCTAAAGTAGGTAGGTAAGCCTACTTACTCCTGTCTCAACCTCAAAGTGCACAAGTGGTCCATCCAAACCCAAACCTGTAAAATCTGTCAGGTTTTAGAATGGGCAACTAAAAAGGAGATTTTGCAGTGGTTGCTATAACATGTTTGCTTGTGTAAAGGACCATTCTTACACCAAAATAAATGCAAAGCAAGTTTCTACATTTTATGACAAATGTAAAGGGAACCTCCTACTTTTGTATGGAGTGTTTCAACAAAACACACTAAATTGGAGGAAGAAATAATTGATATAACCTCAATTTACTTGTTAGTCTACAATATGTTGTTTTACTGATACTTTACAATAATTTACTTTTATAAAAATATTTTACTTTTACTTTTATATTTACATATTTACTTTCTATATTTATTTTACTTTTTAACTTATTCTCAAATAAGACATATGCCAGTTACAATAATGAGACAATCTTTCCTAGTCCAAATATAACACTACAAAGTTAATGTTTTGATCCTGTTGGTAAAAACCCTATTTAAGAAAAATTGGTTCTGTATATAACCAGTGATATCATGGGTTAAAAATTACCCTGCAGTGTATCACTGATGGTGATACCCATGTGATTCAGCCACATTTGTACAAAAAAACATGCAGGACCCAAAATGTTAAAACAAAATTTAAAAACTTTGAAATTAAGATAATAGTGACTAACTTTTCTGCAAAGATCATTGTAGTTTCTATGTTTAGAAACAAAAATTTTAAAGTAATTATTGTGCTAACAATCAATTAACTAACCAATATAGCAGATTTCATGTCAACCTAACTCTTAAGGAAAAAGCAAAAACTAAGAACTTTGGCAACTCGGTTAAAGACTGATTCTAATGTTTACTAAATATATTTGGCGCAAAAAACACACATTCAACGAGTGAACCAACAATCGAACTAATATTTTTTAAAAATCACACAACACATTTTAATCAAACCGAACAAATACCTTCGGTTCAATCATGCGGATAAACGAAATACTAAAATCTTAAAATGGACTTTCATAATCAAAAATTTTCTAAAATTTACTTTTCTTTTAATTATTACCTTTAGGATCTCCTGTTTGCCGTTCTCTAACAATCCATACTTCTTCTATAGTTCCAAATTTATCAAAAGCATTTTTGAAGTCCTCTTCTGTCAAAGATTTACTACATATAATAAACAATCTCGAATTTGGAGGATCATCAGCTTTGCTTCTAAAATCGTAATCTCCTGATCTCATTTTCGTTTTATATAACAATAAAATGATTAAATTTAATAATTATATTTCTTAATGAGGTAGTTTTTTTAATGATATTTAAGTGAACAAATTTTCTAAAAAAACGTACTCCTACTGCTGCAACAATCACAGCACAATCAAATGGCAACGTAAAATCCTATACTACCACATTCAGTGTACAAACGGCAATTGACTTCTACACTGCCATTATGATAAAATTAAGAACATTCTAAGAAAGGTTTAGCATCAACAGATGTAAAAAATGTATGTTAACTTTTAAGTAAAGTAATAATAATTATAATAATATTACAACTTATTGGAATAAAAGCAACGTTCATTAATACATTTTTAAAAAATAGCAAAAAATTTGTTTCTGCGATTTTCTCGTAAATTATCACCAGTTCGTTGGAAGCGCTGCAAACTACCATTGAAAACGAAATTCAAATGCTAGAAACTTCAAACGTTTAATCTTATTCTAATGTAATTGTATGAATTAATCAATGTTTTTAATTGATTCAAATAAAATAATTTACAATAATTAAAATTAAAATAATTACATTACAAGAGTCGCTTATGCAAATGCAACTAACATTTGCCATATTTCAATGGCAGCAAAATAAAGTTTGTAATGTTCATGTCATGTTATTAAATTTAGATTGATGAACAAGTGAAATATGTAGAAAATTGTATTTTGAAAAAAGTTAATTCTTTATTCCAGTTTTTTGGGACAAACATGAGTAATTGAGTAATATCACGAATGTTATATTATTCATCAAAATAAATTATTGAGTAAAATAAATCTGATAAACATAATTTATATTACCACCACAATAAAGGTAGTTGTTAATGTAAGAGGGTAAGAGTTTATGTAGTTGTTTATGTGAAGTACAACAGAGGGTATTTGTAGTAGTTCCCAGAAAAGTTAATGTTTTCAATAAATAATTACTTCCTTTTTTTGAATAAACCTATGCTTTAAGTACAGTGTCTATATACAAACATTTATCATAAAGGTTTAATCATAAAGAAATAAAAATTTATTTTACAATGAAATGCTAGTAACTAATTACAGAATTCTTTAATAGGAGTTATATTCTAATAACTGGACAAATAAGAGATTTTTAAAACCAGATTTTTTCAAAATATTAAAACAATTTCATAATTTACATGTGGAGTTCAAAGTTTTTACCTGATACTCTGTAAAAGTGTTGGATTCATTGCTGGCAATTATCTAATTTCACAAAATAATCATGAAACATTCAAAATGAAAGTACAGTAGAAATTGTTTAATAATTAATTGAAATAGCACTAATTCTAACTTAAAAATGTAAAACAACTAACATCCATACACATCTGGATTAGTAGAATAATGCATTTCAGTATCCACCTGTCAGATAATTTCAATTTAAAAAAATGCTCACAAGATGATCAATTGTTATTTTCCTATCTATTTTGCTGTAGGCCTTTGCAATTCACTGTGCAGTCCTCTCTTCTATGAAAATCCCTTACTTTTTTTACCTTTTCTGCTAGTTACTCTACCCATATGCCTCTTCTACTTTTCCACTTCATGCTCTCTTTTCATTTAGTCTTGTGTCTAGAACTCATCTGAGGAAATAGTTAATTTACAATTGGTATCTGTGCCAAACTCAAAGCTCTCCTCCATAACCAATCCATTACAAAATCCTGTTTTGTCTTCCCTGACAACATAATTTTGGATTCTATCCATGCTTGTATTTCTTGACCAATTTTCTTAGATTATTTTATAAGCTTATTATTTTCAGAAAATTTAACATTTTAAATTTATCATTTAAATAACGATAAATTATTCATTCATTTATCATACTGAAAATGTGTAACTATATGTTAATAATTACAGCAAAGTAGTGTTTACTCCCATACCTTTGTGTGGTGTAAATTATGATTCTACCATTAAAGGTTACTACAGCATTTAAGAGGTGAAAGTATGATGGAGTTGCACTACCCAATACAAATACTAGTATTTGTATACACATATGTTTTATTTAAATATTTATATTTGATTTCTTAAAAACAAATTTATTATTATAGTAGTAGCATTTTTTGAAATTAAGATTACATATTCCATTAAATTTTGTAAGTTTATTTCCATCTATTTTGAACCATTGTTTTTTTTGTATTAAACAGTTTTGTGACTTAGGTGAATTCAGCAAAGTAGCAGCCCAATGACTTAAAAACTTTTATTTCATGTGAAATTATTTCACAGTGACAACATTTAACTAGTTCACTTAATATTTTCAAGTTTAAATATTTGTTAATGATATGAAATTTATTTATAAAATTAATTGATGTTAGGTTTTAGATTTGTTTTATGATTAGGACATAATATATGTACTTGAATACATATATGAAATAAAAATTTATTTGAAAATAAAAACTAATAATTATACTAACTGGATGCTGAAATAGAAAAACAAAGAGAAATACTCAAAAATTGTTGTTTAAAAAATAAAAATCTACAGCTAGATACACATTTTTTCTTGCAAAATAATCATCAACAATAGATTTAATAAAATAAATAAAAATAGAACGACTTAATGGACAGAAAAACAAAACCAACTCGTACAATATTAAAAAAAAATGTAATTGTAATTCATGAATGAAAACAAACACTGAAAACATAAAAAATACAACTCTGTTCTAAATAGTTAAAATTGAAATAAAAATATTAATTACACTTTTAAGTGTTATTAACACTTAAAACATAATGTTTTAACACATTTAAACTCTTCTCTTGGACTGGTCATCAAACCTCTGTATTCTGATTAAAAAACTTGCTCATTTTTTATTTTATTTCAATAGGTTTTGGTATTTGTAATTTTAACCTACCAATCTATCATTCAATTATCTAGCCTGCTGCCCTTTCATAAGTTTTATCACATTCCAACTTGAAGAATGTAGAGTATAAAATTTTTATATTTTCTGATGACTTGAGTAGTGTTCAGTCTGAAATCTGATTGGGAAACATGCTATCTATGAATGAAATATATTTACATGTATTTCATTCAGGAGAATAACATAACACTAAAAAAAAATATAAATTAGGAAGATATTTCTCTGAGAAAATAGTTTTCTATTGCTTTTAGTCACACAATACTCAAGGACACACAGTACTCAACTTCAGGTTTTAGCATATACAAGATATGTGGTAGTAATGGAAATATAAATTCTGATAATTCATTACGGCATTAAAAAGAAAACCAAGGATGCTTTAAAATGAAGTTATATCATTAAAAAAAATTATAATTTATTAACTAATTACAGAACCATAGTAAATTATATTTTAAGTGTCTGTCAACACTTAAATCATATGTATTGTAACAGTTATATTTATTGTATAAAAACATAAAATACAAAGATCACTAGGAAAGTTTTGCACTGGGACTATATTTTTTACAATTTTTCAAAATAATTTCCACCACACATTACAAACTTCTCCATCCTTCAAAACCAGTCTTCAAAGAAACCCTGCCATGTTTCGTTGGAGATCTGGGCCAAGCCTTGTCCCAAGCCTTTAGGAGATCATCATCACTTGTAAAATTCCTTCCTTTCAGGCTGTTCTTCACCTGGGAAAAACAGCGGCAAGTCACACGGATCAAACTTATCTCTTTATCTTCGAACACCCATACTTTGTTCTAACCCTTAGTCAAGACATCATGATAATACAGCCAAGTTTCATCACCTGTCAATACCGTTCACATGCAGAGATTTCCCATTTTCAAACATTTTCAGCAACTCATGGCATCATGAAATGCAACATGCTATCTGATTGTAGATCAAGTTATCAGCATCCTAAGGATACAAAGCTTTCTAACTTGAAGATGTTCTCGCAGAATAGCAAGAAATACTGGTGAATTCATTCTCTTGGTGCTTGTACATCTCTATTTGGTGATGGGTCACAAACCTGTCTGTGTCAAGCACTTTTCATCTGCAGCAATTTTTCCCTCAGTTACAGACAAAGACAGTCACCCTGATCTTGCAGTGCCCTCAAGGCCAAAAATTCCTCTTTCAAACTCTCAGTACCACCTAAATATTTTTGTATGATGAGGTCAATCTTCTCCAAGCACAGGAGTTATTTCCTCTAAACAATGATCAACACTTAACATACGTTCAAAATTATAGCGCAAAACTCCCCGGTTTACTGTTTTCAATCATGATGATATCACCACCTCTTTTCACTAACACAGCTAAAAAGCAAATAACCCTGAGACAGTGACTAGGCTGGCTACAGTGCAAGTCAGGACCTGTCTAAACACACACTAACTTGTAACCGTCTGTGATATCTGTTCCCCCATATTACAAAACTTTCCTAGTCCCCTGTGAAAATGAACTTGCTTATTCACCTTGTGCCCCATCTTCTTTTAAGGGTGCCAATAAAGTTTTGGTGCTGATGGTCCTACATGAAATGTAATTTTTTTTTACATTTATTAATTTTTTTAGATATAGTTTGGAAAATAATCACAGAACAGATTTTATAATTGTTGGTTATGTACATAATTTATCACTACAATAATATGAATTACAACTTTTGCACTTCAGGAGAAATACTTTTGAAGTAGTTTATTGAAGTAGATTAAAAATTATTTTTTTATCAATATAGTATCAACAATAATTGAATAATTAGCATTTTCTGAATACAATAACTCATTCAAAGTATGATTTACATATTTAATTCTACTAATAAGATTATTAAAATAACATAATTGTAAACAAAATCAACTGTACGGCACCATAAAAACAGTAACCATACAACATAAAATGTAAAAGCATCAGTGTTAATCTAATAATCCTTGGCAATGTCAGTCAAAATGCTTATTTGATATCACCTTCTACCTTTACTAGGTTCACATGGGTCAGGCCTTCTGCTATGCTCAAATATTTCTCTTATTTCATATACCATCTTTCCTCACACTCAACACATGTCCACAAATAAATTTTATGACATTTTATTTCACATAGGGCATAAAATAAGCCCTATAAATTTTACCCTAGGTAAAATTCTGGTATTATAGAAGACCCAACTTTCTTTCTGCACACTTGTACTTAATATCTTTTCTAACTTCTATCCTCTAAGAAAACAGTTCCTTAACAGATGAACTTTACTTCCTTTTGCAGCACTTTCTGATTAATATTATTCAGTCTCCCCATTCTTCCCTACATCTCTGTACTGCTATCATTTTACTCTTCTCCTTGCTAATTCCATCCCATATTTTTTTAATGTAGTCTCTACCTTCTCTTTTCGCTTTCACTTAGGTATATAAATCTTCTGTAAACATCATACGACTTGTGTGACTTTGTTCTGTTCCTCACTCTTTTCTGCAACCCACATTGTAACAGCGAAATGAAAAGGAATGTTACATTAGTCTTCCCTGTTGTACTTTACTTCTTTCTCAAAACTATATAATCTTAAAAATCTTATTTTGACACAGCTCTGACTATCTGATTATTCTCAGGCTAGGACTTTACCATCCTGAATCCAACTCTCTTCTCTAATTAGCTTTTTAGATAAATAAATACGAAAAGTATCACAAAAAGATTATATTTCAAGTAATAGCATATAAGAAATTGTAGAAAGTTTATTCTGTAGAATGAATATTTCTGTTTATGAAATTTTTGGTATGTATATGTTGTATGTAAGTCAAAACTAAATTAATGTTATTTGAAACATTTGACAGACTGAGATTCACAAATTTCACTTACTTATCAAAGTGATATCACCTTGAATAAGAGAAAATCTGCCATTCATCGAATGTAGTTGGTACATCATTAGATGTACCGGATAGTAGACTACCCAGATATTGTATATAAAGACTACTGGATACAGTGAAGTTAAGGTTAAAGCTTCCAGTTTCTAACAAGATAAGAAAGAACTAATAACAGAGATGAGACAATCTCATTAACACAAGTTTCTGCCTGAAATGTTAGAAAACCAGAAGTAAAATCAGCTACATGCACACATTTAGGTGGAGTATTTGTTTTATTTTTTTATTACAAAGTAATTGTTTAAATGGCTATACTAGTAATGTGAAAACTAATCTTAAAAATCAAATTTATATTAGACATGAATCTGTCAGAATTTAATTTATACTATCACAAACAGTAACTAGGTATTACAAAATTTTCATTAGCATCATCAACTAATAATTATATGTATAACAAATAAATATCTCCCAGAAATGATGTAAGCAAAATCTGTTGTTTCTCAACCATCTATTCTCACAGGCCAATCCTATTGCCCAGATAGTCATAATTCATACTGGCTGGTCAGCCCTCTCCTTAACATTCACGCATATCTGTATTCTAGAAGGTCCAGATTTATCTAACAGTACCTCAACTATTAGGTCTATTGTATAAGTACTGGGTAAGAAACAAAATCCCTGGATCAATTTACATGCACTATTTAGCGGATAAAACCAACAAAGTAATTACTAAAGTGGTTTGGGCATTCTTTCCATGGACCATCCACATAAACAAAAATGGAAAAGAAAGGATCTCAAAGATACAGAAAAGATGTAAACCTGAAAGTGGACAATCTATTTTGGAATTGTAGCAAAGAAAAAACAGCCTCTACCAGGGAAAAGCTTTATCCACCCTCCAGACATATGTGCCCATCCCAAACCACAATCCCTTATGAGATATCAGCACTTACTCTCAATTAGTATACACTAATACTAATCAGTGATTTTACATTGCCAGTTCTAATAAATACTGCATTGAAAGATGATTTATCTCCATTAATTAAAGAACAATCTGAGAACATGTTCAGGGCTCCAAAAAACAATTCTGTCCATCCCATAATTATGTGATCTGCAGAATATACCTAAACATAAATTAGTCAGTTGGACCCACATTGGAAGTTAAATATCTCTGCAATTTGTTTATATCCAATGGATTAGATTTTTTTTTTTTTATATCAAATGAAACGTTACAGCTTGCAGTTTTATGTGATATCAAAATAATAATAGCTATATTCTTGTTCATAAGAACAATATCTTTGTTAATTTTCTTTCATACTATTCCTTTCTACAGGGCGTTTGAAAAGTATATAAACATGATTATATGTTGAGAGATTGTATTCAGTATGCTGCAAGTAATATTTTCTGTAAAGATTGGTAATCCTCTCTTGTATGTATTTGGTAATGCTGCAAGCTAATCAGGCTGGTGATTTTGAAATGAAGTGTATCTGGTTCTTTGAGTACTGAACATTTGAGACTGTGTCTTTCCGTGTGTGTTCAGAATGGTATGAACTTTAATACAATCAATCATTTTCATCTTCCATGATCATGGTAAGTTCACACAGATAGTGATCAGTTTTCCATTTTATTTCCAGGTACACCAACTCCTAATTGACACAGAGTAACAGCGCTAATCAAGAAATTAAGGAAATGGAATTAGTAAAGGAGAGTGAATGAAGGAGCAGATCATCAGTATTTGATCAAGAAAAACTGCAAAGACATATCAGCTGCTACGCATCCCAAGAAGTCCATGCAAAAGTTGCATGATAAAAAAAAAAATCAGTCTTGCAACTCACACAAGGTGGTTGATAAGAAGCTAAGTCTCATTCTATATACAGTAAAAGTGGTTCAAAAGTTTCTTCAGACTGTAGAAAGCAAATTCAATACTTTGAATGGTTTCAACAGTTTCTAGCAGACAATTCTGACTTTATTTTGGAGTATGTTTTCTAAACTGATGGTTTAGAATGGTTCATTTATCAGAGAATGATCATGCACAGAACTCACGTTTACTATCTGTTGACAATACACATATCATGTATTAAATTTCTTTATATGACCAGAAAAGTGTGGACTGCAATATCCAGGAGAAAAACGGTTGTTTCACCAGGTTGGTCTAGTGGTAAAGTCATCATCACAAATCAGCTGATTTCAAAGTTGAGTTCTAAGGTTCAAATCCTAGTAAAGGCAGTTACTTTTATACGGATTTGAATACTAGATCATGGATGGTGATCATCACTAATGTTCTTTGGTGGTTTGGTTTTAATTAACCAAACATCTCAGGCATGGTTGACCTGAGACTGTACAAGACTACACTTCATTTACATTCATACATATCATCCTCTGAAGTAATACCTTGCGGTGGTTGTGGAGGCTAAACAGAAAAAGAAAAGAGAAAAACAATTGACCCAATATTCTTCATAGAAACAATAAATTGACTTCTTCATTGTGGATCATTCACCAGTTCATGGGAGAGCTAACTGATGATGAAATCAAAAATTCTTGGATCAACATCATGGTACAACTACACATACACTCAGTATGGTGTGCTCAGTCCATGAATTACTGCAAGAGATTGGAAATCAAATCATGTATAAAGGCTTAGGGGTGTCCTTAGAAACAATTCAGTCAGACTTAAACTCAGCCAATTTTTACTTCTCAAGTTTATCAAGAAAACTTCTTCAGCCTCCAAGAACTTCAAACTACTATTCGTGATTTCACAAAGAACACAACACATGAACAACTTGTGAGAGTCTTAAATGCTAGCCTTTGTGTTCCAGGGATAAAATGATGTAGAAGTCATCTCAGTTTCTGATAGTAGTAGTTAAAAGATAGTTCAATTTACATACATTTGGATACTAAGGAACTTCCACCTGCTTCAGAACTATAGCAACTGGCAAAATTTTTCATGAAGGCAGTTACTTGTGGAGACATATTCCAACTCTCATTATGTTTGATAGAAATTTACAAAGGCAAATTACATTGATGAATCAACACTTGATTTTCTTTATTCAATAACTGTATATTATTTGATGTCAGAATGAATTATAGTTTAATGCTTGAGATGAAAAGTATTAGATCTATCATATCATGTTTCTGAGCAATTTGATTTGATCAGTGTGTAATTAAAGAACTGTAGATTCAGTGTTGAATTAAAGATCATAGTCACATCTATTTTAAATTTAATTTAGGTTAAGAATCTGAATTCTTTAAGAATATATTTGCCAATTCTTTGTGAATCATATACCAGTCTTCCAGGCTGAGAAAATTGCAATTCTTACATGTGCCTGCAGTCTGGAGATAGTATCAATATATAACCTTAACCAACCCTGGTCTGTCTGGACGATTGATTGCAAACCTTTTTTTTATTCAAGCATAGCTTAAGGCGCTTAATTCATTAAAATGTGATTCTTAGCAAGTTTAGAAGTACCATAAATTATGAGAGGTTATCTCTAAAGTAAAGACCATTTAATTGTAAAAAAATTTATTCTGAAAACTTTATAAATATTTTTTATTTCTCTTAAATTACATACCTTTTACTACTTCTCTACATAATCGCCACATGAATTAAAGTATTTATCGTAGCGATACACCAGCTTCAATATACCCTCATCATATTCTTCTGCCGCCAGTCCATTTAGCCTCTGATTAACAGCATTTTTAAGTTCATTGTCACTCGCAAACTGCTTAACACTCAAAAATTCTTTCATTTCCCAAACAAATGGTAATCAGAAGGAGCTAAGTCCAGACTATATGGTGGGCGATTGTAAATTTCCTATCCAATTTTCTCAGAAAATCACATGTCAGACTTGCAACATGTAGATGGGCATTATCGTGCAGCAGGACGATGCAGTCGGTCAGCCGCCCACGTTGCTGATTTTGAATGGCATGCCATAACTTAAGTTAGTTTCGCAGTAGGCTTCTGCATTTTTATTCATTCCATTTGGCATGAAATCAATTAGTAGTATGCCAAACTGATCCCAAAAGAATGTGGGCATCAGTTTGTGTCCAAATGGCTGTGGCTAGACTATTGTTTGTCTAGTTGGTGATTGAGAATTACGCCATTCACTTGAATGCCGTTTTCTCTCTGGCATGTAATATGAAATCCATGTTTCAACACTGATAACAATTGAATTAAGGAACTCATTTCCTTTTTCTGTGTAACACATAAAAAATTTCAAAGCAGATCCCATTCAGATTGTTTTGTGACTTCTGTCAAGACGGGCAGCACCCAACATGCACAGACCTTTCTGAAGCCTAAACAATAACAGCTCTTGAAACATCAGGAAAAAGAAGGGCTAGGTCAGATATCACTATAGAGGGCTCCCTGAACATTCATCATGCACATTAATACTGTTATTTCTAAACCTTTCACACCATTTTCAGACATTCTTTCATTCATTACATTATCACTGTACACAGCAACTAACTGTCTATGAATTTTAGCCAGCTTAACATTTTGATGGTTTAAAAAACATATGACTCCATGTATTTCATAGTCTGCGGCAACATAGATTTTCCTATTTATTTTATAACATAATAAGTCACATGTAATCGAAGATAATACAATGCAACAACTTACAGAAAACAATGCAGTGTATATATTACCATGAACAACACAGGTTTGCCAAACTTAAGGAGAGAAATTTCCCAGCGGTCTTTACTTTAGAGATACTCCTTGTATATTCAGATTTTTCATACCTTAATAATGTAGAATTACCCTGATTATATGGAGATTCAGGAAATAAAGAGCTTTTTTTAATATGAAAGGTGTAAATATATATTGGTAACAGTGATTCAGAACCCCAAATTAATATGTGCAGTTAGTTTAGCCTTGGTCAGTGCAGTAAAACAATGGGCTTCCAACGAAATTAGTAAATGTTGGAAAACCCAACCAGCACTAAAAATGTAGTTTTTAAATTGGAACTTGTATATATCTTCAGACTCCTAAAAAGGCCAAGTCCTAGGAAAATCTTATCAAATTAAATGAAAGACTTTATCAAAATTCAATTCATTTCATATGATGGAGTTTCAAAAAGCAAAGTTCTGGGAAGGTTATTAGTTTTTTGATGGATGTGGTATGTTTGAGAACCACGGGACTCTTTTAGACCCAGATTGTAGTTGCCATCGATGCAGTGAGAATGCTAGGCATCTTTTTCAAGAATATGAAGGACTTCAATGCACAAAAAAATTTATTTTTTTAACATCCCACCATCCAAATATAGTATCAGAGCTTGTAATCAATCTGCATTTTTTTTCAAGAAGTCAACATGAGATTGTAAATTCAAAGCAAACAAGAAATATACAAACAGCCTTAATAGATTAAAATATTTGGTTAGACATGCTCCTTAAAGCTAATGTATAAAAAACATGATAATAAAAAAAATAAATGAAAATTTATAATAAAAACTAAAACTGTCTTACATTATCAATTTCAATGAATTCACATTATCTTATAAAAACTTATCAAGAAAATGTAAGTCAATTCACTTAAAAATTATTTAAGAATTTTAGTACAAAGAATTCAAAATTCTTGATAATCAACTTTTTTAAGGTATATTACCATAGCCAAACAAATTTGAAAAATCTTTTTATAACTTTCTTTTAGCAAATAAATTTTACAAATGTACTTTTATGTATCTATAAGAGGTAGGCCCAAATTAACTCTAATTTCTTTCAATAAAACTAAAAGAAATTAAACCAAAACCTTAATGAAATTTTACATACAGATTTTAAAAATTTATTAATTATTACTATATTTCCTGGCATTTTAGAGAAATAAATTTATGTAAAGTACTTCAAAAAAATTATAACAAAAAACTAATAACTAAATAGAAAATATTACTTTTTCATAAATATACTGCATTTTTCATGTTTGATCCCATTGCATGTTAAAAGCCTTCTTTAATAGACTCATAGATCATTTTAAATTAAATTTAATACTGCGTGCACATTCCAGGCTAAAAAACAAAGGGAGAAATATGTTAACACTTTTTGTAGTAAACAGTAGCCCTGTCCTTCTAACATCCCACTAAGATCAGTGACTTAAGTTCTCTGCTTCAGTGTGATGATTTATCACAGACAGTAATTCAAAATTCAACAGTAAACATTCAAAAACAAACAATCACTCTGTAATAATATTTTATTCTGTACTATGAATTTTAATATGCATACAAGCTCTAAAGCGATTTTTAAAATTAAGTTCCCAGATAGGAGTAGTACATGAGCTCTGTACATCATGAATTCAATGTTCAACCAAATATTACTATTATTTTATTTCCTCCAGTAACAAGCTGAGCCAATTAAAATTATTTTTAATGATGGATAATATTTTGTAGCATATGAAAAATGCCTCACCTGACTGAGAACCAGCCAGTATCTGTTTTAAAGAATAAAAAACAAATTAATGAATATATATAGTGTCAAATCATTTCATGGACCATAGTCAAAGAAGTGTTTAAAAGCATGTAAAACGATGAAAATCAGCAGTAACTTCTACTGCTGGTAGGAAACGCAGACCAAACAATTTTTTATTATGCCAAGATGGATACCACTAAATACTAAAGCTTAGAGTGAACTTACAAAAATGTTAGGGGTCTAGGAAGTATACTGACTGTCATGTTGACAATTATAGCAGATTATAAGAAACTTTCTCCCTTTATTTTCAGAAGAAAATCATGCCAAAAGACAAATCTCTTATATGGATTAGTACAGATCTCCAGGAAAAATTATTATTGAGCATCAGTTATAAAAAATGTATACAAAAAAAGTTTAAAACAATTATATGGTTAAAAAGAAACCATAAATAATTAGGAAGTTTTTGTCTTGTTATAGTTTGAAAAATGGAGATCATCAATCAATCAATCATATTCAATGGTGGAATAAAATAGTAGTTGGAATGTTTCAAACTAAGAGAAAAATTAAGGTCTCCCACTTTCAAACAGCTTACATTTTTACTGTTAAATCAAAAAAATATCATTCAAATATATTGAAGGTTTAGGAAAGTAATCCAAATAAAATTTATAAAAAAAATATTCTAATATATTTTTAGTACATTCTTATACAGGATTATCATAAAAGAATGGTGCGGTTTTGAACATGGTTTAAATTAAAACAGAATTAGTTACAGCTTATGTTTTTTATTTTTCAAATTTGTCGTCTCAAATTTTTTTTACATAATTAATAAATTTCAATATGTGCGCCCTTAGTCGCTCGACAAATGTCCAAACGATACTCAACTTCTCTCCAAACATTAGTTAACATTTCTTCGTTAATGGTTGTCATTGCTTCATTAATCCTGTTTTTTTATTTAACAACGCTTTTGATGTACCCCCACAAGAAAAAATCGCAAGGTGTCAGGTCTGGACTCCTTGGAGGCCAAAGTATGGGTCCTTGTCGGCCTATCCATCGATCTCCAAATTTTTCGTTCAAAGCGTCCGTGACCAATGCATTGAAGTGCGGGGGAGCACCATCTTGTTGGAAATGAAGTTGATGAATGTTTTCGAGTTCATCCACCAGAGGAAAGCAATAATCGGTTAACATGTCAAGATACACAACTCCATTAATTGTTTTTTCAGCAAAGAAGAAAGGCCCTATTACACGATTTTTCATCACACCACACCAAACATTAACTTTAGGCGAATCGCGTTGTTTCTCAATAATTCCGTGTGGGTTTTCAGAGCCCCGTATTCGTGAATTGTGTCTGTTAACACATCCATTCACATGGAATGTAGCTTCGTCTGTAAAAATTATATCGTCTAAAAAAGATTCGTTTTCACTTATTCTGTCCAACATTTCAATAGCGAAATTGTAATGTTTTACACCATCATCGGGTTTCAATTCCTGCAGTATCTGGATTTTATAAGCGTGTAATTTCAGTTTTTTATGTAAAACTTTGTGAACTGTTGATTTTGGAATACCTAATTCGACGCTTCGACAGGGGATGGACTTCTAATTGCCGATTGTTTAATTAGTTCAACCGTTTCGTCTGGTACACTTGGTCTGCCGGTTGATTTCTGTTTCTTGACCGATCCAGTTTCTTCGAATTGTTTGAACCAACGTGTTGTTATTTTTGTGTGGTGGATCTCTTCTGAATTCACGTCGAACTAAAATTAAGGATTTTAATTCGACCATCAATAAAACACACTTTGCTTTGTCTTTATCCGAGAACATAGTAACTCACTGCAACAATACAAGAACTGACGTTGTGGTTACAACTGCTGATAAACAAACTTTTGTGTTGGAGGCTTTCAGGGATACCAATATAACATCTAGAAATTTCCCTACAATCTTCCTATGAATTACTGAAACCGCACCATTCTTTTATGAAGACTCTGTATGGAAAAAATTCAACTTTTATCTCTCAATAAATAGCGTAAAAGTTAGCTAGGGAGATTAAAACTTCACAACTGTGTATAAACATGCAAGTAGAATGGTAGTTCTAATGAGAAATTTTACCCAACTATTTATCACACCTTTTTTTACACGTACTTGTGAATTTGTGTGCAGATACTGATTATAATGGAGAACTATTTGCTCTTTGTAGCAAGTAATTTTTCTGGAAATATTTTTTAAGACCTGATGGTTTTCAATTATCAAATTTGAATTTGTTTTTCTACATAAATAGAATCTTTACTGTATGATTATTTTATTAGACAATGAGAAACAAAGGAACGAAATTTGTCCATTCTCCATTGTACCCAAACATTTGAGAAAATAATTTGGAAATAAATAATAACAAAAGAATACACTAACAAAAAAAATCACTTTGTTTTCTTGTAAGGATCAGGTTGTAGTACATACCTGTTCAGACATCCATCTAGATCTAGATTTCTTTCTACATCTTCTTACTGAAGACTAATATTGCAAAGCTACTGATGTAAACTATTCTGGTAACAATCAAGACTTGCATGCACTTCATCATCTGTTATGGTCAGTAATTATATTACTGAGGATTAATGTGAACAAGTTTCATATGTCATTTCTTAAATCTGCTTTTTAATTTTGACTGATAGATTATTCTGATGTCAGGTGCACACACCCATTCATGTAGATCTATAAGTACTTCATTTTAAAATTGCTGCTGTACGTAAGTTGTGTTGGGAAATAAACATACATCCTCTATTAATTTTCTTCGCTACTCGTATAAATGTTTTATTCTCTTTGTGCCATTATATTTTAACAATAATGGAGACTTGTCATTTGACTGATAAAACTAATTTTTTTTTTCAGTATAAACAGATTAACGAGGAGTTTTATATAATTTGACTTCAAAAAAAGTATTTTAATTGTAAGAACTTTTAACAAAGAAAATAACATTTATCCATATCTATTTAACAGACTGACTGCTGATACTCAATTCAGAGTATTGATTGAGAGCACCGCTCACCCACACTGATTAGAATAAGCATCACATGTTTTGTTTCCGGCCTCATTCGTGTACAGTTGTTAATACTTGGCTTCCTTATTGAATAACTACTTTTAATAGTGTTTAGTGTGGTTTCAAGGATTTCTTTCTAAATTCATTACATTGTGTTGGTGAAAATGAATAATTACATATATGTACAATTACCAATAATTACAATTGGTGCCTTCTTCAATTACAGGTAAAATTTCTTTTTCCAATAACAAGTTAAGTGTTACTGAGTTTTTGCATTTTTTAAAAGACAGTGATGACTGGATTCCCGATTCCAATCTTGTGGTTCAACTTCACCTACTGAAAACAAAGATGAGAACCTTAATTTCTGGTTAACCAGTAATTTCCCCAGCACCACCAGTTTATATTGCTTGTGTGGCCCAAAATTTGAGCAACACTATATAGCAAAACAAAGGTATGTTATGAAAATTTACATTTACAGAATAACAGAGAATTCTGGTACCTATTCCTGTAAAAGGTAAGCTAATAAGACTTTTATCAGTTAATTATTGATGATTTTTTACAATCAACTGCACCAGAACTAATAAAAATGCTGTTCAGATATTATTCTTTAACATTCTTGTATTAATCTGTGGAATAGTGTTACACTAGAGGAAATAAAAATTTTTCTAGTACAATTACTTCATACTGGCACAATTTCTTTTGAGTCTTCTAAAAGACTATTGGACAACAAACCCATTATTTGATAATCCAGTGTCTAGAAAATACATGTAACGGAATCAATTCTGCTTATTTTACATCACCTGAAACAGCTCTTGTTGACCGTCTGGGGAAAATATGGCCCGTCAAACTTTTTTATCATAATGAAAAATTTATAACCAGGTTGAAAAAACTTGTCATTAGATAAAGCAATGATGTTTTGCCGAGGTTGTCTACAATTTAAATATATAAAAATAAGCACCATAAGTAGAGATTAAAATTGTATATGGTGATTGAACTGAGCAGACAAATTCAAAAATTTCATCTTTATTAAGGTTCTTCGATGTATACAGGAGAGTAGGATATATAGAAAAGCCTGTTTATTACTTACTCAAAGATAATTTAGGTAAAGTCCATGCAGTGTACCTTGATAATCATTACAATAGTGTTAATTTGACTGTTAAATTATTGGACCAAAATACCTATTGCAATAGAACTTTGAAGGTTACTAAAAAAAATAATCCTAAGGAAGTAATGGCTGCCTAATTGAAAACAGAAGAAAATAAATTAAAGTTTTTTAATGGGGTGAATGTAGGGAAATTGTGAGATAAATATAATGTCAATTACATCAAAACAGGATTTGAAAATAAAATGAGTCTTTTGAAGAAAAAGTGGCCAGGAAATGGAAAAGCCTGCCACTATTATAAGGTACAAGTTCATGTCAAGAATAGATCACCACGATCAGATGATGGCATATTACCCTTGTAGTAGGAAACAAGTTTGCTGGTACAAAAAATTATTTGAATAAGTACTGCAAATGTTTTGATATTTTTCATAAAGGTAAATCAATACTGAAATAAGGTGTTCAAAATTAAATTATCTTTGTCATGTTAATTAGAAATTCCTTGAATTATTCAAGATTATAATGTTTGGCATCAAGTGAAAAATTCTACGAAACACTCTGACTAGTTAATTTTTTATTAAATAAAAATTACTAATATATCATCAATTTTTAGTAATTAAGGGTATTTTTAAAATAACTGACAAAAAAAAGTTGGCATTAGAATGAAAACATTAATATTTTTCAGCAGCCAACCTGTTAAGAAATGGATTTTAAAATAAAAATAATAACTTCAATATTAAGTTACATGGAATATTTTAATCAAAATAATACTCCTTTCAAAAGCACGTGATAACTACCAAAAAATAGGACAAAGCCTATTTACAGGAAATATTTAGTCTGAGGTGGGTTAACTTATCGTGGGCATTTTAGAAAATCCAGATTTTCAAAAAACACCATGGACAACTATGTCCAGAGACAAAGATATTTCTCATTTCTGAAGGACAACATTATCAATATAAAAAATATTCAAGTTGATTTTAAGATATACAGCAGCCCTAAAAGTGACAGTAATTGTTCTCTGTCTCCTAAAACTAATAAGTCCCTCATAAAAACATTTAACTATGTTAAGATCAATATAAGACACCTCTGTTTTTCTATCATTCTTCACAGCTTGGATCTGATAACAAAAAACTTAAAATTTCTAGTCAAATAATTACAAATTGCTATTTTCAGGAATGAATTTCATAAATAGTCATGTGTAACAAGAGGCACAAGATAATAAACTATGTCACTGTGAACGATGCTTTAAAGCAGTAATTCCCAAACTTTTTCAATTCTTGGTGCTTTTGCTGAATACGAATTTTCTCAAGGTGCCCATTATAAAAATTCTAAGTACATTTTTCAAAATAGCCAATAAATTTTTTCCAAAAGTCAGGTAAAGATAAAACAAATTTTAGATGACAAAAGAAGTAATTTTAAACATTTACCACTAAATGTTAAACACTAGCTCTGCTAGATGTACTTCATATAACACCGAATTGAAAATGGAAATAAAACTTTCTAATAATTTGTAGTACCCTTATGAGGAAGTCGCAGCTCCCCAGTGCTACCAAGGGGCACAACTTTGGAAACCACTGCTTTAAACTGAAGATGGTCTTCTATTCCTAAGTGTAAATAGGTAATGATTTATTTACAGGTCTACTTAAATTTAAATTACATACAATTGAAGAAATGTTTAGTATGATCTCACATCAAAGACTGTTGACTATTGTTAGAGGTGGTTATGCAAAAATTTATCAGAAGATTCTAAAATAACAACTGTAGGCTGGACAACAGAGGAACATAACTAGACATCATCAGAAAACTGTAAAGTACATCTTGTCATATGTAAGCTTATTGATTAATTTATTTTTAACTAAATAATTATAAGTACAAGAACAGTTCAATAATAAACAGGAATAAATTTTGTAAAAAAAAATTGGTCATAGTAAAAGGAAGTGTTATTATAAAAGAAAAACTACAGAAAAAAATTACGCTTAATATAAACATATTAGTTTAGTATACATACTGCACCTTAGCAGCACAACAATTTATTTTTTTGACTAACTCCATTATCTTTATATAGTACTTTTCCAGAGATCTGTTTTAATAGTGTTGTTTTATAACTTAATAAAAAATGCAATATAAAAATATTGAAGCCATAGAGATGTACATTTATAATCCGAAGACACTGGATATAAAATCTACTTTCTGTTCCTATTACAATCTGCGAGTAGGGTAACTATTGTTTTTGTTACAAAACAATTAGAAATCTTTTCAAATAATACACCTAAGTTTTATAATTATCCTACAGTAAGTTGGTTTTCAGAAATATATGTGTGTACTGATTTATTACTAACTGTTGTTAACGGGTAATATCAATCTTCAATAACCATGTATCTTAAACTATTTTTATTCCTTTTTATGGCAGTTTTTTAAAATACTGTTTTAAACATTTTTAAAGAAAACAATTTAGTTTTCAAGTAATATATCATGTACTATATATGTGCTAAATTGATTTATGTATTATCAAACTGTTTACAATATATTTACCTAAATCATAATTTTATTTTATGAGAATTTATATTAGTAATCATCTCCATAATATATTGTAAAAAAAAAAAAAATTGAGGATGTTAAATCACCTTTTTCAGCTCAATGCAAATAACTAAACGTTAAGTGGTTTTAATTAATCCATTTTTTGTAATATTACTTCATTAATAGTGACTTGTTTTAATATTTTGGTTCTTACGTATTAAAGCCACCGCAGCTACAGCTTTATTTAAAATTGAGTATTTATTTTATTGAGTCTCTTTATTATTAATTTTAAGAAATGGTTATTTATATTTATTTATTTTATAAATATAATTTAACCAAACTTAACCTACGCTCGCTAACCTGACTAATTAACACCATAATTTTTTGAGTATTTATTTAATAATTATTGTAATTACTGAATTTATTAAATAAATACTCAAAAAATTACGGTGTTAATTAGTCAAGGTTAGCAAGCGAAGCGAGTGTAGGTTAAGTTTGGTTAAATTATATTTATAAAATAAATATATTAAAATTAATAATTTGAATCTATGCTAAACTCTATATCGGGCCATTTTCCACCGAAATCCTATTGACTACTTGGTTTTTAAAGCTGTAGCTGTGGTGGCGTTAATACGTAAGTACCATATTTTTTATACACTGTTTATAGTACCTTGTAATGACAGTTTTGTGAACATCTATCATAGGAATCAAAAACAGTTTTTTCTTCTATTTTTAATATTGAATGTATCAACATTTTATAATTTCAAAATTATATAGATAGGCTAATTTTATATTTATAACAAGATGTTTAACTAAATAGTTATAAAAATTATAATTAAAAATATATTCAAATTATACTACCAAAAATATTAGTTTAATTATTTGAAAAACAAATTTTAATGGCAGTAAAATAATTCAGTTAATCTCAAAAACTAATATTCACTTCATACTTTAAATTAAATTTTATAAAAAACCTTCTGATGAAGCAGATATCATGAGGATACTAAATAACAGCAGCAAGTGAAAACGATTAATATTATGATAGAAAAATTAATAGCTGATAAAATGAAAATGTCCATAAAAGGTGCTTAATGCTGAAATTTTATTTCTTACATCTTCCTAAGTAGACCTGAATAAGTTTAGAATCTGTAAAAATTCAGTTGAAAATACAGCAGTGTAAGGGACTCTTTTAAAAATTTTATTAATTTCTAATAAAGTAAAATTTGTACATGTCTATTGATTTCAAAATGTGATGAGTCGGCAACTGTTTTAGAAGTTAATAATTTACTATTTAGCTCTTTTGTTCTCATCTAACTACAAGTATGTCTGTTACAAATATATCCACTGTGTACAGCCATATCTTGTATTAACATTCCTATGTTTCAAAAATTTTTAATAATTGTTTTATTGATTTTATAATGTTTACAGCACAAACAACTGCATTCCTTTATAATTTATTATCTTCAAAATATGTCAGGATATCAGGATCAGGTGATGAAATAATGAAAAATGAAAAAAAACCACAGATTTCTTAACTAGAATAATTTATTTCTCATGGTAGAAAAAGGAGACCGCAATGCTTGCATGGACTACATGTTTGTATACAAAAGAAAAATGAATACGACGATATAATTCTTACATTTTAAAATGTACACTAACAAAATAATCCGCTGATGTAAACTGATTTATCATGACGATCTGGATCACAATATTGGCACAAATTAAGCCAGGCCTCGCCTTGCAATGCTGTTGTAAATATGTGCTTCGAGGCAAACCTGTCCCTTGGGTGGGATAATAACTCAGTTTCCACTCAGTGCTCGCTGAAGGACAGTCAAAAATGCTTGACAGGATCTCCTAGAATATTTATTTTATTTTACTGTGAAATGAACTGGTCTTGAACGATGATGACGATGTGATGAGGTATGCGAAAAACTAGGTCAGGTAATCGAATTTTGAATTTTGATTTTATAGATTCCAAATGTATCCCGAAGTCGCTGTTTGTAAACTACTTTCCTCTTTCATGAGAATTTTTTTTTAAAAGACTAGGAGAGGAATCACAATTTTAAGGTTAATTTTCAAAAGGATTTTCATTTAGGACTTAATATGTCAACCAGCAAAAACTTTTTCATAAGAAACTTATAAATTAAATTTATGAACACAAATGTCGTCACTGGCTGAGGATATTTATCCTGGTGACTTTTTATCACATTGTTGTTATACATATAATTATGTATACCGCTAATAATATCTAATAATTATCACTTTCATTTACAATAATAATTAGATTAATAATTAATATGTACTTAGAATTAAATCACTTGAGGGATCGTTACGATAATAAAATTACATTCAAACATTATCACAAACATTCTTGCATACATAATAATGCCATACTTGAAAAATATATTTTATATCAATAGATCTTCTTAAAATATATAATAATAATTAATAATAATCGTTATAATAGTAATAACTGAGAACACTGGTTAATAGAGAGAAGGCTTACGTTAGCACCAGATGAACGATTACAACTAATACTATGTTGTAATTCTGGTTTTATTCCTTAATAATTTTAAATTTTGAATGCAGTTTTGTAAGAAATAGAGCCCCAAATAAAAAACCACAATTATACATAGTACAAAACGAACTGCGCCCCAATATACGTTTAATATAATCCATTCCAAGCCGATCAATGTTTGTTTTTGAATCCATCTTTATAATATAAAACATTCCTTAAGGCACGGATGATATAAGACCAAAAGACATTCAATATCTAACATGACAGTAGTAGCCATTCCGATCGACAGTTCGTTTTTAATTTAAATATTTATAAAATACGTTATTCTATAATAATACATTCTCCCCAGTGTCCCCTATAATAAAAAAACATCATCTTGCATCACATCGCCTTACATATTACATTTTAATTATAACCGGTATGTACAGAAATGTAACCCGACTGTATCCAATCTCTTTTTATGCAACTGTAAATAACAATCATACTAGCAAAATAATTTTCTAATTTCCATTAAAGCCGAAAAATTTACTTTAATAAAATCATATACTATAAATACAATAATTCAGTAAATTACGATACGATACGATCCGAAATTGAAAATGAAAACTGCATCGGCCGAGTTGGATTCAGCTAGGGTTGAACAAATAACATGCAACAACTACATCACCTATCAACTGTTTGAAAGCAGTCTGTGGTCTGCATGAAAATAAAACCTGTTTTATGTTAAAAGAAACAAAAATAATAATAATAATAACCAAAATATTAATAAGACTGAAACATAACCAACAGAAAACCATTATTATATTACTATTATTAACTTCATTTGAAACGAAATGAATTTCGGAAGAATATCTCTTATCCTATGGACAGTTTCGTCTCAAATAAAGCGCATAACATAAGAAATTAAACATACAAAACACCACTATATAATCTTTGTGTATAGAATAATATTGTTAAAAACCTCGGTCGCCATTCCATTTGAAACGACAAACCTTACAGCTCTATTAATTAAATAATATATAATTATTATAATAAAATAATAATAAAAAAACTTATTGAATGAAACATATCAGTAATTGATGTAAAATGACTAAGAATAATAATATAAACCATTTCACACTTATTTTAAATATAGACCATGCATATCTTTATGCTAAATATTTTTATTATTTATTAATATAATCTTGAAGTAAGAATGCCCTTTTTTTCACTATAATTACTAATAAAACAGATTAAAATTGGTATATATATTTATTTCTATTTATTAATCTTTTTTTTAAATGTATCCTTTGCTCTAAGAATGGAAAGCTAGAAAACCTAAAATATGCTGTATACCCATATTGTTGACATCTTTTCATAACAGTTAAAATCTTAAAAGATTTCCCTGAGCTTTTATTATTCGACATATATAATTTCACTTATTTAATACGACTCAATTCCAAATGTTCATCTAATTATTTATTTATTATATTATTCATTAAGCGTTAAATAAATTCCTATAATTATTATTATTATTATACAATTATGATAATCATATTATTATTATAACATCAGTCACCGAATCCCTGAGATTATTTGTACGTTTTACACAGGTATCGTGTTACTCTGATACCCACAGAATAGGGAAAAGCGACTCAGGAGAAAAATTTTGTTTTAAATACAAAAGAATTTATAAGGAATTTTAATTATAATTTAGAGCTATCTTCAAAATAAAATTTCTATTTTATAGAAAAAATCCATAAAATTTTATATAAATGCATCGACACCAAAACATTCAGAAAAAGTAAAAACATTACAAAAATAATAGACAAGAAAAAGGCGGAATTAATCTACGCCACGCATACAAACCCAAGGAAATCATCGCGGATCAGAATTTTAACTGTAGATTAACAATATAGACTACACTTTAACCTAACAATGCCCGTCATACCAGCTCTCCAGCACAGCACAAAACAACTGCTTAACCCATAATAATATTATATTATATAACATATAATATTCAATATAAATGTAAACTCAATCTCGGCGGTCATAATAACCGACGAGTATAAAAATAAGGCTAAACTTTTGAAAAGCTAGGCCTTCTAAACAAATAACTGTACATTCAACTAACAGTTCCCCCACAAAAAAATAATGAAGAAGAACAAAAACTCAAAAATAACAGCTTCTTTATTACAGTACATGACTCTATGATATTTAGAAATATGCAAATGAGAATTAAAAAAATATCGTTTAATAACAAGTCTGTATATGAGGTAGCAAAGGTCTCATGAGCTATACCTTGTAATCAAATAATTCTTAACTTTACATTCAAAAAGTTGTTCCCATAAAGTACAAATATTTGCACGATCTTTACAGTTAAAAACAAAATAAAAAACTACATAAGAAATCAGGCATCAACTGTTAATAAGACCCGATTGTAAAACTGATTTGCTTCACCCGTGCGATACGGATGTAGCGAGATAAACAAACATATCGATAATAGTAACAAACACTATTATAATCCTCTACTATGTATGTGTCTTGCTATAGATACAGAAATAAAACAAAAAAATAGAATTGAAATGATTGCTATTGTATATAAAAGCAATTTTAAAAAACAGACAAACCAAAGTCGCTTCTCTTATATCATTATAAAAAAAAGGCGATATAAAATGAAGATTCTAACGTTCCTGATAACATAACATTACTTACGCGATATAATGAATTACTAACAAAAATTGTATCAGGATGATGAAGGAAACGAGATGTTGGTTATCAACAGTGGATAGGTGCTGAAGTATTCCCCCGCTTCCGGACAGTTGTTAACAATATATTGTGAGGTATATTCAGTTCCCATAAAGCAAAACCTGAGTGTGATATTATCATCATTGTTGTAACAACTATTATATAATATGAATAATCAATAATAATATAATAAAAACTATTATAAAATATCTCTATTATAGCAATAACAATGTAATAACAAAGAAATTGAAAACTATCTATGTAACGGTGTGCGCAGTTGTGTTACTGTCCGGAATCGAGATGGAGGATTACCCTAGAACCTTTAGACAACAAATAATAAAACGGATCCACAGCTGAAAAACAACAAAATTTTGAACGGGAGTCTCGCCTAATTTAATACTGTTTAAACTCCCTGAGAAGCGAGTTCAGTTTCTCAAATATAATTAGAATAACGACAACAAAAACTCTTGACCGGTATCCTTCACACGGCCAAACGGGCAGGATTCTCAATAATAAAATCTTGAGCATTACCAAAAACTCAGCAGTCTCTCAAATATTAAACAAAACAAAAACACAAATATGAATCAGCCTATGAAAAACAATTGCTTCAAGGCCTAATATCCACCACTGTGGTCGGTGAAAAACTCACACTATCTTGTCTTCATTTACATCCGTTATTCATTAAACTCGATTTTAAAAACATGATTCATGAATGACATAATTCCCTGCCAGTAACTTTTTTCCGATCAATCCAATGTAATAATATAAGAAGAAACGCACACTTTACAGTCCATGGTTTAGCATTCAGGGTAGAAAGATTGAAGGGGAAGGGGTGGGTGGGGGAGTCCGAGTGCATCTCATGTTTAGAATTAGAAATTGAGGGTTATTAATTATTATTACTATCAGCTTAATTATATTGTCCCAGGTTCAATAAATGTTATTAATCATCGATTTTATAATATTCAATAATGATCAAAATAGATTGTCTTTGCATTTTTCTACTGATGAAATGAACAATACGCTGTGTAATTTTATAAATACATATTAAAGATGAATGCGATAATTAAAGGTGAAGAAGTCCACCGTTCTATTAAAAATATTAAATAAATTTTTAAATAGCGAAAAGCAATTTTCTTTTGGGGGAAGATTAGGGAAATTTTAAATAATTTGCCGAGGCTCAGCGCGGCTTAAAAGCGTGCGTTAGAACGGTGTTAAAGTAGCAGAAACATACTTCTGCTTGAAATATTGGATTTAAAATCCACCAATCTATTGTAAAAATGATTTAGGTGCTATTTTAACGACTCTCCATTTTCCACATAGCGTAAAATGCTATGCGCCATAAAAAGTTTTTATATTTATTTTTTATAATTTATATTAAAAACTCTAACAAAAACTTTCATTCGACAACAATGTATCAAAAATAAACATATTTGTCTCCACCGTATAATTTCTCTCTTTCATTCAAGCATCTCTTTCACTCACCTTTCACTCCCACACATTCATTCTTATTCATTTATTCATTGATATTCCCCTCAATTTTAAAAAATCTTTGTTAATTTTAATAAAATTTAAACCCTAGATTATACAAAACGGGCAGTGGAAAGCCCTGCCGTGACAGTCCCGATATAATCTACAAACAAAGTGGGATCTGCCCCGGTAGACTTGCATTTTTACCCGGAATTTGTACTTTTCACATGACTTGGTTGCACAGATGGTACGCCCCGTATCCCTGTCATCTTTGGTATTGGTGCGCGCGCGTTGCATTGAGAGGTAATGCGTTGATGGTGGAGAGCATTTTACTGCTGGGGCTCTGGCCGGTGCGACGAACTTCGAGGGGCTCTACCGGGTCCTGGCCCCACAACAGACTGTAGCACCATCGCTCTGATACGCCTCTGAGCAGACTGAAACATACAAAATGATTAAATTAAGTTTTCTAAAGCAAAAATTTTCTATAACCTACAACAAGCAGAATATTCAACAGTTTGATGATTTTACTCTTCATACTTTCCATGTGACAGCAGCTACCTCCACAAAAGATTTGTATTTTGTTTAGAACTACATAAGATCAAGAAATGTAGTTTATACCAAAAAATACACATGTCACTCCAGAATTGGTACTGATGTAAATAGTTTTATATATATATATATATATATATATATATATATATATATATATATATATATATATATATATATATATATAATATATATATGAGAAAAAAGCTTAAAATTAATAGTTAAAAATATAATTCACAACCAAGTAAATAAGTCATCATTTTAATGCATGTAATACCTACAGGTTCAAGTTTTTAAGTAAACAGTCTAGATTTTATACACTTGTATGATTATTCTACCTTTTTTAATATGTAAAATTAATTGTTAAATATTTTTCTCATAAGAGTGTTAGAAATCATCTCCAAAACAAATAAATTAGCTAAATTAATGGCATTATTTCCATTCTTTTATCTTTTTTTTTTACTTATTTATTTCTAACCTTCATAATGGTAGTTTTAAAGAAGTACAGGCTGTTTTTCAGAATTCTAAAACTGAGCAGAGTTAAACACCCCAAAGAGTTCTAAAAAACATTTCTACATAAAATTCATTTTTTCTCATTTTTCACAATTCCAAAATTTGGTGGTGGTTAGGAATTAAAAAATTCCAGCAGTTATTTTATGCTAAATTATCAGTAAATAAAAATAGCTTTTATTATTGGATACCTAAGTTGTAAAACATCATTAAATGTTGTATCCTTTAAAACCCTTAAAAGGGTAATTTTGTAAGACCTATTTTTTTTTTTTTTTGCTTTTACCTGAAAGTTTCTAAATAGCTGGGTAGTAGAAGCTGGGTCACTGGGTAGTAGAAAACAGCTTGTTATAAAGAATTTGTTGAATGTTAAATTTTTATTTGTCAACTCATATTTTTTTATTGCTATTGCTAAAGAATGTTTTTTTTGGAAAATTATAAATGTATCAATTATGACTTCACAGTCATTACAACTAAAAAAAATCTTATTGAATTGATTCTTCATACCTAAAATGAGTTACTATCAATAACTATAAGATATAGAATACACATACACACAGTTTGATGTCAAATACATACATCAGAAACAAAATATAAATTGTAACGAAATATCTAATTTTTTCTACATGTTTTCCAATGTTTATGCAATACAACTAGATTTAGTATATGTATTCAAACATTTTTCAATATAATTAATTTGGTATACTACTTTATGCAGCGAGCTCATAATGAAATTCAATAGAGATTCTCAGCTCTTGTTATATACACTTTAGTTAATTATATTCAGTAACAACGTTTGCGATTACTCTCATTAACGCATTTTGAAATTTAAATATTCTTTCTAAAGCGACATAAGAAAGATAAAAAAAAATTTCTTTTACTGCTGTTGCCGATCATGCAGGGTATGAAACAGTTACGTTCATTGCTGCAACTATCAAACAACTTGTAATAACAAAATAATTTACTTGCTATATAAGTATTAAGAAGTTTAAATGTGAGACAGATGAAAATTTCACAGCATGTCAAAATTCCATGACACCATAATTTGAACCCAAAACCTTCCAGATGTTGCTGCTTCAACACGGGAGGTTGGAAACTGGTTTAACAATGAATAAGAATATGGTATTAAAAATTAACTTTATTTTTTAAAATACTTCTCAATAAAAAATCAAATACAAAAGTATAAACAGACATGAATTATGTAATAAAATTAAAACAGTAAAAATTATGAAAACTCATTAATACCTGGACAGAAAAAAATGGTCCAATAATATGAACAGTTGTTTCTTCATCTTGGGGAGGCGGACTGGCTCCTTGTTCTGGCAGTTTAATTATGCTTCCGGTGACTCTTTGCAACTCTCTAACATTCTGGCCTCCCTTTCCAATAATACGTCCAACTTGATTACTAGGTACCATTATTTCAACCGTCAATCGAACATCATCAGTACCAGACACAAATCCTTCCTCTCTCATCTTCTCAAATATTAGATACTGAGCCTAATAACATACATTAACCAGAACAAATTAATAAATTTCCTTAATTAAAACGATGACTTTTTTTTTAGTTACATGTTTTAACATAACAAATATATTTAAACTGAACCTAATGTTTTACTTAGCAAATATCAAGTTACTCTTTACAAAAGCATAGCCGTATACAGAAATTCATTAAACTATAGAACAGCAACAGCAGATTATACTGCCTCCAACTATGGCCAGGGTTATTACACAACCACTCCTTTGCCATTTGGGACTTTCTAACCAGGCGAATAATCAATTCAACCCTCCAAATTAACACCATCATCCAAGTATTTAATATACTCATATATTTATACAAAAGAGATACCTGATATTTTATATTTTCATTTAATATTCCTTTAAGATTCTACTATCATCATTAATGAAGTTGTGATGTACACAATAAAAGTACGGCTATTCACACCACCATAATAAATGGTATTTATTTATAAAATTTTATAAATACCATAATTGTGGTATTTATTTTATGGCATTAAACACATATAAAGCAATTTTTCTCCTTTTGATGGTTCTTAACAATACATCTTAGGACTTCACATTTCTAAGTTTTTCTGTCCATAAGTTATTTATACTTAAATATAACATTAAATAACTGAATCACAGATAACAAATTAATAGAACAATTTATTTACAACTTTTTTTGCTATGTAACATGTATAAAATGTATATTATTGCTTTTAAACAACAGCGTTTAAATTGATAGTTCATAAGATTTGATTAAAAGTAAAAAAAACCTTTAAAATAGCAAAATTTTGTACATCTATTCAGAAAGTAAGTCACAGGATTGCACACTGACCTGTTCTCAACTACAGGAACAACTATTCTATAAAGGATAAGCATTCATCCTGAGATTCCACTAATTAAAAATACAAAATATTATAAGAAAACATCCATGAAGGATATTTCACTGTGTTCTGCAGGAATGAATGGTATAGTATTAACTTCTCTTATCATTATAAATAATAGTAGGCAAATCCTTATGTGGTTAGAATAAACTAATCTGTATTTTTTTTTTTGCACAGACTATTAGGTGAAAGTGACAAATAATAAA
Source organism: Lycorma delicatula (assembly GCF_047948215.1). NCBI lineage: Eukaryota > Metazoa > Arthropoda > Insecta > Hemiptera > Fulgoridae > Lycorma > Lycorma delicatula. The sequence goes on from NC_134456.1 coordinate 209,939,658, forward strand.
AATGCTAAAACAAAAAGTTGCATTAATCTTTACAAAACAATTAAAAATGCAATCTACCTTCCACTGTGCTTCAGGAGACCCGACAATAGTAACTTTTCTTTCTGGTGGCTGTGTATCTGCTTTGTCAGAATCTAGAGGAGCAATTTTAACCGAGGCTCCACTAAATCGAATCATGTTCCGAATATGCGAACCTTTTGTCCCAATTATTGCTCCTACAGCATTGTTTGGAATATATAAGTAAGTGGTTTCCTGAAATTAAAAATACATTAGAGCTTTTAATTGAATAAAAATATTAATTGTTAGAGTATACATATTGTTTATTCTGGTCATTGAACTGTATATTACTTGCATTTTCTTAAACAAAATTAGACCTTTATAGTAAAATACATACTGGCAACTTTCATTAACAGAGCTGAACAAATACTGGCTACAGACAGCCACACTGAAACTCGTTATGTAATGTTGAATGAATAATGAATGTTGAGCAAGGATTATTTAATAACAGTAATAAAACACAATTGAAAAACTAATCAACAAATATATATGGTATATTGAATAAGATCTATAATTGTCATACTTATTTTACTGAAATTAATCTTTTTAAGATTCGTATTATTCCTCTGTACTGTTAAATATAATTATACTATCAAACCCTTTAATCAACTTACTAAATTTTTAAATAAATAAAAACACCTAAAAAGATTTTCCTACAAATACACATGATTTTTCTTTATATTCTAAATAACTAGTCAAAACACAATTTTATATTATTTAGTGAAGTAAAAAATTTTTTTTAACAACAATCAAATAAAAAGTGCTTTAAAATATCAAGTTTTCTATTGACAGTCAAAACAAATCAATGAATAGACACACACACACACATGGAACTAGAAATAAGAAATCAATACACTCAAGTTGCCACTGGATTTTTAATAACAAATTCTTTGTGTGGTTTGGATTTCACAAGTTTACATAATCAAGGTTTTTTTTCTTCATAAGTTTAATTAAAGATATTAATACAGAGCAGATCTAAATGCACTTAAATATAAATACATGCATAACTACACAGTTTAGGATTTTGAAATGAAAATCCATAAATTTTCTTGAATTCAACTGGGAAAAATATAAACTATGACACAAAATATAATATAAATTATAAATAACACAATAAAAAATAGGGGAACAAAAGACTTACAATATGTAAAAGACTTACCGAAGTATCCGATGCCGGCGGGGGACCTCCTGGACCCGGCGGAGGCCCAGATTGGTAAATAGGAGGATATGGAGCAGGACCTGAGCCATACAGGCCTCCTTGGTAACCTGCCCCTCTTGATGTGTACCCCATTCCAGATGTAGACATCATCGCCATAGGATGAAGTCCAGGGAACATCATACTTTGTGGCTAAAAATCAACAAATTTATTTCACATTATTATATTCATTCAAGAGTAATATATATATAAATATAAACCTCATACCATTTATTCATTGCATCTTTTGTAACAGAAACAGCTATTTGCAATAGACACAAATTGATAAAAAAGGAGTAAATAATTGTACAAAAAATTTTAAATTCCCAACAATAGTTGAAGCACAGATTTTTGTGTTTCATATGCATGAAAGAAACATGTATGTATACAATTAGTCACACAGTATATTATATATATATATATATATATATATATATATATATATATTTATAAATAAATGACAACTTCATGGTTATATGTTAAAATAACAGGAACAGGATCACAAATAGTCCAGATTATAATTCATCAGGTAAAACCAACCATTATACAATATTATGATTATTACTTAAAATAAAAACAAAGTACAAACCAATAACACAATGTTTCTCCTTCATTGTGAGGTTTTATCATGTCCAAAATTGTGCTATTGTTTTGTATTTTAAGTAAAAATAATATAATATTGTAAAATGGTTGTTTTTACTTGAAGAATATAATATGGAATATTTGTGATCTAAATATTTTATATGCTTATTTTTTTATTACTATTAGTTGCATAGTGACTTATTTGGGATCTGAATATTTTGTGTTCCTGTTTTATATATATATAATAATAATTATACATTATATATACACTAAGCATAAAGATAAGTAAATCTATCGACTTAGTTTTTAAGTAACGACAGCAAAAGTTTAAGCATAAAATTTTTCATACACCACTAAATCCTGTAGTCTCCAACATTAAAATCTGGACCTACAATGTCAGATAGTAATGCCATTTCATTGAGCCACTAAGGTAATTTTCCAGTATATTATTATTATTATTCATTTTAATTAATATCAAATAACACAAATTATTTATCTACTGTAACCTTCAGTACATATGTAAGTCTTCATCACAAAGAGCATTATGGAAGATAATGTTCTTTGTAATAGACCCCTTATATGCAAGTAAAAATTAAATTATATGAAAAATTTAGTTAAAGGTATAACTAATCATCCTCACTACAACAAACATACAATATACATTACAGAGAATGTACATACAAGCATTAAGGCCAGTTTACATGAAATAAATTAAGCAAGAATGAACATTAATGTGAATGAATTAGTAAATGTTAAATAGCAAGTACAAAGAACAGTTTCAACTTCGCATTCATTATCTAGAGCAGACTGATATTTAATGTCCAACTTTGTACATGGTACTTACTTTAATAACACTGGTCAACAAGATCTTTGTTTCACGAGTACCAATAGCACTTTTGCAGTTTTTTATCCTGTTTTCAAATATGTATTTGGAATTTCTCCAACACCCACAGTTTTTTTGTTATTTTAATTTCTTTAAGTATTTTAAAACATTTTTTTGTCCACCTGTCAATTGTCAAGTAGGAGCTCATAGAGTATTGTAAATATGATGGAACCAAATGAGCTAACTCAAAGGGTAGCGTTGCTATTGTTGTGCAGGTTCAGACATGTATAGATAAACAAACAAGATCTAGTGTAGCACACATTTATCAGAACGTTGCCATTTGTGAGTCTTAATTATTGTGTATTACATATTTACAATTTTATTTCTTTTAATTGGTCATTAGTTACAAAATGCCTAGAATTTGTTTAAATCATGCTAACAATTTCTGTTATGTATTTGAAGAAGTGATGCTAAAGTCCCAAAGGCAAAATCTTCTTACTCATGAACTTTATTTAGGGTGTAAACTTGGGGACCAAACAAGGGCCATACATATCTGTTATTTATCGTGTTCTAGGCTTCTCACTGCACAGAAAAATTCACATGTCACATCCATTTGCTATCCCTATGATTTGAAGGGAACCTCCAAAGATCACTCTTCTGACTGTTATTTCTGTTTAATAAACATTAAAGGGATTACATCAAAATCAAAAAAATACAGTGGTTTACCTTAACTTGCAATCTGCAATGAAAGCAGTTCCACATTGCAAGGAATTGCCCATGCCAAAACCTCCAGAACATGTGATATTAGATGAAGAGAGCTCGAGTCTGATGGAAGTAAGGAAGAAAAAGAAACAGATTCTGGTAATACAACTTTTGAACACAGCAGTTCATCTAAGCCTCATTTCTTGACTTAAGAAAATCTTAATGATTCATATGAGATTAAAAGTTATCCAAGTAAACAGTCAGAAATGCTTGCTTCCTGGCTAAAAGGATGGAATATTCTTCAAAAGAATATTAAGATAAGTACTTATTGTAACTGTTATTCTGAATTTAAAGACTATTTTTCTGAAGAAAATGGCTTAGTGTTTGGTAATGACATTTCTTCTCTTATGGAGATACTTTGTAATGAACATAACTCAACAGAATGGTGCTTGCTCAATGATTCCACTAAAGTTAGTTTAAAAGCTGTGCTTCAGCATAATGACAATAAATTCCCATCAGTTCCTGTGGCTCACTCTGCTAGTATGTAAGAAACATATGAAAACTGTAAATTTATATTGGAAAAGCTTCAATACTCAGTGTATGAATGGAATGTTTGTGATTTGAAGATAACTGCGCTTACTCTTGGTCTGCAGCTAGGTTAAACAAAATACTGTTTTTTTTTTGTGTGAATGGGGTAGGGACAGAAAAAACCATTTCATTAGACAAGAATGGTCTAAACACAAATCACTCATTCCTGAACAGAAAAATGAGAAACAAGACCCATTGTGTAATCCTAAAAATGTGTATTTGCCTCCATTACATATCAAACTTGGATTAATGAAGAATTTCGTTAAGGCCACAGACAATACTCCTGGTTTCATGTACTTAAACAGAAGTTTCCTAAAATTAGTGATGCAAAAATTAAAGAAGGAATATTTGTGAGTCCACAAATGCGATCTACTAGTGGATGGTGAAAAGTTTGAGGAACTACTGAATTCACTGGAGAAAGCAGCTTGGCAAGTATTCAAAAATGTTACTCAGAGTTTTTCGGGAAATTGAAAGGCGGAAAATCGATATTGTCAAGGATCTTATAAAAATTTGGGTTGTAATATGTCCTTAAAAACTTCCTGCACTTGCACCCAGATTTCTTCACGGAAAATTTTGGCACAGTGAGCATTGAGCAAAGGGAACACTTTCAACAGGAGATTTTAGCTATGAAAAACAGGTACCGAGGCAAATGAAATTGTAATATGCTGGCCGATTATTAATGCAAAATATTGCAGAAAATCATCATTTTTACCTTCTAAGCGAGTCAAATGTTTGAATATTGTGTAGTTAAGAATACAGAACGTATTAAAATGTTTGAAATTATAAATGCCTGTCTCTCGTAAACCTTGTGTGATGAAAAAATATATATTTGAATTCAGGAGAAAAAATATTATCATAATCAAATATTTTTCTTCCAGAGACAAAAAAAAAATATCCTTTTTTGTTCCCCAGTGTAATCTATATATATATCATTTTTACGGTTGTTTTATCTGAACAGTGAAAAGACTCGTAAAATGCATTAGACGGTTCTTCATTTAAAAATTAAGCTGCAGATTCAGCAAAAGAACAGTAGTGATACTAAAAGTAAGAATATTGGTGGAGAATTAACAGAAAAATGTAGGGTTGTTAAAGAAAATTCTGTATTAAATATATGAAAACAAATAACGTAGAATATGGTGATCAAAATTATAAGAGAAGCAAAACATTATGTCTAATTATGATTTTGTAATATATAGAAATATGTGATGTAATCATATAACAATGATATACAAATAATGTATATTTAAATATTACACTTTTTAATTTTTTTTGTAGAATATTGTTTCTATAGATTATTCTTTAATAAATCTTTCAGTCGATACAATTTTAAAACAAATAGTATGTGATAAAAGAAGCTTTTCAATACCTGTTAATACAATGTGACAAAATTTTCCATTGAGACTGGGTGAACACCCACTTTAAAATAAAAGTATATTAAAATGAGTCTGCAGCTAACACTGCTAGTCTTAATCTATTTTCAGTGTTTTAAAACCTTTGTATGTCCTAACTACAAATATCAGACTTTTATTGTAATTTAAGTTATATTTAAACATATATAAAATATAAATGACAATGGTATGAGAATTCAGATAAGAGAAATAATAAATTACTTCTTACATAACTCACCGCCATAGCTTGTAGATCATTTTCATAGCTTTGTCTTAATTTTGCACTGATTAATGATTCAGCTTTTGACATATTTTCAATACTTCCCTTAACTGTTATAATCCTTTCCAAATTGAAACTGTTGATATCGTTGATACTGTAACAGACATTAAAAAAAACATAAGTCAATATGATATTACAAGTTGTTAACTTGTAAAGTTTTCATATTATAACAAATTTCTTTTACAATATTTAAATAATCGTTTAAACAACTTCATACTTGGTAAAAAAAGTCTATTGCATTATTTTACTATTATTTATAGTATTTTACTGTAAGCATAATTACAGTAAAGCAATTAGTCCTGATCATTCTTGAAAGTGGGAAAGTAATCTAGCTCCAACGACCACGTGCAGTAACAGTTTGTCACCAACCAAAATATTATTTATTAAAAATGTGTTAAATACATAAAAAAAGTAATGGAGGGAACAGTCCGTTGACTGTGGTAAAATTTAAGCAAGTATACAATGTAAGCAAAACTTATTGGTAAATATGAAAAAATTTTTCTTACAGGAGCAAATATTAATCTAATATAGATGAAAACAATTAAAAAAGAGAACATAAAAATTAGATTTATCATATAAAAATTATTTTTCATTAAAATGAAACACTATGCTTTAAATAAATACTTACTTTGATAGCGTGAATTAGGGTTCTATCGCTTTCATTTCTAATAATATGGAGATAAGACATTTATTCTGACTCCAAAATTTCTAACATATTTCTGCTATAAAATAATAACTACAATCAATGATTAAATTGTAAACTATTAAACTAACAAAATAGTATCAAATAACAAGAGATAAATATGTAAAAATTTTATTATTTTAGAAGCTTATAGCGATAGAATATTCACTCTCTTTTTCTAGTAATTACAACTATTCAGTTACAACACTTAACTAATTTAACACAGCACATAATTTAGTGCAGTGACTGAAACTATGTACACTAGATAATGATTATGATACATATATGCTTTACCGTAAAAAAATTACACAAAAATATTCACTCACCTGGACACTGTAATTTTAGTATCTGTTTCTTGCATGATTCGTTTTATTGTATTTCCTCCTTTACCGATTATTCTTCCAATTAAATTATTATGAGCCAATATTTTTAATGTTATCTCCCTACACAAGCAAGCAAAAAAAGATTTTTTTTTAAAACTAAATATTACAATAATAGTAATTTTAATGCTCTTATTTAACATACATAAAATCAGTAAAAACATAACTGTACAAAGCAAAAAATATAATCTTTACAGGCAAATTTGAACTTTGTCCATACATCGTCATTTGTCATATATGTAATTTGAAAGAGAAAAAATTTCTGATGTGTAATCACATGACTTCCTTGTACGCCTATTAAATTACATAATAACATGGGCAGTTACAGAACTGCATTGTGGCGACACCACACTGCATCACACTTTTTTGTGGTATCCGTATCAGCATTTTTTATTGGTTTATAAATAAATTTTGTTTCATGTTGTTCAAGTAGATATGTGGTGTAAGTGAGAACGTGTTGGATCCATAACCATGCACACATCGGTTAGAATCTGACTTCATATACATAATTACATTTTTTTTAAAAATTATAATAAAAAGTACATAAAATTTTATTTCACTAATAACTTCTTTTTTTTCATATTATTTTACAATCTGAAGTTAATAATTATTAATAAATCAAAATATATATAAAAAAAAAACATATATATATATATAGGGTCCGCCACAGGAAACGGACTTTTTTTAAGTTGATATTACGCATCCGGTAGGAGTTGGAGAGGGGAGCCAAGGCCCGGCGCATCACACGTCTGACCTTGCAGTTTATGCTTGTTCATTGTTTAGTTGCCATCATGCCTCTTTGGAATGTAGAGCATCATGTTTTCGTGTATGACAGTTTTGTCCAGAGCGGCGAATCAGTTACGGAAGTTCAACGTCTCTTTCGTCGAAGGTTTAACGTTCCTTGGCATGGAGATATACCGAGCTGGAAGACCATTTTGCGATGGGTTAATGCCCTTTGTAGTGGAGGTAGTCTAATGAAAAGGCAGCCACCGGGACCACGTCGCACAGTTCGAACTACGGAGAACATGGAACATGTGAGACAGGCTGTTTTAACTGGTCCAAGATGTTCAGTTTGTAGGCATTCTGCAGCACTACGAATATCCAATAGTTCAGTGCGGCGAATTCTACACCGAGTTTTAGGTTTTCACCCTTATAAAATGTCAGTTGTGCACAAGTTAACAGAGGGCGACTACCCACAACGTGCAGCTTTTGCTGAAGCGATGCTCCAAATTTTGGAAGATGAGCCCAATGCAATTTTGATAATGAGCGACGAGGCTCATTTTCATCTCAATGGTGTTTTGAATCGTCAAAACTTCTGATACTGGGCCTATGAAAATCCACGCACTTTACATGAATTACCATTACACAGCCCCAAAGTTACGGTGTGGTGCGGCGTCAGGAAATTTGGTATCGTGGGGCCCTACTTTTTTGAGGAAATCGGGAACACTGTAACCGTAACAGCTGATCGTTACGTAAATATGGTGAAAACATTCTTGAAAACTGGGCTGAGACTACGACGAATCAATCTGCCAGATGTTTATTTTCAACAGGATGGATCTACGGCCCATACTGCCAGAGTGTCGATGGCTGCTGTTAGACAAATGTTCCCTAATCGCGTTATCTCCAGATTCGGTGATCTGCACCGTTCACCAGACCTTTCGATGTGTGATTTTTTCTTGTGGGGGTATTTAAAGTCTTTGGTGTATGAAACCAAACCTCATACATTGGCCGAACTGCGACAAGCGATAGAGCAGAATATCGCTCAGATCGATCATCAACTATTGGAGAGAGTGGAGGCTAACTTCAGAGAGCGTCTCCACATTTGTCAGCGTGAAAATGGACACCATCTTAACGATATTATTTTTCGTACATAGATAAGTCAAACGGCATATTATCAGAAACTTATTTCTGCCAATAAATTATTTTTTAACCTTAAAATAGTGGAGTGTCGTTAATTTATAAAACGTGCGTTTCCCGTGGCGGAACCTTTATATATATATATATGAAGTTGCATTCAAACCGATGTGCCTTCCCCCTTGTAAGAGCCAAATATTTCATTAATTAGAATTTTATTTCGCTATAACGCTGGAACCAATGAAAATAAGAACCACTTATGATATCATTGAAAAGCTCTTAATGAGTGCTTATTATTACTGTAGTTAAGAAAAAGTCCAAAATCCAAATTTTTTGGATATTGGGCTTTTTTGGAGACTTTTGGTCCAGTTGACTGGAATCAAGAGAGCTGCAAAACTAGATGTTATAACAGTCCTAAAACCAGAATTTCAACATCCTATGACCAATCGTTTCCAAGTTATGCGAGAAACGTAAGTATGTATAGATGTAACGCTACAACTAGTCAAAATTAATATTTCCATTGAATCTGAAAACCGAAAGTTTTTGTGATTACAATACTTCCTTTACTTCATACAAGGAAGTCAAAAAAAAGGATTTAGTTTTAAACATTTTGTTTGTGTATATTCCTCTATGCTGACACATTATACAAGTGATGAAACAATTTGTCTACCTCAAAGGTTGCACCAGTTGTTTCGATAATTCATTATTTCTAATCTACCTGAAGAAATATTATTTAGCCAAATAAATTTAATGATAAAAATTCTTTTATTGCAAATGCAAGTTTAGCCTAAGTGAGTTTTTTTTACATGTTAGTTTTAATACTTCATAATTACAATAATAAAAATTCAATTAATTTTAACTTGAAGCGGCAGATCTAAGTAAATAAGCCTTATCTTTACACTTCATTAATACCCAAATATTATACATAAAATTAATGTAATATTAAGAATAATACTTAATAAGTCTCATCCTGAAAAGAAATGTTACAAACTCAGACTTTTTTAAAAAAATTGCTGAAATAATTCAGCAACTTTGATGATCTTATTTATGATCATCAGGTAAGTAATAAAAACGTTCAGTTCAAATTAATAAACCTTTACTTTTATTGACGCGTTTTAAAAACAATTAACCAAATTTTCCTTTTTGATAAATATTTTCTTACAGTATAGTATAATTTAAAGTAAATTTTGATCTTTTAAAAATCATTAAACAAGACTAAATTAATTTTAATTATTATTTTGCCTTCGATTCAAAATGCACTGAAGCCATCTATAACTACTCAGAAAAAAAAATTATAGGTTAGATGACAGACTCGATGAGTGCAGTTCAAAGATCTCTCATCTCTCTTCCACTGTTTTTAACTGTAATTCAGTAGGCTTCAATCGTTTCACTGCAGCAGTTTTCATGAAAATAAAATTAAATAAGGTTTATACAACTGACAATTCAAACCTTACCCTTTATTTGTATTATTAGCTTCTTGTTGCATTACTTCTAGTATTCTACGGCAGGCATTCGTGCAATTGTCAGGATTACCATATATTGTGATTGCCTTTTCTAATGAGCCTACATTGTCTTTACGGTGGACATCAACTCTAGAAAAAAAAAAAAAAAAATGTAGATAAAATAAAGTATAGTGAATACTACCACAGGTATTCTATTCTATAAATTCATAATATACATATGTTAAATTTACCATTATTACTAATTTTCTGAAGTTACACACTGTCACTGGAGCTTATCTTATTTTATACATATATAACATGTGATTTTCATGCAGTACAACATAACATTGATTAAACATATTTTGTGAGATTTAGAAAAGTCATCTGATAATCAAGGTAAATGTCATGGCAGCATGATGACTAAAACCCATTATCTGCTAGGTCTCTCTCTAACTCTTTAAACGATTAAAGTTATATTCAGTAAGTTGTCTATTGTTGATGTTGCTGGTCAAAATAAAAAAAATAATTCAGGCATTTTCATAAACATCAATACTACAGGCTCATACCATAATTAACTTTATTTTTTAAAACAGAAACCTGGACACAAAATAAGTTAAGTAATGCTATTTACGACTCCATCTGTGTTAAAAATGATACTTATAAAAATAGGTGAATGAATTTAATAGAGTATAAGCAAGCTGAGAAGAAAACAAAAAATAAATAAATATATATCAGTAAAATTAAGATCCACAAAATCATTTTCCATGATCTACAGGTTGAAATTCATGAAATGCAAGACAAAATAGGGATCTCGTGTCTACTATTACATAAACACAGGATGAATTTTTGTGAATAGAAAAAATGAGAGAATACAAAGAAAATTCTCTGCAAACCTTAAAAATGAAATCAAGTAAAAGAAATCTCATCTTTATAAGAAGAAAACCTTTTACAATACGGCACTGGCCCACAAATCAGCAACTGAAATAATGAAAATTTATAAACTGAAAACTGAATAAAAACAGCACAGCATTTAATCACAGTTTTACTGTCATTAAATTTTTTTCTGAGACAGCAAAAAAATAGTTCAACAAAATTACACCTAGAAACACAAAAAATAACTTGGATAACTGTTTAACAAAAATGATATAACAGCTTTAGAAACACCAGCAAGTAAAATGTTTTTACTTGAAATGATATTACATCAAGGAAAAAATTCAATTCAAGAACTTAAATTTGTGTTCTGCTCTTAATTTAACTTTTTTATCAATGAAACCTTATAAAAATTATAAAACAATAATGAGGTAGTTTTTAATTTTTATAATATTACAATAAAAGGGTTTTTTATAATCTACCAAGCAATTCACAAATTTATGAATGAAATTCAGTAAGATAATCTTTTGATGGTTATGCCCAGCACTATGCTGAAGCTGAAGGTTAACTGTTCGATTACTGTTGATGCTTTTAATGAAACAGCTTGTGTATCACAATTATGAATATATAAACTACGTGTATGTAGAAATTATTATATTTACAGATATTTTAATAAGATGATTAGGCAACATTTACATTAAAAATTTATATTTAAAAGACTATTTCATCCCAGACATTATCTACAATATTAAAACAAACATTAAATAATGTTGTACAATTTATTCGATTCTTATCACCACTTTTAATGATAAGACAGATTATACTACATAATAAAACTGATAATAAGCAAATAAATAAATAAATATTGTTACACTGATGAGATACCTTTACATGTATACACAATTTTATCAATGTAAGTGATTATAAAATTTATTTTATGCAATAATTAATTACCAGAAAATAAAACTAATTTCACTTCCTTGTAATCTTACAATGACATGGGAGCATAATTGATATTTTTATCAGTTTCATAAAATAACTAAGATGGCATACAAAATCTATATGTATGTTCTGAAAAATCTGTACGGACAACCTACCAGGTTTTGACTATTACGTCAAGAGTAAATTTTTATTTTGGACTACTGGAAATAAATCTAAAGTACAAGGATAAGGCTGCCAAGGTCCGGGAAGTTTGAGCCTAGAAATCCGTTATTATAGTACTAGTGATTATTGACGCTATGGTGAGGTCCTGCATTATTTAAGAATAACATCCTTAAGCATCTGCCTAGCCTATATCTGCAGATATAGAAGGCCATAATTTTTTATAGGTGCGCATCAGTTAGATATAATATTACTCCTTGCCATCGTAGTTTTAATTAATTATCCTTTGAAAAAACATAGTGTTTTAAGATGTAGAAACAACCTTACTGGTGGTTTTGGCTGCATTTAAAAGAAGATTAAAAAAATGTCACAAACAGCTCAACAAAGCATGATACTGCCAGTTAAAAGCAATCCATTTAAAAACATACATTTTCACACCTCAATAATTCAGAGATGGGTTGTTAAAAGCAAAATAACTTCCTTTAATTAGGTTGACAGTTTCAGTTGATGGAAATACCTATTCTGTTAACAATAATACAGATTAACATAATTTTTGTACGGAAAGGTCAAGTATTAAAACAAATTAATAAAACTGCAATGCTTAAAACATTTCTTTCTAGTAAATAATAATAACAAATGTAACATACAACAGTTCCTCTCCATATGGAAATGCACAGGAGAGTAGGAGAATGAAATGTTTGATAGCTTGCTAAAGTATGAACATCAGATAACAAACTTGTTTGCTGATTAAAACCATTAATGGTTCTAATAAGGAATGGTTGAACAATTTTTCTAACGTTAGAGGAAACTGGTGACAAAACTATACCCACCTGATACATGAAAGAAAACCAAAAATACGTAAAAATTTCATAATTTTTGACCCAAATTAAACTGACACTTTGTTCATTCAATTATATTGAAATGTTAATCTACTGCACTGGAAGAATAAACCAAATGCAATTTTAAAAATAATTATAAACTTTCATGATATTCTGTATGAAATATGAAAGGGTCCAACACACAATATTATTTTATTAATTTAATAAAACTCTTCTTATATATAAAACAAAGGTAATATTTTACTTATACCGAACTAAAATACTTCTTTTAATCATATAAAGTAACAAATAATGTTTTCACAGCAAACAATTAAGTATAATTTTCTACATGTTTTTCCTTCCCTTTTGCTGAATTTACAGGATTGATTACATACCTATTCTGAACCGACTGATATGCTATTAGATTGAGGAAACGTAAACTACATAAGAAAAAATTTCAATTTTTTAAGGTATTAACATCTTCATGAAATAAAAGTATTAAAATAACTATACAGGTCAAAATAAAAAAAATCACAAGTATACATACCTAGCTCTTGTTTGCTGCGTAATTTGTCTTATGGTTGATCCCTGACGACCGATAATGGCACCAACCATATCGCTCTGAACTAGTATTCTTAATGGAAAGTCTGTTTGTCTTCCGCCGCTGCTGACTAGACCAGAAAATGCACCTGCTGGCCCTCTACCTCCTCTAGCACCACCACCACCACCGCCGCCGCCCCCTCTACCACGCCCTCGCTCCATTGCCATTTCTGCTTTTAGTGTACTTCCTTCAAACTCGTACCCGTTTAATCCAGACACAGCCCTGGAACAAAAAAAAAAAACTAATATGTTACAAAAGTTTTTCAACTCTGTGTAAGATTTAATCTAAGCGTAAGAAGATTTAATGTTTATATGTAAACATATAGTCAATATTACCTAAAAAAATACAATCTGTTCACGTAAAGTAGTTGCATATTTCTAAAATTAATTGCAATGTATTAATGTTAAAATGGAAGTCACAAGTGCAGTTTTTAACTAGAACAAATTAAACATTCAATCTACTCCACAAATGCATTAGCATTTAGAACTCTACAGTTCAATTTAAATTATATTAGATTTCATTCACATGAAAAATTCTCCAGTGAACTTCTAATGCAACATATCTTCTACTTCAATAATTTGTAGTAACATATTTAAATCGCTATATAAAACCATAATATTGCAAACATTTATCAAGAATTGCTTTTATTACTAGTTAAAGGTGGTTTGAATGAAGCAACCCGGTTTATAAAGTTTCATGGCTGGCCTGAACTGGTCATAACAAGAAAATTATGCAACAATTGTGAACAGACAATGAACTATATTACTTACACTTAAATGTTTTACTACAGCTGACCTTGGACAAGTAGGGTAATACTATATATAGTTTGATGTAAAACATATAATAGTTCTCTCTGGCAACACAGATATTAATAAAATTAAGTTACAATTTAGTTACTCGTATTATCAGATACTTACATACCCACAAAAACAGTGGTAAAAAATTATTTTCATGATTATTTGTAAATATTTACAAAATTATGACAAAAATCAGAAACGATATTACTTTTTTTTAAATAAAGCAAATCAAGTTCATCTTTACAAATCTGTGAACAAGAAAGAAAAACATTACGAAGATTTGATGAAATACAATTTGTGGAGGGAAGGCTATAAAGTGTTGGATGCTTCTACAGCACGGACCTGTTATCCTTGAGAAAAGAAGTTAATTGTTCACAGTGAACATATAAAGCTCTGAATCGTTTCAATTGTAACTATTCATAAATAAAACGAATACAATAGTTTTTTAAATCGTTATGTATAATTAAAATGTGTGAAAATACCAAAGATTAATGTATTTGAAGCGCATAATTTCAGAGCCGGTCTTAAAAATAAAATCGAAAAGATACTAACTTTTATTATTTTAATAAACTAATACATAACATTTTCAAAAATTATTTTCCTTTCACTTATTAGACACTTCATGCGCTTTATATATGCTTATCTAAGTTATTACTAATTAAATAAGAAATTATGTTAAATCATTTTACAAACATAAATATAATTCCTGAATAAGCTGCTCAGCAATCCTTTTAAGGATATTTTATTACAACATTCTATTTAAAAATAAAATGTTCCACTTAAGCTTGCATGTAAACCTCAAAAATTAACTAAAAACTGTATGACCACGAGCATTAAAGTTTATTTATATTGTACTTTTATAAGTCCGATTACATTCATCTTATCAGATAGATATCTACTCTTTTTTTTGTTTGAGCCTACTGATGAAGACAAATATGCAACATATAACTTAAAATCATTCACTTGTAAATGAGTACTGCAATAAAGCAAGAAGAAGTAGCATTAATAGGATAATCAAATATCAAATCACAAGGGTTGAATGTTCTCAGATGAAAGTATATACGGTACATTAAAAGTACGATACTAAGAATAATGCGATTATATATAAAATAAATATATAAAAACTACTTTGTATGCTCATATAAGGTTTCATTACAAATCAGTATTACATCTCCTACTTGCCATATTTACAAAAGGTAATATGTTCTGAGCATTGGACATAACAATGTACTACAGTGACGGGTATATCTCATTTATTTTCACCGCCTCCCTTTTCATTCCTCGATCCCTAGTCTGACCTATCTAAGCTCAAAATGCTGAATATTTCAGGACCTCTCATGAGCCATCCTTAACCATCTCATAACAGGCCTGTAAACTGTTATTTCCTGTCTGCAGCGACACAAAACACCAAAAAGCAAAAATTTCTATCGATTAGTAAAACATGACGTACATTTAATACACGGGCTTTTCTCTAACTACTATTGAATAATTATGTAACTGCTGTCAACAGTTAACCGGCAGTTACTTGACCTAGGAGAGATTTAGTCCTTGATCCTAGGCAAAATATAAGAATATTTCACTGTATAGAAGAAATAATATTGTAAACAAGCGCTAAATTATTATGTAATGTAAATATATTATATGTATTTTTATTAACTTAAATATTTAATTAAATTTATGACTATTCAAATTTAATTTTATCATGAAAGTGTTATAAAAATTGTAACTATTAAATCTGATGCTTGATCAAATACAAACAAAATTGATGCAATCGATTCTGATTAACAAAACTCAAAGACGAATTTATACAAAAATATTCCAAAAAATGCCAACTAATCATTTTAAAAATCAAATCTACTGCTGCACCTAGGAAATAACAAAATTAAATGCACAAAACAAAATAATATTGATGAAACTCCAAGCGAAGTACAGAAGAAAAAACATAAACATGAATATAAAAATTAATTTAATTAATAAAGTCGATGACAGAGTAGCAAAAAATTGTTAACTTTATTTGACCTGAGAAATCTGAATTTTGTGGAAACCAAACAATCAACTGCGAATCACTCGAATACGATGAAAACATATGTATAGAAACTATCTGAATAAACCCAAACATAAAAACAAAGTCTGAATGTAGGTAACAGAAGAATCAATGGAATTTTGTTTTAAATAAAAAGGGCCGTTTGATTAGAAGAAATAAATAAAAGGTAAATTAAAAAAACAACAATATTCATATTAAAATGATAAAAAAAATAATAACTGACTGTTGCGCTTGATCCTGAGTCTCATAACTGATTTGGACGGTCTGCGACTGGCCTTCTCGCGAGCTAATCTTCTCACAATTCTGGATGTTACCGAACTGTCCCAGAAGAGATTGCAGATCTTCAAGCTGAACGTGGGAAGGTATATTGCTAACTACTATCTTCCCGTTGCCACTGTACAGACAAAACCAAACGAACTCTATCAATAAATCATATAAGTAAAATTTATAAAAACAACAAAAAACAAAAACTACACAAAATATAAGAAACTACGACTAAAAAAAAAACGAACAAACGAAATCACGACGGTACAAAAAGTAAAGAAGAATGTTATATAAACAAAGGATTGTAGATTACAACGCGGTGAATTTTAATTGTAACGATAACAAAACAAATATTTTTCTAGCTATATGGATAAAAAATAAATATAAACGAAGACAATACGGAAGTACGATACGATGTTCGATAATGGTTATCTAGAAGAACAGAATTAAACGAACAAGGTATTATAAGAAACGTATAGATCCGATTGGAGCGACAATATTCCTTCATGACTGCCGTACAAGACAGGCAACACCTATAGAATGAATCTTTATTAATGTGTACATCACATATCATGCTATAGTTAATCCACGACACCGAAATAATTATTACAAAAAGAATTTCATCGATACAGAAAATGAGATAAAATGTAAACAAAAGACATGAACCGTGACAGATTTTCAAGAAAACAGTCCTACAATTAAAATAATAGTAGCACGTTACACAACTATCGATGTAATTGATAATTATTTACATATATATTTGTGGGCGCGTATAGAGCAGATAGTTTGACGAATGTATTACACTCCTACAACTGATGTTAATTAAAACCGTTTTATCGATAAACAAGCAATAAAAAAAAAATTGATGTGGATACTACATGACTTCCGTGTACGCCAATTAAATTACATATACACATTTTCTGCACTTCACTTAAACTTATTTCATTTGAAAGCGAGATACGATCCTCCAATTCTTTAATAACGTGGATAGTTACACAATTGCATTGTGGTGGACACCACATTGCGTCACATTTTTTTGTGGTGTCCGTATCAGCATTTTATATTAGTTTATTATATATTAACTTAATTTCACGTCGGTTGGAATCCGACTTCATATATATATATTTTTTTAATTTAAATATATTGATTTATTACTACTACCCTTGTAAAAAATTTTGAATTAAAATGAAAAGTACATGAAATTGTATTTCACTAATTTAACTTCTGATTTTATTTTTAATCAGGGCTTAATAATTATTAATAAATCAATATATTTAAATTTAAAAAAAAAAAAATATATATATATGTGAAGTCCGATTCAATTCGATTTAGCCTTCCCCCTTGTGAACATCCAAAAATTTCATTAATTAAAATTTTATTTGGCTATAACTCTGGAACCGATGAAAATAAGTACCGCTGAAAAGCTCTCAATGAGAGCTTATTACTGCAGTTAAGAAAAAGTCAAAAATCCAATTTTTTAAATTTTATTGGATACTTTAGGTCCAATCGATTGCGATCATAAGGGAAGGTGCACAACTAGCTGTTACAACAGTCCTTTTTCTTTTTTCTTTTTCCTGTTTAGCCTCCGGTAACTACCGTTTAGATAATACTTCAGAGGATGAATGAGGATGATATGTATGAGTGTAAATGAAGTGTAGTCTTGTACATTCTCAGTTCGACCGTACCTGAGATGTGTGGTTAATTGAAACCCAACCGCCAAAGAAAACCGGTATCCACGATCTAGTATTCAAATTCGTGTAAAAATATCTGGCTTTACTAGGACTTGAACGCTGGAACTCTCGATTTCCAAATCAGCTGATTTGGGAAGACGCGTTCACCACTAGACCAACCCGGTGGGTGACAACAGTCCTAAATCCAAAATTTCAACATCCTACGGCTAATCGGTTTTGAGTTATGAGAGATACATACATACGTACAGACATCACACCGTAACTAGTCAAAATAGATTCAGGGAAGGTCAAAATGGATATTTCCGTTGAAATCTGAAAACCGAAATTTTTCGCGATTACAATACTTCCTTTACTTCGAACAAGGAAGTAAAAAAAAAATAAAAAAATAAAATTTTCCAACCAAATCCAGAAAATTAAAAATATTAAACTTTAATACAATCCTTCTAAAAAATGAACCAAACAATTGTTATAAAGTGCAACTACTGTATACATCCAGAAAGGAAGGTAAATTAAATTTACATTAATTACAGATTAAAACTTAGTTACGGTAGTATGGTATCTTACAATAAAAGAATCAATTATAAAAAAAGGGAAAAGTTACTAGCAATCGTACCGTAAGTCTGTGTTTTACTTCACGATGTTTTCACGTTTTACGAGAAAAAATTATTTTATCGCTGCCGGTAGCCGTTACAAATTAAGAAAAAAATTCTTGTCAATTTATTAAATTAAGATTAATCTTATTTAACCTTTTAACATATGCCATTTTCTTAAATTAAATTTTCTAATCGAATTCACTTTCACAACCGCACTTTCAGTTCTGAAAACACAAATAACCCCGTTTTAAGACATCTAACCGAAATTCACACTAACATTTTCCAAAATGTTAAATTATCTCTTAACATCTTGCAATGTAAAACACACACACACACACACACTATAACATGTGTCAATTTATAAAAAGGATAAACAATGAAATAATGATGCTCATTATTTGCTTTCCAACCCCCATTACCTTTAGAAAAAAAAACAAGTTCCCTAAGTTTTGGCGGTGACTGTAATAAAAACCGGTCTGAGCCCCCAGAAGGTGAAGGGGAGAAAACACAATGGGTCAAGGTGCTTCCGGCAAACAGCATGGTTAGCAGGTCCTCTCAAAGGTCACGCGGTATCAGCTACAGGTCAGGTCAGGAACAAGATCGCTAGCAGAACAATGCGTACTAATACTACTTACTACCGATTCGGTCCGTACAGTACGAAAGAGTATTGTGCACATACTAGTTTCCCATCGCGCGGGTAAACCGGCAGGAAGGTCTTTTTACAGAGAGATACTTTTTCGAGAACGAATTTATCAAGAGGCGAAACGGTTGGAAAATTAAACTCGAAAAAAAAAACATCGGTTAGAAAGTATCATTACGCGACATAAGCGCAGCACCTAACGACGATAAATAGTTCGCTTAACTAGCGATACATCTGAACAAATGTTAGATAAAGAAAAATTTCCCGCCGCTAATTAAAATCTAGATATTAAGCTCGCATACTTTTAACGATAAGGTTAAATAAACATAACGTACAATGTCTTTCAAAAAAATTAAAAAAAAAAAAAAACAATGTGCGAAGAAAGGCGACGATAAGATACGATTTAAAGAACGTTAATTATTACGGGAATAAAATAAAATAATTTTATTCCCGTCATAAATATAAATTTGTAGTTTCGATATTAAAATCTTTATACGGTAATATACATCGACGCAGTTTCACTGTAAATTTAAGTATAACATCGCGTAGGCTGAATACACCACCATAGGTCTCGAATTCAAAAGTTTCATTTTTTTTATTTATTAAGCTATTAAATCGGTCGCTAGCGTAATATAGGATGAGTTCACTCGGAAGAATAATCTGAAAAGAGTACCGGAATTTTTTTAAAGAAGATAAATTAGAGCGGCTAAAAGAATAAAATAAAAATCAATAAATTTCAAAAGCGAACTGCGTTTTAACTTATTCCGTTCTATAAACTATTGAAAAAAATTAATTATTAATAACGGACAGCGTAATATAATAAAATATAGATTCGCCACAACCGTTATTAATTAAATTGTGATGATTAATGCGACATTAACCGGAAAGAATTTATCTTTTCGTGTATATATCGAAACGCGATTACCGAGCGCAAATAATTCTTTACGATTTCAATAATATTTGCTGAAACTAATCATTTTCCTGTTACAAGTGCAACGTGCATATAAAAAAAAGGAAATGACGCGAAGTATCCGGTTACTTTTGAACGATTATTTAGTAATAGTTAGCCTCTTCGCTAATAGTACACGACTCCGGCAGCAAAGTAATAAATATATAAATAAAAAATAACGTTACCGACTTAATTTATTAAAAATAGTTATTAATGAACAAATTGGTTATCATAAACGACGACTTCAACTAGCCGATAAATTATGACGCTAGTAATAACGATCGTGAATATTTAAACCTAACCGCAGTTACGAGTATTTAATGATTACGGAATAAAATATTACGCTAAAATTTTAAGTAAATTTAATATACGGTTGATTTTTATGGAAACCGATCGTCGTTCACGTTTACGGACTAAGAAACAATTTTAATAGTTTCTTAAATTTAAATATACCTCGGCCGATAAAAATAGTAGCACAAATTTTAAGACGTGACACCGGATCGGATTACTCCGACTAATTTTAAAAAATCGAAGGAGTTTTACGAGAAAGGCGTTATAAGGGCAATCGGATGTACAAATAATTTCGAGGATGTTTCGATACGATCCTATCGAACGATAAAAGCGGGAGAAAAGAATCGGTTCAAATACGTTATATGTTTCAAGAGTAAGACGGGTAAAGAAGAACATTCTGGCTGAAGAAGGTAAAGAATTCTTATCGGGGCCTCGTACGGATATGCGAACGCGCTAGTTCGATTCGACGATGAAAAAACGACAACAGAAAGAGTAAATAAGGACAAAAAGTGATCGCGGACCTGCGCGATAGGTCGAAGACCATGTCGGACTGTTTGAGGAAAGGCGAGATTTATTTTAACGCGGAAGATTATATCGAGAGTGGAAGCGCTCGGAGAAGGAAGTCGAGAAATAAAAGGAAAGGTTAATCTGTATGGATAATTTGTATCCTCTCCGGGAAGAAGACGATCAGCACAGTTTGTTAGAATGCGAATCGAATAGAGAAACACGACAACGTACGAATGAAGGACGAAGCCCGTTTCTATGATGTAGTGAAATGAATAAATTTCGTTGTAATCAAGTTAAAATGATAAATTTATAAATTATAGGCTTTCAAAAACGAAGTTTTTTTTTGTTAAAATAAATAGTCATAACGTTATGTTAATATGATTAAGGTTTTTGAACACCGATCAACTGTGAATCATGTGTGTATGTATATATATATTTTTTTTTATTTTTTTTTCATTTACATCTTTATTATAATACTATAACAGTTTTAATGCCCATAAGTGACCTACTTGTATTTCTACCAAAACTGATAAATACTTATCTATCTTCTTCGGGTGTGTTTGTGTGTGTGTGCGCGCGCGCGTATAATTTTAATTGTAATAGTTAATGTACTAGTCATTACATCAAATGAGGTAATAAAAAAAATACTATTATTGTCACAAAAAAAAACCAAAAAAACATTAATGTTCTATTAATATACCCAATAATTACGTAACAAAATCATAATCTAGCGAACATAATCGATTAATTTTAACGTCATCATCACACTACGGTGACAAACTCATTTCTATCTATCTATCATAACAGATTTCATTATATAATGTCAATTACTGATATTATAAGAAGTGTATAATCTGAAAAGAAAAAAAAAGTAAAATAAGAAATTATTACGGTTAATTTAAATAAGTATATTTAACCGACTACTCGTACTCGTATCTAAGTCATCCAGCCGGTGTGTGCTAAGATCGTGTGCGTTCGGCTATATACATTACAAAATTACGTAGCATTCATAAGAAAATAAATTTATTTCATTAAAATCTTTTAGAACAGTGCCGATATACTTATGAAGATACAATTCTATTTATTTCCACCGAATCGACAAATAACGAGGATGAAGACTAAATACTTTTAGTTAACTTCAGAAACGGTACACTTAGGAAGGAAGATAATGAAGAAGAAAAAAATCAACTTTTTAAAAGCACACGTACTAACTTTAATTCACATATAAAGAAATTATAATAAATTGTAAACGACGTTCTTCGTTTAAGCTTACGAGACGAGACGTTCCACTCATCTACTAATTTTAATTTGGTCATCCTGTTCGGATTCAAGGTTTCATTTAGTTAGTACTTCACTCACAAGCATCATCGATAAGATTTAACGTTATATTTTTGAATTTTAATTATTAAAAGTGTATATATATATATATATATTTATCGATAGCGATTAAAATCAATATATATATATATATATATATATATATATATTTTTTTTTTTTTAATTTAAATATATTTATTTATTAATAATTATTAAGCCCTGATTAAAAATAAAATCAGAAGTTAAATTAGTGAAATACAATTTCATGTACTTTTCATTTTAATTCAAAATTTTTTACAAGGGTAGTAGTAATAAATCAATATATTTAAATTAAAAAAATATATATATATGAAGTCGGATTCCAACCGACGTGTGCATTGTTACTGGTCCGACACGTTCTCTATATATATATATATATATATATATATATATCATCGATAGGGATATCCATTTAACAGCACTAATGTGCACGTTTCGGATACGTTATGAAAGAGAAACCCACAGCTTAAATACAGTTTTATTTGGTTTATTTTAATCGTCGGCCATACTGTACCTCTTACCCTGAACACGACTCGTAACGCTGCTATTTGCAACTTTTCTTCGTGTTGAATGTAATATCGCACGGTTTAATGATGACGAACAATATTTCACATTTCAATCGATCATCTGATAAATTGTGCGGTGAACTATACGAATTCGACGGTGTTAACGATTAAAGGTAGAAAACGTTCACATTTTACTTAAGATTCGGCAAAATTATATATACCGTACCGGGTGTCACAAGATCGTCGATGCTTTAAATTTTTATCACACGAATGAATCTGAAGCTATGAGATTTATACTCGACGGACATATCTTTTGGGGGAAAAGATATATTATTTTCCTCTGAAAAAAGAACACGCGACGCGTAGTTTCTTTCACATTAGGGATATCCCGCACATACTTATCGGTTGTATCGAAATCACGATCCTAACCGCAAAAGGTTACGAAGCACTCCTTTTTGAAGGATGTCCTGTACGTTGATGGTACCTTTGTCCTTCAGACCTTTACTCCCTAACCCTTTAACCGTATCCGCGATTCTCACGTCGGTGTTTGCGCGTTTTAACTAGTATATAATAGGAAACGGCGTCCGTAATATCGGTATAATTTGGCGGGGCTGTGTCGACGGCCTGCATTTTTTATACGGTTGTACAGAAAGCCCGATTCGGCCTGAAATATTTATCGCGTAAAACAAGCCAATCCCCTCCAGACGCACGATAAAAATGTTGTTTTTTAATACTTTTATTTCTTTTCCGAATGTTAAGACCGTATACAGCGTTTTGAAGATGAAATCACACATCGGTATGTCTAATAGATCTCTATATATCGTTTAAAATTCTAGAATAAAGATAAAAGTTACAGAACGGTATCGAAAAACAAAACAAAAGATCTAAATTTACGTTCGGCACTAGAACGCGAACAATTTTTCCGGTAGAAAATACGTTACCGTAGGATCAATATAAAAAGTGTTACACAAGTGTGTAATGAATGAATGAATGAATGAAATATATATACGATGACCTTTTACGCGGTTGAAGGCCGGTAACGCCGCCGTCAGGGTTTCGTATTTACAACTGGCGCGATTACATAAGCGAAATCAAACAAGCTTCTCGGTTTAATTGATAATACCGGTCCCGGTCATCGGTCGGTAAATTTCTTTTTCGTCTTATATAACGTATGTTCCCTACTCGATAAAATACAACGCGTTTGGAAACTCGCTGTGCAGTACGCTTTAAAATTATGCGGTGCACTACGTTCTTTCGGCGTTAAGCAGTTTCGATTGAACGCGCTTCGTTTCGTTTATCGGAATCGGTAGTCGCGAGAAAAGCGACGGTTCTTTCTGTAGAGGAAATCATTTTTCTCGACGAACACGTCTTTCGTGAAGGCGACTTATTTCAGTCAAGGACAAGTTATCTGAAAAGTTTTCAAATACTCTTGTTCCTCACCGCGATGCGGTTCGAACTCTTATCGAAAAATTTCGGGCAACAGGTTATGTTGAGCAGAAGCTGCTCGATATTTCAGAAGCTACGGCTGAAAGTCCATCTAAGTGAACGCTCAAGTTAGCACAGCAGCAAAAAGCTGTAAGACGACTCCTACTAAGTAATCCGCGTTCAAAAACTGAAACCTACAGATCGTGCCGAAACATTAAATTATTGGCAAACGTTTAAACGTTTTATCGACCAAAATTCCGTAGATATCCTCGAAATTACGTTTTTTATTTTTTGCAGGTCCGGGTGGGTATATTAATTCACAAAGTACACGACTGCGGTCGACAACTAAGCCCGATGAATTACACGAAAAGAAAATCGGAGTCTGAATCGGCGCGAGTATAACAGGCATATCTAATAAATTTATGACTTTTTTTTTCCAAAAATGATTACGCAATAAAAATCTGACTTTTGCCGATAGGTGAAAAAATTAAATCGCTACATTACACAAAACAATTATCACGAAATCGTTTTATTACTATATTTATTGTAGTAAAACTTTTATTAAATAAATATCCTGCACAAAACCAAAAAAAAATCCGAATTTACTTAGTTTACGTAGTAATTAAACGTAAATTTCTTAGGCAGCCGTCCGGTTTCAAATATGTAGTTAAAAGTAGGAAAAGACTAATCTTATAATTAATTAATCTTTTACCAGATATTACCCCCCCCCCCTTCCTTTCACCGTCGCTATTAGTTATTAAAGAGATCAAATTAATTCAACTATTGTAATTAATTTTAAGATAATTTACCAATTTTTTCAGGTTGTAAAAACCCTATTATACTGTGATCGATGAATAGTGACTAATAACCATCATTTTTTTTACTGCATAATCTTACAATAAATTTTAAATAAATAAAAATGAAAACAAAACCTTAATTACAAAACGTCATTAATTGTAATTAAATTAAATCGATGTTACCCTGCGTACACAAAAAAAAATGTTCGAATTTTGAAAATTATTTCTACAACGATAAGACGTCCTTTTTTTAAAACCTTTCTTACCCATTTTAACATGCGTTTACGTAATATTTTTTTGCTATTAAATATCTACAATCGGTCCTTTCCGAGCGACGAACAGATGCGATGAATGTGCATAAATGATTTGAGAGAGATACTCAACGGCAAAACTATCTCCTCTGCACTCGGTTTTATTCTAGCCGGCGCCCTGTAACACCTTTTCCGATAGATGCAAACGAAACGATTTATTTTGTAGCTAAATAAAAAAAATGTTAGGCCTGGGCGAGACTCGAACCCAGAACCGCCGGATAAAAAACAGGACGCTCTCGCTACGCCACGGAGATCGGAGTATATATATTTTTTTTTTTCGCGCGCGATCCGGATAGTTCCACGTTCGTAGT
Organism: Lycorma delicatula; assembly: GCF_047948215.1. Lineage (NCBI taxonomy): Eukaryota > Metazoa > Arthropoda > Insecta > Hemiptera > Fulgoridae > Lycorma > Lycorma delicatula. Next base: position 209,965,500 of record NC_134456.1, read on the forward strand.
TTCATCGAGGCAAAAATCATTGTCGGGTGAGACGGCGCTACTTAAGCGTTAGAATTAACGCAAAAGAATACAACATTTAAAAAAAAAGAATAAACGGCGCGAGCAAATAAAGATTACACCACCTTCGGTAAGGTACTTATAAAAATAGTACGTATATAAAGAATTTAACAAAAAAACTATTACTACAGACGAAGATACGTTTTAAAAACGATATCGTTCAGATAAATTCTAAGAATGGATTTATTGTTAAATAAGAATTCACATAAACGGCTCGTTTATTTTCAATAAAATAAGTATGACACACGCGGCAATATTTCTCGGACAAAAATGCAACAATAATTAAAAAACAGAAACCGGACACGCGGTAGTAAATTAATACCGCACTAACAAGACGTTCGGCGCGACAGCGTACGTGAAATCCACAGCCTTCAGTGTTACTCGGTTCACTAGCGCGATAACAGTAAACGCAGTCTGTAAATAACCATCAGACACGTGTTTAAATGAACAATATGAACTCGTTTTCCGTTACCTTGAACCCTTCATTACATTGAAATCCGGGCGGTAAAAACTGCATAGAAAAAAGTAGTAGTTTATTTTTTAAACGCTATTAAAAAGCATTTAAACAATATTTATTTAATATACAGATCGCCAATTAAATAACATTCTTCTTAAAAAGATTAGTTTCCCAAAGTACGTTAATTATACGTGAAAAATTAGGCGGTTATTAAGCCATAAAATCAGTTTTTCTTGTACGCTTGTTATAAAAAGGAATAAAATGAAACTAAAGAAATATTTAATTTCTGAGAGAAAAAAAACAAAACGATAGTTTCGTTATGTCTACCGGTGAAAAATCACGTTCCACCAGCATAAATTACCACAAAATCAGATGTTACTTAAACGTTCTTAGAATGCCGGATTACTGCATCGCTAAGAGAACTATTTCATATTAACAAAAGTTTTTTCCACACGAAATTGGAATTTCTTCTAGCACGATCCTGTAGGATCATTTGAAAGTACAGGCTATTTAAAATACAGGTATTGCAAATATATTTTTAAATATGTTTTTACTTCTACACGGAATTGTTACGAAAAATTATTATTTATTTTTTCTTGCGAAGATTCTGGAATGACTTCGTAGAAAATCGAGTTTTGAAAATAAGACTATATAACCTGTAATAAAAAAAACTTTTCGAAAACGAAATCGACAAAAAAAAAAGAAAATACAACGACATTCATAGTATTTTTTAACGAGCAATCATCGTCTCGCTACAGCGAAAAAGCTACACTGTTTTTTCTCTTGCTTTTCTTAAGTTCATCGACGAACCGAGATGTGCATAACGTTAACTATAACGTTAGTATGCCTATTTCCACTTCTCCCAATACATACAAAAAAAGTAATTTCAAAATGCTTCGTTCACAGTTATTGAAAAATAAGTTTTTTCTCGTGTACTTACTGCGGGCAGTAAACTGCTTATAAAATTAAGTATCATAATCGCACAAAAAATTCTAAGCAGCCTTATTTTACATCCGGTAACGTACCGCTATCAGTAATATGTCATCGTTTACATCATGACAAATGAAGAAAAGAAAGCATTATAAATCAAAACGGTCTTAAAGATATCTTTAATAAGCGTGTATGTACCGCGTTTTTTCCCCACAGTTTTACGATGGTAGTTTACCCATATGTATGCGATTTAATGTAACGTTTCTCGGCGAGAACTGGTGCATTAATCGGTCGTGTCGCAATAACAGCCTCGGTATTTCGGAAGTCGATGACGCATGTAAAATTCCAGTGGCAGAAGCACCGGTCACGAGTCCGGCGTCATTATTCTCATAATGACGCATGACGAGTCGTCATTCGGAAGGCAGAATATATACCGACATTCAATGCAGGTATTGAATTCGGTGAGCTACGCCGACATACGTTCGCAAACGTAATACATTAAAAACACCCAAGAGGAGACCGCTTCACCGTTCGCTTTCTCTAAAAACCGTCGAAGAGATACTCGTTATTCGCAAAAACGACTTCGATTCGAGAATGTCTTGCGACTTATGACGCTTTACAAAACTTAAGAATAAGAAGGTAATGAATGAAACGATACCCGACGCATATTTATCGCATTAATAATCAAATCATTTTCCCGTAATACGCGTGGAATAATTCGCTCTAAAGGTAACCGTGTGAATTTAACGCGTCAAAACTACACTCGCTTGTTACATGCAAAAAAACGTTGAATCAGAAACCGTTATGATTTTACACCGCAAGTATTTCGATCAGGATTTTCTCAAAGTTGGAATCGCCTGTATTAGTACTTCGTACTTTTACCGAAAGATTTTATTTACCTTTTTTTTTAAATATTTCCTGTAAATCCATTTATTAAAAAAAAAAAATAAATAAATAAAAAAACAACCGAAAACGCATATTTTGGTACAAGTACGGGAGTACTTTAATACAATCGCTTATTCCAAGTTTAAGAAATACCTGACCAAAGTACTCGCGATATACAATACACGTAACCGTTTTAATAAATCTATATTTCTGTAATCTTGATGTCCTATTAATGATTCTCTACTAACGTTTACATTGGAACGGATCCCTTAGCTTCTAAATCGAATTGTATTTTCATTTTTAAGCGTTTTAAATCGCAACAAACCAAACGGTTTAAAAATCAATCAGACTAGGGACTATTTTTAATAATACTTTTACATCTCTTTCAACAGAGCCTGCATTATTTTTTTTTTAAATATCGCCCGAATAAAATATTTAAGCAGAAAATCTTAACATCATGTATTAAGATACAAATCTACATTACTCTGAAAATAATAAGGAATTTCCTCACCGCCAAGGACTTAATAACAATAAAAACTAATAATAAATCAACGTATATATCGGTGCATATGTAGTAAATAAACGTATTATAACTTACGCGACGTAAGTCGCCTATAAAACCAGTCTTTACAAACAAAGAATTGATTGAGACAATACTACAAAAAAAAATGAATAAAATAAAATACAGGTACATTATTATATACTTTATCGGGAAAATTAAACGGATGAAATTTACCTTAAAAGACGACACACAAGTAAATATCATTACCGGATACTTATGTCTTAAATGTGCACGTACACTAGCTTTTATGTTATTAAATACAAAGAATCTTCAACGGAGGAAGATTCACACGATACAAAAATTTATCCAACTCTTGAATTTAATTTAGTAACATTAACGTTTAAAATTAGATCGACGCATATAAAAGTGTTTACAAACAAAAACGCTTCCTAAAAAAAAAGAGGGGATAAACGCAAAATAGTAAAACGCTCGTAAACGCAGGGATGCGACTAAGGAAAGGGACATTACGTAGAAAAATTACAATTTGAGAAACAACCAGACGTTGCCGGCAACCGTAATTGTATTTTAACATAAAAGATCTCCTTCCGACAATACCGTTAAACATTTGAAATGAATTCGAAAAAGTCAACCGTGAAAAAAAATTGTGCGATCTGCAACGATGTCATTTAAAGAAGTTTACCTATACGTAATTCTGTTCGGAAAATTAAGCTTTCGGAGAACAAAATAGAGCGTATATTATTAAAAGGGGTATTTGGAGAAAAATTATTTATTAATAAACGGAGCGAGAGAACGGCATGCTTAAAATAAACAATCGCAAAAAATAGCTGTCGTTTTGAAGAAAAAGAAACTCAATTTCCTGAACGGATTTCGGAATAAATTTAAAAAACAAAACTTTTACATATAAAGGAATGTAAAACAGAGAATAATGCACCGAGGAGTTGGTTATATTGATATTTCAATAACCAATCGCACAAACGGTAAATTAAAAATGAGAAATACCGTTAAAACCATAAATTTTGTCGCACATACAATCTACTAGAATAAAAAAAAAAAATCATCCGTACATAATCGTCACAGAACATTACTATTATTTTTATATCGCTTTACAGGATATTAAAAAAATATGAAGAAAAAAACCGCGCGTCTTTATAAAATTAAAAAAAAAAACACAAATTAAACAAAGGAAGCCTAGTTAAATAAAAATAATAACGGGATAATATCTAATTAGCGTTATGACGATAGGATAAAGTCGATAATAGGAAGACGTTGGCTCGTTCACAGAAGAGATAGTGTGGGTAAAACATGACTCAGACGCAACTGGTTTGCTCACCTTATTTGGCGGCCAGCGTGTTCCGAGAACTGGATCGATCGCCACAAGAAGATTCTCTTCCATGAATTAGGAAGCTTATAATTAATGTTCGACCGGTAAACGTTTACGCCATGAAAATCTTATTTGAAGAAGAAAACTAATTAATATTCATCCAAGATGTAGTACATTTACACGCACAGTAATTAAAACATGCTGTATTTAAATAAATAAAAAAACAATGAAAAGAATTTTTTTTCTAAAATTCTCTACGATTACAGTATTTTAGATATAAAAAAAAACAAAACTATAAATTATAATATAAATCGTAATGTAATAATTTATTTAGAATGCAAACGATATATTAACAACAAAAAATGCAGTAGGATGCGGTTTCATTCTGCATTACTCATATCACAAGAAAACAGTTAAGTTCAATTTAATTTTAAATAACAGCACTAATGAACTACACACAACACACACTTAGAAGATAGGAAAAAACTGATGCGATAATTACTATTTAGACCGGCTAAAAAAAGGAATTTTATCTTAACCGCCCATGGAAGAACGTACCGTACCGGTTAAGAGTTTTGTACTGAATGAAACACACCTGTTTCCACCGCGTTAAACAGAAAAAAATTACAGAACTACAGTTACAAATATTTTAATAAACTTCTTAACAACGTCGAGACGTTACTCGAAAGAGAACTAGCAGTCGAGTAACAAAAATCCTCTCTAAGATCTTGGGTGTACAAAATGAAAACCGGCGTTCATTTTTTTTTACAGCATTTTTTTAAAAACGCATGCCTGGTGATACACTGATAGCAGCGAGTGTACACACACTAACTGGACGGACACTAGACAAGCTTCGGATCAATAAAAATGCACCTCACAATATAGGTTATAACAGTATAGCATTAATATACGGCGAGGTTTTAAAAATGTATGACATAAGAACACAACGTGAAACATATATATATATACATTTTTAAAATATTACTATCTTTTCAGATAAAGCGATACGAACTATTATCTAACCGTGTTTAGCTCACAACAGGCAGTACAGATGCAGTCACAACATAAGAAGCAGACCAAGATTTGAGGTTAAGCTTCAAACCCCTCGATACGATCAACTGTATCGGAATACATAGAGAGTTATTCGAAATAATAAAGAAATGGGCGTTGACGAAGGACACGTCACCATTCTGACCGGAAATTAAAAAAAAATAAGCGTGCGTTTTAAAAAAAGCTTAACTAACCTGATAAGGCAATGCGGTATAGACGGTCAAATTTAAAAGTTTCTGTATAAAACGACGACTCCACGGTACAAAGCACGATTCCACACGGCACAAACAAACTATTCAAGACAACAACGCTAACAAACCGCATTTAACAAATCTCACCGCATCCTACGACAGCCACGCAAGCTACAACCTCGCTGGCTCCCTCGACACAAGCCGGCCGGACAGGTTAACCAACGTTTCACACAAATTTCCCGTCTTCGCGCAGAAAAATCCCTTTCACAAGTATCGCCTAACCTGATAACAGTCACGCCCACATGCGATTCATCCGTTCCCGGCGGTTTCAAACGATTTTAAACTTCCACTAAAATACAAAATTCTTGTATACACATCCCCACGTAAAATTCACGATAAACCGTTCCTCATAGTTTGTAGAAACGTCTTCGGATAATAAAAACAGAGTTAAATTAGTTAATATCTACTAATATATTAGTAAATTAGTTGTATTATAACTAATTTAGATAGTTATATTATAATAAATATGCTTTTTAAAAGAGGTACTGTATCGGTTAAAAAATGTACACCGAACAACAAAAAATAAATAGTAAATACGCGATCAGGTTTCAAAGTCTTTCAATCGGCTGGCATTGTAAGCCTTCCCGAAGATCATGAGCAAAATCGGTACGTTTTTGACACATTCATCCCTGTTAAAGGATAGAAAAATACGCAATATACGAGAGAAAAGTAATTAATGAATGCAAATTTAAACTGTACCGGAGTTCATGAAACAAGTAACAGAAGAAACGTATCCTCCGTCCAAATGCATAGCCAACTATCTATTTAAATATTACTTTTTATAGGTAAAATCATTTGTCTTAAAATTTTTTTACATAAAATTCTAGCCGACTATTATTACAATATTTTACCCCTAGGAACAAATGTTTTCCCCCTAAACAAATAGCAGCGAAAAAGAGGCGATACCCGTTTTGTTGTAAATGGAAATTAACGATCACAAATAATGTTTCTTCTATTAGAAGAAACATTACGATTTATAGTCACTCTATAGACGTCGAAAATTGATCAATAAAAAAATTTAAAAAAATTCATTTGTATCAAAGTAAATTATTTCGTCACAATTTACTATCACTGGAATTAATAAATCAGTAATTATACGGGTGTGAAGCAATAATTATTAAATGAAAAAAAAATTAATGATAATTATAAAAAATAAATGACACATATAGAAAACAAAAACGCTAGTCAGTTATACAATAAACAGTTTTGGAGTTAACTAAATAGATAGAATAACGGGCAACGATCAAAACGTCTAAAGAAATATATATTCGAAAAACAATTACAGTTAAGTAAGCAGTAAAGTTGTAATAATTCTTTTACTATTATAGTTAAGATATAACACAAATTCAAATCTAAGTAGAAAATAAACATCAGTAGATGACAAAAATTTATGGCTGGTATATTTGATCCCGCGACGGATTGAAAAACAAGAATAAGATTTGAAGTACCAAAATCGACAAATTAAATATCTTAATTAAGAAAACACCTAGCAGGAAGAGGAAGATTGCAATTAATTTCTGTTCCACAGGTCAAAACGAAAAAGTTAATATGAAAAAGAAAAATCGATGAACGTAACGATATAACGATAGAAATTGTAAAATGAATTCTGTAAAACGATATTCTTGAAGTATATTTTGTATAACGGTAGAAAAACAATAACTTTTTTCTTCGAAACGCAAATCGCATTACTCTCAAAGATTTTTAAATGCAAGGCGAAATAAATAAAAGCTGCTTCTGGCAACGGTAAAGTAAACTCTATTTTTGAAAATAACCGTATTTATAAGGCAGTAACACGGAAATAAACATCGACTAGACAGAACATAAATCATCCGTTTCTGAATCATTAAAATAGACGAGGAAACGAATATAGGTACTTTAAAGGCGATTAATAAGATTTTTGCAAAATTCGAAAATAAGAATAGACGTTTATTTTTTCACCGTACTTTCTCTGCGACATCAAAACGTACTTCTGGAATACAAGAATAAGAAGCGGAACAGGGGACACGATAGGCGAACGACCGTCGTCATACGAACGAATGAAGGACCTCCTCTTCGAGGCAATTCCAAACTAATTTTAGAGCACTAGTCGATCGCCGTCAGATTAATCATTTAAAAGGAAAAATGAAGGTGAAGTGTACGCCGAAGGCGAGGCGTTTGCGATACCGCGCGTATCGCGCAGTCTCTTCAAGAAGGATCGATGAGAGACACTGCGGTCTCAAGCGGAGTTACGAGAAACCGGCCCCTATACCGTATACGACACAATCCAGGGGTCACCGCCCCCGTGTGCATACGCGCGAACGCGCTCGCAACACACACGCAAGGTTACGTTCGTTCAGACGCTAATACTTACGCACAAAAAATATAGCTAAGTAACAACCGATCCTGAAGCTCAAAGGACTTCACCGACGAATAGATGTTTTATAAAAATTTGTATGTAAAAAGAATCGATAAGCGTAACAGAAAATATTCAATACGAAATAAATTTATTTTATAATTAGCGTTGCGCGGCCGTATTACAAATTATAAAGAATAAATATTACGTTCCTTATATTAATTTATCGATTTACATTATTTCAGTTCTTTTTAATATTGTGATGCACGTAATAGGCCGAGATACGGGGACATCGTTTACGAGTCGTTTTCTCTTGGAGTAATGACACAGCCGTCGGCTGTTACGGAAAAAATATGGTAGTTGATTATACTGGAGTGCAAGTACCACAGCGCATTACAGCGATATCGGCGCGCAGTATATTCGGCTCGGTATAGAAAACACCTGTTATTCTGTTCTGTACTGAGAAAATTTAATTCACATCTTCAATAAGTCGGGGTTATGAAACTCAACGTACAATCATCAAAACTTTCACAAACACTATACTGAAAAGGTCGCTAGAAATTTTCAAAATAAACTGGAAAAAAAGATTCATCTAACTTCCGTAATAAAAACCTATACGATTTATAGGAAAAAGATTAGTAAAAGAAAAGATTTCTGAAAAGATTAGCAGAACATAAATAAAACAATAAAATACACAGGTAACATTAATCGAAATACCGCGTAAAACTTCGGAACAGACGCGAAAAATAAACACCCGAATCGATAAATTAACGAGAAAGCTTCAAACCCTACCGAATATAATAAAGCGAATACAACAGCAGAATGCTACAAGAAACCGCTTCGCTTCTCGCTTTCACTAATAACGGCGATACAAGATTCCCGTCGTTCGTGAGAGAGGTATGTCGTTTTTAGGAGCGATCGGTTTCTAATAACAAACATATCCGTACGGTTATAACAACACCTGCCGTAACAAAACGCAGAAACTCAAATATTATTAAATGAAAAAATTATTTTACATAAAATACTGGTCTCTTCTAAATAAAAGTGACGCGCATTTATTGAAGATACAAAAGTAGAAGAAACATTTTTTAGCAAAAAAAGAAAAAAACTAAAAACTCACTTTTAGCCAAATAGAGTAGAAAACAAATCGCATTAACAGCGCATCAATACAGTTTGCAGATTCAGAGCGTCGCGTTATTAATCGTCATATGAGAACGAGTAGGAAAAATAAGCGAAGTTAAACCTATTTAACAGAATGAGATTTTCATTTTGTTAAATGATTCCCGACGATTACAGAAGAAATCTACACATACATGACGTTAAATAAAGACGGAATCTTATTAAAGTGAAGAATTAAAAAATCACAGAACCCAGGAAAGGTGTTTCGTCATCGTAATCGTGTGTAATTTCTCGAAAATTGACATCGCGAGTGACTTCAATGTTATAATATACGACACGGCGGTAAATTAACAGAAATACGTCCGAGTCTGAGTATTATAACTATTCGTTAATTTTATTACATATAAGATTTTTACAGAATCTTTGAATCGACTGAGCTTCTCTAAAAGATTTAAACTGTCGTATGTAAAGTTGACTCCCGACTGTCCGCGATCGGTTTAACCGCGACGCCTCGGTAAGAAATAAAATTTTAAAAATTTGGAAAGAAGCTTAAAAAATAAATTTTTTTCATCGTTCCGGTTTTACTCCTTTATTAAAGCCTGCTAGTTTTGAATACGATAATGCTGAAGTATAGTTCGACGCGGATACGATAGTTCATCATGCTACATTATTATGCTACGCAAACTACGAAGTTCAATTAAAAGAAAGCGTTTTCAGTTATTGAAACAACAATCGATCGCATCTTATTAAAAAAAAAAAAAAAGGGAAAATGAAGAAAATGCACAATTTATTAATTTTTTTTTAGTGTCTGCATTTTTTTCTCGTTAGCTACTTAAATTTTAATAATGCACTACTGCATTAACACTCTATTAACGTACAATATTAGTGATAGTGAAAATTTGTTATTTGTGGATATTACTTTTACCTGATATTACTTTTACCAGGTACGTAACAGTGTGTATAGTGTAATGCGTTTTATTTGATTATCTATTGTTATACCTTAATATAACAGTACATGTAAATGTACTGCAGTACAGTATTAGGCCATTTTAACACGTATTAGATATTATTTTTTGATCGACGGCGATTTTGCTACAATTATAGATTATCTGCGATCCTCTTGTATCCGGTTATTAACGCGGAAAATCGGAAGTCGATGATTATATGTATAATTAAAATACATATTATCGTAAGGTTAAAAAAAAATCTGATGTGGACACCACATGACTTACTTGTACGACTGTTAAGTTACATATACGCATTATTTTCTGCGCTGCATTTAAACTTATTTTATTCGTAAGTGAGATATGATACACCAATTGTTTAATAAAGTGGACAGTTACACAATTGCTAAAATACTAATTTTTATTAACATCAAATATTTATACAATTATTAATTCAACAATCTTACATGAAATATTATTATAGAGTAAAAGTCCCTTTATTACTCGTATTACTAGATCAGTATTATTTGTATCTTCGCGAGTTGCTGATTAACAAAAGTTTCAGATTTCTGATGTGTCGTGTAAATAAAAGTTAATAATAATAATTAAACTATTCCGTTAGTGAACTCCTGTATACCGGTTACAAATATTAATTTCGACCTTTCGGTGTAAAATATTCAATTTTTATTATTGGATTATTTGGTGAATAATCAAAAATGAAAAAGAAACAATTACACAGGAAAAAGAAAGAGAACACGAAGAAATAAAATTCAAAACAAAGACAAGATGAATAAGAAAAGGAACAAAATGTAAAGAACAAAGAAAGAAAAAAGCACGAGAAGGTGATAAATATAAAGAGAAAGAAAATGTTAAAGCAAAAGAAAGAATAAAAAGGAATAAAATGTTGCAAACAAAGAAAGAATAAAAACATTAGGAGAGGATGATGAATATAATGAGAGGGAAGATTTGACAACTAGAGAATGTGTACACATATTAAGATAAGAAAAAAAAATTAAGATACGAAGAATTGTATCAAACCAAAGAACGATTAAATGATTAACAACAAAAAACAAATAAACGAATGATGATCAATTCCGATTTAGGAAGAATATTGTACGACTATATAAGAGCAGAAATGAAGTAAAAGATAAGAATTTTTGCTAATTATTGAAGATTGGGCATGCATGCCTCAGTGTATATGTTGTTCTTGTGGGGCTCTATTTTTCAGTCACTCTGTAGTTAATCTTAATGTAGATTAAATTAAACAGAAATTCCAGAGTAATTAAGTAAAACTGAACAGAAATTAAATTACAAAATCGAAAAATAATACGATTCTAAATTATAATTTTCAATTAATAATTATATAATTAGATGTTTCACCAAATCTATTACATATACACATATGTAATAATGCCTATTAAATTATATATTCACATTTTTAAAAGTAGATAAAATTTTATTTCACTAATAACTTCTGATTTTTTTAAAAACATTTCTTATTGAGTAATTATTTATTCTAAAAGTGTTTTTTTACAATCACGGGTTAATAATTATTAATAAATCAATACATTTAAATTAAAAAAAAAGTTAAATACAAATTAAAATTAATTTTTTTATATTTTATAAAAATATAAAGTAAAAAAAAAAAAAGGAGACGAAGTCTGATTCGAACCGATGTGCCTTCCCTTGTAAGATCCAAATATTTCAATAATTAAAAGTTTATTTGGTTATGTAACTCTGGAACCAATGAAAATAAGTACCACTTATGATATATCGTTGAAAGCTATCAATGAGGGTTTATTACTGCTGTTAAAGAAATGTCCAAAATTCAAATTTTTGGGAATTTTGGGCTATTTTGGACACTCTTACTACAGTCGATTACAATCAAAAGGGGAGGTGCACAACTAGATGTTACAACAGTCCTAAATCCACAATTTCAACATCATAGGGCTAATCGTTTTTTAGTTATGGGAGATACGTACATAGGTACGTACAGAGTACAGACGTCACGGCGAAACTAGTCAAAATGGATCCAGGGATGGTCAAAATCGACATTTCCGTTGAAATCTGAAAACCGAAACTTTTCGCGATCACAATACTTCCTTTACTTCGTACAAGGAAGAAAAACGTGCAACGACATACTTAGTACAAGGATAATTTTTTTTGGCAATAGGAGACCCATAATTCTATCTATCGAATTTAATACGCATTTACGAGGTTTCCTGAAAGAAAATAACGCGAAGAATTTCGAAACTTTGGTTTAAAAAAAGGAATAATCTAAAAAACCCTTTGGATGGTCAAACAAATTTTCTCTCTATTGTCGATTGATAAGGATCACGTATAACCGATTCTGACGAAAATCTAGATGAAACAACATACTGAAAGCAAAATAGTAAATATAAATCGTTTCTTAAGGTAAAAAAATAATAAAAAATAAAATTTAAGTTATAATTATTAAGATGTAAAATGCCGCTAAATTTAATTTTGTAGAATAAGTTTCAAAAGAAAATAACTGAGAAAGTAAGAAAGAAAGATAATATATAATATTATCTTGTTCGGAGACGGAATATAAACTCAACCGAACTTCATCGCGTCGCATTACAACTTTGTACACGCCCGACGCGAATGCGGCAGAGCAGTTTTACGGTATTTATAAAACCTTTCACTGAGGTCCCTTCCTATCGAACGGAACAACTTATTTGTAGTGATTTTTCATAGAATTCTGTCCGAACGGTGTTCGATACAACTTTACGAAGAACGACCCCGACAGTCTTCAAAAAAAGGATACAGCGGAAGTGCGTCACAGATGTCGGTCGGTAATGTCCGACGTTACAGGAAACAGCGATTACTCGATTACGCAAATATAATTACTTTTTCTTATATTTGCAAAGCCTTCCGTGATCAATTTAAATCGAAAATTCTGCTTTGTACTTTATTTTAATTCGGTTTCATTGTAGAAATCGATCGGGTAAGTACGGTAAAAATGAGCGGAGTTACACGAAACTACAATATTCTCGTATACAAGCGTTAGGGGTACGATTAAAATCCTAGGAAAAGATTACGACGGTTCGTACAAACGAATTTTTCATTCGTCACCGTATTCGGGGTCTGCGTCTACGCGTACGTACTTAAGGGGTTATAACGAAGGGGGTAAGTAAACAAGACATCGTATCGTAATACACCGCACGTTAACGACTTTTAACGAGCTACAGATTTAAAAAAGATTTATAAACGTAAACTCATTTCAGTGAATCAAAGGACTATCATAAATCGATCTTAACGATCGAACAGATGTCACGTGCACTAACGAGATCTTAACGGATGGCAACCGTAAAACGGTCGGCCGCTATCAAGATACCGTGAATTCTGCTCATCACGGAAGCTGGATGCCGGATCATATGAGTTCCGAAGGCCGCCTCGCATCGGCGGAAGAAGTAGCATCTCCGGCGGGTTTGATTATCAGTACCTAAGCGAACGCAAGGGATACGAAGCGAAAAATAAAACCGTATTTTCTTTTCAATTCTAGTAAATTACGGCGATTAAACATCAACGAGCCTATCGACGATAAATCAACGTTCCCAAATGTTATTAAGATTAAATGCGACCGACCCTAAACAAGAAATTCTGAATAAAGTGTTGTAATTCCACGGTCTGTGAAGGTCGATTCGTTGAAAGTGCATTCACTTATATAGAAGACCGACACTGTAGTTATCGATCAAGAAATAGGCACGACGTAAATAATTAGTTTTTAATACTCCATAACGCGGAACGAACAACCGACATAAGAGTACGCGAACGTAACCGGTAACCTAACAGGAAGAATACGGTGTAAGTTGTTTACTTTTTTTTTATAGTCGAAACGAAATTGTAAAACTCTAAAGAAAATATGAACTTTAAGCCTTTACGAAAGAAGCTTTATATGCACACTTTGATCCCGCTTAAGACATCACAACGAAACTGAATATTAATACAAAAAACAATTTTTTTTTTATGCGGTAACCGATACGTAAATTTCAAATTCCGTACGAATATTTGTCATTATCGATGAAAAAGAAATCTTAACATTTTGAGTAAATACCGAAAATTTAAAAAGAGTAATATTATATTCTCGTAGATGTAATTAAATAAAATCATTTTAGCTGAAAAAAAATTTAGATAACGATATAAACATTACACCGATCTAACACCTCGCGAACACGAAGCAATAAACAGTAAAAACATAACCGAACCTTACATTAAACACGATTTCATAATTAACTACCTTTACATCATCTATTTACGATACCTTTAAAGTAAACCATCACAAATATACAGGTAATAAGTAGTGATCGGAGCGGTTGTCAGTTTATATGTATTATTGTGATTTTTAACATTTATTACGTTGTGCATTAATAAAATACAAACATACGTATTACTACAGTAATTTTAATCGATACAAGTTAAATGCATCTAAATAAGTAAAACCGAAGAACTTTTCAAGAGATATCGGAAAAAAAAATAGAATATAACAAGAAGTTTATAAGAGATCGCTAAAGAACAGAAATAAAGAATCGCATCAAAGCAATCAAATACAGTGGAGAGGATTAATCAACTTAATTACCTACCTCTACCTACACGCAACAAATTTTTTTCCAATTATTTAGCGATTCTGAGTATTGAACGGCGATTTAAACGGTATTTTAAATAACCGCTGGCTTTATATTCCTCTGACGATCTGTTAGGTCGTTTCGAGAAACGTTTAACGATCGGCGGTAGGTTACGGCACCGAATAAATATTTCACAGAATCTTCAGAATACTATCGGAGATAAAATTAGTCACGCCCTATGTACTTTATATGACGGCCTACGTAGTAATACGATCTTGTTCCATTTTACCGGAGCCGAACGATCGAAAATAAATACCGCGGTGGTTCCGAAAGTCCTAGGTCTGACTTGGAGATGACGCGTGTACGACCGAGTTACTACGATATTTGTCTAGTACGATGCTTTCCGTGTACGATCGTACTCGAAAAGGAAGCGCACGGTCGCCTGCTACGAAGTTTCTGACGCGTACTTTTAGTCGCTTCTTTATGTAAATCGAATAAAGAAAACGAGTTTTGACGTTTTCTGAAAAAAACGGATAAAATTAGGTTCGAGCTGTTTGTAAATATTTCTGTAAAGTAATCCGTTTTACAACGTTTAAACCCGACAGACGGACAAAAAGTTAGATTGCACATTATATGATTCTTCCCCTTCAGTAAAAAAGTGTGGACTGCAGAAATTAAACGCGGTCGTACATCCGCTCGAGATGATGAACGTTCGGGACTCCGATACGACCGACGAAATCCTCAAAAAAATCCACAACGCCGTATTAAATGATCGTCGACCTTAGTACAGGTACGCGACCTCGCCGACGTTGCAAACATTTCGACCGACCGAGTCTATTTTAGACAAGTTTTGCGTATGAAAAGGTTTTCCTCGCGATGGTCGCCGCGTTTTGTTAACAGTCATCCAAAACCCGTTTGACTAAACGCTTCTCGAGAGTGTTTAAGACAAATTAAACGCGATTTCGCCAAATTTCTTCGACATTTTGTAAAACAGATGAATCGTGGATTCACCTTTACGCTTCGGGGACTAAACGTAATTTTAAACAACGGGTACGAGCCGAAAACGCCAAAGAACTCAAAAAAAAAAGTTCCATTCGGAGGGGGAAAAAAAATCACGGCTACGGTTCTTCGGGATTCTCGTGGTGCGGTGCTCATATATTACCCGGAAAAAGGATGGATTACCACCGGGGAGTATCGGGCTTCAGTACCGGATCGATTCAAGCTGAAGTCTAGATCTGGAAAAAAGAAAGCGCTCTTTCGCGTCGATAATGAACGTTCACGCACATCTCAGGTCGTCGCCACAAATATTCACGACCTACGCTTCGAAACGCTTCCGCGTGCGTAGTAAAATACATATTTCGTTCTCAACGATTACTTCCTCTTCCCAAACGTTAACGAAAGGCCCGCACGACGAAAATTCACTTAAAACGACTAACTCAAAGCTGAGACGACCGCTTATTTTGCAGAGTTAAATGAAACGCATACCGAGGATATTAAAAACTTAGAAAATCGTCGGTATAAATATATCTAATTACAAGGTGAATATGTCGATCGTTAAAAAAGCTTTTCTGAGAAAGTTGTGTTTTCTTTGTCGGGCCGAAAACGCTCGTAAGACCATCGTATCCTTATTTGAATATCTTATTATCCGTTGTTTTGTAATACGAAATCGTTAAGCTTTTACGCATTCAAAATTGAATGCGTAAATATCGCTAATTTAACGAGCCCACCCTACTGATAATAATGTGAGATAAATGAACTAAAATCGAATGTCGATAAGATTTTAGTACAGAAGAAAGGGGATATTCGTTTGCCGATAAAATACGATTTAATGATTATCGTTGGAAAACAAATAGTATACGTTACAATCGATAAATAATTGTTACTGAATAACGTAGCGGACTTCCCGTAGCGTTATGCTAAAATTAAGAAAAAAGAATCCACTAAAACATAGAAAAGATTATAAAAATATTTATTTTCTTCACAATTAAGGAGCTGACGCCCGATGAAGAGTTTCTAGATGGTATTGTGAAAAATGACAAACTCGAATGAAATTCTAATCCAGAATCTTATGAAAAAACTTTTATAGCGAGTCATTTTTAAATTATTCAAATTGCAATGATAATTAAAAATGTAGGCCTCATCGTTTGTTGTACGAAATAGAATGACGTATGATTAATAGTATGATGTAACTAGGGTGATTAAGAAAAAAAATCGAATTATGAAAAACAAACTATTAGTCATAAACGGAGTATGAAATAAGATATACCGACGAGATTAGACGAGAATATTTTTCCTTTATATACCTATATAGTATGTTTGAATATTTGTCGAAGAGTATGACTCAATAACGTCTTAAAAATCGATTACGTACCAAGGCAAATGTACTGCCGTCATTATTAAAAATATAACTGAATTGATGCGATAATAATTTATTAATAAATCCGTCTAAAAAAATGCGTAAATTACAAACAGGAAATAATTCGTTTAAACTCTTATAATAGAACATAATGTAAACATAATTAGGATTATTTATTTACGAGATAAATACGGTATACGTATCTCGTTACACTCTTATCTAAGTAAAGGTACCGGACCGGCTGCGGGCTTAGATTTGTTCAGATTAACAATAATGAATTTACGATATAAGCGTTTTGATATTATACGACGGTTGCATAATCCAGAAAGTGTATATTTGTTTAAAAATCGATTTAAAGCAGACGCAAAATATAAATATTACTTCAAATAAGAAACATCTTTAATTTATGAAAACAGGAGTAGAGCGCGGACGGTTGCACGATTGCACGTTAAACTTTACGTTAATAACTTTACGGTAAGAGGAAAGGAAATACGCCATTCTGTGACGTTTTATATATTAATAATTACGCAATATTATCCAAAATATTTCATTAACTATACATTATATTCAGGTTGGAATCGATGTATTAACTGTATTATATATACATATATTAAATAATCTATTACTTTCCCGTCTAGATAGCGCTATAACTGTCGAAAGGAAACTGTTGTAATCGGTCTAATTTGGGAATATGCGATTTTCACCGGATTTTGAAGTTTTGACACCTAAGGAACTGAAAAAATTGTATGGAAATTTTCTAGATGTTGGTACGTACGTATGTGCGTATTCGGTGCCTCCCACCTTATATCTCCATAACTACTGGACTAATTTTTATCAAAGTCGGTCAGATTTCTCTATGCGGGGCATTGATGCTTTCAAATTTTCAACTTAAAAGATCAAGGGATGAGGCCGTAGAGCAAGGTCACCCTTAGTATTTCGTGATTTAGCCTAATTAAGATCTTATTTTTCTTAGGCGCATTTGTTAACGATTAAAAAATAATAATAATAATAATTGCAAAATTTTTTTTTAAATTGCACCCCCACCCCAAAAAATGCTCTAAACTAGCGAGTATACTGCGTCATTGGTACTCCTTCTCGCCAGAAGGAGCACTAGTGTAGCATTGACATACAGCTGTACAAAAAATGTTACGTTTAAATAAAATTATAAATATTTTAAATTACGTTGTGTGTGTAAGCCGTGAATCAGAAAAAAAAGCCGCGTGACAGAAAAGTCCTACAACTGCATCCTCAGCTTTTTTTTTGTATAATTCGTATCAGCTTTACAAAATCCCTCAATTTCATTATGTATTTCCCTTTATAATTTATAAAACGAAACAGATTTTTTAAATCATTTTTACAGCCGGAACACGTGTAAAGAGAATTTAATATAAGAAGGTACCGGGCCCGTTACTTCCTTTGAGAGTAATAAAGTTAATTATATGTAGCGACGAAAAAACGGTGAACTTTACCGGAAAGTGGACAAACTGCAGGACGCAAATAGGAGGAAGAAGATTCTTTTTTACAACGTACGATGAGAATGGACTAAGGCAGACCGAACCGAGGAAACGCGGAGACAGCGAACAGTAAAAATCTAAAAGAATCAAAAATACGCACGAGAAATCATAAAAACGTGTTCAGAAGAAACCTCGAAACGCGTAAAGGATTTCAGAAGAAATGAACAAGAACAGAATCGTCCCGGCAAAGGCGAGAAGAACGCTCACGTAAAATGAAAAAGTATCGGGAACAAAGGTAAAAAATTGCTAAAAGGTTTAACTACTTATCGCGGTCCAGCTGAAAACTGTGTCGATTTAAAAAAAAAATGTATTTATTATCGTCGCACATTCACTACATGTAAAGTAAGAAATTACTAGATGCACACGACTTCGTGGAAAATCGGGAAATAAAGGGAACAGCTTGAAGATTTACCTGAAACGATTACAGAAATCGGCGGAAAAAACTTTGCCGGACAAAGCGTACTATAACGTAACGAAAATTTATTAAAATAACAAATAAGCTGTCACAATTTATTATATAATCTTTACCCGCGACAGAAAAGTTCGACAAGATTTTCTAAATCTTCGTACGCATAGAATACGGTTAAAATCGGAGCCGTTTTAACGACGGTGAAAAGGAACATTTTTACTCCGATAAATATGCACGCATCTTCTATCTTCTACAATAATGACGTAATGGAGAAAAAAGAATTGCGTATGAAATACAAATGTTATCTAGAATCGCATAAGGTCAATCGCAACTAAACTAGGAAAAAAATGCGTGTAAAGAAGACCACGATTAAACGAATAAAATTATCGCGTAAACATTATTACTGATAACAAAAATATTTATTCTACAAGCTGCATAACTTGACAAACAAATTTTTACTTTCTATGGAGTTTCAACGATTAACATTATGTTTAAGATTAAACTATTAGGTGAGAACGCTTATTACATTGGAAAACGTAAATTAAAAATCTGAAAATTTCGTTATAATTTTTCTATAAAAAATTATATCGTTTTAAAAGAAAGTGAACTTAGTTTTTATCTAATAAAACTGAAATACTGAACACAAGCGATAACAAAAACAATCACCAAGAAATGTGCGCCGGCGCATCGCTTACGTAATATTTATAAAAAAATATTCCGAAATAAAGCTGTAGAATAACTAAAATTTAATTACTGTATTTAAAACATTTATGAAAATCCGAAAAATAAATGAGATAATAGCGTAAAACAATCTTTCACCGAGAGGACGGTTTGAGAAACATTTAACAAAAGTGAAGAGAAAATTCACTATTCATTAATTTTTCTCTTGCTATTTTCATTAAGGTCAAAATAAGGTAGATGACAAAAAACTGTACTTTAATTACGTCCATATATTTTCTATATATATATGTATTCTTTGATATAAATATATCAAAGAAAAAAATGACAATATTTTTTTTCATTTATATATATAAAACTATGTATCCTAACCTCCTTATAATAACCAAGCTTACCATACGTTCGGAACAGATAGTAAAGACGAAAATTTACATGGCAGAAACCACCTCCCATTACAAATTTAACAAAAATCAAATTTTAACTTACAAAAATTTTCATTTAACTTCAACGTTTGTTACTATAAACAAAAATAATAAGTAAATGATATTTAAAATCGCTACACTTATAAGGTAAAAAAACAATAAATATACCGGTGGGCGGGAATTAACTTCCATTGAAAATTCTTTATAACGTTTTTTTTAATACTTAACCAATTTTCATGAAACAACAAGGATTCTGTTCCTTACAACGGTAGAATTTATTACATGATATCTCATTTACGTCGTTACAGGTATCAGTGGCGGACCGTGGCGCAACGTCTAATCTTACGTGAGCGGGCTCAGCTGGCATCCCGGTACGAAGTATGGCGGTCCGTGGTAAAAGTACAGAGATGGTGTCAAAGTGTGAAAGGACCTCGTACTACGGTAGTAGATATGCAAAGACCATAAGGAATTGCCAATCAAAGGTCATGGACAGAGGTTCTGTATTACATGTTAAGACACGCGGTCGCCCCACAACATCCAGGACTGAGAAAAATGTGCAAGCGATTCAGGAAATGTTCAATCGAAGTCCTCAGAAATCACAAAGACAAGCATCTCGCTAAAACGGTTTAACCCGACACACAATCCGAACTGTTCTGAAGAAAGAGTTGAATTTTCGAACGTGGAAACAACATTACTGCCAGGAATTATCGCCGGAAGACTGTGATCATCGGTTGGAATACGGGAAGATGATGCTTGCATGTTATGAAGACCGGTCCGATATTTTCGGTAATATTCTGCGGTCAGATAAAACCGTGTTTCATATCGGGATGTTTTTTAATCGGCAAAATTGTTATTATTGGGCAGCAGAGGATCTGAGGGTGGTTGTTGAAAAAAGCCAACATCCCCAAAAGGTCACTCTGTGGTGCGGCATGACAACCACGAAAATTGTGGATCCATATCTAATTTGGAACACAATGAATCCAGAACGGTACCTTGATATGCTTGAAGATTATATTCACGGTACTGTACCCGCACGGGACGATTACAACGACCTAATCTTTATTCAAGATGGACCCCCCTCGCTTCGCAAGTCGTGTCCGTGAGTGGCTTGACACTCGTTTTCCAGGACGCCGGTTGGGACATCGTAGCTTTCTTGAATGGCCAGTAAGAAGTCCTGACCTAACGCCCTGCGACTTCTTCTTCCGGAGATGGGCGAAAGAGAAAGTTTAGCGCACAAAACCAAAAACTCTTGATGAACCGGAGGAGCGAATTCGCCAAGTTCTTGGAAACGTACGGCTGGATTACCTGCAGACGTCTGTCACAAACATTCTCATCTGTTTACAGAAACCGGTGGATAATGGCGGTACTTATGTGGAAATTTGGCAATGCACAATCATTCTACCGATGTAAGGAACAGAATACGTTTTGTTTCATGTCGATCGTTTCATTTTTTGGAAAGTTTTGGTCTTGTCGATTGTAGTCAAAAAAAGGGGGGGGGGGTGCACAACTAGATGTTAAAACAGTCCTAAATCCAAATTTCAACGTCCTACGGCTAATCGTTTTTGAGCTATGCGACATATATATGTATAGATATCACGCCGAAACTAGTCAAAATTGATTCAGGGATGATCAAAATGGATATATCCATTGAAATCTGAAAACCGAAATTTCGTGATTATAATACTTCCTTTACTTCGTACAAGGAGTAAAAACGCATGTTTCTTGATTAGTTACATAAATAAAAAGCTTAACGTAGCAGCAATTTGCAAAGGAAAATCGTTTAGTTAAAAAAAAAAAAACTCGTCGAAAAAGCATATATACGATTAAGTAACGGCACTAATTTTACTTGTCTTTGCGTATTAAACACATTTAAAAAAAATTCACCTCATTTACACGGTAACATAAATAAACCGACAGTAATTTTACGTAAAACTGCAACAACTATAAGTATACAGAAAAAAATTACAACAGAAACAACAACGAAGCTTTCTCAAAGTCCGAATTTTCTTTATTTATTTGTCTAGTTTGGTAGTAATAGTAATCGATAAGAATGATTTTTTTTTAATTCGGCAAACGATATTCTTAAATTAATTGAGTGACAGAAACGTTAGATTTTTTGAAAAAATTAACTAAATATAGATTTAAAAGACTCGTACTTCTTACCGGTGCCAAAACGATTTGATTGAGGCCGACATATTCCTGCTTTTTTTAAAGGAGTCTGTAATATTTTTTTAAACGTTACAAAGATGCAATGCGAAGTCCAATATTTATATAGTAAGAGCCGTTTAATGTTTCTCCTGATTAAGGAGCTCGGTGAAAATTTTGAAGTGATAAAATATATATTTCAATTTGCTTGATAAACGAGGATGGAATTTTTAGCCGATAATCAGCATAGATAAATTTACGTTTGGTCTATATTGGGAGTCGAAAATATTTTAAAGAGAAATATATATTTTCGTGTTTTATATATATATATATATATATATATCGGTTAAGTAAAGTAGTAGCGGATAATTTATTTATTGTTGGGATTATAATGAAACGAAAAGGTAAATGTGACAAATATGTAATACGGTAAATCAAATTGTTAATAAAAACATAACCACCTGAAAATAAGTTACAACGAATAAACGCAGCGAGGTTTTACGGTACTTCGACGCAAAACGGCTTGAATGAAGAAAGACGGGAGGTGAGTTTTAAAATATTGATTAACAATTAATAACTGTAATCTAATTAAACAAAGACTATATAAAAGCAATTACGAAAAGAATTCAAGGTTTACATTCCCAACGAAAGAATAAAATGAAATCGATACAACGTTTTGGTGAAATATCTAGTATTTGGAAAACAACTGATAACGCGGCAACGAAGGATCGCTAATAGAGAGGCAAATTTTTAACACGCTTCGGAAATCATTAAGGGACGATTAATTTTTTTTTAAATTCACAAGGATGTAATAAAATCAAGTAGGTTGATTTGGGGGAAAAAAACAAAAAAAAAACATATTTTGTTTACCTGTGTCACAGCAATTAAGATGTGTATTTTACATTTCTGATTAAAAACGGCATAAACAATGCTAGTTTCTAGGTAAAAAACAAATCAAATCAAATCAGCTGATTTGGAAGTCGAGAGTTCCAGCGTTCAAGTCC
The DNA here is from genome assembly GCF_047948215.1 of Lycorma delicatula. Taxonomy (NCBI): domain Eukaryota; kingdom Metazoa; phylum Arthropoda; class Insecta; order Hemiptera; family Fulgoridae; genus Lycorma; species Lycorma delicatula. The sequence continues at coordinate 209,988,483 of NC_134456.1, forward strand.
TAGTAAAGCCAGCTATTTTTACACGGACTTGAATACTAGATCGTGGATACCGGTGTTCTTTGGTGGTTGCGTTTCAATTAACCACACATCTCAGGTATGGTCGAACTGAGAATGTACAAGACTACACTTCATTCACACTCATACATATCATCCTCATTCATCCTCTGAAGTATTATCTAAACGGTAGTTACCGGAGGCTAAACAGAAAAAAGAAAGAAGAAAGGTAAAAAACAAAGAGACTAAACTGTAAATTAAAACAGTATACGCAGATTTTTTATCGGCTGTGCGGCACTTTAAGCGTTTGAGGTATAAAAGGTCTCAGATCGGCATTAAAAGTAACAGTTATTAAAAGTGAACACTCCGATCTTATATAACATAATTTTACCATGTTCTACAATCTTATACGCGACAGTAGGACAAAAGGCTCGACGGTGACAAAGGATAATTCAAATTCATTCCTAATTTTCTCCAGACCTATCTCACGGATTGTATGTTACTCTTGAGAACGGCCATTACTGAAAACAACCGTACCCCGTGTCCAGTCGGATACGACTATTTGCTTATTCATATACGAGAAGTAGTCATCTTATTTACACGATTTGAATTACTAGCTTTCGATACATCGGCGTAATCTTAATCTTACGCCACCGGTACAGTCATTTCGTACTTACGTAGTATAGCTCGATTAGTAACTTTAAAACTACGACGCGCGGTGGATTTCTTTCGCGGTTCTTCAAATAGTGGCTTTCAGTACTCCCCCGGCGTAATTTTTACAATTTTCTTCCGTCATGTGTGCTCGTAGGGTTTGGTGAGGGACGGATACACGCAGGATTTGCCTCCGGATTTTCCAATTTAATGGCCGCATAAACGATCGTAATCCGATACCGAAGGTGTCAATCGCGTAAACCTCAAACTTCTAATTATCTCTTACCTCCTAATAAACACCTTTCTACGTAAATCAGTACAGGGGAAAAATCAGAAAAAATATAAAACGGAATGTACCGAAAAGACAAAAATAAATGTATACGATCCTAATTTCGAAGGCCGAACATTAAATTATTAATCGTAAAGAAATTATTTTTAAACTTTTTTTTTCACTTTTGCGTTTGTGTTTCACTCGAGCCACTATATGCCGACGATCATTACAACATCCTCGTCGCTTTTAATTGAAAAATAAATTAACAAAACGCTTGAGCTGACCGATAACGCAGCCGGTTTCGTGACATTTTCAATCATCATCCCAACAGACAGGATCCTATATTTCCTTTCAGCGAGGCACAAAAATCTATTTCAATACTACACTTAAAACAACGGTTTTGACAAACCTTATAAATTAAAAATAATTAACTATTAAAGGAAGTCCAATATTTATATAGCAAGAACCGTTTACTGTTTCTCCTGATTAATAAGGAAGCTCGGTGAAAATTCTGACATCACAGTGATAAAATATATATTTCAGTTTGCTTGATAAACGAGGATGGAATTTTTAGCCGTTAATATGCAGAGACAAATTTATGATTAGTCTATATTGGAACCGAATAGATTTAAAAAAATACATATATCGGTTAAGTAAAGTAGCGGATAATTTATTTATTGTTGCGATTTTAATGAAACGACGGTGACGCGTGGAGGATATAAAAAAAACTGTAAAACAAAACCGGAAAAAAGCAAAATTTAACAACGTTCATGGAAAAAAACCTTTAAATGGCGGGGGGGGGGGAGGCCAGCATTTAACTGAAGTTCTTTTCTTATGATTACTCATACAAAATATTAATGAAAGCACGAAAAAAATATTAACAGGAAGTACGGTTAGTCACGCAAGCCCCGTACGTGAGATTTAAATAACTAATAATAACAGGAAAAACTATTTTCGTCTTACTAATCTAATTAATAGAATTTACGATACGAAGTTAATATATGATTAATTCGTATTTCTCTTGCGCTAACCTTTTATTTTACGTATAAAAATCGTTCATATAAACAGCGGAGCAACTACCATTTATTTTAAACTAATCACAAAACCCGAAGCGAACAGGGTCACAATGCACGAGTACATCGAAATGTAGAAAATTTAACAGTACCTGGAAACCGTGCGGTTACCATCGTGTAGACATTTCGTTTAACCCACCGGGTTGGTCTAGTGGTGAACGCGTCTTCCCAAATCAGCTGATTTGGAAGTCGAAAGTTCCAGCGTTCAAGTCCTAGTAAAGCCAGCTATTTTTACACGGACTTGAATACTAGATCGTGGATACCGGTGTTCTTTGGTGGTTGGGTTTCAATTAACCACACATCTCAGGTATGGTCGAACTGAGAATGTACAAGACTACACTTCATTCACACTCATACATATCATCCTCATTCATCCTCTGAAGTATTATCTAAAACGGTAGTTACCGGAGGCTAAACAGGAAAAAGAAAGACATTTCGTTTTCACTCATACATATCATCCTCATTCATCCTCTGAAGAATTATTTGAACAGTAATTACCGGAGGCTAAACAGGAAAAAGAAAGAAAGACATTCGATATCGTAATCACACATCACAATAATGGTTGAACTGAGACTGTACTAGACTACACTTCATTTACACTCACACATATCACCCTCATTCATCCTCTAAAGTAATACCTGAACGGTAATTCCCGGAGAATAAACAGGAAAAAGAAAGACATTCGATATCAGCCCAACGGCCTGGTCGGAGTTGTTAACTCGTCATCGCAAATCAGCTGATTTCAAAGTCGATAGTTTTAAGGTTGAAATCCTAGTAAAGGTAGTTTTTATACGGATTTGAATACTAGATCGTAGATGCCGGTGTTCTTCGGTGGATGGGTTTCAATTAACTACACTTCTCAGGAGCGGTCGACTTGAGACTATTCAAGACTACACTTCATATACATTCATACATATCATTCTCTGAAGTAATACCTTAAGGTGGTTCCGGAGGCTAAACAGAAAAAGAAAGCTATTGGATTCACGCTGAATACAAACGTATCATAATGTACAGAATGCAATTTATCATAACGCGTTAAAAGTATCATAGAGAGCGCTACAAAATTACCTTAAAACTATTTAACCTAATAACACGCATACAATTCTGTACGCGATTATAAAGAAAATCTTTGTCGTAAACATAAAACAGCTAACAGATATACATCAACATTAGATACGAATTCCTTAATACATCGCACGTAAAAAAATAAAAAAAAGCGTTTTAACATTTTAAAGTTACATAGTGAAACTCCATAATCCTGATAATTTATAACAAAAGCGAACAGTAAAAACATCTATTAAATATTTGCAGATTAGTATTTTGAGCTCGGTTCATTATATTTTATCAGAAATAACGATAAAACCTTAATTCGGCAAACCAAAACCGATCTCACTACCCTAATTTTTGCATCATACGTTTTTGGACAACTACGAAAAATGATATATACATTGGACACGGTACATCTAGAAACATACCGACTGCTGTTCTCGTCCGAAACTGTAATTCTACAGACAGGGTCATGGAAGTAAAAGTTTTGTCAACTTATACGCAGAGCTAGGTGGAAAAAAAAACAGTTGCAGTGATTCTTTTTTCTGGAAAATTACCAAATAATATTCTGACAATTAAAAACTGCAGGCTGCTAAAGATATTTTAATTACTATAGATTTATAATTTAAAAAAAAGCGAAAATAGTAAATGAAGACAAAATCTATTCGCTTTGAAATCAGCCTTACTTTAAATACCTCCATATAATGTACGATTGTATATTTACACGTACAATAAATAATAAAAAATCGCCTAAGTAAACACGGGTTATTCTACCATAATAAGTGAGCTTAATAAAATCGATACGAATGCCATTTATACAATTCAGGTGAACGTACGTTATACATTATATTTACTTTATAAAATTGTAATCGTCGACCTAGTTTGTTTAATAGTATCTTAGTTACCTGTCGTGAAAAGTCGAGCTCGTTTGGAAAATTAAATAACCCATTACACCGACAAAAAACATTTATTCTCCCAAAGAATCAAAACTGAAATCGTATGTATCGCCCGTAAAAAATATTAAAAAGAGTATAAATAATAGGTTTCAATTTACAAATGTATTATAGAGTCTATCGGGATATTACGCAGTAGATGCGCTACCGAGAGAATATTCGCTTAGTTGCACATCGGGTAAATGTAGCGGTGATACGTAGAAAACGATAGGGACAGAATCGAACTTTTAAACGAACGTTTTCTCGGATAGATCGGTTTAAGAAATTTGAAAGATTTTTTGTCGATTAGAAGTAGGCTTTTAACTTTTCCTACTCGTGATAGCCTTCCGGTACCCAGTACCGTATACTTATAAATATTCTTCATAAGCGGTGGGGATTCGTCGTTATATTTTAAGATATAGAATAAACCGTGCCTTAATATCTGTAACAAATGTCATATCTTTTTTTAGAGCGGGAGAATCCTTACCCGCATTCTAACCCTCAGGAGTTCGAAGCTCGGTCTAGTCCAACCCGGCATACGTTTCGTATTAACCTATTTATGTGAAACGTAGCGGCCATACTTTGAACGTAATTTTTTTCAAACAAAGCTTATTTTTCAACTTAAAAATGAATATTCGATCGGGAAATTTAATTACGCGTATTTTATTTGTTCTTTATTTAGGTATTAAATAATTATTTATCGCTCTATCGTATATCTTTAGTTATCCGATTCATATCTTCTAACTGCAGCGCTCATTTTTCACCTTCTACACAACTCCTTGTAGGGAAAATTAACTAAAAGAGCTCTATACGACGCAAAACTGAAGTTTTCAAGATTTCCACAGAAACGTTTTTTTTATTCGTTTGCCATTACGAATTCTACCAAATCGCTAAATGTTTACCGATTTATATTTACTACCGTTCTTTTTCCACTGTTACCTACGCTTCACTGCGACAAAGCACTCTCTCCACGTAAAACCGTTCTTAATTTTTTCCTAATTCCTAAAACCACATAAGATACGTGTTAGTAATCACGGCGTAAAAGTTCTCCTTCCACCGGCTACGCCGCCTTTAATAATTTCCTTGCACCGTTAATTATCCTATATCTTTGTTGCCGGAGTAATACAATTCTTGACGACCGGTATATGCAACTTCTAAATTTTTCTACCGATAATTTTCTCTTCGTAAAGTTTAATTTTCTTTAATAGTTACATAAAGATGCATCAAGGCAGGAAAAAGATATTTACTTTTGAGGAAAAAAGTATTTATTTATATATAATAAAAACAAATACTTACAATTAAAACCGCGACGAATTCATTAGAAAAAAATACGATTAGATACCCACCTGTAACAAAAACAAATGGCTATTATTAGTAAATAAATAAATAAAATGACAAGTTTATATTTTTATAACGTAAAGTTAGGCCAAAAAATAATACAATTTTTTATGATACATATCAATCCTGCCAAATAATGTAAAAGCAAGGAAAAATGTAAATTACATATTTAGGAAATAGAAAAAAACTATTAATTCTATTACGGTTATTCCTATTCATAATTTTGCAACTCTTTCGTAATTAAATGAAAAATAAACAAATGTAAAAAAAACGTATCGGTGGAATCTGCAAGAAACGTTTTATCAAATGACAATTGAGCGACGTATTTATAGCCGATCTATACAGTATTTATTAACCGTAAGAACGATTTGTTTAATACAAGTCAGAAACTATTTTCCCGGTGAGAGTCGGCGGTGAAATTCAAACAAAATTACAGACTTCTACTGGCATATCGAAACAAAATGACTTGTTTTCATCTCAAATCGTAATTCTTTTCAGTCGCGTGCGATTGTATTTATGACGCTCACCGTTTTCCGTTGTTGTGGAGCATATCGGTCCTTTTTTAGTTAAAAAAGCCGCGTATATAAAAAATACTCGGAAAAGCCTAAGATTTGAATCGGATCGGTTTAGTATACATTTACTGTTAATACTTAAGTTGTCGAGATGCAGTCTTTCTCGTGTTCGGTAAAACATTAAAGCTATTGACAACGTAGCCGCTGAGAATAAAAAAAATAACTGTTTGCTCTCAGATTAGTGTCGCTCGATACCAGGATTTAAATTTATTATTTGAAATGATATCGGCAGTTTAATAAAAAAAATCCATATTACTTTACAAACGGTCGCATTCTTTTCAGAGAACACATAACAGATGGATCGGTCGATTATATAAAATTTATTTACATTATCCTCTTCTAACTAAAAGGTTTTAGTCGGCTTAAAAGCCGATTAATTATCTATAATCTTGAATAAGACTAAGTTCTACAAAAGAAAGCCCCTTTTTATTATTAAATATATTATTATAATTTTATCACACAGACACACACTCGCTCGCAGTTTCTCTTGTTATCGAAACTTTTCAAAGGGAAGATTAAAAGGAGAACATTATTTCGCTAGGTTTAATAACCTGTAAATAAAAAAAAAAAAACACGTGAAGAAACAAAGTACGTATGCGTGCTTAGATGCGATATAGAAATACTGCACAGCTGTAAAGAAAAGTTATGCGACTTTAAATGGGTATTCCAACACAAATACATACATATAAAGCGACAGAGGTGGGGGGATTCGTATTCGGTTAAAAAGCTGTAATGAATGAATGCATCAGAACAATTATACACTTCATGAAGTCTATACTGTACAAGCTTTTACATACATACATACATATATGAGCGTCTGTACGCGCGCGAGCGCACCAATCAGTACAAGTACACCGTATCCATACACAGTTTATTTTTGGTAACTACTATTAGATTGTATTTTAATATTTGAAAAACTATTTTACTTCTACTGGAAAAAAAATCTTATGATTAATATATAAAGTAACACTAAAAATGATAATCTTATAAAAGAAAAATCCCTTTCGGCACGCCGGAAGGTGGAGGTAGATTTCACCGGTGCTAAGTAAGGGATAAAAAATATTTTCACTTTAAAGTTAAGAAAAACTTCAAATTTACTCAATACGACAATGGTTGCATGTGAAAAAAAGTTTCACGTGTTTAGCATACGACAAGCCCAATCTTCTTACGATTCCAGCAACATTTTGATCATCCCTTGCCGTAAGAGTTGGTCATATCAAAACTTGTTTCAGACAAAAGTTTTAAGTAATGTTTACAGGACTAACGACCACCTTAAACCGATACGATACTGTGCCTATTAAGGGAGGTATTATTTTTTTTGGCTTCGAAATCCCGTTTTTCCACCCCCGGACCACGGCTGATGATATCAAAAACTTTACTTATATAAGTTTTAGGCCCTTATCTAAAGAACAGTAACAACTTTAAACGAATTCGACATTTTACTTAATAAGAAAGCTATAGTGATATTTTGTTTTTTTTTCGAAAAAGCCTTCCCTCATGGTCCGATTTTGCCCATTAACGAACTCGACCGAGATTTTGGGTCGTTATATTTTATGTATCAAATTACAAGTAATTGGCACAAACTGACGGCAGTTATGGTATCCACAAGAAAGTGAAAAAAAAAAATATATATATATATATATATATATATATTTCACTTTCTTATATATATATATATATATATATGTATAAAAGTTTGAACTGATAGTGGTTTTGATGTGTGGGGGATGTGAAACGTGAAGATATGTGGAAATTTTCCGAAAGTCGAATCATGGTACCATTACAATAGGTAGCCTGCCCCTTTTTATTAAATCTACCTAATTTCAATAATCCATACAATTAACACACTAACGGAGGTACGTCTGTTATTGACGTTAGTGGAGCCATCCGGTCTATCGAGCCGGTGAATAATTTTTTTTGTGTTTAACTCATTTACCGGTTTATATACTACTTATATATATATATATATATATATATATATATATATATATATATATATATATATATAATTTTGTAAACGTTATAAGAAAAGTAAATAAAAATTGCTTTACGTTTTTTTTAGGTTTTATTCATTAAAATAATTGTTTTGAAATGAGCTGTATATTAATACTTTTAAAAACGAAAAGATTTTTCACATAAAATATAAGAAATCGACGTAAAAATACAAAGATAATTGCATAAAAAAAAATAAAAAGGTTTTTATAGTTATTTGCTTTCAATGGATTGTATAATAAAACTAAAAAAAAAAAAAAAAAAACAAATTTTTTAGTACGAATACAAAAAAAACACGCAAAAACTAAGAATTGTTTAATAAAAATACAAAAAATTACGATCAATACCAAAAAATTTCCGGTTTACATACATTTTACTGCACAGTTGTTACAAACCTTTCTGTTTCATTACAGACAAATAGCATTTTTAATACTTATAATCATCTCTTTTGCAGACGGGCATTTGCTGCAGGTTTTCCGGTTCTCTAATCGGTCGGAGGGAATTCGCTCTGGAATTGCTAAAAGTGGTTTGTTATCTCCTAAAGCGATCATGATATTGTTTTACATCGCGCCGAAAGTTAGGTGTTTCAAGTCTTCTCTGAAGCTGTGGTTTTCAATAATATATATATATATATATATATTATAGAGATAAGATGTTTTGGCATCAACCAGAAACACGTTACCTTGATGCCGTGTTTGTTCGGTTTCTTAAGCATGTATACCTTAAAAGCACATCTCCCACTAAAAGGGATAAAAATTTCGTCCACCGTTACCGAACTTGTCACACGGTATTGCAATCGGGAGTTACTGATCAACTGCATAAATATCTCAGAAACAGCAACTGCTTTGTCCTGATTTTTACGCTGAGGACATTCTGCGTCATCAAATCTCAAACAAGCTATTAGAACAACATATCTTTTTTCTGACATTGTGGCATGAAAAATAGGCCGAGAAGGAGCGTCCTGTGCAAATAGCGAAGAAACATCTTCAACGCTGGATTTCAAGACGGATGACATCAATAGCGGACCAATTAATGCATAGATTTCTAAAATATCGGTGTTCTTATACGTACTTTTATTTGTTTTAAGGCCTTTATGTTTGCCTAACTGCAGCTAGCTTTACATTTGTGTGGGTTACAACTTTATTTAGCATATTATTGTCAAAAAGGAGCTGCCATACCTGTAATTTTTCTCGCTTGTTACCAAAGGTTCGTGCAGGTCCTCTAATGCCATGTAATCCATCCCATACAACGTTGTGAGCTGGTGTTCTGGAATTTCTCCGAGGTTCATGACTACCCCAGTGAAAGCAAGCTTCCTCTACACGATTATTTTTCATTTCTGGTTTATCGTCGTAGAAGTTTGGCTGTTGTAAATCTACATTATGTTCACTTTGGATATAATAATGGGTATTTTCCAATAATTTGTCATACCTATCTGAATAAAAAGCAGTCTCTTCCGAGTCTATATCTTCATCTGACAAAACAAAATCCGGATAGTCATCGGAGTCATAAGTAAAATCATAAACCTCACAAACAGATTCATCACCTGACAGTTCATCGTCTAACATCTTACAAACGCGTTCTACAAATTTTTCACCACGCACGCACACAGACCGACTCGTAGAAGGCGATCTATTTTTCGTGCAACTAACGCGACACGTTCACACCGTTACTGGAGCTATCCGGTATATGAGATCATAGAAGATATATACGTTACTGCAGTTCGGGTACGCGAGGCCGGTGTAGTTAAACGACTAATCACAACTTAAAAGCATTTTGGGTAGGGTGGTGGGGAAGTCATGTAAAAGGTACTAAGATAGACAGCAATCTAAGCAAAACGGACTGCCACTACTGCAAAACAAAATTTACCTCCGGTCTCACGGACCGGTAACTCCATTAAAGTGCTGAAAGCTATTTCAATAAGATTTTAAAGATAAATTTTATTTTCCATCGGTTAGAAAATATAATTACAAAAAAAAATTGAAAAAAAATCGGACAAATAGACACTAAAAGTTTTCAATTTCCTTCTTATTCTTAAAATAATGTACTAAATCGTTTATTTCGTAAAAAAACTAATTGTTTTACAGTGAAATATAATTACGACGTATTTTACAATCAGAAAAAAATAAAATAAGTTACTTCATCGAAAACAACAAAACAAGAGTTCAGTGTGTAAGAATAAAATAACTCGACGAGCTCAAAAAATAACTAGGACAAAACCCAAATATGTTAACGTTTTACAGTGACAAAATATATCACCTCGACTCGATTCTAAACTTTCATATCCAGTAGACCTATCGATTTTTTTTTTTTTTTTTTTTTTTAATCATGATCCGCTCTTAATTAAGAATAACAATAAAAAGTTTATCTTTACTTTATATTTTATCTTAACCTCATTTTCTTAAAAATGTGTAATTCAAAAGTGGCGAAATGTTATTTTTCGCGTAGGTTGCCGATTAAACAAATTTAACAGACCTCTCTCGCTTAATCCGATTCGAAACCTAACAATACAACAAATATGACCGTTCTACGCCCTAAACAAATGAGTTTAAGGTAATAAATAAACTTACCTTAAAGTCGGACGGCGCTAAAGATTTTCGTTAGATTTAATTGCCGTTAAAGTAAAGCGAACGTAAGAATAGGCAAAATCGGAGTCTACGAGAAATTTCATGTATATACATCGCTGTAAATTAATGTACAATGTAAATTTCCTATATCTATCTTACGCGTGAAGGCAAATGAACACACGGTAATCGAAACTACGAGCAATTTTTATTTCTTACAAAAAAAAGAATAGTTTACAAAACGGTAACTCACAATGTTAATTACACAACGAAGATAGAAATCGTTTATTAACCATCGTACGCAGTTGGAATGTCAACAAAGATATTTCTCAGATCGAAGAGACGGTATATATTAGTATATAAATATTTCAATACAACCAACCGGGTTGATCTAGTGGTGAACGCATCATCGCAAATCAGCGGATTTCGAAGTCAAGAGTTCCAAGGTTCAAATCCTAGTAAAGGTAGTTACTTTTTTTACGGATTTGAATACTAGATCGTGGATACCGGAGTAGTGGTTGGATTTCAATTAACCACACATCTCAGAAACGGTCGACCTGAGACTGCACAAGACTACACACTTCATTTACACTCATACATCCTACTCGTACTTGTATCACCTCTGAAGTAATACCTGTCTGTGATTCCCGGAGGCTAAACAGGGAAAAAAGATATTTCTACAAACACTTATAACGTATTATTTAATAGATGACCGTCAAAACATAAAATTAAGCAACAAAACATAAATTGTACACTATTCGTACTGTAAGAATAGCTCGCATAAGATAGCGGTGTAGGAGCGAGGGTGAGGCGCGAATATAGTAATGGTTAGCGAGAAAGGATGGAATGAGTCATCCGGTAGCCACTTACTCACACCGCAGTAAGCGTCGAGGGAAGGCTGGGAACCAGGCAGAAACAATGCTATCGTGTAACTATAATAACACGAGCGCGGGCAGACCCGACAAACTACTACAATCGTCAGTATTTCGTTTACATTATTATTGTAATATAATTTTTTCATGTAATACCGATTACCCTATCTACGTTATAAGTTTAATCTAAACAAAATAATGAATCTCGTAGTACAACGGTTCGGTTCACGAGAAATAATAATGCGGCAGTCCGGTTTAGTAATTTAAAAATTAAATTTTTCAGGTACAAAAATCGTACAGCTATAAGAAAAACCTCTAGCGATAAACGAAGAATAACGTATTACGTAATCGTAAAAATTATACTACAACTCCATTAAACTTCTTTTCGTATAAAGTACGCTTTAATAGGAACCATTAGCCCGTTTAAGTTTAGGTTATACTATGTACGACGAAAAACAGCCTTCTGGCGCGTACAATGTTCCACCTACAAACCAAACATACGAGGATCAGTAAAATTAGAGAAAGAAAAATCTGTAAATTCTTAACACATTTAGAGATTAAAATTACCAATTTTAATCGGTAAAACAGGTAATCGGATGAAGTAAAGAAAACTCATAAGTAAACCCTAAATCCTCATGCCTTTTCTGCGTGAGGTTTTCACGCAGAAAAAACTCAAGATATAAAAACAATTTAAACGCGGGGCTATGAAAGCTTTTAAAAAGTTATTTGAAATGCGGTAGAACAAGGAAATTTAAAAAAAAATCTATAAATAACAAAGGCAAACGGTAACGTTCGAACAGAAGAATTTTTAAAACGTTTCGAGAATTAATTACATCGTGTATATTTAAACAAAAACGTAGCAATAAATCGGTAGAACGTAAATAATGAGATTTTAAGATTAATTAATTCGGTTACGGAAGGTTATAAGGTGGCAAAGCTAAGAATTCATAAAGCGGATAATCGAATACGTAAATAAATAAATTCCTTTAAATAAAAGACAAAAACAAGAGGAAGCGTGCATCAAACTTGTTAGAGAAACAAGAAAAACAAAAAAAATGACGAAAATGTTGTATCGTTAAGACGCTTCAAAGAATTTATTTAAAAAAATTAGATTAACGAAAAACTTTTCTGAAAATTCGTGTTATTAACACTATTTATTGTTTATAGTTATTATAAATTTATTAGTTCGAGATATTAAGGATTTGTTAATAAGCCGTTCCTGCCGTCTACTTTTTAATAGAACTTTATCGAGACGAGTCTAACTTTAGTCGAGATGAGTATATAGTTTTATAATAGGATATAACAGATATAAAAAATATTTCCGTCTTTGATTTGTAACTTTATTCCGATAAATTTAAAAATAGAAATTTTACAAACAGAATGAACGGAATAAAGGTTTTAATACGAAGGGAGTGAGACTTGTGAAAGATTTCGTTACACTTTAATAAACCACACGTAAAGGACCGACGAGGATTATTCGATTTGTTTTTAAAAGAATACTATAAAAGAAAAGAGAAAAATTAGGATATATATAGAGCACGTACAGCGATGATGCTAGAAGACTGCAATTACGAATGAAACAAATCAAACCGGTCGATTTACTAGTAAGAAAAAATCGAATTTGGAAAAATGCGTTTTGATTTCTCACGAGGTATACGTAAGCAGTATACTAACGCGTGATCTTCATGGTAACAGCTCGTACAATGTAAAGGAATTACAAAAAATAATATTTTAAGTCCTGATTTTTATTTCGAATCAATAAGTGAAACCCCGTTCCAAAAATAAATTATCATACACTTCTTACAGGCGGTGTTATATTACTAGATGCGTGCGTGCTGATAAGAGAGACGTGCATATTTTATTCATTTTCTTAATATCTTAACGATAGCTTAAGGAAATCGATTACAAATTAAATATGCAAGTGTCGAACAGAAAGTTAAGAAAATATACGATACACATTAAACAAATGATTAATAAGAGGCCAGTTCCAGTACAGCATAAAATATTGTAGACCTACAACAAATACACTACTATAATAAAAAACAGCAGAATCTAATCGATACACATAAACACACGTTACGAGTTCATTTGTCTTTCAGAAATCAAAGTCGTCACTAAGAAATCAACAATCACGGACTGTGCATAAAAAAAAATGGAATGTATTATTATTATCGCTTTCATTACCCGTGCTCAACTGGTAGAATACGTAGAAATTATTAAAGTGTACATTTCTTAAAATAAATTCCACCGATGTGCAAAAAAACTCAAATTCAAACCAATTGTTGCATTTACGAAGAAATTTGTGACATTCATGCAGTATTAGTTCATATTAACAGTTAAAACTTCATTAAAAAACTATAATTTTACGATTAAAAAGTTCAAAAAAGGCTCCAAACATAAAAAAAATTTAGTTTGCACGCGTGCGAAAAAGAATCGGTGTAAACATACGGGAGGGGGTGGTAACAAGAATATAGCGGTAACAGGATGAGGTGTGGTCTTTGTCAATAGTGCAGTAGTGCGCGCGCGTTGAGTGCGTGTGCGTTGCGTGCGGACAAGAGTGCACTGAACTGCAGGCAGCCCTTGCTTGCTACACTATTTTTAAATGCCTCTAGTTTTAATAGTGTCTAGACATTACAGATAAATGGATTTCAACAACTTCATCGTGCTTTTATTGAAACTGAAATAAGGAATAGACGACCGTAATGTAAGTTAATTCAATTAATTAATTAGGCGGTCGATTACAGATACGGTTTTCAAGAACCTTAAGCGAATTTTACTAAAAACATAACGTAAGAAAAGGGTACGCGATCGAAACCTCAAGTATTTTTCATTTTTTCACGATAATTTAAAATAAAACCGAACTCCTTTAAAGCGGTAATCTAAAAGAACTCTCTTTAGAAAGTACGCGCGTACTTAAAGGGGGAGAAGTGTTACTACATTTTCTCGTAAAAGCCGATTAAGAAACGATATTCAGCCCGAACGATGGCTGGTAGTTCTGCGGTACGTCTGTTACACGCTCGTAAAATCTGTACTATACAATAACGTTCACGAACAGCGAAAAGGGCTGATTAATGAACATCGGTACTATAAAGATTTTCTACGATTTGTATCGACTACCAAATATTTTTCAACGATAAAAAAAAAATCCGCTTTCCCCCCGCAACCTAAATCTACGAGTCAAAATCACAAGACTTAACTTTTTACCCTTCATTAAATTAATATCGATCCATAGTATCTACTTTCGTCCTTAAAGAATTCGATTTTTACGTGAATTTTTTTCGCAGACTTTCACCGTTCCGATTTGTTTATTAGCAAAAAAAATATATATCATGCAAAATGTAAACAAGCGTTACGTTTAAACAAACATGAACAGGTTACAACGGTTTCGTAAACCGGTACGTCAAACTTAGAATTTTTTACAGCGACCGATACCGATCGCAAATACATATAGATGCGAATAATTCTAATATAAAAAAAGCTTTTCCAAATGCGACTACTACAAAAAGATTTATAAAATAACAGTCGTTAAAGGTAACCGCGTTTATTAATATTTAAAAAGGTATTTCGATTCTCTTCGTCCATTTAGAAAGCTGTTTACCCGCAAAAAAACGATTTGAAGATTGCCCGAGAACGTCTCTTGCGAATAACAGTCGACTACAAAAATAATTTGTAGTCGATCGACAAAATATAATAATACAATAACAAAAGAAAGATTAACGATTGCAAAAAAGGGATTAGGAAAATACTTATCTGTGTTACGGGCTTATATAAATCGGCAAGTACACAATTTTTAGCTCTTAATACGATGTCCTTTTAAGTTGTTTTGAATAAACTGTAAGTACTAAAAACTTAAGCATATAATTACGGCGACTAAAATTCACATACGGTTGACAGAGGTACCAGCTGCAAACGATTTGGCAACGGATTCTCCGTGCACATTAAAACAAGATGATAGTTTAACGACGGTTAATTTAATAGCATTTATTAAAATTATTTAAAGCCAAGTTTAAGTTTTGTATCAGGAAACCGTATTCTAACCGAACTCGTGGATTTTTATTTCCCCCTTTACGTACATAAAATCCCCCTTAATCGGAACTCAATGTACGAATGATTTCCTCCCAGGTTCATTTTTACTTCATTATCGAAGTATTGTGATCGCGAGAAATTTCGGTTTTCAGATTTCATCGGAAATATCCATTTTGACTAGTTTCGGCGTGTCGTCTGTATGCAGGTACGTATGTATCTCGCATAACTCAAAACAGACTAACCGTAGAAGGTTGAAATTTTAGATTTAGGACTGTTGTAAAAATCTAGTTGTGCGCCTCCCCTTTTAATTGCAATCGACTGGACCAAGTGTCCAAAAACGCCCAAAATCCAAAAAAAAGATAGGACTTTGGACTTCTTTTTAACTGCAGTAATAAGCTCTCATTGAGATATATCATAAGTGGTACATATCTTCATTGATTCCAAAATTATATCCTAATGAAAGTTTATTTAATGAAAGATTTGCTCTTACAAGAGGAAGGGACATCGGTTCGAATCAGAGTTCATATACATTTTTTTTAAATTTAAATATATTGATTGATTTATTAATAATTATTAACATCATCTGACAAAAAAAATTTGTACAATAAATAATAATTCAATAATAACAATAAAAAAATTTACGAAAAAATCAGAAGTTATTAACGAAATAAAATTTTATGTACAAAAATTTAAGTCAAAAATTTTTTAGAGAGGTTAATAATTATTAATAAATCTATATATTTAAATTTAGAAAAAAGTTTAAAAAAATATACTGTATATATGAAGTCGGATTTGAACCGATGTGTCCACGGTAATCGATCCGACAGGTTCTCACTTACACCACAAAACACTACTTGAGCGAAGTGAAACAAAATTAATACATACACTAATATAAAATGCTGATAGGACACCACAAAAAAAAGATACAATGTGGTGTCCACCACAATGAAATTGTGACTGTCCACAAGAATTGGGAGGATCGTATCTCACTTTCAAATGAAATAAGTTTAAATGATGTGTAGCAAAAGATTTGTATATGTAATTTAATAAGAGTACATGTGGTGTCCACATCAGATTTTTTTCTATCGAGCAAGTTGTTTTAATAAACTAAAAATAAATTTACATTAGATAACATAAATGACATTTTTATTGTTAGACTAAAATAAATGTTCATATACACAACTAGATGTTCACATGCACATTTTATATATATATTTGAGTAGGTTCATAATCAGTCAGAAATGGATTGTTGCAGCGTCATGATAGAAATCAAATGAATTTGATATCAAAAACTTTTCTAGTAAAGAATAATTGGAAACCTTGATACAAGAAATAATACATTTACCCCAAATTTCGGATATCCTAACCACTTTTATTCGGAAAGCTGGTTTTTTTTAATATAGGAATACAATTATGAAAGCTATTTAAAGGAGAAAAAGTTAAAACTTATTTGTAAATTGACTTCTTGAAGTCTTGCTAAATTAAGAATCAGTAAATTTTTAAAGACAAACTTCAAAAAAGGACCGAAAGAAATTATTATTCTTTAAATTCTTACAAGTGTTTTTTGATGACAGTTTTTCTTTGTTTTTCCAGTTAATTTATATCGATCACAAAGCATCCAAAAAAGTAGTTGGACGTAGCGATTCACAAACTTCAATATACCCTCGTCCTAATCTTCTGCTGCCAGTCCATTTAGCCACTGATTAACAGCATTTTTAAGTTCATCGTCACCCGCGAATCGCTTACCATTTACAAATTCTTTCAATTTCCCAAACAAATGGTAATCAGAAGGAGCTAAGTTCGAACTATATGGTGGGGGATCGTAAATTTCCCATCCAAATGTTCTCAGTAAATCACGTCTCGGATCAATCAGCAGTGTGCCAAACCGATCTCAAAAGACTGTGGCCACCAGTTTGCGTCCAAATTGCTGTGGCTTCACCTTTGTCGGCACGGTCGGTGATTGAGGATGACGCCATTCACTTGACTGCCGTTTTCTCTCTAACGTGTAATGAAATCCTTGTTTCATCACCGGAAACAACTGAATTAAGGGAATCGGTCAATTTTTTTCTGTGTAGCGTTATCAAAAATTCCAAAGCAGATGATCCCATTCGGATATTTTTGTGACGTTCCAAGACGTGCACAAATCAATCTGAACTTTAAATGGTCACGATCAATGTTACCGATAACAACTCTTGAAACATCAGGAAAAAGAAGAGCCACGTCGGAAATCGTTGAGCGACGATCTTTTCTGATCTCACCATCGACGCGTTTCAACAAGTCCTCGGTGATTATCGAGGACCTCCGCGAACGTTCTTCATCGTGGACATTAATTCTGTTATTTCTAAACCTTTCATACCACCTTCGGACGTTTCTTTCATTTATTATATTATTAATCTCCACTGCAACCAAACGCCTACGAATTTCAGCCGGCTTAACGTCTTAATAGTTTGAAAAACGATGATTCCGCGTATTTCACAGTAGGCGGCAACATCGATTTTACTATTCATTGTATAACGTAATAACCCATACGTAATCAAATATACTACAAAGCGACAACTTACAGACAACAATGCAGTGTGTAGTAGTTTACTAGCGTGGCCATGAAAAACACAGGTTCGCTAACCTTAAAGAGAAATTTCCCAGCTGTCTTTACTTAAGAAATATCCCTTGCAGTTGTGATTGCAAGTGAAACGGTAATATTGTTTTGTAACGCTAGTCTTATATCTTCTATCTGTTCTAAAATAATATCGGCCAATTTGTTTGAACAATAGTTTTTCATGTTTTTACATTATTTAAACATTTCATACCTCATCTTCTGTACTTTTAAGAGCATACAGCGATCTGTTACTTGCGTTCTGTCGGTTCGTGTGATCTTTAACGTTTGTTAAAGTTTTTATTTTTACTTCTGGCACCCTTCACGTCGAGTACGGTACATAGTTATGAACAGAGCTACACAATTAAGTAAAACGGAAGCTGTTACGTTTTCTACATTGCTCGATGATGGTTATACTCAGAGATTTAGGAGTATGCCGATCGACTGTTAAGTCGAATGCTGATACGATTCAATGAGACCCGAGTGAGGTCGTCCTCGCTGTACCGATTACAGAAACGATCGTTTTATGAAAATTGTTACTTTGAAAAACAGGAAAATTACAAACCTCGAACTAAATAAACGACTCGGAGAAGCTAACTGTGTCGTAGTATTTGACCGAACAATAAAGACTTACGGAGTCAGGATTAAGGGGCCGGGTGCATGCAAAAAAAGCACCACTTACCCGACCAAACAGGGCGGCAGGACTTCGCTTTGCTCGATAACATGTCGGATGAACAATAGAAGAACGGAAGATAGTATTGTTCACGGATGACACTAGAATATGTTTGCTGTTTTCTGATGGGAGGCAGCAGACATAGAGAAGGCCAGAAGAAACATTTGGTGAATGCAATGCTTAAAAAAAAATCACGTTTGGAGGAGGATCCAAAATGTTTTGGGGTGGCATTTCTATCGACGCCCTTACCGAGTAGTCGGTAGTGCAAGATAGAACTTTAGCTGCAGACATCTCAGTAACCGACCGTTTAGAAGTATGCGTTGTATCATCTGCTTCATTTATTAAAGAATTAATTCTCGCACGTAATAATGCACGACCACATTCTGCTAGAAGGGTTTCAAAGTATTCTGATGAAGTACGTATCAACAGTACGATCTGGCCGGCCGACGGCCCAGACGTAAATCCTATCGAGCGTGTTTGGGTTAAATTTAAAAAAGAGTTCGACGACATAATGCAGTGAATCTTCAACAGCTGTGTCAGATAACGAAAGAAGAACGGAAGAAAATCGATCAGGAAGAAATTCAAAGCTTGATTCGAAGTACGCCTAGAAGGATGAAAGCAGTAATCAAGGCACGAGATAGGTGTACTCGTTATTAAATTACGTAATTAAATTAATGTAAATAACGTATAGGTTAAATACGGAACATTTTTATTTAATAATGAGGTTTGTTAAATTGGTTTACGTTAAATAAAACTTGCGTCTTTAATGCGAATTTATCTTATTTTTGGTTATTTTTTTTATCTTAAATCTTTTTTACAACATTAATTTTTCGTTAAAAAATATTGATACAAAGAACAGCAGTAATAGAAATGAGCCAGACATATAAATGGAAGTGATTTTTTTTTTTACAATTAGCGAAAACCTTCACGTGATGCGTTTACTTTGTCCAGGACTGTATATAAAACATAAAGCATTCAAGTAATTGATTTTATGTAAACCAAATATTCGCTATTCTGGGAATATTTCTTATTAACTTATATAAGTTATGATAAATAAAAGAAAACTTCATTTTAAGCTTTATTTTTTAAATTAGCTTTATTTAAAAATAAAACACAATACACCATAAGGCAACAAGTAATACTACTTGAAATAAATGAATACAACATTTAATTAGTATAATTTAAAATTAAATAAAGAAATAAAATAATATATACGCTAAATATTTTTTGTGGAAAAAATGTTTAATTATAAAAAATACTGCTTAAAATTATGAATTATTATGCAAAGTAAGAGATATTTTCACGTTTCATTAAAGGTATTCAAAATAATGTCATTCGATGTCGACATTATTTGTTTTGTGTACTTACAAAAAGCACGGCAATAACAGAACTAGACGAACGTTAGTTTGCTTACGAAGAAATACTACGCATAATACAATGAACTTTATACGGCAACGACTGCATAAAATTCTTGGAAGTCGGAACGAACATAATCGTGTTTTCTGCACCCGACCTAACGGTATTTCATTGTTCAATGCGCCGAATGATAATGTAAAAGCAACACGAACGATATGGATGGAAGCGGTGGAAACCGAGCAGATGGCCGGAATATGAAAAATTAACTCGGGAGTTTTATTTTCATTATTCTTATTACAGAAACCGAGTGCAGTGAACCTGTTGTTACTTCCATACTGCTACTTTAATAATAGCGACAAGAGCGCAATATTATAGGAAAAAAAACATACTGCAGTCTTCCACGAGTTATTTTTAAACTGCAATACTTTCGATGAAAAACTCCATATTAAAATAATATCTAAATAGAATTAAAATACCGACAAACAATTATATCGCTTTTTTTCAACATGCGATATCGTAAAAATATATTTAAATAAAAATAATTAATTTGCAATCCCATAAAATGTGTAAGCAAATGTACGAATATAACGATAACTAGCATATGTCACTATCACTGATGAGAAGTATTCGGTACACCGACCTCTCGCGTACCAGCCTTGAAATGTCGTTCCGTCTACCTTAATCATTTTACTTATACATATTTGTGCAAACATAAATTCTATACAAAACAAACTTATAAAATATTTTTAAAATAAAAAATAATGCCGTGGCGAAAGTGGAAGCGTTATATGTTACAGAATTTTACAAAACAGAAAGAAATCGGCAAAAGGAGACGATTCAAAAGAAAGAAGGGAAAATTGTAGGACCGATCAAATTAAACGGAGAATAAAAATAAAGAAGCAATAAGCATCTATAAAACAGAATCGAAAGAATAACCTCGACGTTCAACGGCCACATTAAAAGAACGAATACACAGATTAGTGAAGAAGCTAGTGGACAATTAAAAAAAAAAAAACATACAACAGAAAACTATAACAAACCGGTTTAAACAAGTAAAGGAAGACGTGAAAATTGAAAATATCAAAATTCGAAGATACTAAAGTACGTCAATGTAGAGAAAAGATATGAGGAATAAAGAATCCTAAGTTAATATTAATCCGAATTTAAAACGGAGTGAGTCACACGTACTTAAGAGTAAAATGACAAAATACAGGGAAGAGGTAAAAACAAACATCAGAAGAAGAAATCATAATCGCAAGCTTCTACGCGGTACTGCTTTGCGACTAGAACGAATTCAAATAATACTATTTCATCAAAACAGTCGAATATCAATCCGCTATATCGATAGGCGATAATGTAATTTACGATCTGATTCACACACGCGATTATTATATAAAAAATTATTTAGTTCGCCGGGATTCGACTGCACTTTCTTTGTAATCTCTCACACGTTAACGTAGTAAACGAAATCGCTGTCGTACGGAGACTCGAAAACTGACATCTGGAAGACGTAATATAACTCCGGTTAACATTATTTGAAAATAATATTTATCTTGTTTATTAAACGGATCTATGTTGAATATCATTAGCAGAGGGAAGAAGGAGGTTAATGCAAAAGACCCTAGCATCCTACTGACAGGAGGTGGAATATATATACTTTCTAGTGGTGCTATCAAAATTATCCACAACACTTAACATTAGAACATCGCGATTAGAAATTGTTTTTAATGAGGCTATAATTTTAAGCGAGTAAAGTACGCGATAAATATCCTATAAACTTAATGTTGAATCTAGCGCTGCCCTATATAACGCTCGGTGCCCAGAAGAAGCCGAACATACTAGGCCCAGCCAATGTATGAGGCTGTCACGTCACGAGCAGACCGCGGTCTGCTCGTGACTACTACTCGGCCTGAAAACATCAACTCCACGTATCAAATCGAAGTATTACTTATTATCATATTGTACGCGGTAATAACTATCGTATTTACATTTACTAATTATAAAACATACGTAATTAATTTTTTATAACCCTTATTTGTACTAAATTATTCATTTTTATTAATAAGTAAAAGCTTACTTGAATTTTCTTCACGAATCTAATTTAAACTTCTAGCAAGTTTAACATCCTCGCTAAACGAATCGCTATCACTGTAACTTTTACTTTTACTTCCGCTATCAAAGTCTAAACGTATAATACAACGTTCTATCGTTTCATCTATCAGCGGTTCCAGTTTTTCAAACTCTTTCAATAATTTTTAAATTTTCACAATAGGGTTTCCAGTAATCTTCATTCGTGGACTTAATTTTCTCCGTAGTTAATTTTTCAACATTTGTGAAAGAAGATGTTGTATTATGACTCGCCACATGTCTTTTTACGGCTGACCGTACAGTATCGATCGGATTCAAATCAGGATGGTACGGTGAGAATTTAAGAATACGATGCCCATGTTTTTTCAAAAGTACATCCAAGTGATATTTTTGTACTTTAGTTTTATGTAACTTTACTAATTCATATAACTGTGGTTTCAGCATTTTTGAACTATAAGGAATATGGGTTTTCTCCAGCCAATAGGTTATATATTTTCTTCTGGAGTTAGAATTTGGCGAATTACCAATACCTGTATTGTGATAAGGGGCGTTATCGACAACAACTACTGTCATTGGTGGAAGATTTGGAATCAATTTTTCACGCGCCCATTTCACGAAATTATCTGTATTCATGTTGTCATGGTAGTCACCACTTTTTGAACTAGCTTTCTAAGTTAGTAACGCGTTCGGAATAAAATTGATTTCTTCTCCAGCATGAATTACTATTAAAAAGGTCACCTTTATTAATCGGCACATAAAGTCCCCCAACATACCATGACTTTGTTTGTTCAACGAACAACGCGAACTTAAAACGTACGTTTCATCCAAATAAACAATTGTAGCGTTACTTTGTCTGAACTTAGCCACTGCCTGCAAATATTCAATTCTCTTCCACCTGATATCGGATTTCTCAATTAAAAGTTTTCTGTTATTTTCAGATTTACGCCATTTGAAACCTAACTCTTTCAAAATAACAGCTACAATTGATTCACTGCCTTTAAAATCAATAAATGATTGAAGTTATTGCCTTAATTTTTTTAAAGTAGGTACTCATTCTTCTTTAAATGAAAATCATTAACTGTTCTTTTAATTACACCTAAATCAAAACTGTCCAGTCCACTGAGAGGTTTCGAACATCGTTTATACTTTTTCGGCGTGCTGAAAGAACACTACTGGGATGTTGATTGAAGAATCATGTCTTTTCTTTCTCAGAGTTTTTGAACCTGTATTCTTGATATCCCACAAGTAGCAACAGTTCTTTATTCGTACTTTTCAATGGCAATTATATATTTGTTATCAGTTAATTTACAAACTTTCAGAACTTTTTTTTCATAAAATCATAACTTTATTGATAATTCCACGTGCTTGATTTCGAAGTTTTTTTTTGTAACTACGGATTTAAATTCTGCCATAACAAACCGCACTAATACACAAACAAAAATAAAACAAAAAAAAATATATTACAAAAAATTTGCGAAAAACAATGAGTAATTATAAAATAATATGACCGCACAAAACCGCTATCCGAATACCTTCACTGAACACTATATAAACTGGACTAAAGTTTATTTCTTTAAGCACACATTGTGTACTACGAATGACGGATCTAAATATAATCGTGACGAAAGTCATAATTTCTAACTGCATGAATAAATTGTTATAGGCCTGTACATAATACCAATCAGAGCATTAGTCATCGGTTAAGGAATTGTTGTTGTTTACAAGAGTGAGTCATTACGCCTTTTTATACATGTAATCATGTCGAAAAATTAAATAAAAATAATAGTTACGCGCAAAAATGATTTGGAAAACAATAAAACGAGATGTCAGTACGTGACGTCACAAGCTCATAGATTCGGTGGGGCAACTATACGGAAATCATAGCTACAAAATTTCTTAAAATCATACGCTGCTTCGTAAGCGACGATCGGAATACTTTTGTCAAGACAGAGACGTTTTATTTCTAATAATGAAACGTGTAAATCTAACACTTCTTTCAGAACGGTTCAGAAAATCTTACCGTAGTTTATTCTCTCGATCGACTTAATTTTCGTCGTTTAGAAAAATTCAAAGGATAAAGCTATATAGTGTAGGATTTAAGGAATGAATTTTCCTTAATTTTATAGGCATTGCATTCTTGTGCAAGGTAATTGAAACAAGTTCTTGGAAAGCCGACCTGTTTTTAATCGGTTCCCTCCAAATATCAGCCGAGTAATATTTACAAAACTGAAAATTACTTTAGAGCTCGGTAGATCAAATCGTCAGCCCTTTTTTGTTTCTACATATATTTCTTTTTCGAATAAAGAATTTTCAATAACGTATCAAAAGGTTAGGATGAGGACGTCAGCGACCCCTTTAAACGAAAACGTTTCCTTTATTCGACGAGTTGTGAAGTGAGTTTAAGTACGGTTCACCGTAACCTAAACGTACAGGAAATTGCTGTAAAAAAAGGCTACCGCTTCACGATATTGTACATTTTTATAAAAAAAAAAGAAGGCCGATTCTTAAAAACGTAGCTTTGATCTTCTAAAAGACGAATAAGTCTAAGCGCGTGTCAAACGGCCCGTAAGAAATTGTCAGACGCCTTTCGCAGGATACACGGACCGATGAAAAACGACTTGAAAAAATCCTGAAGAGGTGCAAAAAGAACTCTGACAGAACGTAACGAATCCCAAATTTGTTCGGAGAATAAAAAGTACAGCGCTTATGAAAAACCGATGAGGAAAAGTTAAGTCTTAAACATATCCGTCGAACTGTGAAGCATCCTCTAAAAAAACATCGTGCTTTTCATTTAACGGGGTGTAATCGCTCGTTCTCTATGAGTGATGACGAATAATGAAAAATATTTAATATTATTAAAGGGACGTGTTACCAGGTTAATCAAGCCGATGGATCTGCCGTGTCTCAGCAAGACCTCCCACGGTACCTCATTTTGGAAAAAAAAAGGTTATGAAATTTTTTCAAGACGAAGGAAAATTAGTACTCGACCGGCCTGGGAACATCAGATATGAATCGCATTGAAAAGTATACAACAGTTTGCTAAAATAAAGAAAAGATGATTTCAGTATTTGTACGGATACGGTTTTATGCGAAAACTGAGTCTTTTTCTTGCGATTTTTCCAAAAGAAATTCGTAAAAAGGATAAATTATCGGTTAACTCGATGCTAAATACCACGAGAAGGATTACAATGTTAACAAAAGCTAAAGGAGTAAGTTATTTTCATTTGCTTTCTCTCTTTAAAGAGATAATAAAATTAAATTACAGTAATATTCCTATTTAAATAAATTCTACACAAGGGTATTTTAGGAAACTTTTCCAAATAAATTTAAAATAGTAAAGAAAATATAAAATCATAGTCGTCGATAGGATTTGCACGACTTCCCGTATTCTTTTAATATTTTTTTCAGTTTATAAATTACGTTTTAATTTCTTTGAAAGATTAAAAAGACAGATTTCACGACCAAACCGTCGATATATACACTCGACCTGAGAAAAAATCCTTAACATATGTAAAATAAAAACAAAAAAAAGCTAACAATATGGTGACATTTTCAGAAAAAATACCGACTAATATTGATGAAAAAGAAGAATATATGTAAGTACGTAAAAGTTTGTTTACGAACAATTTAAGGCAAAATTTGAATTTTGTATAAGACGATTTAAAA
Organism: Lycorma delicatula; assembly: GCF_047948215.1. NCBI lineage: Eukaryota > Metazoa > Arthropoda > Insecta > Hemiptera > Fulgoridae > Lycorma > Lycorma delicatula. Next base: position 210,014,188 of record NC_134456.1, read on the forward strand.
ATAAGATGATTTCAGCTCCCGGGTTAGAAACAGTTTTGCGGTTTTCTAGATACAATAAGATTTCACTAAAAATTTACATTTACGGTATGTCTCAATAAACTACAAGTGAAATATCTACACTTTTTTAAAAGCGGCAGACAATCAGAAATCTGTTGTCCAAAATATAAAAATAAAAGAAACCATTAAAAGGCATACTTTTAGAATTAATTTGTACGCATTTAACAGGAAATAAATCGACTCGGTTTAACATGAAATCGATTAAAAGATATTTTATTTGATAATTAAAATGTAAATTTAATTAATGGAATTGAATTTTTTTCGTTTTAACAAGTCATCGGCAGAGATGTAACGTAATCGGAATAGATGGACAGGACAATTATTACGTACTTTGTACTCGGCTATACGCACAATTATACTGCGGAAACATTTGAACAGGATTACAAATCGTTCTTATAATAAGGATTAAAATATACTTAACTCGGTACGTAACTGGAAGAAATTTGATTATGTTTGTTTTCCGTGAATTACGAGCCAAAAGATAACCTACCTAGTATTTTAGTGCAATCGGTATTCTAAAATCTTTAGAAGTTAACAAACGCGGATCAGTGAAAAAGAATTGAAAAGGTGACTTCCTCACGCTAAGCTAGAATACTGCAAGATAAATTTTAACGTTAATCAATAGTTAAACTTATATCACAAATCGAGTTCGTATTTTAAACATATTATGCAGGAAAGGTACATATAAACTGCTTAAAATAATTTAACAGAGAAAAAGGCACTATGACGCGATGTAAAAGCTAAATTAAAAAAAAAAAGAATTAGATTTAAGATCTTTATACTTAACTGATGAGTTTTGAAAATGATTTTCGGTAAATATGCTGAGAACTTCGACTGCGTCGTTGAATAATGTAGACCGATGATAACGATTTATCAATCACAGTGCAAGAATTATACCATACCGGGTTATTAAAAAAAGAATGAATCGATTTCAAGACGCAATTTTTCAGCTAAATAGAACCGTTGCAGTACGAGTTACAGATCGTTTGAAAGAATAGGTTTCTAATTTGCGAATAACTAACCCATGAGCGCGTAAGTTATAGTGACCTCAAAACGGGGAGTCGACAACCAAAGGCGTTCTGTGTTCTCAAGTTCGTGTATAAACACATTCGATAATCGCGGTGCAGCGTGCTTTTGTAAGGCGATTCGACGTTAATCCGCCCTCTCCGAAGAACATACAACGGTGGTTTAGACGGTTTAAGCAGACCGGATGTCTCTGTAAAGGAAAATATCTAGGACGACTGCCGGTTTCGGAGGAAAAAGCGGAGAGAATTTGTGATGCGTTTCAGCGTACCTACAGTCAACTCTAAGAAGACGTCTTTCTACATACGAAATCGTCCCGACCGCAGCTCGTTTCAGCGCTTTACTACAGCGACAAAAGAAGCGATTAATTTTGTGAATCGAACCTGGAGAAAGTGAAAGACGAAATCTGTATTTCGCGTTTAATTTTCACTGATGAAGCGACTTTTCACTTAACGGAACGGTCGATCGTCATAACGTTCTCATATGGGAATCGAACCGCCACATGTAATAGTCGAGCACGAGAAAGATTCTCCTAAGGTGAATGTGATCTGTGCAACGTGTAAGAACAAGGTTTAAGATCCCCTTTTCTTCGACGGAAACACCGTTACAGTACAAACCTTTTTCGACACGCTCCAAAACTGGCTCTTTCCGTTAGTTCCAGCGAATTCAAACGACTTTATTTTACGACTAAATGGAGCACTGCCTCATCGGCGTCTGACGGTACGATCTTTTTTGAATGAAAAATGAAAAAGTGCCATGACGATCGGTCGAAACGGTGCCCAAGATCTTGCTCTTTGTGCTTGGCCAGCGAGATATTCAAATTTAACCTAGGTGAATTTTCTTGTGGGAATACGTTAAAAGATTTTGTTTTTCGTTCACCGCTGCCCAGAAACATCGCCGACCTTAAACATCGAATATCAACTGCGATCGACTCTGTGATTTGTGACATGTTGCTACGCGTCTGGGAGGAATTCTCTTATCGCCTTGATGTTGTCCGTTCTTATTCTGGTGGTCACATTGAACACTTACAAGACAGGAAATGAAACTAGATTACAAGTAGAATACATGTGAAGTGTACAGGGGGAAAAACCAGCCCTAAAAACCAGATATGTCAAATTTACTGGGTAAGAACAAGTAATGTCACATCAGGTGTATGCTTTCCGCCTTTTTTATTGCAATAACTTGTATTAGTGTGATAACTATGTACATTTGTTTCTAGCTGTTTAATCATAAAGTTCATAGACTTTGTGTTCTTTTTATAATTTTAAAACGATTCAAGACACTAGTGATGAAGAAAAACGACCAAATCCTCTTACCAGGACTAAGGCTAGTTAACTAGGTAGATAAACAATAAGAGTTCAGTCACATGAGTCGAGTGACGACTGCTTGTGTGAAAGATTACCGGTTTAAAAATATTACAGACGTTGAAAAGATTCATATTTCTAAATTTAATGAAACGAGTGATAGACATGAGCAAAATAGTTACTTAGCTTCCTTAATAACTGTTTGTCAAGTCCAGTAAGTAGATGTAGAAATCCAACATTTAGAACAAAATTGCATAAAGTACATTTAAGAATATTGTAAGAATCGTTAGAAATAATGTTACTGAAGAGATCCCGGTTTGTTTTAAAGCATTTTGTTCTTTTCATGGGCTTACTAAGACAAGAGCTGAACATATATATTCAACGTCTTGAAATGTCTTCTAAAGATAAAAGAGGAACCTATAGAAATAGAACTACAAAAATTTCTGGTAAAACATTAGCCATGATCAAAAACAATATAACATCATTTAAAGGCAGAAGCAAGCAACCATTACAGCGTGGAACAGAGGAAACGTATGTTTTTTCAACCGCTAGTACTAAGCTACGAAACCCACCGGATTGGTCTAGTGGTGACGCATCTTCTCAAATCAGCTGATTTGGAAGTCGAGAGTTCCAGTGTTCAAGTCCTAGTAAAGCCAGTTATTTTTACACGGATTTGAATACTAGATCGTGGATACCGGTGTTCTTTGGTGGTTGGGTTTCAGTTAACCACACATCTCAGGAATGGTCGAACTGAGAATGTAAAAGACTATACTTCATTTACACTCATACATATCATCCTCTGAAGTATTATCTAAACGGTAGTTACCGGAGGCTAAACAGGAAAAAGAAAAAAAAGGTACTAAGCTACGAGTGGGGGTTATTGGTCTTAGGCGACCACGGAGCTCATTTTATGCAGTTTCAATCGCTATAGAGCATAGAACATCGTGTGTTTCCTGTCGTGCAATTTTTTTGAAACAATAGTTCTGTGGTAACGATTCAATGTCTTTTCCGCCGAAATTTTATTGTCGAACGTCGAGGTCCAGTTCCATATCGAAATACTATACTCTGATGGGTTGCGGCGTTTAGAAATACTGATCTGTGATGAAGAAAAACCCACCTGGACTTCCCCGTTCAGTCTGAACTTCGGAAAACTAAGTGAGAAAAGCAGTTCTTGCTAGTCCGAAAGGATCCGCTATGCGACAGGCTGTAGCGCTGGGTATGTCACGTCGTTGCTTCATCGTATCTTACACGGTGATCTCAACTTTCATCCGTACAAAATAATGATCGTTCAGCAGGTTACTGAAAGGGATTTTGTGCAACGCAAAGAATATTGTGGAATAATGAATGCCATTCTTACGGAAGATGCAAACGCCCAAATGATGAAGAGTGACGAAGCCCATTTCCATCTTGAATGCTTTTACTGTACAGAACTGTCGGTACTGGGCGTCGGAGAACCAATGTGTACTACACCAAAAACCTCTTCGCAACTAAAAAGTAACAGTGTGGTGCGGTGTCTCCAAGACAGGGATTGTTGGTCCTTAATTTTTTGAAGAGGGAGGAATCGCAGTTACATTGACATCAGCGCGTTTAATAGATATGTTAAACAACTTCCTGTGTCCAGAACTGGAAAGGTAAACATGGGGGAAATGTCGTTCCAACAGGATGGTTCCACAGCTCACAAGACGCGAGCATCGATTGAAGTGGTTTGACAAATGTTTTCTGGATATGTCATTTCACGATTCGGCGATTTTCTTGGCTCTCCTGATCTATCGATTTGTGACTTCTTTTTGTGGGGCTACAGGATATCAAGAGTGTACGTGAACAAGCACACACAATCGAAGCCTGAAAATTTCCATTCGTCAAGAAATTGAAGCTGTGTCGAATAAAATGTCGGAGAAAGCCTTGCAGAGCTTTTTGGAGAAGCTCCGAATTTGCTTCTTACTGACATTATTTTCCGAACCTAATTAAGGTATGTTGGTTTCAAAAATACAATAAAAATATTATTATTTAATGTAAAAATATTTTCTCTATAATAAGAACAACCGAAGATATTCACTAGTGAAAAACATGCATATCCTTTGCTCCACCCATTATGAAGGACAGCTGAAAATAATACCTTCCTCAAGAACTGAACGTTATCAAAATGTTTAAAATGTTCCAAAGTAAAAATAAATATATTAAGGTGTCCTACGAATCATTTAGAACAATATTTAAAAAAATACAAGTCGGATACCTGGAACAATCTTTAAGAAGGGGTCTTATGAGGTAATTTCGTCTTTATATAGTTTCGTGTACGACGTGTCGAATGAAAATGTTACAAATATTGAAGTGTTTTGCGACTCGACGGGAGAACAAAACAAAAATGTTAATGTTTTTGAGCTCGTGTATTATCTGGTGCATTACCAGTACATATCGAGTAACAGGACACTTTCTTGGTGTGATAAAGGCTTCGGTATGATAAATTTAAAAACAAAAATGGAAACGGTAGAAGATTGGTTTCAACCGTGGAAAATTCTAAAATCAATCCGGTACCGTTTACTGTTATAAAGTCGATGAACGCTTAGCGAAGGACCGGGTAGAACTATTGAAATCCAATATAAAAGAAAATGCCTTTCAAAAGACAGAAAATTAAAGAAATAATTTTTTTATAAACCGTATCCTCAAATTATGATACACATCAACATACAATGGACCGTACGAAAATCCAATCGTTTTTGAAGACTTCATCATACAATATCCTGCAAATATTTCTTTTAAAAAAATTTTTACTACAACCAAGAGGTAAGTCTGCAAAGTTAATTTTTTGATTTTCTGAAAACGTATTAAACGTGACGTTCATTGTTTTCCCCTGTACCCTTCACTCGTAGAATACGGTGCTTACAGTCGTCTATGAAGAAATATAGACCCGGTAAGTAAATAAGTAATGTAGCTATTTACTACGCAGCTTACATCTTGAATCGTATTCGGGCTGACAGCATACCGATTTGATTTATCTAAAATCAAGGTTTAAAGATCTTATATTAGTTTAAATATTTTCTAGCCCGTAAATAAAATTCTGAAATACACAGTTTTCAAACGTATACGAAAAAGTTCTCGTCTAAAAGCGTTAATTAACAATTAAAATGTCAACTAAACAGTAAATCACGATTGACCGGTAAACTTTCCGCAGGGTTTATACGTTAAATTCTACCTCTTAGGTTAACCTTGGAAAAAATTTGTTGATTTGATAGGAAAGGAATCATCCGACAAAAAAAAAACTTCCAACGGATAAACCTGAGATAATGCGAAGTAAAATAAATGATCTACAAAAAACGTGTTGTCAATGGAAATATGACCAGTACCATATTAATACCACTACCTCAACCGATAAAAAACCCAAACGTTAAGAGAAATTAATTTACTCTCTTTCTTGGAAACACGGCACACCATTATTTTTCTTATAAACAGGTATAAACATTTTATTAAACTCTTAAAAACACTATTTTTTTCATAAATCGATCGTTTCGCACACGAGTCGTCGACAACTATAAGTTTAGTTCGGTACAAAATCGTAGGAGAAATTACACAAAACGGATTCAAGAATTCTAAAATGGAAATAAATTTGAAAAAATAGTCAACATTATAAACTTCAAACGTTATAATACTTTCTATTCTTTCAAATAAATAGAATAGAAGACGCTACTTAATTAATTATATCAAAAAATACTTTCCATATCGATTTAGACGATACGACTAACACAAAACAAAGTTATTTTCACAACGTAAAATAATTTCTTCGCCTACGATTTGAATCGTAACCGTATATTAGACAAATAAGCGATAGTTTTTATAAAAGTTAACATTAAAATGTAATAGTAGAATCCCTTGCTCGTGTGAAAGTTGAGCGGAGTATAACTATAACGTACCGAGTAAATTTTAACCGTTCTTTATAGTCGCTAATTACCCCGATACTGAAATCGATTAAAATCTGACAAACATTCCGCTTTTTTCTTTATCCAAGATTCCATTCGTTTTTCTCTATCCACAATTTACTGTTTTAATTAAAAGCGGTATCTTTTAACAAACAACAACAGTCCGATGCGGTAATGGTTATCTTGGACGCCATTCTATTCAGAAAGAAAAATGCGATTCAAATATTCAACATACCTACAAACTACATAAATCTCATAATAAAAATTTAATTAAATCACTTTTCTGATCGTACGAGTATTTTGTGTTTTCGGGAAAGTTACTTGATGATCGGTTGTAGAAAAAAAAGGAAAAAAATTAAAACGGTAAGCTGTATCGGTTGTAAATTAAAATTCCACAGCTCTGTTGAGAATTCTATTCTGTAACGTGCGGAGGAACATTTTTATTTTACCGGGCACAAAAAGGAAGGGAAGGGAAGGAAAGGAAAGGAAGCAGTATTGATCTGCGCCTGCACCGTAACGTGCGTAGTTAAGCCTACGTCGTCGTCGAACTGTAACGCTACTACCGATACTACAACTGCCAAAGATTGCCAGCGCCAACGCCTTAGCTTCCCGTCAGTCACACCGCTCGGTGCGTTTTCATTCAAAAAAAAAACCGTACGCACAGTAAATTGTGCGTCATATTCTACTACACGGAAAAGAGCATGCTCAGTCGGCGGAAAACGTTAACGTGATACAAACTAACCTAAATATCCCCCAAAAAAATAATCCTGAAAATTTATGGTCCTCTTTCATTTTTATAATTCCGCAAAAATATTACGTAAGAAACACACAAAAAAAATTTCAACCGATATGATATTCCGATGCGTTCATAAAGATATTAAAAATCTAAAAAAAAAAAAAAATATTTCTTACCCGGCTGAAAATTGACAGGGACTGTTTAACATATATAGTTTGTCGCAGAAAACAGTACACATTATTTTGTGGTTTATACTGCATCCGGCATATAAGGCGTTTAAAGCGCCAAAAATCAAACCGAGAAGGATTGAACATGTTTTCGCTGAGAATAACGATGTAAATTACTCGGCGAGTTCCCGTATTGAAGGGAATGAAACGGTCACTCGTAGATCTGAATAACATCACTTAGCGCGCTGATATGATACGCGTCCGGCTAATCGAAGGACGAGAATTTCTCAAATGATCCTAACTCGCCTGCCGCAATACGCCGTTTTCAACCGTCTTTTTGTTTCGCGTCAGGTCGCCTACAAACTATATACTTCGGTCGTGAAACCCAAAATAAAAACAATATCACTTACTAAAATAATTTCTATTCGCCGGAAGAAACAATATTTAAAAACAATTGAATTATTTGAGAACGTTTTACTAAAACAGCGATTTCGTACTCTTTACAGAGATCGGTAACAAAACATCGACACTCAAACGCCGCTACTGGATGTATATATCTGTAACTATCTTCTGCGATTCGCTCGACAGAAAGCGCTTTTTTATTTATTATTAAACGGAAGCAGAAAAATATGAATTTGGGCCAATCCATTTGAAGTGTCCCAAAAAAATATAAGCCGGTTGCTTGACCAAAAAAAAAAACTGAAACTTACCCGCTTGTTTCCTACATGTCTCAGGACCTTAAAATTATTTTTTTAATTTTTTATTTAAGCAGTTTACTTGTGGCGGCCATTTTTGTTACCGTGTGCACACCTATTTTTGTGATTATAAGGGTTTACGGAAAAAAACATAACTATATATATATATATATATATATATATTTATTTATTATAGATAGATATTGGAAATTTATAGTGGTGGTCGTACAACCAATGAGACTCGTGTATATCACAATTAATGTTATTTATGGTAGAACGACTAACATATAAAAAAATAATTCAAACTGTGTATGCCATCCCTGCCTTTTGAAAAAGGTTGCCAAAAGTGAAATTTTACCGGTTTTCATGTTCAACTTTACTGGTAATTTTCTCATATAAAGAAGAGAGATAGGTAAATAAACCACCGGACCAATCTTTTACCTGGAGAAAATACGATTAAATTGCTTTTAGTTTCATCCTTCCAGGATCAATGATCTTTTAGTTTCGATTTTTTCCCTAAATCCTTACAATCACAAAAATAGATGTGCGCAACGTAATAAAAATGGCTGCCACAGGTAAACTGCTTAAAGTAAAAAAATATATTTTTAAGGTTCTGAAACATGTAGGAAACAAGCGGGTAAGTTTTAATTTTTTTTAATTGATCAAGCAACCATCCTTTGGTCACTTCAAATCAATTGACCCATTTCTGAGAAATATTTAAATAGTATTTTATGGAAAACTGCCGATTAATGCCTAATAATGAAATAATATTACTTAAAAGGTAATAAATCTATAGAACCGCTATTTAAAAACTACGATAATGTGTTTACATTATCTCAAAGTCAAAATAAGTTTAAACGCATTCCACATATTTATTATAACACGATTTTAGATTAAAATCAAAAATGAAACGTCGGTAAATTATATCAAACACAAATGTAAAAAGAATAATATGTATATAAACCTAAACGGAAGTAAGAGAAAAAAACTAGAACCAGAAAATATGAAAGATCCTGCCGATACGATATTTTGAATTAAATTAGTTCTAAAAAGCGTAGCGGGTCGACAGGTTAAACAAAAAAGACGGCTGAGCAAACCGTAAGAACTAACGGGTACATGAACTTTCATTATTTTCTGATTTGCGGGCTAATCGACTCAACAGCCAAAATTTCATGAGGAAAATTGAGCTTGTTTGCGGTCCTTTAAATTCTTTAACTAAAACAAAACAGACCGATCGAAAAGCCGTTGTCATTTTTTTAATCCGTTTTACCGTTTTTTATCACACACGCCTTTGGGAAGATTAACGTAAACTGTAAATGAAAAAAAGATTTACGCATACAAAATTTTACAGTTTACGGCAAAACTGCAATTTTTTTATAAAACGATTATAATAGTAATAATTCGTGGTTTAGTAAAGGAGTATATTATCAAAGCAAACCGATAACTCCGGTCGGAAACGAGAAAATCGGTCACGATCTAAACGAATTACAGTAAAAGAAGGCATTGACTATGAAAATAATTTTGTTCCGTCAAATTTTTAGTTTGTGTATTTTTACTAGATTACTACGAATCTACGTCGTCCTATGAAACCGAGTGGTCTACACAGAGTCGGTAGACATTGAAACGGGATCAGACTGTTTGAGTCTTATCAAACCTTCGATACCTTTAAACTTGTTTGGCTTTATGACGTTTTATAAATTTTCACGTTTCTTGAAACGCTTTCAGTAAACTTTCCTTTAAAGTATTTCCACAACCAGAAGAGTTAAGCGAAAAATATACGAGAAATCGATAATCTTTTTAAGATATTTTTTCAAAATTAATGAGCATAATTGCATTTATGAGCGCGCAACATTATTCTTCTGTTATCGAATAATAATTAAGCTGATGAAATCTTTTTCCATTTAAAATTCACGATTTGAACGTAAATTATAATGAATATTTCGTTCATTTATAAAATAAAAAGTTTACAAACATTTTATTTATATAAAACGACGTTTACGATTTAGCTAAGACTTGAAATAAATGTAACGGAGATTCTCGAAGAACTCGTAAAGCAACCACTATTTTATATTAAATATTGTAAAAAAAAAAACTTATCAAAAACTCGGAAACGGATAAATCGGAAACTTTTTAAATTAATAACTTGAGATACGGGTGCACAAAAAAAAGGAAACTCAAAATTTATTTAAGGAACCTTAAAGCGATACTTGCAAACCTTTTTGAAGCAAATACTTCATCAGCGGCTCTTCAATAACAGTCGTAAGAAAAATTAATAAAGAATTTATCTTACCACAACGAAACGAACGCATAAAATAAACAGATGCGTTAAAAATTACAAAAGAATTCGTGAATAAAAAAAAAAAAATTTTTAATTAATCTACACTTGTAATTTTAGTAGCGTAACGAAAACCGCTTTGGCCAGGCTGACGACATGAACCCACAAGTCGGCTAAGGAGCCGCGAAGCTAAACTCACTGGTACGCTCAAAAAATAAAATTTGAAAAATGCAACGGGATTTTCCCGTTGAAAACTGTTAAAAAGCGGTAATAACATATTTGAATTCGTCGAGAGAATACGTTGACTTTTAAGTAGCGAAAATAAACTAATATATTAGAGAAACGTGTTTTTAAAAGCAAATACTTTCCATTTTCGCGTTATATATTTATTCCTAGAAATACGTATATAAGTGTTTTACGACTGACAAAGACCGTTTTTCAATTTTACGTTTGAAATATTTATCGCGAATGGACTTTTATGTATTTCAATTTCGTAACGTGTAACGACTGCAGACGATCTTCCGATGAACAACCCGAAAATGAGGTGCACGTTCCCACGAATAAAATCAACGTTGAGAGTAACGCCTTCACTCGGTCACCGTAGGCAATGGACGGTTAATGAAAACGACTACTTTTAAAGAAAGGAATACCGACTGTTTCTCTAGTTGCCGATAAACTCGTACTTTATGTAAGTTAGACAGGAGAAAACAATAATCGGTGTGCAATTTTAAGTTGTGAAAGAATCCTTTTTTAACACCTGTTTCTTCTCTTACCCCATAGTAATACGGGACTCTTCTTCACGGGCCTACCCGTTAAAACCCCGCTCTCCGTAGAACGCGGCTCGCCGGGTCCACTTTACGGTATTATTGCAGGACACATCTGGAGTCGTGTTGCATCCACACCGCCATTGCAGGTCCCACATCTCGAACTTATGGGGGATCCTGCAGTTTTTCTCTCTTTTGCCCTTGACCTTGGGCCGGAGACCATCCCAGGGGAGGCTCAGATGTAGTTACGCACCCCTGGACATCTGCCGACTTGATTCGGATGATTTTAACCGCATCGTGGACAATGCGTGCCACGATCGTTCGGTCTATAGCGTAATTTCGATGATGTTGTCTGGGGTAAGCGCGCCGAATTCTCTCCTGCATGCTAGCCTATACTGCAAGAACGGATCGCACACGAACACCGTGAGTTTACGGTATGCTCTTTCACGCAATAATCGCATTCCGCGGAGGGCCTCGGCGTCCACGCGTACAAGTACAGCTTAAAACACCGATGGCCGGTAAGAACCTGGGTCGATTTGTACCCTAGTTCTCCGTCTTTTCGGCACAGCCATATTTGCAGGTCCGAGATCGGTCTGTAGGTCCAACTGCCTTTCGCCGACTGATCCCATCTCTCTTGCCACCTGTGTACAAGCGATGTCTCTGTATCCACCTTACCCGCTCCCGTTACATACCTTTCCTCTTTCGAACGAGAATATCAAGGGACGAAAGTCCTACCGATACGCAGGCAGCACCCGGCGATCCTGTACCGGCAAAATCCAAGCTAGAGGCGTTGAACTTTCTGAACATAATAAGGAGGGAGTGTGTGAGCATGTAATGCATTCCACACTGTACTTTGTAGTATGTCCAGTCGTGCAGATATTTCTCCGTGCTCGCTGTAGGACTAAGTTGTACCGCCTGAAGATGTTGGTACAGGTTTTATTACCGTGTACCGATTGACGTTCAGATGAAACATGCGCCGGGAAGTGTACCGTTCTCACGAAAACAATTAAAAATGCTACAAAATATTTTACGGTTTGGAATACTCGTCCGGGATATCTACGTCGGTATTCTTCCATTGCAAAAACCGTACACAAAAATCATATTAGACTATTCTGTACGAGTGAAGACACTCGGCATTCTTCAATACAGAGAATTCAAAATGGAATTTTACTTTTTTAAATTCAGATTCAATTGGAAAAATGTAGGTACAGTTTAGAGTACAACAAATACAAAAGCAGTACGTAACTTGATTCTCGAAAATAACTAACACAAGCAAAAGTTATGTCAAAAACAACAAAACCACCTACCAGTTATTAACACGTTACCGCAATTTCATGATAACAATGAGTAGTATTCAAATTAAAGCAACCAGATAGTATTGCCAACCTTGTTTTTCAATAGTCTAAATTTATTATACTAAAAACAACTGCGTTTAATTTTTACAAATGCGTAACATTTTTCTGATTTATTTTCAGTAATAAAAGTTAATTTTTTCATACATTTTATTGCATAATTTTCTCACAATTAAATTCTGTAAAATTCTCGATAATAAAATTTAAACAAAGTTATGGTACTTCAAACCTAAAGAAATGTGTTCGTCAACAAATTTTTCTGTTTTACATTAGCTTTCATGGAAACTGCACAACTCCGTGGCGGAGTGGTAGCGTCTCGGCCTTTCATGCGGAGGTATCCGATTTGAATCCTGGTCAGGCATGACATTTTTCATGTGCTACAAAATTTACATTTGATATTCCCCTACACAAGCTTCGAGCTTATACAGTGAATTAATCAACCAAAAAAAAAAAATCTATACGGGAGATGAAGTTCCGAGACCTGTTTTATTCGATTTTTCAGATCAAAAAATGTAAGAAATCGTCTAGTTTACCCTTATATAACGATTTAAAAATTTAAATATGACCTCTTTTCACCGAGGGAATTGAAATCCGGGTAATAGTTTTCATTAGCCGTAACTCAATAAGAAACCAGTTTTCAGAGATATGTTTGTATGAACTTTTTTCCTTATTTCAAGCTCTAGAATCAGTTTCTAAATTGTCCCTTTTCTCCGGAACCATCTTGTATATGCACAGGTGATTCCAAATCGCACAGTAATCTCTCGAGAGATGATTTTATAGCCAAAAATAAGAAAAAGACTCTTTAAATAAACATAGGTCAAAAAACAGTTGGTTGGCGAGTTTCGGTTTGCGAAATATTTAGCTTTGCTTTCTGCTCCATCTGTGAAAATATTTGGGGTACAAATGGGGGGAGGGGGTAAATTTGATGCTTCCTAATGGGTTATTTAAAAAAAAAATTTTTTGGATTTATTTCATATTGATCTAAGAAACTGCTGAATAAGAGTGATCCCAAACCTGTATTTACCTCATTTAGGTTTTAAGAAGAACGAATCAAAGCGTGAAAACATTTTGTCGGAAAATATACTTCTTTGGGTTTGAAATAAAACAACTTTGTAGAGAATTTAATTGTGAGAAATTCACGAAAATAATATCTGTTGTAAAGCAAAATTGAGAATTCAACTTTAATTAGAAACAAAACACACAAACCGGATAGGCAAAGCAAGGCGATTTTAATCAATGTTTGAAAAACATAATTGTAAATGAAATTAAATAGAAAACTTATCGATAACAGAAAAAATGAATAAAACAAGATTTAAAAAAAATAACAAATCACATAACTCTTTGGTTTTTTTCTAAAAATTATTACATAGCAAACTGGTTACTTGATAACGCTGCTAATATTTCTTCAAAGCAGATACTCAATATGGTCGCTAATCTGTTCATTGGATAATTCACAGCTCGGCGAAACCATGCTAGCCGGGCAAGTCTACTATCATCTCCCGCCTGAGGTGGAGCCTTTACAGCCTCGCGATGGATGCATCGCAGCAAGAATGTCACACCACGACTAAGGGAAGGTCCTTGCATAGATTTATACAGGACTTAGGGGGATGGTGTGCCTCTACATTGTTTTTAAGGGCAACGGGTATCTAGGTGCTCTTCAACCATGTGAACTTGAACCAATATTTGTTTCAGTTCCGCCCGGCAGCTGATCAACTGTACGTCTGCGGGGAGGTCAAGTCGAACGAACATATGATGTTCGACTGCCCAGCTTGGGGGGGAGGGAGAACTCAGGCCACCCTGAAACGTAGAGGTCATGGGGAAAATTGGTCACTCATAAGCGGCGAGTCAATGTGGCGTGAGCCGCATTGTCGGACCGTGTGGGTGTTCTTTGATGACGTTGCTTTTTTCAACCGACATCAGTAGTTTATTTAAGGGAAAGATTCCTACCTCACTGCTGCGGAAAGCTACCCGAGAGTTATGGCTGGTCATCAGCCAATTAAAGCTCCAAGCTCTTTAATATTGGTGGACAGGTACTTGTTGGCATTCAGCGACCTAGGCGTGGCAGCGAATTGCTGTCTTGACGCGATAAGTTTAATTTATTGAATGCCATATATATTTTGGTAGTTTACGGGCCTACCCATTTTAGAATATATGACAAGTGGGCGATGGGACACGAAGAAAGTGGTGTGTGGCTCCACGCTTAGTTCGCTCACGCAATTAGGTTAGCTCTAGGAGCTAACCTGATTCGAGGCTCAGTAGCCGTTTGTGGCACAGACATTCGGTCTTATGCTTTTGGGCGACCGAATGGGGTGGTGGCGGAAGAAGATGTGCAAATCAATCGGTAAAAAAAAAAAGTCTACTATCATTATTATTATTATTATTCCTAGTAGTAACTGCAGCTTCTATTAAACGGCGTCTCAGTTCTTCTTGTGTGCCGATATGAGCGGAATAGTTTACCAACTTCATCCGATTCCAAAGGAAAACGTTCGCTGGCGTCAAATCGAGATGGCCATCTTACTGGTCTGTTTCGACTAATTCATCGCTTAATAAATGTTATTTAAATGATTCATCACATCGCGACAGTAGCGAGCAGGTGCACCTTCATTGAAAAATCCATATCTACAAATGGAATATGTCCCAAGAATTCCATCGGATTTTTTTGTAAAAAATGCAAATACCGCTCTCCATTGAGCCTTGGCTGTAAGAAAAAAGGGTCTGAAAATATCGCCAAGAACACTACTCCACACGTTAAACGAAAAACTTACAATATCTGTGAGATCGATAATTTACAATGCCGTTTCTCGTAAAACAAGATTCATCAGTAGTTAGAATATTACTTAATAAACCGGGATGATGTTCACATTTTCTAATTAACTACGACAGAACATTTCATCCGTTTATCAAAATCAGGCGGTAATAACTCCTGTAAACGTGTTGTATGGAACGGGTATAGCTCCTGTATGTTCACTACACACTCGATTGCGAAACACGAAAGCGATGCGACAACCTTCTAATGCTTGAGGTGGGAAATATTTGTTCCGCATTGGAATTTCTCACAAAACCTACGCGACCGTCATGGAATCGTTGCGGTTTAAGCATACCTGTTTGTCGATGTCGCCTCTCCAAAGCCTCGAATGTTTTACGATACGATACTCTTCGATATGGATAATTTTGCCGTACGCTCGCACAGCAGCCGATCCATTTTTATTTACTTCGCCATGAATTAACGATATGTCCGTCGACTCTCCAAATAAAAACAAATCTGTGGTATCACCCGTCGCGAATGAACGAAGAACGTACAATAACAGCAGAAACACCGCTTAAATGAATAATTAAACTTAATCGTCGATCAGCCGAACAATTTGGAATCACTTGCATGCATATTGTATTACTGTCAGCAATAGAATTTTTTTTTTGTGATAAATGTTAAGCACTTAAGTATCGGTTATACACAGAGCACTCGTTCCTCACGGCAGGTCCGCTTAAAAAGTTCAGTCACAAGTATTAATATGGCTATTATTCTTGGTAAATTTATCTTTACATTACAAGTTGAGCGCTTTTTAAAAGACTATTTTTTTTTTCAGTTAAAGTTTTTTATAAGATCAATACCGACAGACAGTATTCGCGTTCCTTTATGTTTCAGCTGTATCACGAATAAAGAAAGAATTTCTAAGGAATCATGATTATACGAAGTAGAGTAAAATATAGTCGGTTTTCTATTATTCAAAGAAAAAATAACGCCCACCAGAACCTTTGTTATCATGAAGAACGAAATATTACGTTCAATTAACGCGTTTCACTTCCAACTTGAAGACGCCCACTAGAAGTACAATCAAGAAGAAAATCGGGGAGGTATAAATTTATATTTCTTGTAAATAATGCTTTAACCAGTAATTTTAAGAGATGCTATTTTTACAATAGATCAAGTCATTCAAATTTTTTAAAACCGTCTGAAAGCTAACGAGAAATCTATCGCTATTCACTAATAATATAAGTTAATTTTGACATAATCTCTATTCTAGGATCGTATGTATAAACTAATAATTACTTTTAAAAAATGGTATTTATTACCGAATAATAAGAGCTTAATAATATCTAACGCTAAGAAAGAACACTCATATCGACACAGTAAATGCGTACGATAGTACGATGACGAAAATTCCACGCCAAAAATAACCAAGTTAATACTTTCAATTACCGACGAACATGTCATATACAAACAAATGAAGACTTTCCAATAATTGACTACCCGTTGGATTACCCAGGAACAATTTAAACTATTTATAACTTAACTCACACTCATATACCTTTATTAAGGGCACAGACATACACGCGCACACACAGAATTTTAAACATGATTAATCAATAACGAGTCGATTTGCACACTCGTACAGAAGTAATTTCTGTTTAATAAATTATTTTTAATGTACCTAGTATATTAAAGTTTAACCTATATTAAAATAAAAAACATCGAGTTTAAACTCTTTTTATAATCACGTTAAACGTGTAAAAAACATGTTTAAATGTTTTACATAAGGTAATGTGTAAGTATACACTAAATTTAATCGAAAGTATCCGGTACATTTTTGTATTCTTTGACATACAGTCAAGCAGAATAAGAATTCAAAGTTGCGTTCAAAACCACCGTGTACACGAAAAATGCTATTTCAAGCTAAAACGCAACTTATTAGGATTTTAAAGCTTTTCTTTTTTAACTTAATTTTTTTTTACAGATAATAAACCTGCCACTGCAGGACTTTCTTAAAACATCACAGTACTTACAACATGTTATTTCCTCAGGATAAAGTAACTAAAAAAAAAACACACAAATAAAATAAAATAAAATAAAATATTATTTTAGTTTTTGGTTTTCCATATAATTGCAGTAATTAAGAAGTAATTTTAACGGTACAACAAAATCAACGTCGTTTAATTGTCAACCATTATCGGCAGGAATACCCGGTAGATTAAATCGGAACATAAATGTTAAGGATGTTACCATTTTACTAAATTCGATAGTTAAATTAATTTGCATTCAAGTACGCCGTCTGTGTGTTTTTTTTAGATATCTTTTCACAAATATCTTCTCTATTCGTGTACCTTTCATTTTGGCGTTATATTTTTCATTACTGTTAAACCATTTTATGAATGACGAAGAGATTCCGGTAAAAAGAAAAAACACATTAGAACATCATTAACGGCAATATATCTTTCCTATTTATCTCGATAGATATTAAAAACTCAAAATGTTTGCTCGGGAATTCAAAAAGAAACGGCTAAGCCGTAAACAGAAATATGGGCCGTGGTTAATAATAATACTACAAACAAACGTTTTTCATTTACACAGTCGTACAGGCAAACTGTTAGTATTTTTATGAAAGAGCAGGCATCAATAGCTACCGAGAATGTAGTTCGGTACATTCCACCATTATCCCCGTGGAGAACGGTAGCCGTGCCTGAACGGAAAAGATGCCGTTCCTGAACGGGATTCGAACTCGGGACCTCCGCGCGAAATGTCGAGACTACCTACTCTGCCGCGGAGGTCGGAGATTAATAAATTATTAATAAAAAAAATTAAAGGTTGAATATTTAATAACGGTTTTCCATAAAAGCTTTCTTTGTTAAAAATTGACGGGCTGACGACAGAGTTACAGGTAACGGCGACAAAATTGTTCTTTTTCATCCACACCGGGCGGCAGAAAAAGTTTAAGGACAATTATAATAGTAATTATTTCTCTCATCTATCTGCCGTTGAAGTTAATCGTTCGATATTTATTACGGAGTAAGAAAAAGAAGCGTCGGAAAGCTTCGGAAATTCCACAACACCTAATTTCATTTATTTGATTTGTAGTCAAAATATATTTATCGTCAAGTTAAACTAATTATACTTATTAGTTAACATTTTTTGATGCGGAATACGAAAATAATTTTTCGAAATCGTTAGCTTTACGTAGTTTAAGACAAGAAATCCGGCTTAGAAATACCAGCAAACATGTCTCTTCTGACAAAAAAAAATCTTAACGATGGAAAATTTGATTTTTATTGCCAAATAACAACCGGAGGAAAGGAATTATTATCGCGATTTTGATATACGATACACAAGAAAATTACGTTTACTTCAAAGCGTATCGCGCACGAATAAATGGCAAATCGGCTCAAATTTATTAACCGACAAAATCTGTTATCCAATCCCACTGAAAAATGGTATTTACACTTTTACCTGCTACAAGGAAGTTTAAAAATAATAACGCACAAACAATCCGCGTTTCAATTATTTTATAGAATTATAATGATAAACGCCATTAAATAGGGCTGTTTTACAAACATGCTACTGTAATTTAACTACCCTACCCTGAATCAAGAGGACTGTCGCATCGGTCACACAGATTTATGTATATTAATTGTAAAATAATACTACTTACGACCCGGTGTTAAACTATACTTCTAAAACGTCAAAAATATTTCATATCTGTAATAAAATCGGCTACAGTATGCGTTAGGTAGCCCTTATTTTCTTAACGGAAGATAAGTGAAGCCGTAAAGATTAAAGGAAAACGAAGTAAAATATAGAAATTTAGAAGCGCTAGCAGCACTAACGTAAAAGGAAAAAAAGGAAAGCGGTGCGATCTAGTAACGAATATCGGAACTTTTTGTAACACTTACCCGCGGGAAAAAACAGAGGGCGACTCTGTTACCGTGGATCATCATCCTTAACCGTTTCGAAGAAGAAACGAATCATATAAGCGTTCAGCCGAGTTTACGCTATCTTTGGTGAAATATTTGGGAAGAAAAATAAAATTACCTTCTACGTAATCGTACCGTTTTACTAATTTCCTTGTTTGATTGAATCGCCCGAAAACCAAACATAATTTTATAAAACCAACCTGTAATAGCCGGCTTCTTTTTGCGAAAAATTACGCGTTATCTAAAAAATCCATACTTTTCAGTAAAAGCCGGCTACGATTAGCTTATTTCATACAACGACAAGATCAGGAGGGCGGTTACGTATGAATCCTGGTCAAGTAATTTTTGGTACGTTATAAAATCGGTATGACAATGAGAGGGGCTTAAAGAACGAAAACGGACCTTAGCTTGCCGTTTCAAAAATAGATAAATATACATCGCGACGCCGGTAATGTTTATTTTTTATTTCTAAAAGTCGACATCAAAAATCAGTTACCGAACTATGAATATAAGTAAATTTACTTTTTTTTAACACGTAAACAGCTGTTTTCTGATCGTCCAAGATCGCCGAATATTAAAAGTAAATTATATAAACGGTACGGTGTAATCAAAATTATTCTGCAGGCCCTTAAATAAATTTTAATTTCTTCCAGTAAGTGTCTCGCACTACACGTCAGCGTAATCAGGTTTTTCTGTATTTCAATTAACATCAATCAAATACGCGTTTAATTTACTGGAAGTTAAAATAGGAAATATTTAAAAATAATACGCATCTGCCAGGTCGACAAAGAAAAAAAAAGGAACAGAATAGAATATTCAATTATTGTTCGATGTAACTAATAACCAAATTATACTACCTTAATACTAAATTACGTTATTACTTAACCGCCTGCTGATTTCAACAGATTACCCGTCACCATTAATAAATTAGTTAGAATTTCAACAGATTACCCGCCACCTTTAATAAATTGGTTAGAACACATTGTATACATAAAATTGCCTGATTGTTCACTTTTATTTTATATTTTAGCCGCCGTTAAAAAAAAACTTACCCTATAAAAAAGTACCCTTCATCATTATAGGATTTAAAATAACAATAAAATTAAATTAAAACTTGATTGGCAACATATAAAATCGTATACAATATATATGTATGCGTTTCCTCAATCGTTATACGAAAAGAATCAGAATTGAATTCTGAAGAAAAAATATCTATGTAGATATTTTGCCAGATAACATAAGCCTCTATTTTAAGAATCCTGAGGTCTGACTTACATTATAAAGGTAAAAACTGAATATTACAATAATTTAAATGTTTTGTATCGCGCCGATGACGTTAAAGGAAATTTTTAAAATTATATTTAATGGAATTAACGACGAGACTATAAAAAGGGAAATTAGTTAAGCGTTCAAGAATTTATAGGTAGAAAAGCATAACGTAAAGGAAAGCAAATCTTACAGAGGGCGACTTCGAAACCTACATTTGATGAAAATAAGGGTTTAGTATCCCGCTACAGCACTTAAAACCGAAAATCTTACAATTAATTTTACACTACAACTAATTAATTTAGATGCCGATTCGATAAGCGTATCGTTTACGATTTATGTTAAATATAAAACTATAAATAGATTAGGAAGAGAAAGAAACTAAAGATAGAGTAGAAGTAGTATATAGTAGTTTGTGCGGAATGGTTTGTGAAGGTACCTGGAAGCGAAACCGTTGTACTCTTCAGGACTGTTGGGGGAAGTATCATCTTCGACTTCGCTGGGGGAGGTCATCCTGTCTCTTCTTTCGCCGGTCGTATTTCTCGTCACCGCCGAAGAGGAAGCTCGATCGAGGAAGTACGGGCGGTACGACTTAAAAAATCACTGCTACCGACAAAATATGTCGCCTACTACGCCGTGGAGTTGCGTCGTCGACGGGATGCCGGGTTCACTCTCTCACTCTCCCTCTCTCGCAATACGGATCTAAAACGGAAGACAAATGTTGTTTTGTTGACCGCTAAGCGCGGCACGAACCGGTCGTTAAATTAACGATGCCGGCGCGCGCGTATAATAATCTGAAACAAAGCGCTCGTTGAATAATAACGATAACAATGACGGCCGCACGTAAACCGAAGAAAAACAGAATTCGATCCTGTAAGGTGCTACAAATGAACGTTTCAAGGCCGATATAATTCGGAACTCGGCGGGCCACGATCTCTTTCCTCGCTATAAATCTCGAGGCGGAGCAGCCGCCAAGATCTACGATTTTCAACTCGAAGAAAGAAAACTTTTTTAAATCGAAAAAACATGGTATCGCCTACTTCATTGAAAACGCAATAAATATGCCATAAATTATTTTTAATACTTTAAATACAGGATGTAATCGTATCGTTAATTAAACTAACGCTAAAAAATATAAAAAACACTGCTTAAAAAAAGAACCCCCCCCCCCCGCCACGTTATTATAATTGGAAAAACTCGGAACGATTAGATAAAATACAGCAAAAAC
This sequence comes from Lycorma delicatula, assembly GCF_047948215.1. Classification (NCBI taxonomy): domain Eukaryota; kingdom Metazoa; phylum Arthropoda; class Insecta; order Hemiptera; family Fulgoridae; genus Lycorma; species Lycorma delicatula. The sequence goes on from NC_134456.1 coordinate 210,035,650, forward strand.
TCCCTTCCATGAGTTGTCGAGAATAAAAGCCTTAAAATAGGGGAGATATCCGTGAGAATAACAGCCTTCATCCGTAAACAGCGCCCCCGACGCCTACCCCAACCGAAACAGGGTTGCATATGTGAAGGAAAACAAGAGAAAAATCAATATAAAAGACTCTCACTCCCTCTACCGCGTGCCCTTAAAAGGATCCGTAACTCCTCCGATCGGGGTGGAAGAGAGCTAACGCTTTGAAACGAGTGAAAAAAAATTCGTACACCTTCCGACATTTTACTGGAGGTCGAACGGCAGCCTTGACGATTCGCGTTCCGAGAGATTCTAAATCAGACTAGTGACAACGGAAAACACATCTGCATCGGCGACGAAACCTTTTTACACACGCAGGACGATATAAAAACAACTTGTACGTCCAATATAAAATATATATATATATATATATATATATATAATAAAAAATATATTTAAAAAATTAACTTTTACACCGATCGATAATTCGTTTAAAAAACTTATTTTTTCGTTTAAATACACGTAAAAATATTATTTATCAGTAACAACAGGATTCTAGACGTATATCTATATATTCTTATCTTATCAAAGCGTATCTGTAATACGTGTCGGTAAACAGTTAACTAATAATCAGAATTACATTTTGGTAAACATCCACAATTCCCTTTATATTTTTAATTTAAGCAAACTACGCCAAGGGAAATATTGTTTATATGACTTAGATTTTAACGAATTATGTAGTAAATGATACGTTTAAAATTCAGTAAACGATAATAAACAATAAAAAAAAATTTTCGCATACGGACACGCAATTCTTATCAAGTCGAAAAGTTAAATCTTCAAATTCATTAACTGCAAAAATTGGACGTAAAGAAGATAAATCCTCTCTACGAGCTATAATTTACAAGCTCGTTACATTTTGTAAAAAAAAAAAAAAAAATTTACCAAATTTAACATTTTTCAACCCCCCCACTAAACAAAAACCACGTAGTACTGTATTCTCGTAATATTACATTTATATATACGAATGATGCATTAAAAATGTAAAAAATTTAACAATTAATCACCAAAATATGAAGGAAAGTAAAAATTTAGTTATCGATAAAAACGAAGAGGTAATCTAAAATTACCGTAAATCGAATCGAACAAAGAAACTTCTTCGGAGAAAAGGTTCGAAATCGTTACAAGAAAAAGTCCCAAAGACGACATTTTTGAGAAAAATAATTACAATAAAATATGAATTTACTTTGCCATATTTCACAGAAGCTTTGCCATCAACGTACAAGAAACTAACCGTTTAACCAAAAGTACAACCGAGTACAAGCATCAGAAGAAATATTATGAAAATAATCTAGCGCGAGTATCGAGCCGATTATAAAAAATGAAAAGGGAGAAAAAACACTATTAAAAATTTTCAGTAATAACGTATAAGCTAAATAAGTATAACTTAGTTTCCCGCAGAATCGAACGTTTTCTGGACAGTTTGATTGTCTATAAATATATTTCGTAACTAAAAAATTACGGTACAGCTGTGAAATCTCGCTAAGTAGATTCCCGTTTCGCATTTCACTGTAACTAATTTTCGTAAAAAAAATGTTGTTTTTGGGGTGTTTTCTGTAACAATTTCTAACCTTTTTTCTAAAGGGATTATTTCTTAACGATACCCGGAATCGAATCGATTAAGGGCAACAAAAGAAGGCTAAATTTTACAAAAGGAAATACGGGAAAATAACCATATACAAGATCCGAATCGATTCTTAATCGATCCGGCAATAATTATTCGATCGAATTAAGAGACAAATAAGAGAAGAAATTAAATAACCGAACGCAGAGATTAGCTTATGTGCAGGTGAAAAAAAGATTCTTAAAAAATTTATCAGACACAAAACTGTAAAAAGATGCAAAAACAGAAGAATTACAGCGGAAGAAAAACTATCGCACACTCGGGCAAGAATGCTATTAACTCTCAAATTACTCCACGTAACAAGCTTATTTCGAGTTAAAATTTAATTTTTTACCTTTTATAACATTCCACGTTCGTGAAAAAAGGACCGGTTAATGATTTTCTAAAACGATGAAATATTTAAAACCCCGTTTCTAATTTAACGATTTTATACATTACTCTTTACAGTTAAAGACTATTCGTTACGTACAACCTAATAAAAAACCCAGAAAAAAAATCAAGTTCGAAGAGATAAGGGAAGATTTAAAAAAAATATATTTCACGGTTCCTTCAATCGTGAACTTCTTTAATTTTAAACACCAAACCGTTAAAATTTAAACGGAAGTCGGATTGCAGGTGTTTTTTTTTCTTTCAAAAGAAAGTAATTAATTTTTAATGAGATATTATGAATTAAAATAAAAAATCCAATAAAAATTCTTAACTCTCCTTGAAGGGTCGTTGACCTGGTGTTTTTTATATTAATAGGACGGAAGGGGTTTTGTAACCTTCGTAAGTCCTAAACGCGTCACTCAACCGGACAAAAAAGCAACGAGGGGGTTGGATACCAACTATTTGCAGAACACAGTAATCAGTTTATCCTTTTTTTTAATTTATTTTTCCAAGAACTAAACGTTCTTAATTAGTTAATATATACATTAAGTAATTATTTTAATATTTAAAAAATCAACTCGTATCGATTCTTATAATCGAATAACTAAATAATCAACTTATCTTTTAAGTTTGGGTAAATACTTTCTTTAACGGGGTAATACACAGCATATACACTATATCGTAGTACATAAGAAATAAAATTTAAAGAAAATTACATAATTACGATGTTTTATAACGAAAACTCTTAATTATTTTATTATTATAATAGCAATATTAACCGACTTAATGATAACAATAAAGTAATCGCGAGATACTAATGTTTTAATTATTATTTTTTTATTACAATTTGCAAGTTTTTCCACAATGAAAAATAAACAGGTAGAATTATTAAAGAGAAACGTACGTTTTTATACGTGGTATAAAGCACTTATCGAACGCCTAAAATAAAAAGTTTAATTTAAAAAAACCTTATTCTCAAAACATGTTAACAGAACGTCAGAATGGCGGGCGTTTCAATATTTCTCCCTACAGATAGCAGAGCCTGGACAATGTCCCTTGCTGCTGTATCTTTCTATTATCGGACGGATTTCATGGATTCCCAAAAGATGTGAATACTTTTAATCGGGCTTTTGAAAGAGATTTTTATCGTTAGAATAATCATCCCGTTATTTAGTTTTATTTAATAAATGAAAATTGAATACAAAGGAAACGATTAAAAATAACTTCTTCGATTTTCTCCTACATTTCCGTTATAAAAAATAAATAAAAATGTTTGTAGTTAACGTAAAATATGAACTTTTTCAAACTTAATGCTGTGATTTTTAGATTTTTCAAACTGTCGGAAATGTTATACCTCACCAACACTTTACAATAAGGTGTACTATATCGCAACTTTTTGAAGGAAAATACGTATACAGACTAGTAAAACACGAAAAGCTTTATTTGATTTTTCAGAATTTAGTATTTTTGAAACTTCCATTTTCGGTTCCTTCTAGAAAAGCGACGATGTTTGTAAACACTATTTAAGATGGTTTACCGCGCAGCTGCCGATTTTCATCATCTGAACGAACGCACGTGGTCTCTTTTATACGTACAGATGACAAAGAAAAGATAATTTTATACGATTAATAAATTTTCGTGTCTCGGAAACGGGTAAAAGATATAAATTTAGGGCTAAAATTAATTAAATATTTATAATTCTTTATAAATATTTAATATTTATAATTTGATTACATATTAACAAATGTTATTAAAACGATACTAATAACGTATAACGGATGGATTATTAATGGATGTACCCTAACCACCGGTTAAGAAATAATGATAAAATAAAAAATCACGATAGTTTCTACCGTTCGCTGCAAAACGCAAACTGCAAAGTAAAATACGGAATTAAGACGTAAGTTAAAATATAACATTAAAAGAGATGAATTCATCGTTACAACGGTATTTTATCGAAGGTATAAACATAATAACAATTAAGCGTAAAGCAGCGGTTTTCAAAAGTAATCCCTAAAAGTCGACCTACAGTCTTTAGTAGTTTATAATAATTTATTAAAAGATAAAGTTTCACGCGTATTTCTTAGTTATTAAGTTTCCGTTACTAAATAATGTGTTAAATTCAATTCCTAAACCGTATACGTTTTAAAACTAAGATTAATTTAAACAGATTGAAAAGAACGTGTAGCATTCTTCCGGAGATTGACTCTTCCGATGAAAGTACAGACAGCTTAGATCGCCGATATAGGAAATTTCGGTGCATGAAGGTAGGGAAATATACGATAAAAATTTAAGTTAACGAAAAAACAATCGTATAATATCGACTAAAGATAATAAAATGAAAACGAATTAAGTTTAAAAAAAAAACTATCTACATATATCACTTTAAAATATATTTCAAAATTTTACTGTCGTAAAGAGCCTATAAGCAAAACTTTATTAAAGAAAATCCTAAAATAAAACGTCCAGAGACAATACGACGGAATTTATCTTTAAAAGAAAAAGAAACAAATATAAACTATATAAAAATAAAAAAAATCACCAAAACCGCGATAGTTTTACTGAAAAAAAGGTACGACTAAAAAACTTGATAAAATAATAATGCAAACGCAATATTTAATCGACGATTCGTGCTGTCATCTTTGCACATAACCGACGAGAAGAGAATAATATGTTACATTTACTTAACGATAATACGTTATATTTACTTCCTGTAAGATAAGCGTAGAATCACGACCTCGAACAAGGTTCAATTCGGAAGGATCTGCTTATAGTCCGAACGAACGCGTACAAACTTCATATAATCTGTAAATAACGGGTTTTCCTTAGGGTATTAAAACACGTTCGTTAACGGATCTACGGAATGATAAACTTTAACTGCAGTTATTTGCGTCTTTAGATGCGAAAAAACAGACCATTTCCGTCGAGGGCGAAGTCGGTCCGAACGTACGAACTGTGACTGCGGGTAAACGCACCCTACACGGAGGTTTCTCGGAGAAATATTCCTTAGGCCGGAGCTGTTAATTTTACTCTATCACGAGCGAGAAAATCAACCTCGATTCGTTTTCAAAATTTTATCTTGTCTGACAAAAAACTTCAACGTTTTAGCATCATGAAGGACGCGGGCGACTTTGGATGTACTGTCTTGCGATGGACGAATCCAAGAAATTCGTTTACAAATTTTCTAACCGTAACACCCTTTCCGTAATATATTCTGAAAGACAGTAAATTTATGAAAAATTAAATTCGTTCTGTAAACGTGATCCTCGATAATATATTAAATCGATATAAGCGGTTCGACGATACGATTAACAGTTTGTAAGAAATAACTGTTAAAAAGAACACTACTGAAACGTGCGATGTTTCACAAGCGGAAGCTTTACGATCTTATTCGTTGATGTAAACGTTAATATAATTACTGCAAAGACTAATCCAGAACACGCAAAATGCAATTTAGATTTTTTAAATATTTTTAAGAACAAACGTGTCTACCTGATAACTCTAAAAGAAAATCTCTGAAAAGAAAGTTGACTCGTTGAGAGAATAATCGGTATCATTTTTTGGTTTCAAAAAAATCACATAGAGCCGATTGTCACGTCAGTTGTAGCAGCACTTGCGTTTGATCGTTCGGGTTACGAGTTTGAATCGCGGTAAGATTCAACTGCTTACACGATTCAAGAATTGAATTAGAATTTCCACGTTGTACTCTCCCAAGATAACCGATTACGAACTGAATTTTTACTTTTAAAACTATAATGTTAAGCGTACAACAAACAGAAAATAACCGAAGCAACCATTACGACCGTGATTAACAATTATTACAACATTACGTAAATTTTATTTCGGGTGCTTTCTTAGGAACGACATCGTCAAGTACGATAGATATCTGGTTTTAAAAAAATGAAACTTGATTTCAACAGCTTCACTAACCGTATTTTAAGTTACAGATTTCAAAAATCGTATTCTTTTTTTAAGTAAACGTTAATATTTTAAATTCCCAATGATTTACGAAACTTTGAATCTCAGTAATAAAACCAATATTATATATATATACATATATACTATTCACTTCAGTTGTTCATCCCAGATCGACGTACTCTGAGGAATATCTACTGTTTTCAGAATTTTTGAAGGACATAACAATTTTATCTCGTTCAATTTTAAGGGAAAACCATTGTAAGTTTTCTAAACACACTGCAGCGATTAAATTAATAACATATTTGCAATAGAAGGGATTATACGAAGTTTTTATCGCTTCAAAAAACCACATTATTATAAATGTATACAATATGAACAATAATCATTACGCTAAAGATAACATATTCCCGCGAAATTTATGAATTCCGATAGATACGTACCGGGTAGAAAGAGTTTTTATAAAGTAGATTTTTTTTAACGCCTGGATTAACCGTATAGTTATTACAGACAATAATACTAAAATTAAACAGCTATGAACGATTTATTTGAAATAGTTACGTACGAAAACCTCGCTCGCGTAGTACAAATTTAACGATTAAAAAATACGTTTGGAATATTGTTTTTAATAAATAAGATGTTCACCTACATTCTACGTGTGTGTTTGATAAAAGTAACCTAATGTAAATCATAAAGACCCCGTACGTATAACCGGGATCGCGATGACACTAGGGTTTCTCTTCCTATTATTTTATAACTGAAATAGTTAAATTACTTTATGAATTATTAAAAATGAATTCAAACCGGCTTGTTGTAACGATACATTAGTTTACGATACGTAATTCTTACGAAGCCCGACGGTTACCTAAAAGTTTACAAACGATCCTGTTTAATAGAAAGTTAGGAAAAATACATCGTTCAAAAGGATGTAAACACTAAATTATCGTCAAAATAACGCTACGATAATTAAATTTAAGTCGTTTAGATTTCTTCTATAACAAACCTTCTTAACCGACTCGATACCTAAAGCGAATTTCTCATTAAAAGGAAAAATTATATCTAGGAATTTAAAATGTTTTACGACTATTTAACCGTAAATTTATCACCGACTTTTAATGCAAAATTAAATTTACTATAAAGCAAACCGTTAATTTACAGCATTTTTATGATACGTATCGTAGCAGACACCTCATGGACGTGTAAATTACATTCGATGAAAATCATACGGGAAAATATTAAATATAAAAAACATATATAAACCGGTTGATTTTTGAGAAAAAACAAAAAAAAAACTTAAATATTTAACGCATCCTTTTCCTGGAAACAAAAACCCAACGTATATAAGTTTGTTTTAACAAATGATAAAACTTGAATAAAATTAAACTATTTCCATTTTAGAACCTTAAACGAGGAATCGACGATCCTCTATCCCGCTGACGTGAAAACGATTTAATTTTTAGAAAAAATTTTAAATAATTTAAAACCGAAACAAATCACAATTATTATCGATCGACTAATCGGACGGTGTTATGGATATAGCAATACTTTTTGGATAGCTTCGACATTTTTATTCTGTATGATTTGTAAATAAAATACACCGGCTTACAATAATTTTAAACGATTTAGAATTTTTTAATTATAATATACGATTAAAATGTTATCTTCGCTAAATCAGAATTTACGGGCATAATAAAAGAGATAAACGGATCGGTAATAATAAAATTATAACGATTTAAACTTATCCTAAAAGTTTTAATTTATACAAAACGTAAGAGAAATCAAATCTACTTTGAAAGAATTATAATTAAACGAGTAACAAAACTTTCCCGCGTATTAATCACGAAAAAGGTAACCGAACGCGATTATAACTTATCGATTATTATTTTTGTATACGATTTTCACTTCGATGTATCATCGTATTGTATTTTTCGCCTGACAGAGGTTTAACTTTGATTAGTCAGAGAGCTCTGCGGCTGTTGAACGGCGTCTATATGACGTCAACAAAATAAAATAACATAAAGTCTGTCTAGCCAGGAAGATGAGATGAGGCAGGGTATTTTTAGTTAGGATCCAGACCGCAAAAGAGTTGACTGCGATCCAGAATAAACGTAACGCACACAAAGATGAATTCAAAAGTCTGCGGCTATATTTTTATCCTATATCCATGCGACTGTGGCGGCCGCTTCAAAAAATTTCAAAGAATTAAACCGTTCTTAATCTTAATAATAAATTATTAATGATCCGATATAATCCGAACTTTAAATAAATAAAAACTATTTGATGTACAACAAAATTCAAAAATATTTAAGATTAATGAATATTTTATAAAAAAAGTTAATAAATAACATTTTTTAAACCCGGAAACTTAACAGAAACAAATAAAATATCAACCTAAGATGATCGGACAATTTTTTAACATATTGTTTACACAATACTAGTATAGTGTTATGAATCGGAGAAAAATCTCTAAAAGCTTATGATCAACCCTTAAAGACTCCGATAAAAAAATTCCAAAATTCACGAAATTTTTAAAGACAAATATTCTAAGTTTTATTACGATAACGAACACGATACTGCGAGGAGATTTCTGTAAGTTAATTTTTTATGATTTCATCTATTATTTTTAATCCGTGAAATGGAAATTAATATTTTACGCAAAATATTGTCGGGTACAATAAAATACGTTGTAAAAAAAGCGCAATTAAAACTACCACAAAAATAGATTATTCTCTTTTAAATTCAGTTTTCATAAACGAAGAGATTAAGATTTACTCGATTTATAAGAACTTTTAGTAAAAAAAATAACAAAACGCTCAAAAACTGTTCGCAAATATTCCAACTAAAATATAGAACTACAGATAGAACTGTTAAAGACTATTATCATTACATAGGCGTAAAATAGTCAATTAAACAAAAAGAAAAAATTGTAAAACAGCAGAATAGAATTAATATTTTTTAAGCGCTATAAATCTGGATCGATTTGAAATCATAGTTAAGATATTTTTATACCCGAATTAAACTTTCGATCGGGATTACCCACGACAACCGTTATATTCGTTTCGATAAAACATTTAAAAAAGTACTACTCGCTTAATAGCGCTTTGAAAGTACGGTTAATTTGTTATTATTTCTGGTTTTTTTTTTCAATTACTTTAATCGCATTCTTTTGCTACAGCGCCGGTTGATAATGAACAATGGAAATCGTTATCCAGAAGAGTTATTAAAACTTTTGTATATGCTTTTATGGCGTTTTTTCTACGTAAATATAATTTCTTTTTAATACAGGTTAATTCAAAACTATAATAAAATACTTGCGCTACCGCAAACCGACAAAGATTAAAAATGAGGACGCAAGTAACAAAATATTACTACTAGCGCGACGTTTATAGTTGTACATAAAAACAGCGACGATATTAATTTAGAAATATAAATTCTTATGATGACAAACCGCACTGAAATTTATTTTTTAATAATTTATTTAAAAAAACGCGTTAAATTATACACATCTTTAATTATACAAATTATACACAAATTTTAACACATCACCAAAGAAATCCAGAAAGAGAGATTATACGTAACGTACGTATAAATAACGTAAAAAAAACCCAGAAGGAATTAAGAAGATACACTTAATAAACGTAACGTGCGAACATTCTAGGGCTGAATACTTGACAAAAAAATTCATAAAGCGTTAATTATCAGTAATAACGGTCGCCCTGCCCACAGTAAAATTTAAAAAAAAATATAAACTTCAAAACGTTAAACGCAATTTTTTTAATTTCATATATATCTAACGGTAATCACTATTATTTATAATTGCAATTCCTGTAAACAAATTTCCTTTTTATTTTCTCACGCGCTTAAACTTACAATATTTTTTTATTATCGGAAGGCGCGATAAAATTTACGTATATGTAAGAATCGTCATTATTTTTCTCTTAAATCGATTAAATAATGTTTCATAATATATTCTAAATAGATACGACAATCGTATTTTTAATTTTTGCAACGTAAACGGAACGTACTCAAGAACAATATTCAAATACTTACGTAAAAAAAAAACACACGAGAAGATAAATCCGCTTAAAAATAACTACGAAGTAACATAAAACAAAAATTACAACCGTCTGATCGCTTTAGGTTGATATTTATGGATGTATATATAATTAAGAACAAACACTTGTACGGTTACGCAAAAAACAATGTTACACATATAAAAATAGCGGGAGGGGTAGAGAATTTTAAATTATTCTTTATTATTAATTATTTTAAATGAAAAATATTTACGTAACTGTTCGACCGAAATACATGGAAATAAAATCCTTACATTTTTAATGTAATAAATACGGGTTTAATTTCAAAAAATTCTATTTATCATTATTACGGTAATTTCTAATTTTCCTAAGTACCCGGAATTAAAAATATTATATTTTACAGTTTAAAACCGCCGTATATTGTTTTCCCAAATAAAAAATAGATAGTTACAAATTAAGATACAAAAAATCAATTTCGAAAAAAAAATTCACCGTAACTGTAAACGACGACTAGTCTTTAGTATTATTTTAAAATATAAAATTAATGACGGGTGATTTCAATGGCAAATAAACAGTTCGACGGAAAATTAATCGAAAATAAGTTTAAAAATCGTCACACAGACTGAACTTAACACATTTTATATTTCCGTTTTAAAAATATTAAAAATAAAATTACAAGATGACCGCACGCACGCGAAAATTTTATAACGGCTTAAAACACATATAACGAAGTGAAAAATACAAACAGATCGACGATTTTCACGACTTAAATTTACTTCGGATTCGAATAACGATGAAATACTTTACGATAAAACAAATAACGAGGGAGAAAATCCGGCAAGAGAATTTTTGTCGCGGACTACGTAACCAAAACGTAAGCGGAAGCGCGTTTTAATATTTTACGAACGATTCGACGAACTTACACGTACACGACGAGCGCACACAAACTTGTAAACCGCATTCGTACAAAAGAATTTAGTTGTTATCCGATAATTTTTTTACAGGTCGCAGAAACATGAATAAATATGGATGTAAAACATTTTCACACTGTCTGTCCGGAAAAAAAAGCGAGAAAATCAAAAAAATAAAAATCCCGTAACCCGACAGTCGTCTTTCCTTTCTAAGCGACTATTAAATCGTCGTTTCACTATTTTAAATATCTTAGTATTATTGGACGAATACAGATTAAGAAAAAAAAACTCTTAAAATTTACTCGTATTTATTTTCAAACGAATAAAATGACGCTAATTATTTCTAGTATAAAACGTTGTCGGATTATAATATTCAAACTAAAATTACGAACTCTTATCAAAAATCGATTAACGATAAAATATAACCGAAGAAACGTACCAAATTACTTTATCCGGTTACGATACATAATCTTATCTATATGATTCACCCGTATTTAACATTTTTAGTTTATTTAAAGATTATAAAAAAAAATTGGAATATTTTTTTAATTTGAACCCGTTCAAAAAAACACAATCGCACGCCGGCGATCCGATACAAAAGGTTTAATTATTTAACGAATTAATATTCTCTGAATATGTTAATTTCATCGTTTAAAGCGACAAAAATAAATAAATTAGAAACCGCTTAGTTTAAAAACTAAACGGGTTTTTATAAAGGAAAATATCCGAATTAGAATCTTAAAAGAGTAATCGCAAATCGTTTAAGGGTTTAAAAATCGGTTGTAAGACGCAAAAAATGTTACCGTATCGAATTACAAACCGGGGATAAAAATTATACCGAACAAAGTATAAAAGTTTTTCGATTACGAAACGTAACTTAGGCACCGTTATTGAGTAAGGAACGTTCGATTCACGAATCCAAATCGCAATCCGTCATCGACGATAAAAGAATATCTTTCTCGATAATGCGCTACGGAAAACCACACACCGAAGTTTACAAAGAAAATTCATAATACCTAACGGTCAAATCGATTATACGAGCGTATATCCCTTCACGATTTCAAAATACACACAAACGAACACACAAAAAACATATATATACCTTAATCGTATATGTATGTACATCAAAGGGTGAGAAACTGGAGGTCACTGTAGGTCACTTCCTGAACTAGGTGGGAAAACAAGTTTTCAAGACGGTCAGGACAAACCCTCACATTCTTACAACCCTCCTACACAAACACACGATGCGAATACAATAGGCGTATTAAAATTACAAGCGTTATATTAACACAATGAAAATGTATTTTCCTGAGATGTCGTATGAAAAATTTATTTAAAGCCGAGAACGTTTATCCGATGAATACGAACGTAATGCGATTCATAACTTACAAGCTTTATTAAATTTAGAAAAAGAAAAAAATTAATAACGTATTAACATTAAAAATAATAATTCGATAGCTTCGGTACGTTTGAAAATCGTAATTAAAAATAAAATAATAAGAAATCAACACACACGATTATTAAGTAACGACGAATGAAAATAGTTTCGACCGGAATTCAAAGCGGCGCTTAAAGGCTATTTAGATCGGTAACATTCCGTTCCACTGAATACCGGTTTTGTGGGCGTATAGACTTCCGGTCGAGTTACGAAGAATAACGCCGGGTGTTTTAAAGAAAACGTACACCCGCGCCGAACCGGCCGCGAGAGTTTTGATTTTTTCTTTTAACTATAATATAACGATTTTAAATAAATTACGGACACTCCCGACGAAAGCGTATGAATAGCATTACGTTCTGTATTAATCGCAGACAGTGTGAAACGACACGTATTATATGCTATCAAAACAATATATACCGGTGTCACCGAAGTAAGAAGGAGGCGCTCGACTTCGACGACCGGAATCGAAACGAAGCGATGAAAGTTCGTTAAATCACAAAGAAAAGTCACTTTAACTAAAATACTAGAAACTCGAAGCGCACACAAATTCTTAACCGCAGCGACACATCCTGTCGAAAGACGCCCTTACACAGAAAAAGACCGAAGATTCTAACAACACCGGCCGGCTCGGTGGGGATAGGCGGTTCCCCTTCCAACTAGGCGTACGCTGCTGCACTCTAGCGGCCGGCTGCGCGATTTCACTCCCCTCCTGACGACCAAGTTCATCATTTCTCCTTGACGGGGAGTGGAATGTCCGCCATTTTAAAATCCGCAAATTAAAATGGCGACCCCTCCGCCCTAAGGGTGGTAGCACCCCGTGACGCCGTCTCTATAGTAATACACGCCGGCTTTAAATAAAGCATACGGTATCTACTACATTATTACGTATTCGACGCGTCTTGCCGATTACAAACAAATAATCGCGTTCCAAATAAATACAGAAGATACGTAAAACGGATTATAAAAATCGGTAAAATTCGGCGCCGTTACGTAGAACATTTTTATCGTATTTACCTAAGTTTTAACGTTTCAAATAAACAAAGATTTCCGCTTCTCTACCTTATACGGAATAAAATAAAAACGTTACGGAGACCGTCGACTAAATATTGCACCGGCTGATTGTATAGCGTAACATATCTAACGTTAAGACGAAACAACCGAGACGATGTTCTCCTTTAATCGGTTATTAGACGTTTATTTAATTTTAATTAACGACAGAATTTAAAAATCGTACCGTTAAGACGACGAAGTGCAATAATCGAGTAGAAGTGAAGCGAATATCGGAACCTACATAAAGCCCACGACTCGTACGCGTGACGAACGATAAACCTTAATAAAAGACAGAATACAAAAAAACGATCAGATACGTAACTTAAAACGTAAAGAATTAAAAAATACTGCTTCGATATCGTAACAGATTACAAAATAAAAAGGAAAACTAAAACGCCCCTTATTTACCGAACGGCAAACCTTGCCCTTCGTTTCATAATTCGATGAAAAATCAAATTAATATCGAAAATATTAGTTTTACAAAAGTTTCGATAAACGATAAACTATTAAAGACGACTAATGTTTTTCACAATAAATATGTCGCGTATCCCGTAATTCTAAATCGATCGCTCCATACAACTATCAGAATAATTTAAAATGAAAAAAAATCGTAAATCTTATCGATTATATTAAAAATAAAATAAATATACCTATTTAACCGAGTAAACGGGTATTTAAAAAATTAAACCGAAAGTCAACGCTTACAAGCAAAGATTTTCAGCGTATTTTTCATTTTCACAAATAAAGATCTTATTAACAAAATAAAACAAATATCGAGGATATCGTTTTTCAATTTATTTAATCGACGACTTTTATAAACGATTTACAAAAATAAAAAAATAAAAATTAATTTAATCAAGCAAACAACAATAAACAACAGAAAACAATTAACGTCTAAGATTATTAGATTACAGACATGTAAATAATAGCTATGTATAATTCATTAGAAATACAGCAGGGTGGTTTCCCCATTTTTTAAACTGTTTACATATAACCTTACATTAATAAACATGTGATATACAAAATTCTACGTAAAGGTTAAACGCTACAGAATCCTTTCCTAAATAAAATACGAAGAATATTTACGGATCGGCTAAGCGATTCGTTTTGCACAATTATACACATTCAAATCAACTTATATATAAATATATAATTAGCCGTTATATAAGTAATAATATAATTTAATCCGTTTAGAATAACAATTCCGTAAATGTTTACGGAAACTTCAATCGTAAATACATCCGAATGCGTACACGTTGTAAATTATCATATTGTCAGAATGACGTTCAACGATTAACAGAAACGAACGTCTAATACGTAGCGTATTTTTAAATCGCCTTTGCAAGAAATGTTAAAAAAAAATCGATGTACGATAAAACAGCTTATTATAATAGACAAACTACTGGACGCCACCCCTTATTCGATATTCGTAATACTATTAAATAATAAACGGCATACGAGATAAAGAAGGAGAAAATTAAATTAGAGTAAAATAACTTATTCGGGATAAAAATTAAAATAATGTAGAGTAAAAAGATCTGTTATACGCGCAATATCGATAAAGACAGATCACGTAATATATTAACGTTATCGATAATTCGGCGACAAGGAGGAATAAAAACACAGGTTTTATAATATACATATATAAATTTGATTAAGTGCGTTGAACAAAAGTAAATGTTTTAGTTTGATGATTGAGACTGCGCTCTGGAAGACGTAAAAGAATAGAAAACTAACGATAAAAAAAGGAACGAACCTCGGTCGAGGTTCGTTCGTATTATAAATCAGAGGAGGAAAACGACATGGAAGAGAGAAGATCTGATACTCTATAACAGATGTCGACGACGGAATGAAATTATAAAGAAAACAGAAATTCTAATGTCCGGTCGACGACTGTCGTACGACAGAGCAAATAAGTTGAATTTTGTATAGAGATTTATAAAAGTTCGTTGAAATAAAAGGGCTTACCGTATCTAAATTTGAAAAGGATTTCTCTTAATGCTAAAATTAAATTTTATTAGAATTAAAGAGATGTAAAACATAAACACGGAAGATCGACTCTTCTATTTACGGA
Source organism: Lycorma delicatula (assembly GCF_047948215.1). Lineage (NCBI taxonomy): Eukaryota > Metazoa > Arthropoda > Insecta > Hemiptera > Fulgoridae > Lycorma > Lycorma delicatula. The sequence goes on from NC_134456.1 coordinate 210,051,131, forward strand.
GTATATACGCGTTACCATTCAGAAACGACACGATAATTTAAAAATATAAACTACAGCGATTGATTACGTGTTACATGGTTCAACGTTTTTAAATTTGGAATGAATATTATCGTTAAACTAACCGACCTATTCAAGAGATTACTCGTTTTTACGGAGCCGGGAGACAACGTTAAAAGAATGTTATCAGTAACAGCGTATGAATTAGGGGGCCCGGAAACTACGGATGACTCGTACGTCACTATCGCGCGTATTTTCAAAATTTGAAATAATAAATAAGGAATTTTTCTTTCTTTTTTTTAAAACAGTTATTTCCAAAATTTATTTCCACCGCCCTCCTTAACGAAGCGCTTTGTTTGTTATCGTAATGAATAAAGGTGGCTCGGATAGGTGGGAGTTTGTAATACGCACTGGTAATTCTATTAAGAATAGTAGTAATTTTATTAAGAAGGTAGAATTTAAAAAATGAACCCGCTAAACCGTCGGTTTTCGCACTTTGTTAAGCAAAGAAAACTGTAAAACGTAGAACAAAAGATACAAATCGAACTTATCAGAAACATTTTAAACAAAAACCTTTGTTTAAAAAATAAAATTTATTTCTTACGTAAAATAAACGCACCTTTTAATAACATTTGACCGTCTTCGAAATCGTTCTCGATGTGTTTTTTAAAGGCTTCACGGGTTTAGTAAAACAAGACGAACATAATAATTAAACGTCTACAAAAAAAAACAAAATCCTGGAATATTTTTAACGAAATAAAAAGATATCTTCATTGTGACAACCCTAACGAAATTGTAATTAAATAAAAAATATAAACAGTGTCGTTAAAACAAAATCCCCGATAATATTATTCGGATTACTTCTCAAACGAGATAATCGATAAAAGGATATAACATTTTTAGCGTAAACAAGACCCGCCTGAATAGAAACCCTTACTGTAATTTATAAGCGATTAATTTCCAATTTCATATAAAGATTCTACCGTCTAACAAAATAAGAATAAACATTTCTTTTTTAACGTAGAGGAAAACATTTTATTGAATCAAACAAAACATTATTTTATTGTCGTAAGAGTTTTCAAATATGCATATACATCGTAGTTTGATAAAAGCTGATTTTTTTTTTGTATTTTTTTAAAACTCATTTCATTTTTATTTATTTGTGTATCATGTTTATCCATATTTTACGTTTGTAATTTAATTTAGTTCTATTCGATTCTTACTTTAGCGTTTACAAAATATAGTTTCCTATAGTTTTCCTTGTTATGACAATTTTTTAAATGCGACCGTATTAAAAATCATTCTCGAAAAAGAAAATACGATCTGTTTTATACTATTGTTATAATGTTTTACACAGTTCAGAGAATAACGTTTTTTCTTCCAAAAATTGTTTTCAATTTCATGGAACTTTACCAAATAAAAAAAAAAAACCTTCAGATATCAAGACAACAGGTTCTGGGGTTTGTTTTGTAATTTTAGACGCTCTAACAAACAGAAAAAACTGTAAAAAACAAACATTATTTTCCTTAAGAAATATAAACTTATTTTAAACTAGAACGGTTTACTCAATCCGCTTTTCCTTTACAAAATTTAAGTTTTATTTTAATAAAACTCCAGTTGGAAGAATAGAATACGTGATTTACCAAAATACAACATCTTGATTTACTAAACGGTAACTAAAACACGTTTGCTACGTACGACGGTTTTATAAACCGATTACGCTATAAAAAAAAAGTACGCTTAAACTGCGCTACAAAAAAGCGAAACGTTTTCATTATTTATTTTTCTTTTAATAAAACACATAGAGTGACCTGTCATAACTAATGTATATTAATACGAGAACGATTGTTACTACAGTTGTCGGTACGGGGTTCAGGAGCCGTAGTTATGAATCGAGTAAGGAACAAGGGAGCCGGATTGTATCCAGTTTGACACGTGGACCGGTCCGCCGGTAGGTCCCTCCTCGGTCATTCGATAGACTCAAGGCCGACCGAGCCGTGAGTTGCGAGGTAGAAAGCGAAGCCCGCCCGCCGAGTAGCGCTCCTGTAGCGACGACCCCACCTGCCGAAGCGTGTTCGTTACCGGGCCGACCGCTACCGCTGCGGAGGACCGATAATAACGTAATGAAATTCTCCTTAATATACATTACGCGTTACAAAGATACGTAATAACCTACCGTTTTTGGCTTCGATCCACACGATCGACGAGAAACGGACACAATTCTATCACTGGCGATACATTTTTTTTTACATTATACGCAATAACCGTTAACAATCGTTTACGAAATAACGTAAACGCAGAAACAAATAATAATAAATTTACTCTGCATCAAACGACAGACGACGTTTAATTCGAACGAAATATTAAAATAAAATAAGAACAAAAAATTAAAATAAATACGTATATACGAACCGGCTCGACGTTTCCGTTTAATATCTAGGGAATCTCTAAAATTTACAACTACAAAATTATATTTGTTTTGTCATTTTATTATTAATTCACAGAATCGCTAAAGTTTAATAATCAACATAACAGTTATTGATTTCGCTGTTTTTTCTACGAAAAACTGATGAGATGATATATTCGAGGGGGGGGGCGAAAACGCTAACCTAGAAATCGAAATGCATCTAATCGTAAGAAATACAATATGTTGATCTCAATATCAAATTTAGCCGGTCAAAATTATCTAATCAAGATATGCAATAGAAATAATAATCGGTAAATGTTATATTTCACAAGTAAATAATCGAACGAGTTTCCATCGGTTTATTGTTGTTTCCAATAATTTAAAGGTATAAAATGATAAAAATCTGAAATAAGAATTAGTAAAAAACAACTTATTTTCAGTTATTTTTTTCCTTGTGCGTATTTATATCTAATATAACTACTTATAACAGTAAAATTTAAATATTTTACTTAATTTCTAAATATTCGATTTCGATATAACTGTAATTTACGTAGTGGCAAATTAGTAATTATATTAATCGATAATTCAATATTTAAGATATTACAATCTTTTTCTATTGTAGTTCCAACTTAATACTAATGGACGTTTCATTTTTACTTGTACGAAGTACAAGGAAGTATTGTAATCGCGAAAAATTTCGGTTTTCAAATTTCAACGGAAGTATCGATTTTGACCATCCTTGAATCCACTTTTACTAGTTTCATCGTGATGTCTGTACGTACGTACGTACGTATCTCACATAACTCAAAAACGATTAGCCGTAGATGTTGAAATTTTGGATTTCGGAATGTTGTAACATCTAGATGTGCACGTCCCCTTTTTCACTGCAATCGACTAAACCAAAAGTGTCCAAAAAAGCCCAAAATCCAAAAACATTTGGATTTTAGACTTTTTCTTTATTGCAGTAATAAGATTTCACCGAGAGCTTTTCAACGATATATTTATAAGTGGTACTTATTTTCATCGGTTCCACATAGTCAAATAAAATTTTAATTAATGAAATATTTGGATCTTAGGAGAAGGCACATCGGTTCGAATCAAACTTCATCTCCTTTTTTTTAACCTAAATATATTGATTTATTAATTTATTAACCTCTCATTGTAAAAAAAAATTTACGATGAATAATAATTCAAAAAAAATAACGGATGTATTTTTCATTATGAGTATATGCAATTTAATAGGCGTAGAAGAAAGTAATGTGGCGTCCGCAAGAGATTTTTATTTTGAGGTTAACAGTTAACAGAATTACGATTCACAGCTCGATAACGTTCACCATAACTGCTACAGTTATGCTACAGGGGATGCTACATCCCCTCCCGTTTTCAAAAAAACAAAATGGCGTAAATATGCCACCACTTCATAATCCACACCAAACAGTGTTTTTATTAGATATAATGGTCGCTGTTGAATCGTTTGCGGTACGGGATCATCTGAAATAGGGCGATTTTGTCCGTTTACAAAGCCGAGTCAAAAATGAGGTTGATGAGAAATCATGCATTTTTTTTATGAAAATTTGAAGCCGCTTCGAGCTGCTCTACAATTCGATTCGCAAATAACGGTCCCGAGGCTTTAATCTTGAGTCAGTCGAATATTATACGACTGTAGATCAAGAGCTTAATGCAAAATACGTCATGTTGTTGTCGTAAATTGGTCCGATTCTTGTGAACGATGTGAAATCGATAAATTTCGATTTTCACGAACGCTTGCATTTACAGGAGCGATATTCTCTCAACTGTTTACATTTCTTTTTGCGAATCGGCGTTTTGAACATCGCGTAGAAAAAATTCTTTTCAGTTTTTAACCCAACGAATTTAGCCTTTGTTCGGCCGATTATGCACACCAACGATATCGCGAATCGCAGGGTAAGTATTCTTGTAAAACAGATTCATATTTCATTTCATATATCGATTTTTATGATTTGTAAAAGTTGTCGAAGAGTAATGACAGCAAATGACGCTTGAAAATTTAGAAAAATAAAAAATCAAAACCGACACCGCGGTCAATCTTTTGCGCACAATTTGAAAGACCCTTACATTTTACGGGCAGAAAAAAAAAGATCAATTTAAGACAAGTTTGGAGCGATCATCAGACATCGATAGACCGATGACCGACACGGACGAAATTAAAAACGTTTTACAAAATAACGTAACGATCGATATTAATTTTAAATTTAGAAATTTTTTTTGTAAAAAAATAAAGCGGTAGTTTTTCAACCGCCAAACCCTGAATAAATCCTGCTTAGATTTATTATATTTCATATGATTCAAAACTTTCAACGAGTTTCAAAAGAATGCGGTGAACTAGCATTAAAAAAACCTTTTATATCAGGTAGGTTAAATAAATACAACAAAACACAATTTCAAGTTTGATTATAGAACTAGGTTTTATAATAAATTGAATTTCTACAAAACCACTAACATTCTAAACAACTTCTGAACGATTTAGATAGACCTGCTTTAGACGGATGGATAGCATATGTTATTTCCTTATTACATTATTGTCTTTTTTTTACGTAGATAAGCCGAAAGAAAATAACATATGTATATATATACTCGTATACATAATATAAAAAAGTAACAAATTTTGCCTTCTACTATTCAGAATTTATTACAGAATTAATATTCCCAGCATTATGCAGGTTGAAGTAGCGATCTAAAACATCGACTTTTAATATTATGAAATCTACAACTGTTCATTTTATTACAATCTTCTAATAGGTTAGTGTTTGGACTCAAACTCGAAAAAACAAGGTTCAAATATCGGAAAACGTTTAAGAAAAATACACGAAAAGTCGTAAAATTCGTTGAATAACGCGATAAATAAAAATCACAAATAAATAGAAGCGGTACCAAATTAACAATTGTAGAAATTTTATACTTTAAAGTAATAAGATTATCTACTAGTCGTCCGGTTTTGTCAAATAAAATTACTGGTCTGATTCTACAAAATTAATGACACAATACGATAATAGGACGGCGGCTATTTATTTAATATTTTATCATTTCAGTCAAATAAATAATAGATAGAACTAGCTAAATAAATATAGTCATTTTGAAAAAGCAAATAGACTATCTAATAAATCGTAAAATATAAATGGACAAATTGTTTCAAATCGGCCAAAGACATACATATATTTATAAATTTTACAGGAATAAAAATCATTAAATTTGTTAAATTTAATAAAATTTTGTTACAATGAGATTATAAAACCTCATGAATTTTTTAAAACACCCCGCTCATATATATATCTTTTATAAACTGGAATAATTATGTAACCAAAATTTAAAAAAAAAAACCCTTCAATATAAAGAAATTTTTCAGTATCACCCAACCACGCAGTTAATTATTTTTTTAAATTTTACGTTAAACTAACATAAAGTAAGCAAAAATCAAGGTTTGGTTGTCGGTTCAACTGTTGATAAAAAAAACACACACGTAAACAATGTATGTGTATTAAGTTTTTTGGATTCGCTGAACTTCTTAAAGGTTGGTAAATACAAAAAAGTAAAAGTGAGTATTTGACTGACGGGTATAAATTTGCTCTTATAAAACAAAGCTGGGATAGCAGAAAAAATTATACAACTAAAAGTTTTGTAAAAACAAAATTTAACTCAACTTTTTACTGATAAATAACATAAATTTAAATGATCATTAAATTTACGACCTTAATCAAAAAATTGAGAGAAAGGACTACAACCTTTTCACAATTTTTTAAACGAAATTTCAGTAACGCAATTTGAAACAAAAAAAAAAAAATAATGTTTAAATAATTTATAAAAGGACACAACTATCGTTCTAAGTCTTTAAACGTCGATAAAGGTTATTCGTCACAAGAATAATCTGTCGGTTGTGACCGCATTGCATTATTTTCGACCATCATAAATCACTGTATTACTAGCCGATAAAAACCTATGTGAAACGCAACGACAGTAAGGTTCTCGCGTTACGTGTAGAGACGTATTTTAAAATTTAACGTAAGATACTTTATCTCTCTTAAAAAAAAAAAAAATAATAATAACTTTTCGTTAAAGTTTCCATTTACGCGCGGGATTACAAATATAGTTTTTAATAATTAAATTATTAGTTTAGGACTACAAATCGTTGAAATTACAAATATTAATTTATAGCGAAGCAAAACTTTCCTGACCGTCAAACTTTAGAAAAAAAAATCATTCGATTTTCAAAACGTTAAAAAAATAAACAAAGGGTTAAATTAGAAACCGACTTTTCTCCGCGTATTTATTTCTTAAAATACGTAACAAATAACGACATTAACGAACGAACTAAGTAAAATTAACACTTCAAATAACCTACAGATACACAGGCGTACGACAAAACCAAAATAGAAAAAAGAAAACCAAAATAGAAGAAGAGAAAGCAGCGTATGTAAAATAGGTGAAAAAGGAGAATAAACAACATACGACGACTGTTGCGGTGAACGAAACAATAGGCGACATCTGTTATATAGCGAGCACCGAACTAGCAAACTAGCAACAAGTAGGACACAACCTTCGGCTAGCTCGGTCGAACAATTGTATTTGTTCGTTTAAAAATGCAAAACATACGACGATAAACAAAACAAAATCGGGAAAATTAATAGGAGGGGAGGGGAAACGGTCGGAATTTTAAAAAATGAGAACTTCTAAATTCTAAAAAAGAAACAACTTCCTTCTATAACAAAAATACAAAAGAAAAATTTAGTAAAATACTGATACTACCGACGTTATTAATCGTTTAAAAAAAAAACAATTTAGAACTCGGTCGAACTTTTTTCATCCAGAATCTCTATAAGGAAAAGGAATAAAAATATAAAATGGACGATCACGGCGAGCTCTCTGTGAAAGGTTTGCCGTATCGACGTTACCGGTTTCACGAAAAACGATTCGATCTTATTTTGGTACGGGAATAGGCGTTGAACCGGTCCAAGGGGACCGAGAATGTACCGCAGACGAACGCCTTTAAAAATTTCAGTTTTTATTTAGTACTACCGTCTAACACGTTCGTTTCATAACATTAAATTTATTCTAAGCGTACGGGTGGACGAGCGTACAAGCGTAAACGAAGACACAAGGGACAAATTCGTTCAGCGCTTTAGCAAGGAAGTTCGATCGGAAGTAAAACTCCAAAAGCGCAAAGAAATAAATTTTTTCACCAAATCAGTCCTAGATTTGAAACGATTTGGATGTCCTGATCGATCGAATACCTCGGATATCATTCAGAAACCTACTTAGTTAATACCCCGTTCAACGCTTCAAAAAATAATGGAAAAACACCTTGGTTTTAAACCCTTTACATACCTGCGCTTGTTGATGAGCCTTTTGACAGGAAAATGAATTTAAAGGAAGCTCGTCGCGAAGTTCTTTCAAGGCGTTTTCCGACGTTCGATCACGGAACCGGTTTTCTTCTCCGACGAGCGTGCCGTTTATTCGAGTAATAAATGTTGGAACGTGTATTTTTGGTGTAAGGAGGAATCTTACATCTTTTCTGAGGAAATCGCAGACCGCTCGCCAAAGTTAATGATGCGGGCGGTTATATCTGAAACGCATCTCACAGGACCGTATATTATTAAGGAAGTATTAAAACTACTTCGTAACTTAAAGCGCTTGAAAATTGTTTTACTCCTCGGCTTAGATCTATTTTTACGGAATTAATCGCCATTTTATAGCCAAATGGATCTCCAACTCGTTATGCTCGGTCGGCGAGGGACTTTAAATTAACGTTTCGAAGGGTGGTGCCTGTCGGTAGGGGTACTGAAATTAAACAGCCGCCTAAAAGTCCACACTGAACGACTTGCGACAACTTCGCTCGAGATATAACCAAATAAAAAATTTCCCATTCGCAATTAAAAAATTTTGACGAGCTGAAAATGTCAAAAACTAAAAGTTTTGACTGCGTCTTTCAAAAAGAATAAGAACGCCTAAACACGCTTTACACCGATAAAACAGTCGGCAGCGGAGGAGCACTACAAATTTAATTTAAACTAAGTTAACGTATAAGAATATTAAATAAACTAACGACAAATAATTCACGTTTATATTTTTATACGGGTAGACTCTTTGTAGCCGATGCAAGACTGTATCTTTTTTCTATGGAATAGACACAAGGTAAATCGTTAAGAGTCGTTGTATTCCGATAGGTAATCAGGAAAAGATAATAAACTGTGAATTAGGAAAACTAATTTGAAAGGATAACGCTAATACAAAGTATATCGGTAGGACCTTTGGACTTTTACCGATAAGACTTAAACCCCGGGTTAAACTTCTTTTTTTTTGTACAGCCGTCGTTGACAACCCGACAGAACAAAACTAGCTCCTTTTCACAACGAGCAACCGTTTTGCCCTACATCATCATCAGTTATACTGTATTTTTACCTAGAACGGAGACAGAAAAAACGTTACGTTTACTACCTCAAATATATTCCGCAGCGGTAAACTCTTTTCAGGAACTACGGAAGGAATCGACGGTTCTTGAGCCGAGAACTATTTTAGGAACTTCCGTCGAAAACCCTCACTGGTGGCCAGGATCATGTGGAGAGTGAAAATACCCCACCTACTGGTAAATCGTTACAAATTACCGTAACATTTGTTTTAGAAGTCTTACGAATCGCATTCAGTTACACAAAAATTGACGTCGCTAAATGTACACAAAATCCCTTCACAGATCAAGCTTTCCAAATCGTAAAAAAAAGTTTATACAGCAGAATTACAGAATTCATTAAAAATTGATTTTTGTTATTTACAACGTCTAGATGATCTTTCCTATTATTTAAATTTAATAAATTTCGCGTTTTCCCGACGATAAAAGCGATATCAAACCGGGACGTAATAGGCGATTTAAAACTAAACGAAACAGCAGATTTTTTTTTAAATGAAATTTTACAAGCTAAACGACCCTTTTTGTTCGATATCTAGGCGAGTCCATGATGCGGATCGGAGGCGGCGTGGTGCAGAAGACGAATGAAATTTTAAAGCAGCATTTAAAGAATACAAGAATGTCCGATACATATTTTTAGTCGGACACATATTTTAAACAACGGAAATAAGATTAGAAAACGAGCCGGACACGAACTGCGATTGTTTTTTTCAATTTACATCCCAAATAAATTACAGCTTTATAAAAATATTGAAGAATAATAAGGAAAACGGAATAACATACGGGTTAAATGAAGGCGGACGAGTAAAGGTATATTCTACAAAGCATAATTTTCATCTGTTGTGAACATTTCGTATATATTTGCACTAATTTGTCGAAAATATACGTAAACACATTGAAATTGTATATATCACCGAGAACTCGATGCTTTGGTAATTGTAAAAGTTATTTAAATTAAGGTACACACACCGATAATTAAATCGACAATATTTCTTACAAGAAATATGTATAACATTAAACTGGTGAAGGTGTTATAAAAGGAAAAATTCCTTTATTATACATAGTACTAGTCGAAACGTCGATAAAAAAAGAAAAAAGTAATTATTTTTATTTATCGATATCGGTTAACAATTAGGAAAATTTTCTCGAAATTATCGTAGCGGTTTATAAAAATTATTTTTACTGTTTAGTTGATCTTTGGACTATACATATTAATTTTAACAAGTTATATTTTAAAAACAACATCTAATAGAATAAACCGGACTAGTGTTTGCCGATAACGTATTATCATAGCCGACTTCCGGTTAAAATGCCTAATCTTAATAGTTGAATTTGTCCCGCCGCCTGAATATTTAATGCCGTTCCATACGTATACTACTCCTATAGTACTTTTTTATTTATCGTTTCATCCTTTATATTAATAAGAAAGTGAACAAGATTTTTACGAAACTCGTGTAATGTACGCTCACATTCTCTGCGACGTACATTCTGGCCTTCGTTAGTTTACGACAAACGATCGAATTAAAAAAAAAAAAATTACATTCATTCGTACCGTAAATATATATATATATATTATATATATATATATATTTTTTTTTTTGTCTTCAGTCATTTCACTGGTTTGATGCAGCTCTCCAAGATTCCCTATCTAGTGCTAGTCGTTTCATTTCAGTATACCCTCTACATCCTACATCCCCAACAATTTGTTTTACATATTCCAAACGTGGCCTGCCTACACAATTTTTTCCTTCTACCTGTCCTTCCAATATTAAAGCGACTATTCCAGGATGCCTTAGTATGTGGCCTGTAAGTCTGTCTCTTCTTTTAACTGTATTTTTCCAAATGCTTCTTTCTTCATCTATTTATACCTCTTCATTTGTCACTTTATCCACCCATCTGATTTTTAACATTCTCCTATAGCACCGCATTTCAAAAGCTTCTAATCTTTTCTTCTCAGATACTCCGATTGTCCAAGTCTCACTTCCATATAAAGCGACACTCCAAACATAATATATATATATAAATACAGTCCGATGTCGTATACGATATGAAGTTCGACTGCTTACCTCGGTTTAAAAGTTATAGTGATATTTAAAACGGTAATGCGTTTAGCTAACACTGAAAATCAAATGTTTAAGCGAGCGAAAGACAGAAGTAATAGTGATAATAAAACTTTCCAACAAAGGGGGAAAATATACAAGGAAATCGGACATTCACGAATATATTAAAATCGTACGAACGTTAAGGATATCAGTGATAATCCGTTCGATTAGCATTATCGATTATTATTATTAATTGAAGAGCGACTACGATTACGTTCGTTGGTATGTCGCAAAAATTTCAACTTTTCAAGCCCTTATTGATACTATGTCCGGTACGTGAAAAAAAAAAACAAAAAAAAATTAAGAGTTAATCGCTTAATCCTCGGATCAACTCTCGACCGATACCTATGCCGTCCGATTTATATTTAGCTCATGTTTACGTTTAATATTAAAATCTATTATTACATCCGCCGATAGAAGTAACCGTTACAGACTTAAGATGATTCGGAAGATGTACTAATAACACTAATGTTCGACAAAAAATAATAGTTAACTATTAGAAATCATCGTTGTAAAAAGAGAGTACTTCAGTACTCTCTTTTTACAACGATGATTTGTTGATGATTATGTACGATTACAATTCATAATAAACGTAAAAGAAAACTACCATACCCGAACGCGTTGATAACTAAAAGGAAAAAATCGTGATATCGATAATGACGAAATCGTATCTCGGTTATCCGTAAACTGACGGAAAACATGGCATAAAACGATCACAGCAAGTAAATTCTCGGCTCGACGTTATCATCAAGAACTGTAAAGCGGTTAAGTCGTGTAATAGAATTAAACGAAAAGCGAACTGTGGACTTCCTATCGCGCTAAGATAGATTCACGGGTGCAACCAGTATTTTTAAATGTAATTAAATTCTACAGATACCTTGGGCATTACAAATTATGTTATTTAAGTGTAATCGAGAAAGAAGATTTAACCGCGTACAAGAGCGTGAACACGTGGTTAATAAGAACCGAAGAATAAATATTCGATAATAGTATAACGTAAAGAGTTCCGACAACAAAATCGATCAAACGTTTAAAACCGAATTTAATACTCGTAGCATCACGCTTAACAAATATTCGATCGATGTTTCCGTTTTCGTAAACAAAATATGAAAATAAATAATTTGCCCAATTTTCATGGTTTCATCCAACTACTTCTAGTAACATTTATATCAGTAAATCCAGAATCTTACGCGAAAGATTTTATTCCTTATGTACATAGAAGAAAATTACAAGTTTTTTTTTATTTTATAAAGAAAGGATTAAAAACCGCATTCAGCAAAACTGATACCGATATGGAGTTCTGATAATGGAGATTTACATTATAAACAACCTAAACTATATTTATTCGGACTTTAAAACATTTAATAGCACGCTCATTATCTCCGAATAACTTAATTTTTTAATTAAATAATAATAAAAAAAATAAAGAAATAATAAACTGAAAACTCGCACAGTAAATTTCAAAAGGAATCTTATAATTCAATTTTAAATATCTATAAACAGAGTGTATTGATCAACATACAGATGAATATTGTAGAATTATTTTGTGGATCGGAAATCCTAATAGAGGGCATCAAAAACACGCAATACAATTTAAAAGTAATATCAAATTTTATTTCTTTATAAATCGGCATACGGCCGGAGTCTTCTACAAATAAGAGATTGTGATATTTTTATTTAGAAATACTCAATCTTTCTTTTATTTATATAAAAATTAAAATCCTATTTTAACTTCTGTACGGTTACAGAAACTACATCAAACGAATTTTATAAAGAAAAATCTCCGACTGTTTAGATAAAATTTAGCAAGAATTTGTTTATAGTTTTATTACCGATGCTGGAACTTATTTTGACAATATTTAAACTTCTATTTAAACTATAACTTAAACGTTTTATTTAAACTAAATTTAAATACCTTTATAATTTTAACTATTAAAATGATACAATGTTACAGAAGTCGACGACAATTAAACAAATTCGTGATCGATAAATACCTTATTAAAATACATTTTCGGGGTAAAAAAAAAATTGATAAATGCAAGTAAAAATAAATAAACTCATTAACATAACTTTTTAAAAGATAGGTCAATTGTAGAAATTAACTAGAAGACCCGTCACGGCTTCGATCGCACTATACGGTTACTTGCGTTTCCCGTCGCGATCAAGGTTGTTTAGCCAGACTCAAGGATTTACTTTACTTGCCCTTCACGTCTAACCAGAGGGGTCTGCACCCTGGTTATACATTGGCTCTGTATTCATTAAACTCGTTAAAAAACCGTATAAATAAATAACCCACAACTTCTTTTACAAAATTTAATGTAGTTGTATCTGAAGGTCTCGGGTTCGAATCCCGGTCAGGCATGGCATTTTCACACGCTACAAATCATTCACCTCATCCTCTGCAGCAATACTAACAGTGGTCCCGGAGGTTAAACAAAAAAAAGTGTATATATCGAGAGATATCGTCTATATCGATAGTTGTCTATGGCAATATCGACTGCACTAGACAATTACGTGATTACACGTTTCTTAATATCTCAACCCCAGCACCACCTAGCGGGTCCATTTTTCGCAAAAGTATTTCTTTTCGTGAAACTAATATTTATTCTGAATATGAGCCAAATCGGACCATAAATTCTTTTTTTCGAAATGTATGAACCCCAGCGACACCTAGCGGGTCCAAACTAATTCAGAAACTTTCGCGGCTTTCATCGCTTTCGGAAGAACGGTTGGGAACGCATACGGGACAAACATACATTTTTATACAAACAGAGAATAAATAAAAAATCTGATGTGAACAATAGATTAATTCCTTGTACGGCTATCAAATTACAAATACACATTTTTTTAAAATGTGTAATTGTAATATATAATATGTAAAATTTTATTTCATTAATAACTTCTGATAGTTTTTTTTTAATTGTTATTATTGAATATTTAGTGTAATTTTTTTGTTTTACAATCAGAGGTTAATAATTATTATTAATAAATCAATATATGTAAATTAAAAAAAAAAAAGTTAAAAAAAGGAGTGAAGTTTCTGACATGCCTTCCCAAAAGTTTCATTGTGATAAAATTTAATTTGGCTATAACTCTGGAACCAATGAAAATAAGTACCACTATGATATATCGTTGAAAAGCTCTCAACGAGGGTTTATTACTGAAGATAAGAAAAATTCCAAAATCCAACTTTTTTTTTTATTTCGGGCTGTTTGAACATTATTGGTTCAGCGACTGCAATCAAAACGGAAGGTGTACAACTAGATGTTATAACAGTTCTAAACCCAAACTTTCAACAAGCTACGGCTAATCGTTTTTGAGTTACGCGGGATACATACGTACGTACGATCGTACAGATGTCACGCCGAAACTGGTCAAAATGGATATTACCGTTGAAATCTGAAAACCGAAATTTTTCGTCATCACAATATTTCCATTACTTCGTATTTCACATTCGTGAAAACTTCCACACATTCATTATACGTACGAATATCTGATACAAAAGATTACACGTCAAATTTAACATTCAGTTAACCTTTACATGAATTAAACAAAAGATAAATGCTAAAAATCAAGACTGCCCTTAAAAAAAAATTGCTGACAAACATAGCTCTTTAATTTAGGATAATGAGCTAATATAGGATAATTAAAAAGCGTTATGGGTCACAATTTTGTATATAGTACAATTTTTTTTCTAACTTTTTAAACTTATTTAAATAATATATACATATACATATACATATATATATATATATATATATATATATATATATATATATATATAGGCTATGATACCCAGTAACGTAAGGATTCCAACGCGGGGTCATACATCTACATCGGTTCGACCGTTGAGCTGCTACGGTGAAACAAACCTACATACACACACCCTCAATACATTTCACTCCTTTTTAGACAGTCGTGTAATTAATAATAAATCAACGATAGCACCAGTACAGTAGGTCGATATATAACTGGTGGTCAGTAAAAACTAAGCTTTTTTTTTGACACCGATTGTATTGTTTGCTGACTGTGAGCATACTACGAAAGCGCATCGTCGAAATAATAGTAGATAGTATAGTGTAATTTTTAATTTATCAACACTGAATATATATATTTGAAAAACAGCTTCTATAACATTTAATATGAATTTCAACACAAATAAAGAAAAGAATATCATAAATGCGTATAAATATAACCAATTACGGTATTTATTATTTATTTAAAACGTTTTAATAAAATTACGCCACCGGGCGATGAATACCTGTCAGTCACTACATTATACGAGTATTTTAAAACTTATCGTTCATACATTCGAAAATTATACGTTTTATTATTCCATTTAAGATTTCTCACTCGGGAATACGACTGAAAAAGAAATCCATACGCCGACCTATTTACGTTAATCTTACGGGTATGGAATTAATAGTAAAGTAAAGGGGCGACGAGAAACGTAAAGAATTTAACTTCATAAAATTTATTAAAACGTTTTTAAAATCCTAAAAGCGAAAACACTTTTGAATTTTTCTTTTCAAATTAGAATGAGAATTTTCCTCTTATCAATAGACAAAAACGATCAAAAAATTAACCTTCGAAATTATACGTGCCACACAAAAAAAATTCATCCCGATCTACAGAGTGTATCACGAAGTATTGACGGGACTTTCATAACCTATTTTATTCGTGAAAATAATGGGAGACATAAATATGTCCTACAGTGTTTTGTTTGCAAATTACGGCTAATGAAAGATTTCGCTCGGGATTTCAGCTACCCCGGTAAAACGAGGTTGTACTGAAATTTTTAGGACGTTAATTAAGGGACAGAATTAGCGATTTCTTATGATTTTTTGATCTGGAAAATCGAATAAAATAGGATAAATAAAACCGCTTGTTTTTTTATATTAGATTACAATAACTTTGTTGAATGGGTAATAAACACACATATAAACAAACAAAACTGGCAGAGAATTTAATTTTGAACAAAATGGTATAAGATAAGTTGAATAAAACAAACAAAAGTTAGAAAAAGTTCCAATTTTATTTAGAAAAATCCTGACCCCGTAGAGAAGACACCCTCCATGTGGCAGTTATGGTAGCCACACCCAACCCTTCGGTACCTAAGCCTTATGGGCTTTATCGGAGGTCATTTTCAGAACCCCGGAAAAAGGCATCTCTCAGCCTTGTTCTTGCCTCAGCCAGGATGCAACCGATGCCACATGTGATATTTCTATCGGTGTACTACAAGAAATGAACTATTTAAAACAAAATACATCTATGTCGAGTCTGACTGAGTGACATGAAGGAACTGAAATTAAAAACGCAACTAGTTATCCTATAGGTCAGAGAGTTCAACACGCAACCATAACATATCACAAAACAAGAAATAAAAATAGAACTACATAAACAAAACACTACAAAACCATCAAACCTTAAAACAAAAGAACAACACGAAAACACAGGAAAGACCAGGGGGAACCCTAAATTTCCTCGGCAATCCGTTCTCTTGCCAGGTATCCGACGAAATTTTCTACGATTATCCATTCTGCCCGGTTTTTCCAATTCTTACGGAGATCTAATGTCAACCGACAAATAGTCTCCGTGCACGTGTTACACACACTCGACCACCAGTTAGCAAAATAACACTGAAAAAGACTAGGTGACAACGCACAAACCCTGTTCGAATCAAGAGACCAAAGTTATGCACGTGCTAGACATCTCAATCCCCCCCGCCCCACCGAGGAAGAACACCCGCCGTGTGACATGTCTGATTGCCACACCACCCCCACCGTTCGTACCCATTAATGGCTTAATCGGAGGAAATCTTCTTGCCCTCAAACTGATCACATTCCACAGTCATCAGTCTACCACGGTGAGATTGCCACTGATGCAAATGCCTCGAAAGACATTCACATCAGTAAATTCCGTCCTAATCAAGACTGGCCTTCTACGAAGACATCAGACACCTGAGTCTACCACGAAGCGCTCAGGAACTGCTAAAACTAACTACCTACCCGTGGAAGATCAAAGACCCTGCGCGCCAAACCAATCTACCACCGTCTAAAACCGTATGTACCCATTTTACAATACGACTGTTTCACTAATTTCATACCACGACAGGATATGTTAATAAATTTAGTGATAGGAGTCTAACTAGTGTAAATGAAAAATGTCCCAGAGTCCATGTCAGGTCTGTTCCGTTAGGGAGTTGTATATAACTCCTCGTCTCTCACTTCAGCTCCGACTTTGAGGAATGCTTGGATTTAACGCTAAGCTGATCGTAAGTAACATTTACTTGTTTGCCCCTTAAATAAGTCCACTCCAATTCAATAAATCGCCATGCTGAAGTTAGTGAAATCGTACCCAGAAGGATGAAAAATCATGCTCCCGACCACGACTCCCATTGATACTTGAACTAGTCTACCGGCAAATCATCGCGAATGTGAATACACCATAAAAACCGCATGACCTGGTAGACCACCCTGCTACTAAAGAACGCTTCATAAAAGCAACTCCGAGACTCACAACAACAGTTCACCTAACACTATACACAGACATCAAGCATCACTAAGAAGTCTTAACTTTCCAAGGAACTGAAGTACAATTCTACAGCACGGAAATAACTTAACACCACAGTCGTTACTGTTGATCGAATATCTGCACTCTTTGCGCAACCTTTTACAGTTGACGCAGGATGGAGCCTCGGCTTTCTGCGGACAGTCGTCACGCTTGTGACCTTCCTCGCTATAATGCGCGCAGACTGACGCGTACTTACAAAATTTAGCTCTGCGGCCAAAACGACAACACGTAAAGCACCTTTGTACATCAATGTACTCCCTGACTCGACAGGACGTGAGATCGAGATACAACCCACCCTCGGACACAAACTTCTTAAAGAGACCAGCACCAAGTTCAGAAATACCGTGATACCGTTGAGCATCAACGCTACTTCCCAGTCTTGAAGACTAGCCTACACTCTTGCCTAAATGCGGCGTCATCTAACTCAGTTTTCTTCTCCCTAATGAGTGACAGAACATCCTCGTCACATAGCCGCCAGTCAATGTCGTAGACAACGACCCGGGACCTACGCTTGCGTTTTGGTCCTTTGGTCATTCTCGTTACACACGAGAATGTATTTTTGTTTTGCACACAATATTTTTCACCCATCCTCAGACGCAAAAATCTAAAGGTGTTAGATCAGGCGATCTTGGGGGATAGAAGTAAGGACGGACCTTCACGACCGATCCATTTCTCAGGGAAACGATGATTCGAGAGAGTGGAAACTGAACAAGAGAAGCGGGGAGGAGAGCTATCTACCGTTACTTGAGGATTTACTTCTGCCCATATATGTTCATTGCGTATATTGTTGACGCCATCTCGAGTGAAATTTGCCTCGACGGTGAACAAAATATAATCGTAGAATTCGATCTGTATTCCACCAGTTGCAGAACTCCAAGCGAAGACGTCTTTTGGGTGTAGATTTTGAACTATAATATGGTTAAAAATTGTTTTACGTGTCCTCAAACCATCGAATGCTAAACTCCGATCCACTTAAAAAGACGTCGTGCACTGATGCCTGGACTGCGCTGAACTGAACCGATAAAAATTTCATCAATAAAAGCGTCGTGTTGGATATATCGTTTTCGTACTTTGTACGAATACTAGGTAGTGAAACTGTTTCCCGAAGATCGCGAAAAGTCGCTGTAATTATTTTGGGAACTGGAATCCTGCGATTTGGAAAACGTATTTCATATTCTACTGTAGCAGCTCTAGCATTACCATTATACGCACCCAAAATGAATACCTTATCAGCGTATTCTTGTTACAAATAAGTACGGCATCGGCATTACTTCTAACGGCAAACCGATCACGTTCAAACTAAAATTCACAGAAAACCTTCGCTAACGACAGCACAGTTGATAGTATACTCGAAATATTTATGTACGTTACACACTGATTTAAACATTAATACAGTATTGAGCATAGTTTATCAACTGTTGTTATTTCATTGTCAAGTTGGAAATAATAATTTTTCACACAATTTATTGCATTTCTTTCGTTAAAAAAAGGTCATTATCTAAATAATTTTTTTAATTTATTTTTACTTTACAATTGTGCAATTCCAATTTTATTAATCACTATAAGAAATCACTAATTTTTAGTGATTTCTATAAGAAATCACTAAAAATTTCGGTAGGACCTCATTTGAATGGGGTAGCTGAAATCGCGAGCTAAATCTCTTTTTAGCCGGAAATCGCAAACAAAGCATTGTAGGATATATGTTTATATGAATGTTTCCCGTTATTTTCACGAGTAGAATAAGTTCTGAAAATTCCGTGAGTACTTTGTGATACACTCTGTATTATTTTTTGTGTAAAAAAATTACACAACGGGGGTAGCAGATTTTAACATTCCTCGTATTGCGAACTTTAAACGGATCAATTTAGATGTAGCTCAGACAAACCGTATACAAAGATGATTTTAATTGATATTTATACTGGAGGACGCAAATTAATTACTAGCTTGAAATACATTGAAGGAATTTTGACAATTTGAAGCCCAAATCGTTAAATGACGCCTGCAAATCAAATACTGGGTTAAAAACATACAAGGATTATTCCCAGGATATATATTACGATTTATGAGGAATTCCCACTGAAATTTTAATCGGAATGGATAGTGTTTAATAAACACGGTTTAGGTAATCTTTGGAAGATTTAGAAAAAAGAGAAATAAATCTGTTATAAAAGATACAATCAATACACTCGATTTCAAATTTCGAAACAGGAATTTTACAATTCATATAATCTATAATTTGCATATTGTTACTTTATTTCTCTCTAAAAGCGGTAAATACACGAGGCACCTTGACCCTGCTACAGAATGCTGCCTTTGTGAATCTCGCAGTGTTTCAAATTTCTAAACGTTTTTAATTAAAATCATTTCAAAGTTATACTCAAAATAAAAGTAAATATATGCTTATTATGAGAACGGAGAAGGAAGAATTTAAATTGCGGAGAATAACACTTTTTATCGAACCACCAAATACCTTTTCGGATAAAATATAACAGTTTCTAGTTAGAATACTCTTTTACTAATAAGAAAGAAAAATTTACCGAAATATCATAATCATTAACTTAATATTTACCAATTACGTACAATTTTAACATTCCTTTATTCCTAAATCCTCCGTAACCGATACGAGTACGAAATATGGGGTTCAATTCCTGGTGAGAAAAAATGTAGATTTCATGGAGTAGGAATCATTAAGGGGAAAACATACAGTTTAATTACAGTAAGTTAATTTATCGACTGTATAACTTCGGTTAATGTTAACGATAAAAGTATAATTTCGGGTTTCACTTATTCTTTAAATGTATTCGTATCAGACAACACTGTTTTTACGAATAATATTATCAGCGTATTTCTCACGCGATCCCAAAACCTACGATCCGCTTCCGACAATAATGGTAACAACTGTAATAAATAGTCAAAGTCGAACGCTGCATCTAAATAACAGATTCACATCCGTTGACAAACTATACTGACACGACTAGCCAGAATAAAAATAATTCAAATAATACCTCTTCTATCCCTTAACAAGAAAAACCGATTAGTTCCTGTCGATTTATTTCCTAGATTTTGTTAGACTTTGAACGATTTTTTTTTTTAACGGATATTCCCTAAATATCGTTCGTTCTTTTATCGGTTCTCGTTTCTGAATCGTCCGGTAATCCGAGATAAAGGATAAGGATTAAACGGAACGTAAAGAAAAACCCGTCTCGCTTTATTAAATTACTGCAGGTATACTGTATTCATGACGCAAAACTTCCAGGGAGGGGCACCTTTGACTATTTTTAAAGGCAGGGTTGGGCCGAAGGTAAAGAGTCTGTCCGGTAATACCGGGTCGGGTTTTTCCGTTCGGGCGATACCGTACGTGAATTGTTGCTTTATAGGCGGGTTAGGTTAGGGTCCCGTACCTTTCTCGTGAGAAGAACCTGCTGTCCTCTACGTTCTCTCGCTCTTTCCGAACCAACCGTTTAGGTCGAACGCAGTATTTCACCTACTGTTTAACCTATAGAAATCTTGTATAGCTTCTTTCCAGGACGGGACGGTCACACCTCTACTAAAAACACAGGTAACAGATCTAGGGACCGTCGTCTTTTTATTCGACCCCCATCGTTAACATTTAATAGTATTCAATTTTTAAATAGTTTATATTATCTTCGGGGTGACGAGAACGATCGAAACGAAGCGATTACGAGCCTGAAAGACGACAAGCAACGTTCGGGAAGGGATAGAATAAACCGTGCGCGGCCGAACGTCTCCCGTCTTACATCCGACCGCCGTTTCTTGAATATCGAACACGTCCCCTTCGAGTAAATAACATTATTGTCGTGTCTGCGCCTCGTTCGACCTGTTCGATTATTACCGTTCGCAAGTCGTTAGAACAAGATTATTTTTTTTATTCCCCGCATTCAAATATATTCTACGTCTTTAAACACCGGTTCGACTTTCAAAGGATAAAGACGGATCAAAAACGGTACAAAATGGTGTATCGAAAAGAGTTATATGTTAATCGGCAACGATAACATATCCTAAAGTCTCCGTTAATAACTCATCCGATCCGGTCGAGACACCTTTCGGCAAATAAAAAAACCGTCGACGATTCTAACAAATTACGAATAACCGGTGTAAATAGAATTCTAATATTTAAAAGAATGTTATATAAAGCTTAAGACTTCGCAGATAAAATATATTTAACCGGTTCTTAAACTTACGTAAACCGTTGATGAACACGCATTCCGGATTTAATTTTTAAAAATGCAATATTATTTTACCATCGAACAATTTAGTTTTACCGTTTAAGAAAGGCGGAAAAACAAAAAAGAGTAAACAGAGTTAAAATAATTTACAGGTAAAACGGTTTATAAATAGACAGTTAAACGAGCAAAATAAATTTTCGGAGTAAAACCGATGATAAAATATAAAACTAAAAATAAACGCTAGCGAGGATGAAAACCAAAGGGAAAGTTACAAGGAGTGCGCACTTTTTAGTAGGCGGTCGCCAAACGAAGGATAGGTGCTCCACAACGATCAGTAAATTTAAAAAAGTAAGCCCAAAAATTTTACATCGATGACGTTCCGGTTACCGGTTTTGTTTTCTCGTCTTTCTGTAGAGGGCTCCGTTAACGACAACCTATTTCGACCGAGCGGCTGGTTACTAGATACACAATTTACCGTCTTCTCTACTATTGTTGCTCGAAAGAAGGGCTGACGATCGGCCGAATCGGACGACAGTCGTTTATGAATTTGAACGACTATCGGCACGTTTCGGTCGAACGACGGGTACATCGAACTCTGACGACTAAACTAAAGGCGCTGTTAGGTTTTTTAAAGAACCGCGGCGCATTATAAAGTCGTAAAAGTTTAGGAGAACCGTTAAAAATGAATTCAAGAAGACGGTGAAATAAATTAAAAATAAATACGCGATAAAGTAATAATACGATTAAAAAAACAACGACTTAACCGAATTCTACAGCTACCGAAAAAAATATAGGCGACCTGTACCGTACAAGTCTTATTCAAAGATATTATTCAATCTTATTCAAAGATAACAAAAGGAATCGTCCTTTAAAATTTTCCGTTATTTTAATGTTGCCACGACAAAGATATCGACCCTCCTACAACCTACAATAATTTAATAGAAATTCCAGCATTCATTTATCCCGCTCAGGTAGACCAGGTAAAAACAGCGAACCTTTCTAGTGTTCAAATTTTATTTTCCACTACGTTGGACGTAGACCTAGACCGTTATCTTACTTCGGCAGGCGGAACAGAAGCTTTTCTTTAAATAAAAAAAAAAAAGGTCTGACTACCTGACTGTATGAAAATAATACGCTAACAAAGGTTTCATATAATTATACGTACTTCTACCGTAATTAAAAGTTTTAATCGCGCTAAACTTTCCTACGGTTTAAAAAATATTACCGTTACAAGACTTTAAACGCAAAACTTAGTGCGTCAAGCTGAAATTAATTAACTGCAGCAAATTTTAGTACCGCTTTCAGAAATAAATAAAATGTCACTACAAACGTAAGGTAGTTTTAAATGATGAATCTCGTTTAAATTAGAAAACCGCTCTGAAAGAAATTCGGTGTGTTAAAACGTTCTACTAACGACCGTAGACGTATAAGAAAACGGCAGCCGTTTTTAACCCGAGAATAATAAGCATTTCTAAGGATTTTGGTCTTATTAGATCGCAACCCTTAGCGATTAGGATTACAGTAAACGTATCTATGTACGTCACCGAGGAATAAACTACTGAAAATTAAAATATAAAAAAAAAATTCGTTTTTGAATTTGAATCGTTTGAAATTCAAAATCGAATTTTGGGTAAGAAATAACACATTTTAATAGCGAAAACGTCATTTGTCCCTCTGAAAAAAAAAATCGCAGAGTTTTCTTTTGTTTTGCTTAACGGTTTAGCTTTAAAGCAATATATAAATAATGCGTATGACAGTCGGTGATTTAAAATATATATCCACGTTTCCTTACGAGGAAGTGAGATTATTTATCTTTCGATAATGTCAAATTATCTTGCATACCGATATCGAAATTTTAGAAAAACCACAAACAACGATATCAAAGAAATAAAAGTAGCAGTTAACTGAAACGGTAGATGATTAAACAAATATATATTATCGATCACGAATAAACCAATGTCAGAAAAGTAAAGTTAAATTATTCCAAACATTAATATCACAACATAAAGATGCCGAGTAAATAAAAACTTACGTTAGAAACATTTAATATCTGATGTTATTAAATCTTTCTTCACAATATCCATTCGCTAGTTTCAGAAAGAATCGGAATATCGATACACAATATATATACCGGGCGGTATTTAAGTATGGAGACGGCTTTATACTGCACATCTGTGAGGTATTTGGAGGCAGAAAGAAACGGCGTTCTACGTAGTTAAAAAATTTCTGCGTTAAGGTGGGTTTTTAATTTTTGACCGTCATATTAAATCGCTCTTAATTTTTAAAAATAGCAAGGTGGGCATATGATACGTAATTTTAATTTAGCAAGAAAAACAATGTTGAAACCCGTTTTTCTGTTGATGCCTTTGTTATAGAGTTATAAGCGTACAAAAGAAAAAAAGTTGCAACGACGGAAAAAGATCGTGTAGTAAAATTTAAGTTACAGGCTATATAGGTTCAAATTTGTTTTTCGGTGAAAGTTTTCGGTGCATTTATTTACTTTTATTAAACGTTAAATCTTCAAATAACAACGCCTTCATAAGTGAAGCCAAAAGAATAACTCCGTCGATGATGTACGGGTAGGGTGACAGAGATCGACCTTTATAAAAGGTATGCGACTTATTTAATAGCAGAATTCCAGACTGAGATCGATAAGACCATAGATTGCGATCAAGACGATACAGCGATTTGAAGAAACGGTTATTGTAAAGAAGCGTCCTCGCACAGGTAGACCGAAGACAGTCACAATCGATGCGAAGTCATTAAATGTATCGCAGATCTTTGTCAGAGACCTTCATTCGTCGATTCGGAAAGCTGTTGCCCGACATGACATCGCTTATTGAAAAACTATTAAAACAAATAAATTTTACCGTTATAAGTTAAACCCGGTGCAAGAACTTTCGGAAGATGATTTTGACCGCCGACTCGAGAATTGTCATATTATAATGCAAAAATTAGACGGAGATGAAACTTTTTCTTATTCAATAACATTTACTGATGAAGCGACTTTTACGTTAAACGGCGATGCGAATAAGCAAAACTGTAGATATCGGAGCGATAATAATCCCGGATGGATGTCGGAAGCTCAAACACAACACCCTTAGAAAGTGAACGTTCGGGCAGGAATGTTATGTCATTGTATCGTAGGGCCTTTTATTTTAGATGACGATCTTACAGGAGACGCTTACTGCAACTCGTCAGCCGGTAGGACTTTACCGAACATCCGAGAAAATATCGGACGTGAATTAAATAATAACGTACGGTTTCAGTAAGACGGGGCGCCACCTCATTATTATCTAACGACACGACAAAGTTTAGACGAACAATTTCCAAATCGCTGGATACGTCGTAGAGGAACCGTAGAATGGACTGCCAGGACCCCAGGACCTGTCTCCTCTGGATAACTTTTTTCCAGGTACACGAAACGTAACGATTACAAAACAAAACAAATCTGCTCGCGTACCACCACACATGATACGAAAAGTTATAAACTTATTATTACTTGAGGTTGGCGCACCGGTAGACGGGGAAGCGTTTTGAAAATTTATTTGTACGCACATTGGTACGCTTTCAAACTTCATTTCATTATTAATTTACGATCGATTTATATTTACGATTTTGTTATATTTAAAAATTTAATTGTAATATCGGTCGATATAGCCGTTTAATTAGATGTTAATTATTTTTATTATCACCAATATTATTGCGCTGTTTAAAGTTCGTAATCGTATGCAATACGGATGTAAAAAGTTATAAAATTGTTCACGCAGCAGGTTTTACCTCTTATTATTAACACGATTTTTCAGTCGTTGCAAGTGAATGAATGCTTACAGCTCGATAACGAAGGCATTAACAGAAATACGGGTTTCACCAATGTTTTTCTTGTAAAATTTTAAATCGAAATCACGTGTCGTATAGCACACCTTCCTATTTAAAAAAAATTAGATCTGATCCACAATGGAGTATGAAAATTAAAAACCCACCGTAATGCAGATTTTTTTTTTTGTAATTATGTAGAACCCAATTTCTTTCTGCCTCCAAATACTTCTCAGCTATAAAGTATAAAATATGCTGCGCAATTAAATATCACCCGGTATATACACAAACGCGACTATTAATAATGCTGAATGGATCCAAAATATAATAAAAGAAACTATAATTCCCCAAAGAAAGTTTCATAAATATTCGGCGATAAACTGATATTTTGCAAATGCCCAACATATAAAAAAAGCTGTTAATACAATTGTTATAAAAAATCTGAAGTTACAAGGTTACAATTTTTCCTTTTATGAAAAAAAATCAAAATTAAAAGAAAACGTAATGTTGTTAATCCTGCGGTATATCTACAGAATATCCAGTAAAGAGATGTAATACAGTATTATTTAAGTTGTCGGTAAACTATACACACGTAGTACCGTTAAGATTACAGAACTACGTAAAACATTTGTTAACTTCAGCACTACTTACCATCTAATTAAATAAGTACAAGATTATTTACTCAGGGAGCAAAAAAGACGGCTAATTCAAAATATGTTTAAATTCGTATACACCGACGATATGGAATTAATTAAAAATGTATATTTCCGATTAAAATTTTGGATCCATATCAGGAGCAGAATTCATTTTGTTTACTCTATTAACAGTACGTGATCTTCAATAATGCTCAGTATCTAAGAACCGGTCACTAAAACCTAATGTAATTAAGCTATTTTTTTTAATTTTACATTACGGCTCCACAGAATCAAGCTAAAAGCTGAAATTGTATTACTTATATTGTAAGAAACTGAACTTCTATTTAATTATTTACAATGACCACGCGCGCGCGCGTGTACATATTGAAACTGAAGAAACGTCTTCAGTTTCAATAAAGAAACTGAAGACGTTTCTTTATTGGAGTCAAATAAAAAATGTTTATTACTAGCATTAAGATTTTATACCGTAAAATTTGTTATTGAATTAATATTCACAGTAATGTCACCGTTTCGGTGTTGATAAATAATAATGTTGCCGATACAGGGAAAAAATCTTAACATCAGTTCAAGCTACAATACAGGACCAACTAATGTACTTAAAAAGTCATCGCTTCTCCGACACCGATTTGATCTGGTCTTTAACTAAATTACGGTTCCTTGATGTGTGAAATTAAAACACATTCCTAAAGAGGAGTAAAAATAGCTCGATGAGCGATTTAAAATCGCCAGGATTTGTTGGAAGATCGTATTATAAATAAACAATAATAGAAATTTCATAAAAATACAGGACGATTACAAATGAAATAAACACTTTCGACAGCTTATTGAAAATTTATTTTTTAACTGTTGAGATGATTATCATTTACTTTTATGATTATATATAAAAGAATTCTTTAAGTTTTATCTACAAATGTTCAATGCGCCCGGTTTGTAACACGACAGATATCAACACGGTAGTCGAATTCGTCCCGAACACGTGAAGCATATGCCGGTCAACGGTAGCAACAGCATTTGTGATGCGTTAAGTCGTCGATATCAACAAGAAGGGGAGGTACAAAAACATATTGTCTTTTACATAACCCCGTAAAAAGCAATCGCAAGGCGTGAAGTCTGGACTACGTGGTGGCCGATCCTTAAACACCGTGTTTTCCTCACTTGCACGGCCGATCCGTCGTCTGGGAAGGCGTTCATCCAAATAATTTTTGACTCGTAAGTGAAATGATGAGGCGGAGCTCCATCTTGTATAAAAAGAAACTGTCGCTAACTTCCTCGAGTTGAGGCGTTAGCCGTTCGCTTAACATGTCCAGATAAATTACTCCGGTGAAAAAATCTGATGTGTACACAACATGACTTCCTTGTACGCCTGTTAATTAGATATACACATTTTTTTAAAATGAAAAGTACATAAAATTTTATTTCAATAAAAACCTTTGATACTTTCTTTTATTATCGAATTAATATTTATTGTAAAAATCTTTTTTTAATCACGTGTTAATATATATATTAATAAATCAATATATTTAAATTAAAAAAAAGGAGATAAAGTTGATTTGAACCGATGTGCCTTCCCCTTGCAAGATCCAAATATTTCATTAATTGAAATTTCATTTGGTTACAATTCTGGGACAGATAAGTACCACTTATGATACATCGTTGAAAAGCTCTCAATGAGGGCTTATTACTGGTTCAGACAATTGCAATCAGAAGGGTAGGTGCACAACTAAATGTTACAGCAATCCTAAATCCAAAATTTCAACATCCTACGGCTTATCGTTTTTGCCTTATGCGAGATACATTTGTCTTTTATATATATATATATATATATTACACGTACGTACAGACGTCACGCCGAAACAAGTCAAAATGGATTCAGGGATGATATTTCCGTTGAAATATGAAAACAAAAATGTTTCGCAATCACAATACTTCTTTTACTTCGTACAAGTAAAGAAGAAAGGGGTGAAGAAGTACCCCCTTTCATGAGATACAGCGCAAAACATGTTCGCTACAGGGGAATCGGGTATATGTTCTCTCGGGTTTTCTATAACCCGTATTCTTAGATTACATCTATTATCTTTTCCACTAGTGTGAAATTTACATTCATCACCGAAAAATAGGCGATTAGACGTTCCTGAAACTCCACACAAAAATGTTACGTAAGATTTTTAACAGTGTACCTGCTGTAATTTATAAGGAATCATTTTCAAACTTTCTGCAGAATTTTCGACACAGTCGGTCAAGGAATTTACAAATCTAGTCGATATTTGTGGGATACATTAATACGCGTCAAGAACACGATCGATTTATTCTTCTGAAGCAGGAGGTATTTTCGGCACTTTTCCTTTTACACAGCGTTTTGAAATTGTTTATTCAAGTTGTAGATACATTTTCTTTTCGGTGGTGATTTACCATATTTTGTTCTGAAACGTCGCTGCAAAACAGTAATACAGTTTATTTTGGCTAATTCGAGCGCACAAAAAGCTTTTTCTACTACAGTAGCGGCCATCTTGCCAGACCGGTAACATAACACATCAATCGCTGACATTAGCAGCATAGCAGTTACACCGACATAAACTTTAAAAATTTCCCTGAAAAACCTTATCATTAACTGTATTACTGTATCATTTACGGTATACCAGTTTTATAAGCTATGAAAATAATGGATATTTCATATGTAATCACCCTGTACAACAGGAAAAAGTCGATGTATAGATTCTATATGGCTTAAAATTTACGTAATCTAATATATTGTACGAGTTTTAACTAGCATTTTAATGCCATTAACAGGCATTTTAATATCAGTAAACTTTTTAATGTGAATGTTTGTTCCAAAATATTCTATAAAATAAATACTACATACTATAACGAATAAAATATACAATGATAAAAAAATCATATTGGATAACGTTCAGTTATTCAAGAGCATAAAAGTAAATTAAGATAAGTTGAACTGTATTATAGGTACTGTTAACACAATGATATTAGTATTCCTATAATTAAATTTTATTTTTTAATTTTTATTTCAGCTTATCTCAACACAAAAAGGGGTTGGACGGTTATCTTACGTTATCACATTAGTAAATGTACGAAAGCTCACATTTCTTTATTTATATATATATATATATATATATTATACAGTACACATAATTTCCGGAAGGACTTAATTTAACTTGTAGTTTATGTCAGACATTAAAATGTATAAAATTAGAACCTGGATAGGTATTTGTTATAACAATCTAACCAAAGTATTACGTAGTTTTTTGTTAACATTAACTGACGTACCGAAACTTGAATAAAGGCAAAACATTCACGCAAAGATAAATTTATTGAAAACCTTAACAATTTTAGGTAAAATTTAACGATTAAAAAAACTGAAAATAATCCAATAATAACCATAAGTCATAATAGATAGTTAAACGTAATATCAGAACTGATTTTTTCATCTCGCTCATCACTTCCGCGGAAGAAATCTTTTGTATTAATATTTTTCTTATATTATTTAGCGCAACATCGTTCAGTTAATTACGCGGAGGTAGATCCCGTCCGCCGTAACGATTTCTGATTCACATCGATCCAAATTACGCCGATTCCACCGATGATCCAAACGGGAAGAGATTTTACTGCCAGAATATTTAATGGAAAACCGTTACGTCGGCCAGGACTAGCGGAGAGACGATACGACTACCAAGATAGACGTTTTCATTGTCTTCAGTTATTTGACTGGTTTGATGCAGCTCTCCACGATTCCCTATCTAGTGCTAGTCGTTTCATTTCGTTATACCCCCGTACATCCTACATCCCTAACAATTTGTTTTATATAATCCAAACGTTACCTGCCTGCACAATTTTGCCCATCTACATGTCCCTCCAATATTAAAGCGACTATTCCACGATGCCTTAATATGTGTTATCTTTTAACTATATTTTTCCAAGTGCTTCTCTGTTCATCAATTTGCCGCAACAACTCGTCATTTGTTACTTTATCCACACATCTGATTTTTAACATTCTCCTATAGCACCGCATTTCAACAGCTTCTAATTTTTTCTTCTCAGGTACTCCGATCGTCCAAGTTTCACTTCCATACAAAGCTACGCTCCAAACATATTCTTTCAAAAATGTTATCTTTACGTCTAAATTAATATTTGATCTAAGAAAATTATATTTCTGACTGAAAGCTTGTTTCGCCTGTGCTATTCGGCATTTTATATCTCTCGTACTTGGTCCATATTTAGTAGTTCTACTTCCCAAATAACAAAATTCTTCTACCTCCGTAATATTTACGCTTCCTATTTTTACATTCAGCGGTCCATCTACATTATTTCTACTATATTTTATTACTTTCGTTTTATTGTTGTTTATTTTCATTCGGTAGTTCTTGTGTAGGACGGACTTCATCCATGCCATTCATTGTTTTTTCTAAATCTTTTTTACGCTCAGCTACAATTACTATATCATCAGCAAATCGTAGCATCTTTTATCTTTTCATCTTGCACTGTTACTCAGGATCTAAATTATTCTTTAACATCATTAACTGCTAGTTCTATGTAAACATTAAAACGTAGTGGGGATAGGAAACATCCTTGTCGGACTCCTTTTCTTATTACAGCTTCTTTCTTACGTTCTTCGATATATGTTTTAAAAATGCTAAACAATTTTTCCAGTCTACGTTATCAAATCCTTTTGTAAGTCTATAAAAGGTATCCCTGCAGGTATCCCGCCTGTCCCAGGAGCCTTTCAGCCATTTTTCAAGTTTTTAATGCTCTATTAAACTCAGATCTCAATATTGTCTCCCTTTTCATTCACTTCGATTTTCTTTTTCCTCTATAACACCACTTTACAATTCATTTCCTCCGTACAACTCTTCAATACTACAACTCTTCCACCTACTTATCGGCCTTTCCTTTCGTATTATAAATCGGTGTACCATCTTCGTAACATGTTTTTAGATTTTAATTTATATACCACAAAATTCTCCTGAACTTTCCTGTATTCACCTTTAATGTCTTCGTGTTTATCGGGCGAAAACGTTCGAATACATAGATTTTAATTTAGCTTCGCGAAATCTGTTTTTCTTAAACATCGGAAGAAGGTTAGCGACATTTTATTAAACGTTTAGTCTAATTATGCCGCAGTACTAGCGTTATAGCTTTAGTCGGACGCTTCCAAACGTTTTTATTACAAAAACGGGCTTGATTCTTTAAGAAACTTTATTTTAGTGGGGACTTGGCTGAGCCGTCCTAAAATATAGAATACAGAAAGGACTGAACAAATCATGAGACCTTGTCGATGGTGAGGGGACTTGAGTGCTCAGTGATACAGAGTAGTAGGACCGAAGGTGCAACCGTATCGGAGAGGTGTCTGTTGAGAGCCAGACTAAGGAATGATTTCTGAAAGTGGTTAGTAGCTCCTTCAGTAGTTGTTAAGGGCGTAAGTCAGGATTTAAACGGTCATATCAACATCAATCATTCTTTCGAGTACTGTGCAGCTGAAAGCAATGGAAAACTCAGAAGTTTTGTTTTCAAAAAAATGTAGCTCTCTGCATTTTCATGTAACAAAGGTGGAGGCGCTTTCCTTGGTAAAATATTCCGGAGGTAAACTAGTCCCTCGTTCGGATCTCCGGGTGGGGACTACTAAGGAAGGGGTCACCAGAACATAAAGAAATAACATTCTATAAGTCGGAGCGTGGAGTGTTATAAGTCTAAAAAAGGTGGGTAGGTTAGAAAATTTAAAGAGATAAATACATAAATTAAAATCTAATAATGTGTTAAAGATCGTACACAGATTTATAATACGAAAGAAAAGGTCGATAGGTGGGTGGAATATATTGAAGAGTTATACGAGAGAAATGAATTAAAAACTGTAGTTATAAAGGAAGAAGAGAAGTTGAAGGGAGTATGAAAAGAGAGATACAATACTGAGATCTGAATTTAAGAGAACATTAGAACATTTGAATGGCAGAAAGGCTCCTGGGATAGACGGGATACTTGCAGAATTATTGTGCAGTGCAGGTGAGGAAGCGATAGTTAGATTAAACAAATTGGAGTGTAATATTTACAAAAAAGGGGAAGTTACGTCAGACTTCAAAAAGAGTGTTGTTGTCATGATACCAAAGAAAGCAGGAGCAGATAATACAGAACAATTAGCTTTACTCACGCATAAAAAATCTCAACTAGAATCTGTACAGAAGAATTGAGAGGAGAGTGGAAGAATTGTTAGAAGACCAATTTCGTTTGAGGAAAAGTCATAGGGACAAGGGAAGCAATTGCAGCGCTTAGATTAAAGAAAAATCAACCAACATACTTAACATTTACAGACCTAGAAAAGGCATTCGATAACGTAGAATAGAATAAAATGTTAAGAATTTTTAAAACAAATTAGGGTTCAAGTTCAGAGATAGAAGAACAATTGCTAACATTTACAGGAACCAAACGGCGACAATAATAATTGAAGAACCTAAGAAAGAAGCCGTAATAAAAAAAGGGAGTCCGACAAGGATGTTCCCAATCCCCGATACGTTTTAATCTTTATATAGAACTAGCAGTTAATGGTGTTAAAGAACAATTTATATCCGGAGTAACAGTACAAGGTGAAAAGATAAAGATGCTATGATTTGCTGATGATATAGTAATTCTAGCAACTAAACAATGTAAAAAAGATTTAAAGAAACAATGAACGGCATGAATGAAGTCCTAAGCAAGAACTGCACGATAATAAACAACAAAACGAAAGTAATGAAATGTAGTAAAAATAATGTAGATGGACCACTGAATATAAAAATAGGAAGAGAAAAGCTTATGGAAATAAAATAATTTTGTTATTTGGGAAGTAGAATTACTAAAGATGGACGAAGCAGGAGCGATGTAAAATGCCGAATAGCACAAGTGAAACAAACTGTCAATCAGAAATATAATTAGCTTACATCAAAAATTAATTTAAATGTCAGGAAAACATTTTTCAAAGTATATGTTTGGAGGGTAGCTTTATAAGAAAGTGAAACTTGGACGATCGGATTACCTGAGAACGATGAAGAAAAGTATTTGGAAAAATATAGTTAAAAGAAGAGACAAGACTTACAGGCCACATATTATGGCATCCTGGAATAGTCGCTTTGATATTGGAGGGGCAAGTAGATGGGAAAAATTGTGCATGCTGGCAACGTTTGGAATATGTAAAACACATTGTTAGGGATACAGGATGTAGGGGTATACCAAAATGAAACGACTGGCACTACGCAGGGAATCTTGGAAAGCTGCATCAAACCAGTCAAATGACTGAAAGACTAAAAAAAATAAATTCGTTAATTTCACTTTTTAATTTCTTCTTTCTCAATTATAAAAATTATTTGCCAGAAAAAAAAGGAATTACAACCCTAATAAAAAATGTAAAACTGTCGTATAACGATGGTTTTGAAGTTAAAACTATCGAGGATAAATTATTTTAACAAGAGGAAACTAGTAAACCCGACCGCATTTTTAATAATCTGTTAAACTGCTTAGAAACATTTTAAAAAAAACCGTTAACCAAAGATATATTTAAATAAATAGTAAATAATCTGCGGAAAGATTTTTTTCCGATTCTCCTGGTCAAAAAAATCTTTTTTTGTCATTAGACAGATGTACGTCGCTTTACATCTACTTTGAATTAACACGTTTTACAATATTCCCGTTATGTATTTTAATAAAAATAGGCGCTCGTTCAGACATCAAAGGAACATATTAAAAGATCAAATAACTGAATAAAATATCCTTGTATTGCCAATAATGTCGTAGTTCTTCAAAAAGAGAACTCACTCGACCTGTGAACGATGAACGCGTTCATGCGCACGGAACTCCGTCCGTACAGAAAACTGCACGCTCTTTGAATCGCACCAGGCGACTTACACTTGGAACTCAAATAAACCGACCGAATATGCTTTTAACAGGTTACAAAACGTATAGATTACAGCCTCAGCGCGTAAGGATTAAGATTAATACACATTTTGTCAATAATTTGTCCTCAGTTTTTAATTTTTCCAAGCAAATTAACAAACACTTAATACGCGAGAACAAAAGTTTTTCATTAATATTTTATACTTCTAATAAAAATTTGGACAGAATAAATGTTCGGTAAAAAACTTAAATGTAGTATTAAAAAAACAAATACCGACGTCCCTCAAGCCCGTTATTAAGTAAATTAGTTATATAACATACGATTATATTTTTTTCTAAGCAAGATCACGAATGCGACCGATCGTTATTTCTCAGTATTATGTACAACTCTATAATTTCAGTTGAAAGGTACTACCTACATTTCATAAACAGATTTAAGTTTTCCTAGAATGAACACATATTAACAATAACGTACGCGTGACGAAAATTATAACTTGAGTAAAAATTTTACCTAAATGTAGGTTCAATGAATTAGAAAGTAATGCAGATTCTTGTAAAAAGTTTAAATATCTTGCTGTTTTTATGCAATATACGAGCGATGCGGTTATCGATTGTTCGTTTTGCTATGTATCAACTTGACTAAAGATAGATCATCCCACAACGGAAATATTAAAATCTGCGGGAGAAAACGGGAAAACCAAGTGAATAATCTCAAAAACGCCAAATTTTAAGAAATAAAATTTGTCGTATTTTGACGCAATTTTCAAAACGGACAAAGTAAAGTCGAAGTCGAATCGTTTATGAAAAATACGTCAAGTGCCTGAACTTACGGTCAAAACCTTTCTAAATAATTACAGCCGTAATATATTTGCACCTCATTTTTTTGTGAACTGTTGTTTATCTCTCAGAAGAAAATTTAAATGTTAAGGAGAATCGCATGAGATCAGTGTTCTATATTTTGCAAAAAAGAAGATTAAGATCTTACAAGCGAAGAGGTTATCGCTAGAATAAACGCAAACTCTATTATAAAATCGTATACCGTACATATTGAAAACGTCAAAGTACAGAAACGCCAAATTACCTTTTTACCGGGAACGGTGTCCCACCGACTGCTATCGGGGCGATACGTTACCTTAATACATAACTTACCGTCAACAACTGTCAATCCATTAATCCGGCGAGCGGCTTTCCACCAGTTTTATAAAAATAAATAAAAAAATTCAGCGGTAATCTAAAATGACAAACGGTTTCCGTCTCGAAATCGTATAATCTTAAAATACAACGTCGTTCAGAGTACGAATATACTTGAAGATGTCCTTTGTCTGTACATTGAAGGTCATTAAAAATAATTTTTTCCTCGTGCTATTTATCCTTCGACCGACATCATATTTTAGATTAACTTTTTATCGTTAGGGATTACGGATATTAATTTAATAATTTCTAATTAATTAAATAAAATACATCGTAATATCAACACCGACCTACCTGGGTAGCGGTAGCATCTTCCAACTTTATTTAAAATATTCTGGATTCAGATCTTCATCAAATTCCATAGTTTTCAGACGTTACATAAATAACATATCGCAAATAAAACAATACAAGTAAATTATAATTAAAAAATAAACTTAATAAAAAGGTGTCGCACTCTTTCGACAAACAATTCTTAATATTTTCAAAACGTTTTTTAAATGTAGCCTGAAATCGATCAAAGGTAAATAAAACTCTTAAGAATTAAGCGATCTGTCTCGAGATAACAGGCATCGCATCCTGCAGTAATGAAAGAGTTATTTAAAATTGACTTTAATAACCGAAACGATGTTTGTTACTTCATTAAATTTCTTTTACTGCATTTACCGGATTACTTAAAATACTCGTAAACTAAACTTATATTATAAAACCGAAACCGAACAAACTAAATATTCGAAAATTTAAGGACGAGCGTGTCGAATTAACGGTCAAGTACAAAGTTTTAACATCCTTATATAACATCGATTAAGTAAATATTAAACGATTAGAAAACAAACTGTATTTAACCGACGTACACGGTATAACTGTACATCGTATTAAACTTCATCCGTAAAATAGTACCGGTTAAAATGTTTACCTAACGCGCAACCACGATTTTGTTTGACGTTTTATCGGTATTCATAAAACATCGGTAAAACTATAAATGGAAAAATAAAAAGAAAACAAAGCGGTTTAAGAGCAGCACCGTAATTATAATTAGTAATACAAAATAAAAATTTTTGAAATTTGCAAAAAGTAATGTTAAACGGTTAATTAATTTACGAACGATGAAGGTAGACTGAAACTACGAGTATCAACAGACTGGAAACCGCTACTAAAAAATCTGATGTGGACACCACATGACTTCCTTGTCGCCTATTAAATTACATATACACATTTTTTCTACAACGAGAGGTTAATAATTATTAATAAATCGATATATTTAAATTAAAAAAAAAAAAATTAAACGTAAGAGATTAGTCTGATACGAACCGATGTGCCCTTCCTCTTGCAAGATCATTCATTTCATTTGTATCAAATGTAACATAAGTATCACTTACGATACATCGTTGAAAAGCTCTCGATGAATTCTTATTACTGTAGTCAAGAAAAAGTCCAAAATCCAATATAATTTCGATTTTGGGCTTTTTTGGACACTTGTGGTTAAGTGGATTGCAATCAAAAGGGAGTTGCACTACTAGATGTTACAATAGTGCTAAATGTAAAATTTTAATTACAACAGTGCTAAATGTAAAATTTTAACATCCGACGGCTAATCGTTTTCGAGTTACGAGAGATACATATGTACAGACGACACGAATGCAAATCGACTCTGTTACAAATAACGTTTTAATTTCTTAACATTAATTATATTTTAAGTATTAATTAATAAAGTACGACCAAACTTAAGGGAAGCGAACCGGACACGTTTCAGCTCGTCAACGATATCTTATTAATAGCACATATTGTAGATTTTAATAGGAATAATAAATATAACAACGTACAATCTTCAGTATATACAGTACGTTCCAACTCAATCTTTTCCAATAAATTTGCCAACTTTGTACGCAAAAGATTTGGCATCATTTTACCCGACTTAAAGATCGGGTACAAATTTCTAAAACTAAACGTATTCGGATTACGTTTGTACTAAACATTTTTCTTAATTTTGATAAGCGGTATCCCCCATGGATTTTTTTTGTACGTATGAGTACACTTACGCTATCGTATTTTCCGATTACATATACATTGTACATCGTTTAATTATCGACATGTCTATAATGTAGCATTTAATTACTTAAATATTTCATTCGTCTAACCGTACGAACACTATTTTATTAAAACTTGCCGATTTAATCGGCGTATACCGACCCTGTTCGCAAGAAAAAAAATACTTTACAGTTTATGCGCCGATTAGCACTTTTTTTTTCAAACAAATAACGCATAGACGATAAGTACATCTAGTAAAGCGTAATTATTATACTGTACAGAGAAAGATTATCGAAGCGAGTTAAAAAAACACCCGATATTATTAATTAATCCGGCTGAAAATAAGGTAATAATAAAACTTCATTTAAATTAAAAAATCCAGCTCGACCGACGCGTGAAAAAAATTCATACCTTTACGATCGCTGAATAGGAGAAATATGGCAAAGAAAAGTTTTAATCGCGATAAACATTTTGAAGAATATCGGGTTAATTTCCTTTACGAATATCTCGAGTACGTACGTGTTCGTAAAAGGGCACGCAGGCCGTGTAGTCTCATACGACTGATGAAACGAGGGGCGACGGAGGGAGTCGTCGAATAGAGCGGAAACCACCCCGAGTGTCATCTATTGATCGCTTCCCGACGTCCTTATCACCCTGTCTGTTTGTCTTATCACCCCGCCCCGCCGCGACGATATTACATTTTGTTACGTACGCGCTACAATACACGACGAGCATAAAGCGTCCTTTATTGAAAGGATTTAAAATTTTCCATTATATATTCGATTCTCACGAAAAATAACGAAGGGACCCGATTACACATATAAAGACAGAAAAAAAATCATAAACACTACTAAGTGATGAGCGATAGGTAACGACATATATAAATAGCTAATAACTGCAAGGTTTTTTGTTTCGCCCAAATAATATAAATTTCCATAAATTCCATCTCGACAGTATAATATGCAAGATTTTTTTTCTTAAATATAATAAAAAAATAAAGGATCTTAGCTCCTTACTAAAATTAATAAACTGTCATTTATAAAAAAAAAAAAATGTAATAAAATCGTAAAGATTTTTTTTTTTTTTTAAGGCGATAATAATCATTGTCGCTTATCTAACTTCATTAACCGAATTTCTTCTCTTTAATTTTATTATAAACAGTCATAATCGTTTTAGTTAAGGACGGTGACACGTTCTAGATTAAACCGACCGTCTGATTTAGAAGTAAAAACAAAAAGTAAATGAGTGAACGATGAGATCGACCCGTTTTCTCTGGTAAATCGGTTTACAACATTACAAATTAGGAAACTGCCTTATTATCTCGTACAAAACTTACAGCAGATGATGAAAAACAATCTTTGCGAACAATTTTAAAAGATTTCCCAAGCGCTACTTTACGTAAAACGATACGATAAAACTGCGTAATTTATTTCGTTCGTATTTCAGGGAAATTTTGATCGCACTAATTAAGAGAACGAAAACATTAAATACTATATTTAAAAAAGTTCAACCCCTCGCCACCGTAATTCCTACGAATACTTCATAATGCGAATTCATACAGCGAAGAGATTTATATAAATGTTTCGCCGGAATGAAAGAAACCATCCGATATTACTGAATTTCAAGTTTAATGTTTTTATAAATTTCTTAAAGGAGCTATTCTAGAAATTTTCATTTAATCGGCCGGCTACGTCATTAACCTTTCTTCATCGCCGTAATCAAAACTATACTCCAAAATTGAATTGTTACAAGCCTCTGGTCGATCGAAACGTTAAGGTCTCTATTAAAATTTCATCTATAATAACAAATCGTAAACGATAAACTTTATAATTTAAGATATATTTTTTAAAAAACGCACAAATTATTTGCAATGTTTTAGTTTGTGGCGAGAGGCGGTGAAATGTAGCAAGTCGCCAAAGAGGATGGAAAAGCGACCGAAAGCGTAAAACAAATTGAAGTTTAAAAAGGAACGTTAAATAGATAGATTTAGGTTTCTATCATAAGAATTAACAGTTTTACTTTATAAATAAAACTTCTCAAGCCTTGCCTTTGTAATCGTATACAAAAACTAACAAACCTGAATGTTTGCGGAGAGGTGACTGTCCCGGTGTGTACTTCGATGGTGTTTTGATCCCGCAAACGGAGACTGTGCGGTATCTGGGACTTCACCTGGATCGGCGTTTGCCCTGGAAGTGTCACGTGACGATGAAGAGGAAACGGTTAAACGCAAGGTACAAGGAACTTCATCGGCTGCTACGGAGGAACTCAGGCCTCACGTTATCCAACAAGATCTTAATTTATAAGGCTATCCTGCGGCAAATCTGGACCTACGGTGTAGAATTGTGGGGAACGGCTAGTACTAGTAATGTGGAAATTATACAACGCTTTCAGAACAAAGTAGCGAGGGTAATTGCCGAAGTTCCGTGGTTCACGCGGAATGATGAGATTCACGATTATCTGGAGCTCCCGTCGGTTCGTGAGATTGCATAACAGCGCAATGTCAAATACCTGCAGAGGCTTGAAAATCATGTAAACCACTTTGCAATGAATCTACTCGATAACAGCAGAGACGTCCGGCGATTGAAACGAGCCCATGTACTTGACTTAGGGTCTGCGTAACAGTTTGGAATCTAACACCGTCAAGTTTAGTGGTGTCGTATCTAATTTCTTGTTGCTTCTCTTTCTTTTTCTTTTTTATTTGTTATTAATGTTTGTTTTGTGGACTATATGGTGCTGAAATTAATGGTTTGTGATTTATGACTGAGCTGGAAATTTCAAGTTTGCTTGCAACTGTTTATTGTATATTTTGGAGGTTCCTTAAGAACTTTCTTATCACGTGCTGTTGTCAGGAAACTTACTTATGGCTCCGCAGGAGAGCAGATTGTAATTATAATTGTTATTGAGCAAAAAAAAAAAACCTGAATGTTTATCGCAAAACTGTTTATTATAATAACTTGAGTTAAGAAAACGTCTAAAGTCCAAATGTTTTGGATTTTGGGCTTTTTTGGGACACTTTTGGTTCAGTGGATTGCAATCAAAAGGGGAGGTGCACGACTATATGTTACAACAGACGTCACGCCGAAACTAGTCAAAATGGATTCAGGGATGGTCAAAATGGATATTTCCATTGAAATTTGAAAACCGAAATTTTTCGCGATACAGTAGTTTATTTAGTTCGTACAAGGAAGTAAAAAAGGGTTCTAAAATCTGAAAGAAAACCAATTAAATTTTAAAGATTAACCGAGCCGCGTATATGAAAACAGAATAACTGTCTTCGCCATTAATTATTATTACTAACCGTTACGTATTATGTAACGACATACGAGAACTTCTATTACTTTGCTAGTATAAATTTAAAGCTACGGTTAGGATTAATTAACATAAATTTACAAACCTTTGTTTAGTTGTAATCGTACTTATGAAACTTTAGACGTCCCCTTAATTAATAAATTTAACGGTCTTAAATTTCAAAGAAATATTATAATTCTTCTAACATAACTGCAATGCTGCTAAATAAAGCGAGCTACGATAATAAATTAAAAAATCTACGAGGTGAAATAATACAATTCTTCATATTATAGTGTCAACAAAAATAAGAAAGAAACTCTTTTCGTTTACAGTACTATATTTGTCGCGATGATGCGTAAACGTTTTCTTACTTTTAATGGAATGTTAAATTCATTTCAAGGAATCTTTTTTAATAACGGGTTATAAGATTTCTAAAAATGCCAAAGACAAAATATCTTCTTGGTGAAATCTGTAACCGATTAACAAAAATGAATTTCGCATCGGTGTGACCCGAGCGTATGTATTCGGCAATCTGTAAAAAAAAGTTAACGAACATTTTACGATATATTTTATAAAATCAAATCATATCGTTCGGGGCCTGACCCGGTCCAAACTCAGTGCGATTATGGTTCAGACCGTATATCTAGAGCTTGGATCTCACTATAAACGTTTTTAGATTTTCCTCTCGAAGTAAGCGATTATCAATTCGCAGCATTAATCTTACCAATTACGAACAGTAAAAAATAAATTTACTAATTTACGCATTATTTTTAACAAAGTAGTTCCCAGTACTGTCTCAGATAATTATGAAATATCTCTTTTTCGAATTATTATCCGGTTTGTGTATTTCACTTTTTACTTTTTTTGCTGCACACCTCCTATATATTTTCAATTTAATCGCTTCTTTTGTGAATACGCTTCATCCCAATCGCACTTCCACTCTTTAGAATCAAAGGAGAAAGGTGGCTTTCTCTTCTTTTCCAAGACCCGTGTAAATAATTACAAACTGTAAGAAAATCGATCGATTCTTTTTCGAATTAATTTTCACACGGTAAGGATATTTACTTAAGAATGGGAATCGGCTACGCAGGTAAAAGAAAATCCGCTCTCATTACTTCCATGCTAACGATCCTACAAATCGCAAGGTAATTCTACTAACCCGATTATGCCTCAAGTAAAATAACTATAAACAAAAAAAAAAAAAAAATTGCCGGCATCCTAATATACAGCCGTTTCCTTAAACACAAATTTTTTTTTTACTAGAGAATTATATCGATCGGTTGCGCGAATTTTTTCCATTAAATAAGGAGATAATAAAGACATAACAGTTTTAATTTACAAAGTACAAATGTAAAGTAAAAAGTACATCCCGTCCTTGTAATTTTAATTTAAATCTTTAATACTATTTATAAAAGTAGTAACCTAAATCGATTATGTTACATTTAAAATACGTTCAGGTTACCTATTATGTATAATCAAAAAAATTACAGTTAAATTTAGCGACACGTTAACGCGGCAGAAAACAATTTCCGGATATTTTTTCAAAAAGTTTCCGCTTAATCGGAATGACCGTTACGATATCTTACAAAGCGAATAAAGAAATACTCGAATTTAAAAAGAGATTTTCTACATTTTCCCTATTCCTCTCGAAGATAGCAGTACCGCGATCTCGAGAAGGGGAAAAATTAAAGGAAAAATATATTTTATCGGAGAATACCTCAAATTGACGTTGCAAATTATTTTTACGTACTGAAAATTAATTTTTCAAAAGCTATACGATTAAAATCGATTCATCTCTTATTAAATTTTGCCAATAAAGAAGAAAAGAATTTATCACGAATCTTTTCAAAAATAACAAAAACAAAAAAAATTAACAGCGTAATTTATTAAAAATTTTAATTTTGGGTACTTAAAAGGATGCACCGAGATATATAAATTTTCTTTAACTTGGAAAAATTAACGCCGTTCGTTCAAGGTATCAACATTTTAAATTTATTTGTACGACAAAGGGCGGTTTTATTACATCGAGGTGAATAACGACGCGGATTTCAACACCGCACAGGCCGTGCTCGATAATACAAGGTAAATTTAAAATCGATATAGACCTTTGATCGAGACCGTACTGTACGAATGTCACAACACCGGTTATGCACGATCCCGTATTAGATTGTCACTCGATAGTTAAATTTAGCTACAGCTAAGTTAAAACGACCGTTTTTGTAACGGAACTTCACGTCGATGTAAAAAATTAATTAATAAACCTCAACCGTATATATTTCGGAAAAAAATATATATTTTTCGTTAAAATCTCACAGATTACTTACACAAAATATATTTATATATCGGACTAGCGGGCGCGATAAAAACGGGAATATAACTTTGAAAAATATTTTCCAGTTTCAACATTATACCTCTGTTGACAAAAAGCGAAAAATTGCAAATCGTTCCAAAGATAAGAGACCGTCACAGTAAAAGGAAGCAGGACGGCAGCCATTTTATTGAGATCACCGACAATAAGTACTGTGAACGTACAACAGAAAGGGAGGGAACAAAATAAGGGATACGGTAGGGTAGGGTAGGGAGGGAAAGGCTCGTAAATACATCTGACATGGGGTAGGTCAAGGCGCATACAATTGTCCGCCCTTGAGTCCCCCTACACAAGATCAGGAAGTGTTTTATGTGTGTATGTATGTATTATATATATATATATATTATACGGTCTACGAATGTACCCGACCCACCCCTATATATCAACCAAAAAAAAATAATAGAAAGAAAAAAACAATAACAATTTTATTGCACGGTGCAACCGTAGAAAACGTTTGTTTTTCATATTTTAATCCGTAACCAAATTAAATAATACAAATGTACGCGTGCTTGCGTGCAAACGTAAACATCTGCGCGAAATATCAAAATTCCATATACATTCGGTTTTAAAATAATAACGCTTTGAAATAATGAAGTTCACAGAATTACACTGCTATCAAACAGATTACAGTTTAAACAACACGAATTACACCGTAATCAAACACAGATCGCAATTTAAATACATTTTCATATTTACAATTTGAGGGCCTAAATTTGTGTTTACTTCCCCAAATAAAAACTTTAGGACTTCTACTCTGCATATGCGCATCATCGCCGCAAAAGAACGAC
Source organism: Lycorma delicatula (assembly GCF_047948215.1). Taxonomy (NCBI): domain Eukaryota; kingdom Metazoa; phylum Arthropoda; class Insecta; order Hemiptera; family Fulgoridae; genus Lycorma; species Lycorma delicatula. Next base: position 210,094,831 of record NC_134456.1, read on the forward strand.
ACTAGACCGGCCGACAGGTTTCAATTATCATTGTAAAAAACCAAAAACGCCCTTCATTAAGGATTGGAAAATATTAAAGAGCATTTTAAATAAGAACATCCGTCGGAAGAAACAGACATATTTATTTATACAGATAAAAAAAAATTAAAATCAGAGTTCAGGGAAACTTAATTTAGAAAATGCGTTTTGCTCGTTCTGAAATATATTTTAGAAAGTCGAGTTAAGTAGAGAGATCATTATTGAAAACTTAACGCTTCGCGTAACTTAAAATACGGTAAAGTTATTCCTGTAACTAATAAATGCGACAATAAGATGATTTTTAAACATTAAGTACCTTGTACGCGATGTAAGAGATCGGTAAAATCTGATTAACAATTTCGACGATTAGATAAGTAACAGACGATTAACATGATTTTGAGGTTATTTAATAACGTACGCCTTTAATAAAAACTAATTTTAGAAACGAGATAAAGCTATACAGATAATGAAGAAGCAAGAGGCGGAAACGCATCAGATAGGATTACGACGAAGAAAAAACCTGCAGCCCTCCCTCAAAGACACGTTTCATGGATTTATCATAAAGTCGCGTACTCCTATCTTTCAACATGAAGCTGCGATTATCGTCCACGAAGTACCGATTTTCATTTAAACATAAATTTAGAATACTCAATAAGTTACGGTCCTAACTTATAGCGCGCAACAACATCTAGCCGTCAATGTAGTGAAATTGCCAAATAATCCGTACCGTGGAAATATTTAACTTATTTAAAATATTCCGAAGTAAAAATCATAACATTTTAGCCTCTCCACAGTTCCTAAAGCACAAGTTATGTACTCGTTTTTTATTCGCATAAATATTGTAAATAGTTAGCCAGCACAATCGAAAGAACACAAAGTCGTAAAAGGGGAAATCTGATCGCGGAAAAGTTTATACGCGGATCCCATCGCCTGAAAATATATACGACAACTTACTTTCCAGCAAATACTACAGTACTGCGCTCTATTGGCTTAAATTTTTATTTAATGTTAACAACGCGGTTTGGGTGTCTGTTTTGAAGCGACATCGGGAAAGAATTCTTATCATTCTATCAAGAAAACAGCTGTATTACATTTTAGGGCGCTTCGGTTATGAAAAACTAGCACCACCTTAAAATAACTAAAATTCAAGTTTTCGCAGGCTACGAAAAAAATGGCAAATTTATTGAAAAACATCGTCTTGAACGATGAAGAACGAGAAATTAATAGATGTACCTCCTTGAACTACAGTCAGGAACACAATCGTTTCTTCACACAGTTCTGAAGAACGCTAAAAAATTAACCATTTTTTACTAGTTTAGTGCTTTACCAGAGTAGTGTAGGACGAACGGAATTGTGGACAGAACCTCTCCTTTATAAAATTATATAGCGTTTGATATATGCGACATATAATATCAAAATAATTTAAGAAAAAAGAAAGTAGTTTTTAATATTATTTAGAACACTTAGAAGGCATTATATTTAACATTATTGTTTTGAGAAATAACATTTCTCAAAACTTTAATAAAACCAAAAAATGAAAATTCTTCTGTTCGTAGGAGAAAAACGCAAAATATCTGCGGTTTTAACATACAACACATCTAACAGATGTTTTATAAATATGTGTATTTTCAAAGTAACAACGGTTAACACAAAAATATTTGGGATGCATCAACGTTTTGCAGATCCAGCGCGTGGAAAATTACAATACAAATCGCGTAACGGTTTTAGATTCTCTTTCATGTTAAAACGGGAAAGTCACAAGAAGAACTAGTTAATTAGCCTTACTTACTCAGCGACCGACATGGGTATATAGGGATTAGTAAAATGGAATCGATACGTATATTATCGAAAACTAAACGAACTAACTAATAATATTCGGAACGCTTTTATCGTCGAAAAATACTAAACGATAATCTACTAAACGGCATGTCGCTTACCGATTCTACACGACTTCTATAATGTCCTTACACAAACTACACTCTAACAGCTAACAGACTAAAAAACATACAAATTAGGCTACTCTGAGAAAAATGAAAAACGCTAGAAAAAAAATATTAAGCCGTACATTATTGTTACCGAATAAAATCTATAAATTTATAAAAATCTTAAATATTTATAATGCGATTTAAAAGTAACATTAACAACTGAAAAAAATTCAAACTTTATTCGAATCAATTTTACAACAAAAAAAAAACAAAGCAAAAACAAATCTTTTTATTAACAAAATGCGACACAAAAAACACAATCGATGCGCAAAAAAAAATAGTAGTGCAACATGCTCTAAACGGCACCGTGACTCAGCTCATCGTCGAAAACACAGAAGAAAGACGAATAATGCGGACAGAAGGAAGAAAGGTAGACCGATAACGTACGAGGAATAAGGAAGGACGGCTTCTGATTTACCACCACCAACCGTTTCCATTGCCGACCTGCTCTTCCCCGGCTTGTCCCAGCTGGGTAGGCATGGTCCTGCAACAATCAACCCCTGGGATTAATCGGGCACAGAAAGAAAACCGTAGGACCATAAATTAATAATGATCCAAAAAAAAAAATACAAATAATTCCGTTACAAATTTACTAAAATATATTCAAATAATCAAAAGCAAATAGAAGAAATTAATGATCCGCATCAGAAAACTAAAAAAATGTATACTAAAATTATATCTAGTACTAAAAAGCCTTTAGCTTCTAAAACCTCAACTTGTAATTAATTAAAATAAAGCGAAAAAATAAAAAATAATACTAATTTGCACGTTAACGTTTATGCTACTCTACAAACAGTGAATACTAAAAACAAATACGTTAACGTCTATAAAAAGAACAAAAATATATTAATTTTGTGTTGTATAGAATCCTGTTTGCGAACGAAAAGAAGAAAACAAATCGAGAAAGTTAAAGTCGATAGAACGGTCCATGAACGCCAATACCGTAATTCAACTCGATGCGAGAATCTTTTTAACGTTCTCAAATTACTTCAGAGCCAGATTTAAAAAAAAAAAAAAAAGGTTAGAGGCAAAGAAAATCGGATGCTTTTCTCCAACGGCGATCCGTTTTCCTTAAAGCAATCTATTTTCGGTAGTATTTAAGAATCTAGCTTACCCGGCCGGTCTAGCGGTTAACCATGGCAAATTCAGCCGATTTCGAAGTCGAGAGTTCTAATAATCAAATCCTAGAACAGGCGATTACTTTTATACGGATGTGAATACTAGGATCGTGGATACCGGTGTTCTTTGGCGGTCGGATTTCAATTAACCACACGTCTCAGGAACGGTTTACCTGAAACCGTACAAGACTAGATATCATTTACATTCACACATATCCTTCTCTGAAGTAATATCTTACCGTGCTTCCGGAGGCTAAACAGAAAAAAGAGAGTATTTAAGGATATCTGTAAAAAAAAAATTTTTTCAAATACATTTGAAACGGTGAAAGCAAAAACCTCGAACGATCGATAAAATAAGGCGTTCGTTTTACTCGGGATGAAGTTACTCTTAAAAGATTTCTCAGTTAATAATTAGCGGGACGGATACCGTACCGCCAGGAGATTGTTTTATACTTTTTCCTTGCAGTGAATTTATTAATTTCACGATCCTTGTAGGTTGTAATCTTTTTCCTCCTTACCTACTTATTTCCTTTACGCTCAATTCCACCTCCTTCTAGCCGATCTTTGGGATTTAACTAGATACCTACTAATCCGGTGTTAAATCGATATATTTTATCGATAAAAAACCAATTTCAAAACCTAAGTTTTCAATATCCTTTTTTAACTCCTATATAGAAACATTTTCCCCTATTTTAAAATTACGATCGTTTTCGAAAACAGAATAGAATTTTTCTACGTCTGTAATTAATTCATTTTCTAGTATTTTATTTATTTACTTTTCCCCCTTCAAACAGATAAATCTCAGCGATTATCGTCGGAAAAATTGTTTTAATTTAATAAAAACAGTTCCTTACTCTTTACAGAAGAATTCTGATGAATTGAATCACGTGCAGTAGAATATTGAGCTCGGCGATGAACTACTTTCCTTACCTCTCTACCGATCCTATCACGGCGTACAGTATAATCTTGGTGTGTCGACTGCAGTTACGATACAAACTTTATGATTTCAAACGGTTTATTTAACATCTAAAACCGCGTTATCGAAAGGAAAAACAGAAAAAACTTGAAACTCTAGATAGTTTATATGTTTTTAAACAGTTTCAACGTTTCAGGTAAGTCGTTCAGAAAATACTATTTCAATACATTTCTAACAAAGATATTAAAAAAAAAAACAAGATTCTAATAAAACATGTAGGTCATTAACTTAAAAAGAAATCGATGCGCTTTAAACTATAGTAGTGAAACAAATTTTACTCCTGAAAAATTTACGCAGTACAGAAATTTTAAGGTGTATATCCATAAATATAGCGTACAGCATCTATTTCTTCCTTTATTCAAACAAAACGTAGTCTTTCACATAAAACGGTTGACTTAACAAATCGATACAGAGCGGAGGTTATTAAAATCCGTCGGAAAGAAATTAACAACATACATAATACAACAGAGATATAATCGCGAAAATAAACGATATGGAAAAATTTATTTGGTTTTATTTGATAAAATTTAACGGCAATTATTGTTTTATTCTAAAGTGAACCGACCGAAACGTGTTACTGAAAATTTACAATATCGAATAATTTTCTATCGTTTTGGATTACTTTAAACTTCGCGATACGGTTGAAATTATACGATAAAAACATCAGAACTTTACACAGATTCAGATTGAGAAACGTCGAATCGGCTCGATAATATGATGTTCACTGTGCATCGACACAGAGTACGATTTAACGTTAAAACCCGCATTACGCGATTAAAATATAAGAAGACTTATAGTTTTTTCTAACTCGATTTATTTTCCTTTAAAATATACACGTCGAAATAATAACAGCGATTACGATAAACGTACAAGTTTTCTTATATAAAGAATACACGATTAATGGTTACGCGTCGCCTACCGGCACCGAACCGAAATAAAATCTCTGATCGTAGCCTATTCGGCCTTTCGTTATGAAAACGATATAGAATGTAATACATCGTTTCGAAACCGACGACGTCGTACGGTTTATAAATCGAACTCCACCGAAAACCGTTTACTACAACCGATTTTACGGCTAAGCAGAAACAATGCGAACGATCTACAGGACAAACGAGTGAAGATTTGCGCAATTCGAAGAATCAGACGGGACAGATAGGGATGACGTTTGTAAATACGTACGGTTTCCCCATATTTTATTATAAGCTTAAAATACGAGTGTACGGCGTTTAATTTTTTCCTTCGACTTACGTCGAGTAACAGTTTGTCTTATCGACTCTCTCCGGCAACGAACTCTGTCGAATAACGCCTACTACTTAATAAGGACGTCTCGGAAGCACTTTATTTTTTTCTGTGACGCCTTCTATACAATAAAACTATCAGCGAATAATTGCGATAGGAAAGTAACTGACTGACCTCTACCCTTAACAGTTTACGATTAAGATCGTATAACGATATAACCGTAACTTACAAGTACGGTATACCGTAGATAAGAACGTATTTTACCTGACATCGAGAGACATTTTACAAAAAACAGATGGTTTTTGTAATTTTTTAGTTTCTCTAATTAGGGTAGTTTTTAATCCACAAATGATAGTAGAATGTACAGCGTAATTTTTTAATCGCTTTTATTTGGGTTAAAACCACAACAGCGGTCGGCTTTTGAACGTAAACCGACACCACCTTTGTACGACCAAAATCGTAAATCAAACGTAATACGGTACAATCTAGGAAAAGGTTTTACATAAGGAATTTAATGTAATGACAAATAAGGTAAAAGTAAATAAATTAAATTAAAACAACAAAACAATTTTCTTTCTTTATTTAATCAAACAACATATTACACGGAAATAAGGATATGTTAACACATACACACACACACAAACACGCACACACACAAAAATAAATAATAAATAAACGCATTAACATCTGAAATTATCTTCGCCGATACAATTTACTTTTAAGAAATTTTAAAATATTTCATGCGTCAACAATTAAACAGTTATATCCAGAAGAAGCATTTCAACATCTGAAGAACGCTCTTATATAAATGAACAAAATCTTAATCGAATGAAAAAGAGAAAAAACTCAAATCCGATGAAAAATGAGCAATTTCTTCATGAGGAAGAGAGGATTTCGCAAGGTCCACAACCAGCAGTTGGGGCTTTAACTCTACACAGAACAATACAATAAATTAATTAGATAAAATACCGGTAACTTAAAAACAAGAAAAGAAGAAAACTAATTGCTCTAAACGGTTTAATCTGAAACTACACTATTTTTAATCGATTACGATATAAGTTAATATTACGAGTACATAGCAGGCTAATACAAATTATGTGGTAATAAAATTAACGGGAAAAAAGTTTTACGTTTTACTGTACGTCAGCTAATACTCTACATTACTAAAAAAAAAAAATAACAAAAAACAAAGAATAAGCATTTATATACCAGATTTTACAATGAAATAAAACCGCTATAGCTTTACGTTATTCGGATTTAGCGCACTAGATAAGATGAAATACGTGAGGCATGAGCGTAACCTATGCAGCATACTTTCTTAAGAAAGAAAAAAAAAATCAACGTAAATAGTAAATATATATCGATAAACCGATTTATACATTAGTATTTATGTCATTAATAGGTAAATAAAACCGTTTCAGTTAAAAAAAAACCGTCTGGGAAAGAAGCAGATGTAAAATTATTAACTAAAAAAATCAAGGGGAAGCAAAACAAAGTTAACACGAGAAGTATAAAAAATTAAAACTTTTCCTACAAAAAAAAAAAATTCTCTATTATTTTCTCATTCGTTACCGCGTTCTCCTCCCCTCCCCAAAAAGTGCTCGTTAACACTACCGATCTGAAATAAAAGCCAAACATAAAATCTAATAATTAAACATCGGTACTTACCTAACTTACGATGATACTAATCACTCGAACTTAAAAAAAAAAAATGCCCGCTGAAAATTGTATAACTAAGCATGCAAACGCTAAACAATTCATCGTATTAATAATATATATATATATATATATTTTAATTACACATCTCCTCAACCGATTCAATAGTAATAATAATAATGAGAAAAAACATCCGTAAGAACTTTTAAAAATAAAAATCAACTGATTATTTAAAAAAAGTTAAATTTTAAATAAGAAAATGAAAAAAGCATTTAAAAAAAAAGAAATAGAAAAACTCAGTTTCTTTAAAAGCATGTACTTGAGTTTATGTACCTCACAGAATGTACTTTTTTGATCTCTTCTAAGTAAACTAGGTTGATCGTTAATCGTTACTACAGCTGAAATCATTTCAGAATAATCGTTAACTAATTTCTCATCTTAATCGGTTTAACGATAAACAAAATTAATAATATAAAAAATAAATATCCGTTAATTTTCAGTTCGACGTTTCTAACGCTACGTAGAAGCGATTAATCGATTTCTTTAACTTTATAACAAAAATAATTTTTAACTATTTATTTAATTTATTTAACCTTTCATCGAGTACCAAAACGATAAAATTAGAAAGAAAGAAAAACGAAGACGCGATAATACTAATATTGTACTGTAATAATATAAATTCAGAATTCATTTCGCTACTATTCGAATGATGCAGGGATAAAAAAACTAGTAAATAAACATTTTCCCAAGAACACCCGACTACCATTACTTACGTAGCGATGTATAAAACTATTACCGTTCGGGTTAATGATACAACCGAACCGCACACGTAATACTCCGATGACAAATCACAATAAGGGTTTTTTTATAACATTTTCCCAACAAATATCAAATTATATAAACGCCAGTACCAATTTATAATACAAATTATAATATTTTAATCACTCGTTGCGATTAAAAATAAATTAAAAAAAAAACATCGGTCCAAAATTGAATTTATTTTTTGTTAACATTCTTGTTAATTTTCTCTAAAATAATAGTTTATAGAAATAATATGTACTGCACTCGTTTGAAATTATAAGGTATTCTTTTTCGGTATCTAACTGTAAAGCAAACAAATTTTAAGATTGTCGGAAACATTTTGTATTTATTCAAAAATTAGTAAAAACTGTAGGGAAAGTTACTGAACGATATAAAAAAGAGAAGGAAACGATAGAGATGTAATCGATTAAAACATTTTATTTTATTTAAAAAGTATTTGAGAATTTATAAAAGAAAAATTATACATATTAAGATGTTTAATATGGATATTTATGAAGATAGTATAATCAAAGGGTTAAAAATGATGGCACACTGTAAAAAAATTAGTTTAATTAAAAAACTTACAACATTAAATTTCGCAAGCCGGGCGTGTGATCGCTGAAGTTTTTAAAGGAATCTATAAGAAAGAATAGGTTGTTCGAGCGATAAACAAAGCCGTATAGAACTTACAAAACGAAAATTTCAAATCTTATTAATCAATTCTTGAATTTTATTTCGATTCGTACAAACAAATAAATATTTTGTAATATACGAATACGAAGAAAAACATTTTAAAAATCTTCATTTACCAAACTTTATTAGAAATCCTCGAGCAGAACGATTTCAGGACGATTGTGAGTACATATTCTACAGTTTAATAAGAATAACCTGAAAATATCGCTTTACCGGTTAGTTATACGTAAAAACCTCCTAAATTGCCGGATGTTTTATCGGTTACCGGCAAGAAACGAATCTAAAATATTAATTTTTTTCTAAAAAGCGGTTATTAATCGGTCAAAATATTTTAACTTTTTAAATATATCGCCCTGTTGAATGTAAACGAATCTGAACATTCACTTATTAGGCATACGTAATTTTTTAATACTTTTTCATAAGTTTTCAGTAAAAAATTTCCATCAATCGTTCCGAGCAAGGCTCGATTTTAAGTGAAGATTGTTATCTACGCCGTATCGCTCTCGAATAACAAGGGTTGACTAATAAAAATTATCGATCGGCCACACTTTATTTCCGGTAATCTAAACGATAAGACGCGACAAAATGCCATCCGCGACGGAACAATAAGACCGAAACTTAAACGAACCCTTAAAAAACTATATAGAGGAGGACAGGCGTACGCGGATTTCTTTCTCCCGCTACATCGAACCGATAATATTTATCAAGCGATAACAGCCTGGAAGGAATGATGGCGTCATGTTTCGACAACTACAAGGTTTGTCGAATAGGAAGATAATTTTTATTAATCTCAATTCTTTCAATTTCAATTCTTTTACTTTCTCTAATGATCCGCACACGAAGGTAAACTTAGCAAATATTAATTCTCACGTGAAAATTTTCAACTCCTTTAAAAATACTTTTAAAAAGGACTATTAATGAATATATATAAGTATTAAAAAAGAAAAAAATAACCTAAAAAAACTCTCCCTGCAGTTTTTGTTTCTATTACCCCGGAAGAAAACCCATACATAATATTCTAAAAAAACTCTTTCCAGTAAAAATTGTTTTAAAATTTCATCCCTTAAATGAAGTTATTATTATTTTCATCAAAAATACAAAAAATTAAAAAATCACCAAGAGAACCGTACGTAACACTTTTAGAAGAATTCAGAATTTTTATTTAACAAAACTATTTTAAATAAATAAAAACAATTCTGCCACAGATTTAATTCGAGAGGTTCGGAACAGCGTTTAAAATTTTAAAAAGTATCCTACAAAGTTACACATAATTTTTACAAATTTTATTGTTACAATCTATTTTGAGAAAGTAAACGTAAAGGAGCTAAATTTCATTTAGATTAAAAATAAAATCTACCTTTAATCTTCTTCGATACGTTCTTGGATGATGCGAAGGGAAACCGATAGATAACTAGATAACCCCAAAAACCTCTCGCCTATCGACTAGATGTGATTAGAACAAACCCAATTTATAATCTACGAGCAACAACAGTGCGAGATATACTTCAAAAATAATATTTTGCCAGATCTAGATTAAATTAAATACTAGTTCATCGACTAAAACTATAATGCTCGATGGTCTGCGCACAAGGAAGAGTGGGTATGTATTCAGAGCATCAGATAACACAAAATCAACGGTTTGTGTGTAAAATCGTTTATAACGATTTTTCGATTATTCGATTATTAACGACAATTAAACTTTTTTAACGATATTTACAATTTTATAAAACTATAAAGGTGGGTCTAAAACATACGTAATTTTAACATATTTTTGACGATGTTTTATCATCGATAAATGAAACAGAACAATTTACAAACAAAATTAAAATCGGTTAAATTAAAAATTGGAAAACTGTAACAAATAATTTGATAAACTTAATTTCAAAAGTAGATATTTCTAACCGATAATACCCAAGCTATTTTAATAACCTTTTGCAATATTATCGCAAAAAGAGAACGTTTAACAGAATATAAAAATACGATTTAAAATTATGCGGTTTACAACGCTAATGATTTTAGACCTTTAACGATTTAAAATAGTTAATAATTTTAGATCTTAATACGAAATAAAATTTCGTTACTTTAATAAAAACAAAGCGGTAGATATCAAGAACGTTCGGGGAACAGCTGCTACTATTTACCTCGATTAAATGAACTCTGAACACAAACGCATGCATTTTAACTGCTAATAACCATCATCTTTGATTACAGTTTACGATAATAAATATTTAAATTCTTAATCGAGAACTTAACCTAATCAAATCGTGATCTTTTAAGCCGAAATTTAATAATCTAAAAAACATTAGAAGAAAAAAATCGAAATCTTACATTCAAAGGTGCTCATCAGGGTAGAAAGATAAGCAAACTCTAATTATAAGGGTTTGGATTTAAACAGCGGCTGGAAAAAAAATTTAACACTTCTTAAATATACGAAGTGTTCCAGGACGTATTCGCCGAACTTCAGATACTAATTCAGTACACCGACGTAAGCAAAAAAATTCATATCGACATTAGTCATATTTTGCTTTGTTTTCCTCCTGGACGCCATTTTGTGATTTTCAACAAAAACATTATTTCTCGCACGTAATGAAAGGTGATAATTTGTATTAATTTACTATTATTATTTATTGTTATTAATTTTTATTACATGAAGTGGAGGAAACAAAAACAGGCAAAAAATTATTAGCTTGTATTACGGTGAGCAAGCGTACTGCCGGGTTAATTGTCTGCAGTAACTCGATTGTTTGTAAACAGGTTTTTTCAAATGAGATATCATTTTGTTGAAAATAAAACGCTTAATAAATTTCGTAAAAGTAAAAATTTGATCAAACAAATAATTACAAAGATATTGAAGATTAAAAAAAATTAATAGATGGCCGCCATTTTGAAATTTTTGATGATGTTTTCAAAATTTTGTAACACGTCTTTGAGCTGCCAAATTTAATTAATGTAAGCTTACCCGTTCCCGAGAAATAATGTTTTTGTTGAAAATCACAAAATGACTCCAGAAGGAAACAAAGTAAAATAGGACTCATGTCGATAAATTCGGGGAATACGTCCCGGAACATCTGCAAAACGAATTTTAATATTTTTTGAGAAAAAAGTAAAAACTTTTTTTTTAAACTACGTACACGGATACGATCCGTTTGGAATTTACAGAGATTAACACTACAACGGCCAGAACTGACGCGCCTTCAGCCTTAAAAACGATATACACGAGCGTTTACATACAACACAATCGATCACAGCTTGTAAATTCCATACGTTTTACGTAAAAACTACAAACTCGACAAACATTTCGACACCATAAATTTGTCGGCGATAAATAAAATAAGCGACTTAACAAAGATTACGTACACGCTATCGGATCGTAAGGGAATAATAAAGGTAAGAAATTTTTAACGTCAAGGCCGTTAGGGACCGCTCGAACAACTGCGAAAAGATGTTCAGGAAACATAATCTTATAAGCGTTAAAAACGAACAGTATATAAGGTATTTTAAAAAAAAGAAGGTTTTCTAGGGCCATTTTTATCGTGCTGATAAACTAAAAATATCTGTTATTCTGTTTACTTATTTTTAGTACAAAGAAATGAACGAACGGGCGATCGACTTAAAATGTAACCGGCTTTATGAATTTAAATTTAAACTCGATTAATACTAATAGAATTAATTAAACCTCGCAATCCGTATTTAAACTCTCATTCGGCATATCATCCTCAGAGATGAAGAATATCATAAAAACTGTCAATTTCAGTTTATTTTCTTAATTACGTACCGTTATAATTTAGTTTTTTTTTTTACCGCCTCGTGTCGATTAACTCCTAAACCACGATCGGTTACGTTAATATCTTAAAAAAGATAGTAATTTCCAAAAGAAGGAAAACGCGCTTCCTTAATCGCATTCCCTACAAGGAGAATATAATAACGATTTTATTAGATTAATTTTACATCACTTACCGGTTTTCCTTTTTAGCTTTGATAGATACTTTCACGGAGATGTCTGTCGATCGAAGACAAATTTAAATCGTTGACGTAAAAAAAAAACCCGACCGAAATTAATTAACGAATAAGTAACTACGGACATTATGATCGGCTTAGACGTATAATAAATACGATTAAAAACAATAAAAAAAAAATTACATTTAAAAATAATTTGAATCGGTTACAAAATAACTTCATTATCTATCGACACGTTACAATAGAACCGCCGTAACGATTATTTTTTTGGGGAGTGAGATTGTAAATTATACTTTTAATCGCGTTTACGTTATGAATCAAAAAGCGATATAATTAAGAGATTAAATTACGAAAATACTTCCCGGAAAAAATATATAATTAATTTTTTTTTTTAAATAACACTGGTCAACAAAAATTTTGGAACTAAAAAGGGAGTGCGAGTTGTTTATAGTATTTTATATGCTGAATCTGAAAATGTATTCCGAACGTTCTAAGTTACAACCCCTTATCTGTTCCGTCATTCGTGAAACAGTATAAGTTAGTATATTTGTATGTCTGCTTATTCACACCTGATTTATATTGTGATGCGTGCTATAAAACCTATATTTGATACGTAACGGTCGAATGGTGTCATTTCGTGTCAAGCCAGACATGTCAACGAATCAAGTAATGAGTAATTCAACGCGATGAAATTCTCTTCAGTTAGAGTTCAGCCCTTGGTGTGACTTGTGTTCTTTAGTTGCGGTACCGATTATATCGTACACACGTTATAAAAATCGTTTCGTAAGTGTAATATTACAGAAATACTTAATTACGTAAAATTTTTAAGTATTTCTGTAATATTTCAGAAACTTTTACTTTCATTCATTAAAATATTTTTAATTTTACAATGAATAAAAATCGGGCTTACAAAAATTCTACAAATATTTTTTGTTACGTTTGCTGAGAATTCACCACGAAACGTCAACGAAAACCGATATTTAATCTGCTGAAAACAGCTTATAAACGTTATTTCGACTGACTCTTGGAAGAAAGAGATAAATCCTGGGCTCCAGATATAACGTGCATCAAATGCTTCGTTAAACTAACCCGGTGGTTAAAAAAGGAGAAAAAGAGCATTTGCGTTTTGGCGTACCTATAATTTGGCGAAAACCTATTAACCGTTGATGACTGCTACTTTGCTAAACAAATGTTACCGGTTTCAATTCAAAAAAAATGAAAGCAGTATCGCATACCCAAATGTCGATTCAGCTAAGACACCGATACTACTTCATGGTGTTGATTTACAGATTCCGACCGATTTACACATTCCTCAGAATGCTCGACCGATGATTCATCAACTTTAATAAATATTAATTACATTCCAAAAGAATCGACTACTGAACCTTACTTCATCACACAAGCAGAACTTAACGACATAATTCGTGACTTGTATTTGTCAAAACTACATGCAAAATTCCTACGCTCACGTCTTAAAAAATGAAATTTATTAAACACGGATGCTAAAATTTCAGTATATAGAAATCGAAACGAAAATTTACTGAAATATCTTAGAAGAGATGGTTTAATTTGTTCCCGTCTTGATGTTAAAGGACTAATGTCTGAACTCGACGCTGAATATGTTATTCGTGATCGGCGATTACTTATAGACTCATCAAAAAGAAGCCTACAGGCAGTGTTGTTGCATAACCCGAATAAGTTTTCTTCAATACCGGTAGGTAAATGCTGTAGAATGAAAGAAAAATATGAAAGTATGTCAAAAATATTAAAAGCCATTTTGTATGATGAATACTGATGGAGAATTATCTCTGACCTGAAAGCGATAGGGCTTCTTTTCGGTCTCCAGAGTGGCTTTACAAAATATACGTGTTTCTTGTGTTTGTAGGATATTCGGGCTACAGATAAACATTAGGCGGTTAAAAACTGGCCAAAAAGAAATCGGTTTGCCACAGGAAATGAAAATGTTGTCGATATTCCCCTTACCGAAGCGGATCGTATTATTTTACCACCTCTACACATAAAACTAGGCTTGATGAAGAATTTTATAAAAGTATTAGATAAAGATGGAGACGGCTTTAAACATTTAGCTGACGTTTTTTCACGATTAAGTGAAGCCAAATTAAAAGAGGGAATATTCTTCGGACCACAAATAAGAAAATTAATCCGTGAAAATATATTTGACAGCAAACTGAATCGTAAAGAACTAGCGGCACGGAAGTCATTCAAAAATGGTGGTTACTGGTTTTCTTGGAAACAAAACTTATCGGCTTAACCTTATAAATGAGATCGGCTTATAAATGAAATCTTAGTGAACTACAAAAATTTAGGCTGCAGAATGTCATTGAAAATTAATTTTCTACATTCTCATTAGGACGTTTTCCCTTTAAACTCGGCTGACATCAGCGACGAACAAGCAGAAGGTTCCACCAAGATATACGTTAAACATACGTTAAACAAATGGAACAACGTTACCAAATCAGACGGGATGAATCTATGATGAGTGACTACTGCCGGATGAGGAGAAGACTTCACTGAACACAAAAGGAAAATAAGAAAAAAGAAATTAAGATAAACGTAAATGTTTGCAAAATAAAAGCAGGAATTTTAATTGTAATTATTATTATTTTTGTATTGTACTATTTAAGTTTTTCTCAATATTTTAAGTTGTCATAATTAAAAATCTAAGGATGAGAAGAAACTCTGATTTTCATTTTTTAAGATTCAGCATAAAAAATACATTCTAATTCACCTACATTTATCTTAATTCCATTTTTTTTTATTGACGTAATTATTTACGGTTTAAAAAACCTTTGTATGACATCCAGAGATTAAACAACCATAATTTAATACTTTCAAGAAGCGTAAAATACTCCTCGTGCGAAAAATTAACGGTCATTCACGAAATCATCTTTTTTACAAAAAAGTTTTAAACCGAATATATTTTTATAAGCATTTAATTAGAAAACTGAAGGTTCACGCTCACGGGTAAGCGCCCGTCAGTAATCGAGCGGGTAATCAAGAGCTGACGGATTACGGACCTTCATCGGTCGCAAGGAGAAATTACAGACTTCTCTAACCGTTCTCCGGCACGAGACAGAACAAGAAAGTAAGGAGAGTAGCGTTAAATCGAATAAATACCCCAGTAATTTCTGAGGTTTTACTCTGAAATATAAGCACGGTTTTAATAAAGGTTACGTAAATACGTTAAACAATCGATCTGTAGAAAAAATCTTTCCTTACCGGTTAAAACGTTTTGGAATACAAACAAAAAAGGATACATCTCATCAATATTAAAACAACCTCCTTTTTTATACAGATTTAAATTACTTTAACTGCGTTATAGATTAATCTAATAAAAAAAGGCGACCGATATAAGTTCACTGGCCCTATACGGGCGTTTTCCTAAAACAAAATATTAAAATACGAAATATAAATAGGGAAGGGAGGTAAAATAAAGTATAATAGTGCATAATTTATAGTACTGTATAATGTACAAAGTAACTGCATTTAAAAACGGAAAGAATATATTAACGTTAAAATACATTACGTGAAACGTTTCCGTATAAACTGAAATTATTAAACGGAGAAGGTCACACTGGTAAGCGACCGTGGTCTAACGAAAAGGATATTACAAATATACATATAACAGAATATACACGAATATATTTTGACGCGCGGGACCTGCGATTACTACACAAAAGCCGGGCGCTACACGTATAATATATGCAAACGCACTAGAAGAAAAAAGACAGAAACAGAGCGAAAGAAAAGAGAGCAAGCGAAGCCAAGACGCTGCTATTTTATTTTCTACGAAATGTAAGTCGATTCAACTCACCTTTTGCCTTTGCTGCCTCCGGCGACAGAAGGTTCAACTACAATGCTGGATCCGAGAAAGCTAACTCCTGTAACATACATACATACACACAACAATTTATAAACTGCCTGCAACAAAAACTAATATGATACAAATAATAAACTAATGACATCGAAAATACATTTTTAAAATGCGATAACGATAACTGTATCCGGTAATATTTGATGAGAATTTAAAAATATCTATCGAACGGGGTCGTTAAACGTAGTCGCTATAACAATATTAAATTAAAAATATAAATTAATCGTCGTTTAACAGTTTCTGTAAAAAATTTTCCCTTTAAAATAGCTATTTAATTCGCAGGGCTCAAACCGTTTCAAACCTCCGGTCTATAATTTACCGAATTTCCATAAACACTTGCTAACCGGTGCAACATAAAGCTGCCCCAAAACCACCCCACTCACAAACGACCGCTTCTAGCGGAAAATCAAATGCTCTTAGTAATTTTTAACGACTGCTTACTCGTATTTCCAAAACTTCAAAATCGACCTATTTGACATCGGGAAAAGATTTACTGAACAATCCTATTTTAACTTTAAACACTACGCGTACGTTTAATTCGTTTAAAATCTTATAACTACTTTAAAACAAAATTAATGCGGTCCGATTTCTTAACACTTACATCTAATTAACGATTAGCAATATTATTAGCCTAAAACCGCAAGCTGTTATCTTCTTCATATTTCAAAAATATTTACTTTAAAGAAAATTAGAGCATTAATCATAAATAGAAACGCATTATTAGGGGAAAAACGTTTTTGGGGAAAGGAGATGTTACTAGTAACCAGGATGCTACGGAAAAAGGACCTACGGAAAACTATAATAATAAAAATAAATTTAAGTCGAAATCTTAGAAAAGGAAATATATTCATAGAGTTGGAATTTAGTGCTGAAATAGTCGCTTTGATATGCGAGGGAAAGAAAGATGGGAAAAATTGCGCAGGAAGGCAACGTTTGGAATACGTAAAACAAATTGTTAGGGACGTAGGATGTAGGGGGGTACACCGAAATGAAACGACTGGCAGCACTAAATAGGGAAACTTGGAGAGCTGCATCATACCAGTCAAATGACTGAAGAGGAAAAAAATTAAAAATTAATTAAAAACTAAAACCCAGCAACAAAAAAGCTCCATCTTAATTAAAATAATAAAATTATAATTTATTTTACGGCAAATGGCACATACAGCTGAAACTCACTACAGTAATTCAAATATTTGAATATAAACGGACGACTATAAGACCGTAAAATATAAAATAACATTTCATTATCCCCTAGAATAGTTCGCATTTTAGCCCCCAGTTTAAAATTGCGACGCAATGCCTGATAACAGATACAATCCACACGGATGTAGCGCATTGTTAGTTGGCAATCGCAGCGTGCACAAACGGGCGCAACTGTTTGCGTCATCAGATATCCATGAGCGAGCCTAGTATGCCCAATTCGCAAACGGCAAATAATAACCTTTTCTCCACGGTTATTTCTGCACGAGGAGCTCCACGGTGACGCAGTATTCTTAATTTGACGAAGTATATTGTAAATATTAGCATCAGTTCGCTTTACCACTCATCGTGAACCATTCTCTTAAGAAAACAGACAAGATCGTTCGAAGCGACGCGATCGGTGAAAGGAGGTTTAATTTGCCGCATCATCAACACGCTCATCGCCTGAAATACCAATATGGCTGGGGATCCAGCAAAAGCTCACTGTTGTATTACGGTGATTCAGTTGCCAAATAACACAGTGAATCTCAAAGACAACAAGGTGTCGAGTACACGTCACTGATCGCCTGTAAGGCACTCGTGGAATCTGATCGAACAATTACAAGTCGGAACGTCGGGCTAACTATATATGTAAGACCTAATCGATAGCGTACAGCTAAGCGACGAAAAAAATATTGGCGAAGCTGTGAAGGCGAAATATGTACGTTTTGTTGCCGACCACAAAAGCACAACCAAGAGAATTGACGTTTCTAGAGTCGTTTTACACCGCCATTCCGAACGGGTTATTGTGTTTTGAAGCAGCCTCTCGCCTGTAGCTTTAGTTCTACGCGCTAGGTAAATTGATAAAACATCCGCAGATGAAGAACACAATGGATTTTCGCACGCAGTTTGTTATACATTACAGCTGCAGCAAACAAAGTAACACTTTTTTCTAGTGTGAAACTTTCGGATATCATCGTTCCAACTCGGACCCGAAAGGACCGGGCTATTGAGGAAACTCCCTGATGAATGCAAAGAGATTCCCTAATGACGTAACAGAAATATTTACAACAAAATAATCGAAAAAATTACGAAGGATTTAGTTTCCAGTATTTTAAATCTGAATCTGAAACGATGAATGTACTCTAACAGAGTAAATAACCTTTTTCGATGACCTATGAATACCGGCACTGAATTTTCAGGTAGTGTACGTACTTGTTTAAACTCTTAAAAAGTATTTTTACCATCCTTTTACTTTTTCCGAGCCTATTGCCTGAACTATACAGAGTATATATATATATATATATATATATATATATATATATATATATATTTCATCCAGTTTTTCCAGATTGGTATCAGATCTCTCTCTCTCTCTCTCTCTCTGTGTGTGTGTGTGTGTGTGTGTGTATGCAAACTCAATTGCTGCTACCGAATTGCCAGGGCCTGCAGCTGCAAACGTACCGGTAAACATGTAGTCCTGAACAGACTCAGGTCGACCACTCCTGAGATGTATGGTCGAAGAACACCGGTATCCAGTTTAGTATTGAAATCCATATAAACGCATCTAACTTTACAAGGACTCGAACCTTAGAACTCTCGACTACGAAATTAAACGTAAATCCTACTCTCTCGAGCAGGTTGTCCACTTGAATCTTAAAATTCCAGGTTACTTTATACTCGACCATTCAAAAGAATTAGTAACGTTATTTTTACGTATTCCCGAAGAGGGTGATTTCTTCGACCAATCCACCACCATTCCTGCAGGCTATTTGGAGCCAATAAAGAAATCTAAAGGAGAAAATAAGTTTTACATCAACGATAATAGTCTTAACGATAACGGGACTATAATAAAATAGATAACAGGATGGTTTACTGCGTTATCAAATTTGTCTGTTCATAGTTTAACTACAATTATTTAAACTAAAACTAAATGCCGATTAAAATTTTATTTATCTCGAAGTTTTAAAAAAATTACCCGCCATCAAAAAGATTAAAAAATTAAATAGTAACCAGTGATATATAAATTCTGTTAGTAACATACGATAAAAATAGTGTATTAATAAAATGCCATTTTACTTTCTAACACCTAATAGCCCTAATGAGATTTATATGATTCCAAGAATCGCAACGTATAAATAGTATTCTTATAAGATTTTTAGAATTACAAAATTTCTCGACCAAATCTTCAACAAATTCGAATAATTAATACAATTTATGAAATACAAGTCGTGTGAAATTTATTTAAAAGTTTCTCAAATTCATAACTGTAGTTAAGAAGTCGCAAGCCAATAATTTTTTTTTATCATAGATTTATTTAGTAATCGTTAACTGAGCTACCCCAGCAATTTTTTCCTTAAATTGAGCTTATATCAAATTACAAAATTAACAGGTAGGTGACGTACCAGATATACACTGTACCAGAAAAGGATGTACAAAGTTCCTATCTAATATTAATAATCGATCGTTGGAAATAGAACGCTAAATTTCGGCCAAAGGTTTTGACAAATTTCAGTAAATCAAACCGCTAGTTAACCAACGCTGGAGTAATTTTCTAATACAGATTTTTCAGCCGCATACATAAAATTCTGTAACGATTTTTGCTTGTAACAGAACCGGACAACGTTTTGTGAATAAAAAATGTATCGGGTTGTCGCGGTAGGCGATGCAGAAAGCGCGATAAGAAAAAACTTAAAATCTTTATGCATCGGATTTTCATAAATAAATACCTCTTTAAACGAGAAAAAGTTAAATAATTTTTTGTAGACTGTTACAATACTCTTTTATTGTTTTATTAAAGATACGGAATGAAACTATAATCCTTAGAGAAAAGCGGATAACTCCCTTACCGGCTAACCTTTACTTCTTTTTTTAAGAAAAAAAGAAGTTAGAAGTTAAGAAAAAGAAGTATCTTTTTCAAGATAACTAAAAATATCGCTTACTTTGCCCAAACTTCCAAAAATTATCGCTAATTTTAGATAAAAATAACGGTAACAAACCCGAGGGAGTACCGGTGCATAAATTAACTAGAATTTTCAAGGACAAATAGTTATATTTTCCGAAAAAAAAAGAGAAATATTATAGACGATCCGTGTAATTAATCTATACAACAAAAAAGAAAGAAATCCAGAAATAAATCGGTTTTAACAGATAGTTTCACCGATAAAAAATAAAAAGACCCGAATAAAATAAAAATGCGCCTTCATTCAAAATGCATGAGAATCTACTATATATATATGTTAATAATAGTCGAAAGGATGCGAACAGGCTACGTTACAACCTTACAACAACAACTCTGCTCGTAGAGCTAGTTCTGGTCTAGCTAGATAACGTCTAGCAAGATGGCGGCCGGCCGTACTACCAACCGTAAATAAGTTTCTGATGGCAACACGTGGCATCACGCCGTCTTCTTTCGTCTGAACAGTCGTTGTAGTAGCATTAAAAACTAAAACTGCCGCAACAACATATTAAATAATAAAATTCATTATTATCGTTCCACATAATCATGTTAAAAAAATAATATTAATAATATTAAAAGGAAATAAAACATTAAATCCGACGAGAAACGTAAAAATACTCTACTTTTAAACAAAATTAGCAACTTACACGATTTCCAGGCCAAACCTGTTTCCGATAGCGCATATTTACTTGAAAAGCCAAGATTTATTACTTGGAAGGTAAAATAAAAGCGGACCTACAACAAAGACTATTCAATCCTTGTAGGTAATACTAATGCATAGCTTACGCGTCTAAACAGACAAAATGTTTATTCCCACTTATATCCAAAATCTATTACAGGAGGTAAAATAGCGGAAAACTATTTGGAATACGATGTGTAATAAATTAATTAAATCCTTTAAATTTATACAGTATTTATGAAAACAAATCTTGCAGATCGACAAAAAATATACGTATTTATTAGTTAATATTTATAGATGTTAATATATAAGGTGTCTTTTTTTTAAGTTAGGGCCGTTCTGATATAAAAAATGAAATAAGCGATATAGAAAAAACTTTATTATGACAAAATAAACTTTACTGCGATACATTTTTGAATTCGGCTTACCGGCTTCATTATTCAGTTTTCAAGAATTCTCCCGACAAATCAATTATCGTTCTACAATTTCTCATCTCCTTCAATATCCTGCGATGCAAGCCATTGTTTTAAACGGAGAAAAAGGTAATAATAACTCTGTGCAATATCCGCACTGTAAGGCGGATGTTCGAAGATTTGCCGAGGTAATCGTAGCAATTGTTCAGCAGCGGTTTTGTTTGCCGTGTGAGGTCGTGCGATATCGCGGAGAAACAAAATCCCCGTCGCTTACCTTCTCGCGTCTTTTGTTTTGAACTGAACGTCTAAGTTCTGTAAGCGTTTCACAGAACTATCGGTATTAACAGTTCTTCCGCGATTCAAGAAATTCAATCGGCAATATTTCTTCGGCATCCCAAAAAAAAAAACTATAGCCGTAAGCTTTCTCACTTAACTTTCTCGCTTGGACTTCGGGGATAATGAATGTAGCCATCGCATCGATCGCAGATTTGTCACGAAATTCGAATAAGATATCCGCGTATCATCACCGGTCGCACCGCGTTTCCTTAAGTCACCATCTTCATTTTCGTAGCGTCTCAAATGCGTTTGAGCTGCAGCGAGACGTTTTTCTTTACGTATTTCTGCCGACGTTTTCGGTATCCGTTCAGAACACGACTTTCCGTAAAAAAGTCTTTCGGTTAAATTGTGAATTATTGATCGCGGAACAAAAGAAAATTCAATCGATAATCGAGAAGAGTAAGCCCTCTGTTTTCACATATTTTTGCGTTCGCATTTTCGGTCGATTCATCTGCGATGACAGTCGGGCGACCCCGCGTTTTTCGTAGTAAACGTACGTTCTTTCTCAGCGAAACAAACGACACAGTCGACGAAATTTACCTTGGCACGTAACACCGGGTTCGTAAACATCGATGATTTCTCTATGAATATCAGCAGCGGATTTATATTTCGCCAGCAGATAACGAACTACCGATCGCGTTTCACGTCTCGCAGGATTATTTATTGTAGCACTCGTCTCTGTCAGGCTGTACACAGCGAGTAACGCGAATAACTTAACCTATTTTTGCAAACAGATAATCGTCGATGTAAATAAACAGTATTGCATTAGCGCCGTCGATTTCCATCGCATTTGATGGCGGCAAATTGAAAACGGCCCTTACTTAAAAAACTGGCCTCGTATTACGTCAAAATTATTTCTAATACCGCATAATTAACGTAAACGGAATTTATAATTAAAACTAAATACAAATTTACAAAATAAAAGTGAATTACAAAAAATCAAGGAGTAAATATTAATATTAAGCCGATAGACTCGCATAAAGAAAACATTTAAAATTTTATATCTCGAGAATAAGTTGAACTGAAGCTACATGTCTACTAATTAATAAACGTTTTATTATTTCGAATACTCCAACTATTACACGAACATAGACGTCTTAGCGCGTATAATTTTAGCGACTCACAATAAACAATAAGAACTTTTTTTAACAAATTTACCTATTTCAATAGTTTTAGCTTATATCGGTTAATCCGTCCGTTAATAACATAATTAATGTTTTTCCATTGCGGTAGCTCGTTTTTTATACGATCGAACGCATCGACGTAACGATTTTACAAATTTAAATATTTATTCGTGTTTTCAATCCCTTTTAAAAACATAACGTAGAATTAAAGATAATCGACCTCGATAGTTGCCATTATTTTATATAACTATTCGTAAAAATGCGAAGAAAAGAAATAACATTTTTAATCCGCGATAGATAAATATTTACGTACACCGTACAAGAAAACTCTTTCGCTATTTCCGCGAGTCGACATCAAAAGATCGAACCGGTCTAAAAATTTATTCATCTTATATTAAATTTTTTACATAAATAATATTAGGTACGGTTAAATAAATAAACGATCCGCGAAAATTAAAATAAAACTAAACGAACAAAATAAAGCGAAATCGTCGTCCTGAATGAAAGTCTCGAATAGTATTAAAAAAAAATTAAGAAGCGCGTAAATTCCAGGTCTTCGATAACCGGAGGGTAAATATTTCATTATACGGAGGGGAAACGAAGAAAGGAACAGTGTAAATTACTAGAATGAAAGTAGTAGTCAAGACTCCATTGACGTACTATCTATTACAGCGGCTGACAGCGTAAAGCCGGTGTGTACGAGTGTATACAAAGACGACGGTGGAGATGCATCCAATCGGTTGCCGCGATACCGACGGGCGACCTTAGCCGTAAGCAACGCCTCTTCCTATTGGTGTTGTCAGAATCTCTTTTAACCGCGGTTTAGTTCCGCGCCTCGGATCTATCGCGCCAAACACCGCGGCGTTCCTCTAGTTTTTTTTTCTACGCATAACTACTAGCCGCCACTAAAAAACAGTGCCGGTCGCCGAAGGGAAATTACCAGAAGATAGGGAAATCTAAATTTCTGGCGGGAACCGGAGCCGGTCGGTAAGTACAGATCATCTTATAAAATATAACAAAAGCATATTTTTTTAAATTCGATTTTCATCGCGTAAAATCAACTCTACAAAAGTACCAAAAATAAGACTTTTTTTTTATAAACCTTTGTAAAAAAGTATATAAATTTAATAGATTTATACAAGTTGATGTCACGTATTTTTTTATTGTCGAGTAACGAAACCCTACTAAATAACAGAGCGATAATTAAACATTTGTAGGGGGGGGGGACAAATTAGAATGAAATTAAGTTTTTAACTATCGCAGAAAATAAAACAAAAATGCGTACGTGTTTACACACGAATACGTGTAGAAGACTGAAAGCTAATCGGGCAATATTTAAGGGTTTAAGGATAAAAAATATATATACATATACGAACGAATATGGTGCACGGATACGTAAAAGAATTACATTTACGTACCGAAAATCCAAGTTAAAAAAGAGAACAAGTAAAACCTTTCGGATAAAAGATTTTAATACTCGTTCGGACGTTAATAAAATTTAACCTAATATTTTAAACTAACGATACTGAAATCGAAAAATAATTACGATATTTTTATAAAAACCGACACTTGCAACATCAAACGCGTTAAACCGAACGTAGATCGCGTAGACACGACGTAAGATAGTAATTCTAATGAAATATAAGCATGTCCGATAAAATTCTCTCCCTTCATTACTTCACAACCTAATCGTCGAGTGAGCTAAATGATCTATAAAAATATTTATTTTTAGAAATCTATGGTTTTTATAGAACGATGCGATCGGGATTTTACTTAACGAAATCTATAAATTTGATCGCTTAAAAAAAAAGATAAATACAAAAAACATTTTCTTTGATCGTTCCAAATACTTTTGGCTTAAACTCAATTATTGTAATTTTTTTCCTATCCAGACCGCAACCAGATACAATATTTAAGTATTTAAACGATAAAAATTTTGGAAAATGTAAAAGAATTCCGATTAACTTTACCCGATAAATGTCTGTAAATCTATTATATATATATATATAAAACGACGCTTTGTAAAAAAAGAGTATATTTCTATAAAGTGAATATTTGAAGACGCGCAGAAACAATTCGAAATTAATTAGTTTTTAATTTAAAAGTAGAAGATACGTTAAATTAAAATTCTAATGAGAAAAGCCGTGTGTTATCGGTTATATTTTCATCTAATACAGGCACACGGGGTATTAATTTTAACAAAATTCAAAAGTCTACGGTAAAATATTAAACTGTATTATTCTTTTAAACGCAAGCAGTTCTCATATTTACTTTCGCTATACGAACGTTTGAATTCTATAACTTCATTCCGCGACTGATTAGTTTCAATTTTGGAACTTCAAGTCGCAAAAAAGAAGTCTCCATTCTCCTGGTGGTTAAACGTACCCCGACGCCACTCATCCGACCGATTCGAAGGTTCGATTACGTATCTTACGGGAAGAGTCACAACCGTCGGGAGATACAGGGGCGCGAACCGTAAAATATCATCCGCAAATGTATACGTCATTTTTTCTCGGCGAATTCGGTCGAGTCTACAGTTTTTTATCGCAAGGATGAATTAGGAGAAATTTTAGAGCGGCAGTTTAATGTAGGTTACGACCTTATCGCTCGTTTTTAATTTATACGTCGGTTTTTGTTTTATCGTTTGTAGACGAATTACACTTGCGATCGACCAAAAATGTTTTTTTTACACGAAGTAGGATGTAATTACGGCCAGACCCTATTCACAGATATAAAATGTAAGAAAATCCTATTAAGTTTTTTCTAATGAACAGAGAATTAATACACGGAAAAAGTTTCATACATACAGCATTAGGTATAATCTTTTTAGTAAAATCGATTTATCGGTATCCTGAACCGGCCATCGGAGTACCTTCTCATACCTTTGCGTAAGGAATGTCGACAGATCGATATCAAATCGTATTAATGCGATTTAAATAAATAGTTTTGGTACTCCAGGCCTTCGCAGTTACTATATTCTAATTAATAAAATCCGGCGCGGCTAATCTCGGCTGTAACACGGTTTCATTATTTTGACTATCGCCGCTTTGCGAACAAGAGACGCGGCTACTTGAAATGGTCATATTAGAGAAAAACCGCTACAGATTACCCGGATATTTAAATTTTCCTTATTAACGTAGAACGACTCAATCGCATATTTACAAACGAAGAAGTTATTTACGTCGAAATACTATCGAAACGATCACCGGTTACGACGCGTTCGTTTACGGAAACCAGAAATTTGTTAAGGGCTGAAATCTTGAATCAAATTTTGGATACGGTTCAAAAAAAAATATATTAATCTTTTTATATAAAACAAAGCACACGTTTACGAACGACAGACATCTATTTTAGGGACTTTCTTTGTTTTAAGAACGCATGAAAAACAAAACTGCGGTCTGACTGCGATACGAATATCTTAAGAGATTGGTTTTATAAAAGAAAGATACACCGTAAAGTTTTCATTAGTTTTACGTTTTATGAAAGCGATCGTTCAGGAAAAAAGATCGTTTAAAAAAATTGTGACGTTTACGTATTAAAAAATAAGAAAGTTAAGTTTAAACGGTTGTATTTTATTATTCTGGAACGAGAGTATTATTCAATAAGGCATAAATTTATCGCGTTTAAAAAAAAAGTGATTTTACCGTTTTCATAGATCAAGAGTAAAAGATTATACGACGATTATTTATTAAATTTGCTAAACAAAGGCGATTAAAAATGCGGTCGTTAAAGGAAAAATGATGGATCCTTAATTTTTTTTCGGTAAAAGAAATTTTTAAAAGCGGTGATATTTTAAATGTATTTTTTTTACGAAGTTGTATAACTCATTTTATTAAAGAATAATAACATCGACAAACTCTTCCGTAGAATATTTTCTGGAGTAAAATTACAGCGTTGAAACGCTACGATTCTTCACAAAAGAATTAAATTTGTCTTTTTAAATTTTATTTTTGTTTCGTTCATTCGCTCCGGCGATTCGATTACTTTATCGAATACCCGAGGAATTCCTTCGATTCTATTACGGACTACTTTTTTTTAAAATAAAAACTTAATAAAAGCTAGGAAAAATAAAATGCGACTATATAAAAATAACGACTAAATTTCTTTCAAGAGCGAAATGAAATTTTAAAATAATTACAACTTACAGCTACCTAACAACACGTTGTTTCTAAATAAATAATTTAAATAATACCGTTTGTAACAGATAATTAACTTTTAAGATCCAAAATAATGATAGATGAGATTTCAATTCGTTACTAGTACACGTTGCACGCAACGAATACGATGATCGTTAAACCGAAAATGTTTAATAGCGCAGGTTTACGACTTAATATGTATAATACAAGCCGCGATGTCGGATAGGGTCATTTTATGGAAATTTTCGCGAAATAAAGAATTGAATTTTAAATAAATACGAATCCGATGAAAATAATTACAGCATTCGATCGATCGTCAGTAGTAAACGTTTCATTAATTCGACAAATATTTAAGAAATTAACTTCTAAACTCGATCGAAACACTGCTCGTGCATACAAACGAATTACATTAACTATTCGTTTTAAGAAATGGTACGTGTATTATTACGATAAATTAAATTCGCCGAACAGATTATCTTCGATAAAGAAATAGATATCTTAATAAATGCCATCCGATATAAAAAATAAAAACTATTAGATCTCTGCAAATAAAAAAAATCGGGTACTAATTAAATCGGTCGATAACAGAAAAAAATCGAATAAAACCGGGAGAAAAAATTTAAGACTATAAACAACGAAAACGTTAAAATAAAGAAAAATAACAAAAAGGGAAATTTTATAACTAAAAAAGGGAATTTCTTTCAAGAGATCCGACTAAAGTGCTGTCCTCGAACCGGAAATGCCGCCTCTCCCCGCACCACCGTACACCCTACCGTAACACTGACGATACGAGAATTCTCAGATGGGATGCCTGTAGGCCGCCACCATTCCCTATTACAACGCACCATTATATTGGGGTAGACCCGGTTTACTACTGTTGCGTTAATTAAACACCTTCTTGGAAATAAAAATTAAGGACGACGAATTTTTACAACGTCGTTACATACACAGAAAATAATAAAATTAGAATCGACGTTAAATTTCCGACATCGATCGACTGTTAGTACAGAAACAGTAAAACTACAATCTGTGAAGTCCGGTAAAAACGTAAGGTTAACTAATAGAAGCGAGCATTCCACGTATTTTATGCCGGCAGGTATAATAAACGTAATAAATTAATAAAAATAAAATCACGATACAATTTTATAAACAGACTAACGTTCATAACCGATAAGATTACCTAAGGGGGTCATATTAATTTTTTTTTTAAATCTGATGTGAACACCATATCACTCTTCCTTGTACACCTATTAAATTACATATACACATTTTTTTTAAGTGAAAAGTACATCAAATTTTATTTCATTAATAACTTCTAATATTTAATTTTTTTTTGTTGTTATTATTGAATTATTATACATCGTAAAAATGTTTTTTACAATCGCAGGTTAATAATTATTAATAAATCAATATATTTATGTTAAAAAAAAATTAAAAAAAAAAGGAGATGAAGATTGATTCGAACCGATGAGCCTTCCCGTTGTAAGATCCAAAAATTTCATTAATTAAAATTTTATTTGGCTATAACTCTAAAACCGATGAAAATAAATAAACAAAAAAATAAAGGGAAACTACAATAATAAAGAGTCGTAAAATTACTGCACAAAAGGAAAAAAAGTCAAATTAAAATCGTTGTGAGAATTTAACAGAGAAACCATAAAGGTAATTTACAAAAATTCTGTTTGATTGATATATACTAAAAGAATTAACTAACTACGAATACGTAAAATTAACATTTTGAAATAGTAATCTAATTACACTAAAAAACAAAAGTACCGCAATAATTTTTTTACACTAATACTATCTTATTTCGAATACTTTTTAACCGGGCTCGATTTGACGCTTACGAGAATTGACAAATCATTTAAAAATGTACTCTTTTGACCGACTAAAGGATCACTCTTTCTCATCGCCCCCATCCAGTACGGGAGTTTCCCGACTTTGTAAGCGATCGTTCATCGTTAATTATGCGCACATTTTCTAACGTAACTTACATACTTTCGGCACGCCGGAAGGCGGAGGTAGATTTCACCGGTGCTAAGTAGGGGATTAAAAACGATTTCCACCTGAAAGTTAAGAAAAAATTCAAATTTACTCGATACGACAACGGTTGCATGTGAAAAAAGTTCCACGTGTTTAGCATACTACAAGTATATGCCATCTTCTTACAATTCCAGCAACATTTTGGTCATCCCTTGCCGTAAGAGTTGGTCATATCAAAAATTGTTTCAGACAAAAGTTTTAGGTAATGTTTAGAGAACTAACGACCGCTTTAAACAGATTGGATACTGTACCTATTATGGGAGGTATGATTTTTTTGTCTTCGAAATCCCATTTTTTCTACCTCCTGGGCCGATGCTTGGTGATATCGAAAAACTTTAAGTTTTAGGCTGTTATCCAAAGAATAGTAGGAACTTAAAAAGGATTCGATGTTTTACTTAAGAAAGTTATAGCGATTTTTTTTCGAAAAAGCCCCCCATTCTACCCCTATGGTCCGATTTTATCCGTTAACGAACTCGACCGAGATTTTGGGGCGTTATATTTTATGTATCAATTTTAAAGTAATTGGCCCAAAATTACGGAAGTTATCGTGTTTACAAGTGAAATATATATATATAAACTTTTGAACTGACGGTGGTTTGGGGTGTGATGGATGTGAAACGCGAAGATATGTCGTAATTTTCCGGAAGTCGAATCATCGTACCCATTACAATAAGTAGCTTTCTTATGAAATCTACATAAAAATATACACGACTGTTTTTTCAGTGTATATAATCTACCGTTCACGATGGAGATAATTACCTGAAATACGGCCGATAACCGGAAAACCGTCGGTCAAAAAAATTCCCTGATTCAAGGACAACGATAATTTATTTCCCCATATCAGAATTTTGTGAGCTTTTTCACGGGCTTAACTATAGATTAAATAAAAAAAAAAGAAGAAAGTTATTCTACACAAGGTCTGATGTTACAGAGTTAATAAAGTTAATAGAGTACGAAATAGTAAGAGATGATTTACAGTAATGATAGTCAGCAGAATAATTATTTCAAATAAAATGAGACTACCCTCGATTTTTTAATTTCAATACGAAAAGAGTTATTAAAAACTTTAATCTCGACGGTTAAGGTAGAATGCGGCAAATGTAGTATTATGTTCTCCATATGCACGATTCAAACAGTCGTAGATTAAAAATAATCACGGAAGCTCAATACAATAATTATTTAACGTAAATGAAAGTACGTATGCGACATGTGCGCCGGATTATTATACAGCCGACCGTAAATAAATTTAACTAACACGACCCTACCATTAACATTAACGTTAAGTTACAAAATGAACATCTAACACTAATCAGTAATAAACATAATAACGGTCGATATACAACGTTAAACCGTCTAATTGACGGTCTACATAATTACCACAGGCATTTACTCTCTTCCAAACATAATACGAATACATCGATGGTCCAGCTCGACGAAATCGCGCGGGCAGGATGTGAAAATGTCGAACGACTTCATTTGTGATTTTACTTTAGAAAAAAAAAATAAACGAAAATTATTCAATAAGAATAATACGAACGGTAACTTCTCAGAACATCAAATCGAAGATAACGGACATAAGGTCCCGCTAAGTTTTTATAATAAACAGAATATAGTCTAAAATTAAAGTATTCGATTGAAAAATCGGGTAAAATTATTCTAGTTTACGATAAGAAAACTATTAACACGAAAACATTTTTCGATTAACCGGAAGGACATCGTTAACCCGACATGAGATTCCGTGAACCCGTTTCTCGCGATCGGCTTATGAATAACAATCGCGTTAAAAATGCTAGATTATAAATTAAATTCAAAAATAAATATCCTTTTATCTTCGTAGACGTTTAGTTAAACGAACGGCAAATACTAATCAAAAATTCTGAAATCTTTTCCTAAGACATCGACTTAAATGAATTTCAACGAAATATATATCGAAGACGTAAACAGAATACAATAAATCGTTTCGCATGGATCTTTAAAAATTAATTATTTCCTAAATAAACCTCCTATCTCCAATCGTACATCCGACGTCGCGAATTAAGTTTCGTGAAGGAATAAGTACGAGATCGAGTGCTACATTTGGCAGGACTTTAGCGGTTAATTAAAAACTAATGATTTTTCGCGTTACAATCTTTAAAAATTATTTCCAGGCCGCAGTCTTTGGGAAAGGGAAATTTTATCGCTTTTCTCACAGAGTGAAATCAAATCGGATAAATAATACTTTTACGTTTATTATTTCGCATAATAAGCGAGTTGTAAATGAAAAAACCCGGATTAACCCGAAAATCCTATTACGGACGTCGAACATATTGTTCGCCACCCGAAATACAGAGATGATATTTAACTTTTCTACATTAACGGTTTTCATATTATAAATACGAACGACCTTTATACGACGATTACATAGGTAAAAATCTCACAGCGACTTTCAAAACCGAAGATGGTGGCGGCTTAGAACGGAGGATAGATGAAATTCGGTCACCTCGCTCGTCTGCGTGTAATGAGCGTTCGCTTTTATTGGAAGGGGAATTCAAGGACGCGGTGGCAGTCTTATTAACCCTAGTATAACACCGGCAACCTGCCTTACAGGTCGCTCTCACGGGGTAGAACCAGCAGTTCCAGTATTAAACTCGTTTTTTACGCACGTAGATAACGATACAAAATTTTGAATAAGGAAAATCAGGAATTAATTGATAAACCGTACTTTTAAGTCGGCTATTAGAAGTAAACCTCGATTTGCCGATACGAATTATCATCGCTGTTGTTCATAAACATTTTAACGTAAGTTCGGTTACGTAAAAATCAAAGAGTTAATAGAAGAAATAAAAAAGAAAAAATCATTACGATTAAATTATTTAACAACAAATCAAATTAGAATTTTAGAAAAGACAAGGTTTTAGTAACGGATTAATAATCGAGCTCGTCAACGAGCAACATATTTTTATATTAATAACGATAGACTTTACTTCAAGAACGTGAAACGTAACCGAAGTAAGATTAACAGATCGATAAAAATTTAGCGAATCATCGTAGAAGTTCTACGAAAGCGTTACAAACACGCGTTAACTTAATATTTTAGAAGTCGAAAGCTACAGCGAAAATTTAACACAGCTACATACAGCTGAAAACAGAAACTTAAAACTGACCTTTTTTTAATAACAGTCTATTAAAAGAGAAAGGAAAAAGTACATTTCGGGCGATCGGGAACGCCCTTAAGTATTTTAGCCCGCTATAGATGTTAAATGAATAAAGAGCAGGTTAATAATATAATTTATTTATACGCTCGGTAACATCGGGCAAACGATGTACGGTTTCAGTACGGTTTCTGATGACGGGATGAGACATTTGTTTTGGCTTATGAAAACTGCCGGCACAGATTTGAATTCGAACTCTAAATTTTTCCTATTAAAGATAGACATGGTACCCCCGTTCCGACGCTGAGATCTATGATAATCGTTTATAATTATGAAAAATTGTAATTGAGGAAAAATAGTTTATTTAGGAAAAAATGATTTCTTAAAAAACATTGAAAAAAAAACAATTCGACGAAAAATAAAGACATTAAATGCTGTAAAAGTCATACGATCAGACAATTTGAAATTTTTTCTTTCCCTTTTTGTAAAATCAGAATCAAATTTACACCGTTTAACAAATCGTTTTTAAGTATATTAAAACGTTTTCGTTACAGAAATCTCAAAACAGAAAGCGATACGGCCGTACGATCGAACGAAAGCGCTTCGACAAAAGTAAAAGTCCAGCAAATAATTTCGTCCGATCTTACGTTAAAGATGTCGATCGCGATGTTGAAGTTCAATTCCTGAGAATCGGACTTTAACAACGATTCGAAGAAACGACGTACGATTCTAAGGAATCGAACCTCTAACGCTACATGAATATTCCTGTATGCCGTGGGTCTTAATTCTGTATTAGGCTCGGCTTACGATCGTTCGAGTAGAAAATATATTAAAACCGGAAACGATAATTAAAAACTAAAAATGAAACGTTAATAAAACATTAAAGTCGACCCGAATACGTTTACTTTTCCTGTTGCTTTCATTTACAAAATCTACAAAATCCTTCGGCCTTAATTTATTCTAACGGTTACGTACGGAATCGGTAATTTAGACGAGTTTCGTTCGTTTAAGAGATTAATTAATCGGAGAACAGTACGAAGAAAGCATGTAGTGCGACCCTCATTTAATTAAAAACAAAATATATACCGAACGACATCGCTTAAAAGGAGAATAAAAAGTCACTACGGTTCGAGGTATTAGTCCGCTTAGGTTGCGCGATACATATTTATTAATAAGTTTTGCAAATGAAATGCGAACGACGAATACAGGACTACATTATAAAAATGAATGTACGTACGCAAAAGGAAAGAACGGTTACGACACACGTTATTATTGAAATCCGAACAAACTACATTCCCTAGAGACTGAGAGACATAAAGAAAGAAAGAAAGAGATTAGGCAAGACGGAACAGAACGTCCGGGCCAGGTCAAACAGAAAAGTTTACGACGGGCGGCCGCTCTCGTCCGACGCGCTATAAAAAATTAAATATGGAAAGAAGGGGTCATAAGGTGGCGACATCGTTTCAGATTCATATCTGAGAGGAGAGAACTGTATACAAATCAGGACCGATAAAATATGACGAGGGGCTACTTCAGGGGTAACGCTTAACCGAGGGGGCACCGTTAAGGGTATCGATCGTTCGGACGCCGCTTTTAATTTTTATCGGTTTAAAAGTAATATCGCGGTCGATCTAAGTACGGTAAACGTAATACTATCGATTATTAACTAAATAATCGGTAAATTGAATGCCGATTTAATAGACATACGAATAATCATAAAATTACCGACGATCAAATTTTAACAGTTCTTACATCGAGCGGGAATTGAGTGAACGACCTGCCAGAGGTCAACCATTAAGTTACTGCCTACCGATTAACTATTAACAGAATACTCCAATAAGAAATTACAAAAATATTATATATATATATATATATATAATAAACAGAACATAGCAAGTTTTAAAGACGCCAACAAAATATTTTAAAATTATTGTATAATAAATTCACTAAAATTTAATCATTTTTAATAAAAATACGAACAGGAGAAAAATTAAGACAATTAACAAAGCATTGTAATACAATTATCAACAAAGTTAAATAATGAAAAAATCTGCTTAGAACTTTGTATAATATATCGATACATCCTAGCGTGAGGAATATGTACGTCAAAATTTGAAGACGAAGGAAATAAAAATCGATATATATAGATTTCCGGTAAATGCGGACTCTGCAGGCAAACCGATCGCTACCGACCCGTTTAGTACGAGCGGTTAATTTTAACGCCGATGAAGATACTAAAATCGCACATATCGAACGTAATAAATGCGACGCGCTTTGATGCGTTCGGATTATTCGGTAATCGTATTACATATATGTCGAGTTAAAACACTCTTAGAAGACGCTCTATCGGGTTCACCCGATACCTATCGCCCGGACTGACCTTTCCGAACGGCACGTTAAAACCGGTAGAAAATGCAAAGGAGAAAACAGAGTTTCAGAAGCGCGAGAAAATAATGAGACGTCACGATCTACGTGTCTGAGAACAGAAACCGAAAACCCCGTTCGTCGGACGTCAAAGAATTTTTTTACCGGGCGAGAGCAGCTCCTTACCAATCAATATTTCACGTCGACCGTTTAAAATAAACGATTCGACAGGCCGCTTTTTTCCCAAAACCGCAGAGGAAATCTCCGTAAAACAAGGTTCCCTACGGGAAATTCTTGACGATCACCGTAATCGTGGGGAATGGGAAAGTATCCCATCGAATTATAAATCTTGCACGCACACCGGAGGGATCATCGTAATAAAAGGAAATGATAAAAACTACTTTCATAAAACGCTTTACAAGGAACGCTTATATTAAAATGAGGCTGAAAACGTACGATAAAAGACAAACAGGATTTCTTACTCGTTAAAGAAATTATAAACAAAAGTAAAAATTGTTATTTTCGATAAGATTTTAAACGGACCGTCTCTATTTTTAATTTACTTACGAGATAAAAAAAAAAACAAAATGCTTTTCTATGGCGGAAAGACTTAAATTTAAAACAAAAAAACAAAACAGAAAACTAGCCTTTGTTAATACACTTCGTAGAACTTCATCTGAGGAATACCGATCGTACGGATGAAAAATATCAGAAATTTCAATGAGGAAAATCACAGAAATTATATCCGTTAATGAATAAGTATTAGAAAAGAAGCGGACAAGCCTCGGTAAAAACTACGGTCGAAACGAAACTACCTAAACGGCTGTTAACATTAAGGCAAAAGTACGAAGAGAACTCACGACGATCGAGAAAGAAGTAATAGACCGGATAGGTACTCGGAACGGTGAACAGTACAGGGAACTGATAAATGAGACGGGAAGAAGAAATATATAGCGTCAAGATTATCTTTTATATAGTTCGCACATTTCTACAGATTTTCCCATCTGTTTGCAATAAAACTACGAAATAATGAAGACGTTTATCAAGACATACGATATAATTTTGGTAAAATACAAGAAAAAAAAAAACTAACATCAAACGCGTATACAGATACAAAATCATTTAACGGTTTTAAAAACCAGACGCCACTTTAAACGTAAAACGGCTCGCGATTTAACTCCTAACAACTGAAATTTAGACGTGCTAAACGAATTAAAAAAGAAACGCTTTTGAAATATATACGGTACTTTTGTTAATAAAGTTGAAATATTTATTTCCAAAACTCTACTAAATAACTACACTCTTTACGGAAAATCCGGTCGGTGTTTAGATGCGTTTGAAACAACGATTACGCGATACTTTCGTTTTCAGATTTAAGATGCAAATAGAAATTCACGGATTTGAAGCTTAAAAATTTAATGCTTATTTGAACGATAAAAAGTAAATGTCATCACCAATACACCGCCCTGCTTTGTAAATAGGCGATCGGCATCACAACTCTGCTAATAATTAACAAGCGAACACGAATAAAACCAAAACCGAATCCAAAAATAAAAATTAGATTTACATCTCTTTTAATTTGAACCAGAACGGTACGAACATTTTAGAATTATAAAAACAGTTTATTACTTTAGAATAAGTAATAAACTGTCGGATTAAGTAAAAAGAAAAACCATTCGAAAGCGACGAAGAGTAAAAGAATTTAAATAGGACAGACGATAATCTGAGTGCTAATCGCTAAAAGAACATGATATATATCACGAGGGAATGAAAAGCTTCTGTTTGTTGAAAAATGAAAGTAACGCGATACGTAAACAGATTTATTTAATAACACTACAACCTTAAAAGATAACGTTTAACAAAACGTTATATGCAGCGGAAATCTGATCACAGGAGATTGTAGCAAGAATCTCTTGCT
The DNA here is from genome assembly GCF_047948215.1 of Lycorma delicatula. NCBI lineage: Eukaryota > Metazoa > Arthropoda > Insecta > Hemiptera > Fulgoridae > Lycorma > Lycorma delicatula. The sequence continues at coordinate 210,131,451 of NC_134456.1, forward strand.
ACAAACCGTACCTAACATTAAATAATAAAAAAACACGTTAACACTGAACGAAATTGTTGCTTAATCTTAAACCGGAGTTAAAAAGTTATAAAACAATGATATTACACAAGATGTTGCCGCTCAAAAGCTCTTTTAAGTAGGAAATAGTTACAAATTTTTTCTTTTGTTAGTTTTTCTACTTAAATACTACTAAACACTATAAGTTAACAAGAATTTCACAAACTACTTACAAAATGATGTAGTAATTTAAAACAACTATCGGTACTAAAAATGTTGAATTTCACTCGCAAAAACAAGTAAGAAGATACGTACTTCGTTTAGGGCTGAACGATTATCAGATTTGAACAAATCGATCGACAATGCGAGGACGGGTTTCCTCGGTTACCGTATATTTTTAAAAACTGTATTCGATAAACCGATTTATAGTAAGAAAACGACTGGACCCGTATAACAGATAATTCTACGGTTTTAAAACTTATCGCGGCAAAGGGTGGAAAATATATCAATTTTCGAAAATTTCATCGAAACATGATTTTCCAAAAATAAAAATTATTGAATCGGCACTACGATCCCCGAGCAAGATAATAAAAAACAAAAATATTAGAAAATTTGATAAACTATCTAATTCTTAAGACGGTTAAAAACCCTACAAAATTTTAATAACGCTGTCACAGAGTTTACCGATAAATTTTCTCAAAATTTTATAACTTTTTACAAGAAGCGTACGTGGATGTAGGTAGCTATCGATCGGATTTATATTAAATCTTTACAGCGATTATACGGTGAAAGAACCGGATAAGTACAAACTTTAAAACTCACAAAAAAAGGACTCGTTTACAGTTCAATGTAACTGACTGAAGTAAGTAACCGCGTTATACGTAACGAGAGAAAATATGCCAAAATTTTTAAATGTAAAACATCTAATTTTTATATCAAAAACCTAAACGAATCGCAACATCGAACAAAAGAATCGTGAATTCTATTCGGGTGAGAATAAAATCCAAATTAGGTAAAAAACCGACCTAGTCGGCGTACAAAAGAATGTAAGCGGTTGGGAAAATCACTTTTTATTTACAAGCGGGCAAATCTCATCAACCAAAAAAACACGCTCATTATAACTAATTTGCTAGTATAATATCTTATTTCTAACGGATAGAAAATTACCCGATCTTTCTTTTATTAGTTGACAAAAAGACCTTCAGAGCAAATACCATACGGATTTTCACGTTATGAAAAAATGGGACAACGATCACCAAAACACGCAGACCGAAAGAGCAGATTTTTTACCTGCTCGCATAAAAGGGAAAATCGAACTATCAAAATAAAGTACCTAAATTCCCTCCGGAATAATAATTCCTAATTACGATTGTGCGCTACATTCGATCAAAATTCAAAATATGTCTTTAGTGGAAAAACTAACGCAGATACGAGACAAACGATATCGATCGATCGGGCGATCATAAGTTACGAATTCGGTCGCATATCAATCATATAATACGAGACGAAAGACGACAGGTGATGAAATGCTAATCTGACGTCTTTCAATAATGGATGAAGCAGATATATCTGCCACGAGGACATTGTTAAGCGACACGCAGCGGATTAACATTATTCAAATAGAAATGAGATGCTGTCGTCGCTGTCACCGTGTGACAAATTGTTATTTGGTCCGTAACAAAATTTGCAGCTACTATATTTGTCCCCCAAAATATACAGTCGAACCGTTTCGACCGTACCCGGCAACAAGATGTCGCACAGCCGATCGAGAATAAAATCTTTACGAAAGCTTCCGAGGGCATACTCGTAGCGAAAATTAATCGGCCTTTAATATATCGACAAAAAAGAATTAGTTTTTCGGTTTTAGATACTAAATAATAGAAATAGATCGACAGATTAATCTGCTTTTAATCGGTCAAGATATATTCAACGGGTTTCCACACGATAAACAAAACCACAGTTTTTCGACTTAATTTTTTCGATATATAACATCGTAAATAGGTTCGTAAAATACCGATGAAAATATTCTTGCGATTTTGTCGGTAGTAAGGCTCAGAAAATTTCAAAGTGAATCTTTTTTTTTTACAAAAAAAGGAAGACACGAAATTTGCTAGATTTAAAAAAATAATTTTTTCGTTAATAGTTTAACACGAACTACTATCTACGTCGGAGTCGTTAAAAAACTTATCATCAAGGAAATATATAAAGACTGTTGTCAGAATTTATTAATGCGTATCCTATGTACGCTTAAAACGTGTACATACATGTAAAACCGGTGGTCGTAGACTCAAGGCGGTCGGCAATCACAGAATTCAAATCGATCCCGTTTCGGTCTTTACCGGTTAGCAAATATTAAACAAGGCTCTTGCACTACTCATCATCAACATAATAGAATTCAAACGAGTATTATTTGGATATTTAAGAATGCGGGATAATGAAACCCTTACTTTTTCATCAAGATTGTATTATCGCAGTTTATCGGACACAGCCGGCCTGCAAAACGACTAAACGGTGATAAAACAACGGGTTACCGTAGAAAGTACTAACTGTCCAGATAAACGATATAATTTAAAGCTGCCTCCTGGAAGAACGAGCCGTAGTCTTTTTTTGCTTAAGGAACAAAAAAGCATCGACCTTAGGGGTATCGCTAATGTGCTGACCCCCATAGGGGAAGACACCCACCATGTGACTGTTTCGGTCGCCACGCCACCTTCTCCGCACCTAGCGCTAATGGGCTTTACCGGAGGTCATCTTTCAGTCAAACCAGCCAGGATGCCACTGATAGGAATGACACAAGCGACATTTCCATCAGTGTCCTATGACACGCTCGAAACAAAACACATCCGGCCAAGTCTCAAACAAGACGAAGAAACTGAACCTTACCCACCCAAAAGACAAAAATGAGTTCGGCACACAACGCATCATACATAAAACGCAACACAAAAACACTTACAAAACAAAACAATAAGAATAAATAATGTAACATAACAGTAAAATAAAACATTAACGAAAAACAAACAAATCTATAATCAAACAAAAACAAAAACAGCAACAGTTTAACAACCGTAAAACAAAAACAAATAACCAAACAAACGCAAAGAAGGAAAGTCCAAGAGGAACATCTTACCACTTCAGCGATCCTTTCTTTCGCCAAATATGGAATAAAACTTTCTACGATCAACACTTCGGCCCGGATTTTCCAAATAACACGGATATCAAGTATCGACCCGATAATATCAAGCCGACAATTGGTCCCCGTGCGCATTAAGTCATACCTAGCAAATTCATATATCATATGATAAGCATCGTTTAACAATCCGCATTGCGGACACATACCGGAGTCTGCCAGGCCGAATTTCTGAAGTCTGTCCCGAAAAGGACCAGGCCCAGAAAGAAACTACGTCACATACTTGTTCGGGTGTATACAAGAAGCGCCCCGAAAATCAACAACATTAGGGAAAAGATCATGCGTATAACTCCCATACTCTGTCTCATCCCATCTGGCCTTTTTTTTCTTTTTCTTTTTCGTGTTTAGCCTACGGTAGCTAACGTTTAGATAATTCTTCAGAGGATGAATGAGGATGATATGTATGAGTGTAAATGAAGATGTGTGGTTAATTGAAACCCAACCACCAAAGAACACCGGTATCCACGATCAAGTATTCAAATCCGTGTAAAAATAACTGGCTTTACTAGGACTTGAACGCTGTAACTCTCGACTTTCCAAATCAGCTGATTTGGGAAGACGCGATTTGGGAAGAACAACCCGATGGGTTGTCCCATCTGGCCTTCTTCTTTTTTTTCCTGTTTAGCCTTCGGTAACTACCGTTTAGATAATTCTTCAGAGGATGAATGAGGATGATATGTATGAGTGTAAATGAAGTGTAGTCTTGTACATTCTCAGTTCGACCATTCCTGAGATGTGTGGTTAATTGAAACCCAACCACCAAAGAACACCGGTATCCACGATCTAGTATTCAAATCCGTGTAAAAATAACTTGCTTTACTAGGACTTGAACGCAGGAACTCTCGACTTCCAAATCAGCTGATTTGAGAAGACGCGTTCACCACTAGACCAACCCGGTGGGTTTGTCCCATCTGGCCTGCCACAAGACAACACCACGCTATTCTATCTCTTTATTTTCTAGTCCACCACACTTCTTAGCAATATAACGCAGTTGTCTCTCAGATGCAATCAAGTCTATTGGTTTCACGCCTGCGATTACCAAGATCACCTCCCGTGAAATTGTACGGTAACTACCAATTACAGTTAGCAATATAAGGCGTTGATCCAATAACAAAATATCCCGATAGCTTTTAAAATTTAGCCTATCCGCCCAAGCAGGCGCTGCATATAGCATAATTACCTCGCAGACACCCTTGTACAAGATGCTCATAGTCTTAAAATTAAAACCCCAATCAGGATTGAGCACACGTCGAATTCCGAAGACTGCATTACAGGCCTTTCCCGCGACGTATTGAAGGTGGTTCTTAAACTACAATTTTTCATCAAAAAAACACCCCGAGGTACTTTGAACCTCAACATATGTAAAACGTTGATCTGACATCGACACGCGAATTCGCCGCCTCACAACCAAACGGCCTTTGAGAAGCATCATCGCGGTCTTCTCTGGGCTAAATGTCATTTCATGTTAACGACCACATAGCTCGACTATCTAGCATGCTTGAGTGGCTCGGAATTCAACGCCCCCCCCCCCCCATGAATCTCCTTCGGCCAGCAGGAGCCCAACGTCAGCATAAGCCACGATGCGACACCCGCTGGGTAACCTAAGCCGCAGAAGTGAATCAACTCCACCACCCACAATAAAAGACCCAACACACTGCCCTGCGCGTAACCCTTAGACAGTGTCTTCCACACTTCATGGTTTCCTTCGCGGAGCAGTACAGCCCGACGACTGAAGTAACTTCGCTTAACCTGCAACTCACTCACAGTACAATCATCTCTCTTCTGTATTTGGTATATAACAGAAAGCCACCATTGATTATTAAATGCCCCAGAAATGTCCAGGAAAACTCGTCAGTACACTTTCCGGGACGAAACCCGTACTGATTATCCATATTAGTAAACCCCACGAGGTAAACCTCTCATTTATACGAAAGTACAAAACCTTTTCAAAGATCTTAACAATCACCGGTAGTAACGTCAATGACCTATATCACGAACTAACAGCGGGATCCGTGTCGCCACTTTTAAACAATAAATTCACTATCCCCTTCTTCTAACACACCGGGAAGTACCCTCCAAAAAAGAATTATTAAAAACCCGTGTAAAAATTCTCACCCTACCTAGACTACAGATAGTTTGACACACCTCGGCCTCAGTCATCTCCAAGGAGATTGTACACCACCGCGCAAGTGAGCAACCTCACGCCTCACCCGCCGATGGTAGCGGTCTCGCCTACTTCATTATCAGGCAGCAAATCGTCAAGTAGTCTGTGCAAAATTTCAAACATGTCTGAAATTACAAAGAGCCGGGTCGAGAGAGCGGATAGAAGAGAACGTTCTTTCGTCGTTCGTCCCAATACCCTATAAACAACCCCCCAGGGATCCTTGTTCCCCTGCTCATGTACAAAGGAACGCCAAGAATCCCTCTTCGCTGTCCGAACTTTGCTAAAATATTGAGATCTAAGATCTCTATATACTCCAACAAGGACCGCCCGCCGTTCCGGATCACTCTCACGCTGAGATGCTCTCCGCGAACGACAGAGAGTCGTTTCATAACAGTCATTCCCTGCTTCACCATGGAACGAGCCTCTCTCGAACGGAACTACGAGGAGTGAACACTCGGCGGCGTCAACAAAAGCCGCCGACAAACCTTCGAGTTTCCATATTCAGTAAACCTGCCACCCCACATTCGGCAGTTCCCATAGCGGCAGTCCTGCCGCTGATGTGAAGCCCCGAAGAGGCGAGAGGCCTAAGTCAAGGATGGCTGAGGGGGGACATCTAACCTCGGTGTGCCTCTGGCACGTTATGACCACGGGTATTATGAGGACCGCAGGTTAGGGCCTTGGACTCGGAACTGCGGGGTTGGTGGACTACCGGAATAGCTTAACGTGGGTACCTCTTAAACAGAATGCAGATGCCGCTAATGTGACGACTGTCTAATCTGATTGCGGATTCCCAGAAGCTTATTAGGTGGGTCTTTTCCAATCGGTACACAACTCAATTCGTTTCAGGACATGGTGTATTTAGACATAGTTTGGCTAAGTTTGGTTTGGCTGATTCGGGCTGTGGTAATTCAGAGGGCAACGATGTAGGACATTCAATATATCCGGATGAAGCTTGTAGTGAAGGCAATATCTGACTATAAATCACTAATGTAAATATCTACACAGGCATTTACTTCAGTGGTATTCCAACGAGACCTGGCTTATTACTATGAGATGTAAAAAGTTAGAGAGCGAAAGACGACTCCCGTTAATGCCCATCAGGGCTATGAACGGGGGAGGGGCGGTGTGGCGACCAGAAGCGTTACAAGGCGGGTGTCTTCCCCTACGGGGTTGGGATGCCGCTGATGTGAATATTGTCTCATCACCAAAATTACATCGCCTAAAAATCTATCGTTGTCTGGAATTCTACCCACCACTTCAACACCAAACTGCAGCCAAGCAACTTTGTCATCATCTGTAAAAATGTTGAACCACGGTTAGTTTTTAGGGCTTCAAGTGCGATTGTATTGTACTTCAAGAACGTATGTATCGATTGAAAAACTTCTATATGCTCGTATTGCCATGTGACAGATGGTTTTCAAATTATTATTTAAAAAAAAAATCTTTTCTTGATTATTTATAATAAATGTGGTAACAATTTTACATGATAATTAAGCAACAAGAATATCACTGAAAAGTTTTAATAAGTAAATGCTAAACTACTATTTAAATTTAAGTAAAATGATTCATATTAATTACCTTTTAACAATCAGTATTTTATAATAATATCACATCGGAACTCATATAAAAATATACAAAAAGTACATCCGTAAATGTTCTTTTTGTAGATACCTCTGTTAACAATTAGTTATGAGAAAACAAAAAATCCAGTCGCTTTAATAAAAAACAAGGTTTTTTATTATGTTGAAAAGATGACGCAACCTATGGAAAAAAGTTTCGTTCTTTTGTTCCATGTTTAATTGAGAAAATGGGTTACACAATGCGGCACAGAGAATAATCATTGTCTCCCCAATATATTATATGTGCCAGTTATGCCCAGACCCAGAATGCCTTCACAGAAAGGTACAGTGTTGGATGCACCAAACAAGTCCTCCATCAAACGGCTGTACAAGTTTCAAGAAGCAGGGAATGTGGCAGATGCACCCAAGAGCGGACGACCAAAAGTGCTAACACCAGAAAAGTTGAACCGACGTGCAAGCTGCATATTCTGGTAGTCCCAAGAATTCTGTGCGACGCCTATCTAGCCGGTCTTGTCACTCCGACGGACAGTGCCTACACGGCATCGCGCATCTGTTTAAAGATGCAACCGTACATAATTCGTGTTACCTATAGACGGTGGAAAACGTGTATCTTTCTGTCAGCGGTTCACATCTACTGTAACACCAGATGGAAGAAAATACGATTACTGGTTTCGTCTGACGAGGCGTGGTTCCACCTTGATGGATACGTGAATGCACAAAATTCACTTGGTGTACGGAAATTCACATCAGCTGCACGGACAAAAGTGTGTGTTTGGGGTGCGATGTCACGAAGGCGAATCTTCATGACATTCTTTCATGACACAGTGAACAGTAAGCGCTACATACAGATGGTGCAACAATTTGTAAACATTATAACTGCAGACCGGCAAGAGTTCACGTGGTTTCAGCAGCACGACGCTATAGCCGACAACACGATGACTTCCTCGGATCAGTATTTTCACGGACAAGTGATTTCGAAGGGGTTGTAGCCCCCTCGGTCTTTTGATTTATTCCCTTTTGACTTTTTCTTGTGGGGATACCTTACGGATGTCACTTACAAAACTCATCCTCACACCGTTCCCGAGTTGTAGAGCGAAATTGAACGATGTTTCGCTGCGATTCCTCAACAAACTTTACATGTGTTCAAGAGCATGCAACATCGTATTGAATTATGTGAATCGCATAATGGAGCCCACTTTCAACAACTATTGTAACTTACTCATTTTCCCATAAGGTTGCGTCACTTTTTGAACAGTCTATATTATACGATATTAACTGCAGTGAACTGTATCAATTTACCGAATAAAAAAAGTCCGAATCTAAATAATAAAAGTAAGACAAAACTTCTTAACTGTTCAAAAGAATTCATAAGAAAAATTTCCAATAAAAATAGAATTTAAAGATAATTACAAATAGAAAATTATAAATATAACTGTCATAGAAAATTTATTTTCCTACCTACAAGGTTAAATTTCTGGGAAAAGTAAGGCTACAGTACAATTTTAAAATAGTGTACTTTCTGGTCAAACTGAATGTTCCAAACGGTGGTTGAAGTAAATGTTCAAAACTATGGCTTTCAGCATCGATAGATTTCTGAGTACGAGTCACGACTCGTTTTTTTTTTAAGCACAGAATTTTTTTTAACTGTTACAGAAAATTTATTCTCCTAGCTACAAGATAAATTTCTGGGAAAAAGTAATGTTGTTTCCTCAACAATTGACAGCGTGGCACTATCACGGGAGTGGTGTAAGCGCTAGTAATGTGCGACGCATTCTGAAGAAAGGCAAGTTGCGTGTGCTCATTACAGGGCTGGTACAACAGCTAAATGACGACGACCCAGATCCCAGGTTACAATTTTTTGACGGGTTCCGGGGATGGTTACACGTGAACCTGGATTTTTACGGGTAGCATTGCTCGGTCGGATGAAGCGAAATTCAAACTTAATGAAACCGTCAATAAGCATAATTACGTATACTGGGCTGAGATAATCCCCGCATTACTGTCGAAAATGCTGAGAATTTGCCTGCTGTGAATGCGTAGTGCGTTTGTCTGCTAGGGTACCCGTCGGGCTTTTCTATTTTGAAAGTACTGTAACCGGAGAAAAGTACAGTGCCGTGTCGATTTCATCTTCCCTTACGTTCGTGAAATGTACTGTAATGACGTTTTATTACCGATAAGATAACGGCCTGCCGCTCATCATAGGGATGTGCGAGCATACCTGGATCAAAATGTACCAGGGCAGTAGACAGACGCAAGGGACCGATCGAGTTTCCTGCACGCTTTCTAGACCTTAAGCCGCTCTATTTTTTCTTGTGAAGCACAGTAAAAGATGAAGTGTACAGTAAACCGCATATCCCGGGTACATTTCGAGACGAATTCAAGCGGTGTAGCAGATATCCCATAGGACATTTTGGTGCGAGCTGCGAAATCGGTCGTGACTCGTACTCAGGAACGTATCGATGCTGAAGGCCACCACAGTTTTGAACATTTACTTTCACCACCGTTTGCAACATTCAGTTTGACCATAAAAGTACACTTATTTTTCAAATCGGACTGCAGCCTTACTTTTTCCAAAAATTTAACCTTGTAGTAGGAAAGGTTTCTATGACATCTCAAAGCGTATACACTTTTTTGAATTGCCTGTATATTTGGCTGAAACATCTTTTTCGAGAATCAAAAACAACTAAGTCGCTTAAAAGCTATTATGATTAAAACATATTATTATCTGTTTGACGATTAGATAAAAATTACTCAACCACTTTTAAACAAAAAAGACACACTTCGTCGAAGAACTTTTTTTTAAGGTAAACATTAATTAAGAGCAACAGTATTTACGAGGTAGTTTTTTTCAGACAGCACACATTAAAAACTCCTAGTTTAAAACAGACCGAAAAATATAGATAATTCTTTACAGAATTATCTAAATTATTTGATCGCAGTAATGAGATGTACATATTTACATTCCGTAACAGTTAACGAAGATACGCGACAACATTATGTATTTCTTAGGAAAAACACAGCGTTATGTATAATCTCAACTCGATCAGGCTTCATTTTTCGTTGTAATCAGTAAAGTAAAAAAGATATGTATTATAATAATAATAAATAAGAATATACAATAAATATTCGGTAACTAAACGTACAAGAGTATACGTAATAAAACAAAACGAAAGAAATCATAAAACAGGAACGGGATCAAAATCATGAAGTATTAACAACAATTAAGCCCGATCGATTAACTAGCTAATAAATAAATAACTTCGCTAATGAGACGACCCGACCGGTTATAATACCTTAATCTATAATCGTAATTTTGCGATCGACGTCAGTAAATTAGGAGTTAAAACAAAGTAAATGAGACAAATCAAACTAAGCATTTACGCATAAGCATCGATATTCGCAAAGCACATACGATAATCTGTATAGTTGTCGGTACTCTTAGATACGCCAATTTATTTATATTATTATCGATCGATTTCCTCTATACCTTTATATAAGTATCGGCATCTTAATACAAATAACGCGACTTCGCCGCGTCTAGAAGTACGTACATATATAAAACTCGCTGTTGTTTATATATTACATAAACAAAACGTCAAACTAAAAAGAGCAGCGCGTACAACTTAAATATCGATAGAACTACTTTTTTATAATCCAAATTTAAACGCTGACGTTTTGGAACGATGGATATAACTTTCTACTATAAAAAATTAAATAAACGAATATTTTTTCTACGATAAACATTAAGTTTGCGATATCCATTTAATACGCTAAACGTAAAAGAAAGTAAACGCAGAGTTACTAAAAACCAATTATTAGCGATTAGGTTGAAAACAACCACTTTTACTAATCTATATACTAAACTAATACGTAAAGTACACCTGGACTGCATATACAGCCGGTCAGTAAGCGGCAGGAGAAACAAGGACGAGGAGCGGTGAAATAACACACGATACGGTGAACGACGGAGCAAGCCCTCGGAAACAGATTCGAGGAGACACTGGAAGCCTTTTAAAAAAGCACAACGAAAGGGGTCTTGTTAGACGACAAGAACAAACAGGCGGTGGCTGAGAAATAAGCGAAAAGCCAAAAGGAATACAGCCCCTGACGTCGAACCAGATATTATAAGCCGCTACGTACCGCTTACTGCACTGTAAAAGTACGGGGTGCGGTTCTATCAGTATTAATTAAAGCATTCTACAGAAACGCAAACCTCCTCGAAATCTCAGACGCCTCCTGAATGTTCTCCAATTTTTTATTTCGATACAAACAAATCATTCACAAGTAAATATCTTTATCGATATTATAGACTTCACCTCTCATTTAAAATACAACAAACGGAAACAACGTATTCTTAAAATACTAGTTAGCGACTTAATCCGTTGGAAATATTATCTAGCATTTAAATCTGAACTTAAAGCACTTTCTAGTTTAAACTATATTGTATATATTAAAAAAAATCATAAAACAGAAACAATCAGTTTGTATTATAACAAAACACAATCAAAACAAGTAATACAAAAAATAAATGAAAGAACGAAAAGAAAATTAAACATTCTGCAGAAACAAAAATAAAAAAAGGGGATAAAAATGAAAAATCTCGAAGGTCCTGAAGCACCTGGATCGATCTTTTTAGCGAAAATGGCGGAAATATGCATATATAGCTTTACGAAGTGCACATAAAAACTAATTAAAAAGAAAAATACGGTAGGAATAAATATGAATTAAAGGTTAACTTATCAAATTCAATAAAACAAAAATGAATAATTTGAAAATCTATCCTGGGAAGTTTACATATAAATTTACTTGGAAGACATAAAACGTTGATGAATTCATTTGTTTTCAATTGTTTACAACAGAAGGTTATTAATTTGATTTTATGCAGTAATAATAGATCCTAAAAAGAATGTGAACCCTTCGTATAAAAAATTATTTCCAATTTTAAAGAATTTATAACTTTTAAAAACCCCCCTACGATATCGGGATATGATCTTTTTAGCGAAGCAATTACAACCGAAAGAGGGAAAAATATTATTAATATTCTCATCGATTTAACGACTACTTAAAATTTTGCACTATAAAAAACCCATTCGCCGTCGGACTATAACTTAAACAAACAAAAACAAAAAAAGCATTTTCACCAACAAATTAAACACGATAAGATCGGCTAATCTTATAAAAATGAATTTACAGTTTAAGCGACCAAATTAGTTTTAAACGACAGGAGTTTAAGCGATCAAATTTCCATAAACGCAGATCTCCTTAACACTTTTCATTAATAGTCGATCGAGCGACCGAAGGAAAACTATATAGCGTATTCAAACCAAAGGAGAGTTGGGATTACGTTCCAAATAATTTATGGAAACTCAAAATATTGATGCGGAATTTTTCAACTAACTCTTTTATCCGTGTCGACAATTAACACCGCTCCGCGCTAGATAGGTCACGGTATACAGAAAGATACAAAATAGTCGTTGAATGCGGCTAAATTTTCTACCGCAACAATATCTCTCAAAAGTCGTGAATCGAGCTCGTACACGGGTTTCTCTTTTAGGTAAGGGGTAGCGATCGAAACGACTAAACAGTACGATACACCGTATTTTTACATAATTTGTAAGATGTGTAAAATATCTATAAGAATCGGTCAAAATAAAACTGCGAAGAGGTCAAAGAACATAATATTGCCCTCGCCGTTCAATTTTTAACCTAAACGGCAGACTAAATAGACAAGTCAGGAATAAATTTTACGAACGACTTGTAATGAAATCCATCAAAGAAAAAACGTTTCGATTCCATCTGATGGATGCGTCTAGAATTTAAACCCGCGAATGAAGGACATCACCCGTACTGAATAAAATAATTCTAAAAATATTAAGATAAAACTTATGAAAGACGGCTATTTTCATAACACCTATCGAGCACCAAAAAATTTACATTTTAGCTAGACGTAAAATAAAAAAAAAAGGTTTAAATAATGGCAGAATCTCCATAAAAAAAAACTTCACCACCTTTTCACCGTAACTTCAAAATCGCATCGACAAATCAAGGTTAAACTTATTATTAATTACGTCAGTCAACAAAAAAATGAATCCGTTAACGAAATTAAAGGAAGCGTTTACGATAAGTATTTACTAACTCGCCTAAGTGTAACGGTTTTTTAAAAAGCCCATTCATCGACTTTTAAAATAAATTTTTTTTTCTAATTCACCAAAAAAATGCGCATAAAATTCCTTATTTTAAATGTGTGAAAAATTATAAAATAAAACTCTAAATATTTTAACTACGCTCAAGATAAGCTCTATACAGTTTACACTAACAGAGATTCTATTCTTAATGTAACAGACAACCCACAAACCGCCGTACAGATTTCTAAAATTCTTAGAATTCTCGCATCGAACTCGTTATGTATAAGAAGAAACTTTTCCGCAACTGTGGTGAGCGGTTAACATATTTATCGAAACCGAAAAGGGAATGAAAACGAAGCGAATAAGATGTCTTTTGCTTGTTTATAAAAGTTGAAAACGTACAAAAATCGTAACACCGAGGAAATAGTCTTAATCAGCGCAAAAAAGCAGAAATAGTCTTTTTTCAGAAAGGATGTTTCCTTTCTGAAACTATGTCTGTAATATATAATAAAATAAAAAGGCTCCGGTCGGTTTCGTCAAAACAAAATGGATATTAAAATATTTCAAATGGATTAACTTTTTTGAAAGCAAAAGTTCGCTTACCAATAGTGCAGCGACAGATTTCATGCGATAACAAAAACGCTTCGGTCTCTTTAATACAGTTTACTTCAAATTCCGAAACTTTAATTTCAATTAAGATATCTGAAAAAATGACGAAATACGGCTTTTCGCTTTTATGAAACGATTAATTACCACTCGTTTCTTAACTACCTGAAGGTATACCGAATTACACCGACCTTTATGACGAAGCAGAAGAGTCTTCGATTTCATACGTACGGTTCTCGATTCGAATACCGGCCGAGCTTGGCATTTTTCAATCGTTACAAAATTTCACATCGTATTACCAAACACATATCTCCAACGAAGGTTGCAAATCACAACAAATAAGAAGCGTACTTTTTTTAACAAAAATCTCCGCTAGTATTATCGTACATTAAAAAACATCGAACGATTAACGACCGTGCTGTGCATTTAATTGCAAATGCCGAATAGACTACAAATTCGGTTCGGGTAAATTAAAACTGTTCGCCCTCCGGGTTTTGAGGCCCCGTTCAGGTTCCCCTCGAAAATTAACGGGAGACGTCTTTCGGAAAATTTCGACTGAAACATCAGAGGGCCCTCCGGAGGGGGAGCTCGACCGGTACACAGTAAGATGATAAAATTATCGTTTCATAATGTATTAGTTCTACAAGTCTTGGAACTCGTCAGAAATAAGTATTCTGGAAAATCGGAGGGATAAATAAGCGAGGAAAAAATACAAACCGCATTTAGTAAACCGGTTCCCATAGTTCACCCCAGTTAATTAATACAGGATTGAGTTTCTAGACGAACGGTCGGTATTTATTATTATTATTAGCGGTGGCAAATGACCGTAACACTTGATGTACAGAAATATTTTGACCTATCCAACCAATATATGTTAAAATCGTAAACCGTTTATAGCGCCTGGGCTTTCATCCGACGATGAGCGTATTAAAATAATTTATTTATAATTACTATCCAACTTAACACTAAAAACGTTCCACAACTTTAAATCACACCACAAATTATGATATAAAAAAAAGGATATATATATATATATATATATATGTATATATAAAATTAATAAAAATTTTAACGAAGCGACCTAACACATTCCCTTTAAACGTTTAAAAATTTAAACGGAAATAATAATTTACACTTAAAAATTGTCACGCAACAGCATAACTGAAGATTTAAAACATAGCTAAAAAAAGTTAACAAAGCGCTCGACCCCTAAAAACCTCAAGGACGAATTCAACGTACAATAACAGAGGAATGAGGGAGATTCGAATCGCCCCACAAAGTTAAAAAATACATTTATTTACGATACGGAAATTTTTTAAGTTACAATAAATACAGTGTTATTAACCGAATGAAAACTAGATCGTCGGTCTATTTAAAAAATAATTTTCATAGAAACGCTACCGATCGATTCGAACATTTCTGTCACCTCCGTCGACATAACGTATTAACCGCAAGGGACTTAGATAACATATCGATACTCAGATTCGTATAAGCGTATGCCGGATTAGAAAGAGAACAAGCATCCGCAAATCAAACGACTAAAATCAACGGACGTTAAATATTAGAATGTAAACATAAGACATGAGAAAATATAAAATTTAACGAATTATTAATCAGTGAAACTCATTTTCGCGCCCGTAATTTTTTTTTAACAATATAAACCAAACAATGACAAACTATCCTTTACGTACTGACATTTCTTTTACGCCAGTAACAGTGCATCCTGATATATTAAAGATAAAATGTCAACTAAAACTGATTACACTTCGTAGTCGATAACCGCAATAAGATAACAGGCGGCAAATAGCTATAAAAAAAACAATAAAAATGAAAATTTAAATCACGTAAGCGGTTGCAAACACGGTAATAAGCTCTTACGTAACGTAAAATTATTACTTTTAATAATGAATTTGTTCGCAAGAGACTAAATAATCGATCAACTCTTCTGAACTGGAAGCTAAAAATAGAACGTGAAGCGATCGATGAACAAGCATGAGCGAATATATTTCTAACAGATTTATGAAATCTGCAATATAATTAATTTAAAAACTACGAAAACACTTCTTAAATAATTAGAGAGCTTGTAAAACCAAAATAATTTAAATCGACTACAGAAACCTATAAAATGTAAGCTACTGAAAGAAAGGTTAAAAAATTAATCCATGTAAAATTAAAACTAACAGAAATTTGTCTTCGAACATTACACAATAGATAAGAAACAAACATTGAATTCAAATAAAAAAAAGTAATGTTACATTATTTATTTTAACTACATGAATCTAAAATTGTACATTTTATTTTTTACACTTCATAGATATTTTAAACTAAATCACAATACAATACATAATAATAATAATAATAATAAAAAATCAATTAAACAAAATCAGTACAGAAACAGAAGTAACAAAAAATAAAACTTTGACAAGTAAAATATTATGTATTTATTAGGTTTTATTCAATTTTTTAAAGTCATAATCGAAATCACACAGAATAAATCATAAATATACAGAAATACATCCCCAAACATGGGGACAAAGCAAATTAACAAATATGTTACAAAAATGTTATACATTCTGAATGTTGCCGGTGGGGGTGGCCACCTAATGGGGTGGTGTAGGCTGTCGCAATTGCTTTCAACCAAAAAATGTCAACAGTACACTGCATACCTGTTGACACTTTTAATTTTGATCGATTTTGATGATCGATCAAAACAGATTGAGGCTTTAGTTTTGCACCTTATTTTGGATTTTGCACTGCACACCCTAAGATATTCCGGCAGATGTTGCAGATTAGAAACGTTTAGTCTTACCGAGATACCATGATTTACTGAATAATTACCTATCAGCCGCTTCATTTCTTGTTTGTTAAGCAAATCTACCCGCAGGACTTTGAGACAGAACATTAAAACCGACAAAACAGAATTACAGACGGAAGACTGTATCGAAAAGCAAACAGCATTTAAAAGTACACTTCCAGCCCTACTCGCTAATCTTCTGTACAAAATGGTGATGACACCCTGAGATGATTAAAAAAAATTATAAAATTTCAATCTTCAAACTTATCAGGTCTCTACTCTAAAAATAAGCAAAAAGACTAAAAGTTGCAGGAAGGGGCTGTTTCACAACTATTAGTACATAAGCAAATGATACACGTAGCATTACATATGACTGCTTTGAACTCTCTGCTGATGAAGAAGGTACTTATTGTATGACTTGAAACACAGGACAAATCTATTCTACTAAAATATTAATCGAACTGAACCCGATAAAAACCATAGGGCTAAAATAAAAAAATTAAACGCAATACTAAACTTTAAAAAAATTATAAAAACTTTGTAAATGGAAATAAATCGCATCAGAACAAAAACTGAAGCGAATCGATAAACAGATATTACAATATTACTAAACATCTGATCAGATTCTAATTGCAGTAGAGTAAAAACAAACAGAAAGGCTAATAAGTTCAGATTAGAACTGAGTTTGAGCAATAATGTGATTTTATATCTCAATCTGAAGCGATTAAATGATTAAACAGACCCTCGTAACTAATTAAACAATAAATAAAGGGTTTTCCAATACATTAAAACAACATTCTGAACGGCTTTCTGACTGATTACCGATGTATACTTAAATCTTTCTAATGAAATAACATTTTTCTTAGCAAATGTTTTTAACAGTTACTTGTTTAGTAAAAATTTAAGTTCACAAAAGGGTCTTGCTAAAACAAACACATTAGACACTAAAGTTTTGAAACGCAGACTACAACGAAACATTGAAAATATCATGATAAACAATCTTTAATAAAAGCGACTGGGTATTGTAGAACCGATAATTAGAAAGCGTATGCACTTCTACTTCTATAAAATTATAGTTTTTGATAAAGCATTAAAGAAATTAATGATAAAGTAGAAAAAATAAAACTAGCGATGAAATGCAATGAAAAACAACACCATCAATTTATTATCAAGCGAGAATGATATTTAATTATTTCTAAATTTAGAAAATTTGTCCTAGTAAGTTCATAAAACCTGTCGATTCTAATCCTAATGTTTTCAGTAGGTTAGAAATAACAATAATAATAATTAAATACTGTTCTAACAAATCCACTGTTTATGTAAATTAGTTCACAGGTTAGTGTACAAGCTTAACGGGCAAAAAGTTCAAAATCCAGAATATGAACACTATTATTCAACATTTACATAATAATACATGTATATTAACTAACGTTCAAGGACTGAACTTCCTTTAATAAGATTATTAAGATAATGCTATTGAAATATTTAGAAAAGATCAGGTAGCCCATTCTCAAGGAATTAATTTTGAATAAGTTCAAATCAAATGAACTCTTTAAGAATATTTAAACAAAAAAATCTCTTTTTAAATAATACTACGCGTTCGATCTCAGTCGTAATACTTGCAGAATAATCTAAAACACAATTTGAAGTTTATCATGCAAGAGGGTATCTGTGTAAATATTGCAACATTAAAAAAATCAAACAAAAAAAAAAATTACAGTTAGAAAATAAAGATTTTGTAGTAAAAGTTGTATTGCGTTACAGGTGTTTCACGCACAAGACAAACTTAGACGGTATTGTGACAAGAATCTAAGGTAGTACCTTTGTAAGAAAAAACAAAATACTTTCTACCGATTCATGAAACATAAACAAGCAATACAAGGATTATTCACTGCAATTTTGATGAGAAAATGGACAACTGCAAGAAAGCTCACCGCAAAAACAAATACAAAAACAAAAAACAAAAACAAATTAGTACACTGATTTTTTGAGAAAAAGTAGAAAGCGGATTGCCAGTTGAAAATATTGTTGAGATGTACACAAGTTATTCCGATGAAGTATGTCCAACCCCTGCGGTGTGTTATATGACCTGGAATTTGATTCCCTGCCGCAATATATGAAACTTTATACCAATGCTTCAGTCATATGCGTACAAAGAGTATATCGACCTAACCTATTATGTACTTAATTACAGCTTCCAATGATGACTTCAAAACGCATTAACAACAAGCGTGTAATCCTTGATTAAGAGTTATTTTTCAAATGCTCCGGTCAATAAATATAAGCGATAAGCAAAAATGAGGCTGAGATAACCATACGCCTCGATGTAAGGAAAGGGAGAGATCTATAAAGGGACAGCTTGACACATAAAAAGTCATCAGATTCTTCTTTTTAATGAATGAAAAATAACCGGTGCATATCTTTAATCTTAACTGTACTAAATTGCTTGCCACTTCAATTCTAGAAGATTTACAGAGCCGCATTTAAGGACTAATAATTTGGGCACGATGGACAAACATCCCCTACAGTCACCACGTATAATTAAGAATTTTACTGATGAACTGTTAAGAGTAAGGATTATATTAAATAAACATACCCGATGTCAATATATTTAGACCGAAGCGAGATACAAAGCAAACATCATTATTATTGTTTAAAAAATGTTAACTTTATAAGAAATTGAATGTCATTTAGATATGCTTCAAGCCATCTTAAAGAGCATAGGTGCTTTTATGTGATGTAAAACTTGATAAATTTTCCTTACATAACATATGTCAGTTATGTCTGTTTTAATATCAAACTTTATAACAGTAAAGACTTAACAGACATCTCGTTTCTATTTTACATTATTTACTAATTGTGAGCATTTTACAATAGCTAAAAACCAGAAAAATAAAGGAAAATATAAGACTGATAATCTAAAACTGTAAATTATGCTTCAAAAGTATCTCTTTTCTGAATTTATTATTATTGTATCTCGACTTTTGTCGAGATACAATACATCTGACAAGAGTAATACATTAATGAGAAACAAAGTTAAACTCAAACCGAGATTACACTTTATCAAAGTAAATGTAAGCAACTAATACATTTGTTATTCAAAATTTTTAATCAAATTTTGTTACAATGTAATCCAACGACATATTTTTTGAAGGATGATGATAATTAAGGATATAATAACTTATAATAAGTAAAATATTTAGAAATTTGTCAACTGTTCACTACATTTTGATACACAGTAATCGACAATTTTAATAGGTAGTTAATCGATACTAATCTACAGATATAGAGAATCAGAGAACACAAAAGGAGAAAAAGATCTAAAGGTATGAATCTACCTCCTCTTAGACCAAAAAACACTTAAAGAGGAGATTGATGTTCTTTAAACAGGCTCGGTCAAGAAAATTGTAGGATCTTGAGAAGCTATCATTAATTTTTATATATCTATCACCTTTAAAATCAAATTATGACTAAAGAAATCTGTAGTGATGCGTACAGGTATAATGCTTAAAAAATAAGTATGTAAATATTATATAATACAAAAATATTTTTAATTAATAATAATGCAACAGTATGGCTGCAGAACTGAATATCAAGGAAGAGAACGCACCCTAAAATAAATGAAACTGACTGAACCTAACTTTTACGCTATAATTCACTACAATATAAATACTGAAATCCGAAAAAAAAATCATGTAAACAATAACGATCTGATTAACCCTTAAATAAATATTATGAGATAACTGATAAAATATAAAGTAGATTAATGAGTTGAATTGCAGGAGGAGAATAAATTAACTAAGTAAATAGAAAAATGAGATAAGTAAATCACAGAATAACTAACATCCAATTTTTCACAACAAAAGAAATGTGCAACATCCTAAAATTAAACTACAATCTGTGAAAAAGAATAGATAATTGCATCGTGATGAAGTCAAATATTCACAACATTTTAGTTGTAAGAAATCCTTCAATTTAAAAACGGTAGCCAATTAATGTCACAATATTTTTAATTGGTTTAAGAGAGTTTATTTAACCGTGGTAAGACTAAAGACTTTTTTTATTGACCTGTTTCATTACACTGCAGAAGTTAAATGACAAACAGCCACAATTTCACTGTACATTGTTGGCATTTATTAGTCGATCGATAAACAATAGACATCTAGAAGACCATATCATGGTCAAGAAGTTAGATTGCATTACCATTATATCGTCTGTTCACTGAGAAAAAGACTACAATATTCCTTATTTACCACAGAGAGAAATATTTTAATAGATATTTGTATTTTACAATAATCTGACAAGTCACTACTGAACGTAACTCATATTTAAACTATAAAAATATTGAAGAAATAATGGTATGATAAAACAACATGAGAGTTCTACGATTCAGCTATTATATTAAAAGCACCAATACATATACCACAGTGGATTTACTTTGGGTTTACAGCCCCCCTGCATGTGCCCGTACACACGCACACACTTTAGTGAACATGGGTAGAAAACAAAATATACAGTATTAAACAAGCTTTTAAATAATCGATCATATTAGTAATATAATTCAGTTTCCACTTCTGAAACGATTAGAAAGTACGACAAACTAAGCTTAAAAACTTTACACTAACAGACAAAAAATTTTGCTAAACACTTTCGCTCCTGTAAGATGGTATAAAATTGATAAAAAATAGAAAAAAAAACCATAAATAGTATTTGAAATGATAAGGCAGATACTTGTAATATAATAATCGCAAGTAATAGTAAGGAGAGACATTAAATCATGAACTCACTGACACTATTACCAACCTGACAAGCAATGCTTTCAACTCTGTCGCCTGAGTCCGCTAACATTTTTCAACTAATATTATAAATGCACCTACTTTATTTATGCGCATCAGCAGCGGCAGGAGAATCTATATCATGCCATCACACAGATCTTTGAATATTTAGTGTAGAAGAATGGATTATTTTATACCTACCCTAACATTGATGACAAATCTTTACACGGTATTAGTCATCAGAGTTTAGAAAGCGTTAATATATAGAAGCAAAATAGTTTTACCTGACCACCTGAAGTAGCGCCAGAACCACTATTACTACTGAGGGGGGAGTATTGTTCGATGACAGATTGTAGCGATAAGCTACATATGCGCGGTGTATGGATTGCTGTCATCAACAATAAATTTATTGTTGATGACAGCAATCCCTCATACACAGCGCATGTAAACTGAATTTTCTAAACTTTGAAGAATAATACAAATGAAACAAAAAAAAAATTACTGATAATATACAGTAATTGAAAAACCTCTTATTGAAAATAAGAAAGTCAGAATATAAGATAACGTAAAGGAAGAAAAAATGAACCTGCAACAGAAATGGAGGAGACTTTAGATGATATTTTAAGGAAAAAACTTGTTAACTATATGAGTAGTTCACGGCTCAAAATGTTAAATATATTTTATAAATGATGAAGTCACCCGCCGGGATAAACAAGGAGCTTACATAAGCGAAGAAATATTTGTGCGGTTATAAAAATAATTATGATACAAGAATATGTATTACACTAATATTACCAAATGAAATAACAGAAAAGAGTTCTTTTATAACAAAGTTCAAACGCTGTTCTTTAATGTTATCAAAATAAATAAATCATTATTTGCTAAAATACTTAAATAACCATTTAATTTTAGATGTACATTTCTTTTATTTATGATCAATGAATTCATACCCGTTCAGTAAAACAGAATTCAAGTAAAAAATCTACATGAAACCAACAGACAGCGACGTAAATAACACTAAAAAAGAAAAAATTAAACTGGCCAACTGTACTTAAATAAAATTGTTAAATAACCTGCATTCTACAATAATTTACAACGACCACAACAGCTCCAATTATAGACATTTCCATTATACTCAAAAAAATACAAAACCAAGCGCCACATCGGCAGGATTCTGCTGACATAAAAAAAAACACATCACACTTGTATCCGTACGCTCAATTCTAAACAAGGTCAAAGAACTGTTGAGTAAGTACATGCACAAAGATAACTCTCCAAATTAGAGGATGATATCAGTAAAAAGTATCATGTCAACAAACGGCACAGATTTTTATGTTTTTCTATTCAGTTCACCGCACAGCAGGCAAATGCTGTACGCTAGTTGAAAAGACTGTAATAAAGTGCTAAAGTATGTCGGGTGGAAAATAGTACAACAAAAAAGTAACCTAGGGATAATGTTAATTGTAAGTCAGTAAAATTAAAAAAAATTTAACGTACAAGAGTAGTGAAGCTTACAAACAGAGCTTAATGGCACATTATTTGACAAAAAACATTTTACTAAGTATATTGAACTTCAGCGTGTAATAATATAGATTTTAACAATTAGCTTGTTCTTTAACCTACGATGAATGCGATTGAATTAACTTGAAATTAAGAAAATACAAAAAGGACGGCAGTTCAGAACAATCTACAAACAAAATGCTATGGTTATCTGTAACCAGTATTTTAATAAAATAAAAAACCCAACGTCACAAGATTATGAAAATAATAAAATAAACATTCACGAATTGCACGATAAAATATTGGTAGTATGGTCGACACAACAAATTTACTCTCAATCGATTAATAAAATTAGCGGTCTAGTTCATCTGCATCAAAGTTAAAACCTAACACCAAAATTTTGAATCTGTGGCAATTCTAATGAGAAATACCAACAATCTCATTGATATGTTCAATATATGTCTACTAATTCCACTTACAGCAACTAAACAGTACAGTACAAACAAAAGACGTGAAAATTTCATCAACAAGGACAAATCGTGACGTCATTACCCTGATGGTCAAGTTATATATTCCCAATAACACTTTCATGTCGATAAAGTGAAATTTTTTTCTTCCGGTATTTTTTTCAGCACCCTAAAAAATCGAACAAGTAGATTTACTGTCTTACATCAAATACAATTTTTGCTCCTTGTAGTTAAAATCCTTGCTACTAATTTCTATTCTTTTCTTTTTTCCTGAAAACATGTCAATGATGACATCAACGGTCCTTGAAAATGTTTATACATTCTTTTACATAAAAAAATCGAGAAAAACAAATGAATAAAAATCAAATGTCAGGGCACAACTGAATGCCATGTAGAATCCCAGTCACACCTGAAATTTTCTTTCATAGACCCGCAATCCCAGGAACAAAAATTCTACAGACTGCAACTTAAATCTCTATAACACAGTGATGCGTCAAAGCACTATAAAATGATCAACAGTTATTTTAAACAGTAATAATAAATAAAACCGTTCAACATAAATTGACCGCTGCAACATACTTTGTTGTAAAGACCAATTTCTGCTTTTTATGTAGTCTTTATAGAAGTTAGTGCACTTTGAACAATTTTTTTAAATTGCTTTTTTTTGCAGCGGATATCTATATCAATTTTTAATGCAATGTTAATAATGTGTTTGTTTTATATAATATTATTGTTTATGTTATAAGTAACATAAACAATGTTATAAAACTGTTACAACATAAACTATTATTTACAAATATTTCATAATATCCAGCTGCTGCACAAGTGATCCTACTGAAAAGTTACAGTTTAATTATAAAATACAATATACCGTAGATTCTGGGAATGTCAGTAACTTTTACTTAATGAAAACTGCGAAAACTTTTATGAATATTTAGTATTCTACAGGAAAAGAGATTTTTGCAATAAATACCTGACACTGTCGATTCAAAACAAACAGTTTACTAGTACATTACATCGATCCCATTCCTGGTTAAAACATCTCAATTTTACCAATAAATTCTGTGTCGCTTGAAGAGGACTTAAAAACACTCCTTTGGATAGGTTTGTTTTGCTACACGGCCTGTTTAAAGATAGATTATTTTCTCAGTATCAAATTCTCACCCTTATGTTTTTTATTCAAGTTACTGAACTAGATGCTCGATCGATCTGCACCATTCGTTGTTCTACAACAAACGCTCATAAAATTCTGAGTAAAAATATTCCTTAAAAATATAACAGTTATAATTAAAAAGACTAATACTGTGACTTTATTAAAGTACTACAGTCAAAGAGGTCTTAAATGATCCTTTTATAAAATTGTAACCCATCAAAAATAACAAATTATATGTCACTCCAGCAAAAAATTACATAAGAAATAACATTAATACATCTTGAAAGATAGGAGTAACCTATTCAATTAATTCAAACATGCATGTATAAAATATTTACCAACTTTTGGCAATGCTGACATGAAAGTAAAAAATTTATTTCATAAATAAATTCTGGTTCATAAATTTATTTCATTCATTCTGTGCTTGTAGAAATTAAAGTTGTGATGATGATAAAATATAGTCAAAAACTTATTACTTGCTATTATAATCATGATTTACATTCTGTGAATCTTTTATGAAATTCACATGAAAGAAATGTTTGAACCCGGTGATGATTAGCTTAATATTTCACATCATAAATAAAGCACCGGAAACAGTGATCCTAGATACACAATAGCATCACAAATGAAAACAATTTTAGAAATTTGTTAAGACAAGTATACAATTCAAATGGAGTCTATCGATAAAAAAAAAAACAAACTATTATGAAAGAGAAAAACTACCTTCTGTAAAATCAACAAGAATAATAAATAACAGCATCATCTTCAAAGAAGAATATATTTACACATATCCATTTTTCATGCCTAACAAACTATTATAGACATATGTATTCAGCTTGCTATATGGAGCGATATCAAACTTATATCTCAAATTTTGATTTAAGAATAAAATTATCTTACAAAACTGCAGTAGACTGTAACCAGCCAACCTTAAACAACAAAAACTATTAGCCTATATAATAAATATTATATTCACAAGAATAGAATAAATTTATCTATAATTCAACAACACAACTAATAATAGGATAGAGTTCTCTAAATCCAATTGGTTAAGCTAACTTTTTCAAGTTTATTATATAAATGAAACATTAAGTAAAAACACATCAATAAGTTTTAAGCAATTTAAAACGTAATTTCTTAACTTTAAAATAAATAAGTAATATTTAATTTTACAGTTAGAATATGAATGGACTCACTAAATCATCAACAAAATAAATTTAAAAATAATAAATTAGTCTAACTTCAATTAAAATGATTACAATTTGGAACAATCCATTCTTAAAGAAAATAATTCTTTATTTTCAACTATTTTCTGAAACATTATGAGTCAAATGTACACTATTATTGTTGAACATGCAACCACAAAAACACATTAATGTTAATAAACTAACAATAATTTAAATTACGTTCAGACATCACATGTTCATTAACGTAGACATAAAATATTCTTTAATAGTTTAATGACAGAAACCAAATGAACATTCCTGACCTTTTACAGAGTAAGGCAAAAACATGACAGATTTGATGCGATGCTGAAAAATATGAATGAGCAGTCGTAAAAGAATTAAACTTCATATGCATTAAAGATATAAGAAGATCAGTTAATAAACTATGCACAATAGGAATAATTATCTGACCTAGGCCTAGGTCAACAAAAATGTTAGGTTACTTTTTTCTCCAGTTAATTTTTACTTTCGTAGTATAAAAAGTTCATATTAACATCGATGCTATTGAACTGTTAATATAGGTCTAAAATTACACTTACCATAGAATTACATCAGATGTAATATTTAAAATTAAAAAATGTGTAACAGTAGAAAAAAATTTAAGGTTAACTTTTTTAAAAAAAATCTCGAGGTTAATTATACGATCGACGTGCACAGGTTACAGCGCACACTCGTATAGCTAAATAGTCCGATTCGTTAAAACTTTTTCTTAAGCGTAAAAGGCAACTACACGAATTTAAAGAACAGCATTTCACAGAAAT
The DNA here is from genome assembly GCF_047948215.1 of Lycorma delicatula. Lineage (NCBI taxonomy): Eukaryota > Metazoa > Arthropoda > Insecta > Hemiptera > Fulgoridae > Lycorma > Lycorma delicatula. The sequence goes on from NC_134456.1 coordinate 210,157,786, forward strand.
AAAAATTTTAAACGACCTTCAACGAAAAAATCGGCAGCCATGTTGATGACATGAAAAATGGCTGGGTAAAGCGCATGATAGGTTTGCATACCACAACTCTTAAGAAAGGCATGGTTTACCCTCCTTCTTGTAACGACATTTTTCAAATTAAGTACGTAATTAAAATCGTACGAACTTACTTAAAACTACTCGTAGTAATTTTAGAAACTTACCGTTCAACTTGTCAATAGCTCTATCTGCTGTAGATTGGTCGGCGCAATCGACAAAAGCGTATCCACCACGTTTAATAAGGATTGTGCTACACGATAAACTATTCTCTGTAAACAGTTGTCTTAATGCTCCTTCGTTCACTTCAGCCGGTAAATTCCCCACATACAGCTTACTCATTTTAGAGTGTCCAGTGTCCACTAATTTCATACAGTATAAAAATAAAATATGAATAATGACAAAGCTAGAACACCGCCACAAATTGTAAAGCGACAAGACCGCTTCAGAAAAATACACAGCGAATCCACGGCCTGCTTCAGTGGCGCCCTCGTCAAGCTACCTACCGGCAACCATGGCCGGCAAGATTGAAAAAGTCGTTACTCCCTACTATTGGTTCCAGTAGGGTCATGTGATCGTTTGATTTCCCGCCTCTTCTGATTATTGGTCGTTAACGTCTTATGACCCTATGTACATCGGACTGCAAAATAAAAATTGCATTTTTAAAAAGCATAATAATGAAGCCTTTAATAAAATGGTCGCTTTATGAACTGCACCCTACTCATAACGCATCAGTCGATCAGGGAAAGCGTGATAAGGTGTATTTAATGAAAGCATGATACAAACACATTTTATTTTTTATAAAACGTAAATACTAAAACGATAACTTTTCAACAATATGAGTATGTAAAATTAAACGACTGTCTTCACGGGTAATTAAACTTAAGTCTTCTCTTGAAAATCTTAATAAAAATTTTTTTTTTTTAATTTAAAATTCAAGAAAATTTACATTTTCTAATAACTTTTTTTTTTAATTTAATGAATTTCAATTATTCTTAAATATTATTTACCGTCAAAATCAACAAAACCAAAGTGACGAGCAGCGGGTTTTTTTTTTAATATAAACAAATGGGTGTAATAAAAAAAACAACAGAATTACGTTTTCGGATAGCTAATTTTTTTATTTTATTTATTTTTTTTTTTTTATACTTTTAAGACCTTAATGGATCACTTTAGTTCATTGTTTTTGGCAAGTTCTTTCTTTTCTTGCTGATTTGTTGTTTTTCAGCTTTTCTTTTTTGCCAGTAATTTCTAAGGGTTTCAGATCTTCTTGCCCTTTCTTGTTCAGAGTACACCCGGCTTATTGTTTTCTTGGGTTTTGATAGGAATCTTGTTTCTTTATTTTTTAATTTCTCATAGTTTCTGGTTTCGTTTTTAGGTTTTCACAGGTTATGTCTAATTCCTCCATGTCTTTCTGTACTTCGAATAACCAGTTCGGTCTGCTTTTCTTGTTCCAGAAAAATTCGATTATCCGTCTGATAAGTCTGGTCTCTTCCATTCTGAAAATATGTCCTAGAAAGGAAATTCTCTTCTTTCTAAATTTATTAGTTATCGGGATGATCGTTTTGTAAATCTCTTCGTTTGGAATAATTCTCCAAATCCCGTCTTTTTTAATGTTTTTCCCGATGCATCGTCGTAGAATCTGTCTTTCAATCTTTTCCAGTTTGTCGGTAAACCTTGTCTGGTACGGTCCAAATATGGTTTCGAATCGGTAAAGTATTTCTGGTCGGATTACTGAGTTATAATGTCTTATTTTTGTGTTTATGGACATGCATTTTTTGTTATAGATGTTTTGTGTTTTTATTGTGGCTTTGATGAGCGTATTTATTCTTTCATTCCAGTTTGGATTTTCTTGGAGGTTGTGTGTGATGTTTTCCCCCAAATATTTAAATTTTTCTACTAGTTCTATGTCATTATTGTTTATTTTTACTTTTCTTATGCATAGTGGGTCTCTCACCATAATTTTGGTTTTTTCGTATGACATTTTTAGACCAATTTTTCCTGCAGTTTCTTCCAGTGTTGACAGTTGGTATCTGGCCTCTTCTATATTTTGGGCTAGTAGGGCTAAATCGTCCGCAAAGTCTAGGCAATTTACTGAGATATCTTTTCCTATTTTAACGTTATCTTTATTTAATTTTTTCCAATCCCGTATTATAAATTCAAGGGCACAGTTGAATAAAAGCGGGGACAGTCCATCTCCTTGTCTTAGTCCTGTTTTGATGTCGAATGGATCAAATACTTCTCCCCTGAATTTAACCTTGGATTTGGTATCCGTTAGTGTTAGTCCGATGATTTTGACTAGTTTTTGGTGAAGCCCTAAATTTCTCAGGATTTTTAACAGGGATTCTCGAAGTACACAATCATATGCTTTCTTGAATTCAATAAAAGTCACTACCATTTGTTTATAGCTAATTTACTACATAGAAATAAATATGGACTTATGGTACCGGTATTTCCTTAAATTCGTGATATAACCTAAACGTAAAATTTATGGTTATCGAGTGAAATAAATTAGCTACATTATTATTAAGCTTGAATTTATGAAATACCGTCAAAAATGTTCATTGTTACCGTATATTTTTACAATTAGACTATTTTTTTTTTGCTCCTTACTCTAATTAAAAACCTACTTTCATTAAAAAAATTTTGTGTATGTGTGTGTGTGTGTGTGTGTGTGTGCGCGCGCGCGCTTGTGTGAAATTAGGGGACATTTAAGCATAGGACATAACCTACTTTAACACTCTGGAAGTACCTTCAGCACTTTTCTCCGTAAAAATTAGGATCCAAGGAAAGCAGAAGTAACAGATTTTACTTCGGTTCTAGACAACCTGAACGATGCTTTAAGAAAAATGTATCTATAACAATGTTAACAGACAGGATAGGTTGCGTCGTCAGAACCTAGAACAATACAGTAACCTTTTTTGAAACGAATAGCCTTTAACAAGATAAAAGAAAAATTAAACGTCAGTGAGACTAGCCGATTAGAAACAGATTGTTACGTATAAAACACGTATAAATTCTTTTTAGGTGGGTCGGTAATATAAAAAAAATTGCAACGTTAGCCAATCTCACGTAATCTAATTGCAAGGTAAGTGCTAATCTGGTACGCCAAGGTATTGTGCTAACCCACCGGGTCGGTCTAGTGGTGAATGCGTCTTCGCAAATCAGCTAATTTCGAATTCGAGAGTTCCAGCGTTCGAGTCCTAGTAAAGGCAATTACTTTTATACGAATTTGAATACTAGATCTTGGATACCGGTGTTCTTTGGTGACCATACATCAATGGTTTCAATTAACCACAGATCTCAGAAACGGTCGACCTTTTCTTTCTTTTTCCTGTTTAGCTTCCGGTAATTACCGTTCAGATAATACTTCAGAGGATGATTTGTGTAAGTGTAAATAAAGTGTAGTCTTGTACAGTCCGAATTCTACCATTCCTGAGATGTGTGGTTAATTGAAACCCAACCACCAAAGAACACCGATATCCACGATCTAGTATTCAAATCCGTGTAAAAATAACTGACTTAACTAGAATTTGAACGCTGGAACGCTTGACTTCCAAATCAGCTGATTTGGGAAGACGTGATCACCATTAGGCCAACCCAGTGGGTTAAAAGAAATGGTCGATGAGACTGTACAACTTTACTTACACTCATACATATCATCATTCATCCTCTCAAGTAATAATACCTGGCGGTGATTTCCGGAAGTTAAACAGGAAAAAAAGGTATTGAGCTATGCTAAAGTTCTTTTCTTTGGATGGATAGAGCCGGCTGGACAAAGATAATTTTTTTTTTAGGAAAAATCAAATGTAAACAGACGAGGCAAATTTCTGAAATCTGGAGTACGCAATCTATTACCTTTATTAATATCTCGACAACATAGACCCTAGGAGTAACTTGTTGGCTAGATTCATTCATATTTAGACAAACCGAATTATCCTTTGTCCTTCTAGATAATAACCCTATGTCCTTCTATTAACCGTCCTTCTTTCTATTAACCGAAAAGAAAAGCAAAATCAAAATATAAAAAAAAATGTTCAAACGAAAATCATTTTAAACTATATTTGCCTTTATTCTTGTCCCCCTGAAACCTTTTATTAAAGCGCATTTCTACTATGTGTATAAAAATTTGAAAATTTTCGTAAGATAACGAAGAAACTTATTTGAAATTTAAAAAAAAGAAACAATTTATATGAAAGTCATTTAAAATTCTGCGCTTTAATTACCGTCGATCGAATTTTTTGTCAAAATATATCCTAACTTATAAACGTTAAAAATGGTTTTGCCAAAAGAAAGATGTAGTCCTGTCTCCGTCTGAAGTGCAAAAAAAAAATATTTTAAATGTTACGTTCATCCGTTGAATATTTTTATTAAACCTATTTAATTAAACCGCTTAGTTAAATTTTTTAGAGAATAAATCGCTAAATCTTGTAAGAAGATAAGTTTGTTCTGCGTTTAAAAAAAATTTAGGTGTTTAAACTTAAACTAGTAAAATCGATGGAAAAAACTGACAACACAGTCGTAGGATTTTCCCGTCATGTGGCTTTTTCTGATGCACGGCTTACACACGTATACACGCACAACTTAATTAAAAATATTTATCATTTTATTTAAATATAATATTTTATGTAAAGCTGTACGTCAATATTTATTTAAAAAAAGGTGCTCCTTGTGGTGACAGGCGGGTAATATTGCGCATATACGGGCTTAGTCGCTAGTTTAGAGCATTTTTTGGGGTGGAGGTGCGATTTTGAATATTGTTTTGGAAATATTATTTTTTAATCATTAACAAATGCGCTTAGAAAAATAAGACCTTAATTAGGTGAAATCTCGAGACCCCGAGGGTGACCTTGCACTACAGTCTCATCCCCTTCACCATTTAAGTTGAAAATTTAACAGCATTAAAGCCTCATGTACAGAAGTAATCTGACCGAGTTTGGTCAAAATCGGTCCAGTAGTTATAAGAGATATAAAGTGTGAAACGCCGAACGCACACACGTATTTATGAACATTCGAAAAATTTCCATTCGTTTTTTTTGAGTTCCTTAGGTGTCAAAGAAGTGTTAGGAGAAGACCAATTTGGTTTCAGAAAAATTATAGGGACAAGGGAAGCAATTTTAGGCCTCAGATTAATATTAGAAGGAAGATTAAAGAAAAACAAACCAACATACTTGGCATTTATAGACCTAGAAAAGGCATTCGATAACGTAGACTGGAATAAAATGCTCAGAATTTAAAAAAAGTTAGGGTTCAAATACACAGATAGAAGAACGATTGCTAACATTCACAGGAACCAAACAGCAACAGTAATAATTAAAGGGCATAAGAAAGAAGCCGTAATAAGAAAGGGAGTCCGACAAGGATGTTCCCTATCCCCGTTACTTTTTAATCTTTACATAGAACTAGCAGTTAATGATGTTAAAGAACAATTTAGATCCGGAGTAACAGTGCAAGATGAAAAGACAAGGATGTTACGATTTGCTGACAATATAGTAATTCTAGCTGAGAGTAAAAAGGATTTAGAAGGAACAATGAACGGCATGGATGAAGTCCTACGCAAGAAATACCGCATGAAAATAAAAAAGAACAAAACGAAATGCAGTAGAAATAATGAAGATGGACCACTAAATGTGAAAATAGGAGGAGAAAGGATTACGGAGGTCGAAGAATTTTGTTATTTGGGAAGTAGAATTACTAAAGATGGACGAAGCAGGAGCGATATAAAATACCGAATAGCACAGGCGAAACAAGCTTTCAGTCAGAAATATAATTTGTTTACATCAAAAATTAATTTAACATCAGGAAAGCATTTTTGAAAGTATATGTTTGGAGCGTCGCTTTATATGGAAGTGAAGCTTGGATGATCGGAGTACCTGAGAAGAAAAGATTAGTAGAAGCTTTTGAAATGCGGTGCTATATGAGAATGTTAAAAATCAGGTGGGTGGATAAAGTGACAAACGAAGAGGTGTTGCGGCAAATCGATGAAGAAAGAAGCATTTGGAAAAATATAGTTGAAAGAAGAGACAGACTTATAGGCCACATATTAAGGCATCCTGGAATAGTCGCTTTAATATTAGAGAGTAAGGTAGAAGGAATAAATTGTGCAGGCAAGGGCAACGTTTGGATTTATGTAAAACAAATTGTTAGGGATGTAGGTTGTAGGCGGTATACCGAAATGAAACGACTAGAACTAGATAGGGAATCTTGGAGAGCTGCATCAAACCATTCAAATGACTGAAGACAAAAAAAAGGTGTCAAAACGTCAAAATCCGGTGAAAACCGTAAATGCCCAGATTGCACCGATTCCCTTCTACAGCTACAGCTCTGATATAGCGATAAACGGAAAGTAAAACTGAAATTACGGGCTGACACGATTATAAGAAAAAACTGAAATATTGAGGTTTTCTTAAATTTTAAAATGTCATGGTTAAATTTAAATAATAACCGTTCCTAGAAATTTAAAAAAAATTATTTACTTTACGTACAGTAATATTTAACGCAGATTTTAATTCGTCCTACGACAATATTATTAAATGAAGACTTTAAAAGTAGAAGTTACGGAATTCCAGAAAAACAGATACGGTCGGTTGAAACAAGTACGTCATGAAAGATCACGCGTTAAGGACTCATAATGAACTTTACCTTTGAAATTTGAAGGTAATTTGAGATATTATGATGCCATCTACCTTACTTGTTAAACTTGGCTTTTGAAAAGATCGCGATTCCAAAATTATTACCAGAAGGAAATTAATGTATCAGATTGACATTACCAGCTTATACCGATTGTGTTAGATATTATCTGTAAAACCGACCAAAAACAGACGAATGGAAGAACCTGCGCACAAGATGTAGTTATCTGTAGATACTGCAGATGAAGTAAATCGTTAATATACTCATACATCGGCAACCTTATGACGTCGTTATGAAATATACGTATTCATCTATCCACGAAAGCAAAAAAAAATTAATAAAGTATCTGTTAAACAATACAAATTACTCTCGTACCTAAAAAATAATTTATCAGATTTTGATTATTAAAATGCCAAACTAGAACTATGTATTTTCTAAATTTAATTTCTGGAATCCACCAGACATTTCTTATAGAATTTTTAGTTAGCGATTTAAAATATTACTATACGAAAGATAACTGTGAAGTATATACGACGCTCCAGATGTAAGGCTTAATCGTCACCATAAATTAATTTATCCCTACAAACTTTTCAGAGTTCAAAAGGTAACATAATCGTTCAAATTGGCATAACGTTTCTTGAATTTTCAGTAAAGATCGGTAAATATATATTAAAGACCACCTGGCAACCTGGAGGAGGTTACTCAGATCACGAAAATCAACAAAAGTTGGTTAAAAACGTTTTAATTTTTCATTTCTATTTTTTTGCCACAATTTTAACTTTTAAAAAAAAAATTAATTTTTCTTAATTTCGAATTACAAAAAAAAAAAAACGAATGAGAATGTTCCTCTTTACTTCCTTGTACCAAGTAAAGATGGATTGTGATCACGAAAAAATTCGGTTTTCAGATTTCAACGGAGATATCCATTTTGATCATCCTTGAATCCATTTTGATTAGTTTCCGCGTGACGTCTGTACGTACGTATGTATCTCGCATAATTCAAAAACGATTAACTGTAGGATGTTCAAATTTTGGATTTAGGACTTTTGTAACATCTAGTTGGTGCACTTCCCTTTTTGATTGCAATCGATTGGACTAAAAGTGTCCAAAATCCAAAATATTTGGATTTTGGACTTTTTCTTAACTGCAGCGATAAGCCCTCATTGAGAGATTTTCAACGATATATCATAAGTGATACTTATTTTCATCGAATCCAGAGTTATAGCCAAATAAAATTTTAATTAATGAAATATTTGGTTCTTACAAGGGGAAGGCATATCTGTTCGAATTATACTTCATTTCCTTTTTTTTATTATTAATATTTAATTATTAACCTCCGATTGTAAAAAAAATTACGATAAATAATTCTATAACAAAAAAAAAAAAAAATATATATATATATATTAATAAAGATAGTATATATATACGCTTTTTTTACTTTTCTGGATGATGCGAGAAGGAAAGTACGGTTATCGATCAAAAATGGTGAGCGGGTTTTTTTAATTTCACTACCCAGGTTTTTCATAACCAGGAACCCGAAAAAAGAAAAAAAAAGTAGGGGTTAATGTTCGTGCGTACGTATGAACGTTATTTGGCGTGTTAGAGGCTTAATAACTTTGGACAGGGTAAACAATTTAGATGAAATTTTGTACAGAGACTCGTATGTATACGGGACAATTTTTCTGGTAAACCTTTGAGGTCAATATCTGCATAGGGCGGGGTAGTTAGTTTTTTGGGCTCAATTTTCTCAAAATTTTGCAAATATAACTCCATTTTATATTAAGATCAGTACATGCATGCACACTTATTATTTTTTACAAAACGTTTTCTTCAAAAAATTCTCCCTTCCTCAAAATTCGAAAAAACTATCTTTTTATTTACTGCATATTTTTTAAAATAACTTTTTTCGTCTTTTTAGGAGTAGCAGTGTTGCAAGTGATCCAAAAAAGTACTTTGAAGGTAATATTGGTGATTTTTTTTTTTTAACCTCCGGATGCATCGTTAGGCATTCTTCAGAGAATGAGATGAATGATTTATAGCGTGTGTGAAAATGCCATGCCTGACCGGGATCTCCGGAAGAAAGGCCGAGACGCTACCCCTCGCGCCACGGAGGCCGGCAATATGAGTGATGGGAGAACCAATATATGTTTAAAAACATCGATCTTTGGAATCTTTTTGGTTTATTTTCACGTATCATTATTTTCTACTATATAAGAATAAGTAAGTCAGTTTTTAATATATACTCGTGTATATATATATATATATATATATATATATATATATATATATATTTATATATAATTTATAGTAAAATTACATAAGTTACCTGATATAAAAGCAAAAGAAATTACATAAAGTAAAACAGGATGAATTTGGATGCACATTGATAATATTAAATTAATAATTATATTTTAAAAATAAATGACTGATTTGTTAAGAGCATGTTTTTAAAAAAGGAGCAGAAAGTAAATTTTGCTTAAAAAGAAAAGAATTTCTGCGAAGGAAATATAACAACACAACCCGCATAATAAATATGGATACAGTAAAAAGGTAAGCGACATTTACACATGTTTACTTTTTTTTTTGACTTTCATAAAAAAAAGCCGGGCAAATTACACATCCTTAATGTCAAATCTAAAAAAAATTAGTACACAATATCAAACACATTTATCCATGATTAGCGTTGAAACGGTTAATTTTATATTTTACTTCAGAATTAAATTTTTGGAATATAATTTTTGTTCACCAACTACTTCGTTTATTCAAGAAAGAGAGAAAATTATTAATGTTTAGTCGGTGAAATTATAAGATAATATTAATAAAAAAATCTACATGAATTTAGATTAATTTATTTAGTTCAATCGACCCAGCACTCTTTATATTTGTAATCGATAATAATATCAGCTTATAATTGAAATAGTAGTAGAGGTTAGATTGCAACGTTTTATTATATAATGAGAGACTGTATTGTAAGCAGTACTGCTTATTCAAGTGTTTGCAACCGTACGGTTGCAAACACTTGAATAAGCATGCAGCGGCGGGTAATGATGAAGAAATATCATAAGTGACCTTGAAGACCAGGGTTAAACCTGACCCTCCTTTTTTCTCATCGAGAAAGAGAAATAGATCGAGAGGGGTGACCTTCCCTTTTCAAAGAGGTAGTTAAAAACCAAATGCAACAAAAGGATTTCCTTACGAATCTTATTCAAACAAAATGCTAATTATGGTACGCATTTCTTCTAATTAATTATAAATATTCGTTTGTAAATACGTACGTCTGCGTTTTGTGTATATTTTAAAACAATCATCCTGCAAGTTTAATCGAAAGAATAAGAAAAAAACTGCAAACTTTTAAAGAGGGTTGATTTTCATTGTTAGTAGTGAACACGTTTCTTTGAATTTTTTTTTTGTGTTGAGTTAGTGATAACAGGATCTTAAAAGAAAAATTTGTATATCCTTCAAAATCTACATCCTTGCCACTATTATATATATATATATTTTTTTTTTTTGTCTTCAGTCATTTGACTGGTTTGATGCAGCTCTCCAAGATTCCCTATCTAGTGCTAGTCGTTTATGAAAATGCAGAGAGCCACATTTTCTTGGAAAAAAAGCAGCTGTAGTTTTCCATTGCTTTCAGCTGCGCAGTGTTCAGAGATGTTGATATGGCCGTTTAAGTCATTGTGATTCACGCCCCTAAGAACTACTGAAAGAGCTGCGCCCTCTTTCAGGAATCATTCCTTAGTCTGGCTCTCAACAGATACCTCTCCGATATGGTTGCACCTTCGGTCCAGCTACTCTGTATCCCGGAGCAGTCAAGCCCCCTCACCAACGGCAAGGTCTCATGATTCATAGAGGAGGATATATATATTAACATAGAAAAATTCTAGGAAGTTACAGAACCGAATATAATAATATTATTATTGTCTTATAAAAATATTTCGCTGTTGATTTAAAAAATTTTTATTTAAGCTATTTGTTTTTCAATAACTTTCAGCGTTAACTAAAAATATTGCAGGAAAAAGAGAGAATACATATCATTTACATTCACATATATCATCCTCATTCATCCTCTGAAATAATACCTTACGCTGGTTCCGGAGGTTAAACAAGAAAAAGAAAAAAACGGTAAAAGAGTAGAGAAGACTTTTAAGTCGCTGAACATGCTGCTTTCTTCTAAATCTGTTCCGAGAACCTCCAAAAGAGGATTAATAGTGACTACAGTTCTGTCTTCCGTTGTCTTCTGTCTGTATGCTGCACCGGTTTGGGGCGCCGCCGTAAATGTTAGGGGAAATCTTACTCGTCTTCAGAGTTTACATCGCCGTACGTTGTTGGCCGTGATGTGTGGATATCGGGCCGTTTCATATGACGCAGCCTGTTTGCTAGGTTCAGCCCCGCCAGTTGAGCTGAAACTGAAAGAACGAATGAAGCGGTATGAAGGTATGAGGAAACGTGATGCTATGGAGGCTAGGAGAAATTCCTGGAAAATGAAATGGACGACACCGGGGACTGTAATTGGATCAGGCGGCTAATTACAGACATACATCTTTGGCTAAATAGGGGTCATGGCGAAATGAATTTCTTCATGGTGCAAATGTTACCAAGTTATGGGGCTTTCGAGTATTATTTGCATAGGTTAGGCAGGCGTGGTTCCCCCTGCTGCATGTATTGTAGTAGAGTAGATTCTGCGGAACATACAATCTTCGATTGTGAGGAACGGCGCGTTTTACGTAGGCAGGCTGGTCTGGATGGGCTCCAGCCAGAGACTTTAATACCTTTTATTTTGACATCAGGTTAAAATTGGAGGGTTTTTAATTCGTTTGCCCCTAAAGTGCTACGCAAAAAAAACGTGGAGGGGCGCCGACGTGGATTTTTGAGTTAGGGAAGGGGGATAGCCCCGGTCGTGAGGGCCGGCGTGCCGAGGTATGTCGGTTACGATGATCGACCGGGGACTCCGGAGTCCTTAGGCTGGGATGGGGCAAAATAAAAGACCCATACCCGGTTGCCGAGTTGCTGGGAAGGGGGCGACTTGGTCAAGCGCGGTTCTCCCTGCTCAGTGGTTAGAGGCACTAAAAGGTATTAAAAGGCATTAAAAGGTATAGAACGAGACCCGGTCTCCGGGGAGGAGCCCGGGAACGACGTTGTCGGGTCCGGTACACCTATTCTCGGAGATTAGAGGCAGGCGATAAAAAAGATCCACCGTAGGGGGGGGGGGCTGAATTCCCATGCCGGACGTACTGTCGGTAGGTGGGGAGTGCCTCCCCACCTACCGATTTGAAGGACACTGTCCTCGGCTGAACTTTACTTGACTGTATGTCCGGCCCAGAGAATAAGGGAAAATGGAAAAAAATTTAATTAAATCCTTAACGATTGTAAATAAATGAGAAGCGGATAAAATGTAATAATAAAACGTAAATAATGTCACGATGCTGAAAGAAAGAATTATAAAGGTTAGCATGTGTGACGTGGTTCCCCGTACCCGCTAGGCATTAATTTCAAAATAAAGAAAAAAAATTGACGCCTCTCTGAATTTTTTTCTAGTTGAAAGTAAGATATATATTTTATATAACACTTTTTAATTTGTCAAATTATTTTAAGTTTCGTGAAAACTTCGGAAAAAGGCAAAATTTAAAAAATCGACTCGAAAACGTTTAATTTTCACTGTAAATTTTAAAGCCCGTTATAATAATAATATTAATAATAATAATAAAAAAGCTGATGACAAAGTTGTTACACTTTCCTGCATTGGTTATTTTTTCTTATAGTAGGCGCGCCTCCGCAGTTAGGCCCTCCGGGCGGGTTGCCTTGGCGGGCGGCGTATCGGAATGGGATTATTAAGTGCCCAAAATTGATTACCTATTGTGTAAAATTTTTTTTTTCAATGATGAAAATTGATATAAAGTTAAATTGGAAATTTAACTCAAGAAATTGATACTAACGAATCGAGATTTTCCGGTAGTGATCGGTACAGTCAGTTGCCTACGTTTTGTTTATAGATCATTATTTTATGAAGAAAAGCAATCACATAAATAAATTTAAAAAATGTAAAACAAAAATTTAAAACTCCACTCAACGCACTAAAGGTAAAAAATAATTTTAGGACGGTATCTCAGAATGGATTTAACAACAAGCTTTGATAATGATATGTAAGATTATGTGAATAGCCTAAAGAGTGGGTTGCGATCGCTCCCCACTATTTAGGACATTCATCACGCATATGTAAAAATAGGCAAAAACATAAAATTTTTAATTTGAACTATGACTTTCACATAATTTTACATATCACCATCAAAGCTTCTTGTCAAATCCATTGTGAGATACCGTCCTATAATTATGTTTCAGTGCGTTTAATTTAGACATAAAAAATTTTTTATATATATTTTATTTACTACTTTTTACTCTTCATAAGTTTATATTTTACAGCTGCGCTAGCGCATAGGTTTGAGCGAATTTAGCGAAATATCGGATCGGTACGTTTTACGGTGGGTGATGCAATCAAAACATGGGGTTAAGTTATTTAATTTCCGGATAACCAAGATCCGGTTGATCAAGAGTGTACCCGATGCGTTAAACGGTTAGCACTCGACTTGTTGATACATACGCCGTTTGAATCGCGAAAATCGGTGGAGCGGTTGCCGATATATTACTGCGGCACTCCATCGCACCCCCTCTCCACTTTCCAAACGGCGCCCCGGGGGCACTTGAAATATTATTATCCGACGGATACTCTGGGAGCGGATTGGGAGTCTAATAATATAACAAGTATACACCTGACCACCACAAGACATGTACTAACGAATCGGGATTTTCCGCTAGTGATCGGTACATTTCGGTGCTAAGCTAAGGGGGACGCACACACAGACACACATAAAAATGCCGTTTAGTACAAGAGAAAACAATTATAAATGAAAATAGACCAAAAACGTTTTAAAAATCTAAAAAAAATCGATATTTTAAAATTTTGATCGGCTTTCCCATCACAAATACTGTCCGTAAAGGATTTTCTAAGGGTCACTTGCAATATATTTGCCTAAGAAGGTATAAAAGAAATCCAGTTAAAAAATATCCAGGAGATAAAAAATAGTTTTTCGATTTTTGCAGAAACGGGATTTTGGAACAATTTTTTTTTTAAATGGTAAGATAAGAGTGCATGCATTTACTAACTTTAATAGAAAGTGGAGTTATGTTTATAAATTTTTGGGAAAATTGAGCCCAAAAAACTATCTATCTCATCCCCTAGAAATATAGACGCCAAAATTTTACCGACAAATTGCCGCATATAGTCTATGTACAAAAGTTCATAAAAATCGGTTTATACGGTCAAAAGTTATTTAACTTCAAACACACCAACGTACATACGTATGAACGTAATTCATACGCTCTTTTTTCTTTTTTTTGCGGCCCCCGGTTTTTTTATTTTTTTTCGGCCCATAGGTCATGAAACTTCGAGAAATTAAAAACTCAAACTTTATTTTTTGACTGATTACCATACTTTCCTTGCAGCATAGTTCTAGAACTACGATGCCAGGAGTGTAAAAAACATAGAATCAAAATTGAGAACTCCTTTCTTTTTGTAATTCGGTAAAGTATTAACTATTTCAATATCTCTCAGAATGCAATAATTATTACTATGCTTAATTTAATAATACATTATAATTATTTTAAAAGTTAGAATCAGACTAAAACATAAATAAACCAATAAAACATAAAATATAAATAAATGTTCTTAACTAGGAGCTTCTACAATTCTCTCTTTTTCTGTTTAGCCTCAGGAACCACCGTAAGGTATTATTTTAGAGGATGATGGTATGTATGAATGTAAATGAAGTGTAGTCTTATTCAGTCTCAGTTCGACCATTCCTGAGATGTGTGTTTGATAGAAACCCAACCACCAAAGAACACCGGCATCCACGATCTAGTATTCAAATCCGTATAAAAGTGACGGTCTTAACTAGGAAATAGTAATATGCGTTTACCACTAGACCAACCCGGTGTGTTAAAAATTACAATCTCGTAGTTCACCGAATTGGTCTAGTGGTGAACGCCCTCATCGCAAATCAGCTGATTTCGAAGTCAAGAGTTCAAAGTTTCAGATCCTAATGAAGTCAGTTAGTTTTGTACGGATTTGAATGCTAGACAGTGGATATCGGTGTTCTTTGGTGGTTTGGTTTCGATTAACAACACTTCTCAGGAACGGTCTACCTGAAATTGTACTGGACTACACTTAATTTACATTCGTACATATCATCCTCTGAAGTAATACCTTACGGTGGAATTTAGTGTAACAATTGATCGGCGATGATGTTTTAACGATTAAATAGTAGGAATAACGATTTTTTAGTGCGATTTAATTTTATGAACTTATTTCATTTCAACGATACAGTATCTTATTTAAATTTATTATAAGAACGCTGTTAAACTCGGCTCTATCTCTTGCGTGTTTTAATCAGCAGATGGTTTCTTGATGAATGCATTGTACATCACCGGCGTACCCAGCAGGAGACCTGTAGAGGACGCGCCCCTTTGGGTCAAAGAACGACATCTCAGTTTTCAAAAACAAAAAAAATTATTAATGAAATTCCATCATAAAAATGAAACCATCTTAATGTTAATCGAATTTCAGCTGCCGCTTTAAAAATTACGAGGTATGTATATAGAAAGATAAAGTCTTAATTATTCCTGAATTCAAGAAAATTACGATTTTGTCGAAATAATAAATTTGCATAAGAATATAAATTTTTGCCGCATAATTCATTAATCTGAAATATCATAAAGTAATTAATTAGCCGAGGTAAGCTTTTTTCTCATTAACTGGTTTAAAACAGAAGAGACTTAGATCGGTAGAGCTATATTATAAAGCGATGTACGCCAAGTGACATTACAACGTACCGTGAACGCCGATACTGTAAAACGATGAAAGTTTATAGTTACAAAAAAAACAACAAATGAAACGATTGAAAACGTAAAACAGCAAAGTTATTTATTTGATTACTTTTTTTATTTAATCAGCAACCAGGCTGAAACTCAATTACATTTGAAATAAAAACTAATTTTGTGTAGCGAGTGAGTAGTTAGTAATTGTAAATAATTTTTTTTCAGATCATTTTACGATTAGCCTCTATATTACGAGGGTAAGTCAATTATTATCCGCAATGTAGTTATAAATTTTATTGCAATACAAATAGGAAACTTACATGTACATAATTTTTCAACGTAGTCCCCTTGCATTTTAACGCACTTGGTCCATCGTTGCACAAGCTTCCTGATGCCCTCATAAAAGAAGGTTTTCGGTTGAGCTGCGAGCCAGGAATGCACCGCTTCTTTCGTTGTTTCGTCCGAGGTAAATCGACGGCTCCTTAATGCCTCTTTGAGTGGATCAACAAGTGGTAGTTAGAAGTGCATGAGGAGGATGAGCCAGTACTTCAAAGTCGAGTTTCTGAAGCGTTTCAGCAGTGTGGGCAGTAGTATGTGGACGGGCATTGTCGTGGAACAACACAACACCTATCGACAGCAGTCCTCGGCGTTTGCTTCGAATTGCCAGGCTTCAGCATGGCAGTAAGCATCTCACTGTAACGCGCACTGTTTATTGTCGTGCCCCCTTTCCTCATAATGTTCCAGTACTAGGCCTTGTGAGTCCCAAAAAAACAGTAAGCGTCAGTTTTCCTGCGGACGGTTGGGTCTTGAACTTTCTTTTGCGGGGCGAATGTGGATGTTTCCATTCCATACTCTCCGGCTCGTAACGCTGGATCCGTGTTTCATCACCAGTGATGATTCTGCCTAAGAAGATGTCCCGTTTGTTACCATAGCGATCCAAATGTTTTTCGCAGATGTCCAAGCGCGTTTGTTTATGCGACTGTGTGAGTTGTTTTGGGACCCACCTTGCACAGACTTTATGAAACCCAAGTCGTTGTGGATGATTTCGTAGGCAGAACCGTGACTAATTTGCAGACGATGTGCCACTTCATCGATAGTTACTCGTCTGTCTAAGAAAATCGTGTCACGTGCACGCTCAACGTTTTCCTCATTTGTGGCGGTAAACGGTCGTCCGGCTTCTTGATCGTGCGTAACACTTGTGCGACCGTTTTTGAATTTTTCAATCTATTCGTAGACACTCCGTTGCGGTGACACACTTTTCTCGTACTGTACCGAAAGTCTTCGATGAATTTCGGCCCCTGATACACCTTCCAACCACAAAAAACGGATCGCTGAACGTTTCTCTTCTTTGGTGCAAACAGAAAGCGGAGCAGCCGTGGTTAACGGCAGGGTAGCGATAATGGAACTAACCCAGCAGCATCAAACCTGCACAGACATAACAACAATTAAACCACGCATGCGTCATCTACGCAACACGACAGTAGTACCAACATAAACAAAAATATAACTAAATTGCTGATAATAATTGACTTACCCTCGAATATGGAATACATAAAAAGTGAATCGGTTTGGTATTCTTAGATAAGGAAAAGACTGTTGTAGCGTTTTCTTTCTGCGCAGATAAAGGAAAACCGAGGAAAAGCCTTTGATCCGAGTAAATATAATGCGTATAATAATAACAAATTGAAAAGAAGATTGTAAGAAACTTAAATCCAAACTAAAACGTAAAAATGATAAATGTATAAAATAGTAATAAAGTACATATTCCAAGACTAAATGAATTTAAGGAGAGTAACTACTATTTAAAACATATTTGAGTACGTATTTATATGTTTTATGTTTAAACGAGGATGCGGATTTTATTTATTTATTCTAAACTAGAATTACTTTAAAAAGTTTAAAACAGCATTTCTGTGTAAAAGAAAAACTTTTAATTTTATTTTAAAAAAGTCGTTACGAAATCTTTTTTACATACAACGATAATTCATTCAAGAATAGCGTAAAAAAATTCCTCTTTCCCGTACGGAAGTGCTCGACTGAGTTTTTTCGAAAAAAATTTTCTTATTCGGATCAATCATCCGGAGGTTTTGGGTTCGAGTCACAGTTAGGTGTGATATATTTTCGCACGCTGTAAAAATTTCATTTCCTTTTTCATCCGTCGGCAGGTGTTCAGGGTGCCAACCAGACCAAAACGGAATATAGAAGAGTTAATTGCTATTTGGCTTTCTCTCCTTTAATTCAGTTGTAGATTTTTAACGCATCTATTTATTGTTCCGAGGGAACAGATTGTAAATATTTAACTGTGACAAAAAAAAATTGTTCAATAGCGGTGAGTATTATTATTATTTTTTTTTTCGGTGGAGTTGTGTAGGTGGTCATAGGGTTTTGAAACTTTTATAATCTTCCAAATGAAGAGTCAAAAAACCACCTGTTATGAATTATAATAACTATTAATAATTTATGATATCCGGTATTCTTTGGATAGTAAAGTGCCAAAACGGAATAAAAATAATAAAACAAAATATTGAAATATTATTTTGTATTTCGCGGAAGCTTTTACAGCCATTTCCGGTTACTTCTATCAAAACACTTTTTTATTGAATAGCTTCTATCAGAACCCTTTATAGTTTTCATAAACAATGTTTGTTTTCTATTTCGATGATATGTTAACATATTTCATATATTAGTTACGTAATATCTTTCCCGATACTTTGTAGCCTTAAAAAATAACCCTAAAATTCGAAGAGTATTTTTATTTACGATTACTTTTTTTAACCTATAATATTTATCGTGTACACCTCGCGCTCACCTTAGTATGACGCTCACTCAAGTTTTGAAAATCGAAAAAGATAAAAAAAAATTGTTGATTTTTTCTTTTTATTAACAAAATCACCGTGGAAGATTGAACGTATAAGTACTTGTTTGCATATCAGAAATAATGGTCAATATTGAAAATATTTAATTAAAAGCATAAAAATTAAAGTAGATATTTATCCTTGATTACTGTCATCAGAGTTCAGATTTCTGTCATCAGTATTGCTATCTTTGTAATCACTTAACCACCAATAATCGTCTTTATTTCCATCGAGAGCGTTCGAAATATAACATATCTTGAACGATTTTTTAATCAAATTATCCAATATTTCCGACCAAGCCACTATAATCCGCTCACAAATCTGTAAATTCCTGACCGGTTTCTTAATTTTATCAGATGATGTAGTCTCAAATATCATGTTTGCCGACCAGTTTCGGTACGTTTATCAAGTTCGGTTTTAAACGGTCGGTTTATAGAAGCTGAAGAATAGATGTAATTCATCAGGAATAACAACTTGATCGCATTTTACAGCTGTCAGTCTTTGCTTTACATCATCGGTCGTACGACCACTAAAACTATCCGTTACAAGTTTACAAGCTTTTCGTAATAAAG
Organism: Lycorma delicatula; assembly: GCF_047948215.1. NCBI lineage: Eukaryota > Metazoa > Arthropoda > Insecta > Hemiptera > Fulgoridae > Lycorma > Lycorma delicatula. The sequence goes on from NC_134456.1 coordinate 210,176,759, forward strand.
CGCCTGATCGACGCTCCCAGACGTATGTAATTCTGTCCAGTACTAATTCATCATTTACTCATCCCTTTTCTTGTGGTCGTACGATAAATTCGGGTGGAAATTTATTACCTTTCGATAAATGTTTTCTTTTAAAAATTATATACGGGGGTAATTTTTTCCCGTTCGAATTATTGTCAGGATCACCGAGCAACGTTGTTTCTCATAAACGGCAGTCGTATCCAAACACGCTTTGCACTTTCGCTTTAAATTGTTGTTATCGCCGATGACATTCCGAAACTCAACCGTGTCTGGTTCGCGTTCTCAATTTTATTTAGTGAAAATTGTTTCTTTTTTCGTAAATTTAATTTGTCTTCGCTTCCGGTACCGTTGCGTTACTGTTGTCCTTCTCCGAATAAAAAACTATGACGGAAAACAAATTTACGTACCCGGTTAAGACTTGCTTTAAATTCATCCCTATCGATATTTAATTCATCGATTATTTCCAGAGAATTTATCCGACACGTTTCGGTATAAATCGCAAACCGGAGTACATTTCAAATACGCGCTGTAAGTTTTTCTTCTACTTCCGGATATTCGATTTTTCCGCCAAAATGCTCTCTCGTTTTTATCGACTATTCATTTTCTTTAGTTTTAATTTGTTTTCTTTCTTTCATCAGTCACGAATGTGGGACTGCTATATCTAGTTTTCTGTCTGTAGCCCTATTTCCAAACTAGACCAAGAATATCGATGTTCTTCGGTGGTCGGGTTTCAATTAACTACACATCTCAGGCACAGTCGACCTGAGGCTATATTTTATTTACATTGATACATATCGTCCTCATTCATCCTCTGAATTAATACCTTCCGGTGGTTTCGGAGACTAAATAGAAAAAGAGAGAGCCCTATTTCCACGCTCTTCGCGTAAGCAATAACGCGTAAATTTTCTGCAAAAATGAATGAACTCCCTCTCTTTTTTTCACTCATTCTATTCGTAGTCAAAACAAAACAGGTTATATACATAAGTTGTTATCCTCAAATATCATGTAATGATAACATCATAATCAACGATTTGAAACCTTAAAATCCACACACGACGCGCAAGATACTTTTGCAACCGTCATTTTGAAAAAATGTTGCGTGGGAAACACGGGTGTACAAGATAATTTTATTATTAAGATTTTAAAAGAAAAAAGTACCCTTTTTTAATACATAAAGTACTTTACAGTACATACAGTACTTTTTTAATACAGCACTTTATTCTAATTTACCCGTGCAAAATGCGCAAATTTTTTTAAATTGTTATATTAACTTTGCCTAATAATTAATCTTTTCTAGATCGATTTCAATGTTGTTTTCTGCCCGGAAACCTCCGTTCTAAAAAGTACTTTTAGAACTTTTAAAGTGTTAAAAGTAATATTTAGCAGGTTTTTTTTTAAACGCGTCAACTATGAATGTTACAGTGACGATGCTAGGAAGGGCAGATAACACTTAAATCAATTATGATAATCCTAGCGGAAATGTAATGTACTGTGAAAATTGTAACCTTTTCGCGCTATCCTCGATTTAGGTGATATTCGATCGACGATTTTTATAGCTATTGATTATTTAATAAGTAACTACCATTAAAAAAAATAATAAAATTTTTAAAATTAAATATAGCTTGGTCTATTCCTTTTCATATCTCAAATAAGAAGATAATTTACTAATGAAAAGTAATAATTTTACGTCATGGATGATGGAAAATTTGTAAATAAAAATGCTAATAAATAATATCTTATATCTTTGCGAGGGATGAAGAGAAATATCGGAAGAAAATTATCAACCGAAACGAGCGTTTCTGACCAGGATTCCACAACAGCGGATTGTAGACGATATTAAACGCGATCGTTAAAGTACTTTTCTTCCCAGCGGCTAAGGTAGTCTGTTATTTTGAAATACTTTTCTTAGACATCTCTATTGTGATTAATGACTTTTTTAAATTAATGTGTAAATTTTTGTAGACACTTAACAGGATACGTTACATTTTTTTTCTTTGCACGTTTTAGAACGGTGTACATTTTTTGTCAGATTAATAAAGTATAATTTTCTTTAGCTTTTCTACCATTTTTTTTTGAGATTTATTTCAGTAATAATATGAAATCGAATAATTTGACAGTATAGTGATTAGCGAATAATAAAAGACTATCTCGGATTATTTATCATTATTAGGAGGCTACCTATTAAACTAGAAATTTATCGGAAAAAATGTTCAAACGATTACATTAATAAAGTAATTAATATAGTAAAAAAAACTATTTTTATTTATTATTTTTTTACATATTCTTTTTAAATAAAAGTAAAAATTATTTAATTTTTTTTGCAACAAACTTAATTTTTTAACGCGCGTTCAATGGAAAATATCATCGGAAATAAAACCTTTTTAAGAAAATAAATAAAAATCAAATTCCACATCCTTTCCTTACCAGCTTTTAATAATAAAATATTGTGTTGCTAGATAATGTTTATCGCTTCACATTTTTTTTTCTAACCTCCGGAACTACCGTTAGGTGTTGCTTCAGAGTATGAAGTGAATGAAATTTTTGTAGTGTGTGAAAATGCCATGCCTGACCGGGATTCGAACCCGGGACCTCAGGATGAAAGGCCGAGATATTACCGCTCGTGCCATGGAGGCCGGCTATCACTCCACGTTTACAAAGAATAAAGGACAAAGTAATTTTTTTTGTACGTTACAATCTGGTTTAGTTACTTATTACATTAAACCAAATCGATGAAAGTTTTATCGTTAAACCATTTCTGTGCTTTCTGTCGGTTCGATTATTACATCGATAAAAATCTTACGTAAGTAAAATTACCATTTTTTTCATCTGCCGTTTATTTTCTTAAAGAAGTGGCTCCCCTACGAAAAAATGTAGAGGTAGTGGACGCTTATTCAGTAGTACAGTAAAACTACAGAAAAAGAACTTTACTAACGAAGTAATTAAGAGCCGTTGATTTTTTTGTTTGATGTATTTTGTTTTATACTTATTAAGATTCTGGTGAGTCTTAACAGATAGGGTGGTCTATAAATGATTAGTGGAGACAAGAGGGGAGGGTATTTTTTTCAATACCTCCAAATAACACCTTTTTGTTTCGTCTTACAAATGAACTTTTTATTTTTTAATTAAACATTACTTTTACATTAATATTTTATAGGCCCTATACAAATTAAATTAACAAACTAACATTTACTGTTGTAACTGTGTACATTACATTAGTCAAAAATTGTTTTACAAAAATATTTAGACGTATAAGTTTGTAGTAATTTTTAAATTTTTTTTTTTGTCTTCAGTCATTTGACTGGTTTGATGCAGCTCTCCAAGATTCCCTATCTAGTGCTAGTCGCTTCATTTCAGTATACCCTCTACATCCTAAATCCCTAACAATTTGTTTTACATATTCCAAACGTGGCCTGCCTACACAATTTTTCCCTTCTACCTGTCCTTCCAATATTAAAGCGACTATTCCAGGATGCCTTAGTATGTGGCCTATAAGTCTGTCTCTTCTTTTAACTATATTTTTCCAAATGCTTCTTTCTTCATCTATTTGCCGCAATACCTCTTCGTTTGTCACTTTATCCACCCATCTGATTTTTAACATTCTCCTATAGCACCGCATTTCAAAAGCTTCTAATCTTTTCTTCTCAGATACTCCGATCGTCCAAGTTTCACTTCCATATAAAGCGACACTCCAAACATACACTTTCAAAAATCTTTTCCTGACATTTAAATTAATTTTTGATGTAAACAAATTATATTTCTTACTGAAGGCTCGTTTAGCTTGTGCTATTCGGCATTTTATATCGCTCCTGCTTCGTCCATCTTTAGTAATTCTACTTCCCAAATAACAAAATTCTTCTACCTCCATAATCTTTCCTCCTCCTATTTTCACATTCAGTGGTCCATCTTTGTTATTTCTACTACATTTCATTACTTTTGTTTTGTTCTTGTTTATTTTCATGCGATAGTTCGTGCGTAGGACTTCATCTATGCCGTTCATTGTTCCTTCTAAATCCTTTTTACTCCCGGCTAGAATTACTATATCATCAGCAAATCGTAGCATCTTTATCTTTTTACCTTGTACTGTTACTCCGGATCTAAATTGTTCTTTAACATCATTAACTGCTAGTTCCATGTAAAGATTAAAAAGTAACGGAAATAGGGAACATCTTTGTCGGACTCCCTTTCTTATTACGGCTTCTTTCTTATGTTCTTCAATTGTTACTGTTGCTGTTTGGTTCCTGTACATGTTAGCAATTGTTCTTCTATCTCTGTATTTGAACCCTAATGTTTTTAAAATGCTGAACAGTTTATTCCAGTCTACGTTATCGAATGCCTTTTCTAGGTCTATAAACGCCAAGTATGTTGGTTTGTTTTTCTTTAATCTTCCTTCTACTATTAATCTGAGGCCTAAAATTGCTTCCCTTGTCCCTATACTTTTCCTTATACTTTCCTTTTCTTATACCTACTTTTCCTTATACCTTTCCCCTTATACTTTTAAATATAAATTTATAATATTAATAATTTTAATATTTTAAATTTACTAAAAATAATATACTTTCTTATCTTATGACTTAAAAATCTTATCGTATTAAAAACCAGTTTACGTAATACACACACACACACACACACACACACACACACACACACACACACACACACACACACACACACACACACGCACGCACGCACGCACACACACACACACATATATATATATATATATATATATATATATATATATATATATATATATATATATATATATATATATATATATACACACACACACACACACAATTCGTGTATTTAATTACTTAGGTGACTAAAATATAGTTTCAATTTCAAGGCGAATATAGCTAGAATAGATATATTAAATGAGAAAGTACGGGGATCATGTCAAAAATGGGGTATCGGGTTTTTCTGCAAATTTTTACATTTTAGGGTACAACTAGTTCATCTAGACAAAAAACATATGCAAGTATATATATGCGTACGTACGCGTGTTTCACCGCTTTCGACCTTATATCTCAGGATTGACTGAACCGATTTTCTTCAAATTTGACTCAAATAAATGGGGCGTAAATAAATTTAATTTATTGAATGACATATATATTTTAGTAGTTGACGGGGTGCGCCTACCCATTTTAGAATATATGACAAGTGAGCGATGGGATACGAAGCAAGTGACGTGTGGGACCATACTTAGTTCAGAAATTAGATTAGCTCTAGGAGCTAGTTAGGACACTGGTCGCTAAATTTGTTCGAGGCTCAGTAGCCGTTTGTGGCACAGACATTCGGTCTTATGCTTTACGGCGACCGAATGGGGTGGTGGCGGGAGAAATGCCGTGCAAATCAATGTTTATACATGGGATGTTGATCGTGTTAATTTTTTTTCAAAAATTTGTTCGGGGGTAGGGATATCATAAAAAAACCGATTTCGGTTTTCTTCAGAGGTGCTTTATAAAAAAATCTACTTTGTCAAATTTGTTACCTACATTGCATATATAAATAACCCAAATATTTAAAAAAAAAAATAATTCCTACCTCTTGAAATATATACTTTTTGTTCTTTTGCTCTATCTCCCTTCATTTAAAATTTTTTTTTAAAATTCTTGAAAGTTTATATTCTACATATATAGAACTATCAAGAAATATCTACAATTTTTTTTAATTCGTAGAACCCGAACCTAAATGTGGAAAAAAATTTTGCAATAAAAAACTGTGTTAGGTATTGTGTGATTTGACCGCCGTAGATGGGAAAGCGATACTTTTCCAGCTTTTTTCTTTATATCAACCTTGGAGAATTTTAAGACTCCCGTTTACGTCTCGTTCGCTGAAATTATCTTTTTTTAAGGTTCCTATTTATGTGCATTTCAGTCAATGAAATGCTGAGAGAACCAAATGAATATTTCTTTTTTTTTAATTATAATTACGCAGAATTTAAAATACTACGAAATTTTCAGTTAAAAATGTAAGATTGAAAAGAAAAAATCGAGGTATAAATTTTTTCGGTATTACTATTAAGTACTGGTGTTTGGGATATATCAGTCGACCTGTTTTTAATTAACATTTATATTTATATTACTTTCCTTGTGAAGCTGTAGAGCAAGAAGGAAAGTATGATAATCAGTCAAAAAATTGGGTACGAAATGTTTTTGGTATTTTCGACGTGTCATGACCCAGGGACACTAAAAGCAAAAAATGTGTGGGGGGGGGGGTAATGTTCGTACGTACGTATACATTTATTTGTGTTTAAAGGTTAATAACATTTGCCTGAATAAACCGATTAAGATGAAATTTTGTGAAGAGACTCTTGTATAGGGAGCAGTTTGTCGGTAAAAATTTCGAGGTGAATATCTCTAAGGGTGGAGTAGATAGTTTTTTGAAGTCAGTTTTCTTAAAATTTTGCAAATATAACCCCACTTTATATTTAGTTCAGTACATGGGCGCGCATGCTTATCCTAACGAAGGTCTGCCCTAAAATTCCCCCTCCTCAAAAATCGAAAAAAGCTATCTTTTTATTTATTGAAAATTTTTTAACAGAAATTTTTTTATATATTTTTAAGCATAGCAGCAGTACAAGTGACCGAAAAAAAAAATACTTTGCGGTAATATTGGGGGTGAGGAAGTCAATGAAACTTTACTTTACTTTTAATAATATTAAAAGTTTAAATAATAAGAACAGAACCGAACTGGCTCGTCAGGAAACCGATCAAGAAATACTGGAAAATGTCCAAAACACCGACCTGGATAACCGAAATTAAACAAAATATGCAATAAATAGAAATCACAAAAAAAGATTTACGAAACAAAACAGAAAATATAAAAATATTAAAAGAACAACAACGAAAAGAAAACAACAACGAGGGTTTGTTCAGAAAAACTCAAAAAAGCAAGATCTGACAGAATGAAGAAGTATTGGGAAGCAATGAAGAAGAAAAATAAAAAGTTAAGATGAACCAGAGTTGACTAAAAGTGGTCCACTGTGACCTCAAAATTCTCAAAAAAAAAAGTTTAAATAATAAACTTTTAACAATAATATTAAAATAGAATTTCATTATAATTCATTCGTACCTACAAAAAATAAATCTTAAGTTTTTACTGGTTGTACATTTATCAGTGGAATTTCTTTTTAGTTTCTTCCATTTAACTTAAAAAACGTAGAAAAAAAAAATAATAAAAATTCTGGTTAGGTGATTTTGGTGGTGGTAGTGAAGAAAAAAAGAAAATAACGGTATTTTGTATTTTTAAACTTTTTTTAGTTTATTAACATATAATGATAATTTTATAATAAAACTTCATCGTAAAGTACTCCCACCCAAAAAAAGAAATCTTAGGAAACTTTTTTCGTGTACATTATTTTTCTTCTGTTTAAAAATAAATAACCAATGCCAGAAAAAGTATAACGACTTTGTTGTCAGCTTTTTTTTTATTTTTAACACATTATTGAGCGAAAAATAATGAAAAATAAACACGTAGCTTAATTTGTAAATAATTAAGAATTTTAAATCGGGTATTTTTTAAACCTACAGCCGAAAATGATTATAACAGTAATTAAATGAAGATTTTCAAACTCTCCCTTTGGAAAATTCTATTAGAAAATGTATTTTTCACATGATTTCTTTATAAAGTATGTATATTTATCTTGAAATACATTATTTGAGCGGGCATAAACCTGTACGTTTCTACGACTCAGATTAATCGTTATTTGTTCCAGTTATCTTATTTGTTAGGTATATGTATATAGTTTTATTTTTCACTTTACGTTTCAGTGAAAATTCAGAAATTAAATAAATAAAAATATCGAAAATTTGTAATGGTGTACGCGTTTTTTAATATTTTTGAATCGCGAAATTTTTACGATGACTTACTCTTAAATACAACTGCGTTAAAATTGAAAGTGAACCGTTAAATTTTTTTTTTCAAAGGTGCGCCTTCATCAGTTTAAGGTTTCATTTATCTTCCTGTAAAAAATCTTACATTTAGAACGAACAGATTATAAAATTTGATATCTATTCCTCTTCAAATTTTGTAATACATAAACAAGAAGACGTTAGTATGAATCGGGAGTACCTGAATGAACTGTAGTTTTGAAGACAAAAAACAAGAGTTTGATGATTGACGGGCAACGGAATCGTGAAACAATATGAGACTATTTACAATGTATCAGATGTCTGAGCGTTAAATAAATTTAAAAACTCAGTCAGGTTATGGGAAAATGAAAAAAATGAAAATAATCGTTGCAAACGATAACCTACTTGATTTCGTTAGATTTTATAAAAATAATAAATTTATTAACTTACCTTGATCGTAATCTGGGTACATACATGGCACTATCTGTTTATAAAACTGATTCAACTGATACGTGTAATCTAATCCGGGTAAAACCATTTTGTTCATTTGTGTTACGTATATGTGAATACACAATATTAACACGACAAAGTCTGTCCTACAGTTTTAAGAACAGAGAAACAACGAATGCTCGATCAGCATTGTACGATCGACGAACATGTACGATCAGAATCAATCGTACAACTGATACTCCTATGAACGGTAATAATTTATTAGCTTTTAAAATAAGAATTATATTTATTTTATAATTATTAAATTAATCATCGATACTATTATACTAAACGTTATTGAAATTATTTCAATATCTTATCGATTAAATTTTATTGAATATTAATTTATAATCTTTTACTAAATGTATACAATAAATTTATTTTCGACCTGTATTTATGTAAGATAATTTTATGAAAGCTTATTTTTTTCAAACGATCAGTTCTAATATTAATTAATTAATATTCTGAAAAACTTTCTGCGAAAAAAAAGATTTGTCCAAACAGGATAAAAAAAGCCGGCAAAGTATTCCATGTCTTTCTGGCTACGCCGGTTAAGTCACGATAACCAAAATAAGATTAAAGAATCGAAATTTCGATTTTTTTTTTTATTTTAGAAGGCTTCCTTACTCTGCAGGAAAAAAATATTTTTATAAAGAAGTGATCCTAAGCAAAAAAAAAAACTATTTTAAAGAGAATTGTTTCTGAAATAATGAAGTACATATTTTAGTAATAAAAAAAGATTCTTCTCATTTCGGAACCGGAGTATAATACAGGTGTCAAACCTTATTTATTTTCAATAGCCCTTTAAGAGATGATGAAACATTTAAAAAAAGAAGAAATTAATAGAGTAAGAAACAAAAAAACAAAAAAGCAGAATATATATTTTAGAGGTGGAGAATAAATTTTAAGAAAAACTTTTCTAAAAATATTCATATATAGGTTAAGCTTAACAAATTTGCTTATTAAAGTTTTCTCTACATCTATTACGCCCCGCAATAAAGGCTAAAATAAAAAAAAGAACAACTTAAAAAAAACAAACTTTTCTGCATTTTAAATGCGGGGTTATAATCTTAAAATTAGCAGATATTTCATGATAACTCTAAATACGAAGAATAAAATTTCAAAAAATGTTTAATCTTAAGAGAAATAGAGCAAAAGAATAAAAGAAAATCCATTTTTCGACGCGGGGGAGTTTTTGAAGAAAATGTTTTGGATTATTTGTATATGGATATGCTGTGTAGGTAACAAAATTGCCGAAGTAAAGTTTATTTAAAGTTCTCTGAAGAAAATTGAAATTGTTTTTTCTCAAAATCCGTAAAGCTATTCTACCTATAATCCCTGGGAAAGTAAAAGGGGTCTAAAAAAATTATACAAATCGTTTAAATTTGATTTTAAAATTTAGATTTGTCGAAAAGTTAGAAAAAAAACGATTTAGCGATGTGTTATGTCTTAATGAAAAACTTCCAAAGATTTTAACTTAAGAGAGCGCAGATGAGTTTATATAAAAAGAAGATTTATTAAATTAATTTTTTTTCTAGTTATGAGATGGTAAAGTACAAAATTCTTTAATATTTCTCTTATTTATGATTCAGATTGTTTCATAGTTTATGTATAATTACAAATTTACAAAAAGTATAAAATAAGAGATCACATGACAAAAAAAAGTTTCGGTTACCAGTAAAATTTAGGGGAAAGTAATTCTAAAATTGTATAACGTAAAAAAATAAATCGTGAGACCTTTAAAATTTGGCGGAGAACTGTATCTGAGATTTAAAAAAAATGTTCTTTCTTAAGCGAGCGTATTGCTTCTTCATATTTTAATGAAATATTTTCAATTGTATGTGTGAATGAAAGTTTATCGTTATTATTGTCAGTTTAATCTACGAATAAAAAGCTCTATTTCATGTTTTTGGCTGCTGTTTATCGTCTACTTTCGTCCTGTTCACATACCTTTCTTACTTTCCCGGTATAGTGATATATGCTGCTATAGCAGCTATAAATATAAAGAAGAAAGTATATAGATCGGTCAAAAACGATCTAAATAAATTGACCTTTCTTTTTCAAGTTTTGTGGCTAAAAAAATTACAACAGAAAAAAAAAGAATAGATTTAAATAAATTGTAAATAATCTGTAAAAATTCGGTCGAAATCAATCAATCGTAAAAAAAATCGGTCGATTTTCCATCAACCGATTTTCTTCAAATTTGGTAGACAGATATTACCTTCGGGGAGGGGGAATGGGTAAATTAAATTTTTACAAAGATCGGAAGAAGAGTCGGGGGTGATTTGGTCGAAAAAAATTTCTAATCTTTGCTGGGGGTACTGTAACAAAATACTTTACAAAAGTTCACTTTTTTAATCAAGATCACAAATTACCAAAATGTTTAATTAATTTTCCCCTCTCACCAACAAATGGCTTTTTTTTTTTTTTTTTTTAGCTATATCTTGCTTCAGTTAAAGGAGTTATCTTTGCATCTATATTTTCTACACAGATAGGCCTTCAAACAATTATAAAAAACCTTTTACCCATTAAACTTCAACAATTTTTGATAACAAAAAATATATTTTTAATTAACTGTAAGTTATGCATCGCATTTAAAATGTGAAAATTTTAATTTTCTGATAGCTCTTATTCTTTAGTATTTCTTGAAAAGAAAATTATATCCCCTGCTGCGATTTAACAATTTCCACCCGCTTCCTAGAAAATAAGAATTTTGTTTATTTAGAATTACAGCTGTATCTTTGCATTTTTATACAATTTTAAAAAGTTATTTTATGTATATTTCATAAGAAAGCTACCTTTTATAATAGTGCCATGATTCGAGTCCGGAAGATTTCGTCAATCTTCGTGTTTCACATCCCCCAGACCCCAAAACCATCGTCAGTTCAAAAGTATATATATATATATATATATACTCTTCCCAATGAATATTTTAATCGTTAAAAAGTCCCGTAATAGATCTTAAAATAATTGAATTGATAACAACTAATCGATAATTAATTCTGATCTTAAAATAAATTGTATAACTCGACCAATTATGCAATTCATCGCCAGCTTTTTGAATTATCGAATCGATTGCGATATGACCAATCACATTTCAGTCTTATACGTTTACTTTTATTACCATTTGTAATTAGGGATTCTTTTCGAAAATATTTATGTATTTGTAACAAGACAATATACATTAACTAAAAACATAAAATAAAGTTTGAGAACGGCAATTTTATAATTAAAAGCTGTTAGAGCAATTCTATTTTATAATTAAAGCTTTATTGTTAATTTATATTGATTAAAACTGAAAATGGATTTTTCAATCTTTTGCTCGAATTAACTCAGTAGATATTATTCATTCTGAAAACTCATTTGTCCTTACAGATTCTATAATCAAGCTATTAATCCTATAAGTAATTCTAAATAAACTAATAATTCTATAATAGGTTATTATAATTCTATAATTAGCTATTAAGGTATTGGTTTGCAATATTAACTTAAGAGTTAAGAACGAACGTACGTCTACTTTTTGTTACCCTAACCGAAAAGTATTAATTATTATCAATAATATGTCATTGAACAACGACTATTATTTTACAGAATGTTGTTTTATGCGAAATGTTTATCTACTTGTAAGAGAATCAAACCGATGTTAATGAATTAAAAAAATAAGACATCTAAATTAAGAATAGAAGTTAAGGGAACTTCAGTACCGGAAGCAATTAGGCAAGAACATAATTTATTACTACTGTTTTTAATAATGAAAAAAAAACGAAAAAAAAAAAATTATAATTTTCAACGACTACTTTTTTCTACTGCCTAAAAGAAAGAATTTGTTAAAAAATGTACTAAATATTTTCGCGATTAATAGCAAGAATAAAAGATAAGTAAAGAGAAAAGCGATTTAAATACAATTTTGTTTCTTTAAACGGAGTTTATTCCTTCATAAAGAAAACTCTATTACTATCAAAAGCGATCTAGGAATTTATCTAGAGATCGTCGGTTAAGTCGAAACCAAAAAGACAAAGAAATGAATATTTGGAAAAGAGTTGTGAACTGAAGAAAATAGAGTTTAAATCTCGATATGAAGATACGAAGAGTTTGTAAAAAGTTTAATACAAACGGAGTCTTCCAGCGGTAATCTGAATGAATCATTTGTGTAATTTAGTTGGATATTTTCATTCGTCACAAATTTCTAGGGATAAAAGAGGGGTTTTCTAAAGAGCCTGCGCTTTGTTTTATATAACTGTATTTTCTAAGGAAAATCGGCCTTTGGATCGAGCTAGTATTTTGCAGACCTGCTGCGGGTAGATCGACTCTTTTATTAACCGTCCGTCCCTTTTCTTTGCTCTCATGCTTTTCTATTCGGAGGTTTTTGCGGGTTCTTTAATAAACATACATCGGATTCTTCTTAAGAATGTTTGATGGAAGTAGATCTGCCTGTATAACTGTCCGAAGACATCGTTTCCTGTCTGATGGTCGTAAAAAAGCACAACTTGGGCTAAGATATTTATCGGCGACTCTTCTAACTTTCCCTTAAACAACGCAATACAAGACAAATTTAAGAAGAGAGAGAGAGAGAGAGAGAGAGAGAGAGAGAGAGGTTCATGGTTTGATAGCGTAAAATTAAAAATCAGGTCGATGAATTATATGGAATCTAATATTACATTTTAATTTTAGAAAAAAGTTTAATTTGTAGCAAAAACAAAGAAAATCTGTTTTCAGTATTTCGATAATGATTGAGTAATGCAACAAATCAGCAAAATAACAGTTGGAAAATTTTTTTGTGTTTCTTAATCGTATTTGCATCCCCTGCTCGAGTGGATACAAGAGGTATAATGTATTGTTTCCCACAGATTTATTTATTTAGCGTATGGCACCAACACACCACACTAATTACAGTCAAAAATTACAAACAAAGAACAAATTAATATTAGCTATTGATTCTGAAGTCGTCATCAGGAAATCTTGAGGAGTCCCTTCATAAGCTTTACCACAGAATTTCTATCGCAGACGTTTTACGACTGTAAAGTACGTAAAACATGTGAAGTAAAGCAGTACTAATTTGTTTTGCTTTCTCTTAGAATAACGATGGGGATTATTCACTCGATCCCTGTATTAAACATAATTAAGATACCACTATTACGGTTGAATATAATTTACATATTAGTTGTTACCGGCATGCCGACAGTAATTGGATATTCGACTAGAAGAGGGATACGGGAACTCACTTCATTCCTCATTCGCCTCACTCACTGGGTGGCGTAATACCAACAAGTCGGTCCGGCCCAGGGGAGCTGAGAGAAAAAAAAAAGTCATTGTGAAATAACCCACCGGGTTGGTCTAGTGGTGAATGCGTCTTCCTAAATCAGCTAAAGTTGCGAGTTCCAACGTTCAAATCCTAGAAAAGGCAACTGTCTTTTCTAGGATCCGTATAAACGAAACTACGTTTATATGGATATGAATACCAGATCGTGGATATCGGTGTTCTTTGGTGGGTGGGTTTCAATTAACCACACATCTCAGGAATGGTCGAACTTTCTTTTTTCTAATTTAGCTACCGGGAATTACCGTTAAGGTATTACTTCACAGAATGAATGAGGATGATATGTATAAGTGTAAATGAAGTGTATTCATATATCCAAAGATATACTTTCAAAAATGCTTTCCTGATGTTAAATTAATTTTTGATGTAAACAAATTATATTTCTGACTGAGAGCTCGTTTCGCCTGTGTTATTCGGCATTTTATATCGCTCCTGCTTCGTCCATCTTTACTAATTCTACTTCCCAAATAACAAAATTCTTCTACCTCCGTAATCTTTTCTCCTCCTATTTTCACATTAGTGGTCCATCTTCATTATTTCTACTGCATTTCGTTTTGTTCTTTTTTATTTTCATGCGATAGTTGTTGCGTAGGACTTCATTCATGCCGTTCATTGTTCCTTCTAAATCTTTTTTACTCTCAGCTAGAATTACTATATCATCGGCAAATCATAGCATCTTTTCACCTTGTACTGTTACTCCGGATCTAAATTGTTCTTTAACATCATTAACTGCTAGTTCTATGTAAAGATTAAAAAGTAACGGGGATATGGAACATCCTTGTCGGACTCCCTTTCTTTTACGGCTTCTTTCTTACGTCCTTCAATTATTACAGTTGCTGTTTGATTCCTGTACATGTTAGCAATCGTTCTTCTATCTCTGTATTTAACCCTAATTTTTTTTAAATGCTGAACATTTTATTCCAGTCTGCGTTATCCAATGCCTTTTCTAGATCTATAAATGTCAAGTATGTTGGTTTGTTTTTCTTTAAACTTCCTTCGACTATTAATCTGATTGCTTCCCTTGTCTTTATACTTTTCCTGAAACCAAATTGGTCTTCTCCTAACACTTCTTCCACTCTCCTCTCAATTCTTCTGTACAGAATTCTAGTTAAGATTTTTGATGCATGACTAGTTAAGCTAATTGTTCTGTATTTTTCACATTTATCTGTTCCTGCTTTCTACAGGTATTCCGTCTATTCCAGGAGCCTTTCTGCCATTCAAATCTTTTAATGCTTTCTTAATCGTAAAACTATGTACTTCATAATAATAATTTTACGGACATTATTTTTCATCCTGAAATAAATACATGTTTCTAATGTAAAAAGAAAAAATTTCATTTGGATATTGATGCGTTCGGAAGTTGCTGTCCAATTCCAGCGCACAGCAACTTTCAAGAGACTTTCACAGCAACTTTTGAAATCGTAATGACGAAATTTCTTAATTACTACTTTGTATTATTATTTCATTATTTTATAGAGATTGATATTACAATATCCGGAATAGTTTATAAAAGTTGTTGAAAATGATTTGCTCCGACATCAATACAACATTACATACGTTTCAATTCGTTTTCCAACATTTTAACCGGCTGACGTACTGTAGTGTCTCGTATGTATGACATGCCGTTACGGTTTTTAGTTCGTCAATCGTCTGTTGGGATACATTGTTTGTTTCGCTGCCCTCGTGGAAAGTAATATGTGGGAGTCGATCCGGCTATCGTGCAGGTCAAAAACCCCTCGAAATAATTCGTTCATCGAAGACATTTCGTAAAAAATTCTGTTAGCTGTGTGCGCTGTGGGACCATCTTGCTGGAACTGACGGCGATTGATTTCCACTTCTTTTAACCGACTAATGAATTTTGTTAAAACAGGACAATATTAACTGTATTTTCAAAAAAATATTGGACGCACAGTGCACGTTCTACTGATACCGACCTAGACGTCGCTTCGTGTAAAGATTGTTCGTGCGATTCATGGGGGTTAATTGTCGACCGCAGTCGTATATTTTGTGAATTAACATACCCTCTCGGATGAAACCTCGCTTCATCTGTAAAAAACGTGTTGAGGATACCTACGGAATATTGGTAAAGCGTTTAAACTGTTGACAATAATTTAGTCTTTAGGCATATAGGTTTTAGCAGTAAGTTTCAGTTCTTGAACACGCATTACTTTGTAACGGAAAAGTTTCAGCTCTTTTCTAACAGCTTTATGTGCGTTAGCGATTCCGATATCTTGCCGTTGTGCTAGATTAGGGGTTGACTACGATGGACTTTCGGCCATAGCATCCGAAATATGAAGTAGCTTCTGTTCGTTTAGTTTAGGTGGTCTTCAACAGAGCCTGCTGTTCAAAATTTTTCGATTGGAATTTGAAATGTATCGCGGTGAGGAAGAGGAGTATTAGGAAACGTTTTAGATCGTGGATCCGGTGTTCTTTGGTGGTTGGGTTTCAATTAACTACACATCTCAGGAATGGTCGAACTGAGAATGTACAAGACTACACTTCATTTACACTCATACATATCATCCTCATTCATCCTCTGAAGAATTATCTAAACGGTAGTTACCGGAGGCTAAACAGGAAAAAGAAAGGAAACGTTTTAGAAAACTTGTGCTTCACTAAATCAGTATATTTGTCACCTTCACGAGAGACGTGTTCGATGAGAAACTGCATTCCTACAGCGAAAGAATTATTGCGTTTCTCGCAACAATTGATTCCGATAAACACGACAACTGACGTCTTGGTTTATTAATTAGCAACGTCCGACGAACTCTAAGGCAACCGACCTATCGCCGAAGCCAAAGAATACACCACGTAATTCTAAACTGTACTCCAAAGCGACTTTTCGAACGCACTGAATAATAACATAAAAAAATTGCATGACCTTCCCGATGAAGCTGAAAAATTACAATTTTCGAGAAAATCTGGCTAACCGAGGCTTTTGCCTTAAGACACTGTAATATAGGAAGAAAATAATCAGTAACCTGTTAGGTTTAAATAAGTTTATTGTTAATATAAATATTGTGTATTTGCTAAAATTATTGACGTAATTAACATAAACTGGACGTTTTGTTCTGCTGGTAACCAGCAAAACAAAACGCAGAATCCTAAGAATGTTAAATAATGTAAAACAATTATTCTACTCGGAAAAATATTTAGGTAAGGATCTACGACAATTATATCACGTCAACCTTGAATGATTGCAACCGAAATTAAGTGGCATCAATGAACCATATTCAGAAGTCATTGTACAAAATTTCATAAAAAGATTAATATTATTATTAATAGTAAAAATTTAATAGGCCTATAAATGAAAAAATTAAATTAAATAGAAATATAAACATGAATGTTAACTGCACTTTGTAACATTATTTTAAAATAACGATAAAGATTTTAGTTTTTATTTAAGAATTTGAACTTTTAAACTCAGAGTTAATATTATCTAAATTCTGATAAAAGTTTATTATTTTAAATACAACGGTAATGATTTTAATAATATTTATTGAGATTACATGTTTTATTCAATATATATATATATATATACATACACGAAATTACAAATTACATTATAAATTTGCAGTAGATTTAGTCATTTATGGATAATTTAAAATGAATACTGAATTTTGTAAACCTTCGTTATAATTTTTCTCAACTTTATCGAATGCAGAGCTCTTTATTTGGAGTTGAAAAGTAAAATTACACTAACAGTCAGTCAATTAGAACACAAAATAAACTTGATTTTCAAAAAATTTACAACGTATTTTCAAACTTACATTTTTTACTTCCCGCCTACAGAATTCCCAACTTTTCTCGCTGCAGTATTTTAATTAAGCAATGATTAAATTTCTGCCAAATATAAAACAAAACTATTCCAGCGTAAAATAATATTACGAGCAATTTCATTTGTGACTTTATACATTTATAGGTTTAGCGGTGTTCTTTGGTGGTTGGGTTTCAATTAACTACACATCTCAGGAATGGTCGAACTGTGACTGTACAAGACTACACTTCATTTACATTCATACATATCATCCTCATACATCCTCTGAAGTATTATCTGAACGGTAATTACTGGAGGCTAAACAGGAAAAAGAAAGATTATATATTTATAGGTACAGAGATATATTTATCTCTATGATGAAGACTACATTTTGTTTTTTGCTTGATAAGGTGGTAAGGGATAGGGTGTGGGATAACCAAAACCACGTTCGAGTGTTTTCTCTTTTCTCAATAGATTTTCATTATTTCGTTGTGTTCTCTTCTTTGCTCTATCTATTTTATTTTGCTACTTGTTTCATTCTGGAATTCCCTCAGTTTTTATACGACTGCTCAAAAAGGATTGTAGTGTATTTAGGCTGTATGTATATGTGTATGTTTCTTTGTTCCACCGTAGCAGCTCAACGGTTGAACAGATTTAGATGTACGATTTGTATTTAGATGTCCCGCGTTGGAATCCTTACGTTACCGGAAGTGTCACGTATATATATATGTTTAAATAAATTAAAAAATATATTATACTATATACAAAATTGTAACCGACACGCTCTTTAAATATCCAATATTAATAATTATCCTTTATTAAACAGCAATTTTCTATCTGTTTTTTGGCAGTCGTCTTTTCTAATATCTATTCAGAAAACATCTCTGCCATGAATTTCTTCTCTTTTAATCTCTAGTTTAGATAAATATTTCTCTATTTTTTTTACATACATTTGTTTGATTTTGGGAAATCGAAAATGGTGTTCTTTTTTTTGAAAAAGTCACTTTCGAAAAATCGGTTTTTACAATTCTAGATTTGTCTATTCTGTAGATTTTTTTATTATAACGTTACAGTATCTTTACAATCTATTCAGAATTAAAATTGAACAATAAGTAAATAAGCTAAATTTGGAATGAACATTAAGAAGCTACAGACCCAGTGGTTTGTAACTTAAAAGTTAACAACAAAAAGAATTGAAATTGAAGAGGACTTCGTAAGCTGAATTATAAAACCACTTAATTGAATCGATATATCAAATTAAGAATATTGTTTCTCATTAATCTTGAAAAATCTCTGATAATATTATCCAATAAATTGACTGCCATTCATAATTTTGATACCGATATCCAAACGATTTTGATATCGTTAACTGATAAGAGAGATTTCTTGCCTAACGGTTCGTAATTTAAAATCATTATATATGAGGTTATTGCTTTCTTATATAGCAAACTATGTTTAATATTTTCGCAGTGTTTTTGTCTGATAACGTTTAAGAATGTCAGTATTGGAATTGCTTGCTGTACTCCACGATTTAAGCCCATAAGTCCAAATTGGTTTCAAGATTTATAATCATCAGGATTTATAAATCAATAATTAATTTTCTACTGAGCCGAGATCTGTGTCCTATTAGCCAGTACATGTTTTTAAACTTCAGGTTTAATTACAATATAAGCGAATGGTATTTTTACCCAATTAAGGCGCCGGTCAAGATGAAAGCCTAAATATTTACATTCTTGAGAACTTGGAATTGGAATATTAAAGATTAAAACAGTAGGGTAGTTTTCCTTTCGAAGGGTGAATGTGACGTGCTTCGACTATGTTTCATTTATCTTTATTTTCCAACTTGTAATCCAGGAGAAGACTGAGGTAAATCTTCGAGAAGACTGAGATAAATTTGAATATAATGAGATGCAGCAGCTGGATTTTCATGGATAGCAAGAATTGCAAACGTTTCAACAGTTGCATTGCCGTAATTGGCAAATCGGCAGTAAACAGAACATACAAGATAGGTCCGAAAACGCTTCCTTGAGGTACCCCTGATTTTATAGGAACAAATCCGTTAAAATTTCATTATGTTTAACTTGAAAATATCTATATTCTAGGTAAGATTTTTAGCAGTACATCGAAAACATGTGGTAATACTTTTTAATACTTTTTTTAGAATTACATGTGGTAATACTTTTTTTATAAATTTCTTAATTTATAGAGCAACCCTACGTGCCAAACTTTATCAAAAGCTTGACTGATATTGAGGAAAACCGCTGAACAGTATTTTTTGTTGTCTAGAGCATGATTTATAACGTTAAAAATTCTGTTTGCTTGCTCCACAGTAGTATGTTTCTCCCTAAACCCAAATTGGTGATCTGGAATTTGATCATTTACGAACTGCTTCATTTTTTTTAGAAAGTGCTTTTCAAACACTTTAGAGAGCATTGGAAGCAGGCTGATACACCTATAAGATTTAACATCTGTTGGTTCCTTACCCGATTTTTGTATAACAATTATTTTTGACCAGAAAAATGATCAATTCGAATAACAGCATTAATGCTGTTATTCGAATTGATCATTTTAGTCATCCCTTTAGTCACTGTAATTTTTAAAAATTACAGTGACTAAAGGGATCGCTTGTCGAGGTAATGCTTGAGAACCTGACCGGTGATTAAATCATATACCGGCGCCTTTGTTGCATTTACTTCGTTATTAATCACTGAAGAAACTTCGCCGATTGTAAAGCGTTTAATCGGTAAGGGCATGTGGTAAGGAGAAATCAAATATTCGGAAAGTTTCCTAATTTCATTTGTGTCCGTTTCGATATTACTGGGCTGGAACATATCGGAAAAGTACTCGGAAAATAAGTTCGCCTTCTCTTGAAAACTTCTCGCACATGTTCTGTTATTATTACAGAGAGGAGGAATAGAGACTGCTGGAGTCTCTTGAACGACTTTGTAGCTTTCCATAAAGTATATTCAGCAGACTGCCTATCAGAGATATCTTCAATATAAGATTGAAACGAAATATTTTAAAAGTTTGAATTAATCTTTTTAATTCTTGAGTAGAATCTTTCCTGATCAGCAGGGTAACGAGTTCTCTGTCATAGTCACCGGCGTTCTTCTATATTTTCTTTTATGAAGACCAGATATGTATATTGAGCTAGAGGAACAAAATCCAAATTAGAAGTGGCGGCCCACGACGCTCGTTGAATAAATTTGGTCAATTCGTGTATGGCATTATCCACATCGATCTGAAATTTTATTAAGATCTGTAGGCTAGTAGGTTGGTTCTCCAGAAGACAAATACTCCAAATTATTGTCAGTCATTGAACTGAAAAGTTGCCTGTCTTTTGGTGATGTTAGTCTCGACCCCAGTACAGGTGCTTAGAATTCCAGTCTCCAACACAGACGAATCTTGGGCCCAAGGATCTAAATAATGACGTAAACTGATCCGCCATCACAGCATGTCTTGTTGGACAATAAACGGAAGAGACAAAGAGTTCTGATCGTTCATCGTGGAAAACCACGGTAATGGCTTGTAAAAAGTCCTTTTTGTGCTCAAGCGATATAAAGTAAGAAAAAATACTTTTAATAATAACAGAAGTACCGCCGTGTGCATTCCCTGATGGATGATTGGTGCAATATATTGTATAGCAAAGACAAACTTGACAAAATGTCTATCAGTAAATCTAATTTCAGATATAAGCATTATGTCTATTTTATTTGTATTTAAAAAGGCTTCTAATTCTTGTTTTTTATCAGACAACTCGTTAGCATTCCAGATTGCTAGTCTGAAACAGTTGTTCACTTTTTCTCAAGACGATTCATGAATAGTCCAATCATTCTATCCGTCATATTTTTCAAACACTTGCTCAAATGTTTTAAATATATGGTCCACAACATTCATGAGTCCATGAAAACTGTGGTTATCAATAGTTTGTTGATCGTAGGGACTACTCATTTTAACTTTTTCAGCGTAGGTAGGAGCAGAAGTATTCAGCCAATTATTATATTCATTATTATTGTTATCACTAACGTTATTATTATTATAATTATGAAAATCACTGTTACTCGAGGTTACACGAACATCTGTTTTAGCACTATTAACATTAACATTAACATTTAGCACTATTAGCATTATTAACATTAGTACAATTACGTATTGTCAGTAGAATTGTTATTAGTTGGAACTCTGGAAGTTACGGCGAGTTTGGGAGAATAGACCTTAGTTTTATACTGTTGATAAATTTTATTCTTTGTAACTCGCTGGGTGTTGATCGCCGCAGTTGAAAGCTGGAACCTGTGGTGTCTTAGAAAACACTATTGCGGTATCATCTGCACCAAATTTTACACAACGGTGCGGGCGATTGCATAGATTTTTGGTATGCCCAAAGCGTTGGCAACGTTTGCATCAGACCACTTCTTTTTTTATATACGGAGATTCAAAGGTTAAAATTGTTTAGTTGGGAGATCTCAACATAAAAAATTTCTTTATTATTAGATTTGGACTCCAAATCTACAAAATAAAGTGGCAGCGGTTCCTTCGTCTGACGATGTAGAACGTTAGTAACGTTTCTAACCTCGTGGCCTAACTTCGTCAATTCATCAATGATTACCGATTTATCTTCAGAGTGATGCATGCCTCACATGAACACTCTATATGCTCTTTCATGTATTGTTTATATGTATAGTAACTAATATTATTTTTTTTGACCTTATAATTTTATATGCTTCAATACTAACCGGCAGAAATTCTACCGTGTGGCCTGATTTCATTGTCAATTTATATTTAATAACATTACAATTACGAAATAATTGTGCAGACGATTTCTCTATTCAGTTATTCCATTAACGCCTGTTACAAAAGTAGGCTAAGGTTTTAATGTTTTTGCATGAAAATCTTCGTTGTCAACAATTTTTTAAAGAAGACTAAATTATTTGACGTAGGAACAGCAAAAGTAAAAGGACCAGCTGATTGTACGCGGATATTAGGTTCAGTATTATCTGTGCGTTGGCGTTTTTTGCAACTGGAATTTCATCGTTCTGCCAATTGACATTTTCCTTTTGTATGCGCAATACTGGTGTTGCCTGGCAGAGAGGGTTTGCCTCACTAAAATCCGTAATATTACTTTCATGTTGTCGATAATGTCGTCTCTAATTAACTTATGCCACAACACTTTAGAAGCCCACGTATTCTATTACCTTGTAGGTAATAGTAGGGTTTACATGAGATAGTAGGTTATTGTTTACATGCGATGATTCGCCGTTGCTAGGAGTAACAGCTTGTAGCTGGTTCATAGCAACGTGCTATGGAAGATTATGTCGCTTGTTCAAAATCGACACCGAATAAAAATTTTCCTTTTTGAGAATACTAAGATAATAATACCCATTATAGTCTATAGATAATATAGTCTACAATATAGTACCTGGTTATATTCGGTATAACATAAATTTTCACTAGAACTCGCTAGACACGTCTGTCTTACACACAAACAACTATTTTTTAGATATGACGGTAAAATTTTAATATTCTTATTCTGACTGCGGTTATTCTGCAATCAGAATTATAGTTCAGAATCAAAATGAATAGTTTTAATTTAATCAGAATTAATAGTGTTTCGGGTTTCTTTGTCAAGCTCTTTGTTCGAACTAAGATGAAATTTAAGGTTACCGTTTTAAATATTTATTTTATTTGTTGACAATACGGGAACTTTTATTTCCGTTATTATTTACGTATACCAGGTTACAAAGTAACAATATTATTACTTTTATCATTGTAAGTTAAATTAACCTTGGTTTTTACTGTTTATTAACTTTAATAAAATTTGGATAGAGCATGCATTTAGGAATAATAATTTTACGGCTTATATGCTAATCGGAGTAATATCTGAACGACGGACTAGAGAAAGCTTCGGCTACGATTTTTAAAGCAAAATAAAACAACAACCGATCCGATACAAAAAAAAAAAACCTAATAGAACTTATTTCTGCCCAAAAAATCCACGTTTGGCTTGTCTGGAGATTAAAATAGACATTTTTTTATCAAATAAGACTTACGTATAGCAATTACTTAAAAGTCTACGACAAGCAGTCGTTAGGAAAAAACCCTATCCTTTTTTGAAGTATTTTGCGTGTTTAATGAATAAAAAACTATTAAATTAACATACAAGAAGGGTACACGTTCTTGTTGTAGAAAGCGGCTTTAGTATTATTTATTTATTTTTAAACCATCTAATATAATAACTGTTGTTTTGTTAAAATAATTAGAGGGAATTTTTTGTTGTATAATTCCACGATAATCTTCTTCGGTAACTAATTTATATGTAATAATCGAGTACAACTACTCATAATATAGATTTAATGAAGTACATGAGTTTATCGTATACATTTTATAGGATTACATATAATTTAAAATTTACCGTTTAACAATAAATTATTTTTTAATGTTATAATTGTATTATAGTTATGCACTACCAAAATACTACCTCGTTATATTAAACGTTTTGTTAACTCGGAAAAAATCAGTTGTTTATATCAAAACGTTTTCCCTTCTTTCCAGATATAAGTAGTTTTTCACAATAGATATCGATACAAAAAATTCTAGCCCGTAAAAACTAACCGAACAAATAATTGTAGAACAAATTTTTTTTTTCTTTTTTTAATTCGTTAATAAACCGGTAGTTATTTATAATTTAAATATTCTCCACCATATTTTTAAGCGGTTTTAAATTCCTTTTTTTTTACCGACATATTTTGACGACCGGGATTAAATTAACGGCATTATTTAAACCCGAAAAAGACAGTTATAAAATAGTACGATTAATAACAACAACATCTAATAAAAGTGAGACGGTTATAAATAAACAGCAAGTGAAAAATACGGTCGGAAACCTCAAAATATGCAGTGGCGTATCCAGAGGGGCCATGGCCCGAAGGCCTTGCATTTTGAAAACCCGGTTGAAAATAATTGAAACGTTTTACCGATACCGTATTGTCAAAATAATCATCTGTAATTAACGTGAATATATATTTTTCTTTAATAGGTAATTAAGAGAAGCTGACGACACTTGCTCTATTGCGTATTCATTAAGATATGCAAATCGATAAAGATCGCATTATCGATCGGTATGCTAAGATGAGTAATCATCGAGGTGAATTTATTTTGTAAATAAATAATTGTATGAAATAAAATGTGTAAAATTTCGGATTGTAATGGATTAATTAAATATAATTAAATATTGAAATGAATTAACAAATACAGAGTGGCGCACGAAATGGTCCAACATTTATCTTGGCGATAATTGTTTAGGTTAATAATTAGTTATTAATGTGTTTTATGTTGGCAGAAGTGACAGCAGTTCGTGAATATTAGTTTCTTCTCTTTCCGAGTGCGCTGTTTATGTGCCGTTCCAAGATGACTGACAAAGGAACACTGTTGAACAACGCGTAAAGGCTGTGTTTTTTATAATGAAACGAAAAGTGTGGTGCTTACACAAAGACGGTTTCGTGCACATTTTCAAACTCGGTGTTCGCCTTCATTTACAACATTACGTAACTTTTACGATTAAAAAAAAATTAATAGTGATGGTTCAGTATTTGAGAATAAGCGCGAACGGCCTGCCGATGTTCGTTCCCCACAGAATTACATTACATTACACAGAGTAGCGTTGCTGAGGAGTCCGGGGAAAATCAACAAGAAAAGCAGCAGCACAACTTGCGATTTCTAGGCGATCTGTGCAGCGAATTTAGAAAATCGATCTGCATTTGTCTCTGTACAAAATAACAGTTTTTCCTAAATTAACGGTTGACAACAAAAATCAAAGTATGGCATTCGTTGAATGGGCTGTGAGCCGAGGCGAATTTTTGAACGATGTTTGATTTTCAGATGAGGCATTTTTCACCTAGATGAAGTTGTTAATAAACAAAATGTGGGTTTTTTGGGCGTCCGAAAATCCACACGTGCTTCATGAAAAGGTGCATCACGCTCCAAAAATTATGGTACGGATCGCTATCTCAAGTCACGGGGTAATAGGGCCATTCTTTTTTGAACAGACAGTTAACAATCAACTTCATCTAAACATGCTGCGTAATAATTTTGTTTCTCAGCTTTTTGCAAAAGAGTTTCAATTAGAAAACGACTGGTTCATGCAGGATGGAGCGATACCGCACACAGCTAATGTTATTTTATACTTTCTGCGTGAATCTTTTAACGCAAATGTCATTTCAAACCGATTTCCTAATCGTTTTGCGTGTGGACAGAACTGAACCCCGAACATTGTGATTTGAATCTGTATGATTATTTTCTTTGAGGATTTGTAAAGATTTTCCCTAAACATTTTCGTACAGTGATGGTTATTGAGGCGTGCGACGAGATAACCGAGGATATGTGTTGTCGAGTTATTAACAACATAGGAATTTGAAGTTGGTAGACGAGATGGTAGTCATATTGAACATGTGATAAGCAGAAAATAATTTCAAGGTATATAGTAAACACGCTGTATTTTACATTTCTGTAGTGCGATTCAAATAAATATTTTTTTACAAAACCAAAGGATGGATCATTTCGTGCGCCACTCTGTAGAATCATCTACTTAGTTTAAATCTTCATCTTATTTTTTATCCCATCTTATATTATTATACAATTTTGGTCGTTTGAACGGCTACCGGTTAACGTTGTTGGATTACACCGTCCGAGCGTAAAGTTAATTTAGCTTCTGGAGTCCCCGTGAGGATCACTTCGATTAATTTACAAGTCCCGGGTTCAAATTCCGGTCAGGGATGGCATTTTCATACACACTATAAATCATTCATCTCATCCTCTAAAGCAATAACTTAACTGCGGACCCGGAATTTAAAAAAAAAAAAAACAAAAAAGAACTTACCGCTTAACCCACCGGTTGGTCTAGTAGTAAACACGTCTTCACAAATCAGCTGATTTCGAAGTCGAGAGTTCCAACGTTCAAATCCTAGTAAAGGCAGTTACGTTTATATGGATTTGAATATTAGATCGTTAACCCACCGGTTTGGTCTAATGGTTAACGCGTCTTCCCAAATCAGCTGATTTGGGAGTCGAGAGTTACAGCGTTCAAGTCCTAGTAAAGCCAGTTATTTTTACATGGATTTGAATACTAGATCGTGGATACGTGGATCGTGTTCTTTGGTGGTTGGGTTTCAATTAACCACACATCTCAGGAATGATCGAACTGAGAATGTACAAAACTATACTTCTTTTACATCATACATCCTCATTTATCCTTTGAAGTAATATCTGACTGTGATTACCGAAGGCTAAAGAGATAAAAAAATTAGAGTTTGGCGGCTTCCGTAGCTCGAGTGGTAGCGTCTCAGCCTCTTTCATCCTGAGGTCCCGGATTCGAATCCCGGTCAGCCATGGCGTTTTCATACGGTACGTATCATTAATCTCATCCTCTGAAGCAAAACCGTGGTCCCGGAGGTTAATAAAAAAAAAGTACAGGTTAAATTTTATAAATGGAAATATAATTTAAGAAACTCAAGCGCTTTTTTGGTTTGGCCGAGACCGTCCCTTTTTGCATCTTTTACACCACCACTGATGATCGGTTAAACGATTTTTCGAGTTTAATAGTAATTCAGAATATAGTATGCATCCAACAATAGTGTATGAAATATTATATACCCGACCCCAACAGAAGGATGTAGGAGTGTGACTCCTTGCCCCCGATGGCCTCTAAATTCAGTTCCTGGATCCGCCCCAGACAATATGTGGTGTAACCAAAATATGTGGTAAATATGAAAGATGTTTATAATCTATTACATTTAAATGTATTTTACGATCCGTTAGCGTCCTGTATAAGTATTTTGATAAGAAAACCAAGGTAAACAAAATTACGGTAAAATTTACCGTAATCTTGCAAAAAAATAAATCCGAAATCAGCTGATGATTTAGATATTAGCAGCATTGCTCGACGAACGAATTACCGGATTTTTAGTAATCCGACCACTTAGTTAAGTGAACGCTTTTTTGTTTTATATGATTATAAAACATTATGCGTAAACCGATATAAAAAAGCCTGAATAAACGGTTTAGGAGAAACGAAAAATAGTATTTGCTCTATTTAACAATAAAATCCAGATCTCATTTAATTAAAATACTTGTACGCTGTTTTTTCAAGTTCCATTAACTGACAAGTACTTAAAAACATTTCTGTACGTATCTTCTTTTTTCGTTTTTTGTTTTCAACCCAATATTTTTTGTTAAATTTGCATGTATCACTTATACGGGTGAGACAGAGGGCATTACACGCATTTCACATTTAATTATAAGATATATTTTTTATAGTTTTAACTGTAATACGTAAACTTTTAAATGTTAATTATTTTCATTCTAATTTATTATACGTATATTTTTTAAATTTCTACAATTTATTAAAAAAATATACAAAAAACGCAATGTTTTTTTACGACTAATAGCGTATGAAACTATGCCTTTCTGCATGAAAACTATTCTAGTATTGTAGTACTTGTAATACTTTTATCTCTTAATTAATATTAAATTAATTAATTAATATTCAATTAAGATAAAATATATCCCTTTTCGTTTTTATTTATATTTATTTCTTCATCAGATCTCGACAACTTATTATTATTTTTATTATTCTGTTAGCTAATACTTAACTGGAAGTACAAGTGACGTCTTAGAGTTGTTGACCTGTTGAACCACAATATGCTTGAACAGTAGCTCTTCGGAAACAACAATAATATATTTTTTAAATTGTAGATTTAAAAATTTTCCAAATTATTTAGCCGTGGACTCAAAATCTGTTCAACGATTCCATATTTTGGCATCTACTGCACTATAAATGTTAATAAAAGGATGATCACTTTTATTATTTAAATTATCCTTACACAATTATAAGAGCATATTGTATAATATATATACAATATGCTCTTCTGTATATACCTACATCTGCTCTCTCTCTCTCTCTCTCTCTCTCTCTATATATATATATATATATATATATATATATATATGTATATATATTATACATAAGCTATCATACAATATGTAATCATATAATTGTAATTCATAATATGATTGATTAAATATGAATAAAAAGTGTAATTTCTTCAATACCATAATTTTATGTTCTGATATTATTTCCAAGATTTCATGCAGTTTTTATCAAAAGAAATAATAAATAAAAAAAACCGGTTACAATCTTCAAATAATTAAATATTAATTACTCTGTAGTTTACGTAAACCTGGGTAGAAAAATTAAGAGAATATAAGGTGCACCTAAAATAATTAACTATTTTCCATGAGAAATTATAAATAATTTGACATTAAATTTAAAATCAAAAGATGTCATTGTGATTTTTAAATTCTAAGAACTATGTACGTAGCATCGATATGTATTTTACTAGATATTGTAGGTAGATTATACCGTACATAAATCCAATTATATATATATATATATATATATATATATATATATATATATTAGGACATATGTTCCAAATTTTTCCATTATTTTCACGATATATATATATCGTGAAAATATAATGATATAATATATATAATGGAAAAATTTGGAACATATGTCCTAAAATACTTCGTTTACGAATTACGGCTAGTGAAAGATTTCGCTTGGATTCAGCTGCCTTGGTAAAATGAGGTCGTACTGAAATATTTAGAAGCTATTTTATTCGATCTTTCAGGTCAAAAACTATAAGAAATCACTAATTCTGGTTCTTAATTGACGTCCTAAATATTTCAGTACGACCTCATTTTACCAAGACAGCTGAAATCCGAGCGAAATCTTTCACTAGATGTAACTCGCAAACGAAGCATTTTAAGATGTATGTTTATATGAACTTTTTACATTATTTTCACGAGTAGATTAGGTTATGTAAATTCCAGTAGAACTTCGTGATACAATCTGTATATATATATATATATATATATATATATGTTGTTATTGTTCGTATTAAAATCAGTTTAACGCTACTTTTTTTATCGTACTGAAGAATAGTCTTGGTGGTAAACTTGTGGTTCATTGAACACAAAAAGCAGCGGTAGCTAATGATGAGATACTTCAAAGTGTGAAAAGAAACATACAATGCTCTTAAACAATTTAATAAACAAAAGAAATAATCAAAGGCGGCTCGTAGCTAAAATTAGTGGGAGTGCTGCTCCAGAAAATATTTTCTGGGTCTTTTCAAGGCCATAGTTAAAGTTTTCTGTAAAATAAAAGAACCGAAGAAAAATCGAATCAAATAGAATTCCTGAAAGCAGGATAATAATCTAATTCTACACTTTATCAGATTCAAGAATACGGTACACGGTTTTTAAGACCAATACACGCGAAGTAAAAAAAACTACTTTCCAGCAGCACGCCAGGGTCCGCACTACGGGAGCGACAGTGCTCTCTCTCCCTCGCAGCCTCGCCTACAACTTCCTATGCGCTACCCCGCTGGAATTGTGAAGCGCACAGTTCCGTACAAAAATTTTTGCTATCTTTTTCATAAACTGGAAGATGGCTACTGATATTAAGGTTAAGGACTACATATTGTACAAGTATAAAGAAAGAATTAAAGAAAAAAAAAAGATACGTTATATTAAATTTTATCGATAATATCGAGTGGAAATAGGGAGTTCTGCAGTTGCACATGTCTATACGCGAGCCGCTACTGGGAATAATGCTCGTTTAGGGTGGGTATTTAGTCACGATAATTTTAAAGTTAATTCTCTAAGCCGGTGTAATTCCTAGAAATCGAACTAAAGTAAGACTTTGGGAAAAATTTCGAGCAGTTAAAGATGAAAATTATGAATTGGTGAAGCGAAAGATGTAAAGATGGATAGCTGCCAGTTAATTTATCATCCAGTTGAATTTTTGTAAATAAAATGCATGCATTACACGCTTATAATACACTTGAACAAAAAACATAGAACATAGAATAAGTTAATTAATGAAATTTTACCGTTTTGAATAAACGTCATGAATGTTATCAGAATTACTAGCTGCATATATTACAGACAACGCCAATTAAAATTCTTTCTCATTACGTCTTCTTGAAAAGTAAGGGTGTAAAAATTTTCTCCCGAAGATAGATCCGATCAAGGTCGTTAAGTATGTTGTAAAAGCGTTAAGAAACAAATTCTTAATAGTCAAATCTTCATTCCTTACTGAAAAAGAGAGAATAATGCCAGTTACAATTGTTATTGGGAAGTGGGAAGACATTAAAGCTGGGCTTTAATGTCAACCGAATGACATTCTTACCATCGATGAGAATACTTATCGAGTAGAAAAAAAGGCTACTTAGGAAACATTTTATTAAAAACATACGGTGTGTGGCACGGTAAAAGTTAAATTATTCTACATATAATTAAAACGTGAAATAAATTATCGTTAACATTATTTTAATGTTATTATAAAGATAATTACGTAAAACATACAACATTTAGGTTGAACAAGATATTTATTCTTCATGGAAATAACTTTCTGATATGTTTAACGATGAAAAAGAAATCGTATAAAAATAGCCCCTGAGACGAACTAATTTTGATTTAAATTTGGAAAAAATCTACTCCCGATATCTGTTCTAACTGAAAAATGGGATCACGCCCTTGGTCTCATTTTTTGAAGTTCTTGGGACACAAATTGTAATGGTTTTTACTCCTTTAATCTAAATCCGTCAAATAATGCGACTCATTTAAGAGCCCCATTATTTGACGGTTGAACCCCACACATATCAGGAATGGACGGCCTGAGTCCATTTAAAACTAAAATTCATTTAAATGTCATACATACCGTTCTCATCTCATTTCATTTAATTAGAGGGGGGCGGGTGTTGCTTATTGTTCATTATTTGAACAGATTGCCTTGCAACGTACACATCAAGAAATTAAAAAAAAAAAATGGTCCTCAAAACTATATCTCTTGTAGTTTCTACTACAGACAATCAATATAAATTGATAAATAAAAATTGTAGAGAAATTAATGGAGAGAAAATCGATATGATTAAGCTCAATCGAGGGCAAACATACATTTAAGAAATTCAAGATTTTATTTTAAATAAAATGAAGCAGATCAAAACGTGTTAAAAAAATCATATAATTTTAAAATATACTGGGTTCATTATGTTTAACGCAATTCGGAGTTTAATAGTAACGAATTTACCATACGTCGAACATTTCGTAAACAAAATCTTTACCCTGTACGGTTGTAAAAAGATTAACATTTTAAATGTATTACCTGAAAATCTTAATTTGCGTTTAAATTTAAATAATTAGCTTCTATATAATCAAACGTTTTAAAGTTATTTCAGTTTTATTTACTGATAAGGAAATTTTTTCAAAAATGTTAAGTCAGGATATAATTATCGACGGGTTTTTAAAGATCAGAAAAACCCGTCCAATCAGAAGCCTTGTTTGATATTATTAGCCTAAAAAATTACTGAACCAGCTGTTGTTTTAAAAACATCTTACAGAAAACATGAGCATAAATTTCATTGAAATTAGCTTACCGAATGATACTTGTTTATACAACAAATAAATGTTATTCTAACCAAATAGGCTCCTTAAAATGTATGTGAAAAAATTAGGAATTACTTGAATGTAATATATTTTATCGATCGGATTTGCCGGTACCTCAACGATTAATTAGAATTCATTCAATCTCACCTAACTTAAAGGCATCGGAGATTATTACCGGTGCAATTCATTGAAGATTTTAATATACGAACAAACGATTCATATAAGAGAATATTTAGCAATCGATGTATATCGTGCCGTTCAAATACCTATCTGTACACGGTATTTATAAAACCGTCTGGAAATCAAAGAACAAGTCATTCGACAAAGAAAGATAATATGAAATAAGAGTTCTCCCTGAAGCCATAGAAACTGATTTCTGGCATATCTTTCAGCTCTTATTACGTTCTATATCAAAGAAAGTTAATTTATAACAGATAAATAGGCTATTCAAACTAAATTATCATCTATTAACGCCGGGCGTACTACAGGTCGATGATACCTTGCGTGAGAGATGAAGATTCGTAATCGATAAATTCATAGCCGAAGAAGTTACAAATCGTCTCTCAAATATTATCTGGACTGAGAAAACCAATTTTTTTTTCATAATTATGCTTACAGTTGGACAAATAACCGTTATTGGGCAAAGGTGAATGCTTATCAAACTATTTTAATAAACTAACAATATAAAATATTGATAGTATATTTTAGAAAGTAAAACAAATATATATATATGTATATATATATATATATATATATAAGTAAATAGAAAATCCAGTAAATTAATTAATTAATAATAAGAAAATACATTCTTTATTGAAGAAAAGCTTGCATATAAGATAAAATTAAATTTAATTTGATCGGCTGAGTATGACGCAAGTAAAGTTAATTTATTAACAGATTGTAAAGCAAAGTTTTTTTACGTTCATAAATACGGGAGGTTACGAGACTGTGACATCATATTAACGTTATCAAGGACGAGTATTAAAAAATGAAAAACAGAAGATATCAAAGACTATAAAAATAATTCAAATGTTTTTATTTTAGATAATAGAAATCAAATAAGAGGCTTGAAGATAATAGATGTTAATTTAAATAATAATAAATATAATGTAAATTTCCAACGATAATAAATAAATGTAAGTAATATGGTTTTAGAAAGAAAAAAATTATTTTTACCTAAAATTTTAAAACGATTGGATTAAATATGTGAGTTTTTTGTAGTAGTACTAACAGTAAACGGTTGTTACTCATTTCATGTTCATTTTTACTGAAATAATTGACTATTACAGCTAGTTAATTGAAATGATATAAATGATTGACACAATTTTCAAAAAAAAAGAACATTGTGTTAAAATAATGATAAAAAAATAAATAACCATATAAACTTATTTTATTATATTATTACTTTTTTTTTGTACAAATTAAGAAGTATGTTGTGCTTTTTCCTTCTTAGATTATGAGAAGAAGCGTGTATAGGTTACTATGAAAATAATAGATGCGATGGACACTAAGGGTAGGTTACAACCAGTCACGAGGGGAAGTTGTATTTTTGGTTCGCATCTGTACAACCCCCCCCACCCGTCTTTAAAAAAAAAAAGGGTGAGGGTCGAGGTATAGGGCAAAACAAAACTGTTTGACAAGAAGTTCCTGGAAAATAACTGACTGGCATTTTACAATTAAACTGGTCTATGAAATGTACTAAAAAAAAATAGGAGCAAAGCGGTAAAGTAAGTATACAACGCAACGTTTGGCGTATGCCTACGTTTTAAAACTTGTATAAAGAGTTAGGGGATAAAATGAAATAATATATAAATGAAAATTATAAATATTTTCTTCATTGAACGATAAAAATAGACCTAATTAAAGGAAAGAACTCGGTTATTAGGCTATTTTGTAGTAGTCGAGTGACACAAAATTGAAGGATAAATATGAGACCAGTATTATTATTATTATTATTATTATTACTATTATTGTTGTTGTTGTTGTTTTTGTTATTGTTAGGTTTAGATAATGAAAGGTAAATGGATAGTATTCTGAAATTAAACGTAATACATATTTCTGAAGTAAAGTTTGAATTTGGTCACGCGATATTTCTATGAAATCTATTTTGCAATTTACAAATTTTATAGTGCATTTTTATTTCAGTAAATAACAATTTTTTCTCTCCATAAATATGATTTCTTATTTTGTAATTAATTATTTTTTATAACGCTGTTTTGATCAAGGTTTTACCACGGTTTTCGTTGATTCATCTAGACAAAATGTAGGCCAGTTCCTTGTTTATATCTTTGGAATAGTATACCTACCCGTTCTTGACGTTATTTATCTAATGTTATATTTATAAACCGAACAAAAGATGTTTTTTTTTTGTGTAGACAAATTTGTCCTAATCATAATCCAATCCGTTCATCATCAAATATTCTCTTCCCTTCGGTGGTTTTGTTAGACATTTACTAGATAAATTTTAACGATCGGGTGACGTCTTCGAGTTATGACATCTTTGGTATCGGTGAAAGTCAATCGGGACGGCTCTGCTTATCGGGCCGATCAGGCTTAATTCTTCTTAATACAAGTGCTTCCTGAAACGATAACAAGTTTATTTTTTTATACGACTGCTCAAAAAGGAGTGTAATGTATTTAGGGTGTATGTATGTATGTTCCACCGTAGCAGCTCAACGGCCGAACCGATTCGGGTATATGACGCGGCGTTGGAATCCTTACGTTACCGGGAGTGTCATAAGCTATATAAATATCTGGTTTGCTTGGCATTTCTCCCGCCACCACCCCATTCGGTCGCCATAAAGCATAAGATCGAATGTCTGTGCCACAAACGGCTACTGAGCCTCGAAACAGTTCAGCGACCAGTGTCCTAAATAGCTCCTAGAGCTTACCTAACAGCGTGAGCGAACTAAGCGCGGTGCCATACACCACTAGTTTACGTGTCTCAACTGCTCACTTGTCATACATTTACTAAAAAGGGTAGACGCACCCCGTTAACTACTAAAAATATATATGACATCCATAAATTAAAATTTACTTCATCTAGACAGCAATTCGCTGCCACACCTAGGTCGCTGAATGCCAGCAAGTACCTGTCAACCATATTAAAGCGCTTGGAACCTTAACTCGTTGGTGGTCAGACATATATATTTCTAGGTTAGCTTCACACAGCAGTGCGTTAGGAGTCTTTTCCCTTAAGTAAACTAATGATGTCGGTTGATCAAAGCAACCGCATCAAGGAACTCCCATAAGGTCCGTCAATGCGGCTCTCGCCACATTCACTCGCCGCTTGTGAGTGGCAAATTTTCCCCTTGACCTCTAAGTTCCAGGATGGACCGATCTCTGACCCCCCCCCCCCCAGAGCAGGGCAGTCAATTTAAATAAATTTAAAAAAAGAATTATACTATATTCAAAATTGTCATCCGCATGGTATTTAACTATCCTGTATTAAAGAGCAATGTTTTTCTTGGCAGTCGTGTTTTTTAATTTTTAATATTCATCTCTTGTTGACGATTTTTTAACTGGATATGTGTTTAGCTAATTTTAATTTATTAGTAAATGACTAAAAATTTTTAATATCATGTATTATGGAACTTTTCCAAAAAAAATCTTATCTTATGTTTGGGATGCCTAATTTATCATATGTCAGATTATCGGGAAGAATATTGTCGAAACAAAATGTGTATATTTTTTGATTCCATATTTTTATGGAATAATAGTGAGAAGATTTAAAATATAAATTAATGTAATAAAATAAATAAATTTAAAAAAAAAAAAAAAAAAATAATAATAATGTAATAAATTAAATTTAATAAATTAATGTAATTTTTAGAAGATCCTTTCAAAATTATACGATCCGAGTGGCAAGCTTGTATAATATAAACATTAATTTATTTATTATATGTTACAAGAATCACCCCAAAGTATCATACCGCACCTTGACAGTGAAATATAACGTTCATGACGTATACTTAACAGTAACAATTCCGCGATTAGCCGAGCCAGTGTACTTCGACAGACGTAACAAGCATAGGTTTATTTTTTACTGTATACTTTTGTTTCATCTTTAAAAATATATATCATTTTTACATATTTTACATGTATTATAATGCGAGCATTTTTTGTTATATTTACGAAGTAAGGTCACACCTCGCTAATATCTGTGTTACGAACGTACCGGATGCGTGCGGAATTTTCACAAATATTAACATGTGAGGTTTTTTCACAGTGCGCATTAGTCATAAACCGGTATACTGTAAAGAATTCTACTAGATCCGCTAGCTCCTGAGCCAACATGATTTATTCACTCACTATACATTTCTTTAGTTCAAGGCCGACCGTCAATTATTATATCCTAAACATTGTACCAAGAATATTTTTACTGATATCTTTACTAATTATTTTTTTTTTTTAACTGAGTTTCCTCTACTATTTATTTTTCTATAAATATACTTTTTTTTCCTATTTAGACTCCGGTAATTACCGTTCAGGTATTACTTCAGAGGAAGAATGAGGATACGTATGAGTGTAAATGAAATGTGTAGTCTTGTACAGTCTCAGTTCGACCATTTCTGAGATGTGTGGTTAATTGAAACCCAACCACCAAAGAACACCGGTATCCACGATCTAGTATTCAAATCCGTATAAAAATAACTGACTTTACTAGGACTTGAACGCTGAAACTCTCGACTTCCAAATCAGCTGATTTGGAAAGACGCGTTTACCAGTAGACCAATCCGGCGGTAAATTCTATAAATATACTACATATATATATATGAATAAACTAGCATTTGTATATATGTGTATACAAACGTTTATATATAATCCTATAAATATACTACATATATATATATATATATATACAAACGCACATAGCGAGGGCTGTAGCACCGCCGAAATTGTCAAAATTGCCAAAATTAGGCAATAAGGCTGGAGCCCCCATTTCTCGATAATTATTAGACTCTATCAGGGGTTAAATCTACTAAGTTGGGTCCGAAAAATCCATTTTCATCAATTTAAATTTTCGTAATGTATAACATTCACTAGATAGGGAATCTTGGAAAGCTGCATCAAACCAGTCAAATGACCGAAGACAAAAAAAAATTTCAAAAGTATAAGTAATTTCTATATATCTTAAAATGTGAATGTTAATACCCTTCTATATATCTTCTTATTTTTCCTGTTTTCCTGAGATGTGTGATTAATTGAAATCCAACCACCAAAGAACACCGGTATCCACGATCTAGTATTCAAATCCGTATAAAAATAACTGACTTTACATGGAATTGAACGCTGGAACTATCGACTTCCAAATCAACTGATTTGGGAATACGCGTTCACCACTAGACCAACCCGGTGGGTCCCTTCTATATATATACACCTTAATCTGGAGTTACCCGACGTGTGACCGCCGCACTCACTCTGACGCAATACTAATAAAAATAATTGATTACTTGGGATATCCCGCAAGCCAGATATGCAAAACTTGCTTATCGCATTCCAAACACATTCGTAGGCAGCTAGACGGCCGTTCAAAGACACTTCAAAAAGTTTTCAAGTTCTTTGCTAGGTTCAGCTAGTCGTGGAAAAGTGGATGAACTAAACGTCTCAGCGATGTTTTATGATAATATATTTTTTGAATTTGTCCACCAAGCGGAGCTTGGTGGACAAATTCAAAAAATCTTATTTGGTGCGAGAAAATAAATTAAATTTGGAAGGCGATCTAGAAGCGATTGGATTGCTGTAATAAAGAATATTTGACGAATATTCATTATCTCTTGCAAGTTTTAGCGACTCTTCCGGTAACAATATGTATTAATGAACGCACGTTCTCCACAGTGAATAGAGTCAAAACGATTGGATGTAACAAGTCAGGGGATGGAAGATTAAATTCTTTAGTTTCTTTGTCATTGCATAAAGATATTACTCGTAATCTTGATGAAGTTTTAGATATTATGGTGAGAAAAACAGTTGGACGACTAGCTTTCTAATAAGTAATAACTTTTATTGGAGTGTAAATGTGTGAGTGTGAAGTATAAATGTAGATTATGAAAAAAATATATGCAACATTATGATTCTTATTTGCGTAGTCAGTAATGTATTAAATCAAAGGATATGTTTTGTATTTTTCAAATGCAATAATGTATAAAAAACCGTTTCTATATAAAATGATTTTCGTTAATATTGTTATTTTATCATCATCAGCTCCCTTAGCCACCTCTCCGAAAAAAATCCTAGCTTCGTGCCTCATATATATATATATATATATATATATATATATATATATATTATATTTAATGATTCGAACGCTTTCAACTGTACTTTATTGTTTTTACAGCAATCATGATCTTATCCACAGCAATCATTTTGACATTATTTATAAAGATTATTTTCATTTATTAAATAAAAATAATAAAGATTAAAAAGACCTGTACTTAAGGAAAATAAAGTACAACTCAAAAAAAAAGAAAAAGTTTTTGATTTAAAATTACCGAATTTAAATTTAAAATAAAAAAAAAAATCTATTTTTGATTGTTGATTCGTATGTGGAAACTACCGTCTGTGCCCGATGCGATCACCTACTTAATCTTTTGAAGAGATACATTTTGTTAAGGATGAAAAGCGGAAAGTCTGTCGGGGATTCGAACCCAAACCGTTCAGATAAAAGACAGATTGTAAAAGCTAACGAAATTTTTACTTTGAGTCGCCACAGATCACACAATTTAAGTAACGTCGGACGTGATGTGTAAGCGGTAATAATCGTCAATTTAAATATTTTTTTTGTACCCTGAAATCTTTAAGCAGGTTGGCGTGAGGAAGTTACAGTTAGAACATTAGATTCTATGAACGTAATGGTTATAAGTTGTCTCTACTATTTGCATCTTTCTGTTTTACAGGAATCGGTTATACAGAGTGTTCGGAAAGTCGCTGTGCAGTATACTTTAGAATTACGCGGAGCTTCTGTTCTTTCGGCATTAGGTCGGTTGCCCTGTGGGTTCGTCGGTCGTAGCTCAGTAATAAATCAAGACGTCAGTCGTTGAGTTGCGATTGAGAGTATTTCGTTTCGTTTATCGGAATCAATAGCTGCGAGAAACATAATGGTTCTTTCGGTAGAGGAACGCATTTTTATTTACGAACGTGTCTTTCGTGAAGGCGACAAGTATATTGATTTAATATAGCTTAAGTTTGAAACCTACTGATCATGCCGAAAGACTAAATTATTTTCAACGGTTTTTTTGACAAAATTCGTAGATATCCTCGACATTACGTTTTTTTACAGATGAAGCAACTGTGACTTCATCCGGGAGGGTATATTAATTCACAAAATACACGACTGTGGTCAAGTATACTGATTTAGTGAAACAAGCTTTCTGAAACGTTTTCTAATACTCCTGTTCCTCATCGCAATGCGGTTCGAACTCTTTTCGAAAATTTTCGAGCAACGAGCTGTGTTGATGACCCTGATCGTAGCGGAAGATCTTCCGCTACGATCGACCTAACTGATCGTAGCGAATAGAAGCTACTTGATATTTCGAATGCTAGGGCCAAACGTCTATCTAAGTCATCGCGTAAATTAGAAAAACTGCAAGATATCGGACTCGCTACCGCACATAAAATTGTAACAAAAGAATTGAAACTTTTCCCCGACAAAAAAATGCGCGTTCAAGAACTGAAACCCATTGACCGTGCCAAAAGAGTAAATTATTGTCAACGGTTTAAATGTTTTATCGACCAAAATTCGTAGGTATCCTCGACATCTCGTTTTTTACAGATGAAGCAAAGTACGGATTCATCCGGGAGGGTATATTAATTCACAAAATACAGGACTGTGGTCAACAACTAACCCCCACGAATCATACAAACAATCTTTACACTAAGTGGAAATAACAGTCTGGGTCGGTGTCAGTAGAATGTGCATTCTGCGTCTAACC
Organism: Lycorma delicatula; assembly: GCF_047948215.1. Classification (NCBI taxonomy): domain Eukaryota; kingdom Metazoa; phylum Arthropoda; class Insecta; order Hemiptera; family Fulgoridae; genus Lycorma; species Lycorma delicatula. The sequence continues at coordinate 210,216,629 of NC_134456.1, forward strand.
TTTTTTGAAAATACAGTTAATAGTGATCGTTATAGTAATGTTTTAACAAACTTCATTATTCAGTAACAGATATGGAAAACATTCGCGGTCGGTTCCAACAAGATGGCGCCAGAGAGCACACGACTAACAGGTCAATGACGTTATTGCGAAATGTCTTCGATGAACAAATCATTTCTAGGGTTCGTGGCATGTACGATCGCCCGATCCGTCTTCTTCAGATTACTTTCTGTGGTGGAGGGGCAGCGAAACAAGCAGTGTATCGGATCAGATCACGCACGATTGATGAACTAAAAACCGCAACAACGGCATACATACGAGACGTTCCAATAAATCACCTATTTAAAGTGTTTGAAAACAAATTGAAACGCGTGCATTGTTGTACTGATGTCAGAAGAAGTTATTTTCAAAACCTTTTATGTACTGTTACAGTTATTGTAATACCCGTTTCTATAAAATAATGAAATAATTAAGAAAGTTTCGTCATTACAATTCCATAATTCCTATGCACAACAACTTTGCGAACGCATTACATAACGAACATGGTTATTATCAGAGAAAACGACTAGGATCTGCGTTATTCGTACCTCAGTCCCTTTACATGCGTTGTGAGAAATGACAAACCGACAATAAAGGTAGTGGAAGCCTCAAATTATGTATCCCTTCTTTTGTGGGAAATAGGATTTAACACACCGTCTTTATTAATCGGGGAGTAGTATATTTATTTAAGATTTAACGGATGTACAGTAGTATAAAACAATAAATGAACCTAGAACGATAAAAAATTAAGTTCTTATAAACAAAACCGCTTATAAGTTCATCTCTAAAATGGTAGTTGGCAAAAGAACGCGTGTACAGACAAGGAGGTATTTTTGTGACTGTAGATGATGGCGCCAAGAATAGTGACGCTATCATGTCCGTTACTGATAATGTGTATACTCGAATAGTGGCAGTATTATTACTAATACTACACACATACCATATTTACATTAATAATGTGTTCTCGCTAACGGTCGAAATAAAGTACGTCTACTTGTTCTCAAAGCGACTTTAAATAAAAGTTAACGATTTGGTAATCTACGTGATATGCGTAGAACGTTTTGAGATAATATTTCCACAAATCTACTTCTTAACCTTAATGAAAAAAGGTTAAGAAGTATACGCTACGAGCGTATAACAACTACGTTGGCGTAAACAAACCAGTAATTACATTTTTTTTTATATAGACATTAACAACTTATCTGCTACAGTTTTTTTGTTAACATATTGAAATTCTATTTTGTATATGTTAAAGTACGGATAAAAAAATTCGTTAAACGACAATGATTTCTCGTTAATCGAAATAATAGCTAAAGAAACACCGGTAACATGTTTTATTAAACTTAAATAAACGTAATAAGTACGACGTTGATTCGAAAGGTTACCGCTTTTATTCAATTTATTTATACTATTTTTAGTCTATTGCAACCGACTGGAAATCTAATTTTTGAATGATAATTGAGAAATTTTGTAAAGACCAGAAAGGAAAATTAAAATTTCGTTAATCTATAATAAATTGATTCGTATAAAATAAAAAATAAAAATCCTGTTAAAACTATAAAAAAAAATTACGTACAAAAATAAACAATATCGAGAAGTTTTTTTGGTATATTTTCATTGATAGATTTACTGCAAAAAAAAAGCTTTAGGAAATATCATTATTCTTCCAATATTGATAAAATAAATAGGTACATTCACACTCGAATATGATATCTTTTCATTTCGTTGTAAGATAAAATAAGAATATCCACGTCGTTCACGTAGTAATTATAATTTTAGTTACCTTGTGATTTAGAAAGGTTTTTTTTTTAAATAGTGTAGAACTACGTGATCGGCAAAACGGATATAAGAAAAGAAAGAGAATATTATTTATTATTAACAGAGTAAATTGATATTGAAGATAACTTGAAATATTCCTGAAATTTCCTTAAAGTTTAAAGTGTGCTAAAACCGATTCTCGTAATAGCCCTCGTATCTACCAATCCCACTGCCAAACAAATAAATTAGGAATATTTAAATATATATATATATATGTATGTATATTATATTTTTTAATAATATCTTAAATATATATGTCGGAGAATAAAGTACAGTGGAGTATCTTCCGACAAAACGATGAGAATATTCTTTAGAATATCTGTATTTTCAGTAGTTTTAAGAAATGTACTATTACTTGTAATATTTTGTAAAATAAGGTTTAAATTGTTTTATTGCAGTAGGCTTAGGCCTAGGTAGGCACATGGTTGTCAACGTAGTCGGGATCCCAGGACGATAGGGGTATCATAAAATTAATAAGGAAAAGGAAATATGCAGTAGGCATATTATTTGAGAATATTGAGAAAAGGTAGTCTTGCTTTGGAACCCAGATCGAACAGACGTCCTGGTGATCGCGAATTCGTTATTTCCCTGAGCCTCGGTCTATCGCAAGTTGTTTTAATATTATTTGAATTCTAAATTGAATTAATCTTATATTATAATTCGTGTACTACTGAGTTATTGATAAGTGATAATTATCATTTGTAATTATTTCATTGTACGAGTTATCTACTCATTTTTATTAATTGAACTTTATTATAATCTTATATATTCTCCACTTGTAATAATAAAAATGAGTGAAACACAAAACGTTGAATCCCTGACAAATCTCCTCGCCTCTCCGACATATATATATTTTTTTAAATCCATGTAGCTCAAGATTTAAATTAAATTTGAATATTTTCTAATAAGGCCAACCACTTTTTAATGCAATAATTATAGCGAAAAAGTAGCAAGTTTTAACTTTTTCTAATTAATGATGTGAAGTATGATCATTTAATGCTATAATTTTTTCTTTTTTGATTCACCTTCACACACACCTCTACAAGAAACCATACCCGTTCTTAGCGGGTAGAAACGAACAGACAATGAGAAATGTTTTAGAGAATTAATTTTGTAGAACAGCGGAAAAGTTCAAAAAATTATTTTAGTATGTCGTCTATAACTTGCGAATATTAACTTAAAATTTATTCTAATAAGATATAACATTACAACTAAATATAGTGAGTTCGGAAATTCGCTGTGCAGTAAGGTTTAGAATTATGTGGTGCTTTCTGTTCTTTCGGCGTTAGGTCGGTTCCCTATGGATTCTTTGGGCGTTGCTCAGTATTAAACCAAGACGTCATCGACCGTACCTCGCATTTCTTTTATAGAAATCAATAGCTGTGAGGAACGTAATGGATCATTCAGTAGCGGAATGAGGTTTTTCGTCGAACAAGTCTTTCGTGAAGGCGACAAGTATACTGATTTAGTGAAACAAGCTTTCTGAAACGTTTTCTAATACTCCTGTTCCTCATCGCAATGCGGTTCGAACTCTTTTCGAAAAATTTCGAGCAACGAGCTGTGTTGATGACCCTGATCGTAGCGGAAGATCACCTAACTGATCGTAGCGAATAGAAGCTACTTGATATTTCGAATGCTAGGGCCAAACGTCAATCTAAGTCATCGCGTAAATTAGAAAAACTGCAAGATATCGGACTCGCTACCGTACATAAAATTGTAACAAAAGAATTGAAACTTTTCCCCGACAAAAAAATGCGCGTTCAAGAACTGAAACCCATTGACCGTGCCAAAAGAGTAAATTATTGTCAACGGTTTAAATGTTTTATCGACCAAAATTCGTAGGTATCCTCGACATCACGTTTTTTACAGATGAAGCAAAGTACGGATTCATCCGGGAGGGTATATTAATTCACAAAATACAGGACTGTGGTCAACAACTAACCCCCACGAATCATACAAACAATCTTTACACGAATCGAAAATTGCAGTCTGGGTGTCAGTAGAACGCGCATTGTGCGACCAACCTTTTTTGAAAATACAATTATTAGTGATCGTTATAGTAATGTTTTAACAAACTTCATTATTCAGTAACAGATATGGAAAACATTCGCGGTCGGTTTCAACAAGATGGCGCCAGAGCGCACACGACTAACAGGTCAATGACTTTTTTTTAAGAAATGTCTTCGATGAACAAATCATTTCGAGGGGGTTTGTGGCCTGTACGATCGCCCGATCCGACTTCTCCAGATTATTTTCTGTGAGGGGACAGTAAAACAAGTGTATCGCAACATACCACGCACGATTGACGAACTAAAAACCGCAACAACGGCATACATACGAGACGTTTCAGTAAATCACCTATTTAAAGTATTTGAAAACAAATTGAAACGCGTGCATTGTTATGTTGATGTCAGAAGAAGTTATTTTCAAAACCTTTTATGTACTATTACAGTTATTGTAATACCCGTTTCTATAAAATAATGAAATAATTAAGAAAGTTTCGTCATTACAATTCCATAATTCATATGAACAGCAACTTTGCGAACGCATTACATAACGAACATGGTTATTATCAGAGAAAACGACTAGGATCTGCGTTATTCGTACCTCAGTCCCTTTACATGCGTTGTGAGAAATGACAAACCGACATTAAAGGTAGTGGAAGCCTCAAATAATGTATCCCTTCTTTTGTGGGAAATAGGATTTAACACACCGTCTTCATTAATCGAGGAGTAGTATATTTATTTAAGATTTAACGGATGTACAGTAGTATAAAACAATAAATGAACCTGGAACGATAAAAAATTAAGTTCTTATAATCAAAACCGCTAATAAGTTCATCTCTAAAATGGTAGTTGGCAAAAGAACGCGTGTAAGACAAGGAGGTATTTTTGTGACTGTAGATGATGGCGCCAAGAATAGTGACGCCATCATGTCCGTTACTGATATTGTGTATACTCGAATAGTCAGTATTATTACTAATACTACGCACACCATATTTACAATAATAATGTGTTGACAACAAAATGACAAACAAATTGAAAGCGTGCATTGTTGTGTTAATGTTGGAGGAGGTCATTTTTAGCACTTTTTATAAATTATTCCAATTATTGTAATATCCGTTTTTCTAAAATAATGAAATAAAAATACAAAATAATAATTAGGAATGTTTCGTCATTACACTTCCATAATTCCAGGGCACAGCAACATTCCGAACGTACTGTATAATAAAAACATTCTACGTCATGAATAATGATAATGTATTGTTTTTTTCTTGCCCAGTAAGAGTATATTACACACTTAGAGCTAAGAAATATAAAATTGAAACGAAATAAAGTATTCCTATGAAAAAGATCCTACTCATTTAATATTGCTTTTATAAATTTCTTTATTTTTTTACAATTACATCTTTAAAAATGAAAGAGGTCTTGATACTTAATTGCAATACTTATACACCTAAAAACAGAACTGATTATATTTCTTCATGATAGTAAAGAATAATATAGGTTTTTAACTAATATTCTGTAACTCGAAGCTCATTCGACATTTTAGACCGTTCAGACTATATTGTACTCGATAGAAGAATAGAAAATCAATCGCTGAATGTCGTCAACGTCACTTTTCGAAGGTGGCAGAACAATCTAGCCTATTAACGTTATATAAGTCTAGGTAACTTTTAAATATATATCGTAACCGGAATAAAGATCTGTTCTGTTAATGTAAAAAATTTTTGATTATTTGTGCCATTTAAACAACCTAAATTAAAATCAAATTATTTGTACATAAGTTACAAATAAAATAAAAGCGGGTTTAATTAATGAATGAAGAGGATTTTAAATTTTAAATAGGAATTTAAATAATACGAGGTGTGTGACAAAAATAATGACCCTGACTTTTTACTTACCAAAGTTTTTATTTTCTTCAAACAACAATATTATCCCCTTTAAAGTAGTTCCCTTGGGTAGCTATACACCAGCGGAGTCGTTGTTCCCACTCATGGTAGCAGTCCTGGAAGGCTTCAAATGGTAGGGCTTTTAACTGGTCGATCACAGTCTTTTGATGTTCTCCAGAGTTCCAAAATGACGTCCTTTTAAGACACGTTTCAATTTCGGGAAAAGGAAAATGTCACAAGAACTCAAATCAGGTGAATAGAGGGGTTGAGATACCGTAGGAATGCGTTTTGAGGTCAAAAATTCCGTGATGGAAATGGCCATGTGACACCGGCCATTGTCATGATGAAGCATCCACTTGTCTGCAATGTCTGGTCTCACGCGAATCACTCTTTTCCTGAGACTTTCAAGGACACCTTTGTAAAACATTTGGTTGACAGTTTGTCCTGGAGGAACAAATTCTTTATGCACGATACCTCTACTGTCAAAAAAGCAAATCAGCACGGTTTTGATCTTTTATTTGCTCATTCGACATTTTTTTGGTCGAGAGATGATGGAGTGTGTCACTCTTCGCTTTGTTTCAGGATCAAATATCCAGGATTCATCACTTGTGATCATACGATTGAAGAATTCTTGGTCAATGTCAATCCTCTCAAGAAGATCAACGCACACGTTTCTTCGATTGTCCTTCTGTTACGTTGTGAGGTTTTTCGCCAACAATTTCGCACAAACCTTTCGCATGTCCAAATCGTCTGTCAAAATTTTATGTACGGTGAAAGTGTTTAAATTTAACCGTTCACTCATCATCCTTATTGTTAAACGACGGTCTGATCTCACAAGAACCCTCACACGCTCAACGTTTTCGTCAGATTTTGAAGTTGAAGGTCTCCCTGAGCGAGGTTGATCTTGAACGTGTTCTCGGGCTTCCAAAAATGATTTGTACCGGCGGAAAACTTGTGCTCTTGATAAGCAATGTTCCCCATAGGCCTTTTTCAACTTTTCAAAGGTCACACTCGCGGATTCCGCAAGTTTAACACAAAACTTGATCGCACAACTTCGCTCTAAATTCCGATGCTCCATTTTCGTAACACAACAAAAATTCAACTTCATTGATGGCGCTATCAAAAATAATGTGTTGGCTGAACGGAGTTGAAACTCGTAGTAAAACCGGTCTAGCACAGACCGATAGACACAGCGTTGCCAGATTGCTCGCATTGCTGCCAATCTCATTATTTTTCTCACACACCTCGTAAATGAAGAAAAAATACAAAACTCGAAAACTTTCTAATTACAAAACTTTTCTCAATGTTAAATACGTTAAATGTGTGGGGGGCAAACAATAAAGATTTGATGTTTTCCGGTATCTTTGCAACGTGTGGTAGCAGGCTACGGAAAAACAATTCATCTTCATTTTCAACCTTACGCTTCTAAAACTTTTAACTTTTCTCTGTTCCATGTCGATCATTGTCTCGTATTAAGCGTTAATCGGAATCCTTTGTCTCTTTTCGAAAAATATCTTCATTTTCAATATTCCCAGCTCCTGGTTTTAAATTGTTTGCTTCACATGGCACATCTGCCTTTTCTTCGGTGTTAGGTTAGTCAAATGTAATGGGTTCTTCTTGAAAACCCTGGTTTTTCAGCAGCAACGTTATCGATGTCTCCATTGACATTATTAGTCTGTTGGCTTGTTCATCGGGCGATGGAGCAGGTTTTGTGGCCAAGTTACTTGAGGAGGCTTGTGGCTTTACGGCGTGTCTTAAAAACACAGAGCTTTAAAATGCGGCCGTTTTGGCTCAGATGATTCGTTTGCTGGATCCCCCGTGGTTATAGTATTCTTCCCCAATTGTACAACAGATTGATCTCGTAAATATTTCTACTTCATGTCACCTTCGAACGTGACTATTCTATATTGAATTAAACAAAATAATATAAATACAGCTTATTATTTTAACTTTGCTAACAATAGTTTAGTCCAAATGCGACTAATTTAATATGAAAACACAAGAGACAATTAAAAAAAAAAAATTGTACCAAACCGTTCTAATGTTTCTTCCAGTTACCTAACCGCTGACATGTCACTCCGGGCTTTGGCTTTCTGTTTTCGTTTGGAAAATACAGTCAGAAGTATTATCAAAGAAACCGTTCGTATACTTTGGGAAGAGTTACACGGTCTGCAAAGCCGGTATCGACTGCGTATCACCTAAAGATAGTGCGCAGAATTTGAAGAAATTGCTTTCAATTAATCACACATCTCAGGAACAGTCGATCTGAGAGTTTACAAGACTAAACTTCATTTAAATTCATACATATCATCCTCATTCATCCTCTGAAGTAAAACCTTACGGTGGTTCCGGAGGCTAAACAAAAAAAGAGAGAGAGAGAGAGAGAGAATTTGAAGAAGTCTGGAATTTCCCTCATGTTCTTGGTTGTTTAGATTGAAAACACGTCCGTGTTATTTGTCCAGATAATACTAGCTTAATGTTCTATAATTACAAATATCTTTTTTCTCTGGTTATTCACAGGCTTGTGAATGCAAAAAATAAGTTTATCGCTATTGACGTCGATGGTTATGAAAAACAAAGCGACGGGGGTACATTTTTGGTTTTAAACTTATTTAATTTTATAAATGGAAAACAAATAACTTTTCCAGAACCTGACTTTCTCTCTCACATTAATGTTAAAACTTCCTAAATTATCTTGGCAGACCGTCTTATCTTTATGAAACCGTATAAATGCAAGAATCTAACAAAAAAGAAGGCCAATTTTAACAAACATTTGTCTAGGGCGAGAAAATTTGTATAAGGCTTTTCAAATTTTGTATTAAAAATGGCGTATTCTCTCCAAAGCCATCAAAACAAAAATCAGTTCATTTCAAACGATTGTCAAATGCATTGTGTTTTTTACATAATAGATAAAGAAGGGTTTCACAGTCACTTAACTGATGATGTTACTGTTCACGGTGAACCACCGTGAACAAGGAGAAACGTAAAAAGCTTCCGATTGAGGCCGAAGGTGTAAGAAACATTTTTAGTTGTTACATGGAAAAATTGCCCTTGTCATATAATGACTAAAAACTAACAAAACATACTGAATTGTATAATGTAATACTGAACTGTCATTAATGTAATATTTACTGTAATTAACCGATACTGGTTTATTACTCAACAGATAGTAATAAAAAAGAATTAAGAAATATTACTGCGAGTCGTATTTAAAAATTGTTTTTTTTAAATTACTTACCTTGAACACGCGTATCTTCAGCTATTTCTTGCCAACAGCGATCGACAACAACTCTACTGGAATGTAATTTAAGCTTTTTATTCCAAATTTCCTGTTTTAACATTACTTTAGAAATTAGAGTTTCAATATCCATTATTTATGTTTACACAATAATATTACAATTTACAATTTTTCTTTTGTTTTATTACGAATATGACAATTATAGACGAATCGATTTTTTATAATAAAGTTTTTATATAAATATAAAACCAGAAATCATCACCTTTCCAAAAAGTTCAAAAACACGCAATTATTAAATATACTTTTTACTACTTAAACAAAAACAGTGCACTTGTTAAACGTCCACGCTTCCTTTTTTTGTACTGAATCTGAAACCACAATGAACACTTCATTCCGACAAATCGTGTGACTCAGACAACCTGCAAGTCGGCACCTGTGCTTGCGCTACCACGTGCGCTTAAGTTTAAAAACATTGCAAATTTTGTCGCGCCGAATCTGACTACCTTCTTATTTTAAGCGCGTACCCTAACACCCGAGAAATGCTAGGAAAAAATATGACGATGTCATGGAGTATCTTATTTTTCTTAAAGCTGGACAACTATATTTGATTATCTAATACTTATTTATTTTTTTTCCTTTTGAGGCCATAATGGACCACTTTATTCATCCATATTTCAGATCCTGTTGATTAGTCTGGCCTTTCGATTTTCCCAGTATTTCTTCATTCTTTCGGATCGTTGCTTCCTGGTCTCGTTTATGACCTCCACTTTGTTAAGACTATCTAATTTTTTAACGTTGAATCTATTGTTTTGAAGCGCGTAGTTAATTTTCATTTTATCACAGGCGTTCTCAACCCTCAAACCAATTTCTTGAAAATTTGTTTGAATTTCTCCAACATATTTTCCACAGGTTTTTTTGTTAATATTCCTTGTGACCGGTTGTTTTAGAATTCGGTTCTCAGGCATTCTTAATACGTGAAAAAAATGGGGAATTCTTCGTTTTTTCATTGTACTGAGAATCGGGTCGACTTGTTTGTAGACTGTTTCATTTGTGACAATTCGCCAGACTCTGTCTTTTTGATAATTTTTAATTAAACAAGTTCTGATAACTCGCCTTCCTCTTTTAAGTAATTGGTCCGTTTTACTTTCATTCTTAATCTCACATGCATAAAGCGCCACCGGAAGAACAACTGTGTTATAATGGTGAATTCTGGATTTTATTGAGAGACATTTTTTATTGTATGTTTGCCAAGTTAGATTTTGTGTTCTTTTAATTTTAGATATTCTGTTTTGCCGTGTTTGTTTTTCCTTCAATCTGCTATGAATGATTTCACCTAAGTATTTAAATTGTTCAACTATTTTTATTTCTTTATCGTTAACTTGGATTTTGCTGATATAGAGGGAATCCATGGCCATCGTTCTAGGGAATCCATTAAAATACTTATTTTTAGTATTTTATACTGCGCTTTACTTTTTCCTATTTTTCCTGTGTTATTTATACATCGTTATATGTAGCGTTTGTTGTAATAAAATTAATTTTATATTGCAGAATTACTGCTTTCGAGTGCTAATAACGAATTCGTTGTTCGCCTCAAAAACAAAAAAACTTTTCTATAGAATCCCCGAGTTCATTTAAGCTTTTGTTCTACCTTTTTGTGAGATTTCTTATAGCAGCGGTAAAGAATTGTTCAACTCGGTGTCTGAGCCATTCTTGAACCGTATGTTTTTGTCTGTTCATTGTTACCAATGTGTGACATTTCTTCGAGAAGAGATTTTACAAAAGAAAGAATTTATCGGTGGAATTTCGCGAGTATAAGGTGAACGAAGTAACACCTATCGACCTGACTTTTGAGTAGCTTTCCGTGACGTTTGAGTGTGTGGGGGCAAGCGTTAACATGCAGAAGAAATACGCCGTTTGAGAGAAGACAGAACGTTTCCTCATTATTGTGGTTTCAATCTACTTTTTAGTACGTGCAGTAATAATCACTGTCGATTGCACTATTATTCCAAATAATCACAATAAATTTGGTATTAGCAGTCCCAAAACACCGTTAGATTCACTTTATCCGCTGATACGTAAATTTTGAATTTCTTCCTGATAGGCTAACTATCAGGTTTCCGCTCCGTACTATGACGTTCGGATTCCGATCAAAACGATGAATCCAAAGTAACCTTCTAAAATAGCTATCTAAAAAGCATTATCTTCCGTTAAAAACCGTCGTTTAATTCCGTACACGGGTGTATAGGTGATTTTAAGCCGAGAACGTCTCGGAAACCACCTCGAACACGTTTTACGGTAATTAACTACTTTATCATGGAAAATGGAAAGGACAGGGCTGATACTCGTACTACAAATTCCAGCCATTTCTCAAATTTTTACGCGTCTGTCTTCATAAATAAGATTATTAATGGGATTTTGTAAAGAATCGGTGAAAACTACCATCAGTCTTCCTCTACGATGAAAATCGGTGACTCTAGCTATCGTCTATCTGATTTAAACTGTTCAAACCAGTTATAAATATTTACACGATTATTACACTTATTACCGTACCGTTTTACCATTTGCGAATGAATTTCGGCCTGCGAAAGAATTTTTTTTTAACTACTGAAAAGAAAACTCTTATCACGGTGTTCTTCCACTGTAAATGTAAAAAGGGAGCCGACATTTTGAAATAAACAAAAGAAGTTAAAATTGTCGAAATTATTTTGAAAATTCTTTTATTTTCTAATTTAAACGTCAGATGGTTTATTTTATTAAATAGTTTTTCTGCTTTTGCCGTTTCTTGCTAATTACTGAAAAACCACACGGTATACGTTATACCGTGTGAAAATACTACGCTTAATTTTTTTAAATTATTTTTACGTACGTAAATTTATGTATTTATTTATAATAAATACACACGCACATTTTTGAAATGTATGGGCATCGAGTCAAATTAGGTTCTTGTTTTTGACGATGAACATGCGTACCGTATTAAAATATTGAAATTTATTTCCGTAATTAAAGAAATAAATAATTTTACATAAATAAATTCAGTCCGTTAATTTTTTCTGAGAAATAGAAATTATCGAAGTGCGCATCGGCTCATCTGAACTTATGTTTTTTAACGTTTCGTGTAAATCTTTCATTCCACCGCGCGATAAAAAAATTGTTAAAAAGAAAATAAATGCCGGGGTCATCGACCTTACGAAGGGTCACGCAATTATATAAATATAAATACGTTTGTATATTTATATATATGTTGTTATACGTATCCGAACAAAAAATTTATTTCTTTTTAGTAAAAAAAAAAAAAGAACAACAACAAAGAATCTGTAGTATTTTAGCGACCAGGTGTTTAGACATCTGCATGTCATCCTGTTTGTGAAGAATTTACAGTTATCAATCTATTTTTATTTTTATTTCCTTTATTAACATTTTGGTGTTTCTATTTCCTATCAAAAGTACACGCGTTGCATCTGCTCGCTCGCTCATTAGTACCGATCGATTTGTTATTTTTATTCATATGCAACTAAATCGAAACCGTGTAACGAACCGACTGAGGTAAGGTACCGCTAACGAGTTTTAATATGTAACAAGCCGTACCTGTTGCGAATTTAAGTTAATCCGAATATCTTACGATTAAGAGTAATAATATTAAAAATGAATGTGCGTTTATTTTTAAAAAAAAGAATATTAATAAGAGTATTTTACATAGAATTATCCTTATCTACAGTAATACTAAAAAAACAATCACCCCTTAGAAAAAAACGACAAAACGCTGAAAGTGAAGTTACGTTCAACAAAATTTTGTGGAAAGTAAAAGTATTTTTCGTCCACATCTTACATATGGACCGCATAAATAGGGAGCGATTTAAGATTATCTAAACATTTAATTTTAGGCTATTTTGCAAAATTTTTATTTTACGTGAAATGTGAAAATAAGAGTTATCGTTAACAAAAGTTATAGGTTCTCCATGTCGCGCGTTATGACCTTTATCGAAAATTTAAATCTTAGTTATTCAATACGGAAAGGTCCTGCTAGGCCGATCTTCTTTAAAGCGACTTGACTACATTAAATGACGTATGAAATATGCGCATTACGATATTAATAGAAGGTTGAGAGGCGAATCGAAATTACGGTACAAAGAGCGAAACAGAAGCACGACCTCAGAAGCCGAATAACATCAAACTGTAGTGTATATTTATGAACTGTTTGTTGTTTCAGGCGACGTCATCTTTCAATTATTACTCATAGAATAATCACTTTAAAGGCATTGTTTTCTGCCAAGATCGTTTGGTAGAAATAATAATTAATACTATCTGCGTTATACCTAGATTAAAATGAAATAGACCACTCTAAAAAAATATACCGCGTAGACGATCAGTTGTGAAACTGACCTGCATTAATTAACCGATGTCATCAGATCATGCGCCGCCTACAAGATCTATAACGAAATAAAATTATACGTTAATCAACGTAAAATCTTTCATTGATTAATGCAGATCTCTAGCCTAAAAAAAATAACAAACGAAGGTAGTTTTATTTTATTTTACATACTTTCCAGTTAACACACCGATTTCTATCATCACTGAAATTTATTTCTGAAAAAGATTCCTAAAGAGAGATATCCTTTTTACCTACTAAACGCAAAAATAAAAATAAAAAATAGCTTCAAAAAATGTGTCCAGAACTGACTAATAAGGTAATATATACTCTCACCATCCTCGTCAAATTTTAGAGTTTTTATACCAAATTACACTATCTTTAAATTAATAGCTATTTAAGTCAAATATGATTTTTTTTTAATTTAAAAAATCTAATGTGGACACCACATGACTTCCTTATAATCCTATTACATTACATATATACTTTTTTTCTGGACTTCATTTAAACTTATTTCATTTGAAAGTCAGATACGATCCTCCAATTCTTTAATAAAGTGGATAGTTACACGATTGCTGAAATATTAATTTTTATTAACATCAAATATTTATACAATTATTAATTCAACAATCTTACATGAAACATTATTATAGAGTAAAAGTCCCTTTATTACTCGTATTACTAGGTCAGTATTATTCGTATCTTCGCGAGTTGCTAATTAACAGAAGTTTCAGATTTCTGGTGTGTCGTATAAATAAAAGTTAATAATAATTAAACTATTCCGGTTAGTGAACTCCTGTATAATAGTTATAGATGTAAATTTCGACCTTACGGTGTAAAATATTTAGTTTCTATTATTGGATTATTTGGTGAATCAAAAATGAAAAAGAAACAATCATGCAGAAAAAAAAAGATAAAATGAAGAAATATTTCTCTAAAAAACGACAAGAAGATGAGAAAATCAAGATGAAAAGAAGAAGAGGAAGAAAATGTTAATAACAAAGGAAGAATGAAAAAATTAGGGGAAGATTATAAATATAAAGAGAAAGAAAATGTTAAAACCAAAGAAAGAATAAAAAAGAGATAATAAATATAAAGAGGAAGAAAACCTTACGACCAAGGAAAGAATAAAAAGATTAAGAGAAGATGATGAATATAGAAAGAAATGTTAAAACTAGAGAACGTGTACAAAAATGAAAACCAGAAGGATTGTATCAAACCAAAGAGCGATTAAATGATTGGCAACAAAAACAAATAAACGAAATGATAAGTCCGACTTGGGGAGACTATTGTCCTACAATATCACAGGAGTTATGAACTGAAAGATAAGAATTGTTTACAATTTATTAAACATCGGGCATATGCCAAAGTGTATATGTTCTGTGAGGGTCTATTTTTCAGTCACTCAATAATTAACTTCAACAGATAGAAATAAACAGAAATTCCAGAATAATTTAAAAAAATTAAACTAGAAAATCCAAAAATAATACAATTCTAAATTATAATTTTCAATTAATATTAAATAATCAAATGTTTCACCAAATCTGTTACATATATGTAATAATGCCTATTAAGTTACATATACAAATTTTTAAAAGTATATAAAATTTTATTTCACTAATAACTTCTGATTTTTTTCATATTTTTTTTTATTGTTATTATTGAATAATTATTTATTGTAAATTTTTTTTACAATCACGGGTTAATAATTATTAATATATCAATAAATTTAAATTAAAAAAAAAGTTAAAAAAAATAGAGATGAAGTCTGATTTGAACCGATGTGCTTTCTCCTATAAGATCCAAATATTTCATTAATTAAAATTTTATTTGGCTATATAATTCTGGAATAGATTAAAATAAGTACCACTTATGATATTTTTGAAAAGCTCTCAATGAGGGCTTATTATTGCAGTTAAGAAAAAGTCCGAAAGCCAATTTTTGTGCTTTTTTGGACACTCTTGGTCCAGTCAATTGCAATCAAAAGGGGAGATGCACAACTAGATATTACAACAGCCCTAAATAAAAAATTTCAACATCGTGCGGCTAATAGTTTGTGTTATGTGAGATACGTCATATATACGTACATACGAACGTACAGACGTCACGCCGAAACGAGTCAAAATGGATATTTCCGTTGAAATCTGAAAACCGAAATTTTTCGCTATCACAATACTTCCTTTATTTCGTATGAGGAAGTAAAAACGATTATATTGGATTTGATATTTAAAAAGAAAGTATTATAAAAATTAAAAGTTAAACGTAACAGAAGAATGAGTCACGGGAACCTGGCGAATTTTAAGCAAAATACTTTGTAACTCTGACGTGTAGGCGCAAATCGAAATTGATGTGACCTTTTATACGAGATGCCATTTCAGTAACGATGGAGCAATGGGGCTGCCGTACATTCTTGCATTCGTAGTAGAAACGTACTCGTATTTTAAAAATAATGTTCGGTTGTAAATACACAGCGATTATTCCGTGGACATTTCAATATACCACGTCACGGTGCCATAGCCTAGCCTATCTACGTTAAAGTTGTGGATAACAAATTACCGAATTGCTGCTTCTGCGACGAAAAACAAACCCTCAGCGGGTCATTTACGCTCCTTGAGAACCGCTCCAAACATCGACAACAATCAGGAAGGAATGAGTAGCCCTTAGCGCTCAAACAGAAAGCACGCTACAGACCTTCGTTTATCTAACAACGATGTCGGAAGAATTCTAAACAAGAATTTGAACTTTCAACCGTATAAAAATGATGATGGTGCAAGATCTTAGTGAGCGCGAGAAAGCAAATCGGGTGATACATCTTGTGAAAATTTTATTTACTTGTTTACAGATGAAATGATCCTACTAATGAGTGACGAAGCGAGTTTTCATTTATCGGGTGCAGTGAAATAACAAAATTTCCGTTACCGGTCTGATGCGAATCCTAATCGGCTTCACATGCATTCTCTTCAAAGATAACGTGCGGTATCTAGTGTGATCTGTCAAATTTTGGAGCTAAATTTCTTATTTTTTTGAAGGGCGCGTGCTGACAATCAATTTTGATCGGTACACGACGATGTTACAAGACTTCTTTGCTCTTTCATAGCGGGATCGACTTGGAAGAGCCTCTATGGCGGTGATTCGAGAGGTGTTTTGGGCCTCGTAATTTCCAAAGGAGGAAATTTTGCATAGTCGGTGCGTTTTATAAATATATTAATATGCGGCTATTTTCTCTGGAAGTATCAAAAATCTAGTCTTCATCGGTTAACCTAATAATATTCACAAACTCAAGGCCTCTTTAAAAGAAAAACTCAGAGCAATCTCAGACAATGTGGTGCAAACAGCTATGCGATATCTGCGGGACAGACTAAAAACAATGTACAGAAACGGTGGAGGACTTTCGTCTAATATGCTACTTAAAGAATGCATTTACCCTAGTTAGTGACTTTATGTTTGCTGCAAGTACATGTTAAAACATACTTAGGTAAATTTTAATTTTGAATTTTTAATTTTACTTTTAAAATCTCCGGTTCCATTGAATCATTCTGTAAAAAACGATTCAATGATATTTTTAAACAAATATATAATTAAATGAACGTAATATTTAGGATCAATCTGTAACTTTTTCCAAACTAACAACTTTAACAAAACTCGGATTGAGCCTCCACGAAGTGCGCCTTGATATATCCGGAACAAATAGGAGATATTTGTCCGGAGAACTGAATCTAAACAAACTTCACAGCTTTATTTATTATCAAATCACACCTCACTAGATCCCATCTAGAGTTGTAACTCGAAACCTAGTCCCACCACAGGTGACCCCGTGACAGTCGATCGTGAAAGATCTTTTAAGAAATACTTCACTGGCTGAACCAAGCAATACCAGAGTTCAGAGAAGGCAGCATTCTGATACAGCGGGCTGCCACTTAGAAGATAAAATGCAATCGGAAGCATTGGAATGACCCAACACTACACACACGAATAAGAAAAATACAAAAGTTCAAAATCAAACCGAAGCAAATCACCTACATTTACATACACTATGTAAACTCGCTCAAGCAGACTGGTAAACTAAAAGTAATAACTGGCCTAATGGACCAACACAAAGTTCTCATCACGGGTCTGTAGGAAGTAAGACACACCGACCAGGTCGTCAAGGAATCTGAAAAAATATAGGTTCTACAAAGATATATCTGGGAAGAGAGTAATGAAAAAGTCCTACAGTTTGGAACAGGATTTTTAGTTAGCCTCACAATTATTAACTCCGTACAAGAATTCAAGTCGCAATCCAAAAGAATCTCAACCCTCACCCTAAGAATATCTAAAATAAAATCTACACTATAATATACGCCCATGCACCACTAATAATAAAAATTCTCCAAAAGAAAGAAATATAAACGTTTTGTGATTTACACGACCTAGAGTTATAACACGATCACTATGCATAACATCCCCAAAAACCATGATAAAAAATTAATCGGAGACTTCAATGATCAACTACGTAGAGAAACAAGATACCACGAGATCATCGGAAAATGGCCCACCCAAAAGAAAACAAACAAAAATGGGCTGAGAGTTCCTTCTCTGCAGAAACCACAACCTAATATCTAACTCCACATATTTCAAGAGGAAACCTCAAAATCTCAAAACCTGGAAAAACACCGACTACACTAAAGAAGAATGGCAACTAGACAATGTCTTCATGGACAGCACTACCACAAGGAGTTCCACAAGTAAAAGTCCTCTGAGGAGTAGACACAGGCTCAGATTTTTATAGTCAAAATTAAAATTAAATTTACTCCACAAAGAATGCAACAAAACTAACCCCTTAAAATTAAAAGAAAAATGCACCTTACCCGAATCAAGAATGAAAATTACAAAAAAGCAACGAATAAAATCGAAGATCTAGTCTGCAACCTTAAACAAATCGCAGAACAATTAGCCCCAATAAAATCCCGTAAAAGCCATCAATGGTGGAATAGAAAATTTGACGAAACAGTGGAGAAAAGACATCGAGCATGACTATTTCACCAATCCCAAAAATCAGAAACATCCTTCAAAAATTTAGTAAAGAAAGGAAAGGAAAAGAAACCACCCAAATCCTAAGAAGAAAAAAACAATACCGTAAAGACATGCTGAAGTTAATAGAAAAAGAATTCAATGAAAACACATTCGAGAGACTACTACAAAACATTCAAAAATCAGCTCCAAAAATATGAACCCCCAACCCTACTAATATAGAATGAAAACGGTAAACTGGCCCGTAACAATAAAGACAACGCGGATATTCCAGCTAAATATTTCAACAAACTCCTAAATTGCAAAGAACCGACAGATATACTAAACTTCAGCATCAACATCCTAATAAACAATACCACCAGAAAACGTCAACCCTCCCACAATAAAAGAAGTCTATCAAGCACTGGGCGAGATGAAGAATTACAAAGCGGTGAGAGAAGATCAGACTTTTGTAGAGATCTAGAAATATGCAGGAAGATTAGCAAAAATTGCCCTTTACCAACAGCTTATCAACATCTAGATCAAAGAACTACCAGAACGCTGGATGACAGCCCTCATCTATCCGCTCCAAAAAAGGGGAAAAAACAGTGGAATCTCACTTCTAGATACAACATATAAAATTCTTTCATGAAGTATCCTCAACAGGATCGGTTCACAACTCGAGAAAGAACTAAGAGAATACCAGGGAGGTTTCAGATCCTAGAGGAGATGCCCAAACCAGATCAAGAGTCTCAAGCTAATAATGGATTACAACAGGAAAAGAAACAGAGATATGGTGATAAGATTTGTGAATTTGAGGAAAGCTTATGACTACACCCACAGAGAATCCCTAATAAAAATTCTAAGACCCTCGGACCCTTGTAAAATTCAGAGGCGAGGTCTCGGAACCATTTGAGATAAAACAAGACTGTGCCAAGGTGATGGACTCCCACCCCTATTATTTAACTGCTCTCTAGAAATGGTGATGTGAGAATGGCTCAAAAATTCCCCCAAAATAAAAACACCCCACAAAATCAAAACCAGCTGTCATGGTTTAATGGTGGCTTGGCACTGCGAGCAAACAACATCGACGAAGCTAAATCACAGATATTAGAACTTCAAAAGAACTTGCAAATAAAACTGGCCTCAAAATATCATTCGAAAAGTCAAAAATTATGCCCAAAAATCCAACACAATTAAAAGAACACGTAACGGTAATAAAATCAAAATAGTAACCCAATTTAAATACTTTGAAGAAATAGTAACAAACTATCTAAAAGACAAAACCTCGATCCAAATAAGAAGAAACAAACTAGCTAAAGCTCAAAAATTGATCTGGTACACTTACAATAAAAAATGCCTATCAATAAATCCAAAAAGAAGACACTGCAACACAGTTATAAAACCAGAAGCCACTTATGCAGTAGAAACACACTTCCACCTGAACGAACAATCAAAGACGGACAGACTCAAGAAAATCGAAAGAAGAATCGGAAGAACCTGCATCAATAAAAAGTACCAGAAAGCCGGGCAGTAAGGATTGTGCCCAACAAAGTCGTGTACAAAGAGTTAGAACCCATCACTGATACCGTGCATAAGAGAAGTCTAGGATTCTTTGAACGTATCATGAGGATGCAAGATTCAAGATTTCTAAAACAGCTAGTACAGTAAAATCTCGACTTGAAAAACACAAAGACAGTATGCAGATGGATAAGAGAAATAAGAGACGATCTGTGGAAATCGGCCTTACACCAAAGACACAACAGATAAGGTAAAATTAAATAAGAAAATTAAGAACGAAAACACTCGATTCACAGTCACAAGAAAAAACTCACAACACGAACATTTTCAACACTAGAAAGGGCACAAAGATCGAAACGTATGAAAAAGTACTGGGAGGACCGCAAGGCCCAACCAACAGGTCCATTGAAGAGACTTGGGTAATGGAGTGACTAAAATGATGCTACACGATCATAAAAGATAATAATAATAATAATAATAATAATAATAATAATAATAATAATAATAATAATAATAATAATAATAATAATAATAATAATAATAATAATAATATAATAATAATAATAATAATAATAATTATAATAATAATAATAAAATATTTTACTCCAGTGCAAATAATGTATAATAATTTTTTTTCTTTTTCAAGAAAATGGTTACCGGTCGTACTAATTTCTTTAGTAGACCTTTTTGCTTATTATTATTTTTTTTAACTTAGAATAGAAGTTATTTTAAAAGAATTTGTTTTCTGAATTCCATTTAACCCTCGACAATTAATTACGTATTTTTACTTCACCAAAACAAAATATCAGGATTATTTTTTAAGTACCCATTACTGATTCAAATAAGTAATGCTTGAAAAATTATCAACGACCTGAAGTTGGCCAAATTAGATGAGGCTTTAAGAACTTTAGTTTTAAGGTATACTTAACATAGTAAAATTTTATAGTACGTTTCCATGGGACATAATATTGAATTAGATTAAAATTTAAACAAAAAGATCGAAATTTTCTGTAATTTTTCTTCAGTTAAAAAAAATTCCGTAATGAAAAGCCGGCAATGAATTACATAATTTTCTCGGCTATACCGATCAAGTTATGCAGTTTATTTTTGAAATTTTCTGGCCTTTTTAATAATTTTTTTTTTTAATTTAAAAAAAAAATTGTAACATTCTTTTTTTAATAAAATAAAATCGAAATTAATTTTTTTTTAATTTCTAAGTGTTTTTAGTGATTTTGTAGTTTAACATACGTTTTAAGTATTAAAAATCGCGAAAACTGGTGATAATACATCTAAAAAAAAACTTTTTAAAATTCTTTTCAAAAATACAAAGCTACAGTCGTAATTCTAAATAAACAAAGTTGTATTTTTTAAAAAAAGAGAAGAAAATTGTTGGAACTTGTTTATTTTAATTCTTAATCTTGATTAAAAAAAAGCTTCAACTTTTGTAAGAAAAAGTTTTTCTTAGTGCCCCAGTAAAAGTTTGAAATTTTATTTCGGTTAAAACGACTTCATCCTTTTTACTAATTTTTCCAAAAATTTAATACATTTTTCCCCCCGGAAGGCAGTACTTGTCTACCGAATTCGAAGAGAATCGGTCGATAGGATCCAGAGTTGTAAGTCCAAATACAGGCCAACACGTACATAGTTACGGACAAACATCCGTCTGACAAATATTTTTTTGAACTCGGGAGCATTACAATAAAAATATTTTTTCGCAGATTATTTCCAGTTTATTTAAATTATTTTTTTTAATATTTCCTTTTCACAAAAAACTTAAAAAAGACCAATTTTTTAAAGATTTTCTTTTGACCGATCTAAATACTTTCCCGTAGTAGCTATAGCAGAATATATCACAATAGCGGGGAATGGAAATTAATCGGCATAGATTTGTTGAAAAGCGAATAGGAAGTAAAGTGATACTATTCAATATTTTATCGGTATTATGAAACAACGTAATCGATGTGCAAATAACACGACGAGTCTCATATCTCAAATTCAAGGAAATGCGATGAATAACGAATATATTCCAATTATATAACTAAATTTATTACAAAAATAGAAATAATATTGTTATGATATATAATAAAAATGAAAAAAATCCTTACAGTTTTTAAATATCAACTTAGAAGCTTCTGCGTGGAGGCATAATTTTTACGACCTTATACTGATGTTTTTTGTTCGTAATACAGGTTATAACATTTTAATTATTCCTTATTTAGCATTCTACTCGTAGTATTCCAAACATACGGGCGTGACTTGTTTATTTAAACATAATGATTTAAATGACAATAAAACACGACAAAAAATTCCATTAATTTATTGTATTAACGCATTGTTGAATGTCAAGTCGAGATTACTAATTAAATTATTTCTCACATTTAACCGGTATAAGAACATTAAGACCTTAACACGAAATTTTAATACCTTTTTCTTGAGCTTAACGTAAATTTCATTCATAAAAATGCCTTTAGATCTACCGACACGGGTAAGAGGAAGTATATGTTGAAAAAGTAAAGTATGTTATCTTCTTCTACATGATATGGGATAATTCCAACTCAAATTTCATTAGTAGAGACCGGATTATATGCATCTGCATATTAAGCCCATTCTCACCGGTTATTACGTATTTTCCTTAAATTGTAGTGATGATGCATATTTTCGCTATATTTACAATATTTTTCGGTAGGGTACCTACCGAAAAAATTAAGTCTTACGTAGTAGTAGGCCAAATCAATTAGCCGCACTTACAGGTTCTTACAGCGCACTTAGCCGCGCGGCTATTGTTTTGGTTAGGAGCCGAAGCGTATCCGGGAACCCACACCGCCGGCCGGGTCTCGGTCTTTTCATTAATTCACACCTAACGGACCCCAGGAGCCCCCGATCCATCACGGGAACCCACACACCAGGGCATGTGAGCCCTCAGGAACGGGGCTGTCCGCCCAGCCCTGCTATAAACTAAAACCCTCAGTATCCCGGCTGTCTTGCATCGTCTTCTTTTATTCTGAGGACTGCTCTTTCAAATATTGCAAAATTACGCGTTTCCAGACATAGCCAAGAGCCAATCTGAGAGCTGCTCCGGTCGGGTACGCATCAGTCCTGCATTTATACGATGTTCGGCACCGTCAACCGCATCGCAATAACAGCAGATGGGTGACTCTCTCTTGCTAAACCTATGTAGGTATTGTTCAAACGCACCATGTCCCGACATGAGTTGCGTTGTGTGGTAATCTAATTCGCCATGAGAGCGATCTAGCCAAGCATCCAGGTCCGGGATAATTCTTCTGGTCCATGCGGCCACTGCTAAGCCAGACCATCCCACCTTCCACAGTTCCCGTATTGTAGAATTGGCCTCATCTTTGGCTACACCGAACGCCCTTACTTTTCGTCCTTTAATTTGCAATTCTATCGGGGGCACCGAAGTAAGCGCGTACAGTGAATCATACGATAAAGTTCGGTACCCCGAAACTATGCCCAGTAGCGACTTTCTATGAGTACTAATTAATTTGCTTCTGTTGCGCTTGACATTAACCGTATCGGCTCATACCGGGGCGGCGTACAACAGATACGACGTTATCACCGAGGTGATAAGTCGCCTCTTCGACGCATGTGGAATTCCTTGTCCGGCAAAGAGTCCTCGCAAGGCACGGATTGTTGTTTCCACACTGTCGCAGATCATGGCCACGTGTTTGGAGTATTTGAGGTGTTTATCCAGTAACACCTCTAGATATTTAGCACTTTCCACCTCGACAATTGCCTCTCAATTATAATGAGGCCAAGTAAACACAAACTCACGCGGGATAAGAACAGACGATACCATTCTGCGTCGCGCATGCATACTGCACTACTTCTCCCACTAGGCAATTAAATTACGCATTTTATTTTTGACGCGTTCTTTACATCAGTTTAGTTTTGTATTTCTTTGTGTAAAGTTTAATGTATACCATGCCTCCCGAAAAAAAAGTGTCTCTTCGTGGATAGATGACTATCCTGGAATATTTATATACGACGGAAATGTTTTATATTGTCGAGTTTACGAGAAAAATATTTCGTGCACAAAAAAGTTTAAAATAGACTAGCAAGTCAAGACAAGTCTTCAAATCACAG
The DNA here is from genome assembly GCF_047948215.1 of Lycorma delicatula. NCBI lineage: Eukaryota > Metazoa > Arthropoda > Insecta > Hemiptera > Fulgoridae > Lycorma > Lycorma delicatula. The sequence continues at coordinate 210,240,593 of NC_134456.1, forward strand.
GATTGCAAAAGAAAGGCCCATGACAACAACTTGCAACAGTGCCAAGTAGCAGTGGTTTCACTTCCAAAAGTAAATAAAAAAACTTCTTTAGCATGGATTTATGTGCATTAGCATTGTCTCAGGTTATATTCCTCTTCACGAACTTACAAATTCTGCTTTCAAAGATTTTTTGCGAAAATATTGCTTGAAATAAAATATACCAAATGAATCAACATTGTGTAAAAATTACATACCAACAATTTATCTGCATGTTCTGGAAGAAATACGCAATGAACTCAAGGATAGCATTGTTTGGATTTCAGCTGACGAAACTACCGACACTTTTGGCCGTTACATTGCGAATTTAATTGTCGGTGCATTAAAACTAGTGCCCTCTTCTTCCTATTTGGTGGCCTGCAAACAACTTTAAAAGACAAATCATTCTACGATCGCCAGATTCGTGAATGAGGGTATTAAAAAAATTTTTCCTGAATCTTCTGCAGATGAAAGACATTTTATTTTTATCTCAGATGCTGATCCTTATATGATCAAGGCAGCCAAAGCTCTTCAAGTATTTTATCCGAATTTGATTCATGTGACGTTCTTTGCTCACGGACTACATCGACTCGCTGAAGAAGTACGATCCACGTTTGGGAATGTAATTAAACTGGTTTCATCAACAAAGAAAATGCTCGCAATAAGGCTTATAAAGAAAAACTGCCAAATGTGTCATTACCTCCCGAACCAGTGATAACTCGATGGGGAACGTGGATTGAAGCTGTGGTGTTTTACAATGAACATTCTGAGGCCATCAAAGGTGTAGTAAACGACTTCGATAGTGTAGAGGCTATGACAGTTTGTCAGTCCAAGGAAGTATTTAACGATTCTAGTATATAAAAAAACGTAGCTGTGATTAGCACTTATTTTTCCCACATACCTGCGAGTATTAAAAAGCTTGAAACTCAAGGTTTGGCGTTGACTGACTCTATTCATTTAATGAATAAAATCCGCCAAACGAACTCCGTATTGCCAGAGGTAATCCCGTGTAATCTTAAAGAAAAATTTGAAAACATTTTGAACAAGAACCCAGGCTTTGAACCTTTGTGTAAAATTGATAGTTTTATTAATGGGACGGGTGCACTTTTACCAGAAACAATAAGTGTTAACATAGCTCCCAGATTCAAATACTGCCCAGTATTTACCTCAGTGGATGTGGAGCAATCCTTACCGAACATTTGGAACAGTACCTGATTGTTTACGTTTACTAAAGTAACAAAATGTTAAATAATTGTTAATTATGTAATTTATCGATGTGTTATTCAACTACTTGCTAACTATAAGCTGATTTTGAAATAAAAAAAATAAAAATTATTATTTTTTATTATTTAAAGTTGCATTTTTTTACACTTTTTCATATTTGACATGCATATTTTAAGCACTTTTCATACATATTTCAAGCTTTTTATGTTGCATATAACCCGATCTCTATTAATTAGCTTACAGTTCAGAACATTACAAATTATTCTAAAACAATACAAAACAGGCTACGTATATTTTATCTATAAGTAAATTAATGATAATAAATATTTTTCGTACTTGCTTCGGCAGTACATATACTAAAATTGGAACGATACAGAGAAGATTAGCATGGCCCATGCGAAAGGATGACACGCAAAATCGTGAAGCGTTCCACATTTTATGCCCTGAGGTAAATAATCCCCACGTCTGGAACACAACATCTATGTTCCACGTCCAGGGCGGCAACAGCTGTACTTACGTACATTACATATAGCTGGCTAACGGGGTTCCGAGTACTGTTCTCGGTAATCTTTCATTTTCGGCCGAATTACATCTACAGGACGAGTTTAAGGACTGGGTTTCACGGCCACCTGCAGGTACGACACTTTTTAACGATTAAGGACATGGATTGATACCACCATTAGAGCTGGCGATGTGGCGGTCACGGTCGAAGTTATTTGCAGGTGTAACGGAGGCCTTTCGCTGTCCACATTTCCCCCGCGATGACAAGCAAGTAGTTAAGGTGCCCATGTTGTTCGGGGCATGGGAACCCTGAAAACCTCGGTGTGTAGGGGCCTGGAGTCAGTGCAGAGACTGCGCATCCGCTCTCTGCCAAGACATATGCCGGATCCACCGGAGTACCGGAACGGACCTCCAGGGTTGGTAGCCCTGGAGTGGGGTGTGTGCCCCCGCGGCTAGCCTTACTACAGAAGGGACCAAATGTTCATGCAAGCTGAACAACGAAACGTGGCAGAGGGTTCATGTAAACACCTTCGTCTAGAACCGGCCGTTTCGCCTGAGGCAAAACGGAGAAACAGCGCGGAATCAAGAGAAATTGAAGTTGAGGCTAGGAAAAGCTTGCAAAAAGCTTTCTTCAACAGAAACGTTCCAAAGCCAAAATATTTAGTTATCACAAAAGAAGACGGTAATTTCTCGAAGGTGAGTCCATTCCTCATTGCTCGAGAAATAAATAAATGTGCTGGAGGCCCTGTTAAGGAAATTAGAAAAACTTTCACAGGACTTCATGTAGAGACTGTAAATGATATACAGTCTCAGAAGATCCTAGGGCTGAAAAAAATTGGAGAATTGGCTGTACGTGTTGATCCCCATGGCACACTCAACACCTCAAGGGGTGTTGTGGTCTGTCGGGATCTCTTAAACTGTTCAGAGCAAGAAATTGTTGAAGAACTTGCATCACAAGGAGTAATAGAGTGTCGCCGATTGAACATGAGAAGGAATGGTGAAGTCCTTCCTTCAGCATCTCATGTTCTCACATTTAACCGGCCTACTTTGCGTAGAAACTAAGAGCGGGAATACATCGATTGGATGTGCGGGCATTTGTCCCGCAGCCAATGAGATGCTTTAAGTGCCAACGTTTTGGCCACACCGCTATCAGATGTGAGAGACCAAAAATATGTGTGTGCGGCGATGAGTTGCATGAGGGAGAGCCATGTAAAGAACCTCCTACATGCATCAATTGTAAAGGAACACATTCTTGTAGATCCAGGAACTGTCCTGTCTACAAAGACGAGGTAGCTGTGCAGGAAGTAAAAACCCTGCAAAAGGTCAGCTACTTCGAAGCAAAGAAGATTGTTAACGCCCGCAAGCCTAGAGCAACAACAACTTATGCTCAGGCCGCGGCTGCTGTTCCTGCTCCTGCTGCGGTTGCTGTCGATGAGAGTCAGCTCATCAACAATCTTGCGCCTACTCTGGCAAACATGATTGAAAGGATCATTGAAAACAAGATGAAGCCTTTCAGCAGTAAAGAAGCTGCTAAGCCAAAGATAGTAGTACAGTCACCCGAAGATAAATCAGTTAAAATGAAAGTTGCTCCTATAGAGAAAAAAACGGACGCCAAAGTAGAAGTCCGTCTTAGTGAGATACTTATTGATAATCCGAAAGTAACAGTTACAGAATCTGTTATGGAGGCTCCCAAGCCTCCTGCAACTGAGGTGGCCTCTAAACCCCAGAGGCCACAAAAAATCACACAGGGGGGGGCGAGTGTCCCCCCTTTCACAGGCGGTGACCGGTGCTACCCCCGTGTCGGGGGGCGGCCAGGTTGCCGCCTCTCAATCGGTGCCTGAAATTGGCGCCGATCCATGCACGTCGTTGTCGGCGGCTTCGGTGGTCTCCGATTTGGAGACCGGAAGCTACACGAGCGACAACGTTCTCCGCGAACACGATGCTGTTCGCAATATAGAGAAAAGAAGAAAGAAAGGATGGCCGAAAGGAAAACCTAGGCTATAATTTAACTTAAAATCAGCGAGTCGATTGTACAATGGAACATCAATGGATGTTTTTCAAACATCCATGAGCTCCAACGCTTGGTACATGATGTAGACCCGATTTGTATATGTCTGCAAGAAACGCACTTCAGCTGAAATGAAAATTTTAAATTAAAAGGATATGATACATTTCGGCGAGATCAACCGCCAAATATTAGAGTTAGAGGTGGAGTAGCCATACTAACATCGACCAGAGCTACCGCCGAAGCTGGTGATCTAAATACAAGCCTGCAAGCGGTCGCCATTAGAATTAAGCGTCCGCTTCAGGTCACTGTTTGCAGCATATACTTGCCGTATTTTGATTGGGATAAGGATGACATAGCAAGATTAATTTCTGAGCTTCCCCTACCTGTTTTACTGGTGGGTGACTTTAATGCTCATAATTCTCTCTGGGGTTCGGATCGAGTAGATCCCCGCGGAAGAGAATTGGAAAGGTTCCTGATGAATTCTAAACTTATGCTTTTAAACGATGGGTCAGGAACCTTTTTCAATGCCAGAGATGGATCGACGTCCTGTATAGATCTTGCACTGATAAGCGGATCGATAGCACCGAGGTACAGCTTTCATGTTTTAGACGATTTGCATGAAAGCGATCATTTCCCGGTGCAAATTGTAACTGATGTTACAAGAAAAATATATCCCATCTCTAAAAGATGGTTGTTTGAAAAGGCAGATTCGACGAGCTTCACAGCTAGAACGATACTCCCTGAAACAACTGGAGTTATTGGGGACGATGTCGACGCTATAACAAATGCGATACTTGAGTCAGCATCGAGATTCATTCCCAAAACATCTGGGAAACTTACGAAACGACCCGTTCCATGGTGGAACGAAGAAATAAGTGAAGCTATTAAAAGAAAGAAAAGAGCGTATAACGCCTTCAAGAAACGTCCTACCCTACAAAATCTTATTGCCTTTAAAAAATACAGGGCGTATGCAAAACGTTTCATGATTGACTCGAAGAAACGATCCTGGCAGCAATACGTGTCATCCATCGACAGAACCACTACTGCATCAGATGTTTGGAGGAAAGTTAAGGCGATTTATGGGCGTAAAAATTTTGCGCCCATAACTAACCTTCAAGATGAAGATGGAATTAAGGACACTCCAAACGAAATCGCAGAGCTATTGTCCAATCACTTCGAAAAGGCCAGCAAAACGGCTAACTATGAAGAAGATTTTCGAGCGAAAAACGAAGTTCTCGAAGGTCTACTAAATTTTAGAACTGAATATAATTACTCATATAATGTACTATTTAAAATGGAAGAATTCGTGAAAGCGTTAGAAAAAGCAGGCAATACAGTTGCTAGTCCGGATGAAATCCATTATAATATGATCAGGCAGCTGAATACCACTGCAAAACGCAGATTATTAGAATTGTATAATCAAATATGGCGGGTTGGAATGTACCCGCAGCAGTGGAAAAAAGCTCATGTTGTTCCAGTACCAAAGAAAAATAAAAATTTAACAGATCCCAAAAGCTATCGTCCTATCTCCTTGACGTGCGCTATGGGAAAAATTTTCGAAAAAATGATTAATAATCGACTCGTTTGGATTCTGGAAAAAAAAAACCTGATATCACCATATCAAGCAGGTTTTCGGCAATACCATTCTACCACTGATCAAATGATTAACTTAGAGAACGTTATATATAACAGCTTTATTACAAGGAAACATTGTGTCGGAGTCTTCTTTGATCTTCAGAAGGCTTTCTATATGACCTGGCGTCATGGTATAATGTTCCAGATACATGAATGGGGCATTCGTGGCAAACTGCCAATCTTATTGAGCAACTATATGAATGACCGTACTTTTCAAGTACGTGTCAACAGCGAATATTCATTTATAAAAATCTTGGAAAATGACATATCACAAGGCTCGCCGTTGAGCGGTACCTTGTTTATGATTGCCATTAATAAATTGATATTAGCCATTCCAGTAGAAATCAGCAAAAGCGTCTATGTTGATGATTTGGCAATTGTGTATGCCAGCAACAAGACTACTGTGGTGAAATACAAATTGCAACGAGCGATCAACGCTCTAAATGAAGTTGCGAGGAATAATGGATTCCAATTTTCACCTGAAAAAAACGTGCTGTGTACACTTCTGTAGGAAGAGAATTCTTCATCAAAGTCCTACATTGACAATCGGCAATGATCCAATACAATAAAAAGACAACGTGAGATTTTTAGGACTAGTATTGGATAAATCCCTTACATGGGGATTACACATATAGGACTTGAGTGTTAGATGCAAAAAATCCCTAAACATTATCAAATGTTTATCGAATATTAATTGGGGCTCAGATAAAAAGATATTGTTGAGACTGTATAAGGCATTGGTTCAATCGAAACTAGACTACGGATTTATTGTATATTCATCCGCTAGGAAGTCGCATTTAAGAAAGTTAGACGTAATTCATAATAGCGAAATTAGGTATGCGACAGGCGCTTTCCGCACAAGTCCGGCAACAAGTCTAATGTCCGAAGCCGGAATAATGCCACTACATTGTAGAAGAGAGATCCTTTTACTAAGATATGCAGCAAATATATGGGCTTTTCCTGCCCATATAAATAATAAACTTTTCATGAATCATCCAATGGCTGCAGTATATGAACGTCGTGTACCTATTCCAGACCAGCCGGAATTAGGTGCCACGAATTAAGAAGAAAATACGAAATTGCTATTCCAGATACAATAGCAATTTTCATAAGAGAAATACCGGCATGGCTTTTGCCAGCGGAAAAATACAAGGTTTGATCTCTCTCAGGGAGAAATAAAAAAAAAGCCAGCAGTGATCATCAAACAGGAATTTTTGGCAACCGTCAGTAGTTACGAAGAACATATTAGAATTTATACTGACGGTTCTAAAACCGAACATGGATATATGGATGCTCCATATATGTAAATGGAGAAGCCCATTGTTGGAAACTGCCAGATATGGCCAGTGTTTATGCGGCAGAACTTACTGCCATTCAGCAAGCTCTTCGCTTCACAGAACATTATTCTGAAGAGAGAGTGCTAATTTGTTCCGATTCCCTAAGTGCACTTGTTGCAATTCGGAACAAAAACATTAAGGATGTCCTAATTACAAACATCCTGTCTATTTTATACGTTTGAAATCAACGAGGACAGCGATGCGTATTTGTATGGACTCCAGGGCATGCTGGTATTACAGGTAATGAAATCGCAGACGAAGCTGCCAGAAAGGCAACAGTCTGCGATGATTTGGATGCATTTCCTGTAAGAGTGACTGTCTAACTAACGTAGTTAAAAACAAGTGGAATACTGAATGGAGGAGTTTAAATACAAAATTAAACTCAGTTAAAACTTCTCCATATAAATGGAAAAGCGACGTGAAGTTGACTCGCCGAGAACAAGTAGCTGTAACCGGACTTAGAATCGGTCACACGCGATTAACAAATTCATATTTGTTAACCGGCGAAGAGAGACCAATGTGCGGTGTTTGTAATAAAACACTCTGACAGTCAAGCATCTAATAGAAGAGTGTACCATATATGAGGACCTCAGAAAGAGGTTCCGTCTTAGAAATGATATTACTGCTGATCTGGATAATGGAAATGAAGAAAAGATAGTTGCATTTTTACACGCCAGTGGACTCCTTAAAAGTCTATAAAAATGAAAATAAAGCCGTGATAAAAGAATCTCTAAGCGGTAGTTTTATATATATATATAAGAGAGTCTCGAAGCATGGCACGTATAGTGACGGGAGGTAGCCCTCTTGCCTAGGCCATCCTGGCTCATCTGCATTCAAGAGCGGTGAGTCGGGGTGTGTCCAATGATGGCATGGGGGACCCTCAAGGGTAAACTGAGGGCGCGAGGCTATGGGTAAGTGCAATGGATGCTTGTAGCCTTTTTATAAGGAGGAGTCAACTGCCACGGCACCCTGGCGCGACTGATACACTGCTAAACGGCGGTTCTGGTCGCCCCGAGGGTACTTAAACAAACAATAAACGAGACACGTAGAAAAAAAGGAAATGGTATTGATATCTTGTATTTTTAATTTCATGGTCTTTTGAGAACCTTACCTCAAATTTTAATATCGGGGCCCTTTACACCCCGCAAGTGTTGTGCTTGTCCTTGTCTTTTGTGTCTTAATGTTTTTGTGTAGTTTGTGCTTTTAAATAAGATGTAAGGGCCCTTTACACCCTTACATATGACGATCCTGATGGTGATACCAATTTGTTTCTAAGAACGTGACGAGGGCTAATGACCTTAGTAGTCGATGCCCGTAAAAATTCAAGGAAAACAAATATTTTTCACATTATATTTTTCTTTGTACCCCCTCCAAACACCCAGCAAATTAAGAAAATTTTATTTGAATATCGTAATAAAAAAAAGATTATTAAAAGATATGCTTTTAAAAATATATTAAAAATAATACTAATACATTTTATATAAAAATATCTCTTCACATTTTTAATTATTTGTACGATTAGAAAAACGCTACTCACGCTGGAATAATAATAATTCTTCGAATTATTTTGCAATAATCTTGAATAATTTTGTAGTCGTGTTAACATTCAAAAGACTGCTTTAGAATTGTCGATCTTAAGACCGGTCGTGACCGATCAATTTTTATCGTATGGTACTTGGAATGATAAATTTTTTGTGAAAGAGTTTAATCTTCGATCAAACGTTTTTACTTGCCTAGCATCACAGCTCTACAGCTATGCTGCTTGGAAGAAAGTATGGTAATCAATCAAAAAATAATGCACGGGTTTTTTTGCATTCCCAATCTTTCATGACCCAGGGACCTGAAAAACAAAAAAAAAAAAAAAAAAAATTTTGGGAATATGTTCGTATGTACGTGTGCCGGTGAGTTTGACTAAGTTAATTAATTTGAATTTTGTTAGCTTAATAAATTTTGACTGAATAAATCGATTTTGATGAAATTTTATATAGACTCGTATACATAGGAAGCTTTGTCAGTGAAAGTTTGGGATCAATATTTCCGGGGGATGGGATCAAAAGATTTTTGGGGTTAATTTTCCCAAAATTTTGCAAGCATAACTTCGCTTTATATTAAACTCAGTACATGCGTGCACGCTTATTTTACCATTTTTTTTTTAATTTCCTCAAAATTCACCTTCCCTAAAAATTGAAAAAACTATCTTTTTATTTTTTGCAAATTTAATAACAGAAATTTTTTGTCTTCCTAGTAGTACTGCAAGTGATCAAAAAAAATACTTTGGGAACAATATTGAGGCTGGGGGAGCCAATCAAAGTTTAAAAATATAGATTTTTTGAATTAAAAAAATAGTTTTTTTTGGTTTATTTTCAAGTATCATTATTTTTCCACCGTATAAGAATTAATAATCGACGCCAGAAAAGTATTTCACATGTATACGATTGTAAATGTATATATATATATATATATATATATATGTATACAATGTAATTGTACTTCATGATACACTCTGTATATATATATACAGAGTGTATCACGAAGTTCTCCCGGGACTTTCACAACCTATTCTACTCGAGAAAATAACGGAAAAAGTTCATATAAACGCATTTCCTAAAAGGCTTCCATTGCGAGTCACTAGTACGTTTGCTAGTAAAAGATTTCGCTTGGATTTCAGCTGTCCCGATGAAATGAGGTCGTACTGAAATTTTTATAACCTTAATTAAGGGACAGAATTAGTGATATCTTATAGTTTTGACCAAAAAAATCGAATAAAATAGGTCTCGTATATGCAGTAGCTTTTGAGAAATCTGGGGTGAAAACCAAATTATTGGGGTAAAAAACCCTGTTTTTTTTTTGTTTAACGTATAATAACATTGTTAAATGGTAATAAACACGTAAACCTTGTAGAGAATTTAATTTTGAACAAAGTAGTATAAGATAACTCGAATAAAACAAAAGTTAGAAAAATTCAAATTTTTTTTCCTAACAGTAAACTACACCAAAAGAAAGTGCAAGTAGAAATAAGCATTTAAGCGGTCCGGTTATATGAACGGTCCAAACAGTTTTCTGATGAAACGGTGGAATACCGTTTCATCAGGATTTAATTCTGCCCGCGCATGCCCATTGCTTAAGTTGTTGACGCTATCTAGAGTGAAATTTGCCGGTAAACAAAACATACTTGTAGAGTTGTCGATTTGTATTCCGCCAGTTGCAGAACTCCAAGCGAAGTAGACCGTCTCCTGGGCGTAGACGCAGATGTCGAACTGGCTGTTTATGATAAGGACTTGTTTTGTTTAAGTGTACTCCAAACCACCGAATGCAAAATTCCAATCTCCATAGAAAGACGTCGTTTACTGACGCCTGGACTGACCTGAATTTCATCGATAATAATTTTATCAGTAACAGCATCGTGTTGAACTGATAGTTCATAGCTGGTACGAATAGTAGGTAGTGATTTTGTTTCCCGAAAATTACTAAAAGTTGCGCTGATTGTTTTGGGATTCTGAAATCTAGCGATTCGAAGACGTATTTCATGTTCTTCTGCAGCAGCAGAAGAAATCAAACTTTCTAAACCAAAGTCATTTACAGACTTCCAGAGGATGATTGAGTCATATCTTACCAACCGTAAATAAATTATTAAAATTTCAGTTTTTGTTAAGAATACACAAATAAAATTCAGGAAAAAAGGAAACTCTAAAAAAGTGGAAACAATTTTCATTTGAATCGTTCATTTCGAACGGTGAAAAAAAGTTCACATTCCAATGGAAAAACTAATTGTTTTGTTTGTTTGTAATAATTTACTAACCAGTATCCATTTAGCAAAAAAAAAAGAAAAAAATTAAAAAAGTTTCAAACGAAAAAAATTAAATAGAGTATGTAATTATTTTAATTAATTCTTTAAGTAGTTATAAGCTAACTTAATAATTACGGCCACTGATGAGTGATGAATTTTTATAACATGTGAAAAATGTCATTCTGACTGGGATTCGAACCCAGAACCAACCGGATAAAACTCACTCTCCCACAGAGAGTTTCAAATGAGGTGTCTTTTCCCACCCTGAAGGAATAGTCTTTTTGTGATTTATTTGCTGGAATATAAATTTAACAGAGCAAGAATAAAATTATATAGAACTTGAAAAAAGTTTCGTAAGAAACTTTTTTTAAAATTTTGAGTCCTCTTCCGGGTAATAAACAAAACTCTACAGTAATACCGGGTTACTCTAAGTAGCGCATAACTCGAGTACAGCATAGCTCTAGACCTAGAAGGAAAATATGATGATCAGTCAAAAAATTGGGTATAGGTTTTTTGATTTTTCGACGTTTCACGATCCAGTGGCCCCCTCCCAAAAAAAAAAAAATGGACGTATGTACGTATGTATTCATGTTCGTGTGTCGGCCTGTTTGAAACTTAATAACTTCTGATTGGATAAACCGATTTTGATGAAATTTGGCACAGAGACAATTTGTCGGTAAAAGTTTAGGGTCAATTTTCTCAAAATTTTGCAATCATAACATTCCACTATATATTAAGCTCAGCACATGTGTATGTGCTTAATTTACCGTTCGTAAATTTCAAAATTCGTAAAAAGCTAGCTTTAGCTTTGTTTATTAAGCTATGTACATAGCTTAAGCGGCCCTCAAAACACTTTGGGGGCAATATTGGTGGTGGGGGAACCGATCAAAGTTCAAATATATCGATTTTTTAAAGCTTTTTTTAGTTCATTCAAAATTTAATAATAATATTACAATAAAATTTCATCATTGTATGAAAACCCCCCACCCCGAAAAAGAAATCTTAGGTAACTTTTTATCGGTTGTACATTTAGCGGAGGAATTTGTTTTTAGTTTCCTCCATTTAACGTAATAAACGTAGAAAAATTAAAACTTTTCTTGGACGATGATTTTGGAAGTGGTGAAACAGAGGAAAGTAAAAAAATTCGATTTTTAAAATCATTTAAACTTTTTTCCTGAATCATTATTTTTCCACTGTATAAGAATAAATAACCAACGCCAGGAATGTATTACAACTACGTTGTCAGCTTTTTTTTTTTTAATTTAAATTAACTAGATTTAAATTTGAACCGTTCTACATAGTCGCAATAATGATGTGTTTTAATATCATTAAATATATAAACGCGAGTTAATTTTATATTCTGTCACGTAATTAGCGAGAGCTTTTCTAGTATAACCGAATTATTATTACAAATATGAACAACTTAAATGCACCTTGTAAGCACGCACACCTGGTTGTTACAGCAGTCAGTCACTTTATACAGACAATGAATAAAATGACGAGTGAATTAATGTACTAAATTAATTACGCGGCACATGCCAAGCAGCCACCTATAATAAAAGGTAGAGCAACCGATAATTTTCACATGAATAATATAATATGAACCTATTTTATCAGGCTTGCTAGAGTAAACTCTATCGTTTCCCGGACTAGAGGAGGGAACCTTAAGCTTTTAGTCTATTCTCTTATTCCTTTATACAAACAGTAATGGTCGAACAAATATAAACAACCAATAATATAACAACGGAAGTCAGAAATTATAATACCGAGAACGTAAGCCTACTTTCCGTTGTCGATTCAATTTTATGTTAGTAATAAATTATTATGATTAGCAAAAATATGTATTGCATATATTTGAAAATTAATCGATAGCCTGGTAAATAAAATAAAATTACTAAATTCACGCGGAACAAGTCGGTGCTCCTCCTGGTTCTACATATTATTTGTTAACCTAAAGGAAACTTCGTCAAATTCTAAAACGTATTACCGAAATAAATTATTTATTTTATCTGATTTTATTTTTTTATACCAGAAATCCCTAAAATTCTCCAAAAATCGTAAATCATAAAAAAAAATCTATCGCCGCTACATGAGGAAGGTCATCCCCGTTTGAAATTAAAAAAATGATTTCTATAAAAATTACGTATTCTGTAATTCTATTTGATATAATATTCAAATAAAATTGAAGTGTATTAAAAAAAGAAACCTGGGCGTATTAATTTAAAAAATGTTTTACCGAAAGGCTTAATTTTCTGAACTTTTTTTTTGTTTTTGTAAATGAATTCTCTGTCAAGAGGGGGAGAGTGACCAGTTAATAAATGTTTCAAATTAAGAAATATCAGACTTTACTAAGATTTAAATAATTTTAATTAATGAAACTAGTTAAAAAAGTTTATGCTTCATGTTCGTTAAAATAAATCGTATCACTCATGTATAACCCGTTACAAACTGTAGAACAGACAAACTGAGAGAATAGAAAAAACTGAAATAAACAAAGCATTCTACTTTCGCATGGAAATATAACGTGAAAATAAAACGTACCTCGTAAATTATTTACAGACTAAGAGCTAATCGCAAGGAATGTAACAAACTTTCAGGACAACTGGTGAAAATAAAGAACAAAGTTCATAAAAATAGGTTCGGAAACGCTTCGTTAGTGTGTCGGCTGGCGAATGATTTCGCCCTGATTTCTGGGACTTCGGTAAAATTAGGCCAGACTGTAATTGCTGGAACCCAAATTATGGAGAAAATTTAGTGGTTTTATCTGAAATCTGACTTGAAAAATAAAAAAAAATAGTTCCGGAGTTATATTTTTAGTAATTTTCCAAAAAAATTGAGGTAAAAGACAATAATGAGATAAAAGATTAATGTCGAAAAACATAATTATGTTTGGCGGTAAAATAACTTTAATATGTAATCCTACCCTACTAAACGGCATCTACATGTGTGTCTGTGTGTGCGTTTCCCTTAGCTTAGAACCGGAGTGTGCCGATCACTAGCGGAAAATACCGATTCGTTAGTAAATGTCTCGTGGTAGTCAGGTGTATACTTGTTATATTATTATATATCGATATACCGTATATATATATATATATATCAAAGTTTTTGGAGTACTTTTAAACCGGATCCGAATTTTCGGACGAAAATCGCAAATATCTCGAAAATGGTCGGTCCTAGCGCTGTGAAAAACTTTTTCAATCTTCTTCGACCATCCCCAATCTGCTCACAGAGGTACCCGTCGGATAATAATATTTTCAAGAGCTCCTTTGGCGCCGTTTGGAAATTGGGAAGGGGATGCGATGGGGTGCCACCGTAATATCTCGGCAAGCGCTCCTCCGATTTTCGCGATTCAAACGGCGTATGTATCAGCAGGTCAAGCGCTAACTGTTTAACATATCGGGTACACTCTTGATCAACCGAATTTTGGTTATCCGGAAATTAAATCGTTTAGCCCTATGTTTTTAATTGGATTCATCCACCGTAAAACGTACCGATCCGATCTTTCGCTAAATACGCTCAAACCTGTACGCTACAGCAGCTGTAAACTATAAAATTATGAAGACTAAAAAGTATAAAATAAAAAATACATTAAAAAATGTTTAAAACACCACTCTTAAATTAAACATACAAAAAGGTAAAAAATAATTTTAGGACGGTATCTCAGAATGGATTTGACAACAAAACTTTCGATGGTGATATGTCAGTGCGTTTAGTTAAGTGTGGTGTTTTAAACGATTTTTTACATATTTTTTATTTATTTATGTGATTGCTTTTCTTCATAAAATAATGAATTATAAACAAAATGCAGGCACCGGAATGTACCGATCATTAGCGGAAAATCCCGATTCGTTAGTATCAACTTCTAGAGTTAAATTTCTAATTTAACTTTCGTTATAACAATTTTCATCATTAAAAAAAAAAAATATTTTTACAGAAGAGGTAATCAGTTTTGGACACCCAGTAATCCCATTCCGAGAAGGCGCCCGCCAAAGCAACCCACCCGAAGCGCCTAGCTGCGGAGGCATGCCGTAGAATCTTTGCTTCGGTACTTCGGTGCTTACCTACCATTGGATCGTTGCTGTCTTCTCAATGTACTGCTGAACGGGAAGTAAAACAGCAAGTCGGAAAAGAAGAAAACTTAATTCAGCACACTGAACGTAGCCCGGGCATGAGTATTAAATAAATTTCTTACCGTTCTGTTTTAACACAAAGTAAGGTGTGGCGAATATTTCGAAAAGATGAAATCCATCCTTTTCATCTATAAAAGGTAGAAAATTTACTTCGTAGCAATGTTCCTGTACGTTTAAATTTTTTCATTGGTTTCTGTAAAATGTTAACGCGGATTCTATTTTGTTTACCGATGAAGCCTCATTTAATAGATGTGTAGAAGTGGAAATTTTAATTCCATTTCGAGATTCTGGGACTTTATTCATAGCGGTTTCCTCAGAATTAAATTCTCGATAATTTTTGTTTAAAATCTTAGTATCTTTTACCTTTTCTTTCTTTCTTTTTCCTGTTTAGCCTCCGGTAACTACCGTTTAGATAATTCTTCAGAGGATGAATGAGGATGATATGTATGAATGTAAATGAAGTGTAGCCTTGTACAGTCTCAGGTCGACCATTCCTGAGATGTGTGGTTAACTGAAACCCAACCACCAAAGAACACCGGTATCCACGATCTAGTATTCAAATCTGTGTAAAAATAACTGGCTTTACTAGGACTTGAACGCTGTAACTCTCGACTTCCAAATCAGCTGATTTGGGAAGACGCGTTAACCACTAGACCAACCTGGTGGGTTTGTATCTGTTACCTATTTTTAATCAAATTATTTTACGCCAAACAAAAAAATTTGAATCTAATTTTTTTGTATTTTACCCCAGATATTTCGAAGAATACTAAAAATACAGTTCTGGAGCGTGTTTTTTATGTCATATTTAATATAAAACCACTAAATTTAGCCTTTTAATTTTGATCCCAAGAATTACACTCTAGATTTTACCGAAGGCTGAGAAATCAGGAAAAAATCGTTCGCCAGCTGACACTCGCTAAAGCCGATCCTAATCCTACATCCTTACGATCCTACATTTATATAAAACGTCTTTATTTTCACCAGAAGATGTCTTGAAAGTTTGTTATATTTTTTATGAATCACCTGTACAATTCGTGACGAATAATTATTTCAATCACTTAATGAAAAAAATTGTTGTATAATACCATTTTTTATTAGTTATTTGATATCCAGACAAAGGTTTACCAGGTTTTTATAAATAAAATTCATCCTATTTTATGAATTTCATTCACGGTAATCTTATATTAATTTTTATATACGTGATTTGGTCACCGATTTAAAAGTATTACTGCGTGATAAATGATGCAATAAAACACGATACGTTCTCTGTTTAAGCTTTACTACTCGTCGGATCGTAAAATTATTCGGATAATTTTATTATTAAAACTATCTTAAAATTTCAATAAAAATTATTCTGATTGGTCTAGCGGTTCTTGAGTTTTAAACAAATATTGATACGTGCATACAAGAAAGGACATTTTGATTTATTCATTATACGCCTGTAAAAATAATAAATGAAGTTATATAAATATTTTATTAGCGGTAATTTTTTATTAGCTTATTTCATTAATGTAACCGTGCACGTACGATTTCTTATTATTTATATAAAACATAAAATCTATATTCTATATTAGTGACATTTCTTTTTCTTCTGTCGAAATTTTTCTAGTCGAAATTAGTTGAAATAGTTTACAACGGGTCATAAATTTGCAACTGAAAATATTCAAAATTACATCGGTTTATAATAGGCTTTAAATTCGAAATACGCTGTTTTGAATGATCTTTGTCTGTCTAAGATCGATCTCTTCAAATCGGTTCCAGTACTGTAATCGTTTTCATTTGGTTCTTGTACACATCTATTGGGAGTAAAAATAAAACAAAAAAGAAGATAGTTAAAAATATTTCAGCTGTTTGTGAAAAAATCAACTGAACTTAACTTTTAGTCTCCTTAATTCACCTTTTCCGTTGTTCCTCGTCGTTAATTTCGTTTCTCTTATACAAGTAGCACAGAACGTGGCGGATGTCATCCGTTCCGGTTTAACACCAGAATTTCGGGTCTACTCGAATTTCTTTCTTCTTTTTTTTAACGCATTCCGAATGTTATCAAAGCATCACAATATCGCTTTCCAGATAGGTCAAGGTCAACCCACTGGGTTAGTCTAGTGGTGAATGCGTCTTACCAAATCAGCCGATTTGGAAGTCGAGAGTTCCAGCGTTCAAGTCCAAGTAAAGTCAGTTATTTTTATACGGATTTGAATACCAGATCGTGGATACCCGTGTTCTTTCGTGGTTGGTTTTCAATTAACCATAAATCTCAGGAACGGTCAAACTGAGACCGTCCAAGACTATACTTCATTTACATTCATACATATCATCCCCTGAAGTAATTCCTAAACGGTAATTCCTGGAAGCTAAACAGGAAAAAGAAGAATGATAGGTCTCGGTCGTTCTCCCTTATTCTCCCCCCCCCCTTTTTTTGAACGTCATTGCCACGATTTATATTACGTTTATTGCTGAACGTATAAAAGCTGTAGTAATGAAATCTTTTCACTCGAGTTCATGTTCATTCCTGTCTCTTTTAAGTTTAAGATAGTGATGTGTTTCAAACAATTCTGGAAGATATTCCCATTTTCTGGCCTACTCAATAAACGTTTGTGTTCCTATAAGTATCCAAACGCTTCAAATATTATAATTTCAGTTTCAGTTTTCATTAATTTGTATTTAATTTTTTCAAATTTTAATTTTTTTTGCGTATTTGCGTATCTATTTGAACATCTTTATTTTTTAATGTAAAGCAACGATCTAAAAATTTTTAAATATTTTCCCCGAAATTTTGGTACAATTTTTTGCCAGATATACGCACAAAATAAATGAAAAGAGTATAATGGACAACCATCGATCTCATTTCATTTTTATTCTTATAAAAACTGTAATTATGTTTCCATTTAAGATTAAAACTTTTTTTTAGACTGGAATGACTTCCGGGAAAAACACAAATGTATTTCGTATTATTAAATCGGAAAACATTAAAATTTGAACATTTTTTTTTATTCGTCCAATTTTTTTTTTTTACAAAAGGAACAACGTAGAAGGCGAACAGGCACGCAGAGAAAAGGGATTGATGTATTTATCTCTTAACCGTTCAGCGACACTCAACCGTACGCTATCGTAGCCAATGTGTCACGTATGATTTCGTTTTATTTATATAGTTACAAACTCTAATTGTTGTTATGTATGAAATGAATAATAATAATAGCGAACGTTTTTATTTAATATACAAACAATTAATTTAAATAGGATTTCGAATTTAGGTGCAAAAGACATCGATAGTTCTAGTAAGAGATTATATACTTCGAACACTGTAACTCGTACTTATGAGTCTGTGATAATTCTGCTTTGTAGTATATTAATATAGAAGTTAGTAAAATTTGAGTCGTTCAGAAAACTGTCATTTAAATTAGTTAAACCTTATTTATGAGGAAACCTTACGATATGTATCCGTGAAACTACGCTGCTCTGAGCATTTCACGCTCGATAACATCGAACTTTCAAAAAAACCGTCATTACATGATCGTATGACAGATCGTAACGGGTACAAAGAAATAGATTTTTGGGCTATTATAAAACTTTAACGGTGCATTTTATTTTCAACGATCAGCCGAGAGGGTTAACAGTGTATCGTTATATTTGATTCCGCTCCCAATATACCCTATATTATTTGTAGTAAAATAATATTTATAAGAAAATAAAACGCTTAGTAAATAAAGAAGTAATAAATTTACAAGGATACGGTAGTGACTGGATTAAAAGGGCTGGAAAAAACAAATTTATTTCTATAAAAAAAATAAATAATACAAATATCGATAAAACATGTTATCCGAAGTGAAAAAACCCAGAACTGTTTGAAAAATTTTACCACTTTTTTATAATTTGTAAGGTATCGCAACAAAGCCGTTGAAATGTACGAGCACGAAATGCACGAGCCTTAGATCGCTTTTGAATTTGGCACATCTATTTTAAAGAACACATATCGAAAGCCGGCTTACTACGAAACGCGTAAGGTTGTAATCGGTTTCCTGTTTCTTTTCATTCGAATTCGGTTTACTACGTATACCGTATAGCAAATCCACGGATATAAATAATATTCAATACTGCTAGTGATATTTTTAATGTTAATAGGAACCGGTTGTCTTTTGAACGTACTTAACGAGAGAGAAAACAATTTTAACCAGATTGTTTTCGACCTTAAGTAGTTTAAATACAATAATACCCGTAAAATTATCGAGAAAGTTAGTGTAAACATAAAAATTAATTTATCCCTTTCTGCTACAAAGCGACGAGCTACGCCCAAAAAATAAGTATGTAGCGTAGCAAGATTAAAGTTTTAATGTCGGAATGGGTCATAAAATGGCTACAAAGGACCCGTAAAATATAGCTCAAAAGGTTTTGGTTACTTGATTCTCAAATTCATCGCCATAGTGGTAAAAGAGCAGTTACATATATTTCGAAAACTAAATTTCTTTAAAAAAAAAAAACAAGAGTAAAATATATTTATATAAAAATAACACCATCAGTTTTAGAAGTCTCATCATATTCATTTCGATCAAAATTTTTACGAAATAAAATTCTTAGGATATATCATTCATTTTTTACTTCCTTGTACGAAGTAAAGGAAGCATTGTGATCGCGAAAAATTTCGGTTTTCGGATTTCAACGGAAATATCCATTTTGACAATTCCTAAATCCATTTTGACTAGTTTCGGCTTGACGTCTGTACGAACGTTTGTATATATGTATCACGCATAACAAAAACGATTAGCCGTAGGATGTTGATATTTTGGATTTAGGACTGTTGTAACATTTAGTTGTGCACCTCTTCTTTTGATTGCAATCGACTGAACCAAAACCGTCTAAAAAAGCCGAAATTCCAAAAAAATCTGGATTGTATATTTTCTCTTAACTGCAATAATAAGCCCTCATTGAGAGTTATTCAACGATGTATAAGTTGTATTTACTTTCACTGGTTCCAGAGTTATAGCCAAATAAAACTTTAATTAATGAAATATTTGTATCTTACAAGGGAAAGGCACATCGATTCGAGTCAAACTTCATATCCTTTTTTTTTAACTGTTTTGTTTTTAATTCAAATATATTGATTTATTAATAATTATTTACCTCTGATTGAAAAAAAAAAATTACGATAAATAATATTCAATAATAACAATAAAAAAAAGAATATGAAAAAATATCAGAAGTTATTTATGAAATAAAATTTTACGTACTTTCATTAAAAATAATGTATATGTTTAACTTAATAGGCGTACAAGGAAGTCATGTTGTATCCACATCAGATTTTTTTAAAATAAAATAGATTTGTTTACATAACGTTAATGTTTTTTTTTTATTGTATTTTATCGTTAAATATTTAATTTTTTTTTTCTATTTTATCTTTCGTAATTTATATTCAGTATTCGTATTTTTTATATTCAATGTTTTCACGTGGAGTGAAAATTGGTCATAAGAATATAAAAAATGAACGAAATATTTTAACATTTAATTCATATTTTTCTTAAATTTTTACTTAGAAATTATTCCATTGGAAAATATAAAAAGTCGGCGCAAAGGGATGCCTAACTTTTTCGATTTCGTCATCGAAAAATTTTTTTTTCAAATAGTCGTAGGCTTTTTAAATATTAAATTATCAGTATTAAAAGTAGTAATTTACGTAACATCAATTGAACGTGAAGGAGACGGAGAATGTTTACTTTTATTAAAGAGTAAACTTAAGACAATAAACTTATGATACAGTTCTTGTCTTATTCGATTTTTTAGGTCAAAAAAACACCCGAGGCCATCAAATTTACCCGTTAATTTAATTCCAAAATTTTCAGTACGGTTTTATTTTATCCTTGGAGTAGAAAAAAGGGCGAAAGTTTTCGGTAGCTTAAAAAAAAAACGAAGCGATTCCGAACCGAACTATTGCTTATATGAAATTTATTCTTTATTTTCACTTTTAGAACTAGTCTTGAAATTCTTTCCGTTTCTTCGTGAAACGTTATTTTGTATAGTAGCAGAATATGCTGTACCTGTACAGGGAAAATCCGTCCGTGTCAACGTTGCTTTGAGGTATACAATACGTATCGGTGTCTTAGATCAACTTTTGCCTGCAATTTCGTTCATTCAACGGGCATAATATGGCATTAAATCTTATAAAAACAAATAGTGGCCGAAATTGTAGAATAAAAAGCAGGAAACTGATTTCCGGTATTCAATTTTTTTTTTGAGCGAGCCTCAACAGTTGTGGTCATTAGCCCGTAATAGTTTTTATTTTATTTTCGGTAATTCAAATTTTACAGAAGCTTACGTTTATTATAGATCTACGGTTATCTTAATGTTTCATTTACTGTTCTATTTGCGTATCAGACTCGATTAATGGCGTGAAGATACGCGTTAATTCTGCATTTAAGGATATTTAATTGATATTTATCGATAATTAACTTCTAATTTATGTGTCGTTTTATAATATCCTGCTTGCGTAACAGATTTTGATTAATATTTCTGTAGTCTGGTGCGGTGAAGAGTATTAACTCGGTTTTGAAAGGTGGATCCTACGGTGAATAGCGTGTGTGTGTATGAGATTTTATCGATCCATTATTTTACGTGTAAAACAACGCTAAAGTTCTCAGATGTTATCAAATATTTCAAGTTATTTCAAAGTTACTAGTTTTCTTCTATATATTCAAATTAATTATTTTTGTACTCGTTGAGGATTATCATCGGACGATCCTATTTCAAACGATAGTCTTTCGTACGAGTTACTTATAACTCCAATACGGAAGGTAGATAGACGAATTCAGCAAAAATAGAAAAGATTTTTGCTTTTCTTAACCCGCCTGTCATTAGAAAAGACTGCAAGGGGAGCGACTGAATTTAGTAGATACCTTTCAGAACCGTATGTAATACTTCAGCGGTTGGTGGTATTCAAACCGGTGCTTATTTCTTCGGCCGCATATATGTTCGTGTTTATTTGAGATCATGAAGTCTAACGGTCTTAGTGATCGCTGCCGATACGACCAGAAAAAAGGAAAATATTTCATTAAAATTTCCTAATCCTTTAAAAGCTTTAGATAATTGTACGGTAGACGTTTAATGCGAGAAAACTGCATACCTTTGTCTGAACTCAAAAAAGAGCCTGCTGCTGGTTCGGTTGCGTCTTCCATATCTAATGTGAAGAGTATTGAACAGATATGTGTGGTGTATTAAGATGCAAAATCATACCTCAAGAAGCGATTTAAGAGGAGATTTAACTTACATATGCTGATAAATTAAAGATTATAACAACTCACAAAATGTGGAAGGACTACGGTATAGTTATTTTATTTTGTCATGAAACATTATATTTCTGTAGCGAATTAATTCGCCATAGAAGATTTTGGAGCTTGTACGCGGGAATATGGAAATGGAATTTTGTAGCGTTTGAAAAATACCATGCCTGACTGGGATTCGAACTCGTGACCCCAGAACGAAAGGCCGAGACACTACTACTTCGGCACGGAGATCGGTCTAATATAATAATACCGACGTTTGCTAACATTATTCTCAGTCTTAACATCAACAAATGTTTGACGTAAAACGTGTTTAAAATCACACCGAAACAAAAGGGTACAGAACAAAAATTTGTAGCGTAACGCAAACGTCTATATCATCCTGCCTTAATAACTCCCTAATTATTAATCTCAGAGATGGAAATGCGGTGTCATTTTATAACTTACACGGTCAACTCGCCGATGCGACTTTGAGTTTCCGTCACTGTTGAGCGGGTTTGCGGTGAGGGGGGGACAACGCAGATCGGGCAAAACTGGCGCTCTCGCTCATTACCATTAAGTGTAGCTCACGACTTAGACATGAGAGCGTGGTGATTCGTGTGTTTGTGAATTTGTCGAGATACATCGATTTAAGTAATAATAAATGTATTTTAGACAATATTTATGTCTAAAAAATTAAAGTAAACGTGTAAAAAAAATATAAAAATTCAATATATCAGCCTCAGCCCGCGCAAAAGCCAGCTGTTGGAAAGGGGAGGGTATGGGCGACGCACAGGTACCCCGATGTCCGGTGCCGATCGAACGAGAATTTTTCGGGAGCGTCGAAAAACTGGCATGGCGCGCTCGGTGAACGACGCCGACGGCGCGAGCACCTCTTCCGCTGCTTATTATGCCTTATGTGTCTTACTTCTCATATCACAGACCGATGTTGAACAAAATCGTCGTCGAATATTAGTCGAAATAAATATCATGCACCATTTGGCGTCTGTTTTACGTTAAAATTAAATTTAGTACGCAGTCAGTGTCTCGTTTTTATTTTAATCCGATACACTAAAAGCGACTCGCTGACTTACAGACCGACCAGTTTATCTATAGTGCTGGCCAAATTAAGGAAATAAAAATTTTCCATTGGAGACTTCTAATTTTGTTAAAAAGAATACGATTGTGACTCTCCCATTTAACTGTACAGATAAGTTGGTCGTTCTGTAGCTCGGAGGAACTTCATCCAAGGTTTGTAACGTTTTACGTTAAACCAACGGCTGTGCGCCCAGATACAGCCCACCCGATTTTTTCATAGATTTACATAATGTATTAAAATAATTTTTTAATTAATTTTTTTATTATTATTTCTTCACGCTAGCTACAGAAAAATGTATAAAAATCTCATTATTTTCATTAAAACTCGTAATTTTATTATTCAGTAAATTTTAATTGGTATGTTACATACTATATATATATATATATAACAGATAGCAGTAATAAATATAATTATAAAGAATTTTTTTTTCTTTTTACTGAAAATTCGGTAAACTCACTTCATTTCTTGTTCATCATCTTCCCTTTTAATAATAATTATTATTTCGGGTCTTTCTTTTCAAAATATCTTAATATGAACAACATCTGCGCATCATAAAACATTTTGTGTTAGCAAATGATGAGGCCTTTGAAACGGTTTGATAGTAGAAATATCGTGTCCAGTGATTCGAATACCGTTTTCTATACGATTTCCCTGTCATTATTATTATAATCGTCAACTGCATCAGACTATTATGTTTCGAGATAAGGGAACGGGGGTATAGCATAAGAACTCTCTAATGTTTACCGATCGCAGTTAATATATTATATTATGAGCAATACTATAAGTTGACAATTTTCATACTTTCTTAACTAGTATGACAATTTTAAAAAAATTTAAATTTGAACAAATTCTTCCCTTCTAAATGCTACATGGAATGCACGGATTCCTTATAATAATTGTGTCGATTGCAAGACAAAAAATTACAACAAATTAGCTGTTTTATTTATGCACCCGAAATGGCGCATATGTCAGCTGTTAGTTCTTTATTGTTTATAACCGTGTTGTTATCGTTTCAGTACAGCGCTGTTGTGATTCGCGGTAAATAATACACGCTAGCGTAACGAGCGTTCACTATGAAAAATTA
Organism: Lycorma delicatula; assembly: GCF_047948215.1. NCBI lineage: Eukaryota > Metazoa > Arthropoda > Insecta > Hemiptera > Fulgoridae > Lycorma > Lycorma delicatula. The sequence goes on from NC_134456.1 coordinate 210,264,657, forward strand.
GCGGATAAAAATTCGATCAGTAGCGACTTCAAGAGCGTACCGGATGAAATTTCATGTTAGGCCGGACAGGAATAATATACCGGAGTCGGTTAGCGAGTTGGAAACGACTTTTTTATCTTCTGAGTGAAACTGAAAAACATCGACCGTCAAAACTGGATGTTCTACTGTGAGACGCAAGGAACGTTCGGGTGAGACCACTGCGGTCACCCGGTAAGTAATTAAAGCATCTATCTCAGGAGAGCGGACTATGTTTCAAAAAAGCTGCGAAGAAGGGTAAGTCGGGCAGTATAGGATGGCAGCTGTTCTGAATTGCTGGAATCCGATAAAGCTAAAAGAATATGATATTCTCATCGGTTTCAGGAGACTGGTGCGAATTCTGGAATATTATCCGTTAACCGGTTCACAGATGAAGCCGAGTCTACTTATCTGGCTATGATAATTTGGATAATTCACGCGTTCGGCCCGTAATATGAAGTAAGTGAAGAGCTTATGCGCCCGTTGAAAGTCGGAGTTTGGTGTGGAATATCGACAAACAGAGAATAATGGATCCAAAGTTTTTGAAATAATTGTGAACACTGCAGAATATAGCCGAATTTTCATTGAATTCATGGAAAAATTGTATGAGACTGACTTAAGGACCGAGTAAAGCATAAGTTCAACAGGTTGGAGCCGCAGACCTGCTTCACGAGAATCCGTGGCTTCGATCGAAAGTTTCATTGACGATCGCGTAGACGCTTGCAGCCATCGAGATTACCCGATTTAAGCCCATAAATCTTTTTCCTTCGGGGTTATCTGAAGGTAACAGTAAAAGCTACACGCCTTCAGATATTAGATGATTTAAAAGAGAACATTACCCTCAAAATCAACGGTATTGACAAGGTACGTTTCCATCGAACGGCTAGGAATGGAATGGAATGGAATGCAAAGTTGGCGGGAGTTTATTACTCCCTACTTTATCGCAGAACCTGGACAGAGTCCCTTTTTAAAGTTTATTCTTTGTTAGCGGGTCTAATTTTTCAAGTTTTCTTTATTATTATTTAGTATTTTAAGACGGATTTAATTGCATTCCAATCCGTTGTTCAACCAGCGTTATCGAACCCATTTCATGGGCCGACCGCGGAAGGCTAGGCTTATAAAGCCTGTCCTCCCGACGTAATTCCCCTTCAGACCGTCCACTGAAGTCCTTTCGGTGCTAACGCTTAATAGGCTAGCAGGAGTACGCCACAACGGGGCACTAACTGTAAGGAGGGAGCAATGCGTTCCCTTTTCCGGAGGAGTCGCAATTGCTGGGTTATTTTATCTTACTGTAAGTTTTAAAAAGGAGAGGTTGTGTAGAAGCTCTTCATCCGCTTCTGCTATTGCTGCCCTTCAGGACGCATCTCTGCTGGGCTCTGTTCCGGACTCCAGTCCGTGATGTTGAGACGAACGGCTAGGAACGACACGGAATAATGACGTGTTCGGTTGTGTCTTAAGGCGGATGGAATACTTTTTCAGTACTTGATTTAAAAGTAAAATAAGCTCCCAAAAATATTGTACATTTTAATACCGATTAAATTATTTGTAGTATCATTATTGAAAAATCAATATCTAAAGAAAATCATGAGTTTTATAGAGAAGAAGAAGAAGAAGGAATATTAACTGCATCTCGCATAGTGTAGTACCTAACTTACGGTACACATTATTTAAAAAAAAAAGTAAACATTTCTTACATATTACCGGGTTATAAAGAGGGAGGCAGGAATTGGTGTACTTTATTAGAATGAAAAAGAATTCAAAATATCTTAAAACATGATTTGTGTACGGTACTTTACACACAAAAACGAACTTACCATTCCTGACGCAATTTATTTACTTTCCAATTATGATATAATGCAAATAATATATTTATTTATTGAAATATTCAATAACGGTTTTATTACTATCATAGATAGTAAATTACATATGGATAACTAAGACCACTCATAAATGGACTTATGAAAAATAAATAATAATAATTCGTCAATTTATTTTTAAAAACTAAAAAAATTATTCGGAACACTTTATAATTCTTTACAGTTGGAGGTTTTAGAAGTCATCAAAAAATTTAAAATAATTATTATCATTAAATTAATTCGACGCAAAACTTCTAAAAACCTCCCGATTTAAAAAAAATTTTAAATTTCTTCCAAAAATCACTTTTTCGGAATTTCTCCCAAAGTTTTTTTATAATTTTTGTTGAACGATGAATGACAATCGTACGTACATAACCTTTTTTTTTCTTCTTGTTAAAGAGGTGGGAAATCCCATTTAAGGACGCCTAAGCAGTGTCGGGCTCGCTAACACGTGCCACAAGATATTATTAATATGCGTATGTAAACCTGCGCACTACCGACTAAACCACCACCCCTGGCTACCACTCTTCCTAGACCGCTAGTGAATTATTCCTTGTGGAAGGGGAGTTACATACACACTCATATGTCATAGCACATGGTAATATGAATATCAACAAAAACACAACAGTCACAGCAAATCAACAGCAAACATGAAACATCAAGATACAGAAAACAGATTATGAAACTACATACACAGAAAAATGTTACACAATATATACAAATACAAGAGAAGAAAAACTCAAGAAAACAAGTTTCACAACAATATAAACGTCATATTAAAAAAATCATCAAAACCAATACAGCAAGAATATAAAAACACGCCTGGATTACGTATCATAATTTTTTTATTTTTTATTTTAACCTCCGGGTCCACCGTTGGGCACGCTTCAGAGGACGAGATGAATGATTTGTAGAGTGTCTGAAAATGCCATGCCTGACCGGGATTCGAACCACGGACCTCCACGGATGAAAGGCTGAGAAGCTACCAATCGCGTCACGGAGGCCGACTCGTACCATAATCTTACCAAATATAACCTACTCTCGCTAACCTCGTCTAATTAACGTTAAATATAAAAAATATATATAACAATGATGCAATCTTTGACGATGACTAATAGAATTTGTCGGATTCTTATTTATATGAATTTCTATGGCGTCACCGACATAAGGATGAGTAAGATTTGTTCAGTTTGAGACTTCAACATATTAATGAGTTCATTCTGTAGTATAATTATCGTTTAGTAAAATATTATTTAAAAAAATAATTGTAATTATGATTTATAATAAATGTTATATTTAAAAATATATGAATTTTTAATTATACTCTCGTTTCTTCAAAATAATTTTATCTAATAATTATAATACATGCATTTTTAATGAATTATTGCACAATGTTACAAATACGAGTATATATCATTAAAAACGTAGAAAGGGATTTGAGGGGAGAGCAAATTCCGAAGAACGCCTTTTTTTAGTCATTTTTTTATAATCTTTTTAAAATTCCATTTTACGTTTGCGTTTTATTCTTATTTACAATTTGAATAGAGTTATACTTCCGTATGAAAGAAATCACTTGTAACTAACAAAAAGGAAACAAACTAGTTTTATTTCGATAAAGGTAAAAAGAAAAGAATGCAGAAAAACATAGAGCATGAACTAAGTTCTATGAAATTCAAGATAATTTATTATTTTATGATTCAAGTTTTTCAAATAATCGTGTTAAACGTTTGCTAGAAATTATTTTATATATTAGAATGAGACCAAGTCAATATATTAAGCGAAGACGAGGATAATAAAATGTAGATATCTTCAGATTGTTATCCAGAAATTATTTAAAAACCGGGCAGCCAGAGAAAGTAACTAAACTCTTGTTTAGTTCTGCGCAAGAAGATCGGCTTTTCGATTTTGACGTCCTCACTATTTCTCCTTGAGAAACGCACTGATATTTAGAGTACAACGTTCGATTAATAAACCCTAAACACAAGCATCAAGTTTCACTAACTAACCGTTGAGACTCGCTGCATAATCACATATGAAAAACACACTAATACAAAGTCGATATAATCTCAAATTGATATTATGTGTCTTTATCTTAAATTGAGCGTAGCTGAAGAACGACTCAACCAATCTTTATCAAATTCTCATACGCAAACTTTAGATATATTACTACAGCATATCTAAATTTCAATGAAATTGATCTAGTAGTTTTGAAGATATTCGAGACACATTTATCTATGTATAGATATATACAAAGTATGTAATATATACATATATATACTATAAAAGGAAATTACATTTTAAATGAATGGTATTTTCATACTCCTCATACTTCAACACGTAAAGAAGATCCAATTTCACATCCAAATCCTATCGTGCGACCTAAAGTAATACCGTATTTCTCTTTTTAAAGGCGGTAAAAAGAATCTTCCAAATGAGCTCAATAAATACGGTTCGAATTGAGAACGTTTATGTTTTATTAAGGCCGGTAAAAAATAAATATTCATAGTCGGTTACATATTTTATAATCTGTTGCGATAATCTTGTTAAAATATTTTATTTATAATTTTGCTTTTCTTTAAAACAAACTATTTAACTTTGTTCATTTATTCAAATCGATAATTTTTTAGTAATAATATACTGCTTTTACACATAACTAAAGCTGTAAACACAGATTACATTTACGCGAGGAAAAATTCGATTAACGTAACCGATTCTCTATCGACTATCCTTAAATTTACAACCGATGTACCTAAATTAAAACAAAGAAAAATTCAAAACGCTTTTACTAGAATTAGCAATAAGAATTATATTTTTATACAGCCGATTGTGGAACAACCTATTTACAAAACAGACTAGAGTTAGACAGCAAGTTATTTTTAGTTTTAAAATGAGAATCACAGTTCCAGCAGATGTTACGAATTTATAAAGTCGTTAAAAATATACATAAAGAATATTTCGACTGCGATTAAGGTAGAGGGCTTTCTAATTAAGGTAGAACGGTGGACGGACAGGAGGCTTCGTGTGAGAGGAGCTTCTACGGCAGTCCACGTGCAGAACACGTGTCGACAAGCGGGTTCCGCCATCTTGTTCCTACCCCGCCACCCTACCGTACATCGGTACGGTGCGGTGAGGCGGTGACTTTTTGCGAGCAGCACACTTGACTCGCAAACTGTTTTGCAAACTTCCCACCCGACCCCCATCTAATAAAGACTCGTATGCAATTATTACGCACACGCCGTGTGACCAATACAAGACCGTATCATCCCCTCTTCGATACAAAGACGCACGACAACATTGCTACCCGGTCAGAAGACATTTGTCATCGGATAAATTGTTGTGCAAAAATTCATTCTCCCCTATTAAGGGTTTTTTTTAATATCGAGCGAAGCGTACCTGTATATTATAATTATAATAATTCATATCGTACGACTTGTTATAATAACATTTGATGTTAATATCGAGCATAACGAGCGTTCGATGAAATTACCATACCGCTTTATGAAAAATGAAATTTAACTCGCAAATAATTATTATATTATATAATAACTATAAACGGTCAAAACCTCTTAAAAAAACAAACAAATCGTTCACAAAATTAAAAAAAAACTTTATATCATTAATAAAGGATTCTTTAGTTTCCTAAGGAACAAAGTTTCTAGGTTTTTTATTAGATGAAAAATTCTCTTGAAATATCAAAGATTTCGTTGTAACGAAATCGATTCGGACTGTTATTTTTGAAGAGCCTTAATAAAAAGGTAAGCTTGCCGTTATCGAAAAATATTTATCGTGCTTACATATACTACAGTCTAGAGTAATGTTATCTTCTCAAGCTCCCTCAAAAACTTAGAATTAGTTTTTAAGATACGAAAATGTGCTGTTGGAACGTTTTCTGCAGCCCGTAATGATCAATCGTGTATGCAGATATATACAGAATTAAATGTTAATTTATCCTTTTGTTTTTATTTATGAATATGCGATATTTGCTAAAAAGAATAATTAATTATTCTTAAAAAAAAAATCAACTCGATCTTAATTAAAGTAGACGACGGAACTGCTTTTCCATAACTCAACACAGTAGTTTGGCTTACGAGAAAGGGCCTTAATATATTTCCGTTGTAGTTTTTAATAATTTAAAGTCGATTATTTTACATTACATAAAATAGAATAATAATAATTTTTTACAGCCGTTCGATTATATTAACCGAAATATCAAAACTACAATTTTTTTTACAAAGTAATTAATTGGCTTTGATTAATAAACTGAGCGATAAATATTAGAATCCAGTTATAATTTTGTTAAATGTAAATAATTATTTTATCTTTTTTAGAGACATTTGAGAATTTAATTTATTGATTAACCTTTTGCAAAATTATTTCATCAATTTATATACCAAACATTTAATTAAATTATCGATGTAAAAATTACGTCAAATATTAAATTATCAACTGTTTTATCAAAGCGAAGTTTTACGTTTATTCCTTTTATATTCCCGGTGAATATAACCAGAATATCTATATTATAGAGGAAAATATGGTAAAAAATCATGTCAAAAATGGGGTATCGGTACGGTCAAAAAAATATCGTGTCAAAAATGGAGTATCGGTTTTTTGCTAATCTTTACGTTTTAGGGTCCGACAAGTTCACTCATATCTAGTTCGAAAAAAATCCGTATAAATGTATGCGCTTACGATTACGTATGCGTGTCACCCCGCTTTTGGCCTTATATCTCAGGATCAACCAGATCGATTTTCTTAAAATTCGGGTCTAATATTTCTGTTTGTAAGGCATTGATCGTATAATTTTTTTCTCAAAATTCGCTAAGGGGGGTGGGGAATATCGCAAAATAATCAATTTCGACGTTCTTCAGGGTGGTTTTAAAGAAAACCTTATTTAAGCAAATTTATTACCTATAATGTATTTATAAATAATTCTAAAAAACCTTTTTCAAAAAATGAATCTCCTTTTAAAATTGAAAAATATATTTTTTATTCTTTTTCTCTATCTCCTTTCGGTTAAAATATTTTTCATATAGAAAGCTACCAAGAAATGTTTACAGTTTTATTAAATTACAGACTTCGGACCTAAAATGCTAGAGAAGAAATGCTTTTTATTCATTTTTTCCTTAATTATAAATACCAAAAAGGATTGAAATCTATTAAAGGCTACAAAGATACATATTTTCAGGAAATTTCAAGAAGATTGTTAATGTGGTTTCCACATTTGTAACAGTAATAATAATTTTGTATATATATATATATATATATATATATATATATATAAATAAATTTATAAAGTGTGCTATTATTTAATGTAAGCGACAAAAATAGTACATGCTATTGACTTAATAATTAAAAAAAAGCTATAACGTAGAAAGTAATATTACATGAAGGAAAAGAAAATGGAGCTTGCTTTTTTTTAATCTAGTTAAATGAATACTCCACCGAATAAGAAAATAAATTTTTTTTTTTTTTAAGTAACAAAACTAGTTGATTTAAATGAAATAGGGTTTATTTAAACAGAAACGTTTTTGACACAATACCTACATAATGTATTCTCTAACCGGATGATACTCGCAGGTCCCGTTTTAATACGACCTGATGGGCCAACGGGTAAACAGGACCGGTAAAGATATAAAGTTAGAATTAAAAAACTAGCCCGCTTGTTGTCGACATGGGATTTCAAAAACGTATATTTATATTAATCTACAATAAAAGGGGGATAACCGGTTAAAATAAATCAAGGGTCAACATATTATTGAAAAAAGAAAGAATTTTCCCACAATCACTAAAAATTTAAAAGTAAATATTTTGGTGAATAAAAACTATGCGGGGTACTGCGTAACAACAGTTTACTAAATCGGGTGTTAATAACGAACCTAGGTTGTGCGCCCAAAAAAAAGATTTACTAAAAATTTACGTTTTTGAATACGGGCTTCCTAAGATTATTATTATGTAGAATTCAGTGAATATCTAAATATAATGTTAAGAAAAACAAGTGGAATATTAAATTAACGTCAAACTGTTTTACGTATTGTATTTCATCTACCGCCGATGTAAAAAATACTTATTATAAAAGAACAAAATAAAGGAAAACATATTATTTGTGATCGCGGGACCGCAAATTGCTATAAGGTTCTATTCCTTAAATGTATATAAGCTAACCTTTGTATTCAGAGAATCGAATGATAAAACGAGTCGTTTGTTTATTAAAGCTCTCATTATTATTAAAAAAGTAAACTTTCACTAACTATATTTACTTTTTACTTAAAAAAATGTTATAATCACAAAAATACTTTTTTTAAAGAATTAATCTAAATCTGAAGCTGTAATTAAGCGCAACCTTATATTATTAAAATTTTACGCTATTATTTTGGTATAGAACGTTCTTCAATATCGGGTCAATTTATTTAAGATGTTATTGAAAGTTTTTAGAAACTCCAGACTATATGTGTCGACAATAGAAAATCCTTTCTGTTGAAAAATGTAATCGTGCGGTCCCTTTAACTTAAAAATTAATTACAATTCCGACGAAAAATATTTGAAGAAAAAAATGGTTAAAAATTTCAGATAAATCACACACGCCTACGGATCCAAATTTCTACTCCGACTTTGTTTATTATGTAATTTATCTCTTATTTTTAAGAGCGGACATCAACAGCTATGTTCATTAGCGCGGTGGAAATCGGTAGCGTATGAAAAGATGCTATCTTTTCATACCGGGACCGGGACTCGAAATCGGGTCCTCCGCGCGAAATGTCGAGACGCTACCAATTCAACCGCGGAGGTCGGAGTGTAGTTTTCTTATTACAACAGAAAATACAGAAACCCATCGGGTTGGTCTAGTGGTGAACTCGTCATCGCAAATTTTCGAAGTCGGGAGTTCAAAGGTTCAATCCTAGTAAAGGCAGTTACTTTTATACGGATTTGAATACTAGATCGTGGATAGCGGTGTTCTTTGGTTGTTGGGTTTCAATTAATTACATATTTCAGGAACGGTCGACCTGAGACTATAACGAGTATACTTTATTTACATTCATACATATCATCCTCTGCAGTAATACTTTACGGCAGTTTCGGAGAGTAAACAGAAAAAGGGATGAGTTATTACAACACACACGAAAGGGAAGATTGTCCGTCTCTATTATTTATATAGATCGTTTTAGTCCCGAATGAGGTTTCTTCCCGACTGATTGGTTTACCTTATTTTAGATTTTTTTTTTTTTAAATAATAAACAATTATTTTACTTAAACGTACCTTCCTATTAATTCATTTAATTAATTTTCAAAGAATTATTATTCATATTCTTATTATAAATAAAAAGTATCAAAAAAATAAATATATTCCCATTTCATTTAATAAATTTCAAATAATTTTTATTTTTCAGTTAGAAAAAGTGATTTATTCCTTTATACCATTTTATATTGTTATACAGACGTCGTTAGTCGCTTGAATTGTATGAATTGGTCGAAACCTATTTCGTGAAAACTGACACAATCGTTTCGGAGTTTTAAGGGCACCAACAATACACCGTCTAAACACCCATTATTCTTTTCAAAGCGTAGTAGTAGTAGTAGCGGTCAGGTAAAAGAAAAAGGAATAACGTAAACTCCGAATTTTCTAATAAAACAAAAATGTTTATATTATTTTTTTATAACAGGTGACCAAAAAGGATATCGGCACTTTTTTTGACTATTTACTGCGAAATGCGGCAACAGCGGCAGTCGTAGTGGGGATCGAATTGTAAAGCGGTACAAGTTTAGTTGGAATGGAGCCGTTTACCGAAGTGCAACTCGCTTTTTGCGTACGGTCATTTTGTAAAAACGATAATTCTATCGTGACAGCACGCCATCAGTATCGCGCGCGTTACCAGTTGCGAGATATTAGCTTATCACCTAGCCCTGATATTATTAGAAAATGGATCCGAATGTTTGAAATGGTTCTTCCACTACACAGCTCCAATGTGATAGCATGGACTGCTATGCCTTCTAATGACATCATCGGACCGTACTTTTTTGAGGATCATACAAAATGAACGAGCACTTACCGTTAATACCCAACAATATAGTGCAATTTTGCGAGATTTTCTCGCTCCATTTCAACAACAGTTTCAAGACTTTAATTTAAAAACTTGGTTTCAGCAAGAAGGTGCCACATGCCGCACATCAAATCAGGTAATCGAAGCTATTCAGCAGTTCTTTCCCAATAAAGCGATTTCAATAAGAGGCAATATTAACTGGTCCCCTAAAAGCCCCGACTTATCTCCTCTTGATTATTTACTGTGGGGTTACCTTAAAAGTAAGGTCTACCAGAATATTCCACCTGATACAAATCAATTAAAGGTGCAAATAAGATTGATTTCGAGTGAAATATGTGGACGCATTAATCGTCCTTCTCTATGTAAAAATTGCATACAATGCAACGGGCATCATTTAGACAAGTTTTCGGCTCATAAATTTCCATTGTCTACACATTATTTTTTCAAAAATAAATGATCACAGAAATTTTAGATTTTTTATTTATATACAAATCATAGTGCCGATAACCTTATCGGTCAATCTGTATAACAACTATAAAAATAAACAAAACGTTTAAAAAAAAGTGAATTTAAGGCGTAGAAGAATTTTTTTCAGTCCTTTAACGGCCGGCTCGGTGTTCATTTTACCAACCGGTTTATTTACACCAAAACGTGTGAGTTAATGTCAATCTACCGAGTAAATATTATATTTAGAGTGTATACGCTAAATTTACTTTTTATTAACTGCCAGTATAATCTCAGACATACTGAAAAAACCCCGAAAAGGATTGTATGATTAAACGGATTTTGTTCTCACAAAGAATTTTTGTTCAAACTACGGTTTTTAAATTCTTACGATTTAATTATCTAACATTCACAGTACGATTGTGAAAAAATCAAAATGTTCAATAAAGAAAATTCATAAAATTTAGTTTTTATCTTAAAATTATGTAGTGTTAAAAGTATAACTGAGAAAAAAAAACAAAAATCTTAGTAAAACATTTTGACTAATGAAATTCTGAAAAAATTCTAATTTTTATCATCAAAATTGTATTGTATTTAGAACACGTTTGCTAAAAATAAAACTCATTTGAGTCACAACTGACAACTTTTCCGACAACTTGGACGTAAAATATTTTTAATTATAATCACAAATTTAAAAACGACCAGAAATTATAAAAAATGCAAAAAAAATAGCCTTTTTGATGATTCTTTTATAGTATACATTTTAATTATATTCCGCGCTTTATCACAAACATTTTTAATGATATTCGAAGAAAACTAATTTAATGTGAAATCTAGTATCGACTTACTCATTTATCGGTAGGTATGCAGATTGAAAATGACGTATCAGTAGCCGCCATCTTTTGCAAAGTTAATTTTTGTTTGTAGATATTATCAGATACACGTGAAAAATATTTCATTTAAATATCTCAATCCGTTATTACGATATAATAAATTTTTATTTAAAAACTATAAAATGGCGGACAGACGGAAAAACTAAAGTAGAAAGCGAGACAGATTTTATTATTTTAAATTTATTTCGTAACAATATTACGAAATTTTCTCTTCTCTGTCTTTTAATAAGTAAAAAATTTAAATATATATCATTTATAATAAATAAAAGTTAATCGGATATTTTTTAAATACTTGATTTTTTAACAGGATAAAAATTGTTTGTCAAGTCTATTTAGAAATAATAATAGTTTTGATGTGTACTTGGAAGTATTTTCATTACGGATACCGTCGCTGAAATAACGAGTTTGAAATTATCCAAAATTTGAGTGAAATAATAAAAGCGAATATTTTAACAAACATAATATTTTAAATATGTCAACATAATTTTTCTAATTGTTTGATTGACGTTATTGTTGTTGAAGGTTGCAAGAATACAAAAAAGAACATAATAATTTAAAAGTTTTCAATATTTGTATAAAGTTATAAACGATCCCGTTTTTGCTTAATAAGATAACCTAGGCACCCACTAAGAACATCTACACTCATACATATCATCCTCATTAATCCTCTGAAGTATTATCCGAAAGGTAATTACAGGAGGCTAAAGAGGAAAAAGAAAAAAAGAAAGGCACCCACTATGAAAGGACTGCGGGAAACATCGTAAATTTACTCCGGGAGTAAATTTTTTAATAATAATTCCATACCTCAGAAACCGAAAAGTTACCGTCATGAAAACTGATATTTAGACTATCCTTTTAAAACAAATCGACATGTGTTTTCAAAAATCCAATTAAAGGAAGGACAACGGAAGCCAAAGTGTTTCATGAAACCGAAAATGTTACGTTCGTAAAATTCAATAATAGATTTTTTTTTGAAAATAAAAAGGCTTACGATTCGCCATTTTTTCAAAAATCTATTTTGAGGAAACAAGGACAGAAGCAACATTTTCTATGAAATTCTAATTCGATAATTTAAATATAAATAATTTTAAATTTGAACTTTTAATGAAGTAATGAATAATTGTTGTATTCTAGGAGATGACTCCGGACCACTTTCTCCGCAGTTATGTTGTTCAAATTCGATGCGAAATATGGTTTGTTACTTTGTCGTTCGACTTATCTTTGCGTGCGCGCAAGTTTTAATTTATTACTTCCTTCTTCGAATCGCTTCTTAAAATTGTAACGGATAGTATTCCGTCATCGACAATAAAATTGCCATCTCTTCGACACATACTTATACACGAATTTCTTACAAACCTTACATTCATAATTTAAGGGTTAATTCCTCAACCGTTAGCACGGGATCGCGAGTAAAAGCTCGGCACAGAAATTCGATCGAGGCTACAGGGCTAATCGGTTTCAACCAAGGGAAGTCGTTGTTTATTTTTTTTTTCAGGAAATACCTGTTATACTATCAGAATAACATTTTCTGTTCAAAAGACTTAGGTTTCCCTTAAAACTGTGTTTCGCCATGACTATCGTAAGTCCAGGGATCGGCTCTGAAGGTAGCGGGAACGGTCCTACGGGAAGTTTTTTCTCTCTTGGATTAAATATTGGCGGCCTGTCCGGAGGGAGCTCTCTAGTTATTTTTTTTTCCACCAAAGCGAAAATCGCTAATGTAGTTTACAAAGAAGTATCAAATAAATTTTTTGTAGTGCTTTCTTCTCGTCTAAAAGAACACCGTCCGCGAACGCTAAAAATTTTTTGTCGACAAACTTTGCGGTGTACATACATTCCCGGGATAAAGCCGACCAGAAAAAATTTGACGTGATCAAAATCCTCTCTAAAGTAAATAGATCAATTTGCCGATATCCTCACTAAAACATCTATCTTTAAATTACGGTAGAATTTTAATAAAGTTCAAATGTTTCTTTTGGAAATTTATTCTAGTTATAAATCCAAAATCCAAGCGAGCGAAGCTACGCAACAACTAATTACGTTTAATTTTTTAATAATAATTTGATTTTTTCCAACAAATTAAAAAAATTACACATTTCAAGTAAGGTGTTTTGTTTCGTTAGTCGTAGCGTTGCCGGTTCCTTCTTTCTTTATTACGGTATAAATGAAAAGCAGTTTTTCCCTAAAACGTACTTATTGCTTTCGTAATAAACATGAGGTACAAAAATAAATAAAGATGTTGATTTCATTTGCACAGTAAATTCATTAAAATTTATAATTTCAGTAAAAGTGTCACCTAAGTCTTAGTAGTGATAAATCGGTTTCATATCGTTTCTGAAATTTGTGGGAAAAAAACGTTATATTTTCTAATATTTGATCACAACCTACTCACGAAAGTTTAAACGAAAATAATCTTATTTAGGGAAATTTGTATAATATAATGTTTTATAGAAGGAATTTATGTTTTTAAAAGAGGGATAACAGTAACGGAAAGGCGGAAGATTGACAGGAAACTGTAACCGATAATTGTGATCTATTTAATAAATAATTTTATTTTAAAATAATCTTTATAAAATTTCCTCTGTAATATTTTTTCAATTTTATATTAATTTATTATTATAAGTAGTTATTATTAAAAATAAAATAAAGCACATATGCCTTTTTTTAAATGTAACTTTTCAATATTGCTTATAATGTTGTATCTTTGACGGTGGCCCAGGATTGCGCACAAAGTATTAAGGCATGTAAAAGGCATTATACGAACAACTCGCTGCACTTAAGATTAAGACATTTTATAACAGACGAACTCCTACTCCCCGTTTACCCGAGTTAAATACTAATGAAAGTAATACTGTAATAATACGAAAACAGCAATTAAAAAAACGAACGAAAATTTATTTAATACTAAATTATAAGAATACAAATGATACAGTTTTACTTATAAAATATAATATTCAAATTGAAATCGTACCTTTAAAATTATTGCGTATTAAAATATTGGAAACACTTTACACACTTCAGTCTATCCATTTCACGGTATTTACTTATTTTGTTTTGTAGTCATTTCGACGTCTGGTTTTAGGATTCTTAATTCTAACAAGTTCTTTTATACTTTTCAATTTAATATAAATATTCCTTTCACATTTTAAAAGGATATTTACAAATTATTCATACACGTCTGGGTTTTTAAAAACCTTCCGTTAAACTGAATGAAAGGATCCGAAGCGGTTCGGTTTTTTCTTCTAAAATTAGATGTGAAACTGGTCCGTATCGTTTTAGAAACACTGCAAGTCTCTATTCATATAAAAATAAACAAAATATAAATATTTTTCAGGTAATAACGAGTTAATGATCGACCAGTAGTAGTCTTAGTTTCCTATACGTGACGTTATCGTCAAGTGCAACCAGCAGGAGATAAAGGATGATTAAGCGGGAAAGCGGTTCGTGAACGTCAATCTGCGAAAAAACTTCTGACCTTGTAAATTAAAAATAATCAAATAAACCCAAACGTTTGAGTGTTATGCAAACATAAACTCTTAAGATAAAGGAACGTGTGAAAAAGGAATCGAACAATTTAAAATCAATTATTGCGATACGGATTTCGAGTGATAATAACGCTGTGCCGGACAAAAAGGCCAAATATTTAGAATTTACCCCAGAACGCATCCGTGAAAGTACGATAGTCGCAATGATATGAATTAATTGTTCATCTTCTACGGTGTTGGCTGTGTTCTAAATACAAATGTGGATAGAATTTTGATTAATGACAACGGTAGTATATTTCTGTTGCCCGCAAAGCGAAATTTGTGGGTGATTTATTTGGCGATAAATTCTCTTGAAACTTCAAATTTATTTTATTAACATCAAAATAAACAGTACTTGTTTTGATTTATCGCCTTAATAAAAAGCTAAGTTTCTCATTATTATCAAATACTTGTTATGTTCTGTATATTCTTCGTCTAAAGTATAGCTCATCTATTACAGGGATCCTTAAACGTCTAATGAGATTTCTAGTTATAAAAATGGGTGTCAGATAACTGTTTGACGCCTACAAAGAATGAATCGTGCAGATCGATGTGTAGAAAATTAAATATATTAATTTCTTCTCGACTTTACGTTTTAAAAATGTGGAATTTTTGCTGAAATAGTCATTTTATTCTTAAAAAAAATCCACCTATATCAAACCAGACAATACAATACTTCTTCCTACGAGAAAGGGTATTAATATCCTTCCTTTAAATTTTTATTTAGTTTCGAAACATTTAAAAAATCTTCATACTAAGTTATTTAAATTAAACTAAAGATTTTCTTTTACAGAAACAATATTACTCTATCGATGAAGTTTTAAATAATACAACTTAAAATTTTATAAAGCCTTGAATTCCGTTTAATATGCATTCAAATAATTTTCATTCACGCCTTGTGAACTGTGAATTATTTTACGTTTATATTTTATATTTTTATGCGTTTATATGAAATAATTAGTACGTACTTAAATCATATCTGTTTTTTATTTTGTAATTAATTACGTATTTTGTGAAGCTCCTCTGATCAAGATTTTACCACAGTTTTCCTTGATTCATCCAAGAGAATGTTGGACGAAAGTTGTTCCTATTTTTTTATTCGTGGAGTCGGATGTCTACCGTTTCTGACGTGTACTACCGGATGAGCAATCAAAAACCGAACCGAGCCGACTCAAACTGCGGTTATTTGAATGTCACTTATAACGCTGCTACTGCTGAATTTATACAGTGTTCAAAAGTGACGCAACATTACGGAAGAATGTTTCCTTCTTTTGTTGGAGATTTAATACAAGAAAATTGAGAAAAAATGAATTACACAACGCAGCAAAGAATATTCACTGTTTTCCAATACATTAGATGTGCCAGAGTCAAGACCCAGAATGCCTTTACAGAAAAGTACGGTGTGGATGCAACAAACAAGTCCTCCATCAAGCGGCTGTACGACAAGTTCCAAGAGACAGGGAATAGGGCAGATGCAGCCGAAAGCGGTCGACCGAAAGCGCTGACGCCAGAAAAGTTGATCGACGTGCAAACTGCATGTTTTGTTATTCCTAAGAAGTCTGTGCGATTCCTATCTAGCCGGTCTGGTCTCGCCGACTAGTTGTGCCTACACGTCATCACGAATATGTTTGAAGATGTATCCGTATAGAATTCGTGTTGTTTACGAGTTACCTGCAAACACTGAAAAACGTGTAGCTTTCTGTCAGCGGTTCATGTCATTTGTAACGCTAGACGGGAAAGAACTCTGTGATGGGTTTCGGTCTGACGAGGTACGGTTCCGCTTTGATAGATACGTTAATGCACAGAATTCAAGCATTTAATGAAGGGAAAATCCACATCAGCTGAACGGACAAAAAGTGAGTGTTTGCTGCGCGTTGTCACGTCGGCGAATCTTCATGACATTCTTTACCGGCACAGTGAACGGTGGGTGCTACATACAGATGGTGCAACAATTAGTAAACACTATACCTGCAGACCGGCTAGAGTACACGTGATTTCAGAAAACAGTTCTACGGCTCTTACAGCCAACAACACTATGTCTTTCTTGGATCAGTGTCTGCACGGACAAGTGATTTCGAAGGGGATGTGGACCTCTCGATCTCCTGATTTATCCCCTCCTGACGTTTCCTTGTGGAAATACCATAAGGATGTGGCTTACGAATCTCATCCTAACACCGTGAGGATGAGCTTTACAGAGCGAAATCGAAAGATATGTCGCTGCGATTCCTCAATACACATTACATGTGTTTAAGAGCGTACAACGTCGTATTGAATTATGTGTATCGCATAATTGAGGCTACTTTCAACAACTATTGTAACTTACTCATTTTCCTATAAGATTGTATCACTATGTGAACATTCTGTATAATTACAGTTAGAAAATCTTTCATAAGTTGTTCTTGTTTTATTCTATCAAATAATCTTATATATAAATGTAAAAGTTTGTCTGTTTCTTTGTTTGCAACATCACGCGAGAACCAACCGACCGGTTGCTTTCAAATTTTCTCCAGGGAAGGTTTAGATCGAAGCCACAGATCGGGATCTTAGGTCCCTCGGGGGGTGAAGTTGTGAATTAAAGATAAACAGTAAAGAAACAAAACATAATCCTTTTACTCCATCATATTTCTGTCACCATGGCAACAGAAATATAACGAAGTAAATTGACTAATTTTTTTTTTGTTTAACCTCCGGGTCGGCAGTTCAGCATTACTGCAGAGGATGAAATGAATGATTTGTAGCGTATATGAAAAATGCCATGCCTGACCGGGATTCGAAGCCGGGACCTCCGGGTGAAAGGCCGAGACACTACCACTTGCCCCACGGAGGCCAGCATTATTGAATCTGTAAAATATCCAATATTCGCACTGGTGTGGTTACTACTTTTTCTGTCTTTTGTAACTAAGTTTCTTTTTCAAGTGTTTGTAATGACTCTTTACTTCCTTCTTCGTCGTTTCCGCTTCACTTTTATTTTTTTTTGTACATAACATCTCATTTCATTATTCATTTTTCTTCTTTTTTTTTTTTTAGTTTTTTATTTTTTTCATTATGCCCTTTTAGAAGAGATCGAATCTAGGAGGATCATTAAATGCCGCTAAGCTTAGCCAGGTTTCACGAGAACAAGAAACTAATGCGGAAAGAGACCAGCGCCTGGACGTCGAACGAGCATATAAATTCAAAGGTTTCTCGCAACCACCAGAATAACGAACGTGTCTTTATAGATTTATAAAAGGTTTTGATTTCTAAAAAATAATGTTTTGTATATTCTTAAATCCTGTCTTATTTAAATGTGTTGAATTTAAACTTAATGACAAATGTCTCTTAGATTTACCCATCAACTCGAGGTTGGCATCCAATAATGTATAGAAAAAAGAAAAACAATTCATTTTTAATAATGTCCGATATTAATAACAAACAACAAACAATAAACAAATTACGCAAAAGATAATATATTTTCCCAATTAAAAATTAAATATCTCTACCCGCTGCCCGCTAAATTATACTGTTTCACAGACATAATTAATCGGTTTACTCCAGTTGTCTCCATTCAGTACACAAATGATATTCTGCTGTAATTCATTTCTTCCGAAACAGAAGAACCTAGTATTCCAGATCGGACATGAACCTAGAAACTGTACAACGGTTTCCTTTCGAGCGTTAAATAGGGAGCATAAGTGCGTTTTTCGACCTACATAGTACACTGTTTAAAGGTAGAAGCACACCTCTTGTCCTAAAAACCGTATTAATAAGATTTATTTTATTTAAATCATTTATATAGTTCTTTAACTCAAATTTCGATTTAATTTATGATATGTAACATGATACCGCCTCCGACTAGCCCTCTCCAACCATACTTTTTTGCATTATGCATTCATTTTGTCTAGAATAACTCTCTACTAACTTTTCCACCTATCTCTCTATCTCACACACATACATACAATTATTAATTTAACAATCTTACATGAAATATTAGGGTAAGGTAAAAGTCCCTTTATTACTCTTATTATTACTAGATCAGTATTATTCGTATCTTCGTGAGTAGCTGATTAACAAAAGATTCAGATTTCTGGTGTGTCGTGTAAATAAATGTTAATAATAATTAAAACTATTCTGTTTAGTGAAATCCTGTATATTGGTTAAAAATGTTAATTTCGACCTTACGATATAAAATATTCAGTTTTTATTATTGGCTTATTTGGTGAATAATCAAAAATGATAAAGAAACAATCATACAGGAAGATGAAGAAATATATATCAAAAAATGACAAGAAGATGAATATGAAGAGAAAGAAAATATTAAGAAAAAAAGAAGATGATAAATATAAAGAGGAAGAAAACATTAAGACCAAGGAAAGAATAAAAAAAAAAATAAGAGAGGATGATAAATATAGAGAGAAAGTTTGAAAACTAGACAAGGTGTACATATATTAATATCAGAAAAATTATGTCAAACCAAATAGCGATTAAATGATTGGCAACAAAAAACAAATAAAGGAAATGATGATCAACTCCGACTTAGGAAGAATATTGCCCGAAAATACCCATATAATACGAAATGAAACTGAAATTACTGAAGAATTAAACTAGAAAATCCAAAAATAATACGATTCTAAATTATAATTTTCAATTGATATTAAATAATTAGATGTTTCACCAAATCTATTACATATAAACGTATGTAATAATTCGTCTTAAATTACATATACACATTTATAAAAATACATAAAATTTTGTTTCACTAATAACTTCTGAACCTTTCGTTTTTTTTTTTTATTGTTATTATTGAATAATTATTTATTGTATTAATTATTTTTTTTTTTTTTTTTTTTTTTTTACAATCACGGGTTAACATATACACTGATAGGCAAAAAAATTAATGTTTCTCTTAAGTGTGATACCATTTCTTGAACTGCTTTTTTGCGTATATTACAGATCTGTAAATACAATTTTTCTATCCCCTTAGTTTTAAATAAATTACGCTTCAAAAAAGATTAAGGGAAAATATAGTTCAAATCTGTAAAATTTATAATTTTGCATGGCCACACCTGTGTTGGAATGATTTCGTTGATGCTTTTCATTTATAAATAGCCTCAGGCACACCCCGAATTAATGTCCAACAATAATTAGCTAGCATGTTAGTATTCCACTTCCCTTTATAGCAACTTTCCATCACCGAAATGTCTTGGTGAAAACGTTCACAGTGTTCGTCACTTACGTCTCCGAGGTTGTCCGGGAAAAAATTCAGATATGAAAGAGGAAATGTATTTTCAAAGATATATTAGATCCTAAAGTTCTGTATGAAGTAAGAAGTTGATTAACAATATCGTGGTAATTGTCGAATTTTTGTTTGCCGAGAAAAGTTTGGCAAACGTCTTTAAATGAAGCCCAAGCTGCACTTACTACATTATTTAATATCGAGTTAAATACATCATTTTTAACCAAATCTCTTATTTGAGGACAACAAATATTCCTTCTTTAATTTTTCCTTCACTTTCATTCGGAAATTTCTGCCTGATGTACAAAAATCCGAGAAAAGAAAATGAAGTCTGATTCGAACCGATGTGCCTTCCCCTATAAGATCCAAATATTTTATTAATTAAAATTCCAGTTGGCTAAAACTCTGGAACCAATGAAAATAAGTACCACATATCATATTTCGTTGAAAATCTCTCAATGAAGACTTATTACTGCAGATAAGAGAAAGTTCAAAATCCAATTTTTTTTTTAATTTAATTTTGGACACTTTTGGTTCAGTTTATCGCAATCCAAAGGGGAGGTGCACAACTAGATGTTAAAACAGTCCTATATCCAAAATTTCAACATCCTACGGCTAATCGTTTTTGAGTTATGAGAGATACATACATACAGACGTACGTACATACGTCACGCCGAAACATGTCAAAATGGATATTTCCGTTGAAATCTGAAAACCGAAATTTTTCGCGCCCAAGGAAGTAAAAACATAATTTAAAAGAAAATTGTTTAAAATTATTTAAGAAATATAGTTTAGTTTTATGAAAGTAATGGAAAAAAATTTGGTTATCATTTTGGGTCCGGATTATAATAAAAATACTCTAATATTTACTTGCTTTTTCAAAGCGATGAAGAAAAAAGATTAATCATTAAAATACAAATAATGTTAAAATTTATTCCTCGGAGAGTAAATTTTTAAGAAAACATTTTCTAAAAATATTCATATATAGGTTAAGCTTAACAAATTTAACAAATCTAACACCCGCTTCAATAGAGGGTAAAATAAGAAAAAGAAGATTTTCAAAAAGCCTTTTTACAGTTTAGTCCGGGATCTATCATTTAAAAAAAAACTGTAGAAATTTCGTTATAGTTCATACTTAGAACTTTCAAAAAATGTTGAAAAATATTTAAACCGAAGGAAGGTAGTGCAAAAGAACATAAAAACGTTTATTTCAATTTTAAAAGGTGGGAGTAGATATTTTGAAATTTTTTTGATTATTTTTTTATATGCATTGTAACAAAATTGTTTAACATTTTCTCTAAAATGGCTACGAAGAAAATCCAAATTGGTTTTTTCACGATATATATATATACATACTTGAGACCAATTTGAGACAACTGTGTAACTGTTCACTTTATTAAACAATTGGAGGATCGTATTTCTTTTCCAAATGTATTAATTATTAAATACATATATATACAAACTTGCAGAAAATCGGTTCGTTCAATCCTGAAAAATAAGACCAAAAGTAATGCGACACACGCACATACATACATGTTATCTTGGCTAAATAAACTAGTTGGACCCAGTAGTATAAATATTTGCAAAAAAACCCGATTCCCTATGTTTGATATGTTTACTATTCTTTCTCCTTTTATATAGCTATTCTAAATATAGTAGCCGGTTATGTAATATATTAAATAATTTAATAATAAATGTTTTTTTTTGTCATACTTTGTAATTTTTTATTGCAAGGCACGTCATTCTGTGTTTAATTTTCAAAGGATATTATCTTTAAACGATTCACGCTAATGAAGTCTTTAATTAAGTTAATGTCAACTGTTGATGATAATAATAACATTAATATAAAAATAAATGTAAGCAGTTGCTATCTAACATAGAATAGTTATTTAATAATATTGATTCTAGACTTAATAAACTTTTAATTGAAGAATAATGATTTATTTATAACCAAATAGATAAATCTAAAAATAGATATAATTTTCAGAGATAAGGGGTTATTTATTG
The DNA here is from genome assembly GCF_047948215.1 of Lycorma delicatula. NCBI lineage: Eukaryota > Metazoa > Arthropoda > Insecta > Hemiptera > Fulgoridae > Lycorma > Lycorma delicatula. The sequence continues at coordinate 210,286,641 of NC_134456.1, forward strand.
AGGTAGAAAACCGGAAATCCATTTTTGGATTTCATACGTTCAAGATACGATTAGTTAGATTTATATTGTATTACAAATATAGTGCAATTAACAATATCTAATCTCAAAAATATTTTTATTACATAATAATAAATTCTTTAATCGTTTTAATAAAGGACAAATAAAATTAATCCATCTTTATTTTTTTAAACACATCAAAACTGCAGTCGTATTTATTTAGTGTTACGTGTAGATTTACTAAAAAAAAAATGCGGCAAACCATTTTATAAAAAGAAAAAAAACAACATGCCGCTTAATAATAGGAGAGGGGTTTTGCTAGTAGTCCACATCTTAACAGGCCTTGTTTTCAGATTGGTTTCTTGTAAAGGAAATAACAAACGCGATAAACCCCATGCTGTTCTGGGTCAACAAAGGTTGACCCAGAATATCTCTATTCGCCATTTATAAATTGACCTTCTGGGAAACGGTTTAGCGTTACTGTCTCCGGACTAGTTTCTGATAGAGGACAGGAACGCCATCCTAAAGCTTGAATGTCCAGGACTAGGATACACTGTTGGACCAGTTCGCAACAACGATTTAATAGGTTAAAGGTCATCAACTGAATTCAGTCGGTAAACCGATCGAATTAAATTAACAGCTATACTCCTTAAATTTTAAAAGATACTTAAACAAATCTAAATTAATTAACTTCTTGTAATTTTTCGAATATTTCAAACGCATTTATAGACTAGTTTATTAATATTATAATAATAATAAATATTATGTAATACAATAAATTATATATATATACTCCTTGTACATACACATTAAACTACACGTTTAACTAAAAAGCTATGTATGTTTGTATGTTTACATAGTCTTAGTATTTCTATGTTGAGTATGCTTTACCTTTCTTAGCTTTGTTCTTTTATTAGGTAAGAAACGTAAACGGTACTCGACACAGAACATAGTGTTCTTAGCAGAAAACATAATAATTATTAAAGACCGGATTATGTGCAACATAAAAAGCTTGAAATATGCATGCAAATATTCAAGAAAAATGATTAAAATATGCCACTTTAGATAATAAATTTAAAAAAATACAAAAAAATTACAAAAATGTATTTGATTACATATAAAAAATTATTTTTTAAAAGAGTTTTTATTCAAATAATATTAATATTAACATTAATAAAAAGGAAACAAATTAGAAAAACCCACTAAAAAGTAAAAAATAAGTAAAATTTCATTGATTTTCATACGATAGTTCATGAGAAATAAAACTTTTCAGCATCATGCCTGAATTTAGCGTAGGGGAGCGCGTGGGGGGGGGGGGTCACATCCAATTCTAACACCGTAGTATTGTATTGTCATCGAAGTTACATACGTGTACCAAATTTCATTGATTTTCATGCGATAGATCAAAAGATATAGCAGTTGAAAGATTTGATTATAACTAAAGCAAGTTAAATAAAAGCTTATAAAAAAATTATGTTTTTTAGTTTTTTTTTTTATTTCAAAATCAGCATACAATTAGTAAGTATTTGAATAACTTACCGATAAATTCGATAATTAACAATTATTTAACATTTTGTTACTTTTGTAAACATAAACAATCCGTGGTACTATTCCGCGACTACTAAGTGCGCTCTATGACCCGAGCGGCTAATAGGTTTGGCCGGCTACAACGTAAGATTTCATTTATTAACAAGGCATCCTACCGAAAAATATTGTAAACATAGCGAAAATATGCATCATCACTAGATTTTAAAGAAAATATGCGATAACCGGTGAGAATGGGCTTAATATGCAAATGCATATAATCCGGTCTCTAATAATTATTATTATCGTAATAACAACAGACCTAATATTGGACTGAAACGTAAAAAAAATAGATTCAAATTGGACCGTCACATCGTTTGTTTGGCATCCATAATTATGAATCATAAAGACCGATATTACAAATATAAAAATGTTAAGTTTTCCTTGCGTTTATAGTTAAGAATACGCACAAAAACAATAGCCACTTTTAAAAATAAACAAAAATATCCCGCTCCATCAAACAAGACAACAAAAATGTTGTCGCGTGACTCGATACAATATTTTGGCTTTGAAAAGTTAGGAGCATTAGGTAAATTTCAATTTTTTATGTTTAACGGTCGAAAAGTTAGTTAGAAGTTCCCATACCTTAGTAACAGATTACATTCTAATATTATATATATGTACTATTTGCGCACGCATGTAGTATATATATATATATATATATATATACTACATGTTCAATTTTACTACATGTATATATATATATATATGCGTTATTGAACATGTAAACTTCAAAATGAAAATTTTAACGAATCCGGAATTATTTACACTTAATTTTAAACAAACAATCTTTGATTCTCAGGACACCTCTACTGGAAATACTGGTTTATTCAAATGTTTGTATACTTATACGAATTATGTTCTCAGTCCATACCTAACTTCAATTTTCATTTAAAAGAATGTTACGTCGTTTAGAAATATTTCTGGTAACCAAAGAGAACGCATTTTTTGTTATAACAGAAGTAGATATGTAAAATTCTCTTATTTGTTGTTTCCTTTTTTTTTTGTTTAACCTCCAAGTCCGCAGTCAAGCAATTCTTTCCCAGAGGATGAGATGAGTGTTTTGTAGCGTGTGTGAAAAATGCTATGCCTGACCGGGATTCAAATCCAGGACCTCCGGGTGAAAGGCCGAGACGCTACCACTCGCGTCACGGAGACCGGCTTTTTGTTATTTCCTAGAAAATTTTGAGGGATATAGTTTAACGGAAAAATAATTATTTTGTTGTACTGAAGGACTTAATACATCGATAAAAAATCTAATACTATAATTGAAATATTTACGTCTAATCAACCTTCAGTAGTGCACAGTAAGTTTAAAGAGGTTTGCCCATTCTAAGGATGTACCTGATCTCTTTCGTAATAACAAAAAATATACTTTTTTCATTTGTATTTGAACTCCTTCATAAATCTAAATTAAACTTTTAAATTACAATTTAAAACTGAATTTATTATGCAAATACGTGTCAAATGTATGGATATTAATAGAACTAAGTTTTTTCGATCTTTTCTTTCTTATTTCGAGAAAATTTTTTTTTTTTTAAATCCTAAGATATAACTTTGGGGAGGGTTAATAAATTTATGAATATATTCTGCTTCTAAAATATCCAAATAATTATGGAATTTTATAAAAAATTAATTTAATTTTTAAAACTAAGGGGGTGGGGGATATCGCGAAAAAATTTCGATTTTCTTCAGAAACATTCTAGAGAAAATTTTATTAAAGTAAATTTGTTACTTACAATGCATATATAAATAATAAAAAAAGAAATAAAAAAAATCAACCCCCATCTCTGAAAATAGAGATATGTGACTTTTTGTCTTGTTTTTTTTTTGCTCTACCTCCCTTCGGTTTTAATATTTAATTTTTCCTTCGTATTTTATACACCGTATATCAAAAAGTATTTACAATTATAAACCAAAATTATGTTTCCAAAATTATAAACTCCGGAACTTAAACAAAAAAAAACAATTTTTTAAAAATGTTTACGTTGTGTTAGCTTTTACTAAGGGAATGTTAAATTTAGAGAAACTATAATATAAGTAAATTTTTTACGCACAACCTATATATGAATATTTTTAGAACTTTTTGTTTTAAAATTATTCCCCACCTCTAAAAATAGATATTCTGTTATTAGTTTTTAGCTCTAATCTTTTAATTTTTATCATTAAAAAAATCTATTTTCTCTGCTACTTTAAGGGCAATTAGAATTTAAGTAGTTTTCGGCCCTGTGATACATCCCGCACCAAATAAAAAAGTAATGATAAAGTTGCGTAAGGTATCGTACGACTTGAACGGCGTAGCCGGGAGACACGGAATACTTGTCAGATTTTTTTAAAGTTGAAATGAATTTTATCGTTATATTCACGGTTTATTTTTATTTGATGATTCAGAGAGATTCAGAAAGTATTTAATGTATAACAATAAAATATATTATCGGCCACGAAATTATTCTTATACATTTTTAAGAAAACTAAAAGATTTCTTATCATTAATTTACTAACCAGGATTCCAATCCTGGTCAACCTTGAGGCGTTTTTCACGCGCTAAAATGTTTTCATATAATATTTTTATTTAGAATTTTCAAGTTAATAAAATGTGAGGTGACTGTGTTTTGATTAACGGCGAGGACCGGTTGCCTTGGGAGTGTTTAAAGAAAACAAAAAAAAGTTAATAAAATGTAAGTAGAACCGCGCTTTAATACTGCAGGTTATTATATTACAAAACAATGAATTTCTAAATGATTTTTATAAATTACATATGTTATTATTTAAAATCCAACTTCTCGATTTACATTCAAGTTATACAAAAGCAAAGCTTTAACAAGTTTCACGACTACGGTAACTTTAATGTAGACGAAATTGTGATATCCACTTGAAAGTTTCTTAGGACGTTTTACGCATAAAACTAATAAATTAACTAGAAACGTACAAGAACGATTTGTTCTGGTTTCGACAGCTTTTACTTAAAGTTTTTGTAACCGAAAAAAAGTAACTTAATCTCATCTAATTCTAATTAACTTTTGATAAAGAAAAAGTTGTAAAATCAAATTACTCAGTCTGACTTTATCCAGCAATAAAGACGCACAAAAAAACGTGCTTTCGCTTACATTTTTTACAATAAATATCAAAATTAATAACAAAATGTATTATTAATTATTGAAGTACAAATAATGAATGCCCCAGAAGAAGTTAGTGAAAGTTTAGGGACTGATTCAGGATATCAGAATAATGGAAAAGGTATCTGTAAACTGATGCCTTATCTCACTTTATTTTCCCTCTGTCCGCTATTTTGCGTTATTTTAATAAAAATTTATACATTTAAAACGGATTGAGAATTTTAATGACACAGCGTAGTTGTAGCCACCGACATCTTTCGCAAAATAAATAAGTGTGAAATTTTTAATTTTGAAAATTCCAAATGACACCTATTAAAATTATTTAATGGGTCTTTAATAGCTCATAAATGTAAGTTTTAATGAATTAAAATTAAATAAACTAATAAAACTAAACATTTATTATGAACAAAGTGACACGTAATTTTTTCAAATAGGTCGATAAACAGCTGAAATTATTAATATGGATGGCAAATATTATGCAGTTTGATAATTTTGTGCCTGTTTTCACTTCCTTCAGTAATCGAATTAAAAATAATTAATAGTAATTAATGTTTTTAATAGTAGAATAAATCGTCTTAAAAATATATCGATTGGTTTTAATCACCTGTTAAAAAGAGTTTACGCTTACGATGCAATCTTGGAGAAAATAACTAATTTTTGAGAAACAATCTATCACTTGGTATTGCGGAAGTAATTTTTTTTTCAAATGTTTTGTTTCATTTTAGTCCAGAACAATAATCGTGAAGAAATAGATACAGTGTCCAAAATCTTCAACAAAATCAATTTTTTTCTTTGATAAATATAAAAATGAACAGCTGGTAGTATATTAAGATTTACTTGATTTGATAACAGAGGGATCTGTATATATGTAAACCATAACGAAAAATAAACGAAGACGAAGACGGGGTAGTAATTTTGTTTAGGGTAAAAGTCTAGGCCAGCCTCCATGGCGCGAGTGGTAGGCGTCTCGGACTTTCACCTTGAGTTCCTGGGTTCGAATCCCGTTCAGGCATGGCATTTTTCATACACGCTACAAAAAATTCATCTCATCCTCTGCGAAAAAATATATCCTTTGCTTAAATGCGGACCCGGAAGTTAAACAAAAAAAAAAAAGGTTAAAGGTCTAGAATAAAAAGAGATAAAAAATAGTATCAAACCAATCGAATAACTAATGACTCAAAAAAGAGAAAAAGTTTAATAATATAGTAAAATAAAATAAAAGTTTCAGCGATCTAAAAACTGAAAATTGTATGACACTTTGAAAATGCTGACTATAAAGTTATAATACTTTTCTGTGATTGGTTATTTATTCTTAAACAGTGAAAAGTAATGATATATGAAAGTATCAAGAAAAATTTTAAAAATTTGTATTTTAAACTTTGGTCAGTTCCCCCACCTCCAATACTGCCACAAAGGATTTTTTTTTGTGATCACATGCACTACTACTATGCCTTGGAAGACATAAAAAAAACTCGGTTAAAAGTATGCAATAAATAAGAACATAGTTTTTTCGATTTTTGAGGAAGGGAAAAATTTAGGCCAAAAATATCTTAAAAATGCTAAGATAAGCACGTAAGCATATACTGAGCTTAACATGAAGTGGGATTATGCTAGCAAAATTCTGAGAAAACTTATCCCAAAAAAACTATCTAACCCACCCACCCTCTGGAGATATTGGTCCCAAGATGTTACCAGAAAATTCCTCGAATCTGTTCCAAATTTCATCAAAATCGTTTTTCCAGACAAAAAGTAATAAAATTATAAGCTTCAAACACGCTGATACGCGTACATATGTATTTACGTACATTCGAACATTATCCCCCCCCCCAATTTTTTGTGTTTTGGGAATGCGTAGTCATGAAGAGTCGAAAAATAAAAAAAAAAACCATACCCAATTTTTGATTGTTACCATACTCTCCTTCTTGCAGCGTAGGAAAGCATACTCTCCGTCTTGATGCCAGGAAAGTAAATATTGTTTTAAACTATAATTTTTAATTTTCTCATAAAAATGATAACCGCGCAAAATTAAATAATAATAGTGGGTAATATAAAAATGTAATTTAATCAGTAAAAATAATGGATGCCATGTTAACAGATAATAAAAATATGCATTTATAGTATTATATTTAAGTTTATTATTTAGTATTATTTATTTATTAAAATGAATGGTTATTGCTATAATATTACGTCCATGAGTAAAATCTTTTTTAAGCGCAAATTAAGAAAAATCAGTAATTTTTTACTAGTTTTACAATTTTCTTGTACACGATTATTATGATAAAAATAGTTCGAGAGAATAAAACTTCGTATTCATTCAATGAATTCGTTAATTCGTAGACCAAAAATGGCTACGGTTGACGCAGTTTGTTCAACGCGTATCGGATGATAAATGCATGAGACGACGTATCATCTCTAGATTTTCAAAAAAATTATGACCGAAAAAGAAAGAAAGTTTTTTTCGTAAAAAGAAGTGATTTATTCTGTTTTATCACGGGTGGGATCTTTGAATTTATCGATATTTTTGTTATCCATGTTTCTGGGTATCAGAAATATTGGGTATATAAAGGTAGCAACCGCTATTTGCAACCTGACAAACTAATGTTAAAGTTGCGATTATTTCAAATACGAATCGGTGTTCTTTATAGGATGCCGCACAAAGATTGTACATTGCTTTGTACAAAAGGAAAAAAATATATGTCTTTTTATCATATTTTTTCTAGTTAGAAAATTTTGCTATTAGAAATAAAAGCAAAAAAGTAAGATTTTTTCAGACTTTTTGTTAATAGGTTAAGTATCATGAAAAAGTAAAATATGTAAAGAATCTATAATTCGAAAAATATTTAACAAAAAAAAAAAAAATCGAAATCCTTTCTTCTACATATATAAAAAATTTCAGGTTTTGAAATTAAATCGGTACCACTATCTTTTTTAAAATTATCAGGCTTATTAAAAAAAATTATCACCGTAAAAGTTTCATTAAAACCCTAAAATGACTAATAAAAAGTTACTAATACTCTTGAATACCGGTAAATTTTTTTATCGGCACGATTAAACTATGTATTTTGATCATAAAAGAATGGAAAAAATTCTTACCTATAATTTGTTTACGATTTATGAATAATTTTAGTAGATAATATTTATTTGTAGGGGATTATAAGCATTTAAGTAAAATAATAATAAAAAGAACTAAAAAAACAGATAAATAAATAGCTAAAGAAAAGTAATAAAGTAAAACAATTTTGTTTATAAAAATTTACATTTCATTTTTTATTCATCTATATATTATTATCATCTGCAAACAATAAAAATATTGATTTGTATGTATTAAAAACAAAAATAGGATAAATATGTTAAATCATTTTTTGTCGGGGCAAAATAATCGAGGCGATTTAACATATTAAGTAACTTTTGTACCGATTTTCAAAGAAGGAAACTAAAGAATTCATCTTGCCTACACCCAGATGCAGCGTTGCCAGATTAAAAATTTCCCTTCGATATAAAAAATATCCCTACCCAAAATAAAATTATTTTTTTTCTGTTCTTTTGACGTAACGTTGGATTTCTAAACGGACTATAAAGTTTAAAAATAATTTTAACAATTCGTATTTTATTATAATGTTTGAAGAGATTTTAATCGGCTTGTCTTAATTGTTTATGGAAATTAAAACGCTTTTTCTAAATATTGTTAAATATAGAGAGAAAAATAGCGATCAATGAATTCGTAAATGTTGTGGAAGGAATAAAGTAGAAAGATAAACAAAACATAATTAACTTAAATATATACATCGGCAACATATAAGCTTTTTTTTTTTACATGTGCCGCGTAATAAGTTAACCTTAGTAATACAAGGGCAAATGGCGTAAATCAGGAGCATTCATAACCATTTTATTATAATTATTGATTCGGTTTTCTTTTCTGCATAAATACAATACATTGAAAATTAGGTCCGCCTAAAACATCTAACTAACGAAAGGTTCCTGACCGACCAAGGACGAACCAGAAATCAGGAACTACCTGGCATTCCATTCCATCGAGCCAGCATCCTGTTTTTCTCCTTCTCATTGTACCCCTTCTCCTTCCTTAGAACCGCACCCACATTCAGTTCTGAGAAAATATACAAGATAGTATATATCACAACAAAGCTTGTTTTTTTACATGTCAATTAATTATTACCTACTTACCTAGTAATAGCGTATTATTATTATTAAATTAACGTATCCCTTTAATTTTTATATTAAAATTAAATAATACGCTTTAAGTTTGTTCCGTTGGTTTTTAAATCAAAACAATAAAGATTATTTTTATTTTTACATTAATGAATATCAGTAAAAAATTTAGACTTAGGATAAAATGAATATTTCAAAAGATTCTTTAAGACCTTCGATGTAGGTAAGACCTGATCCATTCAAGCATCGTCCTGTAATATATTATTATACAAAATGTAATTACAATAATAATGTTTACAATTTTTATTTAAAAATTAATTACTGTTATCTAACCGGCTACCTAAAATTGAAAAAAAAACTTCAATAAAGTTAAACAATAAAGATATTTGAATTTCTGATAAAGATTAGGCGACTAGAATAACAGAGATGGTGTGGAAAAGAATACTTTCAAAATAAAAATCATATATGAAGATGAATTATAAAACTTTTCAAGTTACTGAATTTGTGGTTCAGAAGTAGTAGATGCGAAGAATAAAAGTGTAAAGTAAAATTAAGATAAAAAAATAGTTCATTGAAGTTATAAAATGTTAACAAGTAAGAAATTTGATTTAAATAGGAAAGAATAAAATCTTATATTGACACACCGAAAGGAAAATCGATTAATAATCGTTTTACTGGAATTTACAAATCTTAGCGGAATATTTCAAGTAACGGAACGATTCAAAGATCTCTGACTTACTACAAAGAAAATATTTTTATTATTTTTATACGGTATATAAAATTAATTTAATTTAATTTACACAACGTACCGTTCGGAAATAATAATTTTCCATTTATATCTAGCACACGTTTACAAGGGTAAACACGCCGAAAATACAGCCGTTTTAGTCGGTGTACTGGAGTCTGAACAAGGAAAAACAATCGATATAATTTTACTTCAGACTTTATGCAAGGAAGGAGGTTCGTACTAAAAAAAAATTAACGAATTTATTATACACAAATTTAATTAAAAAATATTTACGCGAATTTTTGTTTAAAAAAAGTACGTATCTTAATATTTATAACATTTAAATCCGCTACTGAAAAGAGATAAGATATGTTATTTATTGTTACTCAACAGAAGGATTAGCTCCTGAAAAATGTAAGCAAAACTGATACCTACCGCCTGAAGGAATCTTGAAACGTTCTTTCGGGTAGGACTGTCGGTCTTGAGGAAAACATGAGCCGGATATCTTTATAAATGTCAGCGTAGAAAAAAATGTAGAAGACCAAATAGAGTGACAAAGTGTAAGATGAAAAACAATAAGGAAAACGAAGAAAAAAGCTTAATTGGACAATTCAGAAATAGAAAAGATAAGAGGTCAGAATGTATAATGAGAGTAGGATTGATTAAAACAGTACTAGAAGGATCGGTACAAAAAAGAGAGGCTGAAAAATACTAAAATTTGATTATTTAAAATCGGGAAATCAAAATTTTAACCGGGAATAAAAAGGAAGAGAACGGGTACGGGTGTGATTCAACGGGTTTTCTTTAGCGCAAATAACCGTGTGTTCATATGACTAATATGTTTTTCTGGACTACACCGTACACAGTCAATAATCTTACAATAATTCACATTTATTATAGCGAAAAGTTTTTGTTTTACCTTATTCTTAATTTATTATCAGATTACATGATATGCAAGAAAAACAAGAATAGTGGATGACTATCTACTAAAATCTAATAGAATATCATGAAAGGCAGGGGATAAAAATCAAAATTTTACGATTACGTATCTAATGGAATACCCTTACATCTGAGCACTATATGAATTCGATCCTGTCATAGTAAGTAAAAAAAAGAAAAAAATAACTTAAATTATCGTTAATTATTGAATTGTTACTTTCTCGGCTATACCGAAATACGCTGCCATAAAAGGTAAAAACGAAAAGGTACTATTTAGGGAAAAAAGAAAATGTAAAAAATTGACCTTTTTTAAGTTTTGACCTTACGTAAACATTTAACAAAATTAAAAAAAATAAAAAAAAAATAGATTAAGTAAATTATAAATAATCTGCGAAAAGTATTTTATTTATTATTCTATTGCTCGTAAATAAAAAATACTATTTTTGTTAGGTGGACTTTAGTACGTGTGTTTTCCTGCATTCGGTCTTATAAATCTGACCGATTTTCTTCAAACTTGCAAGACAGGTACTATCTTCGGTGGAGGAGAAAAGAACGTATTAAATTTTTGAAAAAGTTGGAAAAAGGGGTGGGGGGCGTTTTGGGTGAAATAAACTCCAAATCATTACTGGAGAACTTTAGTAAAAAAATTTATTAAAAGTTGAAGTATTTTTTCGAGATCACAAATTAATGGAAATTTTTATTTAATATTCATCACCACCCCAAAAAAAAATTATATATTTATATTTGTTTTAGCTATATCTTGATTCAGAAAAGGAGTTAATGGGAGTTTTTTGGATCTATATTTTCTACATCGATAGGTCTTAAAACTTCTATAAAATATTTTTGCGCGTCCCACTTCAATGGTCTGCGGTAACAAAATACTTTTTTAAACAAAAAAAAATTATTTATTTTAAATTTAAATCCATCTCTCAAGTTATCCATCGAATTTAAAATATAAAAATGTTTTTGGTAACCCTTACTCTATAGTATTTTTAAAAAAAATATTCACCCGTTATTTGAAATAAATGTAACAGCTCGTACTATTGGAAAATTTGAATCGCACATGGACGAAGAGAAAAGGAATAATTTTGAAGAAATGACAATTTGGGAAAATCCCTGATGAATAACAGCAAGAATCGATATAAGTAAGTGTAAGCAAACTGTACAACTGTTTGACTAATCATGTTTGGAAAAGCAAAAGAATACAAAACAATAGTTCTATCGTTCACTCTCATTAAGTACTCCACAAGTATAGAAATAATTAGTTATTTTTTTTTTGTATCTATTTAATTATGTATCGTAAAATTAGAAATAAATATTTTTACATAAAAAGGTGAGAAAATGAATTCATAATTTTTGTTATTGTATTTCAATGAAAAGGAATTTTTTATTAAAACATTTTTTTAAAATACAATTAAAGTTTAAAATTAATGAACCGAATTAAAAAATAAATAGAAAATGAAACGCATAATTTGACCGGTCATAATCGCCGGCTTTTCTTTTAACCGCTTAAATCCATTCATATAGGTCAATTGCATTTAAATCATCAGTTGTAAAAGGCAGTTTAACTGGAAATTGGAATCCTTTATATCGGATGCAAGATATATTCAATTTCAGAATTATACTAAAATGCAATACGATTAAGCGTTCCCGATCAATCATTTTTACGTTCTTGTGATGATCCTGATAGCCCGTAATGTGACATATGCAATCTATTTCGTTCATTTTGTTGTACTGTTTCTTCTTCTGTATTCTTCCATTCCGTTGGCTGGAATTGCGCGTCGATCAATATTTTGTCGTTTAGGACCAATATTTTTTTTCTTTTTAAATTCCAAGAGTTTAGAGAAATTCTATATAGAAGAAAATCTTCTATCTAAATATTATTATTTACGTTTTTTTTTTTTTAATTTTTTTAACTTACGAAAACAATCAAACTGATAATAATATCGAAACAATAAATTGTACAATATTAGTTTTCATTCTTTCTTCTTACGACCCCCGGGATGTTTACCACAGTTCAGTCCTCACAGATTTTATTAGTATGTAAATCATAAAAAAAGTCATAAATAAATAAATAACATGAAACTTCTTTTACTAAGTTCAAAGTCGTTGTAAATATCGAGAGATAATACATCGATTGTAATAGTCTATATCGATCGTTGTCTATGTTAATATCGAATTCCTAAGACAGTTATGCGATTAAATATTATGTTCTTAAATTGTTAAATTATTAAATACTATGGAAGTAATAATATGTAAACATTCCCGGGATAAATAATAATCAATTGTGAAATCTTCAGCGAATTCGGTTAAGTAGTTATTGGTTATTAGAGCACACACAAAACGTAGATTGTCTTTTATTTATGCAGATTGTCAGCAAAACAATTTTTGAATTTTTACTTTATTTATCAATTGTAAATTATAAATATGAATCGTTATAAATTATTCACCTAAAATCAAAAACGAATTAAATTTCGATGAATTCCGTATTTGTTTAATAACAGTGAACAAAAAGTAAATTTAACTAAAAAGTTAAACCTGGATTTAAGGAATAATTTTTATTAACTATTATTAGTAAACTTTTAAAAAATAAAATAAAATTATGAAGAATTTTGAAAAGGTAGGGAAATAAAAGAGTAGAATAAAAAAATGCAAAAATGAACGGAACCAAATTACAGGTTTAATTATTTTTCTTACGTTAAAAACGATTAGCAAATATACGGAAGTCTTTAGACAGTAAAGAAATAGACTGTTCTTTAATAATTTATGAAAAAACTACTATCAGGTTATAAGCGAAATTTATTCAGTTAATAAAATAATCGAGTAGTGATAAATTTAACGACTTTAAATTAAACAATACGAAGTGGAGGCGTTGTATTTTGACGGACTGTTTACAATATAAACGGGATACACGTTTATTTTTATTTTACATTATTTATTCAAATCTTCTTTGTAGTTATGATCCGTGGAAAACATTGAAGTTATACGAGTTAAATTATTTATTTTTAAGAGATACAACTCTATAGAGAACAGAAATTTCATTTATTCGGCTAAGTATCACCTCTGTTTCGGTTAATCAGATATGTTGACATGCACAGTACGAAATACAGTAAACTAAGGTTTTGATATCGTATGAAAATATTTATTACTATATAAAATATAAATATTCGATTTTTCAGTCTTTAAACGACGTGAAGAAGAATTAGTTTCGCTAAGTTAGAGGCTAAATGGAGAATCAGTAAACTTTTAAATGAAAGGAATGACCAGTGTTGTCGTTTTAAAGAATGAACTTCTAATAATTTAATTTTTTTAATGTTGCCGCATATGTTTGCACATGATGAAATAATATCGGCCTTCACTTCAACGATTTATTTATTTATACAGCGGCAACGACGGGTTTACGCCCGCACACAGTTACTGATGGATGATAATGAATTTTTCAGCGTGCAAAAAAAGACAGTGCCTAAACAGGACTCGAACCCGGAACCTCCGGATGAAAAGCCGAGACGCTTTGCTCCTCCAAGGAGATCGACGAAGAATCATCTTAATAATCTATCACTAATTTTATTATTTATAATCATTTTAATTAAATTAAGCTTTCACAAAATTGATGAAAAAATAAATAGAAGAAATTTTCCGTAAAATTAATATTATATTAAAAAGTAGATGCAAATAACGGATATAAAATAATAGCGCTATAAAAAAAAGAATTTAGTTTACAGATCAAGAAAAATCTAGGAGTGTCATAATCACCAAAATTTTGAGCGTTCTCTTTCTTTCTTTTTCTTCTTACTTTCTTCTTTTCTATATAGGTTTTGTGAAACGTAAGAGACTGAAAAAAGAAGATACAATGAACCTCTTCAGGCTGTTGTCAGTTAAGACAGTCTGAGTGAAAATGGAAATTGCTTTGCCTAAAGCTAAACTGAAAAGAAAAATCAGTTTTCTTACTTCCTCTAAAACTTTCATTCATTCTTTTCCTTATTTTACCGGAACAAATAATAAAATCATTTAAAAGAAAATTATTATTATTATCGTAAAATAATAGATTATTATAATAATTTACCGTAATCGCTTGCACACTGTATTGGGTAAAATTCATATCTAATATAACAAGAAAAATCTGCCAGAAAAGGACGGAGGTCCTGATTGAATTTGATTAAATTTTGTTCGATTAACTTAAAATTTGAAAACTTTCGCAAATATATATATTTGCGATATATATATATCGCTATATAACGAATATATATATTCGTACATACAAACTTTCTTTTATGGGGTACCGATTTATAACTGATAAAGATTAAAAAAAGAAAATTTTTATATTGAATGTGTATAAATTTAACCTATGTTTCATTTTTTAATTTATTAATACGTTTTACTAAAACGCACCCTTTGCGTGCTAGTTAAAAAATCAATATAGTTTCATTATATTGGAGTTCCTATTTGAATTAACTAAATCCGTTTCTAAAAATATTTTTGAAAATTTGATTCTCTTCACAATCTTTTGCCTTGAAATCTTCTACAAAACGCTTAGCGAATAAATCACAAAATGCTTTTATAAGAAGTAGAGCAGTACTCCGTTCAAAATTTAAAAAGAAAATCTTCCTTATAAAATCAGCGTAAAATATATCGTACTATTTAGGGTAAAGTTCATCCCTACCGAGTAAATATAATAATTTGCTAACATTAGAAAGCAGGGAAAGTTAACACGAACCATCCGTTACCTTGGCTCTACACATGCGCGTACTAATATTCGGTATTCGTA
The DNA here is from genome assembly GCF_047948215.1 of Lycorma delicatula. Classification (NCBI taxonomy): domain Eukaryota; kingdom Metazoa; phylum Arthropoda; class Insecta; order Hemiptera; family Fulgoridae; genus Lycorma; species Lycorma delicatula. The sequence continues at coordinate 210,301,936 of NC_134456.1, forward strand.
GATGAATACCGCGTGTGTAGATTAAAAATTCGTGTTCGTTAATGATTATTTGATATTCGTTGCCGAACACGAATATTTTCCCTTAGGAATCGATAGATCAATACGCATCAAAGTATGCATGTTAAGGCAAAACCAAATATTCGGCTGAACAAGCGCATTTCTGGAAGGATAGTGATTCGTATACGAAATTAACCGAATATTCTTTAACGTACGGTTGGAGCCGGGGTAATACAGTTACAATCTTCTCATGATCAAAAATTCTCGACGAAAGAAACAAATGCGGTAATACGGTTTTATACATCATATGGAAACGCGTACATTATTTTCCGTTTGATACTTCCTCTCTTCTGAAAATTTCAATTTAAGTGATGTAAAATTAGTATTTCATATATTAAACTATTTTTTTCGGGTAATGAACCGATCATTAATAGAAAATATATGTATCAGATACAGCAAAGAAGATATCGTATCTTTCAATACTAATAAGTATATCTATTACTATCTTCACTTTGTATAACGGTTAATATCATCGGTAAAATTCAAATCGACTTTCACACTCATAAATTATTTTTTGTACATATATATATATTTCTTTATAGAAATTTGGCATATATATATACATACATATATATATATATACTTCTTTATAGACTACAATTTAAAAATACCTATTTGTTCCCAGTCCGGTACAATTTGCGGTTGTATCGCATGAAGTTCACAACAGTCATCAAAAATTTACATCCTATTATTTGTTTGCAAGTCAGAATTTCTCGTGTAGAAAATAGATCTGAATTTATCAAACACAGATTTTGAAATTAGAAAGACGTTTTAGAAGTTATTTCTATTGATCTAAGCTTCACGGAAACGAAAATCATTATTTTTGCAATTTTTTATCGGAAATATGAATAGAATTATTTTGGAAGGTCAGAAAAAACAATAAATAGAAGATTTTCAATGTAAATTTACGAGAAAATCTTGAAAATTAGTTGCATTAATTTTGTACAAAATGAAGAATTTTATACGAGTAAAAAAAAGACAGGTATCAAATATTTTACAATTCTAATTGATTTATAGAATTAGAAAAAGAACAATAAAAGTAAAAATAAATATAATTAGTAAAATAAAAACCGTTTACTATTACTGTTATTTAACAATACTGTACTAATATAACTGTAATACAATTAATTGTACAGCTGCAGAACTGTGTTACTTTGTTGCAAAAATTTACGAGTAATTTAATTTTTCTTATTAATTATTAAATTAAGAATTATTAATAAAATGAATATTTAATTATTAATTTAAATTAATTCGGTTTAGTAATTCTTTAATAATGACGAAAACGAAAACCGGTTGAAAATCAAGCCACCCACTTTTTGCAACGACTCGGTTATTTGACGATCGATTTAAAAAATACAGAATCGTATTATTTATAATAAAAGGCTTAACATTTTAGATGATAAAACGTGTTTTGATAAAATTAATAGTTACCAAGATATAAAAGATTAAAAAATTTACCTGGCAAAAACGTTGAAATCGGTAAATATGTATTCACCTCGATTTTTTATTTATTTAGAAACATTTACGTTAACATGTGTACCAGATGCTACAATCAATCCTCGATCTAAAAAAACCAAAAAAAAAAAAACAAAACGGTGAATAGAAGAAATCACAATTTCTTTTATACAACATTTTTTGCCTATTTTGATACGTAAAAAAATTCAATTACAAATAACGAGATACATTGTTTTTTTTTTACGCCTGCATATATGAAAATAGACTTGTGTATATATATATATATATATATATATATATATAAAGTATTGTTAACGGTTTACTGTTTGAAGTATCCATGATCGTTTTATTTCGTTGTAGAATGATGTGTAGAGGATAAAAAACCGAAAAGGAAGAAGACAAAGGTCAGTATATATATATAAAACACGTACCTTAATTGAGAATATAAGTGGAGAATATATGTTTAGTTAAGGTACTAACACAGAATAGAGAGAAATGGAAAAGTCCAACGAACCGGTTATATAATAAGAAAAAAAAGAGTAAAAACATTCGGGCGAAATTCCCTTATTTTATCAAACGTAAGAACTCTTTTACATTAAACTACAAATATTATTCTAATAGTTAAAAAAAACAACCTTTATTTTAAAAAAACGCCTAACATCGGTTACAGTATTAGTTTAATGCGCTAGAAACCTAAGTCGTTAAAATTGTGAAAAATATCGAGCAACATTTGTCATTTACTTTTTCAAAAAACTCGTTCACCATCTCGGCTTTTATTACTTCGATACTTAATGGTTATTACTATTATTATTTATTTTGTTAAGAAGGGATCGAAAAATCTATTTTAGCTACGTGACATTTGTTACCGCGGCTTAGTTTAACGACAAACGACAAAAAGAGGGTAGATACGATGGGTAAAAAGGGCGTGGTAGTTTTAGGGTCGAATCTTTTCTCTTTCATAATTATGTTATATGTCCCAGGTATGAAAGTTCAGCTGTTTCCTACGGGACGGATGGTACAGGGTCTGTTTGGGTCGAATAGGACGGATCGAGAAGTACGTGGAACAAACAGCAGCAGCAGCAGTAGATGTAACAACAACAACAGTCACTTCTGGTTACGGTTGACACTTTCCGGATCGTATTATAACTTCTGTATTCGGTATAGCTTTGTATAATGCCTTACTGTACACTTCAAACTATTCGGGCGAGGCCCTTTCTTCAGATCTGCTTCTGACTTCAGTAAAGTGAGTTTACGTTATCTTTTTGTAACTATTTTAGTTACATAATATTCAATAATTTTTTATATTAAAAAAATATATATTTATTTATTTGTTTATTACACAATAATTACAAATTATAATAATAATAATGCTAAATCTTATAGAATTGTAAACAGTTTAGTTGAAACAAAATGTAGATTAGAATATCTTTTCTCCGAAATCTTGTAAAAAAAATTACAGATCAGTCGTCCAATCAGATTTGCAGTTTGTTTAATACCTAATTAAATTCAATAGTACATTATTGAATTTCTACCTACACATTTACGTAATCAGGTAAAAAATTAATCATAGAATATACATCGGTACTTCTTTATTTACTCTGTACTATTGCATATTTCTAACACTAAAATAAGTGAATTATAACGACAGAAAATCAATATTTGAATAATACTGGAATGCGTAATGCATTTTAACCTAGTTTTACGGGTACAGTAAAATATAAATAAGCAGAATTGTGTAACTTTTGAATTTTTTTTTATATTTTGAAATTTACCTTAATTTTTAATGTTACGAACTAATTTTTTTTTTAATGACTAAAAGTAGGGGGACCTTTATATTCGATGTAATATGTTTTTAATTAAAAATTATTATTTGATTTAAATTAAAATAATACGTAACCTATATAGAAATACATATAAACTAAAACGGTTCATTATAAAAGCTTTAGCGCGCGTGCTCGCGCAAGTGTGCATACAGTAACGACCTTGAACACTTGTTTATACTACATAATGGAAACGTATGCGAGTACGCGTTCACTCTCGCTCTCTGTCGCCCCCTCTCTATGTTACACACACGATCAAATAACTTAATTAAAAATTAAAGAAGGTAGATGTTTAAATTATTGTTAAAAAGAAAATTTAATAAATTTATTCGGGATAAACCAAAATTTGGCAGACTATAATTTATTAATATTTATTTTTTTTTGTTTTTAAGAAAAAATAAAATATATGTAATAAAGAAATTTTATTAAGAAATTTTAAATTTGACTTACGAAGATTTACTTAATAAATCCAAAAAATTAAAATTTGTTATTAAAGATCCGAATACCAACTTTAAAGTAAGAACTTTTAATTATACAAAAAGGGTTTATTCAGAAGAGGATCGTAAAGCAAGATCATTAAGAATGACTAAATATTGGGAGAAAGTAAAAGCAAAGAACTTAAAGGCCAAAAGATCGGCAAAAAAAACTATTCTGACTAAAGTAGTCCTTTGCAGACTTAAGACTAAAAAAAAAAAAAAAATTATGTTTTTTAATTACTTACGTTATTAATATAGATTTATAATTTTTTTATATATAAAAAAAATATATTTAAATTTATAATTTATAACTTAATTAAAAATTTCTGAATTTTCATTAATTAAAATAATTTAATTGAATTTTAATAAATGACTTAACGTTTTTTTTCGAGCAAAGACTGCTCGAGTACTAAGTAAGAGCGCTTCATCAAACGGTATTTCTAAGCGTTCTACTGTTAACAATTACTTAGCGACAAGTAGTTAAATGATACTCGAGCGTAAGACTTGACGGAATCGCCCTCGGTGAATTAAGTACTCGTGAATCTGGGGTGAAATAAGTATGGCTACATATTTTATTATTTTTATCGCGCTTTTTAATATGAAAGTAAAGAAGAGTCGAGATTTTTATCTTAATTTTTAATTTATCTCCATCAAAGTTAAAGTTAAATAAGAAAAAAATAATCTTTTTTCAAATTATACTGGAAATTTAATTAAGATTTCATAAAAACGGAAAGAAATTTCATTATAGCACATATATTTTTTGCACTTATTTTTACCGACTGGTTTAATGCGTTTATTCATACTTTTCTATTTTACGCTAAACGTTTAATCTTTATGTTTTACCTGGATACTTTATTTTAAAACATTAATATTAATTATTAAATATTTTATTATACACGTTAATCATTTTAATAAAATTTGAGTAAATAAAACCGTAGAGTAAAGAAACGAAGTTTCATTTTTGTTTTAAGTAGATTACATAAGAAAGCTAGCGATTGTAAAGAGTACCACGATTCGACTTCCGGGAAATTTCGACATATCTTCGCGTTTCACATCCCCTAGACCACCATCAACTCAAAAGTTTATGTATACATTTATATATATATTTACTTTATTTACTTATTATTTAATTTTATTTCACTTTTTTGTAGACACGATAACTGATAAAATTAGTAATTTTACGCCAATCACTTTCAAATTGTTTCCTAAAAATAACGCGACCCAAAATCTCAGTCGATATCCTTAACGGCCAAAATCGGACCACGGGGGTGGAAATTCGGTGATTTTTTTTTTCGAAAAAACAAAATATCGCTATAACCTTCTTATTAAGTAAAATATCGAATTCATTTAAAGTTCCTACTATGCTTTGGATAAGAGCCTACATTCTCTGAGTAAAGTTTTACGATATCATCAACCATTGGCCCAGGAGGTGGAAAAAATGGGGTTTCGAAGACAAAAAAATCGTACCTCCCTTAACAGGCACAGTATCGAATCGGTTTAAAGTGTTCGTTAGTCGTGTAAACAATACATAAAACTTTGTCTGAAACAATTTTTGATATGACCAACCCTTTCGGCAAGGGATTACCAAAATGTTGCTGGAATTGTAAGAAGATGGGGCTTGTCGTATCCTAAACATGTGAAACTTTTTTCACATGCAACCGTTGTCGTATTGAGTAAATCTAGAGTTTTCCTTAACTTTAAGGTTACCTTTTTTTCTCCTACTTAGCACCGGTGAAATATACCTCCGCCTTGCGGCGTGCCGAAAGGAATTTTTTTTTCATAAAATATTATGGAAAATCTTTTACCGTAATTTTATAATTAAAGCTCGCTAGAATTGTAAATATAGAAAATAAAAGTACGCAGGCATACTCGTGAACGTAATTATTTACGTTAAGGTAAATACAACTAAGGTAAATACAGGAGTTTATATTTTATTATCTTGTAATTATTAGATAAGAGATTGTATTATACCGCAAATGATACTAGTAACCTTAATAATGCGATTAATAATTTTCTGAAATATATAAAAGAATCTTAATATATATATATATATATATATATATATATATATATGTAAATTATTATATTTATTCGTTAATTATATTAGTTTTTCAAAATTATATAAAAATTAAGTAATAAACGCGATAGAATCTAAGAAGAATAACAGTATAGCATAATTAAGTTATATACTTATATATTAATGCTGTCGTTACGTAAATTAACGAATAATTAAATACGTAAAATTCAGTCTACTAAAACATAAAAAAAGATGAATTAAATTGATATTTTAAAAAAAGGCTAAATTTTTTAATTTCGAAGCGTTAAATTTTATTTCTCATTAATTAATTTAATGAGAAATTAGTTAAATCTGTTCATTCTCTTTTCTTTTTTTTCTGAAAAGGTCACGTCTGGACCGCACGAACAAACTTTATTTTCCTTTGAGGCTTTAATCTTCTGCTGTTGTTGTTTTTCAATCAACATTTTTCTTAATCTTTATCTATGTTCTCCTGATGTTTCCTTTTTTGCCTGTCCCGATTTAAATCTTTTAATCTCGCGTACTATTTTCTTGAAAATTTCCAGTTTAAAATTTCGTATTCTCTTATTCCAATCTTTTTGAGATCATTTCTGGATTCTAAAAGCCGATTATTTTTACTTTCGAGATTATGAAGAGGTTGAAAATCTTTCATGTTGGTCTTTTGTTCATTCATTTTTTTTTTAAACCGTAAAACATTTTTCTTACTTTTTTTTTAATTTTGTCGATTACGTTTTCAATTTTTCTATAAATTTCTTCGTGTAATCTTAAAACGTTTTTATTTTTTTCACAATGAAGGACTAATATTTCTCTTTCCTTTTTCCAAATAGCGTCTAGCTTATCTCGATTATTTAACGTTAAAGACTCTTCCGCGTAAATACGTTCGGGTTTTATAATCGAGTTGTACGTCTTAATTTTTCATCGTAAAAAATCGATATTTTATCGTAAAAAGTTTTGGGTAATCGGAAAGCCGTCTTCATTTAATTTGCTCGATTTTTTAAACGCATTTTGTCTAGTCCTTTTTTTCGGATTACTTGGCCTAGATGTTTAAGTTTTTCCGCGTCTTTTAATTTTCCCGAATTTTATTTCTATTTTTCTCGGCTGTTCTTTTAGGTTTCCGATTGTTTCCGTTTTTTCAAATTAAATTTGCAGTCCGGTTCTACCTGCAATTTTCTTCAAAATTTCGATTTGCTTTCGTCATAAAAGACGTTTTGACCTCGTAAAGTTAAAAGAAACTGGATGTTTGTTTAACATACTTCCAGCCTGATGTAAATTAGTCGTGAAAATGTGCGTTAGCTCCACAACTGGAGTACCAGTCCAAAAAAAAAAAAATTAAAAAACAAAAATAATATTTTTCTTCAATAAACGATAAATTCTATAATCGACTTTTGTAAAGCTTTTGAGCTCGAGATGTATTTCTACAGTAAAATACATTTTCAAATGAACTTTTCAAAAAAAATATACTAAAATATAGTTACTATTATTGATTTATATAATATAAGGGTATAAAAAGTATACTTAGAAAAAAAAAGTTAAAACTTTATTCATTTTAGTCTATATAAATTTATTACTTTTAAATTAAACTATTTTATTTTACTAAGAAATTCAATTAATTTAAATTAACTTATTACCAAAAACTTGTATGAAATGAAAAAGAAAAACATTATAATTTATTATTTAATTAAATTTGATTCGTGGAAAACTGGAAATTTTCAATTCTTTATTGTTTTTTAAGTTTCCATTTCAGAAAATTCTCATCGGTATAATTATTTATTGAGATGAAAGTAAATTAATAAAATCTGTATTGAATATTTGGCTTGAAAACAATAATATTTGGATTAAAACAATAGTTACTTTAGTAATACGTATGTGATACGACTAATTTTCACCGGCAAGAAATCTTATGTTAGTTATTATTATAAGAGAATCGTTAAAAAAAATCATTAACATTATAATAACAGTAAATTAAAATATATTTTTAAGTGCAAATATTTAAGATTATTTTAACGAATTTAATTATCTTATAATAAAGTTATTAAAGTAATAAATAAATAAATTGAAAGTAAAAAGGATATTCCTCGGAATAAGGTAAAAAAAAATCGGGAAAAGTATTAAAAAAAACATAAAAAAATTAGGCTAGAATTGAAAACGGCATTTAGTTGTAAAACTCCCGCCAAATCCATTCTGCCTAACCTTAACTGAATATAAAAAAATTTTCATAAAATGACAAAACATAGCGAATGAAATAAATAAAATAAAAAGAAAATTCGAATTATCTTTTGAAAAGAAAAATTTCTTGCATTTCATTTTATTTATAAAAAAAATGGTCGTTACGATTAATTTACCAGCAGAATGTGTCTTGAAAGTTTTACATTATAGATTAAGTTTCTCTTCGATTACGTTATGTTTATCGGAACAGTTTTTGTATATCGACAGCGTTTAATGTAGATCTGCCCATATTGTTTTAATTAAAAATTATAAAATTAATGTTAAAACTGACTTTAGGAAAATACAAAGTTGTAATTCTTTATTAGATTTTGAAAGTTATACTGATTTAGATTTACTAACATATGGTAACTGTTAGGATCGACAATTGTCTTTTATTTTTACATGGAAGTCATGTGGTAACCACATCAGATGTCTTTAGGTTTGTAGTACAATAGGTTTGTTAAATTACTATTAAATGCAAAAGATTTAGTGACAAAACTAGTAAAGAATTTATTTCTGAAAAAGTAATGTAAATACAGCCGATAAAAAGTAAATAAAACCTTTTAAAAACGGTCTTTAATTGAAGAAAAATCGTATTATTCTTTGTGTACTGCATCGGATATCATGATAACTACTGGAGTTACAGTTGTGTGAGCTATTTTATCCTACTTCACAGCTCAAATTACACGAGAAACCACCGAATTTACTTCTTAATTTGGGTCCCAAAAATTACAGTGGGGTTTCTTTTTTATTAGAAGAGCTGAAATCCGGGCGAAATTTTTCGCTAGCCGTAATTCGAAAACAAAGCGTTTCCAGACCAATGTTTATATGAACTTTTTCATTATTTTCACCAGTAGAACAGGTTCTGAAAGTTTCTCCTTTTCTTCGTGGAACATTCTTTATAAATCGTTTTCGACGGTATAATTAATTAATATAACTATTTTACACAATTGATAAGTGTAGCGTGATGTTATACAACGGTATTGTATAATTATATATATTAAATAAATGTTAATTATTTTAAAGTTAAATAAAATTATAATTCTGTAGAAAACTTTTACAAAAAAATATAATCTTTTAATTTATTACTAACCGGAGTTAATCTAAATTTGTATTAATGCACTGTAAATATTCACGTTTAATTAGAATTTAAAAAAAAGGAAGCGAAAAGCAATGAATGTAAAAAAATATTAAAATGGAATAAAGAAAAAGTAATAAAATATTATTATTATTATGCAAACTTAATTGACCTGATTTTAGCAACAAAGATTCAGGGTATATTTATCCTTTTTAGTATACGTGCATGCAATTACTTAAGATAATGTAAGGAAAAAAATTAAAAATATTATAAGCAATTTCATTTTATAGCCACTTCTTTTAGTTATGTAATTTCATTTAATGCGGATTTTGTTTGCGTTAAACGTCGGTTTTACAGTTTCAGTACGTACGTAATACGTTCGATTGTTTGCTTAAACAGATTGTGTTTTTTTCTTACGTTTTATTTAATATTAGAAAAAAATATATAAAGATAAAATCTTAAACTCATTTAAATATTTCTTGAAATTTATTATATAATATTTTAAGCAAATTTTAAAAGATAAGCCTAAATCTCTTTTTTATTAATTTTAAACATTCATTTCTTACGAATCGTGAGTTTTTTCATCAGTAATTTAACCGGGTGTAGCACCTGCAGTCAATAAATAATATTAGTATAAAAATCCTAGCAGTTTAGAGTTCCTCGTTTTTACTTCCTTATACGAAATAAAGGGAACTATTGTAATCGCGAAAAATTTTGGTTTTCAAATTTCAACGGAAATATCCATTTTGACCATCTCTGAATCCATTTTGACTAGTTTCGGTGTGATGTCTGTACGTATCTCGCATAACTCAAAAACGATCAGCAGTAGAATGTTGAAATATTTAATTTAGGACTGTTGTAACATCTGGTTGTGCTCCCCTTTTGATTGCAATCGACTGGACCAAAAGTGTCCAAAGAAGTCTTTTCTTAACATTAGTAATTAGCCCTCATTGAGAGCTTTTCAACAATATATCCTAAGTGGTACTTATTTTCATTGGTTCCAGAGTGATAGCCCAATAAAACTTTAATAAATAAAATATTTGGATCTTACAAGGGGATGACATCGGTTCGAATCCGACTTCATTTCCTTCTTTTTTTTAATTTAAATATATTGATTTATTAATAATTATTAACCTGAGATCGTAATTTTTTTATAATAAATAATAATTCAATAAAAAAAAATTTGAAAAAATGTAATAAAAAATATAACTGCATGAAAATATATGTAATTTAATAGGCGTACAAGGAAGTCACGTGGTGTCCCCATCACATTTTTTTCTAAAATGTAATCCCGTATATTTTTATCTGTTATGCAATAATATGTTTTATTTGTTTATATTTTATGAAACATTTTTATTCAACTTTGTAAGTTACATTTTGTAAATTTTTGTTTTCACAGGTTTTTTATAAAAAAGAAATCAAAAACAAAAAACGATTAGTTTGTAATTAAGAATGATTAATCTTTTTTTTGTAAAATTGCTTAATTTAAGTGACAATTACTATCGATTAATATTATTTACATAATTAGAATCTCATTAATTTTAGATAGTATAACTTATTATTCAATTAATATTCAGAATTTTACAATTTACTTTGTAATTATAAGCTACTTTTTAATTTACTAATATTGAAAAGTGTTATATTTTTATTACTGGGAGGGTCAAGAACATTTAAGATAAAAAATATATATATATATAAATAATAATTAGTAAATTTATCTCGATTAATAATTACATTTTACGTGAGTTGATAAAATTAACAACTTCAGTAATAAATGTTACACCGGTGTTAAGATTAATTTTTTAATCGAGTTTGGAATAATAAATTAAATTGAAAAAAAATCAAAGAAATTATAAGGAGTGGGTTTAAATTTGGAAATTTAAATAATAATAATAATAATAGTATATTAAAACTTTCGTAATGATTTTTATTTCTTTTAACTACAAAAAATAATTTTTTCATTTTGTATATTTCTGTCTGATATTAATAAATGTTACGTCTAAAATTTGCACGATAAGGGAAATTAGAAACAGAATTGATGTTAGCATCCGATCGAGTTTAAGGATAAATATTTCAGACCTGGATTAAACGTAAAATATTTTCAAAGCGTTTAAACTGCTCTTTTACGTTTAATTGACTGCTTGTAAAACTTTTCCAGACGGTTTTATTAGAAACCTTTTCTTTTTAGATAATTCTCACAAAAGATTCTACTTTTCGAAAGTTTTAGATTAACCATAACAGGCTGAATTTCATAAGTGTACTCTTTCGAATTTTTAAAATTATTTAGCTTCTTTTTTTTTTTAAACGGGATATATTTAAAATTATTAACTTTTAAAATATATCGACCTTTTTATGAAAAAAATGCGATATCTGCACAATTTGGACAATATCTGCTTCATTTAAAGAAGCGAGGGACTGAATTTTATAATTCAAAATCATAATTAATTAAATATTAAAGAAAGCATATAAAAATGTTTTTAAAAAGTAGAATAACCGCAATCAATTAAAAATAAATAAGAACGTAGTAAATATTTCTTCAATACAAAATTCGAACCTTTCAAAACAATTAAAAAAAAAAAAATCAAATAAATGTGCTTTGGAAAGCTAATTTAATATATATATATATATATAATATAATATAATTAAAAAAAATATATATATATATAATTCGATAGCTTTTATATGTTATTTATCTCTGTATATATATATATATATATATATTATATACATACAGTGTGTTCCATAACAATAAAAGCTATCGTTTTAAAAGTACGTATGAAGGTTGTAATTTATAATAATTGAAGAAAAAAACATTAACCAAGAATTTATTATAAATCAATAAGTACGAGTATAAAAATTATCATGAATGGGAAAATTAAAATTAATTTTAGAAGATTCTTTAAGCGAGTCATTACTTAAAATAAGAGACAAAAGAAAAAATAAAATTACCAACTTACATTAACATAATTTAATTACTTCTGCTTTCAATACTTAAAAAAAAAACTGTATAAAAATCTTTATGGAAAAGTTATAAAACTTTTCAATTAGGTACTGAGAATATTTATGTAATAAAAAAAAAAATTTTTAATATTTAACAAAATTTTTAGTAATTGTGAAGCCTGTAAACCTTTTTTGGTTAGAAAATTCTGCTATGAATATACAGTTTTCTTCAACTACCTACTTTTATTATATGTCCTTTTAGTAAATATGTCGTCATAATTCATTAAAATTCGACTGTAATGTCGAACTTTTTCATAAAAATAATTATATATATATATATATATATATATATATACACAGAGTATAACGTAAGCTATTAGCCAAATTTAAGGGAGTGATTCAGGACATCAAAGTAAATAAAAGTTATGCATCCCTATCCTATTTTCTCTCTGCTACCCACTTTATGTATTGTCAATAAAAATTTATATCTTAAGAACGGATTGAGATACATTAACGAAATTTTATGAATATTTACTCGATAACTGCTTCAAAAAAATAAATAAGTTTGAAAATTTTACTTTTTTTTTAAATTTAAAATTATTTAAAAACTTTTTGATCGTTAATAGCTACTTAAATATTAGTTTAATTCAATTAAGTTTTATTATATAGAATTACGCAGTTTAATAATTTTGTGCTTGTTTTTACGCGTAAATTTACAAACTACTTTAACAATTTTAATTATAACTCGGCAATTTATCAGTCGATTTGAACGAATGAAGTGCCAGTCGACTTGTTCACGATAAACGTTACAACATTTTATCTAATAAAACATAATTCGATAAAACTAATATATAGTATTATTGATTAAAATATTTAAATTTTCATTAAAATATCTCGATCCGTCCTTAAGGTACACAATTTTATTGAAAAAAGGCAGAAAATGGCGGACAGTAGAAAAGTGAAGCGAGAATAGGGCATTTGTTCACACGAATTCTTTTTGTTTATTTAATTGCCTGATCAGTGCGTTAAGTTTGTCTAACAGCTCTCTTTATACTTGTATAAATATATATGTAAATTCTTAATAACCGTGGGAATTCTACAGTTCAATTTAAATAAATGCGTTTCATTTTTTCGTTTTTGTGTATGAATTTTAAAATAAACAAAATTAAAGATTAAACAATTTCAGAACATGAATAATTTAATAGTTTTATATGAAAAAGCACGTATGAGTTTCTATGTTGACTCGATATTTAAAAACTCTCAATTCTTCTTTGTTTAGAAATTGCAATGAACAGTGCTAATCGAAATTGTTTACTTATATTCAGAGATTAGTAATTTTACTTTTTTATTTTTTATTGACTCGTTAAATTTATTTATAAAAAAATGTACAAAAGTAAAATTATTAAACGATTGACAAAAAAACTGTTTTATTTCTTTTTACTTTCTTGTACGAAGTAAAGGAAGTATTGTAATCCCGAAAAATTTCGGTTTCCAGATTTCAATGAAGATATACATTTTGATCATCCCTGAATCCATTTAGACTAGTTTCGGCGTAACGTCTGTACGTACGTATGTTTGTATGTCGCATAACTCAAAAATCTAATGTGGACAATACATGACTTCCTTGTACGCCTATTAAATTATATTTACACATTTTTTAAAAATGAAAAGCACATAAAATTTTATTTCATTAAAAACTTCTCATATTTTTCTTTTTTTTATTGAGTTATTCATCGTAAAGATATTTTTACAATGAAAGATTAATAATTTAACCTTACAATGAAAGTTAAAAAAAAAGGAGGTGAAGTCTGATTCGAACTGATGTGTCTTCCCCTAAGATACAAAAATATTATTTAATTAAAATTTTATTTGCCTATAACTTTAGAACTAGTGAAAATAAATACCGCTTATGAAATTATTATCGATGAAAGTCTCTCAATGAGGGCTTATTACTGCAGTTAAGAAAAAGTCCAAAATCCAAATCCTTTTGGATTTTGGAGTTTTGGTTCAGTCAGCTAATCGTTTTTGAGTTATACGAGATACATACATACGTACAGACGTCACGCCGAAACTAGTCAAAATGGATTCAGGGATGGTCAAAATGGATATTTCCGTTGAAATCTGAAAACCGAAATTTTTCGCGGTCACAATTCTTCCTTTACTTCATACAAGGAAGTAAAAACGATTAGACGTAGGATGTTGAAATTTTGGATTTAGGACTGTTTTAACATCTAGTTGTGCACCTCCCCTTTTGATTGCGATAAACTGAACCGAAAGTGTCCAAAATCCAAAAAAAATTAGATTTTGAACTTTCTCTTAGCTGCAGTAATAAGTCTTCATTGACAGATTTTCAACGATATATCATAAGTGGTGCTTGTTTTCATTGGTTCCAGATTTATAGTAAAATAAAATATCAATTAATGAAATATTTGGGTGTGACAAGAGGAAGGCACATCGGTTCGAATCAGACTTTACCTCCGTTTTTTAAATAAATAATAATTCAATAATAACAAAAAAAATATATATGAGAAGTTTTTAAGGAAATAAAATTTTATATACTGTTCATTTAAAAAAAAAGTGTGTAAATGTAACTTAATAGAGGTAGAAGGAAGTTATGTGTAACCCACCGGGTTGGTCTAGTGGTGAATGCGTCTTCCCAAAACAGCTGATTTGGAAGCCGAGAGTTCAAGCGTTCAAGTCCTAGTAAAACCAATTATTTTTACACGGATTTGAATACTAGATCATGGATACCGGTGTTCTTTGGTGGTTGGGTTTCAATTAACCACACATCTCAGGAATGGTCGATTGTACAAGACTACACTTCATTTACACTCATACATATCATCCTCATTCATCCTCTGAAGTATTATCTAAACGGTAGTTTCCGGAGGCTAAACAGGAAAAAAAAAGAAAAGGAAGTCATGTGTAGTCCACTACATCAGTTTAATTTCAATAATTGACTTGCGACGTCTAAGGACTAAGAAACCTCGATTCTAAAATACAATAAAGTTCTAAATTAACAAATAATAAAAGTTAATCCAAACGATCTTGTGAACTAAAGCGTATCTTTAACGGTGGGGTAATTTCCATACGTTAAACGCAATCATTTTTCAAATATTGTTACGTATATTTCTTAAATTAAGCCCTTGATGATCGTTATTTTTTGGAATTATTACTAGCTATATTATTTATCTTTTGTATTCTTGTAGAGTAAAAAAATATTACAAATTTCTATTTTAAAAATTTAGCAGATATATTTTATTATATCACCTGTGAAAAGGAGCCGGTATGCACGCTATTCTGCCTGTATGATTTACTGATACAAATATATTTGTATTAATAATGCTGCTGTAAAAGTGAAAATTTTCCCGTGGTTTTTGCTTAATTTTTCTGGGTAATTTCTACTGTTTTACCAAACAGTAGCAAATTTACTCGTTCCTGATCGAAACTATTTAATAATGTAGTTAAAATATTATTTATTTTCTCTTTTATCTAATTTATTTAATATTATGTTATTCCTATATTTTTTATCTTACCTAAATGTCAAACGATTTTAGAAACTGTGATAGCGGTTTTGGAGTTAATATTACGTACGTAAATTACTCACTACCATACTACATAATAGGGAACATATTTCTACGTAATTTTTTACATATTAACAAGCATTTTGTGTAATGATATATTATTCAATATCTTAAGTTATTTATTACCCAAATTGAATTTATTTTAACGTATTACCAATTATTCAATGATTATTAAATGTGACGAATGAGTTTTCAATTACGGTCGATACGACTGTGCAAAATATTTTGAAAAATATTCTGTGAGCCATCGCGTAAATAATTGTAATATGAAAATAATCATTAGTTTATAGGAAAGTTGTTCGATGAAATTAATTTATAAAAATTAATTAAATAATTTAGAAAATCTTACTGCTTTTAATAACCTCTGACATAATTAAGAACGGCTACCTTTAAACCAATTTTAAGAACTTAATTTATTTCAACTATTTTTAAGTAATATCGAATTAAATAAGTACAAAAACAAAACTAAGAACATAAATAAATCAAAAAATAAGAAGGTTAATAGTGCGATAATAATTAGATACGTAGTTGTGAAATCAAATACGTATTTATTGTACTTCGAGAGCACTTACTCAGTGTACTTTGTATTTGCTTACAAAACTCGCGTATTTGCGTACGTACATGCTCCAAAATTACTCCCTATTATTAAGTAGAAATTAAATTTCACTTAATTTTTTATAATCCGAATTTATATTTCTTAACAGTCCCGTCTTAAGAATTTATTTTTAAAAAATTAGCGTTATTTTTATGTTTATATTACGATCTTTCTCGGTGGAACAATGGAACATTTCTGCCTTCAGAAGATTCTAGAATCTCGGTCATATTTATAAAATCTTGGATTTCTAGAATCACGGTAAGGCTTAGCAGTTTTCATACTCTCAAAAAATTATCTGTTGCTATGAAACTGTAATTGAGTGACACTATTGTTTAAAATTTTCGTTTAAAAGAAATATTAAAAAAATAGCTATATATCATTAGCGAATGTACAAAAGGTTGGTAAGATTCTCATTAATCGCTCTGTATATGAACAAAGTTTTGATAGAATTGAGAACCTTTCTTTTTTTTTTGAAATCCGGAAGTAAAAAGAAACACAGAAATTCAATATTTCTCGTTTGAATTTCATTTACTTCCCTGGCATCATATTTATAGAGCTTTGCTGCAAGAAGTAAAGTATAATAATCGGTCAAAAAGTGGGGTATGGTTTTTTTTTTATACTTCTCGACGTTTCATCACCGTGGGACCCCAAAAAACAAAAAAAAAAAAAACTGGGGAAGGAGG
The DNA here is from genome assembly GCF_047948215.1 of Lycorma delicatula. Classification (NCBI taxonomy): domain Eukaryota; kingdom Metazoa; phylum Arthropoda; class Insecta; order Hemiptera; family Fulgoridae; genus Lycorma; species Lycorma delicatula. Next base: position 210,318,864 of record NC_134456.1, read on the forward strand.
ATAATGTTCGTAGGTACGTGTGTGTGTACATGCGTTGACGTGTTTGAAGTGTTTGAACCTTTGACTTGATAGACCGATTTTGATAAAATTTTGTAGAGATTCGTATATATTAGGCAATTTGTTGGGAAGATTTTGGGGTCAATATCTCCCGGAGACGAAGGATTTGGGGGTCAATTTTCTAAAAATTTACAAAACATAACTCCACTTTATATTAAGCTCAGTACATGCGTGGGTGCATATCTTACCACTTTTTTAAAAAAAATTGTTCCGAGATTCATTCCCTCTTTCCCCAAAAATAAAAAAAAACTACCTTTTTATTTATCGCATATTATTTAACCGATTGTATTTTTAACGTCTTCCTAAGCGTAGTAGTAGTGCAAGAGACCCAAAAATTATATACTTTAGGGGCAATATTGAGGGTGGAAGAGCAGATCAAAGTTTAAAAATATAGATATTTTGAATTTTTCAGAACTTTTTTGGGGTTATTTAAACTTTTAATAGTATTAATATTATTAAATATTAATAGTATCTGAGGTTATTTAATAACTAAGCCGTTGTATAATTAGAAAATTGATTTTTTCAAATTATTTCGCATTCTTTTTTTAAACTATACGATATAAGAAAAACTTACACATTAAGTTGGTTTGGTACTACTAAATATTAATAGTATTAAAAGATAAAAACAATAAATTTTAGCAATAATATTACAATAAAATTTCATCATAATTCTTCCCCCCGCTACCAAAAAAGAAATCTGAGGTAACGCTTTATTGGTTGTATATTTTTCAGTGGAATGTTTTAGTTTCTTCCGTTTAACATAGTAAACGTACAAAAATAAAAAAATAAAAAAAATTCTTGGAAGGTGATTTTGAAAGCGGGGAGCAGAAAAAAGTGTTTATTTAAACATATAATGATAATTTTACAATAAAAGTTCATCATAAATTACTCCCACCACAAAAAAACAAGTCTCAGGTAATTTTTTTTATGTATAATTATTACTGTTAGAACTGTAAGGATAAATAACCGATTCAAGGAAAGTATTACGATTTCGTCGTAATATATATATATATATATTATATTATATATATATATATATATATATATATATATATATATAATAATAAATAGTGTACTGTAAATATATTTTATGAAAAAATTTACTAAAATACAGTTCTTCGTCCAACGTAATAAAACAAATTTCAGAAATGTTAAACAAATTGATAAGATAAATTAAAAAATTATTAGCTTAAGTAGTTTGTATTAAAATGAAAAGAATAAAGAAAAGAAAAATGCAGACAACATATATATATACTTTTTTCCCTTATTATTTAAGTTGCGTGTAGTCGTACTGGCATAACCTATGTAGCCTACTGTAAACGTAAACGTGTTGAAAATTTTATTATTGTATCTCAAATGCCATATATACTTGTCTCATTACGATTATATAGGGGGTATTTTAAATTTAACTATAATTTACGATGTAACATCTAAATTTATCACCTAAACACATAAAGTTTAAAAAAAAAAAAAAACATGTTATAATAAGCAAATGTTAATCTATTTACTTATGCTAAGTAAAATATATAGCTGAATATCTTAATATTACAAAAATAAAAAATAAGGTTTTTTATTTTTTAATTCCAATAAGATATTGATACAATGTTAATTAATATAAAAGTAATAGTTATAATAATAATAACAATATTTAATAACTAAGCTCATTCCTTAGGTAAATTATAAAGTTGATTTTTTCAAATTGTTATATACATTCTTTTTTAAACAATATAAGAAAAAATTACATGTAAAGTTGTTTTAAGATATATATATATTAAAAAACATAATGAGTCTGGTTATTATTAAACTTATAATTATAAAAAAAAACTATTATTAAAATATTTACTTTTTAAAAAAAAAAAGAAATTTATTCAAATATATATATATATATATTATACATATATATATATATATATATATATATATATATATATATATATATATATATATATGTGTGTGTGTGTGTGTGTGTGTTATAAATAAATAAATAATAACAATACTGATGAATTTTCAATTAAGTTAAATGAAAATTAACCTTTCTTTTTTTTTTGAAATCCGGAAGTAAAAAGAAACACAGAAATTCAATATTTCTCGTTTGAATTTCATTTACTTCCCTGGCATCATATTTATAGAGCTTTGCTGCAAGAAGTAAAGTATAATAATCGGTCAAAAAGTGGGGTATGGTTTTTTTTTATACTTCTCGACGTTTCATCACCGTGGGACCCCAAAAAACAAAAAAAAAAAAAACTGGGGAAGGAGGATAATGTTCGTAGGTACGTGTGTGTGTACATGCGTTGACGTGTTTGAAGTGTTTGAACCTTTGACTTGATAGACCGATTTTGATAAAATTTTGTAGAGATTCGTATATATTAGGCAATTTGTTGGGAAGATTTTGGGGTCAATATCTCCCGGAGACGAAGGATTTGGGGGTCAATTTTCTAAAAATTTACAAAACATAACTCCACTTTATATTAAGCTCAGTACATGCGTGGGTGCATATCTTACCACTTTTTTAAAAAAAATTGTTCCGAGATTCATTCCCTCTTTCCCCAAAAATAAAAAAAAACTACTTTTTTATTTATCGCATATTATTTAACCGATTGTATTTTTAACGTCTTCCTAAGCGTAGTAGTAGTGCAAGAGACCCAAAAATTATATACTTTAGGGGCAATATTGAGGGTGGAAGAGCAGATCAAAGTTTAAAAATATAGATATTTTGAATTTTTCAGAACTTTTTTGGGGTTATTTAAACTTTTAATAGTATTAATATTATTAAATATTAATAGTATCTGAGGAAGGATAAATAACCGATTCAAGGAAAGTATTACGATTTCGTCGTAATATATATATATATATATTATATTATATATATATATATATATATATATATATATATATATATATATATATATATATATATAATAAATAGTGTACTGTAAATATATTTTATGAAAAAATTTACTAAAATACAGTTCTTCGTCCAACGTAATAAAACAAATTTCAGAAATGTTAAACAAATTGATAAGATAAATTAAAAAATTATTAGCTTAAGTAGTTTGTATTAAAATGAAAAGAATAAAGAAAAGAAAAATGCAGACAACATATATATATACTTTTTTCCCTTATTATTTAAGTTGCGTGTAGTCGTACTGGCATAACCTATGTAGCCTACTGTAAACGTAAACGTGTTGAAAATTTTATTATTGTATCTCAAATGCCATATATACTTGTCTCATTACGATTATATAGGGGGTATTTTAAATTTAACTATAATTTACGATGTAACATCTAAATTTATCACCTAAACACATAAAGTTTAAAAAAAAAAAAAAACATGTTATAATAAGCAAATGTTAATCTATTTACTTATGCTAAGTAAAATATATAGCTGAATATCTTAATATTACAAAAATAAAAAATAAGGTTTTTTATTTTTTAATTCCAATAAGATATTGATACAATGTTAATTAATATAAAAGTAATAGTTATAATAATAATAACAATATTTAATAACTAAGCTCATTCCTTAGGTAAATTATAAAGTTGATTTTTTCAAATTGTTATATACATTCTTTTTTAAACAATATAAGAAAAAATTACATGTAAAGTTGTTTTAAGATATATATATATTAAAAAACATAATGAGTCTGGTTATTATTAAACTTATAATTATAAAAAAAAACTATTATTAAAATATTTACTTTTTAAAAAAAAAAAGAAATTTATTCAAATATATATATATATATATTATACATATATATATATATATATATATATATATATATATATATATATATATGTGTGTGTGTTATAAATAAATAAATAATAACAATACTGATGAATTTTCAATTAAGTTAAATGAAAATTAATACGTGGCTTTATATATGTGACTATTTAAGTAAGCCGGACTATGCTATTTTACTAATAATGTTACAGAATTTATTTATTCTATTTTTTCTAATATAACTTAACTTTAAAAAAAAAATGAATGGAGATAATGTTTTATAAGAATGACACTATGGACAAATAAAACTACGCGAAAATCAGTACAGTAAATTCAATCCGCACGATCAACATTTTTGAGTTTAGAAATTTTGAAATACCTTATTTAATATAATATTTCGAGCGATATAATAAATATTTTTGTACAGTTATTCAAGTATAATTAATTACTTACAGTAGATTATTTAACGTTTCTATATAAAACAAGTAAAAAAGGTGATGTTTATTTACGAAAATGCGGAATGAACAAACGTTAAAATTTTTTAGGAAATATTATTAGAACATTTTATTCACAATTATATTAAAAATGAAAGATAAAAGGAATTATTACTTTAAATATAACCGTTAACAATTTTTTAAAAAATTCTAAAAATTAAAAATTTGATTAAAATAAGGAAAAAATAAAGTTTTTGCGTTACAGTCTTACTATTTATCGGTTTTATGAAACGAAATAGTATCGCCAGACAGCAGCTGTGTGTTGCTATTTTTAAAACCGATCGATTTAATTTTAAAATCCGACAAATAATATCGGTGGCGATCGAAATAGTATCTTCAACTTAAAAATGCTGAAAATTCTTTAAGGAAGTAAGTAAAAGCTGCGGCGACAAATCAGACTTATATTTCAGGATAAGGAAATCGTCTTGGCAACAGCAAGAGTTAGTATAGACGCTGTTTGCAGATTTAATAATTATTATTATTGATTTACAGCGAGGTGCAACAGTTAAAACCACCTGTCGAATATCGATACCGTTCTAATTTTGATAACATATGGTCTAATAATCTTTTTTTTATTTTTTATTTTTTGAAAAACAAAAATATAATCAAATTCAGCAAATATATATATATATATATATATATATATATATATATATATAATAAATCAATAACAGTACTGATGGATTTTCAATTAAGTATTATTTATTCAATGAAAATTAATACGTGGCTATTTAAGTAAGCCGGACTATTCGATTTTAATAATAATCTTATAGTATATCTATTTTTTAATTTGTTTTATTTATTATTTTAATGACTTTTTAAAACTTTCTGTTAATGAATAATACTTTATTAAGTAGGTAATATAGTAATAAAATAACTTTATCGTTTATTAAAAGCGTTCAAATATTCGATTATTTTTTACCGTACTCGAAATTTAACGTTTGACTATATTAAAACAGAATTTAAAAAAAATATATGATACAAAAATTAACAAGTTTTTTTTTTTTAGAAAAATTGATATATTCCTAACTAATTAGGCTAACCTATTTTAGATGTTTGTTTTAAATTTACCATGAATAAGTGGCCCCTATCACAAACTAATTCAAATATTAACTTAAACTTCGGGGAAAAAAATATTATAAAATAAACTGTTCAAAAATAATTATAATTTTTTTGTTGTCGAGTACAAATAAAAAGTAATTGGCAGATCCGTTTTGAAGGCTAAGACTAGTTAATCGATATTAAAAAAAAAAAAAATAGTTATAACTTTTACTATTAAATTTGATTTAAATAAGTCTTATTTTTACGATGTAGTTTTTATTTTTGAGCCTGTTTTCTGTTACGAAGAAAGAAAAACAATAATTTTTTTTATTATTGTTAAAAAAATCGGTTAGGTAGCTATTTAAGTGTTCAGGAATGAAAAATATTTTTGAAATAGTCGGAAAGAAAGGAACGCAGAACGAAAGCGAGATAGATAGAGCGAGAAAGATCGATGAGAGGACCGGGGAAAGAGATCGATCGGGCCATGAGGGATCGGACCGGTCGGTAGTGTGTGCCAGAGAAGGGAGTTCAGAGGGACGAAACCAGTTTCGAGTTTTGTTCGGCTACTCAAGACGGCACAAGCCACCGCATTCATAAACCTGCCCCTCCTCTCTTCAGACTCTTCTCTATAGCCTCCCTTTTACCGTGCTCGTTTCCCTGTGTCCGACAGAAAATAATTTTTAAACCCGTTTAATTTTGAAAATAACTCGACAACTAAAAGTCGCCGTCGGAGGGCGTGGAGATTTAAGGGGGAGCGTGCTACATCTTTTAACATATTATCGTATTCAGGACCTAATTACACAGATAACATAAGCCGGTGCAAAATAACCGATTCGCCACACTTCAGGGAACATCTTCTGCCCCTTCTTACCGCATTTCGTTCGTTTATTTATCGTTAAGATATCGTTTAAAATTAATTGTTAACAACGGATAACGAATAATAATATTTTACTTTTATATACTACAATTTACAATAACAAAAAATCTACTAATTTCCAATCACTGTAACACAGAATATAAATAAATTCAATAAAACTTGTAATAAGCTTTGTTAATAGTGAGAATGAAGGTCCTTTTTCTCTTTTACGAGGTTTTTTTTCACGGAAGTTGTCGATAAATGTACGTAGCGCCGTTTTAAAAATTCGATCGACTTACCCTAATAAGGTTAAAACGTTTTAAAACCTTTTTCTCAATTCATATTCCAAGTTCTAGAAATTAAACCGATTAAATTAATATTCGATTAAATATTTATGTTCAGGAAAAACACTAAACTTGTAGTGGGAAAGTAGAATAACAAAAATTTGACCTCTGTATAATATTTTTGATAAGAATAAAGCAATTTAAATAAAATATATATTCCCCTAAACTTCGGAAGCATTTAGATAGTAAGTTGACTGCGTCTCTGGGTTTCAAAATTGACGTCAAAAATAAGCGCTCTATGACACTGCAAGCGATGAACGATCCGTAAAAGTACGGGATTTAAATTATAGTTACAGATTTAGGCTTTAAAATTAGTTTTTATATTAAAAAATGACATACTTAGGCCTTTACATTCGTATTGCAGTATAACACAACACGATCAAATAAATCAATCTTTATTAATTTGCAGGAGGCATTTCTATAAAAAATAATCGCACGCTATCGCAAATTATAATGTGTATGTGTGTAAATAAAATTTAAACCCTTAATTTTATGAGATTATCATATTTCCCGAATCCTTGAAACTAGATTTTTTTTTTTTTTTATATTGTACGGATTCGCTCAGAAGAGTTTTTGTAGGGGACAGATTGAACGATTTTCTAAGCCCGAAAAATATTTTTCATAGTAAGATTATTTTTTGTTGTAGATGGTTTAAATTTTCAATTTGAACTAAAAAATTGTCATAACTAAAATAAATAGATAAAAAGAAATAAATAGTCATAACTGAGAACGTGTCGGTTGAAAATCCAAGGAACACAACCAGCTAGACGTGAAAAAGCTTGAAGCGTGTTTATGATCTTATTAAATAATTCTGTATGTATTAATTTATTATAAAATTAAAACAATAAGTTAAACAAAATAATAAAAAAATTGATAGACAGTTTTTTCCCTCTGAACTAATCGACGTAAATTATTTCAGATTTTAATTCCTTTTTCCTTACATGAATGAGAGATCAGTTAGTTCTTTTATTTTTAAATTCTGAAACTGTAACTGATTAACAGGAAAACGTTTACTTGTTTTGTATTTATATATACATACATAAAACAAGTACTGAAAGATTAATACGACTGTAAATTCGAAAATAGAGTCTATAGATTAGTTTTTATTTAAATCGATCGAAATTTAGATCGATCTTGAGTTATAATCTCACGTCTACCTTTTGTGTTTCATATTTTAATCGGATAGTTTCTGAGAAACACGGTTTACAGAGGATCAAATTTTCTACCCTATGTAATTCTAAAATTATATTTACCTTAGAAATATTAAAAATTCCCAAAATTTTTATTCTGAATTTATAATGAAATTTTACAAAAAGCGCTTCATTTTTTCGGTAAGGTTTGGGCTCAGGACTTAAGGGAAATTACGATTAATTAAAGTAAATCTAAACTAATGAAAAAAATATTATAAACCGAATCATGTACTGTTTCGATCAAGCGATTTAGAAACGTAATACATAAAAAAAGAGCTGTCAATTTCATGATTTTTCCCGGATATTAATAATAAAAATTAAAAGAGAACCAACAAATACATAGTTTTTTTTTTTTAGAAAAAGGGAATAAATTTTAAGAAAATATTTCTAGTAATATTTATATACAGGTTAAGCTTGACAGATTTGTTTAGGTGAAAATTTCTGTAAATCTAATATCCCCTTCAATAAAGGTAAAAATAAGAAAAAGGAAATTTTCAAAAACATTTTCTACATCTTAGGTCCGGGGTCTATAATTTTAAAAAAGTCTAGACGTTTCTTAATAGCTCTATACATGAAATATAAACTTTCAAAAAATTCTTGAAAAATATTAAATCGAAGAGAATTAGAGCAAAAGAACAAAAAACATATATTTCAGTTTTATGATGGAGGGGTTGATTTAAAAAAAATCTTTTTGATATTTGCTTAAATAAAGTTTTCTCTAAAATACCTCTGAAGAAAATCGGAATCGGGTTTTTTCCAATATCACTCACCCCGTTAAAGAATTTTGAAGAATAATTAATACGATCAATTTTTAGGGGACATATATTTTTGGTTATTTTTAGTTTTGGTTTCTGTATATAAAAATATTTGAACTAAATTTTAAGAAAATCGATTTTATCAGTCCAAGGCAAGAAACAGTTTGACATACACAAGTTCGCACATACATAGGCTTTTTCGTCTAGATGAACTACTTGGAGCCTAAAATGTAGATTTAAAAAAACTCCTATATCCGATTTTTAATAGGGGTACCGTACTTTCTTCTTTAATTAGTAAATATTATTGTTAAAACATTTTTAATCTTAAATAAAATATTTCATCCAGAAAGAATACGAGTACGTTGTAACGTGAGACAATCCTGCATCGGTGCAAAAATTTATCGAACATTTTAGAATTTTTATCAATAAAAAATACGAGTATATTCATAACAACCGATTTTATGTCGTTAATAAAAATGGGAATCTTAGGAAATTATTATTATTTTTTTTTTTTACCAAATACACATTTAGAAAAGTTTTAAAATAATTGCGTAAATATTTTCGCAAATTTATTTAACGGTAATTATTTCATTGAAACTTAAAATATTTCAATTTTTTATGCGTAACGCTAAATTTTATAATTTATGAATGCGATCATACGAAAAAGAATTTTCATTTAACGAATACAATGCTGCGTGAAAAAAATCCATCGATTTATGAAGTTAACATTTCTTGAGCGTTATCAAGATATGCTATATGCTAGATAGTGCGATTTAGTATTTTCAGTAGAAGTTAATGTCCTTCGTACAATTCTTACATAGAGCTTAAATCAAATTTAAATTGTTTTTTAAACCTGTAACAGTATTTAACCGTCAGGCGTATAAATTACTATTGCGGGTAACGTGTATTTAATATCGATGATTAAAATTTCCTCATAACTGTTATTCAAAACGACGAAAATCAAATAAATGTCTTTTGCAGACGTGAGAAGTAGTAATTATATTATCGACGTAAAAATTCTTAAGTAAAATGGACTGTCTTTTTGTGATAGAGAACTTGTTTTCATTATCATCAAGTTTATTTTCAGACAAACTTCAGATTTGTTATAGAAACTTTGAAATCGATGGTTTGTCGCTTATATTATCTTATTTTCTGGTGATAAAGTAGGAATAATCTAATGCGGTAAAGTTTTAGTGCCCAAAATAAATGAAGTATTTTAAATATTTCAAACTACGTTAACAAAATCCAGAAAATCTTTCACGAAGAAAAAAGTCATTAGAACAAAGCGCGGGTCGCGATAAAAAATCCATTTTAATAACTAAATCGACTCGAAATAAAAATTTTACATTAATAAATAGGATTTATATGAATGAATGAGGAGAAAATACTGAAAAAAGTTAGCCTTTAATAAATATTTAGTACAATCAACATATTTCGTAGTTATTTGAATGGAATTTTAACCAGGCGATTCCCAATCATATTTTTCAGAACCAGATAATTTATTAAAGTTTCAATTATCTTTAAGGATTCATAAAATTAAAAACAAATTAAATCTTAATTAACTTTAAATTGTAATTAACACTTACTAGTTTCAGTAAGTAATCTTTAGCGATCTATATTTATTAAAGAAAATTTCTTTCTACGGGGCAAATTAAGTCTTATACAAATTTAATAAGCCTGTTGAAGTTGTAATCGGTCCCAGTAATCTCCGTAAATTTATTAACTTTAAAACATAGGGGTTCATCGCTGACGGTACACTCTTAATTTCAAATTATTTTCCCACCATAATCTTTTTTTTTTTTCACTTACACTCTTTCTGCAATCTTTCAGAATAACGTTCACGACAGTAGCTAATATGTTAAAGAATATTAACCAACCTCAGAATTAAAAAACTGAAGATAGCTCCACGTCTAACTATTTCTCTTTCTTTACTCTCTTCTTCAAATCGACAAAAATGTTCAGCTCTATAAAGTAAAGTTTTCCATGTTTTAAAATGTACAGTTACTTATAGAAAATGATAACGAGCATTTTATTACAGTAAATATTAGATTTTTATGGTAAGTTTTTTTTTTACCTTTCAATTTAAACTTTAGTTCCTGTATTATGTAATTTGCAAACTTACAAACACTTGCCGAATCTTATACAAACCAAATTACTGTCTATATTTTGTTTAACTAAAATGATGGCACTTATTAAATCGGCTGAAACGTACAAATTAATGTTTAATCAACGGGAAAATTGAAGAAAAATATTTTCGATCTCGTGAAAAATTACGGATCTTTTATATTCCTAGACGGTCATGAGTACTGTGTTCAAATCAGTTTTATTGTACCGTATCTGATCTGTATTTAATAAAGACAGTTTTATTATTAATTTTTTTTGCGATAAGATCTTCTAAGGATAACATAGCATTGACCTCTTTCTTTTAAAAAATACTTTCATTTTTTTTTCTTAACATTTCTCGATCCATCCGTTGTGTTCCTTTTCTGTTTCTCCAGAAATTAAATTCGTTCACTAGTTTTCTGAAACTGTCGGAAATTACTTCTTTGAAAATATTTAATAATTTTAAATCTTTTCCAATTTTTTTTGAATCAGTTTACTGTGGTTTTTCTTTTTTCGAAAAAATTAAATATTTGTTTGTTAATCTACTTTTATTAAATTCTATATAAGTGAGCAAAGAAATTTGACTAAAATGTGACTCTTTTTAGCGTCTATTTTTTCATTGTACGTTTTATTTTTCCAAAACGTTGGTAAATTTCTTTTGATTTTCATTATTAAAAAATATTATCCTCGAGTTTTTGGCCGTGTTTTTTTTTATTAATATTTTTTTTCAACTTTTACCTGATTTTCCTGAAAAATTATGTATGTAGTTCTTATACGCTATTTAAAACGCTTCGGTAAAAATACAGTTTTATAGCGTCTTAAGTTTGCGTTTTTGGATAAAGGTAATTTATTGTAAATGTTTCTTATAAGATAATAAGTCGGTTCCATGTTGGTGTTCTAGCTTTTATTCTTTCTTTATTAAAACGTTTGGAGAAATTATTTCTCGTAAATATTCAGATTTACGATAATAACTTTCATCGTTTGGATTCTACTTTTATTACTGGAAAACAATCTTTTGTTTTTCGTACGAAATTCGTAGACGAATTTTGTTTGGACATTTTTCTAATTCTTGCATCTTGATTTTCGCCTTCGTAGTGTGTTTTGCCAAAATTGCCAGATCACCAGCAAGTACCAAAACGTTTACGTTTAAAGATTTAGATTTTGTACCCATTTTTATATTTTCATTTATCTCATGCGTTTGGATTTTTCTATTCCATTATCGAATTACTTTTTTAAAAATACTATTATTTAATTACAATTATTATTAATGTTACCCATTTTTTAACCGTTATCCGGGTACGGACAAAGCTATTAACATACGGTAACCTTATTACAGTGCGATACAAAGCCAAATAATTATCATCAAATAACGAAGTGTGATTAGTAAATATGCAATATATATCGCATTAAAAAAATATCAAACAATTACGAATTATTAAAAAGTATATTAAGCGAATATTTTCGGATGTAAAAACTAAGTTTTTAATTTGTTACAATCTTTTTGCGCCAATAAATTCGTCCTATAATCTATAGCTTTTTTGACCAAATAAAATTAATACGTAGCTAGAAGTAAGGAATTACATAAACGGGTGAGTAATTTTTTAAGATTAAGAGAATTAATAGTTTTTTTCTGAAAAGATAATATTTTCATCAAAAATTTACAAATATTACGGTAGCAGTAAAGCTTCTGTTTTACGAATTCAATGAGAAACCGGTCTCATAATTGGGTATAGTATCAGCTCACGAAAACGATTGCAAACTACAGAAGCCGACGAGTAGAAACCACCTGTTACCTGTTTCAGATCTGCGAAGTTTAGAACTAATGTAATCGGCGAAGAGAGATAGAGATTATTCTTATTGTTCTTCTGTGAAAAAAAAAAAATTATTAAATCACCAAACATCTGCGAAATTAATTTTTTTGCGAGTACGTATAGTCATTATTACGGGTTTGTGTTGTACGTGCGTGTTAAAGAAAATTATTTTTTGCACCTGTCGTTTAGTCGACCACTGAAAGCAATTACCGTAATTTACACTGCCCGTTACTTCATGCGCAAATAAAAATGTTTATAACGTTATTAGACGTTTGAAAAAACAACGTGTAACTTATAATTTCAAAAGTTAGATTTTCTTCTGCTATTTCTTTTATAAACATATATTTTACCCGGAGTTATAATTTTGTACAGCTGACAAATAATAAGTTATTCCTAATTGGGAAGTAAATTTGAAGGAACTATAATCGATGCGGTTTCTACGCTGTTACTATATCCGGGAATCGGCTAGCTGGTCAACCCGAATCGTTAGGTTTAATCTTATTGGAGTTCGGCGATGTTTAATTCGTTTCTACGGGTAGAGTTGGAGAGATTAGCGGGAGGAAGAGCGGCAGACGCTAACGTATAATAATATATATAACTTTCTCTCTAAAATTTTGTTAAAATAAAGTTATAGGCCTACTTTGTATTCTTAAGCTCGAGTCTGCAATAAAGCCTTGAATTTATCGTGGTAAAAATACGTCGTGACATCACTGAATGCATTTGAAGTTGTCACTGTAATCAGAATACAGACCTTTTGTTTTGTGTTATCTTCCTGTATCATCTAAAAATATGAGATGAATCCTTTTTTTTTGACATATATATTTTTTTTCCTAAGATATAACTATTATTTATCTTAAGCAATAAAATTAATTAAGTTTATTTTGTCATTTGTATATTATTATGTTAAACTAAGAACATTCGATTTTTTGCAGGAATAGGATAATGAGAAGGACGATAATAATTTTCAACAATTCTAAGTGAATATTTCTGGTCTCAAAATTTATAAAAAGAACGCCGCTAGAAATGTTACCGAAGGTAAAAAAAAGGTTCAAATTATTTGTTTATAGTAAGGTCTAGCAGATACTAAAACTAAGGTGTACTTTATTCTGAGCTGCTGTCATCTTCAGTATCCTCAATCATTCGGAACGGTTACTAAATATTTTCTATATTTTTTTGTAAGTGTAATTTTATAATTTTGTGTTCTAAATCGGTATACCTAGAGTAAAAGTTTTAAAATATATTTGTTTCATGTATTTCGTTAACGATTCAATAATGATGCTCTTCTATAGGGCATATTTATTATGATTAAAACCGAAAATTAAGTTTAAAGAAAGGATATGCTTGTATATATATATATACGTCGAGGTTTTCTGTTTTTGTTTTTTTTGTTTGTTTAGTTGTTGACCTAATGAATTGCATTAGAAAAATTTCTATTAATCTGGATAACTTTCTAACTTATTTTGGTTTTTTATATTTGTCTAATCAAAGAATAGAGTTTAGTTTATATATATATATATACACACACACACACACACACACACATATTTTTTTTTTGTGACTGATGAATTAATTCATCACTGAAACATAAAAAAAGTTTGCGAATATGAAAAAGAAACGTGCGAGTATGAAAATGGAAATTTGCAGCGTATGGAAAATGCCATGTCTAACCGGATTTCAAACCCTAGACCTCCGGTTGAAGTTAAAAATAGTCGCGGAGATCGAAATTATATTTAAATTTCGAGTTGGAAATCGATATAAATTTCGGAGATCGATGTAATTAATATTAATGTTTTACTCTCTAATAAAAACCTAAGCCGGGAAAACTCTTATACTTATTTCAACAATTTTCTTTTACGTGCAAAAAAAAAGAACGAATTATATAATATTTGTTAATATATGTTAGGATTTACGTATCATTTATGGTTTAATTTACGATCGTAAAATTTGATTGTGGTAATTTTTATCTAGATGCAATACGACACTGGAGATTATTTGTTAATTTATTATCAAGGTGCAATATCGTCACAATGGATTCAGGAACACTAGAAGAAATTCTAAATCAATCCGATTTTAGGTACACACTTATTGAAAATATTCAGATCATTAACTTTGACCAACATATATATTCTGTTAAATGCACAAAGAAATACGGTTGGTAAACCAACCGAGCTTTATGATCATCATGTATTATATAATTATGTAATCATCATTGTATTATATGTAAAATGAGCTTGAATAGAATTTAAGTATAGCTTTAAAAATCTAATTGTATTATTATATTTAACAGATTTGCACATTTAAACTTTGATTGTTGTTTTGTAATATGGCGTAATCTATGCAGCATCGTATAATATATCATGTTATTCATTTGTTGACTACATTATATAATACATTCATCTACAATTATATTGTTATATAACATTTCATTACAATATCAAAAAAAATCATATGATTTTTGGCGGGCAGTACGTTTAAACTCATGTATCATTTCCTCCTCATTAATTATAGATAAAGAACAAACTGTCCCTTCTTCTTATTCACGTAAAGTATAAAGTTGTTACGATTCAGTCGGTCTAATTTTCCAGCTGACATTTAGAGAATATCACTACTAATTATTGTATTGTTTAGTATAAATTCACACTACATTATGTTAACATATACGTACAGTAAATTACATATATCATTCAACAATGTAATAGACAAATTAAGCATTTATGTAATCATATGTATACTTGCACGTAATCTTTGTGTCATTCATTCATATATTAAAGGATCCTATATAAATACAAAAAGAACAATCTCTATATTTATTTAGTGTTTGAACTAGCGACTTAGTATACAAGAATAATTACTCCTAACCGAGGTACTATACCAAGGCGGATATTATTACTAATTGATAAAAATCTAATGCGGTTAGGGTAAATGTTCATGGAATACTATATCTCAAAGGAAGTTGGACCTAATAAAAGATTTTACCTAACGGTCCAAACAAAATTTTTTAGATTTTACAACCGAAAAAATTCATCAAAAATAATATTGGAAAATAAAATTCTTGAAAAAAAAACACATTTGCAGAATGAGTTTTTATTATATGTTTTCTAACTTTTAATTTGTATGTAACGACTTGAAAATTGTTTCGACATTCTATAAATGAGATGTTATGTGGTGAAAAAGCTTTTCTATTTTTATCTCATTTAAATCAATTTTTAAGGAAATACTATGTTTCAATCACTTTATTCTAAAAAAAATTAATTAAAATAACAGTTTTAAAGGATTAAAAAGAATTAAAATTTTTAAACTGATAAGAAATCAATTACTGGAATAATAAAATGTTAAAAATACTCTTCGATTTTGGATGACTAAACGTTCGCGGTTTCTTAATTCACCGCTTGGAGCGCTCGATGTAGTATCCTTCACTATCCCCACCGAATACAACCCTTGTCGAATTGAAAGAGAATTATTTATTAATTCTTTCTTTATTGTTGGTTTTTCTGTTTAAATTATTTTAGTAACTAAGTGAATATTCCATAAAATTTTTGTTAAATATAATTTTTAGCTGTAATTCACAAACGATTATCCTTTTCTAAAAAAAGATTATTTTAAAATTATATTACATTTAATTACTAAGAAACTGTATTCTTATTTCCGAAGAATTCTACAGATTACAGTTTAACATTTTTTAATAATTCATATTAAAAAAACTATTATTTTTTTGCTTTAAATGCATACGTTATAATTTTTACAGATAGTTATTCATATTTACATTAATAAAATAAATTAACATAATAATGGTTTCTTCGACCATTTATTTTTGTTAAGATTTTGAATAAGTTAGTTTCCATTCTACATCTTGTAGTCGTTGCGGCTTTAAAAAACGTCGGGCCCTGGTCCAACGTTTTTTAAAGCTGGATATTTCTCACCGTAAGACTTTTTTAAATTATTCGTTAGAAAAATTTAAACAAAAAATTATTTAAACTAAAGAATGATTTTGAGGTCCATTAAAAAAAAAATCTCCCGAAATCACGTTCTAATATTTTATCTGTTCACAAGGAAACGAAAATAGTTTACAGACATTGTTTTATAATGTTCAACTTTACTGCGCGGATTCGACTACATTAAGCAATCTAAAGGAACAAAAGATAAAAAATTAACACTTAATAACTGAAAAAATTTGTTTTGAAAAGGCATCTTTTTTCCTTAAAATTTCTTTTCAGAATAAATTATTGATGTTATTAAAATGACTATTGTAACAACTGATGAAGGATAGGGTAGTCGTCGTAGACGTCAAGAAGGCATTCCTCCTAAATTTTTTTAAAAGAATAAATTTAAAAACCGACGTAAAGAAAATCTCAGCAAAATCTTTTTAGTTTTTTAAATTTCGATCTTTTCAATTTGGCACCGAATTAAAAGTAACTGTAAATAGCTTACTAACCCTTAGTTAAGAGCCGAATTCAGAAAGTCAAAATTTAAAGAATAATTTAAAAGTTTTTGTTTATAATCTTTTAATTTTATTTCTTTAGTTTTATTGTTATTAAAATATTAAAAGATCAGATCAGTATGAAAACAACAACTTGTTTAAAATAAACGCAAAAGTCAAGAAATATCCATTTTAATAAAAAATACGAAAAGAAATCACGTGCGATTGTGGTTATTTCGAATTCTGGAATATAAAATATTTTTTTACTCTCAATTCGTATATAAACATTAATATAAAAAATATTACGGCTTTTTAAAATCGTTTTTAAATCAATTTTTACATTTAGGACATATTAAAGCATTTTTTCTAACAATTTTTTTTAAATTTACGGTTGACAATTATTCGTATATCAAGCTATACACCCAGTATTAAGGAAAAAATGACAAATTTATGAATACTAATTTAAATCGCCTACGTAGAAAAAAAACGTTCTTCGATTTAAGTTATCTAGAAAACTTACTACGGGATTTTATTTTTTTAAAGAGAGAGATTTCTACAAAAAATTAAAAACGTATCGTAAATATCAATGCGTACGGTGAAGATTAAACTAAAACAAACATAAAATAAAAAAGAACAATATGTAATTTCGTTCAACAGAGAAAGTTATATAGTTTTTGAATTTGGTTAAAAATAGATTGAATAACAAGAATAATTTAAATTTAAATCACGACCGGTTTTATCTATGAAATCGTGTGTCAATGCTTATAATATTTTACGGTAACGCTGGAAATGTGAAGCAAATTTCAATAAAAGATTACCGGTTGATGTTGAACTCCAGAAGGAAATAATATGATCTAATTTTTAAATAATCGTATTTATTATACAGCTTATTATCGTTTAATAATATTTATCACTTTTATTTAGGTAATCGTACTAGAAATAATTTGGTAAAGTCAATAAAATGATTTTTATTAATGGATTGATCAAGTATCTTATTATTTGCTCGCTATATGACCGAACAATCCCCCGCCAAAAACGCAGGAGAAAGTTACGCCCAGACCAGACGACGACCGGTGGGGGTCGTTACATGAGTCATCCCCTTACAATTCGAACCGTGCGCCATCATTTCTATTGTTTGATGAACTCCAGCGCCGTATATGAACCTATAACTTTTCAAAGGAGCGAGAAATAACTGAATGTTTTATAAAGTTTTCTCTAGTACCAACCGCGAATGCCTTAACTGAACTTTGTAAATTAAAATTTCAGTCTTTATAGTTTAAATTCCATTTGATTCTACGATAGGCAATAAAAAAGCCACGAAATGGAGGATTCATCGTTATCGGTCGGTTAAAAAATTCACATAATCATTGAGAAAATAAAAATATTCTTTTTAAAACGTATTAGAATAATAACTTAGTTTCTAAGTACTTGGAATCATATAAAAAATGTATCGTATTTTATAATTTTATACGAATGAAAATCTCATTTTGTCATTCGTTAATGTACGAATAATATTTTAACTATTTTGGTGATCGGCTGCTTAAAAATACAAATGTAAAACGTAAAGAAATATATTGTATATGTTGTTTTAAAAATTTTACTTTAATGTATTTTTATCGGTGTTTTACTAAATACTTCGTTTTCTTAACTGTTAGCAGCTATTTTATCGACTGATTGTGAAATACATATTTTCGTACTTCAGAACCGAAAAATACATCCTCAAGCAAGAGATAAATAAAATATTAATAGACACATTTTCTTAATAAAATTATGGGTTATAATAATTTATTTGTTGTTAAAAAATTATCATTAATATATATATTTTACGCGATATTCAAACAAAAGTAAGGACAAACAAAATACTAAAATTTATGTTAAAATAATTTAGAGATTAATTTCATAACCTACTCGTAACAGCCTGATTAAGTTCCTCGTGAAAATTTTACATGTAATATTTTAATTTAACAAGAATAAAAGAACCGTATAACAGCCGGAAAATCTTCTTAAGAAAGTAATTTTTAACTTCCATACAAGGGCAACCTTATCGTTAAAGATTGTACGTCGGTAATTTGTATTTACTTCACGTATTTATCTTACCTTTTTAATAAAAAAACTATGATGTGAACAACACATGACTTCTTGTACGCCTATTAAATTATATTTACAAGTTTTTTTAAAACGAAAGTACATAAAACTTTTTTTCATTAAAAGTTTTCATTTTTTCATATTTATTTTTTATTGTTATTATTGAATTATTATTTATCGTAAAAGATTAAAATGAGAGATTAATAATTATTAATATATCAATATAAAAAAAAAAAAAGGAGATGAAGTCTGATTCGAACCGATGTGTCTTTCCCTAAGATCCAAATATTTCATTAATTAAAATTTTATTTGGCTATAACTCTGTAATCAATTAAAATAAGTACCACTTATGAAACATCCTTCTGGTGTTGAAAAGCTCTCAATGAGGGCTTATTACTGCAGTTAAGAAAAAGTCGAAAATCCAGATTTTTTAGATGTTGGGGACTTTTGGTCCAGTCGATTGCAATAAAAAGAGAAGGTGTACAATTGCATGTTACAACAGGTCTAAATACAAAATTTCAACATCCTACGGCAAATCGTTTTTGAGCTATGCGAGATACATACGTACGTACAGACGTCATGTTGAAACTAGTCAAAATGGATTCAGGGATGGTGAGATGGATATTTCCGTTGAAATCTGAAAACCGAAATTTTTCGCGATCACAATACTTCCATTACTTCGTACAAGGAAGTAAAAACAGAAATAGAATTATTTCACTGTTAAAAAATTAACCTATTTTTAAAGTTTATTTAATTTTTAAAGTACACATGTTTTCTTTATCCGTTGCTGTTACAATTATCTATATTTTAAACGTAAAATTATTTAAGTAAAAAGTATTATTAATTTAAGATATCGGGCGACTTAATTTTTTTTATTACTTAAGAAAAACTTAAGAATTTAACTTGCAGGACGAGATCGTATGATGTTCTTCAATTATGCAGTTAGCTAAAAATAGAAAATATAATGTAATGGCGTATTTCAGCACGACTGCAACAACAAATCGACTGAAAATCGACCTGATATTCCATTTTAAACTACTTCACCGATTAAACAAATGATTTATTGAGCTTTGACGTGAAACGTATTTAAAAATCACACCGAAACATACGGGTACCAGAACAGAAATTTGTAGCGTAACGAAAAGGTCTACATCGTCCTAATAACTCCCTTACTATTAGTCTCATGCGGTGCCATTTTATAATTTAAATGGTCAGCTCGTCGATACGACTTTTGCGTTACTTGTGAGCGGGTTGCGGGGAGGGGGCCACAGCGCAGGTCGTCTAAAAGTGGCGCTCTCGCTCGTTTCCATTCAGTGCAGCTCACTATTTAGACGTGATAGCGTGGTGATTCGTGTGTTTATGTTTACAGTTTGTCGAGATAGATCGATTTAAGTAATAATAAGTGTATTCTGAAAAATATTTACATGTAAAATATTAAAGTAAACGTGAAAAAAAATATAAAAATTAAATGTGTAGCCTCAGTCCGCGCAAAAGCCAGCCGGAAATATAAATTACGCGTATTGTTGGAAAGGGAAGGTTATGGGCCACGCACAGGTACCCCGATGTCCGGTGCCGAGCGAGCGAGACTGTTTCGGAAGCGTCGCAAACCTGGCACGGCGCGCTCAGTGAACGACGCGGACGGCGCGAACACCTCTACCGCTGCTTGTAATACATTATGTCTCTTACTTCTCATATCACAGACCGATGTTGAAAAAAACTGTCGTCGAATATTAGTCGAAATAAATATCATGTACCATTTAGTGTCTGATAAATGTTAAAATTAAATTTAGTACGCAGTCAATGTTTCGTATTTTTTCAATCCGTACACTAAAAACGAATCGCTGACATACAGACCGACCAGTTTATCTGTAGATTTGGCCAAATGAAGGAACTAGAATTGCCGAGTAGAGTATTTCAGTTTCGTTCAAAGAAATAAGATGATCTCCCATTTAACTGTACAGATAAGTTGGTCGGTCTGTAACTTGGAGGAACTTCACCCAAGGTCTGTAACGTTACACGTTCAACCAACGGCCGTGCGCCCCGACACAGCCCCACCCGATTTTTTAAAACTTAAAAAGTAAATATATATATATATATATATATATGATAAGTGTTAAAATTAATTAAAATTTGTACTTTAGTCTTTTATTAGATTGTTATTTTGCTAGATTACATGACATGTTATATTTGTTATTACCGTGTTATGATACCTACAAAAGTTAATTACTACGGTAGAATATATTTGTTAATTGCAAAATATTTAATAAAACATTTTTTATTTAACTTTTACAAACGAAATTTTTTTTTTAAAACAGTTCACATCAGATATCAAATATTTAATATATTTTCCATTAATATATTGTTTTTAATCTTAATATATTTTTTTAAAAATACGTCATATCTGTTTTCAAAAATGTAGTAGGTCATTTTAGTATTTTATAATGATATTATTTATAGCTATAAAAATACTAATAAAGGAACACCTATTGTTTTACTGAGGTATTTATTGCTTTAAAAAGCTTTGTTTTTTTGTAACAAAGAATAAAAATAAAATTTCTGGAATGAAATGTTTATCGACTGTAAACATGTAGGCTATAAAATGCAAGTCTGAAAATAAGGAATTTCAAATATTGTAAAATATCAATAAAAATTATATTATGTTCAACGTACTTTAGTTTATTTCTACTGCTTTCTTGTTTCATAAAACATATAAAAAATTATTTTTTTAAAAAGCTTTTATTTAACTAATATTAATATTAACATTAATAAAAAATGAAACAAATTAGAAAAACCCTCTAAAAAGTAAAAAATAAGAATTAAATCAAACTGAGAATTTTAAACAAAAAAATATAATATATTAACAAATATAAAAATGCACTGAAAAGTAAAAAAATGAATTATATAAATATCTAATAAATAACCAATAAATAAATGAAATAATTATTAAATTTTAAAATTAAAAGTAATGAAAATATTTAGTTAAATAAAAGCGTGGCGCAGTTTTTATAATTTATTTAAAACATCACATTAAAATTTTCATTAATAAACAAAAATATTTAAAAAAAATTTATATAAAATGATGAAATTAGCAATTTTTATTTGTTAAGTGCAAATCACAGGGGAAAACAGAAAAAAATTGCAATCGTAAGGCTGCTGTGACCGTACTGTACAGTTGCTTGCCGTACGGTGAACCCGATGGTTTTCTCAAAATATGACGTAATCATTATAACTTCCGAGAAAATTATCGGGCGATAAGATATCTTCGGCTCGATATATCGCGAAGAATTTAAAGTATTCAGATCTATACGGAAGCGTGTAACTTTCTATCGTATTTAATAACGTCGGGTTTTATATCTGTAAATCAAATTTTACTCCGTTAATTTATTCAAAATAACGAAAAAAGATGAAAACATAAAAAAGTTACGTGTTATAAAATACTCTTACCGATTTCTTATATTTCCATTCGTTTACTTTACTGGCACCATGTAGAGCTATGCTGCAAGAAGGAAAGTACGGTAATCGGTAAAAAAGTGAGGTGTGGGTTTTTCTGCATTCTTCGACGTTCACGACCCAGACACCCCTAAAACAAAAGAGTGGGAGGTAATGTTCGTACGTTTGTAGCTTAAATTCAAAGCTTAACTTGTGACTGGATAAACCGATTTCAATGAAATTTTGTGCAGACTCGTGTGTTTGGGAAACTTTGGAACAATACCTCCAGGGGACAGGGTAGATAATTTTTGATGTCAGTTTTCTCAGAATGTAGAAGACATAACCCCACTTTTTTACAGCGGGGTTTATTTTAATGTAACATTATTTTTCCACTACATATTAATAAAAATCAATGCCAAGAAAATATTACAACTTATTGTCAGCTTTTTTTCAGTGTTAGGATTTATTTCAGGGCGATCGAAATAAGAGTGTATATATTACAAAAAAAAAAAGAAATTTGGAAATGATAGCTTTTGTGTACTGAAACGCCAAAAACAAGGTGCGATTAGTGAGTGTACGATATTAGACTTCTATTCACCTGTGTCAATCGGTTAAGTAAGAGGTAGAAATAAAAATTTCAAAAGATTAATAAAAGAAATTCTTATTTTTCTTTTACGTATTTTTTAAATTTAAGCAACTATTAACCATGAACATTGCTTGCTGTTCACGTAAGTTAGACGATTTCAATTAAAGGTAAATAATTTTAAAATGTTCAATTAAAAAAGAAAACTTACATAATTTAAAATATTTACTCAAAATTTTATGTCTAAGAATATATATACGGAATAAATAATTATAAAAAAAAAAACAGTCAATTTTTTTTGCGTAAATAACACAAAAAGCGCCTTGCAATTTTTTAGCACTCCAAAATGTGCTTTACTCAGATGGTCTGCTTGTTGCGTGCAGACCGGGGCAAGATTCGCTAATCCTTTGTTGCTCAACCCCCTTCCTTCTTTGTTATTATAATAGTTGGCTACTAAAAAGTAAAGTATGCGTTTATAAACTTTCGTTTTCAATAATAAGAAGGGTTTATAATATATATATATATATATATATATATATATATATATATGCTGAACCTAATTCATATGAATTTCACTGGGGATATGAAGGCGTTTAAATGATTATAACATTCAGTAAGTAGTAATCACAAAACGTTAAAATAAAAACAACATTCTATCACGTAACATTTTATACATATATATATATATATATATATTATATTGTACATATTATTGTTGTTGTTTATATATATATATATATATATATAAAAAACAATATGTCCTGACCGACTCATAATCAAACAAAAACTAATGAAGATAAATTGATGAAATTTTGTTTACATGTTCTTCTTACGGTGTAAGTGAACACTATGAAAGGAGTTTTTGAAATTCCGATTTTAAATATTAAAATGGAATAAAAATAAAATTTACTATTTTTTTTAATTTCTCGTAAAAAATGAGAATATCGAATTGATTTTTTGTGTACGTAATCTTCATGTGAATATCTAAAAATCTCTATGTCTAGATTTTTCTAAATTCGACCTTGAAAGGGGAGAAAAAAGGTGAAATATTGTGAACATCGATCTCAAATTTTTCCGGTTTCCGATTATACTAATCGGTATATCGACTAAATTTGGGTTTGAAAATACGCTTCAAATAAATATCTAAAAACAATTTTCGGACTATTTTGAATTTCGATCTTTTTAAGGGTGCTACGGTGTGCGGCTCGGCGGCTCAACCGACACAGCCACCGTTACTGTATATATGACGCGACCGGCACGCTGCACCTGCTTCCGGTTCCTAAATTAAGAAAACATTAAAACATGAAAAAAAAAAGAAACGGAGTACGCTCACCTCCTAGCGGTGTTTGTCGAGTAACACTGAGAACCGGGCAAAATACATTTTTACCCGTACGATGGACGGGTAACAGGCTATAACCAATATTTTTAAGGTGGTGGCCGATTATTTTGAAATCCATATTCTTCAGATCGTACAAAGTTTTAGGTCCTGATAAAGGGAGAACAAACCCCTGGCTGGATGGGACGGGCGAGCGAAGCGAGCCTTGACTTACTAAATATCGTCTGACCACGACGGGTAACGCAAGTAACCGTATAGCTCGGGAGAAGCCGCGACGAAGATGTTAGTTTTATAACAAAACATTTAATTTAATTTATTTTATTTAGTAGTCATAATAATTTTATGTCATTTTACTGTACCATTAATTAAATTATTAAAACAAATATATACATTATAACAAATAGTGATAATAATCAGGAGAGTATGATCGAGCAACTGATGTCAACGCTTCCAAAAATGACATAACCGTTTTCAGTTGTATCAAGAATAGAATGCGTTCCGTATCAACCCTACTAGAGAAAATAAGAGATGAAGTGGTTTCTTCATTGAACCTAATATAATGTTAAAAATCGGTTCTTAACACCAAAATACTCGCTTATAAATAATACTTTTACTTTATCCAGAAAGACTATTTGTAATAGCGTGAAATAAGCTAATTGCAATACTTGTTCAGTAAATATCATTACTTTTAGAGGACTTATATCTCCTCTTGTTCCTCAGATGCTTTTACATGTTTTATCGCCATAATAAAGACTAAGACAGAATAGTGTGAAACAGAAACTTTTCTATACTTTTTTTTTTGTCGTGAAACAAGGGATTATATATATATATATATATATATGCTGACTGTATCAGTAAAATAATAAAAAAATTACCTAGAGTTATAAACTTGTTACACAAGCACTATTTCTGTAGCTTTGTTTCCTAAGAAGTCAGGTAGATGGTTGGTTGAAAGAGGTCATCGACCCGTCGGTATTATCCGAATAATAATTATTATTCCGTACGGTTTGAGGATGGATAACTCTAAAAGGAATTATCAGATTTTAATATTTACCGGCTTTTAGTCTATCCAACTTTACATTTACCGGTTACTTTGAAAAAAATGTTCTTTTCTCCTTAAACGAGATGTTATTTAAGTGAATTCAAAATAATGAAATCTTTGAGCGAAAATTCTGAAGATTATTTTGACCGATTATAACTGGCGAATTCTACAACAGAATTCCTTAATATTTTAAATGATTGTTTATCATACCTTTTTAAATAGATATGCCGTATTTCAAACTTATACATTTTTATTTTTATTTCCTTGTACGAAGTAAAGGAAGTATTGCGATCTCGAAAAATTTCGGTTTTCAGATTTTAACGGAAATGTCCATTTTGATCGGTTTTGACGTTACGTCTGTACGTACGTATGTGTCTCGCATAACTCAAAAATGATTAGCTGTAGGATGTTGAAATTTTGGATTTAGGACTTTTGTAATATCTCATTGTGCGCCTTGTATTTTGATTGCGATCGACTGAACCTAAAGTGTCCAAAAAAGCTCAAAATCTAAAAAAAATTGGATTTTTGACTTTTTCTTAACTGCACTAATAAGTCCTAATTGAGATCTTTTCAACGATGTATCATAAGCGGTACTTATTTTCAACGGTTCCAGATTCATAGCCAGATAAATTTTAATTAATGAAATATTGGATCTTACAAGGGGAAGACACATCGGTTCAAATCAGACTTCATCTCCTTTTTTTTAACTTTTTTTTTTAATTTAAATTTATTGGTTTATTAATTATTAACCTCTGATTGCAAAAAGAAATTTACGATAAGTAATAATAATAATAACAATAAAAACAAAAAAAAAAATATGAAAAAATATCAGAAGTTATTAATGAAATAAAATTTTATGTACTTTTCATTAAAAAAAAAAAAAAAAAAAAAAAAAAAAAAAAATGTATATGTAATTTAATAGCCGTAAAAGGAAGTTATATGGTGTCCACATCACAATTTTTAGTAGTGCAGTCGTACGTACTTCAATCGCTTGTACAGGAAAAGTATATTACAAAATCACAACGAAAACATATTGCAGCAGATTCCGCACTGAATTGAGGGATAGTAAGCTAATTATAATACTTTTTTTAGTTAATACATTTTTTTATATTATTTGATCATTAATAATATTTTAAAAAATATGATTAAAAAAGGGATGAAACCACACAAATAAGTATTTTTTAATCAAATCAATATACATATATTAATAACCTTTAACTTGTTTATGGAAGAAAAAGGAACCGATTCATTTAATCCATATTATTAAAATATTTATCAACAGAGCAATTTAAAATAAATATTGTTCGGAAAACAATATTCATAAATTAAATAGTTTACTGAAAAAAAAATAAAATAAAAAACGGAAGGTTATTGGAAAAAAAGTTATATTGTTTTAAACAAAAAAATATTACGCTTAGATTTTAAAAAATCCCAATTATCACACTGATCATCATACAGATCAATAAAATTAAGCCAGACTGTAACTCTTGAGTCCCAAATTAAGGGGAAAATTTACCAGTTTTATATGAAATCACACGAGGCGATTTGAAAACAACCGATCCCAGAAATATATTTTTAGTAGTTTTCCAGAAATCTGGGGTAAAAGACCAAAGATTGGGCCAAAAAACACAATATTTTACGTTCGGCTTAAAATAACTTAGTTAAACGGGTAATAAACAACGTAAATATTTTAAACAAAAATCGTAGAAAATTTAATTCTGAGTACAAAGGTACGAATAAAGCCCACAGAAACTAAATAACAACAACGTTTTGTTTTTATTAACTTCGGAATTCTTACGTCTATGTTTAGTTTCTCAGGACTTTATTTATTTATTTTTTATTTTTTAGCTTGGCATTTCTCCCGCCACCTCTGTAAAGAATATGACCAAATATCTGTGCCACAAACGGCTATTGAGCCTCGAAACAGTTTAGCGACTTGTACCCTAAATAGCTCATACAGCTTACCTACAGCGTGAGCGGACTATGCGCGGTGCTATACACCACCGGTTTACGTGTCCCAACCGTTCACCTGTCATATATTTGCTGAAATGGGTAGGTGCACCCCGTCAACTACTAAAAATATATATGACATCCATAAATTTAAATTCATTTCGTCGAGACACCAATTCGCTGTCACGCCTAGGTCGCTGAATGTCAGCAAATATCTGTATACCACATTAAAGTGTTTGGAGACTTAATTGGCTGGTGGCCAGCCATATATATCTCTAGGTTAGCTTCTCACAGCAGTATGGTAGGAGTCTTTTCCCTTACGAAAACTACTGATGTTTAACAAAGCAACGCATCAAGGAACTCCCCCAAGGTCCGACAATGCGGCTCTCGCCACATTGATTCGTCGCTTGTGAGTGGCCAATTTTCCCTAGACCTCTAAGTCCCAGGGTGGCCCGGTCTCTGCCCCCCCCCCCCCAAGAGCAGGGCAGTCAAACATCAGGTGTTCATTTGACTGGACCTCTCCGCAGACGCACAGCTCTTCAGCTGCCAGGCGGAACCGAAACAGATATTGGTTAAAATTAACATGGTTGCGGACTTTATTTATATTATTCAGAATCAAATACTCCACGAGTTTTATTTAAAACATTACGTTTTTATTATCTGTTTAACAAAGTTATTTTACAAACGTAAAATATGTTTTTTGACCCTACCTTTTCGTCTTTTACTCCAGATTTTTCAAACCTACTAAAAATATAGTTCTGGGAGGTACTTTTTTCAAATTTTCAGATCAAATTAAATATAAAACCGCTTAAATTTACCTCCTTAATTTAGGTCCTAATTTCGGTCTTAATTTTAGTGTGACTTAATTCTACCGAAGGCGCAAATATCAGGGAGAAATCTTTCACCAGCCGATACTCGCTAACAAATCGTTTCCGAACGTTCGTTTATTATGAACTTTCTTCTTTATTTTCATCGGTAAGAACAAGTCCTGTAAGTTTGTTCCCTTATCCGTGAATCGATCTATATTTATCCCCCGGGATATATCAATTTTCGGAACTATCGATTTAGAATTGATTCCGGTATATGTAATAATTTAAAATTCCGGTTCCTTTTTAAAAGACAGATAAGAAGGAGAGAAAGTGTGTATGAGAGAGAGTGAGAGTGAGCGCAATGCAGTGCGACTGGAGAAACGAAAAATAAATTTTGTCGATAAAGATAGTTCTTTGTAATATGTAAACCGGTTTGATCACCGCTTAATAGCAAAATTAAAAAAAAAAAAAAAAAATGAAGTCATCATATCGTAGAAAGATAAAGGGATGATAAGAAAAGATTTAAAAATTAAGACGAAAGAAGATATACAACATGTATAATGACGACAACGATTTATGGATAAACTTGAAGAAATTCTGTGTCAGATTTAGAACGAGAAAGATTTCATTCTTTTAATGCACACGATTAACTACCGCTGTATTTGTTATTATTAATTCTGTTTATATTTCTTTAATCGGTTACATTTCGATAAAAACAGATTGACGGGTATTAAATTATTATCAAAAGGATAGAACAAAGTAAAATTTAAGAGGCGTGACTGTTTGAATCAACCATGTGTTATTTTATATTGTACTCGGCGTACACACATCATGTTATTATTCTTCGTACCTGACCCGACTTATTTATATTAAATCTACCTTAATAATACTTGATTTAATTCACGTGTCTCAGTGGACACTATAATTACAATCAACATTTTTTTATTCCTTAGTTTTATTATATTAACTTACGTCGCTGAAGGCGCATACCAGTTCGCATGATATCCCACCTGACTACTTATATTTTTCTTATTTTTGTAATAAAATAATTCAATCCGTGAACTGATTGTGTCAAATTAGAAAAAAAAACAGTAATTACACGCGCAATAATCTTTAGTGCAAAATATTTGAGCGTCTTGTTAAACAACAAATTTACGTGGGATGATCAAAGTGATTTCGTTTGTAATAAGATCAAACTACATTATTTCTCTTTGAAGCGTATAAATCGATAGCTAAAATTTACAATCATTGTAAAAATTTCTATTATACCTGGGTACAATCCCGCATAAAATATAATACGAAATTTTACAAGAAAAAATTAAAGGTTTTCAGGTTTTAAAAATGGCTTACGCTATCAGATCTTTAATAAGGATAAGGACGATTAGTTAAACCGAGTTTTATTAAATTAAAAATATTAACCTTTCCATGCCGTTTCTAGTTGGAATAAAAAAACAAAAACCAATACGTTTGCTTGTATTAAATCAAATAAAACTACTATTTTCGGGTTATGATCTCATTACGCTTCAATTTTTATTATTTAAATTATTTTAAGATATCTATTTTACATTAAATAAAAATATATGCTTCTATGAAATGTTATTAGTAGATTTTTATTTTCTCGGAAAATATAGCTAGAATAGTTATATAAAAGGGGAAAATATGGTGACCGTGAAAAAATGGGGTAGCGGGGTTTTATTGCAAATCTTTACATTCCACCACGTAGACCATTCGTTCTGATAGTGGGCGATAATGCTCCCTTGTGGGCACTGGAGACTTTCAAGGGGGCGGTAGAAGGCCCACACAAAATTGTGGGCGTTCAGGTGGAAGGCGATGACTGATTAAAAAAAAAACAAAAATGATGATTTCCTGATATTTCAAACTAAAATGTAAAGTAAAGTATATGTTTCAACTCAGAAATAGGATTTGCCACGTTTACAAACAATAACTGCAATTGCAATTTTATTATTAAAATTATTTTAAGATAAATACTCGTATATTTTAAATTAAGTAATTGCAACTATTATTTTTAACAGGTGGTAAGTTTAAACATTTTGTGGGGCGCTAGAAAATCTTTGATTCTTAATGTGGTCGGTGGGGGAAAAAGGTTGAGAATCTATTATTTAGACCAAAACAACACACGTATGTAAAACGTACAGGTGTTGTACTGATTTTAGCCTTACACCTCAGGATTGACCGAACTGATTTTCTTCAAATTCGACTCAAATATTTCTTCTATTTATGGGGCGTAAATAGATTTAATTTTTTTTTTAATTCGTTCTGGGGGTGGGGTGACATTGCAAAAACCCGATTTCGATATTTTATTTTCTTGCACGAAGTAAAGGAAGTATTGTGATCGCGAAAAATTTCGGTTATTCAGATTTCAACAGAAATATCCATTTTGACTAGTTTGGGCGTGACGTCTGTACGTACGTATGTGCGTATGTATTTTGCATGACCCAAAAACCAGTAGCCGTAGGATGTTGAAATTTTGGATTTAGGACTGTTGTTACATCTAGTTGTGCACCTTCCTTTTTGATTGCAATCGACTGAACCTAAAGTGTCTAAAAAAGTCCAAAATAAAATAAAAATTGATTTTTGACTTTTTCTTAACTGCAGTAATAAGCTCTCATTGAGAGATTTTCAACGATATATCACAAATGGCACTTATTTTCATTGGTTCAGAAGAGGAAGGCACAACGGTTTGAATCTGACTTTTTTTTAAATTTTAATTTATTGATTTTTTAATAATGATTAATCTCTGATGGCAAAAAAATTTACAATAAATACTAAATCAGAAATAATAATAAAAAAATATGAAAAAATATCTGAAGTTATTAACGAAATAAAATTTTAGTACGTTTCATTTTAAAAAAATGTGTAATTTAATAGGCGTAAAAGGAAGTCATGTGGTGCCCACATTAGATATTTTTAGAGGTACTTTAGAAAAAATTTTACTTTGGCAAATGTTTTTACCTGTAACGAATATTTAAATAATCTAAAAAAGTTTTTTTTTGAAAAAATCAATTTTCATCTCTTCAGCTCGATTTGAAATTTATGTTTTTTGTTCTTTTGTTTTATTTCCGTTCTGTTTAAATAATATTCAAAATGTTTTTGAAAGTTTCTACTTCAAAATATAGCTATCAAAAAAGTCTACCATTTCTTTAAAAATTATAAACCCCGGACTTACAATAAAGAAATGTTTTTTGAAAGTTTCTTTTACTTATTTTAACCTCTACTGAATTTGTGGTATTAAATATAGAGAAAACTTTACTTAAGCCAATTCGTTACCTATGAATGAATATTTTCTGAAAATCTTTCTTAAAATTTATTGGCCACCTCTAAAAAATATATATTTACTTTTTCGTCTAGGTAGTACTAAAGCAAAGCTATAGCTCTCAAATCCCTCCGATTTGAACATACGCGGTTTTTACCGGATCTTAACGTTTTGACACCCAAGGAACCCAAAAAACCGGATGCAAAATTTCCGGATGTTAATGTTTGTCTGTACGTGTGAGTGTTCGGTATCGGCCTCAAAGTACCTTATATTTCCAGAACTACTGGATTGATTTTTACCAAACTTGGTCAGATTACTTCTACATATGGGGCTTTAATACCATTAAATTTTCAATTTATAAGGTGAAGGGGGTGAGTCTGTAGACCAAGGTCATCCTCAGTATCTCGAGGTTTCGCCTAATTAAGATCATATTTTTTTATTCCTATTTGTTAAGAATTAAAAATAACAATATTTGCAAATAAAAGTTTTTGTACTATCGTAACTCTTCAAAATAACTGCTCTAAACTATTGGCTAAGTTGTTATACTGCGTCATAGTACCCCCTATCACCACAAGGAGCACTAGTGTAGTATTGATGTACAGCTGTACAAAAAATATTATATTTAAATAAAATTATAAATATTTTTAATTAAGTTGTGTGTTTAAGCCGTGCATCAGAATAAACCACGCGACGGGAAATCCCTACAACTGTGTTGTCAGTTACTTTTTTTTTGGATAATTCTATATGAATGAGCATATATCCTAAAAGTTATGATCGCTTTTTACATATTTTAAATAATATACTGATTTATTTTTATTATTTCATTATGAAATCTTAATATTCGTTGAATATGCGAATAGATCTACTTTTTAAATATATATTTGAAACTGTTAATCGATGTAGGTAGCATATCTACTTCACTACATCGGTCAAGTTATTATTACCAAAGTAAGATTTAAGCATCAAAAAACAAATTTTGAATAAGATATTTCTTGATTTTTAGGGACTTCCTTTTCTGTGGGGAAAATTTAGAAAAATTATTTATAAAGAAGCGATCCCTAAAAAAAATTAATCCAAAACAATTTTTTTTAAATACTGACAAAAATAGTTTAATTTTTTTGAAAGTATGGAAAAGTTTTTCCTTTTTTTGGGTCCGGAATTATAACGTAAGTGCCAAAATTATTTTTAACTTTAATGGCCCCTTTAAGTGATGAAGAAAAATACAAAAAAAGTAAAATAGAAATTAAAAGAATTAGAGCCAAACAAATGAGACAACACAGTTGTAGGAATTTCTCTAAAGTCTTACAATTATGGGTTTCTGATGAACATAATAAGGAAAGTGAACAATATGCAACTCCCCCCCTCCTTTGGCCAATCAGAATGAGATGAGGATGATAGGTATGACATGTAAATTAGATTGTAGTCATGTATAGCCTCAGGGCTAAACATCTCAGGCGTTCCTGAATTGCGTGGTTAATTGAATCCCAACCACACAGTACACCGGTATCCACCATCTAGTATTCAAATCCGTGTTCTTTGGTTGCCAGGTTTCAATTAACAACTCATCTCAGGAACGGTCGACCTGAGACCATACAAGAGTACAGTTCATTTACATTCATTGAAGTAATTAATACCTTATGGTGATTCCGGAGGCTAAACAGAAAAAAAAGTATTCAATTCGCATAAAAAAAATTAATTTTACTAAGATTCCAACCTCAGAACCTTCGACTTCGAAAATCAGCTGTTTAACAAGTGATTTTGTGACGACGAGTTTACTACTAGACCAGCCCGGTGGGCTTAACCTATACATGAATGTTTTAAGAAAATTCTTTTTTAAATTTATTCCCTGCCTCTAAAAATATATATTCTGTTTTCCGTTTTTATATTAATAGTTTTTATTAATAAGTAAATTACTTATGTGTTTGTGTATTTTATTTTTGTTATAACTCTACATTTTTTAACCTACATTTTTTTAATATTTTCTCTTCAGGAGTCCATCGTAAAATACAAAAAATTATAAATAAAACCAAATTTTTGTAATTATGTTGTACGTTTTGTATCTTAGTATTGAAATTAGATTTCTTTACTTAAATTATTTACAAAAAAGATTTGTTTCTTTTGAAATTTCGTATTTTTATTATACTAATATGAAACCTATGTTTTATTTTGAGAGTTGTATTTAAAATGTCATACAGTAAATATGTAGTAATACTTAGATAAACTTACTTTTTGCATACTCTTTTACAGCTTATTTAAATGACAACTTAAATATTTAGTAATCATCACCTACATTGTTTTTTCATTAGGAACTTATTTTATTTATTTATTATTTTAAAAAGCTATTATTTCACAAAATAATTATACTTATTTGTTAATATGAGCAATAAATATTCTGTCTTTGTTATTTATATATTTTTCCTGGCAATGTTGCGCTAATCAACGGTTTTCCTTTATCCTTTCATACGTAAGTTAAAGAAGTCCATTTTTGATAAAAAGAAGAGCATTTAACTAACTTATCTATCTAACTTATAATTATACTGTGTTCTGAATTAAATATTCCCTTGTTACAATTAACTATTTACATACTGCATCAGTGTATATAAATAACGTTTTTATTCGGTTCTGTAAATAATAATACATTATATAGATCGCGTCAAGAGTAGGTAGATATGCTATTTCAAGGATGCAAAGAAGAAGAACTTCCTCGACGTTTATCCGAAAAGCTCAACAGAAATCGTAGTAAAATTGTGATCAGCACGGAATCACAAAACCAATTATAAAATTCATTATTTAAGATATAATCACACGAACTAATATTCTTCTTTTCTTTATTTTTCCTGTTTAGCCTCCGGGAATTACCATTCAGGTATTACTTCAGAGGATGATATGTACGAGTGTAAATGAAGTGTAGTCTTCTACAATCTCAGTTCGACCGTTCCTGAGATGTGTGATTAATTGAAACCCAACTACCGAAGAACACCGGTATCCACGATCTAGTATTCAAATCCGTATAAAAGTAACTGCCTTTACTAGGACTTCAACGCTGGAACTCTCGACTTCCAAATCGGCTGATTTGTGAAGACGAGTTCACCACTAGACCTATCCCATAGGTTACAGAACTAATATTACGGTAAGTTTGTTGAACGCATAGTTTACGTACACGTTTAACAGGCGGCAAAAAATATTTTAATTAATGTTTTTTTAGAAATTCATCTACCGAGTAATATTGTTTTTGTAAAAGTAAATCTTTTATTTGTATAAAATTGACAAAGGAAGTATAATAATAAAGCCCTTTTTTATAAACCGAATTATTATGTTGAGTTACTAGTCGACGAGGCGAGATGCATATTCGGAGACTTTACAGACTACTGTTGTGTACAGTCCGTTCCAGTGGTACTAGTAAAGTAATTGTGACTTCTGCCGTGAGATTAGATCGCTGTTTTAACCATTATTGTCTGTCCGTATAGACGCATACGCACATAGCGATAGTGTTACGTAACATTATATTATTTATTAGGCTTTATTTATATTAATTTCATATTAATGTCGTTTTAATTTCAATGTTTAATGATAAAATATTAATAAGTTTTTCTTCTACTTAATTACGGCTGTTTTTATATAAATAATAAATTTTATCTTTTACCCAGTTATTTTGTAATAAGAAAGTTTTCTAAGTCGGTGCACTTTAAACACAAGCACGATGAAAATATATCGAATTAAAAAATGTACATAGAAGTAAATAAAAGGTTTCAATTCCTTACATCAACAGTTTTGGTTTAAGAAATGATATTATGACGAACAAAGACATGTGAGTCGTGGAATTACGGGTTAAAAGTGTCAAATAGGCGTGTAGGTATAAGGATTAGATAATTTGTAGACGCGTTATTATTAATAAAAACAAATGAAATACAGTAACTTATGTTAAACGGACAATATATCTTGTTTAGGACGGACTGACCGCATATCACTTTGTTCAGTAGGACTAAGCCCAGACTGTACTGTTGTGTTATATCTCCATCTCTGTAACAAAACACCAGTGCTGCACACCTCCACGAATATGAACTTCGTTTTGTCGAATACAGTTCTGTTGTTTGGTTTGTTAGAGATGGATGTTGTTATGTTTTTTTAAGAATAAGCGACTACTCTTTTTAACGAAGACTGCGCGATCATAAATATAAACACAACGATAAGTTAACATATTTATATTTGTAAATGACGGTTTACATGATTAATACTTATGAGCGGCAAACAATATAATCGGATACGGTAGTCCGATTTAAATCCTGAAAACTCGTTTTACTTTTTGAGGAATTAATGATATATGTTTTAGACGTGAATATTCGTCAGCATAATAAGTATTTATTAATGATGGCGAGCTTAAAGTTTTATTAAGGTGCCTGTAAGTAAAACAGTACTGTTTGTTTCTGTTACAAACGAAATAAGTCTGATCACCTCAAGAGAATTTATCGTTAATAAAATACCCAGATATATTTTACGGTAACAGAAATACTCTAATTATTTAATGGGAATTTAATAGTGAACAAAAGTTAATGGGAATTCGGTAATTGTGAATCTGAACGTCCTCAACCTTAATCTTTTTCAAATTTAAGTATGTTGAAAAATATGTTACATAATTAATAAAAATACAAGTTTCAGAAGTCGGAAGAATGAAATTACCTCATTAGTCTTACTCAGAATCTGTAATGGCAGTAGTGTTGTTAACTCCTACTGAAATCCAATTGTTTGCGTATATAAAAATAAAATCACCTATACGTATAACTTATAATTTTTATTTTTAACGTTAATCAGACGAGGTTAGCGAACAAAGCGAGCGAAGGTTATGTTTGATTAGATTATTGATTCCGTGTAATGACATATCGCGCACTATATCAATATACCCTAACCAAACATAACCTACGCTCGCTAACTTCGTTTAATTAACGTTAAATATACAAATAATATATATATATATATATATATGTCAGTAGACAGCTTTATTGTATCCTGACTATGAGTTGCTCAACAACGCTACTGCCATTACAGATTCTGAGGAAGTAATTTCACTCTTCCGACTTTTGAAACTAGCATTTTTATTAATTATATAACATATTTTCCAACATACTTCAATTTGAAGAAGATTAAGGTTGAGGTTGTTCAGGCGTACAATTACCGGGAATTCTATCCGTACGATGAGCAGTGTTACATTTACTTGAAAAGTACAAAGCAACGATTTTATCCGTATTTAAACTGTTAACGTAGAATTTTCAAATCTTACGTAATTCTTACTTACGTAAATTACGTAATTCCAAACGATGTAACGTACTATGAACGAACTAAAAAAAAAAAAAAAAAAAAAAAAAAAAAAAAAAAAAAAAAAAAAAAAAAAAAGAGGAAGTGTACGGTTTGTTCGTATGAATGTCAGACTGTAAGATTTCATTACAACAATCTTTAACGGTTTAAAAGCCTTGAGAACAAGGACTGTAGCACCACAAAACTTAGCAAAATAATTTTGATTTTAATGAATTTAAAAAAATATAACTCACAAAATTCTATATATTAAAGATGAAACAAGCACATTATTTGATAAACTACTTCATAGCAACGGTACATGAGGGGATGATATGCGTGTATGCAATCTCACCTACCCGTTCAATGATCAGTACTCGTTACAGACGTACGGGTAGTGCAACAATGAACGACATTAACTACTAACATCTGGTTTCGAATCTTATGTCTATCGTTTTACTAAAAGTAAAGCGGGAAAGAAATCTCTCTCTTCCTTTCATAAACGCTAACTAAATAGAATAATTAAAAAGTAATTCGTGCGGGGAAAAAGTAACGACGATTATGGATAATTATTGGAATATCAAAACGCTTGCAAAAGGGTGGAAGGATTGATTCGGATAGATTTGTCACCAGATCGAATTTGCAGTAGAGAAAATAACTGTTGCGACTCTTGTTTCAATGAAGAGAAAACTTTTCGAATAAGGGAGTCATGGAATTTCATTTTATTCTTTATTGACTGCTGGGAACCGCATATTTAATCGAGGACTTCGTATACGTTCGGGTGGTCAAGAGAGAATTTTTTTCTCGCAACAATTAGAACGCTTTTCAGTTCATCAAATTGCGCGATTACAATTTATCTTAATTATAATGACATAATTATAACGATGTCTAGACAGAAGACAAGATTAAAACAGGACAAACAGTACAGAGAATTATTCATCGGTTATTTATCGTTTTTATGTCTTAAAGCGACAAGTAAATTACCGATTTATATTGACAATTTATTAAAATAGAAATAAAGGTTTGAACAATAACGTAAAACGCAATAGTGGTTCTAACAACTAATGCTGTACCTAATTAGTTTATTTTTATCTTAGAATAAGTATTAGAATAATGCTCACAGGCCTATAAATAAATGCATACCCCCTATTCATCTCCCTGTTACATATATATACATACCTTATATATATATCCTTTCCTTGTTTATTGGTGAATTTTAACTATATGTTATGTAAATTCTGACTATTAGTATATATGCCGTCACATATAAGAGAAGTTACCTCGAAAGTTTGTACATTATTTAGCTAAGATCAATAGGTCAAATTATCTAGAATTTTTCTTAATTTAGAATTCTCGTCGAATAGTCCGCCTCCGCGCATGTAGTTTAAATATTCAACTTACATAAAATGCATATATGTAATTTATATTCTCGATCGATAAATAGTTCTCTTTGTTTGCTTACAGGAATTTTATGAAATAAACTGTACCGACCGTGCAAAATTTTTGTCAAATTAAAGAGAACCTGCTTCAAATAAACATATATTCCTTATCACAAACAGCGATAAGGAAACGAAATTTTCCTACAACTTCATTTAAAAACAAATCACAGAAGAATTGTAAAAAAAAAACCTGAGTAATAAGAGTAATAACCATCTAACATATAAAATGTCTTTTACATTTAACCAAAAAAAAGGACCAAATGTTTATTCGATTATCTTAGCGTACTTATAAATTACGAAATGTATAAGAAAAAACCAATTTATTACGTGATAACAGCGATAATGTCACCGATGAAGACTACCAGAATGGGATTAAGAAATGTTTTGATGCAAGTAAAAATAAATACGTAAAATTTTGAATTTGATTCGGCTAATCGTTAAATTTTATAATTTTTATAAAAGAGATTTACGAAAATAAAAGTATACTTTTTTAAAGATTTTATTCTAAATTTTGATCTGGCCTTTTTTTAAACCAGCCATTGCTGGTCCGGTTATCTATCTATATAAAGTGTATATATATATACACTTTAAATTCGTGACTTCTCTTTTAATTACAGAAAGCTAATAAATGTACACTAAAATCAGATTTATTTAGAATGCTGTCCTGTCAGTTTTTTCTGATTGTTCATTATTTTCGGAACGGATGAGTCAAACATTGAGAGCTGAAACGGGATTAGCATGCTGGTGGAACAGAATGCAATTTCAAGTTAATAAAGAAAAGGAGAAAAAACCCACGCGCCCGCACACACGTCATCGGCAAGTACAATTCAAAAGCTTAGAAAGAAAATAAATGTAGGAAGTTTGTTTTCGGTTTCGAATTGTATAAAAGAAGCTATTTTTACCAATAGAAGCACACAAGTGTAGACGGTTAGTATCAGAATATGTTTTTATCTACCAAGCTCGAACCGGAAGTTTGATTCGTAGTTATTAGAACCAACTGTTCCAGTGTAACCTCATCTTATTCCAAAAATATCATTACAGCTAACAGCGCTTGAAACGTATAATTATTCTTGTCGTAAATATATAATTTAAATTATTCTTATTTTCTGAAATAAAATAATTTTTTTATAAGCTGATCGCTTCGCACCGTTGATGTAGAACGTATTTAGTTTACCTTTTAATTTTTTTCTATTATAAAACGTAACGTGATCTCTTTTTTTCAATTATTTTCTTTTTTTATTTTAATTGCGGTCGTCCGTTACAAGAGGATAGTTCAATATTAAAGAGACGAAAAACTGTAGAAAATTATTATTTATTCGATAACGATGAAATAACATTACTTTTCGACATAATCCCCGACTAAATTTAGAGACTTGTCCCGTATTTCTGTGAGCTGTGTTATTTCAGTAGTAAAGAATGTTCGATTTGGTATCTGAGCCGTTCTTGTATAACATTTGACTCGCTCATTGTAGCCTCGGTGCCGCGCAAAACCTCTTTGAGAGGACCGAACAAACAAAAAATTCACATAGTGCAAGATCGGGACCGAAAGGTGGACGGAGCGACACCTACCGGCCCGATTTTTCAAATAGCTTTGTATTTTTGATCAGTATGGTGGGGAGGATTTATCACGCAGAAGAATTCGAATGCCCTCGAGAAAAAATCACGATACTTCCTCCTTTTTTTTGGGTTTCACTTTACTTTCTACCGTGTCACAAAAATATGATTGTATTATAAAAATTATTGTACGAATAATTGGTCTCAATTTTATAGTCTCAAAACGCTGTTAGCATCACTTTAACGCCTTCTACGAAGATTTTTTACCTGATAGGCGAACTCTGATATTTCCATTGTTTACTCTAAAATTTGGATTCCGGCTCAAAATTAGTGATCCGAGATTCATCAAAAATTGTTATGCCGATTAAAAAAGCATTACCTTCCCCAAAAAAACCGTAGTTTCTTAGAAATGATATTTCGGATGTTTTCGTGATTCTGAGTGGTCCCGAAAACCGCCTTGAAAACGTTTTGCAGTTATCTTATCGCGGATAGCGGAATAATGGACGGCGCCGATACTCGCACTATAAATTTCAACAAATTTCCTAAATTTTAATACGTTTGTCCTTACGAATTAGATCGTTAATGAGATTTGCTAAGCTTCCGGAACTTCCATCGGTCTTCCTCTTTGTTGAAAATCGGTGACACTTGTTTTGCCCGATTTTAACAGTTCGATTCGCTTATAAATATTTGCACGGTTATTACACATTTTACCTTACCGTTTTAACATCCGCGATTGAATTTCAGCCGGTTTTACACCTTCAGAAAATAAAAATCTTTAACGCATCGAGCTATTCTTCCACGGTACATATTTCAAACGGAGCCGACATTTTGAAATTAAAAGACATGTTATAATAATGGAGATTATTTTCGAACAGTTGATATCATCTACGTCAGGGGTCCCGACTTGAATGTCAGACAGTTACACCTTATTCTATTGAATAGTTTTTCCGACGTTGCCATTTACTCGTTATTCATCGACTTCGTAGATTTTTCGACGTATTATTCCATCGATTCGAAAATGAATTAAACCTGAATATTTAAGCCATCTATATAGTCTGATTAATGAAAAAAGTCGTACGAGTTGCAGTTATTATTTTATAAACAAATATTATAATAAAACAAAATAGTATAAAATTAAACGTCATTCATTTTGTATTATTCTATTAAGAACTCTTTCAAGTCGATAAAACAAATCGTTTAAAGTTTTAAAAAATACTCGTTTTTATTTATTTTCTTTTTTCGTACGAAATTTCTAAACTCAATAATTTCAGAAAAAAACTTTTTTATATATTGAAATTTGGATTTTATTTTTTCAACCTGATGAAGATTTAGATCGTTTCCGCTGTTTCTTTCGGCTATAGTAGACATTTTTTTTTGTTAAAAAGGACGTATTTCCATCTTCAGTTATCGTATAGAAAGATTTTTTTATAATAATGAATAATTATAAAACAGAATTCAAAAATTTCACAAATTATGAATTTGGAGGGTGTTTGAAGCGATGTCATCATTATCATCATCATCATCAAGTCAACCGTCAACTTTGTTGAATTACAGTGACCTTTTTGTAAGACAATTAGCTATATATTTTTATTATTTTATGGCAATATTCTATGAAATAATCTTAATTCCCTTGTAATTAATTATATCATACGTTTATTATAACATTAAACTTCTTGCAAGATAATATATTCAAAAGGTTACGATCGCTGTTTACATGCAATTAACAGATAAATATACTGGTTTATTTTTAAATATTTCATACGGAAGCTTAATATTCGTTTGAATATGCCGATAGATTTAATTTTTTAATTTATATTTTAAATAGTTATAGTTAACCGTATAGTTATAGTTATAGGTAGCACGTCTACCTCACTACTATTTGGCTAAAAAAATATTTTATTTGGATTGTCAAAATAAGGTTAAAGCATCAAAATTTCCAAATTTCTAATACTTTTTATTTTTATTTTAGAGGCTTCTTTATTCTGCGGTGAAAACTTAAGAAAAAATTCATTTATATAGGAAAAAAATTATTTTAAAAGAGAATTGTTTAAAAATATTGAAAAAACTCACTTTTATGAAGGTAATGAAAAACATTGACTCTCATTTTGCGCCCGCAGTGTAATACAGGTGCCAATGCTTTAATAAACCTTAATTTTAATGGCTCCTTAAGTGATGAAGAAAAAAATACTTTAAAAATAAATAAATTAAAAGAGTTAGAGACAACAAAAAGGAGAATATATATTTTTAGAGGTGAGGAATAAAAATATTCATGTATAGAATAAGCTTAACAAATTTTCTTAAATAAAGTTTTCTCTATATCTAACACCTCCGTTCAACAGAGGTTAAAATAAAAAAACGAAAACTCTCAAAAAGTTTTTCTGCTTTTCTCACTTTAGGATTTGTTCTATAATTAAAAAAATCTCTTGTGGATACCACAACAGACTTCCTTGTACGCATATTAAATTACATATACACATTTTTTGCTGCACTTCATTTAAACTTATTTCATTTTAAAGTGAGATACGATCCTCCAATTCTTTAATAAAGTAGACAGTTACACAGTTGCTAAAATATTAGTTATTAACCTCAAATATTTATACATTTATTATTAATGCAACAATCTTACATGAAACATTAGAATAAAGTCCCTTTATTACTCTTTAATAAAAATAAGTCTTATATCTACCTAATACTATGTTTTTTAAAATTATTATGATGTAACCATCAACAAAATGAAAACAAAAACGAATAATCACATGTTTCACCAAATCTGACACAATGTGTGTACTTGTACGCCTGTTAAATTATATATACACATTTTTTTTTTTTTTTAAATGAAAAGTACATAAAATTTTATTTCATTAATAACTTCCGATATATTTTTATTGTTATTATTGAATATTACTATTTACTGTAAAAATATTTACCATCAGTGGTTAATAATTATTAATAAATCAATATACTAAAATTAAAAAAAAAAGTTAAAAAAAGCAGATTAAGTCAGATTCGGACCGATGTGCCTTCCTCTTGTAAGGTGTAAATATTTCAATAAAAATTTTATTTGGCTATAACTCTGGAACCAATGAAAGTAAGTATCACTTATGATACATTGTTGAAAAGCTCTCAATAAGAGCGTATCCAAACTTTAATCCACATTTTTTTTGATTTTGGGCTTTTTTGGACATTCTTGGTTTAGTTTATTGCAATCAAAAGGGAAGGTGCACAACTAGATGTTACAACAGGCCTAAATCCAAAATTTCAACATCCTACGGCTAATTGTTTTTGAGTTATATGAGATACATACGTCCAGACGTAACGCTGAAACTAGTCAAAATGGATTCAGGGATGGTCAAAATGGATATTTCCGTTAAAATCTGAAAACCAAAATTTTTCGCGATCACGATACTTCCTTTAGTTCGTACAAGGAAGTAATATTTTTTAGACATTTCTTGATAAATACTAAGTATAAACTTTCAAAAAATGTTGGAATATATTTAAACTGAATGGAGGTAAAGCAAAGAAAAAAAATATATATTTCAATTCTAAGAGATAGGGGTTGATTTTTTGAAAAAAAATTTTTGGATTATTTATACGTGCATTGTAGGTGACGATTTTATTTTAATAAAGTTTTCTCTAAAATTCCTCTGAAAAAATCGAAATAGTTTTTTCGTGATATCCCCCTTAGCGAATTAAAAATAAATTAATATGATCAATACAATACATTTAGACATATTTGTGGTAAATTTGTTGAAAATCGGTTCGGTCAATCTGAGATATAAGGCCAAAAGCAGTGCGATGCACACACGTGCGCACATACATGCTGGTTTACTTCCTTGTACGAAGTAATGGAAGTATTGTGATCGCGAAAAAGTTAGGTTTTCAGATTTCAACGGAAATATCCATTTTGACCATCCCTAATCCACTTTGACTAGTTTCAGCGTGACGTCTGTACAAACGTACGTATATGTACGTATCGAGCATAACTAAAAAACGATTAGCAGTAGGATGTTGAAATTTTGGCTTTAGAACTGTTGTAACATCTAATTGTGCACCTCCCCTTTTGATTGAAATCGACTAAACCAAAAGTGTCAAAAAAGCCCAAAATCCAAAGCAAACTGGATTTTGGACTTTTTCTTAACTGCAGTTATAACCCCTCATTGAGAGCTTTTCACCGATATATCATGGTGGTACTTATTTTCATCGGTTCCAGAGTTATAGCCAAATAAAATTTTCATTAATAAAATTTGGATCTTACAAGCCACATAGGTTCGAATCAGACTTCATTTCCTTTTTTAATTTTTATTTTAATTTAAACGTATTGATTTATTAACAATTATTTACCTTTTATTGTAAAAAAAATACGATAAATAAGAACACTGGAGAACAAAAAAGAATTTTTTTTTTTTGTCTCGGGAAGAAAAATATGTGATTCCGATAGAACTTTTTTTCCAGAGTTCAAATATGATATCGGATTTTCCCCATCAGGCAAGGTTTCCGAGAGACAGGCATTTATAATTTCAAACATTTTAATACTTTCCGCATTCTTAACTACACAATATTCAAACATTTGACTCGCCTAGAAAGTAAGAAATGACAATTTTCTGCTATATTTCGCCTGTGGAGCATCCCTCTTGATGGTCCAACAATAATCGGCTAGTATATTAGGATTGCATTTACCTTAATAACTCTTTTCCATAACTGAAATTTCT
This sequence comes from Lycorma delicatula, assembly GCF_047948215.1. Lineage (NCBI taxonomy): Eukaryota > Metazoa > Arthropoda > Insecta > Hemiptera > Fulgoridae > Lycorma > Lycorma delicatula. The sequence goes on from NC_134456.1 coordinate 210,363,149, forward strand.
TGACGAAAGTATTCCCCGTGCTCATAGCTCACTGCGCCAAGATTTTCCGGGAAGAAATCTAGGTACGAGTGCAGGAAGTGTATTTTTAAGGACATATTACAACCCAAATTTTTGTAAGATGATATGATCGTTGAAAATATCACGGTAATTTTCCGCCTTTCGATTTCCCAAAAAACTCTGAGTTACATTATTGAATGCTTGTCAAGTTGTTTTCTCCAGTGGGCTCAATAGTTCCTCAAATTGTTCATCGTGCATTAGTGATCGTATTTGTGAACCCACAAATATTCCTTGTTTAATTTTTGCATCACTAATTTTAGATTTTAGGAAACTTCATGAAAGTACATGAAACCAGGAGTATTATTCATGGCCTCGACAAAATCTTTCATTAATCCTAAGCTGATATGCAACGGAGGTAGATAAACATTTTTAGGATTACACAAAGGGTAATGTTTCACATTTTTCTGTTCAGGAATGAGCGATTTGCATTTAGGCTATTCGTTTCTAATGAAATGTTTTTCTGGCCCTATTATCCCATTCAAACAAAAAACAACAGTACTTTGTGTAACTAAGCCCTGACCAAGAGCATAAATGCAATTATATTCAAATCACCACAATATTCCATTCATACATTGCATATTGAAGCTTTTCCAATATAAACTTAACGTTTTAATATACTTCTTTCATACTAGCAGAATGAGCCATAGGTACTGATGGGAATTTATTGCCATTAAGCAGAAGCAAAACTTTTAAACTAACTTTAGTGGAATCAATGAACAAGCGCCATTCTGTTGAGTTATTTCATTATAAAGTGTCTCCATAACAGAAGAAATGTCATTACCAAACATTAAGCCATTTTCTTCAGAAAAATAGTATTTAAATTCAGAATGACGATTACGATAAGTACATATTTTTGTATTCTTTGAAGAAGATTTCATCCTTTTAGTCAGGAAGCAAGCAATTCAGATTGTGTTTTGGATAACTTTAAATCTTGTATAAGATCGTTACGATTTTCGTGAGTCAGTAAATGAGGCTCAGATGAACTGCTTTGCTCAAAAGCACCAGAATCTGTTTCTTTTTCTTCCTTATTTCCATCAGACTGCTTTCTTCATCTAATGTCATATGTTCTGGAGGGTTTGGTATGGGCGATTCTTCGTAGCGTGGAATTGGTCTCATTGCAGATTGCAAGTTAGGGTACACCACTGTTTTTTATTTGATTTTGACGTAATTCCTTTAATGTTTGTTAAACAGAAATAACAGTCAGAAGAGTGATCTTTGGGTTTCCTCCAAATCATAGGGATAGCAAATGGCATATGGCGTGTGCCATTTTTCCATACAGTGAGAAGCCTAGAACACGATAAATAACATATATGTAGGCCCCCAAGTTTACACCCTAAATAAAGTTCATAAAACGTTTTTACTAATGGAGTAAGGTTTCGCCTTTGGGACTTGAGAGTCACTTCATCACATACATAACAAAATTTGTTAGGATGATTTAAACAAACTCATTTTGTAACTAACGACCAATTAAAAGAAATAAAGTTGCAAATATGTAATACACAGTAAATCAGGCGCACAAAGCTCTCACAATGATGTGTTTACTGGTTCACTACTGTCTCACAACCGGCATCGTACTGATGAATGTGTGCTACACGAGACCACGTTTGTACATGTTTATCCACGTCTGAACCTGCATAACAGTAGCAACGCTACACTTTGAGGTAGCTCGTTTGCTTCCATCATATTTACAATGCTCTAGGAGCTTTTACTTGACAATGGACAAACGGATGCAAAAACGTTTTAAAATATTTAAAAAAAATAAAATAACAAAAATATTGTGAGTGATGCAGAAATTCCGAATACATATTTGAAAACAGGATAAAAACTGCATTAAGTACACCTATAGTACATATGCATATAAGTACATGTGAGACAAAAATCATGTTGACCAGTGTAATTCAGTAATAACAATAAAAAATATCAGAAGTTATTAATGAAATAAAATTTTATGTACTGTTAATTTAAAAAAAGAAGTGTATATAATTTAATAGGCGTAAAAGAAAATCATGTGGTGTCCACATCAGATTTCTTTGGTCTAGATAAACTAGTCGGATTCCAAAACGTAAAGATTTGCAATAAAACTGATACCCCATTTTTGACACGATCACCGTACTTTCCCCTTTAATATAGAATATTTTAGGACTGATAAAAATATTGGTAAATTCGTGTAAAGGATAATACCATTATACATGCATCATTGTTATAATAATATGCAGAATTAACAACATTATTTTGTTTACTTATTCGTAATTAAGACAAATATAAGCACCGTAAAACATAGCATTACTGTGAACTTACATTAATATATTTGTATGAAGCAGTAGCTAATGCTTCATACAATTGATACCACTGTAACGTTAATTTTCACATAAATATACTAACGCAAATGATCCTAACAACCACGATAATATTAAGTGAAAAATGTGTTTAAAAATAATCAGTAACTATTATTATAATAATTGAGCCAAAATTGGAGCCCACCCAACTTAGCCGAGCGATAAACAGACTCAGCGCGTGACCGGACGACCATAGGTTGTCTCCCTAGCCGTCGGCAAGACGGAGATCGTGATTCTAATGAAGAAGTGTCATCCTTCCTCCTCTTGCGGGTCTGGGATGACGTTATCGAGATCAAGTCGGACGCGAAGTACTTAGGTATAATGATCGATCAGAAACTCAGCTTTGCTGAGCAGCTACGGAGAGCCGCCGACAAAGCCGCGAGGAAAATAATCGCCCTCAGCCGGCTCATGGCGAATTTCGGTGGACCGAAGGTCAGAAAACGGCGACTGCTGATGTCGACGGTGCATTTCGTCCTGTTCCACACCCGGAAGTGTTGGCCCAGGCTTAAGATTTGAGAGAAACCAGAAGCGGCTCGCGCAGGTGGAACGCACCATTTCCTAGCGAGTAGCTTCTTCGTATCGGACGGTTTCCGAGCTTGCAGTTCTGGTGGTCGCCCGGCGTTATACTCACTACTCTTTGGCAAGGAAGCGCCAGTCGGCCTAAAGGAGTGGTGGCCAGGCGCAGACCGGGAGACCATCGCGGGGGAGGAACGGATCCGAATGTTCCTCACCTGGTAAGAGACCTGAGACCGCGAGATCAGAGAACGATGGACCGCACGTCTCATCCCTTTGGTCAGACCATACTCAGAGCGGCGGCACAGAGAGGTGGAATACTACGTGATCCAGTTTTTAACGAATCACGGGTACTTGCGCGCTTATCTCCGTGCCATAGGGAAAGCGCCGTCCTCTGACTATCTCTACTGTCCCGCTACACGGGACGACGCCAACCACACCTTTTTCGACTGTGCTTGGTGAACGGCCCGATTCGTCGGGGACATTCTCAGGGCGAAGAAGGGCGATCTGGGTAGTCCTGAGCTAGGTAAATAGTAGATGGGACCTTCTCAGGCTACGGTAGTAGGGCTCGGCCCGACGTAATGTGTAAAACTGTACCGGGAAGAGTCTTGTTAGAAACGAGGATGGTTTTAACAGGTAGTCTGCTGATGGTGGTTTGATAAGACAACCAGTGGGAGACCGGCACTATGCGTAACCGCATTTCCATCTTCTTCCTAGAAAAAAGAAACCAAAATTATTATTATATTTATTAATAAGGTTTTTGTAAAGAAAACTTTCTTAACTAAAGAGTTCTGTTTTTTAAGAAGTAATAAGTAACATTTTTAAGAGTAACCATATATTTCTCTTAGATGTAAGTTTTTTGTTCTCGGCATTACAAAACATGTATTATTGTAAAAGTCAGAACTGCCTTGAAATTTTCATAAGTTTCTAAATTAAATTTAATGAGCCATTATTTTTTAAAAGCAAAAAAAAAATTATTGTTTCAAACGGCTACAGTTTTAGGCAATACATGCTGTACTTGTTTCCCTATCTAATGCGAACAATCTTCGGAAATTATGAAACGTTTTTAATTAAAAAAACCTTTCAAATTTTCTTGATAAATATTTTATTTTTATTGACAACCAGATTTAAAATTTCTATTATAATACTTTATAAAGAAGCCTTTCAGTACGCCTGGAGATAGATATATAATTATTTTTGGGGAGGCCCAATATAGCCGTAATAATTAACAAATTAACTTGAAATTTGACCAGGATAAGGTAAAACGGTTTATATTTGTCTACAAATTTATTCAGTTACTTTATGTAGGCTGTACAACTTGCAAATTGCCGTAAGAGGTTGAAAAAAGATCTACATTTTTAAATATGCATTTTTTTTTAATAAAAATACGGGCGGAACCCGTATTTTTGTTTGCCAAACGTAATTAATCTTAAAAAATTCTAGCAAATATAAACGTACAATTCAAAACGGTTTAGAAACTAAATCGCATTTAGTTTCTGGTAAAAAAAAAAAATAATAAATTAATAAAATACAAACTGTCGAGGGCTAATTAGTCGAAGAAGTTTTTTGTGTTTAGTCAAATGTACGATTACTAACCCGGTTTTGTATTATTTTATATACTGCAAATAGCATTTGCTGTGAAAGAGAGGAAATCAACGGCTAAGTTCATTAAATCGGCAGCTATGAAAAGATGCCATGCCTGACATAGATTGCAACCCCATCAGGCAAACAGTTTTGAATTAATTGAAGTACGTCTTTTCTAAAAAGATTAAAACGATTTTATTATATTTAAAGAACAAATAAATACCTACCTACCTAGTTTAGTATTTTAATAGCCGCAACTTGTAAAACAGATAAAGCATTACAAATTATAAAAAATGCAAAAAACATTTGCATCCTTAACCCCTTCGTTAGCGAGTTACGGTTAGCGAAAGATTTCGACCGGAAAACAGCTTCCCCGGTGAAATGAGGTCATACTGAAATTTTTAGAACGTTAATTAAGGGGCGAAATTAAAGGGTTTCCTACGGTTTTTGACCTGAAAAATTGAATAAAATAGATTACAGAACTTTATCTCCAGTAGATTACATGATATCTGAACGGTAAAATTTATCTTCTGAAAATCGTTTTTTTAAGTTTGCAATACAATAATTTTGTTAAATGACTAATAAATGCGTAAAATTTATTAACAAAACCTGTAGAAAATTTAATTCTAAAAATATTGGTGTAAATAAGTCTAATAAAAATCAAATAAACGTATTAAAAAATAAAATTTTACTGAAGTAGAAACAGAACGAAAATTAAATGAAACGGCTTATTCTAGAAATTTTTGCAATCCATTCATTTGTTTGTTTAAAAAAGACAGTTAATAATTATAAACAAATAAAGTATAATATTTAATTAATTAAATACTTACAAAACAGTTTTAATCACTATTCTACAAAAAACAGGATTTCAAAAATACTATATTAATTGAAGTTCTTTTACTTTATTGAAAACCTAAACTTGGCAACTCTTCACAAGCAAACTTTGAATCTAAGTTATTGTATAGTTGTTCGACAATTAACTTATTAATCATAACTAGTCTCTTATCTGTGATTTTTGTGTACGTGCGATTTTTATGATTTGTACAAAGTATTCGTTATTTTTTAAAAATGTGAGATGCCATTCGCATTTTCAAATTAAGAATATGCAGATATTATTTTCGTTTACTGTTTTACTAATTGAAATAGACGGGCTGCAAAACGTGAATACGGACGAAGATTTACGAATTGAGAGTATCTCTCGCGAAACATTTTCATTAGTTTTCTATAACTTATGAACTAATGGATCATTTCCAACGGTTGCTTGTTCCATTGAACGCCCTGTAGAACAGTCAGTACTTGAACAAGAAAGAATCATTCAAATTACACAGCGCAGTCATCGACTCAGCACTCGCCGAATTTCAAATCGAACAGTCATATCTCTTAGTACACTCTGGAGGACATTAAAGAAAGAAACTTTTATTCTTATCGTTAGCAAACTGTTCATAATCTTCAACCGGGTGACAATGAATTAAGGTTAAATTTTTGTCGACGGGTACAAAAAATCGAAATATTGCATATTACATTTTATTCACCGATGAATTTACTTTTATAAGAAACAGAATACAAAATTTGAAGAACAGTCACAAGTGGTCGATTGAAAATTCGAATGCAATTAAAGAGTCAAACTTTCAAACCCGTTTTTCGATAAATGTGTGGTGTGGTATAATTGAGGGCCGGTTAATCAGACCATTTATTTTACAAAATCGGCTTTCTGGTATCGTGTACAAATATTTTTTTTAAAAATCAATTGCCAGTTTTGCAAGATGTACCTCTTGAAAAAAGGCAGCAAATGTTATTCCACCACCTCGTTATTCACAAGACGTTAGACAGCATTTAAACTTAAGCTTTCCGAGCAGGCGGATCGGTTGAGGTGAGCCAGTTAATTGGTCTCCTAGATCCCTCGATTTAAATCCTTTAGACTACTATCTTTGGGATCATTAAAAAGGAGCTTGTTTACCGAGAAACAATTAATTCCAAAGAATTACTGAACCGAATTTTAAACGCTATTGAGCATCTTAAGTACGACAGTGATGTTGTTGGAAAATCTTCCTTTGATGTTATATGTCACACTAGATTTTGCATAAATTATCAAGGAGATCATTTTTACCAGTATCTGTAAGGTATGAAAATTAGATTTAAAAAATAAAACATAGTTAAATATAATAATTTGTTTTGTGTAAGTCATTTTATTTATTTTTTGTTCTGTTTCTTCTTCAGTAAAATTTGATTTTTTAAAACGTTTATTTGATTCTTATTAAACTTATTTACATCACTATTTTTAGAATTAAACTCTCTACAAGTTTTATTAATAAATTTTACTCGCTTATTAGTCGTTTAACAAAGTTGTTGTATTGCAAACCTCAAAAAACGGTTTTCTGACGACAAAGTTTTCCGTTTACTTCAGATACTATGAAAGCTACTGGAGTTACAGTTCTGGAAATTATTTTATTTTAATTTTTCAAAACTGGCCATAACCCATAGGAAACCCTTTAATTTCGCCTCTCAATTAACGTTCTAAAAATTTCAGTACGACTTCATTTCACCGGGGAAGTTAAATTCCGGACGAAATCTTTCGCTAGCCGTCACTCGCTAACGAATAGTTTCCTGACCTATGTTTACTTGAACTTTTTTTATTCTGATGAAGTACCAGTTAAGTACATCGGTTTCCTCGTGGGAAACCTGTATATATATTAATACAGCTAAGTATTTTTTTTATTTTAACCAGATTTCAACTTTTTTGGTTCACGGGTTTTCAAGATATCAGGAAAAACTGTTTAGAAATGTAGAATAACTTTCCGTCCGTAAATCCGATTTACTTAAAATTCTGGAATTTTAAATAACTTAATAAGTACTTTCATCGTACTAAACCTTATCTTTCTACGACCGTTGTAAAAAATTAAAAACGGCTAAAATGATTCCTTTCTCTAATTTTAATTTTTCCCAAAATTTAATGACAGAAATATTTTAAACTATTTTCGAAAAATTTATGTCTAGCCAGGAGGAATTAATCAACGTACTGACCACGCAGTTAGTAACGTACGTAAGTACATGTATCTTCTACAAATTTCTATGAGGACTGAGGGAAAGTCGAAATTTGCAAATCCCGATACCCAAAATTTTGGCCGATCGCTATACTAAACTAAGATACGGAACTGCAGCAGCAACAGTCGTCAACTTAAAAATAAAGCTGTAACAATAAAAATCAAATTTTGATTTATTCATTAACGTTAGTTTAATTGAAAAAGGCTAGGTGGAATCGCACAAAGATTACTTTGTCTCTTAAGATACAAAGCGACATAAAACAAACGAAAAGATTTACAAATTCGTCTTTTACAGTTAACGATCACGTGCGTGGAAATCATTTAAAAGTGAGGATTTTAAATTATTTTAAATATTTACACTTAAATTGTAAAGGCTAAATTTAAAGCTGTGAAATCTTTTAAAACGGCAGGTGGATCCTTGAATTATAATAAAACTTGTATATGATATAAAAATGACGTAAATAAAGGAACAGCTTAAAATTCGACGAATTTCTTTTCGACAAAACAAAATTCTACGATTTTATATTCATTAAACGATAAAAATTGTTTAATGAAAGAGTAAACTGCATAATATTGCATAATTTTGATGAAATAATTAATGTAAATCATCGATTTAGAAAGGAATGTAGAAAGAGATGTATTTTCACTCCAGCGGTTCTATAGACATCCAGAGAAAAAGAAAATTATTTAAATAAACATTAGGAAAAAAATGTACATTTTTTAAAACGATAAAATCGAATTCAATTACATTATTATACTATAATAAATCCTCACAAAAAAATTTAAAATGTTTAATTAAATAAAAAAAAAGAATTAGAAATCTATTAATTATTTATCATTTAAGGTCATAAGTTGTCCTTATTAAAGATGCATACAAAGACAATATTTATGCAAACACAATTTTTTTCCCATGTATAGCGTTAATGCGGTTATAATCTCTGACAACTGTTGTCACTTCATTTATAAAACACGTACAGGTTTTATTAGAATTAAGGTTCCACCTGCCGGTTGTTCTTGACAACTATAAAAAATACCCTTAAAATTTATTTAATACCACTGCTTTTAAATTAATGGAAAAATTAACACTTTGTGAAAAAAATAACTATAATTTCATATTTCCTGTGGAATTAACATATTTAAATTAATCATTATATATTATTTTTATAATTGAACAGTTATTTATATATATATATATATAATAACTGTTCAATTATCGACTTTTATTTTCTAATATATTAAAAACTTTAAATGTTGTAACTTAAAATTTTTATCAATTGCCAATAAGTATCGGTTAAATGAAAAAAAAAACAAAAAAAAAAACGGTATAGCTTTTTCAATCCTTCTTCTTGTTTTCTTGGCATTATTGGTATTCTTAAACACAAAACAATATATATAAAATAAAAAGACATATTTTACTTAAAAATATTACCTTTATTAATTTCTTTGTTTAACCAATCAACTACTCAAACTTATAAACTAAATACACATCGCTTCACTTAGAATTCTCTAAGCTTCCTCTGGTGACAATACACATTCATACACACATCATACAAAATTCTCTTACTTACCGAGAATTCTCTTACAGTATGAGGAAGCTGAGAGAATTCTAAGTGAAACGTAGTGTATTTAATTTATAAGTTTCTATATTTATTTGATTGGTTAACCTAAGAAATTAATAAAGGTAATATTTTAAGTAAAATATGTCTTTTTATTATATTTAATTCTATCCAATCAACAGGAAAATAAACTTAAATAAATTACATTTTAGTTAATATTCATATATATTTATTTATTTATATATATATATATATATAATCTATTGTTATACATATCATATAAATAATATAAAAATTACCTCTAATAAATTTTAATATCATTTCGAATACCTGTTTAAAGAAATTAATTATCAATTTTCAGACGCAGTCTATAAGTAATGTAAAACAGTTTGTTGTCTTCCCACCTACGGGTTCATAGCTTCTTTTCTTTGTGTAGTATATCAAAAATTAGTTCGAATAAAATCTTGGTATGCAGTCAAAACAGCATATAAACGTTACTTATGGGTAACTCTATATTTAAAATTACATTTAAGCTGTAATAAATATGTAATCGTATCCTTTTTACGTTTACAAAATATAGGAAACCTTTCGATTCGAGTAGTTTTTCAATTACACATTCGCGTACCTTAAAATATTTCTTTATTCTTTAAGAACGAATAGATGAGTTTTTAAATTTATTACGTTTATTGCGTTTAAGGCGTCTTGCCTTCGTCAAGACAACACAATTTGGAATATATAAACACGCAATTTGGAATATAGTTATTACATAATTTGGGAACGATCATATAAATCGTTTTAAGTTTCTTTTATATTTTCGCTTCGCCTTTAAAATAAATATATTGGATATCGAAGTTTACATGGCACCGATTATCTAAGACGTTTATTGCTTTGAAATATGAAGGGCTTTCTAAATTTAGAAATTTAGACGATACGGAAAATCTCTGAATATTTGTTAAACGGTCGAAATGTCTATATTATATCGGATAATTTAGTTAGACATTTTTACGATAACTTTGTGATGTGTAAAGCAGTTTGGATCGAAAGGGTTGCAAAATTCTGATATTTAAATTTTATACTTAAGGTATAAATTAGAGCGGTAATTTTACAAACATTTAACTTTTTTTATGTATGTATGTGCGTATAAATCTAATAAAAGTAATATAGAACTTTACAGAAAAATAATTTTGTTTAAATATAAAAATAAAGTAAAATTGAATTCTAAATATTCCACCATAAAGATTTCAAATAAAGGTTAAATGTTTATAAAGGAAATAACCCGATAAAGAAAAAAAGGGTTTCTGGAATGGTGACGTTTCGAAGACCTCTATAGTAAAACGAATTACAAAAAGAGTTGTAGAGAATTTCCGAAAGATGTGGACGGCCTGAATTCTGATTTATATTTCCAGACTGTCTAGTCGTAAATTCTTTGAAAACGGTTCAACAAATTTCTATACAATGGGCATTGATGTCATTAAATTTTTTAAAGATAAGGATAAAAAAAGAAGGTCATTTTCTCCATTTTGAATTTTGCATATTACACATTTTTGTACCGGCTGTTTTGTAAATTATACATCTTTTGAGCGCAGTCCTTCAGACTACTACTTCACCGCTGAGCGGAAGGTCTCTTGAATTGCATCGGTTTTGAGGAATCTGTTCATGATGCATCTTCTTACCGAAAGTTTATCGCCCGCTTTATCCAAGGTATTCCAGAGAATATTCCTTCGAAGGCTACCGACCCATTTAAACGACAGTGTGATTCCCGATCACCGGTCTGATTTCCGTAGCGGTCATTCTACCGTCGGATTCAGGATTACCGGTGTTATTATCAAGTGACCGGAGAGGAAGGGATAATGCTCGGCGGCGTTCGTTGACGTCAAACAGGCCTTTGACACGGTTCGGCTGCCCGGTCTCCTGTACGAGTTAAAGTCACGGCTACCCCGCAAACTTACTTTGCAGTCCTGCGTAACTATGCTTTGCCGCTGCTGTACAGCTTTGACATCGATTCGGGTATTCCACAGGGCTCAGTTTTGGGGCCGGTCCTATACCCGGTGTTCAAACATACCTTCCCGACTTGGATTACGTTGTCGTCGCATCCTTTGCGGACGATACGGTAATACCGGCGATCGACGATGATCCGACTGTAGTCTCGGACAAACTTCAATCGACGTTGGTCGTCATCGGCATGCATCTGCGTAGGCAGAAAATAAAGTTTAAGCCGGCTAAGTCCAACCGCGTTACGTTTACGACGAGGTGGAGGAACCGTCCATCAGTTCGTCATGACGATGTGATATTCCGAACTCTAACAGCGTTCGGTACCTGGGTTTACATCTCATCATCTATCGATGATGAGAGGGTCACGTAAGGGAAAAACGAATGTAGGTTAACATTAAAATCAAAAGGACGTACTGGCTTCTAGGCAGAAGTTCTCATCTCTGTCTGTACAACAAGGTATTACTATACAAGGCGTTCTTAAAGCCGGTTTGGAAGTACGGAATTCAACTTCGGGGAACTGCTAGTAACAGTAAACGTCGATGTCATTCTGCGGTTTTAGAGCATGGTACTGAGGAACGTAGCGTAGCCGCCGTGGTTCGTGAGGAATAGTGAGATTCACGGGCATCTGGGTATCCCGTTGGTCCGTGAGGAAATCGGGCGTTTGAGCTCGAAACACATATCCCGGCTGGATTCGTAGATAATCATCTCGCTTTTAATTTACTGGACAGTGGCAGGGATATCAGACGATTCAAAAAGCTCCAGTGTTTCGATGTAGGCGACGGATATCGATGGTTGTGGTGATACGCCTCTTTTGAACATTTTTACGGTATCGTTGAGGTTAGTCTGAGAGATGGCTTATTAGTTATCCTATTCGTCTTCTACAATTTTTTTTCTTTTTAATTTATCGTCTTCTGTTTATCTGCGGTTCGCTTTATTTATTTGTCGTGTTTATTTCTCGTACTTTTCTTTCCGGACCCGGCCTTATCGATGTTTGTATTCTTTGTGGAATATATAAAGACAATGAGTATACTTAGTACGTTTTACGGTTTATTGTTACCCATTATTTGTGTCGGACTTTTTTTGAAATTACTTATGTATCTTCACCTCAATTTGTTATCGGTTACTTATGCACGAGTATTGTCACCGTCATAATTATTTGTTGTTTAATTTCTGAGAATATCTTTGGACGCTCCTCTTTCATGCCGTAGAGTGACATATGATTTACTTACGGTTTCACTTGGGAAAACCGATTGTAAAAAAAGAAAAAGAAAAAACAAGAAAATTTTCTACTTTTTATATAACGGTCGTCTTTTTGTAAAATTGAACTTTACTACGATGAACATATTTTTATTGTTATTTAAATCGATCGGAAATAGGAGTGGGAAGATAATTCAAGATTATTTCTAATCCGTTTTTGCCTCGTACCTTGAAAAGTGAATTAAGATTTTTATTAGTGTTACCATTGCGCAAGCGGTACACGAAGGTAAAATTAATATATAAATTCTATACAACATCGAAATCGAGATTAATTAAATTAATATTTAGGGCCGTTCTCAAAATCTGAAATAAGTAGGGAGTGTATGAAATCGAAGATTGTTAAAGTTACCCGAAAGATCGGAAAAAATAGAAAGCGAATTCATTAATTTAGCGCCATCGGGATCTATCGACTGAAAATCTCACAAATTGATGAAGATGCTTAAATTTAAAACAGTCCATAATTGGTTTAGTACCTATGCGATATTATTTTAATCAGATGCCGGAACGTAAAATAATTAACATTATTTATTACTACTCAGAAGTATTAGTTATGGAATGCGATAAAAAATAAGATGAACAGGTGCACGAGCGTCAAATTAATGAGTTGAGGTAATCGTAATCGTAAAACAAAAAAAAAACCGTATAGTATTCTACGAACGTTTTTAGATTTTCTTAAAAAATTACAATAACTAATGTTTTGAAATCTGGAATTTTCCTAAACGTTTAATACCTAATGTAAAAGTCTATATTATTAAAGTTAAATATTTACTAACGATACAGTTTTTGTTTTCTTTGTTTTATCTTAGGTAAGTATTTGGATAACCTTTTGCCCCTTATCAGAAAAAGTAAGCAAAACGCCTCCCTCCTCGTAAGATGCTCGCGTATTACTTGAACGGTTTCTTGTAATCTAAACAACATTATATAAAGCTAATAATATTAACGCTGTAACGTTTGTACTTTCCTTACACGTTGCGCTTTTTGTTTCGATAACGATGGAATATTTATCGCTTTTTAAACGATCATATATTCTTATATAATTATTAGAAAAGATTTAAGGCTCTTTTATCGAATCTAAAGATATTCTGGAAGTCATCATTGATGCGGGGCCCGCATCCAGAAAGTTTTACACCGATTATACTAGTAGCTTTTAGATTTCCTAATATCACCAAACAGAAATACATATTTCTGTAGAATTCAAAAAGCAGAATGAAAGCCGGCAAACTAGAGTTAAAATATAACCGGTCTGTTTCTCTAATCTCATACTTCCCTGTACGGGAAGCGCCGTCTCTTTACGACATTATGAGATGTATTGGAAACGTTGACTACGTATTTCATCGATGAATAATAAATTATTCATTCAATTTAATCTATGTTTAAACACAAAGCGATTTTTTATTATCTGATAAAAGATAAGACTTATTCGCAAATCAATTTTCCCCGACGTATTTTTATTTTTCCAGCTATTGCTATATTGCCGTTACAGTAGCGCAGCTGTGAAGGGAAAGGTATAGCGATCGGCTAAAATTTTGGGTAACGGTATTTTTACAACTGTCGATGTTTCAAACCCTCTTAGTCCAAAAACACAAAAAAAAGTTATAGAAATTTCCTGAAGTGTATGTATCTCTACCTGTACTATCCTTATTTTAATTATCTCCGGACTGGGTCGACATAAATTCTACTAAAACGGCTCAAAAAGATTCTTTACATGAGGCATTGAAATCATTAATTTTGTACAAAAATAAAAAAAGGATAATTTTCCCCGTTTTGAATTTTTTACTTTTTATATAACGGCTGTCTTTTTGTAAAATTGAGCTTTTTCTATCTCCGGGACCACCGTTAAGTATTGGTTCAGAGACTGAGATGAGTGATTTGTAGCGTGTGAAAATGCCATGTCTGATCGGGATTCGAACCCGAGATTTCCGGATGAAAGGCTGGAAACGCTACCACTCGCGCCACGGAGGCCGGTAAAATTGAGTTTAAGTATGATGAAAGATAACTTATTTTATATTTAAAATTCCAAAGCATTAAGTTGATTGAACATTTTGGTGAGAGATATTCAACGTTATTTATATACAGTTTTTTCTTCAAATCTCAAAAAATCGTAAACCAACAAAGTTGAAATTTGGCAAAAATATTTATTTAACCCGACTTTGACTTGATTTTCAACCGCGCAATGTTTTAATGAACCGTTCCAGTCTTACTGAATAGAATAGCGCCAAATCGGGTTAACTTAAGTAAATAATTACGCCGATAAATAATTGTTTGAGTTCCAAAAAACAAGGGGCTGAATTTAAGTTCTTTTACTTAAAATATCAATTTCTTTAACGTGAATTTTCAAGATTTAAATTCCAACTTTATTAAGTGTTTATGTAGACGTAACGGGAATGTTTTAATAACGAAATCCTATCGGATCCCGTTTTTTTAGGAACCTGCCAACATTTCTTAGGGCCCCTAAGAATTTTGAAAAAGTTTTGAACTGTTTTACAATTTCTAATAATTTATTCGTTTTTCAAGTTGTGATGGCTGTTATTAAAATCGTTATTCGAGGCAGCTGTCGAGCAAAGTGACAGACAGCTTTTTTTAACCGCTGTATTCTAAATAAAATGCAATTTTGATTATAAAAACGTAATTTGGTCGAGAGAGTCAACAGAGACCCAAAATTTGTTAACAAGAGAATTTTTTTTTCTTAATTATACGTTTAATACTTCATAATTTTCAAGGTTCTACCGTATTTGACGTCAAAGACGTCAAATTGGACCCTACTTTTTTTTTTACCGAACGTTGTGATCTTTTTTACAATTGCTTTCTATTAATTAAATCATTAATATTTAAAAAATTCTATGATGTTCTTGAAATAAAAAAAAAATCTGTACAGGGAAAAGACGGGAAATGTTTTTTTGATGAAACCTGTTTTCGGATTTTTAGTTGTGAGAGTATTACAATTCCGTTTTTTTCTTTCATTTGAACTGTCTTTTTCGTATTAAAAATAAAACTTTAAAGCACTATCTATAAAAATAATTTGTTAAACTTTCCACTACCTGGGACTGAAGATTCTTTAAATTCTCATAATTCTTTCATTAATTACCTATATAATTGAACGATAAATAATTTGGAAAGAATTAAACAAATAAAGGTATACATAAAATTATAAAAGTAGCTTATTCTACATGTGAAATATATTTACTGTATATACTTGTACGTTAAAACTAAAATTCAATATTAATCTTTTATCGTATTAAAGGTTCACATTATTAATCTCACAAATTCAGGTGTTCATCGAAGCGGTGGAGCAAATTATAATTACGTTTGAATTCTGATGAGTATGTATTTGTGTCAATCTGGGTTCAGTTTACGCTGCTGTTTAAAGAACGAACAGCTTGAAACAAAATTGCAGATAAGTTAAAATCTATTTTAAAATAGTATAAGTTAAACTAAACAAAACGTCGATCGAAAAATTTAATGAAAATTGTTTTTATTTCGTGGAATTTTGTTAAGATTGAATTTATATAAATCTAAAATTAAGTAATGAACCGTCTGTAGTTATATATTTATGAAAAAAAAAATTATTCTGAAGTCAAATGTTAAAGTTTACCTATTTTCCATTTCCGGTTTTACCTCATTTTATAAATTTAAATAAATAAAAGTAGTAAGAAATATGATGTTTGGATAAACAAAAAAAACGGGAGAAAAAATATATTTATTTCAACCGATGGAAACCGAATTCTACGAATTTAAAAGTAAATTTTATAATAAAATAATCAATTATAAAAATATAATTTGGACTATAGCTTCCAAAGTAATAAATATCGATAGATCTACACTATATTAATACGGAGTTATAGAATACTTTTATGTTCGGCGAGGGCAACAAACGGTGATAAAAAAAAATTGTCTGGATGTTACCGAAGTTAAAATGGAATGCACAATGCGACAAGATGGCGGCAATAGGCCAATGTCAGGCGATGCAACGCAACGGTCCCGAGCCCGCTAGTACGGGTCATTACGGATTTTACCACCCCTATCGCTCGCCGGCATTAGTATTACTAGTATTAGTATTATTATTATTAGTACGTAAACCATCATCATCCCTCCTGCTGAAGGGTACTACCTGCTCCGTCGCCATACCCCAGCTGCTAAAGCTTTGTCTATCTGTCTAGTACCCGAGTTGGTAATTTTTACTAGCGGAGTGATTAGATCTATTAGAAACTTCCGTTGTTAAAAGATCAAATTTATAAGAGAGAAGTAAAACGAAATTAAATTTAAGAATTTTTTTAAATCAAATCATTCTATAAAAGATAGGATAATAATCTCGCAAACACGTATATAAATGCAATCGCATACGTTCACTTCCTTAAAATAAATAAGTTAAGGCTGTCCTTTGAATATGAAATTATATTTACATTAAAGAAAAGATTCTCTTTAATTATTTGACACAGCGTATTAAAACGGAACTAAGAAATTTCTATAATAAAACAAAATCAACAGAGCAGTGAAAATTCATCCCGTATTTTTAGTTCCTTGTACGAAGTAAATAAATTAATATTGTGATCGAGAATAATTTAGTTTTTCAGATTTCAACGGAAATATCCATTTTGTCCATCACCGAATCCATTTTAACTAGTTTCGGCGTGACGTTTGTACGTATGTAACTCGCAGAACTCAAAAACTATTAGCCGTAAGATGTTAAAATGTTGGATTAGTACTGTTGTAACATTTAGTTGTGCACCTCCCCTTTTGATTGCAATCGGCTGGACCAAAAGTGTCCAAAAAAGCTCAAAATCCAAAAACGTTTGGATTTTGGACTTTTTCTTAACTGCAGTAATAAGCTCTCATTGAGAGCTTTTCAACGGTATATAATAACTGGTACTTATTTTCGTTGGTTCCAGAGTTATAGTCAAATAAAAGTTTAATTAATGAAATATTTGGATCTTACAAGAAAAAGACACATCGGTTCGAATTCGACTTCATCTCCTTTTTTTAAACATTTTTTTAAAATTTAAATATATTGATTTATTAATAATTATTAACCTCTGATGGTAAAAACATTTTTACGATAAATAATAATTCAATAACATTAAAGAAAAAAAAAAAATATATATATATGAAAAAAGTATATGAAAAAATACTTGAAGTTATTAATTAAATAAAATTGTATGTACTTTTCATTTTTTTAAATGTGTAAATGTAATTTAATAGGCGTACAAGGAAAGGAAAATTTAGGCCACAGGGAAAGGAAAACTGGATGCTATGACGAATAATTTAAGTGATATCTCACGTTTATGCATAAGGTAGATAAATTTTTTATCGAATATCTTAAAATCATCTGTTATCGTTACTGAAAAATTTGATTTTGAGATGGTATTTTTGTGGAGTTGAATAGTCTTAATCCTTTCTAGGGTTAGAAAAGCCCTTCGGAGAATGTTTAACAACAGTAAAACCTGGGGCTAAGTGCCTTCATAGGATAAAATTTGACCTCCTGATTGATTCTGATACATACATAAAGTAAAAAATAAAAAAAAAATTGAAATAAAAAAATAGGTTCCTTCTGACTTTTCTTTTACAAAAAACTTTTCAGTGGTTTGCCGAATGTCTTAATAACATATAAATGAAGGTTTTTATTTATAAATTTTTTTTTAGTAAATAGAAATTGAACCGTTCGAAAAGGAGATGGACTGTCCTCCACTTTAACTGTGTCCTTGAAAAGGTTATAAGAGAACGGGAGAAAGCAATTAAAAAGTTAAACGTACACGAAAACAGAAAAATGAAAAACGAAAACTAAATTCATAAACACAAACACTCTGGCCTTCGTAGACGATAATACAATTTTCGCAAGAGATGTAGACGAGGCTAAAATCAAAATTCAAAAACAAGCAAAATCGGTCTTAAATTTTTGTTGAAAAACTAATTGGTTTCCCGACGACAAAGAGAACAGAACTCAAACCCTTAAAATTTCCGACGAGAAAGAAATAAGTAGAGTTCAAACATTTCAATATTTGGGAGAAATGATAACGAATATAATAATTAAAAAAAATGGGATGAAGAATAGAGTAGGAAAAATGGAAGCCGCCTATCATTTCAAGAAGAAAATTTACAATAAAAATTTCTGTCATATAATTCCAAATCGAGACGCTATAAAACTATAGTCCTACCAGAAACACGGGGCAGAATGTACGGGGCAGAATGTCAGCAGTTTTTTCAGAACAAGAAATAGGAAAAGTAGAAAAAAAGAATTTTAAGAGAAATTTACGGACCAAAATATGAGATTGAATTTACAAATTGAAAAGTGAAAAAGAAATTTACAAACGTGTAGAAAAAGAAATAGGGGACTTAATCCGAAAATGAAGTTGTTTTATGGAAATTTATGCAGAACGAACGACCAAAGATTGACAAAACAAATATTTCATTTTTACATAAACAGAGCCACAAAGACAGACCGGTTTAAAGAAATAGAAACAGATCTAAAAACACTAAACATTTATAAGGATCTATGTAAAGATAGAGATAAATTTAGAAAAGTGATTCGAGAATTTAAGTTTCCAGAGAGAAAGAAAAAGAAGAATATAAACCTGAGAAGATGGACGGAAGAAAGGCGATAACAACAGCAAAAGAATGAAAACCTCTTGGGGGAAAAAAAAAGAAAAATATGTAAACGTTATCCGTAGTAATCGGAACGAAGAGAAAAAAAAAAAGAGAAATTATTCTCGCACGAGTATAATTTTCAAAAATTTCAAACCGTAAGAGATACAGCAGGTCAATATTTTTCTCCTTTTATCCGAATTTTCTTTGAAAATTTCAAAATTTTTGGAAATTTTACAAAATAAAACCCTTAAAACATTTAGAGATTCGTGATTATTGGAGGTTAAAGAAAGATGTCTCACACGTAAACGTACACACACACACGCGCGCGCGCGCAAACTCAGATCTGTACATAAAGAATTTTATAAGCAAGATTTTAGTATAATTTTTCTCCGTAATCTCAGAATGTTAGGAAACAAAAAAAATCCTGCGAATAATTTTTTTTGTCGAAAGAATACTGTACCTACTTTCGGAATGAAATATGATAATCACGTAAGAATGAGTAGGTAGATTTTTACTATTTTACCAATATGAATAATTTATGAACAATAACCCATCTTAATAAAACAATGTTGATAAGAAATATTTTATTAAAAATAATTCACAGATGAAAATATATTAAAATTATTTGAGCATATATTTATATTATATTTAAGTTAAACATGCAGAAAATTCAGGTTTTTTTTTCTGCATCCCGTTTAACAGGTACAAAAACATATACTGGAATAATTTGGTTTATGAATTACTTTTTAACTATTTCTTATATTTAGTATCTTAATGTGTTTACCTTAATATTATTACGTGATATGTTTATATTTTAAATAACTTACATGAACAGTAATCGCGTCTATTTTTTTTTTTTTTTAACTAATGAATTAATCTAACACAGAATCTTGTACTTGGGGATCTGAAAATGGAAATTTGTAGCGTATGAAGAATGTTATCCTAACTGGGATTTGAATCCGAGATCTCCGGTTGTAAGGCCGAGACGCTACCACTCGGCTGGAGCAATCGGCGGAGTTGCAAATATAATTCATTTTGTATTTTTGTGATGCTGATCTGATCAAGGTTATACCATTGTTTCCATTGATCGATCCAGGCAAACATTCATTCCTGCCGCGATCTGTATAATGTATTATTATATATCGATCAGAATAAAATATTTATTTGGGCCTCATTTTTAGGATCAGAAACATCATAAAAATAAAGATCTATTAATAAATATATTTCCTATTTACGATTATTATAGTATTGTATAATACATCAACCTCTTGGTGTTTGTTAGCAAGCTTATTGAAAATTTTACACTCTTTTTAATTGTTTTTGTCATTTTTCTTTTTTATATCTGAACTAATTGTACCAAACATCTGTAGTAACTTGTGATTGTACCTGTTTAAATTTTGTTCTCTTCATGATGATTTTGGTCCTTCTTGTTATTTTGAATTGTTGTCAACCTATTAAGTTATTTGATTTTTTAAAAATATTTATATTAAAACTTATTTTAATCGGTTCTATATTCTATTTAATATAATAACATAAAAATTGTGTTAAACCCCTTTAAAAACCGCTTCTTTTCAATTTAAAGAATTTAAATTTATATATAAGGTGATTGTTTTAAAACGCAAAGAAAAACAAAATACTTTTTCAAAAAGTTAAAACAATTTCGGATAAAGAGGTCGGCAGCGCTACCTCTTGTTTTATAATTAGCTGATGTAATTGTCTATTTCTTTTTTGCCAACAGTTACTGTTTTTTCTTTACCTCCGTGTCCACCGTTAGGTATTGCTTCGGAGGATGAGATGAATGATTTGTAGCGCGAGTGAAAATGCCATGCCCGACCGGGATTCGAACCCGCGACCTCCGGATGTGCGAACAGTTACTTATTTTTGGTTATCTGTGTTTTTATTAAGAAGAAACAATTTTGAATACGGAGAAAGGATTTTTATTGTGGAAAATTATTTAACAATTAAACTTTTGTTTTGTGCGGAGAAGCTTTTCAATTGTAGTTAATAAATTTTCAATTCACCGTTTGATAAAGAAATATAGTGGGACCGGTTCTGTTTGCAATTAGACATAGCCGGAAACGTTCAGTAATTAATGACCAAACAATGGAAGAACTGAAAGTAAGCTTTTTAAACTCGTCTAACAAATCATTACGAAAACTTGCGCAACAAAGAGGAATATCTCTGTATAGTGCCTTTAACTACCCGGCTAGTTAAGTTGAAGCCATAACGTATTCGTGTATCGCATAAATTACACCCGATTGTTTACGCCGCTAGGTTTCTCTACTGTTAATGATTTAATTGGTTTGTTCGCGAGAGCATTAAAATTTTGGATAATGTATTTTTTACAGATGAGGGTCGGTTTCATTCGACAGTTTACTTTAATAGTCGGATTGATCGCTGCTGGAGCTCTGACGATCGTCACATCATTCGTTCACGACCTCTATATCCACAGAAAATTGGTGTATGGTGTGCAATTTCCTGGCGAAGAATAATTGGCCCCGTATTTTTTGAAAATATTCTTAATTCAGACCTCTACCGAGAAACTGTATCGCAATTTATTGCAAATTTAGAATTAAATGAGAGTGAGATTCGGGGTTTGGACAAGACGGGACCACACGTCACACGGTAGGAGCAACAACGGACCTTTTGAGAAATTTCTTTAGTGAAAGAGTCGACCGGCTTATGGTCATCTAGGTCACCTGATCTTTTTCCTGCAGATTTTATTCTCTGGGGATGTCTAAAAGGTTGTTTATTTAAAAATAATTCACACGCCATTGAAGAAGTGAAAGTCAACGTAACTCAATAATTATGAGAAATCGGAAGAAGCGCACTTCGAATGGTCGCGGACCATGGAATATGAAAAAGAGGGTAAAGGTTTGCATCGATGAAAATGGTGGACGCTTTCAACATATATTATAAAAACATTTGATCTCAATATTGTTTTGCAAACATAATTGTAATATTTATAACAAACCGCACTAAATATATCACATTATTCTTTTTTAAATCGGGTTGCTTTTTTGGTTGCGTTTTATAACAAACACCCAATATTACTCTTATAAAAATATTTTTTACTATATACATATTCTCTAATTTTAATGTAATATTTTTTTGTACGATATTATCATAAGGAAAGCATAAGATAATAAAATATATACGATATAATGGGATTATAAAACATTAAATGTATAAAAACTAAAATTTGTATAGCATATGTATTAGTGGTACGTACGAGTATTACTAATTGACGGCTTAATAACTTCACTATTGTTCTTAGGTACCGCAAAAAGAAATCGTACGATTTCTATTTAATTTTTCTAAAAGACATAAAATTTCAATAATTCGATAAGAAAATTTTCTAAAAATTTCTTGATATACTTTATAACTGAGAAAATTATCTTCGTCTCACCCAAATTCATATCAGATACATTCAGTGTGGTAATACAATAAGTTATACCATCGATAATAACTTACAATAATGGAAAGTACGGAACAGGATCTTACTGGATGAGATAAATGCGTATTTCAGCGAAATTATTCTTTTATTAATAATAAAGAATGATTCAGGTAATTTGAATGAAGCAACGAAAGGCTAAACACATGTAAAATGTTTTCACGTGAAATATTTAAATTAAATTTAATCGGTGATAAACCCCCATCGATTTACAGTTAAAGTATTCAGTTTAATTTAAATAACCCGTAAACCCGTATTTCAGTTATGAAAAACAAAATAAATGTAAAGCGCAGGAAACTAACACAGCGAAATGCAGGAAATAACTTTTAAGGATTTCCTTATAAAGTATTATAAAGAAAATCCTTATAAAGTATTTCCTTTTCCTTTTAAAGGATAATTTGAGTATTCAAATTAAAAAAAAGGTAAGAATATTCGTACTTATTCGATTGAAATCGTTTTTAATAAAAGTTTCAGTGTTCAAAAAGGCAAAAAATCATTACTTCGTTATAATATCAAACAGAAATTTATATCAATCTTTTGTAATATTAGAAAACCGACTCGAGATAAAAATATTAGTTGAGGTTTCCGGTCCACTTGCGGCTATAAAATAGATTTTTTCCATAAAACTGTGACATAATATTTTATATTTATCACTTCAAGTTAAATATTCATTGAAAGTAACGAATTTTTATTATATTACAGTATTTATTTTATTTTTTATTATTTAAGTTAAATTTCCCGTAAGTAAAAATAATTGTTTTAATTTTCAGGTTCAGAAGCGCTCGAACAGTTGGGAAATTTCAAGAAGAAGAATAATCGAATCCCTGTTTTTTGAAACCGCACGAAATGCTGAACCCAACGAAGAATTTATTTAACGACTCAGCATCGGCTTGCACTAAAACAATGGAAGTAACTGCTAATTCCAACAGGATATTTTACCGAGAAGATGCTGAATATATTTTTGGTAAAAAAATATTTCTATACGATTGTGACCGCTAAGTCCCCGGTTTTACTAGTCCAGACTTCTTTTGCGGAATCCTTTGGAAATACACTCCCTATAAAGTAATCGAGAACACTATGGAGCAGTCGAAGAAATTTATTAATGCGTCCAGCAGATAGACGAAAGAAAACTAATAAGTGACCGCTACGAACAGCCGTAATGTTTATAAGCTGTATTAAAATGGAGAATATCTTTACTAACACTGAAACAAATAAAGTAAGTTTTGCCGCATAAAAATATTTTATTAATCTTAGTTGATACAAATACTCTGATTATCGATGAATTTACTTTTCTTTTTTTTTTTAATATTTTTATTACGTCGCATCAACAATTAAAGTCGTTACCGATGTATTAGTATAATGAAACTACCGGTAAAGGTGTAGTCTTGAACAGACTCAGGCTGACCGCTCCTGAGACGTGTGGTTAATTGAAACCCAACCGCCAAAGAACACCGTTAACTACAATCTAGTATTCAAATCCTAATAAATGCGACTAGCTTTATTAAGATTTGAACCTGAGAACTCTCGATTCTGAATTCAGCTGATTTACGACGACGAGTTTACAGCTAGGCCGAATCGGTTTAATTTGAATTCTCGGTAAATTAATAAGCTGTTTAAAATGTTCTTATATAAATAATTTAAGTGAAGTATATGAAAATACGTAATAGGAATTAAGTTTACAAAGTACGTCAGAAGAAACTAATCGCCAACAAAATAAAACAATAATGCACAGTGATTTATTGGCAAGGCATTAAAAGGGCGATTCTTAAATATCGTATGCATTTGCGACAACTTTGGCGCTATATTAAAGAAAAAACAAAACAGGTTTGGAGTATTAGTCGATAGGTTAAATATCAAATTTTCAATCTTAATAACATTTTTTTTCGTTAAATTAATTTTGTTTTGTTTAAAAACCATAATCGAAGAAATAATTGATTTAAGTGTTATTTTCTGCCCTTCTTAACACCGTCACTCTTAACATTCATAGTTGACGTGTTCGGAGTAATTCCATTCTCAGAACCACGTTTACTAGAAGTTGTTTTGAAGCTAAAGGTTTTTTGAAAAATAGTTTTAATTTTCAACTACGAATATTAGAGTGACGGTGTTAGCAAAGGCAGAAAATCACACTCAAATCAATTATAATCCTAGCGAAAATATATAGAATATATTAAAAATAATTTATAATTACATAATCTATACATAATATCGTGAAAATTTTAACGAAGTAATTATAAATAAAACAAATAAAAAAGAAATCGCAGAGAAAATTAAATTTAAAATGAAAACACGAGAAGTTGATTAATTGCTGTAATATTTTTTTATAAAATAATTAGATATAATGAAATATAAAAATGATACATATTCGATTTCGAATAAGATAACTTCAAAATTTAGCGCAATACAATAAAAGAGAGGTAATTTTCTTGATGATCATTAAAGAAAAATTAGGCTTATTAAAGAGAATGAGGACGATATGGCCAAAATATTTGAATATTTAAATTTTTGTAATCTAATTTTTTTTAAATTGAAAAATTTTTTGATCTGTAATCAGTGGCGGCTCGTGTATAGGCACTGTGGAACTGCAGCACCCGAATTTTCCACTTTATATTATCGATAAAATTTAATATGAGTCCTTTTTCCTTTAATTTTTTCTATGTTCTTGTACAATATTTAATTCTTAAGCTAAATGTCAGTAGCCATCCCCCGGTTTATGAAAAAGATACAAAAATCTTTGTATGCGTTTTACAGCAGGCGTGGTGTTCGGCTATTGTGCGCATGGGCACACAGGAAGCTGCACGCGAGGCTGCGAGGGAGAGAGAGAGAGCACTGTCGTTCCCGCAGTGCCGACCCTGGCGTGCTGGCGGAAGGTAGTTTTTTTTTACTCCGCGTGTGTATGGAACGTTCCCATTGTTCGTTCCCTTTTCTAGCTTAGTCGGTGGAAGGAATATGAAAGCGGTTTAGTTGTTTTTCAGTAGATGTAGTTGTTATCAGAAGATGGCGGAAAGCAAGGGCTCTTTGATTGCCAAATATGCCTAAAAACAAGCTGGAAGGGTGAAAGAGAATGTAATTAGTAAAAATTAATTATGTATTTGTTTCTGTGTACTACTCGATGACGATTACTACAATTTATATATTATTTGCAGTGCGTTAAAAAATTCTCGGTTATTAGTTTGAAGTATTTGTATTTATTTAAAAATTTTTTTAAAATAAATTTATACTGAGTGTATCACGAAGTTCTCCTGGGACTTTCATAACCTACTCTATTGGTGAAAATAATGAAAAAGTTCATATAAACTACATGTCCTAAAATGCTTCGTTTGCGTGTTACGGCTAGAGAAAAAATTCGCTCGGATTTCAGCTACCCCGGAGAAATGAGGTCGTTCCGAAATTTTTAGGACGTTAATTACTTAGCAAAATTAGTGATTTCTTATGGTTTGGTTTTTGACCTGAAAAATCGAATAAAAGTAGATCCCAGACCCGCATCTACTGTAGTTTTTTATAAATCTGGGGTAAAAACCAATAAATTGGGATAAAAATGTTTTACCTGTTTTTTATGTTTGACGTACAATAACTTTGTTAAATGAATACTAAACTTAAATTTAAACGCAGTTATTTTAACAGTAAATGTCGTTTTTACAAATTTTCACAACAGCAAAAACGAATTTGGTTTTTGTTTACATTAAATAAGTAAGTTCTCACAAATATATTAATGTGTACGTTTTCTAAACAAAATTCGAATTTTTCTGACTTTTCTTGTTTTTTCAACTTATTTTACACCATTTTGTTCAAAATTAAATTCTTCTCAAGTTTTGTTTAAACGTTTTACGTGTTTAACAAAGTTATTGTGTCAAACATAAAAACAGGTAAAACAATTTTACCTCAATTTATTGGTTATCACCCGATGTATCAAGAACTACTGCAGATACCGTTCTGAGACCTATTTTATTGTATTTTTCAGGTCAAAAACCGTACACTACTTATTCACAATAATTGACGTCCTAAAAAGTTCAGTACGGTCTCACTTCTCCGGCGTAGCTGAAATCCGAGCGAAATATTTCACTAGTCGAACTCACAAACGAAGCATTTTAGGACTTACGTTTGTAATTAACTTTATCCATTAATTTCACGAGTAGAATAGGTTATGAAAGTTCCGGTAGAACTTCGTGATACACTCTGAATACGATTGATTTTTTACATCCAACTTCATTTGTTTTATCCTATTCGTTTATAATCCATTAATGCTGTTTCCTTTTATCTATGTGCTACCGCTTACAAAATTTCTTTTAAACAAGTTTTATGTTTGCATCTTTTTAAAATTTTCTGCTAAATTACGTCACTTTTTTCAAGTTTATTTATTTTATGATTTTTTTTTACTGGTTTTCAAGTTAAGTAATCTTTCTCGTGCTTAATAAAAAACAAATTTAAGATTTTCTTTAAAGAAAGTTTGAATTCTCTTTTGAAGAGTATACAAAGAAAGAATGAGTAATAGAAATGTGACGTAATTATTCCTATTAATTCGTTTTAACTAGTTTTGCTTACCTCTATTTTTAACTTGATTTCATACCATAAAATATAGTATAAAATTGTGTAAATTGATCGGAAAATTGAGATTTCCTGGAAGAGAATTCGTTATTTCAGAATTAACTTCTTTTAAGAAAAAGCTTCTATTAATTTTTAATTTTTAGAATTGTCGAACTTTTCCGAATTTTTAAAATAAAAACGATATACGTAGAAATTAAGGTGGTAGATGTAGGCATTTGGTGAGAGGGAGGATTTATGAAGGGGTGGTAATCTACATTCAAGATGGTGACTGTTTTTTTTTAATTTTATATAAATCTGTTGCCGTTGAATGTTATACAAGCAGTAGTTACGGCAATTGTTATCAAAACGAAATAAAACAACTGTACGAAAATTATTGTTTCAACAGAAAATTAATTTGTTCATATCACTGCACAAAAAGATAAAACTCGTTCGATGTTTGGGCGGTAAAAGCGTCTATGCAAAATCGTATTGGATTAATCCTTTTTAATCTTAACTTTGAAATGAAAAAACCGACTTAATATTAGACTTAGCCTACAACAAATATTAACAAATGAAACTTGCTTATGGAAACTGTCATCGTTTTAGATGAACGCTAAAAACAGTGAAAATAATGATGAAAAAAGAATCCTAACAAATGAAGAAAATAAGAGCATGACTATGTATTCATAGGCGTATTCGTAAACGAAATCCACTCTCATTACAAAGAATTATTAAAATACTTAATGTCACTACAGATTGAACTAATTAAGATCTCCGAGTTTAAATACAATTTTTAAAGCACGGCAAAATAGAAAGAATGATCATTACCAAATATAATAATCTCTCCCTAAATTTCTGTTTAGCCTCCGGAACCACCGTAAGGTATTATTTCACAGAATAATATGTATGAATGTAAATGAAGTGTAGTCTAGTGCAATCTCAGAGCTGGGTTGAGGATAATTTAACGGGGTAACTTTTACATAACACCTTGATGAAATATATTAATAAGAAAAATTCACATCGTTTTAATTTGCAGATGAGGCAAAGGTTTAAAACTGCCTTTTAACTTTACATTAAATTTATTTTCCCCAGATAAATTGCACCGGTTTTTCTTTTTTTTTGGCTTGATGAATTATTAATTTACTACAGAATCTTTGAAGTTTGAAAGTAAGTGGAAATATGGAAATGGAAATTTTAGCGTATGAAATATGACAAGCACGATCGGGATTCGAACCCGGTACCCCTGGTTGAAAGACCTAAACGCTATTTTATATCTATTATTAATTTTCATTACAAAATTGAATCTCATAAACATCGAATCGTATGGGGTACGTTCCGCTTCCGACTACGAATTAACATCCTTGAAAAAAAATGTTTTGGGGGAGGAGGAGATGGAAATGCAATTTTCACACAGAGTGCCGGTGTTCCCATTAGCGGCAGACTACCGGATAAATCCATCCCTCCTTTCTACCTATTTTACACATTTTTACACTATTTTTATTTTTTACTATTTTACACATTATTTCGGGCCGATTCCTCCTATTCTAGTCTGAGAAGGCCGCCACCTAGTTTCCTTCTGGCTCAGGGCGATCCAGATCGCTCTTCTTGGCCCTAAGGATGCCCCTGACGAATCGGACCACACTGCCCCAACTGCTCACATCCGGGAGTATCACCGCAACCACATTGCGGGGGCTCAGTGCTCCAAGATCCGGCTCTAGTGTCCCTCGATCTACCGCCCGCCTAGCACACGCGAAAAAGGTGTACCGGCGGCGTCCCATATGTCAGTTCAATAGAGGAAGTCGGGTGACAGCGCTTTTCTCTATGGCATGGAGATAAGCGCGGAAGTACCCTTGATCCGCTAAAAACCTACTCGCGTAGTACTCCACCTCTCCATACCGTCACTCTTTCCACGATCCGACCAAAGGTATAAGCCTTGCGGTCCATCGTCCTCTGGTCTCGCCGTAGCTGCTCAGAAAATCTGAGTTTCCGGCGAATCATTAAGTCGATGTACTTCGCGGCCGGTTGGTATAGATAACCTCATCCCCGACGCGCAATGGAAGAAGTATGTCAATACGCTTCATCGTTTGAACCACAATTTCCGTCTTGCTGAAGGCTAGAGACGACCTATGTTTGTTTAGTCAGACGCTGATCCTGTCCATTGCTCGCCAAGCCTTTATTGGACGCGCTCCTCGTCGCGGTCTGCAACAAGAAGCGCAACGTCGTCAGCATACCCGACCAAGACCACAATTTTCATCCTCAGCAAACCGTCATAGACGGCATTCCAACAATCGGGACCGAGAATCGACTTCTGCCTCACCCCCGACGTGATCACGGACCTAGCCAACCTGCCGCGTTCTCGTAGATGAGACCGCGGTATCTCAGATATGCGTTCACTATTCTGAGGACGTATCCACGTGGAACCGAATGGTGAGCGGTAGAAGTACGGCGACTCCGAGTCTCCTTTGTCCTTGGGGATTAGCAAAAGACGCGCGGTCTTCCTTCATCCAAGACCTTGGGGATCACACACAAGACGCATGAAAACCCCAGCCTCCAGTCATGCGTTGTACATGTCTAGAAGTAGGCAGGGTTTGCAGTATCTCATCGGGACCAGGGGATTTCTGGCCTTCTGCGACCGTACCACACCGTTCAGCTTTGCCATCGAGAATTAAACGGGAAATCGCCGAAGTCCCGCTCGACACGAACCGAGTGCCCCAGAAACAACGTTTTAACGTCGTGACCACGAGACTAACAATCGCCGGGTCGCTATCCTGTAACCCAGTCTTAAAGGATTTTTGTTTACGGTCTCCGGCAGTTCTTGTCAGCAGCGTGCCTTGCTCAGCTTGATGGCCCGACGGAGCCGCTTCTTCGCCGCCTTTTGCTCAGCCGACCTGGAATTCTCGTCCATGCGATTTCTCGCTCGTCTCAACCGAAGACACTCACGATCTCTGTGTTCACCGGTACACGGGTAGCTTCGGTTGTGTTGGCCGCCGTGGAGCACGAAACGACGAGGAGCTTCAGCGCCCCCCCCCCGCCCACCCTGTGATGATCCTAGGGTCTACGGCCCCTGAGAAGATCATCTCTGTGAATTTCTTTTAGTCAATTTTATGGAAATTATATTTTTTCACCGTTCGTGGAGGTTCCCGGCCCCTCCGTACACCGTGTATGACCTTATAATTAATTCTTATAATTTTAGTTTCACGTATGTTTTTTTGTGGAAAGGAGAACTACCTCCTCTTAAGGGACTGCGCTTTGGTTGATTAAATATAAATTTTCCAGGATTTAGCTTGAAACTGAAACTAGGACCCTCGTTATAACGGTAAAGTCCCTATCGCTTTTTCCACTTAGGCGATCGGGTAAATTTTTACTATTCAGCAGAATAAAGAAAAACGAGATGTGTTGGTGATCGCTACCGATTTAGTCCTCGAGGACTTGGACGAGCGCGACCAGCTCTTCGGAGGTGAGGCAAATATCGGGAATGATCTCCGAATATCCTGGACGGCGGAACCGTCGTCGTGTTCTCTATATTGAGGACCACGAGTCAAAAACATACCGCCAACAATAATAATATCAGATTTTTAATAGTATTTTTAAATATTTGATAAAGAAAAACAATATGAAAAAGCAGCTAAGAGAATGAGGATCAGTAAAATTCTAAAGAAAAAACACAATTTATAATATTTTAAAGCAATTTACTGAAAATAGCTCTGAGAATTAAATATTACCAATTTTGTAAATTATTTTAGCAAATTTCAGTTACATCAATATTAGTTTATTTATTTCATTCATATATTTTTAATGGTGTATTGCGAACATATTTTTAGTGAGAATGAACAAATGAAATAATTCATAATTAATTAATTACCAATTATAGCATTTCTTTGTTTGTGTACGGTTAGTTAAATAAATAGTATTTTAAGAGATTAATTATTTTTATTTTTAAAAAAAATCTGCATAAGGTTTTAATATCAATCTTAAAATAAAAGTACTGACAGCAGTAGCGAAACAATAATAGTAGTAGTTATAATAATAATAATAAAAAATTAAAAAGAAAGGAAGAAATGAGTCGAATATTAATCTACTCTAGTACGTTCACTTCAGTAGTAGCAATGCTGTAAATTTAAATAAGACTTACAAAATAGAAAATTTACTCGAGTAATATTGTGTAATTTTAGACGGTTGTAGTTTTCAAGATATAATATTGAAAGAACAGCAACTACGTCTGCTGATTAAAATTTTACGTCAAAGGAGTTCTAAATCTTTTTAAAGTCAGATGTATTAAATATTTTAATATTTTACTAGTATAAATAGCCTGCTTGTATTAAACATTAAAGCGAATTAATACGAGACGAAAACTACAAGTTATTGAAAATTATTTGACTTAAAGGAAAGTACTCGGTTTTCTTTTCGTATTTAAGTTTGGATTTACAAAGTAAAGCGTAACCTTATATTTGTGTGGTTTACGAACCACGAGCCTTGTACTCAATAGCTCCATCTTAAGGCCAAAAAACGAAACTTAAATAAAAGTCTTTCTGTTCTTTATACCGATCGTAGAATCACAAATCACAGAAAGTATACCTCACGTTTTTCTAGAACATGGAAACCGGTAAACAAATTAAGATACACCCGCATAGAAGTAATATTTTAACGAAAAATACGGTATTCGTGAAACGTGAATTTAATTTTAAAAATACGTTCTTTCAAGATTAGAATTCTTATCATTTTAGTTTCACGTATGTTTTTTGTGGAGAGGAAAACTATTTCGATCGTAAGCGACTAAGTCTCCGTTGATTAAATATAACTTTCCAGGATCTAGCCTGGAGTTGAACCAAGGACCCTAGTTATAACGGTAAAACTCCTATCACTTTTCCCATTTGGGTGATCCGGTAAATTTTTACTGTTCATCAAAATGAAGAAAACGGAGGACTTGTCATTATGTTTTATAATAATTTATCTTAACGTGCTTGAATAGTATGGAATTCAATGTCGCTTTACAGCGACATGTAACTCCAGTTCTTTATGATCAGCGGCTTTGTAAATTAAAATTTTGACTGATAGGCGGCCGTTTAGAAGTTGAGACTTAACGATCTTTGACGACTCCCTCTTTTTTTTGTCTTCAGTCATTTGACTGGTTTGATGAGGCTCTCCAAGATTCCCTATCTAGTGCTAGTCGTTTCATTTCAGTATACCCTCTACATCCTACATCCCTAACAATTTGTTTTACATATTCCAAACGTGGCCTGCCTACACAATTGTTTCCTTCTACCTGTCCTTCCAATATTAAAGCGATTATTCCAGGATGCCTTAGTATGTGGCCTATAAGTCTGTCTCTTCTTTTAACTATATTTTTCCAAATGCTTCTTTCTTCATCTATTTGTCGCAATACCTCTTTATTTGTCACTTTATCCACCCATCTCATTTTTAACATTCTCCTATAGCACCACATTTCAAAAGCTTCTAATCTTTTCTTCTCAGATACTCCGATTGTCCCAAGTTTCACTTCCATATAAAGCGACACTCCAAACATATACTTTCAAAAATCTTTTCCTGACATTTAAATTAATTTTTGATATAAACAAATTATATTTCTTACTGAAGGCTCGTTTCGCTTGTGCTATTCGGCATTTTATATCGCTCCTGCTTCGTCCATCTTTAGTAATTCTACTTCCCAAATAACAAAATTCTTCTACCTCCGTAATCTTTTCTCCTACTATTTTCCCATTCAGTGGTCCATCTTTGTTATTTGTACTACATTTCATTACTTTTGTTTTGTACTTGTTTATTTTCATGCGATAGTTCTTGCGTAGGACTTCATCTATGCCATTCATTGTTTCTTCTAAATGCTTTTTACTCTCGGCTAGAATTACTATATCATCAGCAAATCTTAGCATCTTTATCTTTTCACCTTGTACTGTTACTCCGAATCTAAATTGTTCTTTAACATCATTAACTGCTAGATCCATGTAAAGATTAAAAGGTAACGGAGATAGGGAACATCCTTGTCGGACTCCCTTTCTTATTACGGCTTCTTTCTTATGTTCTTCAATTATTACTGTTGCTGTTTGGCTCCTGTACATGTTAGCAATTGTTCTTCTATCTCTGTATTTGAACCCTAACTTTTTTAAAATGCTTAACATCAACTCCCTCTAGAGCAGTCATATGTTTCCACGACCCAAAAAGTCAAAAAAAAAAATGTAATGAATATTTCGCGATTTCGCAACCCCAACTAGATGAAACCTAGTTAAAATTATTTAGCTGCGCTGATAGCGACGGGTATGAACATGCATACAAACAAGAGCAGTTTACAGGTTCAAACTTGATGCGTACGTGCTCCTTGTAATTTGATCTGCACTCATAATATTAGCTGTGTGATCATATGTTGAATACGCATATGATACGTTTGCACACGTTGTGCTCTCAGCGGTATAAAAGAGGCGTAAGGGATTACAGAACGTCGGTTTAGTCTGGAATGCGAAGCGTGCGTCCGGTGCATTTATTTAAGTTTTTAAAAGAATGGTTTCACCGAAAATAATAATAATTGAGTTTTTAGTGTGCGGTCAAACGGAGTAACTGTTTTTTGCTTTAATTAGATTCCTGTAAAAAACAGATAAATTTATGAAAAAACAAAGCGATTCATCTACATCCAGCGAATCGATCGGTAGAACGACAAGATTGTAAAATGACAGTTATTTAAATTACGGTTTTACCTCGTCGGATGGAAAGACACAGTGCTATTTCTGCTTTCAAGCCCTCTCCGATGAAAGCACGAAGCAATCGAAATTAATTCGACACTCAGAAACTAAACATCCGGATCGTAAAGCAAATCCTTTGAATTTTTTTGAAAAAATTACATACTTTGAGAATTCAATAAGCTTCTCTTTGTAAATCAAGCCGTAACGATAAAAATACACTTGAAGCATCTTATCTCGTAACAATTAGAATAGCTGTGTCCAAACCCCAAACGATCGCAGAAAACTTCACATTACCTGCTGCAATTGATACGACAGCGTTTTAATAGGCTTGGAAGAAGCAAAAAACTTTTTTTAATTTCGCTTTCTAACGACACAATATCGAGGCGAATCGATGACATGGCTGCCGATGTTCGCGATCAGATAATTCAGCGAGCGAGTCCAAGTGAATTTTTTAGTATTAAATTTGATGAATCGATAGATGCGGCAAACATTTTTCAGTTCTTATGTTTCGTGAGATAGGACATATCGATCAAAGAAAATATGTTGTTTGACAAATCAATGTCTGGTAGTGCAACAGGATGATGTCTTCTGGTGTTTTTTTTTTTTTAAGCTACTAAAAACTATACCGTAGACTGGACAAAATGTATTACAGTATGTAGTGATGGTATAAAGATGATGACAGGAAAGAACAAGTGGATATCTGAAAAATTAAAAGATCGTCTTATACCGAGGACGCAATGTTTTCTTCACATGCTCTTGTCACAAGTAATATGCCGGAAAATCTCAAACAAATTCTTAGTAAAGCTGTAAAAATGGTTAATTTATTAAAGTCGATCGCGATGAATTAAACTACGCGATGAAATGGGCGAAAAAAAAATCTCTTCTCTTCCATACAGAAATCAGACGATTATCGCGGAAAAGTGTTACCCGTTTATTGGAATTGCTAGATGAATTAATAATATTTTTTCTGGATAAACAAAGGTCATTCTCAATGTTTTTTTATAGCATAACGAGTATATATTACATTTGGCTTACTTAGTTGATGAATTTTCGCATTTAAATGATTTGATTGTAAATTTACAACGACCTGAAAAACATTTTATTAACGGCAAAGTTCATATTTTAGATTACCTCCTTCAAAGCAAACATTTTTATGTTTCAATTCGTTTATTGAGAAAAATTTGGATGAAGAAGACACTATTACTCATTACAGTATAACGGGTATAAAGTATAACGGGTTGGTCTAGTGGTGAATGCATCTTCCCAAATCAGCCGATTTGGAAGTCGAGAGTTCCAGTGTTCAAGTTCCTAGTAAAGGCAGTTATTTTTACACCGTTTTGAATACCAGATCGTGGATACCTGTGTTCTTTGGTGGTTGGGTTTGAAATTAACCACACATCTCAGGAATAGTCGAACTGAGACTGTACAAGACTACACTTAATATACACTCATACATATCATCCTCTGAAGTATTACCTGAATGGTAATTACCGAAGGCTAAACAGGAAAAAGAAAGAAGAAGTTTAGACAGCATGAAGATGCATTTGCAAGAGCTAAAAATTAAGTCTGCGGAGTATTTCCCGGAAGATAAAAATGATTTCTCGAAGAGTTTGCAGCTGCAAGTTACCGGTTGATATTCACGACCGCTCATCGGAATGTCTGACGATAAAATATTTCACATCTGATGATTTAGGTACGTTCTGGCTTGCTCGTCGAAGTGAATATGGAAATTTAGTCATAAAAGCTTTGAAAATATTAATCCCTTTCGCCACCTCTATGAAAAGGGTTTATCGTCTACGGTTGTGGTGAAAACTAAAAATAGGAATCGTCTTTTATCGTTTGAAAACGATTTGCTTTTGCGCGTTTCTTACATAGATCCACGTAAAGAAAAACGTTTAAATGAAAAACAAACGCAACCATCTCATTAATCTATTTTCTTTACATGTATTCTTATAAATGTAAGTAAAATGTTTATAACGAATGATTTCATTATTGTTTATAATGTTGTAGGCTAATTTGGCAACCCCCCCCCCCTTTCATATCATCACGCCCCTGGGTTGAGAGACGCTGCTCTACAGCATAATAGTTTAAAAAAATCTCCTATTTGCGATTAAGGAATGTTGATCGGCTGAAAACTAATGTCAGAGACAGTTTTATGAAGTTTGATATGGAAAAAAATCTCTAAATGCAGTTTTGGCAACCGATAAAACTGTGAGCTGAGAGTTGAGGAGCACATACAGATATAATTTAAAGTAATTTTTTGTATGAAAGTATAATAAACGTATGACAAACAGTTCACGTTTATTTCTTTTTATGAAAACGAACTTTTCGGTCACTCTGTAGAAGAGTGAAATTCTGGGACCTTAAATACGGTAACTTGAAGATGGTAAAAGTAAAAAAATAATAATAAAGTGTTAATCTTAACCGTGGAGTAATAATTACCATGTATTTCACAAAAAAAAAAAAAAAAAAAAAAAAAACAGCTTTAAATTTAAACGTAGCTAATGAAACCTTTATAAGAAAAAAAAAGTACACTGAAAAAATGTATAGTTTCAATCTGATACATAAAAATACCGAGCGCTTTCAAAGGACATACTTTTTTATATATTTAAGCTGAATAACTGAAATGTTTATTAAGTCTAAACCACTGCTGCTTCGAGGTGAAAACAATCCAATTTTCTGCTGTTCTACATCTCAGGTTTTTAATTAATTAAAATTAATAATCCATCAGACGAAATAGCTCATTTTCATTGCGTCCTTATTCGCTGTATAGAAAATAATAAAAATAAATATTTAATGAAAAAAAAACACAACCGTTAAAAATCGATCATAATCAGAAATCATATTTAATGTCGTAGAGGATAGACTTTTAAACTAATATTCAATTAAGGAACTTTGATAGAGATAATGGAAGCATAAATAAAAATTCCATAAGCAAAACCACGAAAGTGGGTAAAACAAAGACGGTATAAATGATGTCCAATCGAGGTAAAAAAAATAAAATTATTTTATATATAGTCTCAAATATTTTTCTGATGCTTTTATGTATCTCATATTATAAATAAAGATTTCTAAAATATATTTGTAAAAATCTATAAAAGTTTTATATTCTCAAACGAAAAATAGTTACCCGTTCAAAAAAAAAAAACATTTTTATCTGTTATTTTCTCCAATTTCTAAGAGCACAGATATTTAGCGTAAATAAATACAATAAGCCATAAACATTTTGAAGAGTTTTTATTTTATTAATAGGAAAAGTTACTGGAATTTATAATTTTACTTTGTAGCGAGAGCTACTGTAGACTATAGGAAAGGCGGCTATTTATTACAAACAATTTTTTTTTAAATTTTTAACTTAATCCTCAATGCAGTTGGTAACAATAAATTGAAATTATGTTTATTTGTGATAAATAATGTAGGATAAATAAAACGTATCGTTTCTGTCAATCGTTGTAAAAAGTTAAAAAC
The DNA here is from genome assembly GCF_047948215.1 of Lycorma delicatula. Lineage (NCBI taxonomy): Eukaryota > Metazoa > Arthropoda > Insecta > Hemiptera > Fulgoridae > Lycorma > Lycorma delicatula. The sequence continues at coordinate 210,400,196 of NC_134456.1, forward strand.
AAGCTTATACATCTATAAAAAAAATTACATTTCAAACATTATTCGATATTAGCATTATTATTTTGTAAATAATTTGAAAAATTATTCAAATTTTCAGCTCTTCCACGAACTTACATTATTAAGACATTAATTTAAGCTAGAAAATGTAGGCAAATTTATTTGAAGTTCTTTCGGTTATGATCCGTATATTTTTTTTAATTATCTAATAATTTCATTATATTCAGTAATTCAGTGAGTTTAATAATAATAAGAATTAATTCAGTATGACCTATATATATATACTCGTATATCTAACATTTTATATAGCTTATTCAATAGACGTTCTAAATGGCCTTTTCAATGTTAGGTCCCTAATATTCAAGGGTTAAGAACCCTTGAAGAAAATTATTATATACTTATATTAACGATGGTTTTCATGGAATACTTTGTACCCCACCGGGTTGGTCTAGTGGTGAACTCGACATCGCAAATCAGTGATTTCGAAGTCGGGAGTTCTAAGGTTTAAACCCTAATAAAAGCAGTTAATTTTATACGGATTTGAATACTAGATGGTGGATACCGGTGTATTCTGGTGGCCGGGTTTTCAGTTAACCACACATCCCAGAAACGATCGATCTGAGACTGTAGAAAATTTTATAAATTATAAAATTTAATAAAATCATTATTATTATTGTTCAATTTTTTATGAAAGCAAATAAATCTTTTGTTAAAAACTCTTCTTGTACTTGGAACGTATAAAAAGCTACGTATTTTTTTTTTTAAATTGATGAAGTTTATTATAATGGAATTTTTATAACAGAATAAAAAATAATAAACTTTTTATTTATAATATAACAGTATAAAAACGTCTACCGTCTTCCACAGTACAAACAAATATAACCTAGTACACACTTTTCGTTATCGATAAATCCCACCTCACCCAACAGGTTCGTCCGCACTGCATTTGTCAGGCGGGTAAAGTGACCTCACCTCCTTTGTATCGAGTGCATTTTAAGTGCTGGTAAACTAGTTAGAATTACAACAAAACTATTTTCAAGGCCCTTCAGTCGAGACCGTACAATAATATTAAGACGACAACAGTATAATCCTTATATAATTATAATCCGTATAGTCGCACGGAACTCTACTCATTATGATATCTGATTTTATTATTTTAAATTGAAATCTATAAAATGCAAACGGAATAATAAGGCAAATAATACGCTCCTATAAGAAAAAATGTTAAATGTTTCTACGCCGTCCAATCTTCCAGACTCTTGTGTTAGGAAATATTTCATCAAAAATATGTAGAAATATTTTACCAAATCTTATTTCCTATTAGCTAAAATGTGATTACGTATTACATAAAACGTACAGATTTTAAGAACGTTCGTTTATCGGCTGAATCCATAACTTTGTTTATAAGTTTTGTTTATAAATGTTACAATTTTACACCGATTTTCTCATATCGTTTTAATTTGAGCAGAAATGATTTCGGCGAATGTTGGATGATTGATTTGTCTGGCATTTCTCACACCACCACCCCATTCGGTCGCCCTAAAGCATAAGACCGAATGTATGTGCCACAAACGGCAACTGAGTCTCGAACATAGCGACCAGTATCCTAACATAGCTCTTAGAGCTTACCTAACAGCGTGAGCGGACTAAGCGTGGTGCCATACAACATCGGCTTACGTGTCCCAACCGCTTACTTGTCATATATTTGCTAAAATGGGTAGGCGCACCCCATCAACTACTAAAAATATATATGACATCCATAATAAAATTTATTTCGTCTAGGCAGCAATTCGCTGCCAAGTCTAGGTCGCTGAATGCCAGCAAGTACCTGTCCACCATTTTATAGCGCTTGGTGCCATAATAATTGGTTGGTGGTCAGCTATACTCAGGGTTAGCTTCCTACGGCAATGCGGTAAGAGTCTTTCCCATAGCCAAACTACGGATGCCGGTTGAACAAAACAACCGCATTTAGGAACTCCCACACGGTCCGGCAATGCGGCTCTCGCCACATTCACTCGCCGCTTATGAGTGGCCAATTTTCCCCTTGATCTCTAAGTTCCAGGGTGGCCAGGTCTCTGCCTCCCCCAAGACCAGGACAGTCAAACATTATGTGTTCATTTTACTGGACCTCCCCGCAGACGCACAGCTCATCAGCTGCTAGGCGGAACCAAAACAGATATTGGTTCAAGTTAGCGTGGTTGGTGAGCACCCGTTGCCCTTAAAAACGAGCTCGAGGCATACCATCCCCCAAATCCTGTATAAACTTATACAAGAATCTTCCCTTAGTCGTGGTATCCGATTCCAGCTGCCATACTTCCATCGCGAGGCTCTGCAGCCTCTTCCACAGGCGGGAGATGGGCAACTGTACGAAATTTAAATCCGGTACATTGTGATCACCGTTCCGCTCCGATACTGGCCCGAATGTTGGACGATGATCAAATGCGGTTTTTGACCTAATTTTCTAAAAATATCGGGAGGAAAAAAGCTGAAAAGAATCGAATGACTTTCCCGGTTTCGCCGGTGGAGTGAACTCGATAAAAGTATAACTTTTAAGAAATTAATGAAAAAAATTGCTTCTCATTTTGGCTCCACAACATAATATAGGTGCTAAAACTACTGCAATTTTAATAACCCTTTAAGTGATGAAGAAAAATACAAATAAAATTTAACAATAAATATTAAAGCCAAAAAAATAATGTACTCTTCAGAGTCGGGGAATAAATTTTAAGAAAGGTTTTTCTCAAAATATTCATATATAGGTTACGCTTAACAAATTTGCTTACTTAAAATTTTTCTCTAAACCTAACACCCTGATAAATAAAGGATAAAATAAGAAAATAAAATTTTCAAAAAGATTTCTGTACTCTAGAACCGAGGTCTGTAATCTAAAAAACTTGTAAATAAATACTTTTTCGTAGTTATATACATAAAGTATAAAATTTCAAAAAAAAATTGAAAAATATATTAACTGAAGAGAGACAGAGATAAATAATAAAACACATTTATTTCAGTTTTAAGAGGTTGGCGTTGATTTTTTGAAAAAAGAAAAATTCATTGATTATTTACGAGTATATATCTATTGTAGGTACATATTTTTTCTAATAAAGTTCTCCCTAAAATGGCTCTGAAGAAAATCGAAATTGGTTTTCCACTTCTTAACGAATTATGGAAAAAGGATTAGTATTATCAAATATAGAAATATTTGAGACAAATTTGAAGAAAATCAATTCGCTAAATTTTCAGACGGAAGGCCAAAAACAGTGCGACACATATACGTACATACATATGTGTTTTTTGGTCTAGATAGACTAGTTGGATCCAAAAAACGTAGATTTGCACAAAAAAACCCGATACCCCGATTTTGACACGATCTCCATACTTACCCGTTTGATATAGCTATTTTAGCTGTATTGAACGAAAAAGTAAAACGACTTGAAATTGAAATACATTTACTAAAATAATTAGTATAACAAATATTTGAAATAAAGTTTTTTAATTCACAAAAAAGTCATTGACAAAAATGAAATTGTTTTAGATTTGTTTTAGTTCCAAACTTACAATCGGTTTCATGGCAGAGAAACCTTTAAGTAAAGAGAATATTTCATATACTATAAAATCTAACAGCAACACAGGTCAAATAACAAGAAAAAAAAAGGAAGAGATGAATACTGAGGAAGAAAAATGAAACGTAAAAAAATGAAAAGTAAATGGAAAACAGCACTATAAAGAGTGGTTAATGTAAATCACAAAAATACATGATCATCCCTTCATAATCATATCACAATTTAAATCATCATAAATCACATGGAGTCACTAAAGTCAAGAACGTGGAGGCGTTTTTAAGCTTCCTAATATCTCCACCATTATCCAAATGGGTAATGGCTAAGCGGTTAATGTGATTGTTTAGGCGTAGTTCATACCTAGAACTGAGCGTTTTATCTTTTCCGATTTATTCTTTAACCCAAATATTCAGGATCTCAATATTTTTCTTAAACCACGACACCTCTGTGATACACCCCGTCAACTAGTTCTGGAACGGCGGCCACACTTCGACGTTGTTCTTGCTTATTGATCCCAATAAAATCCAAATCGGTTTCAGGGCTGCTGAATGCAATAACAGTTTATAAGATAATGATAACTGGGACCTCCTGCTCAAATAATTTTTTTTCCCGAACATGAACATTCCATGTCAGGCGATGATGCTGGTGAAGACCTAGGTACTTTACGCTGTTGGTATGCGGGATCAAAACGCCATCCAGATTGACCCGCGGACAGTCTTCTTTTCTAACGGAAAACGTCACTCGATTTAGCTTGGTTGACCCTTACCTTCCATTTCCGCAGCCACCTGTTGCCTTGATTCGATTCAGTCTGCAGAATAGCCGAGACCACAGTCGAGTCCACGTCGACAGCCAGAATAGCCGTGTCGTCAGCAAAAGAAGCAATCGTGATGCGGTCCGCAAGTGGAGATGGAGTATAGCACAGACCTCATAATTGAGCCTTGGGGTATTCCTGATTTAGTGTCGAAATACGTAGATAGTTGACCTTACTTACCTATCGTATTAAAAAATCTACGTGTTAGCTCAACAGTGGAGAGATCGCAACGACGGCCAAATTGATGATCGGAAATGACATGACCTTGCTCTGGAACAAGCCATAGTCTCCGAAGAAACAATCTTTCAAATATCTTCGACAGACAGCTAACAGATCTCTGGGCCAGTACGATGATACGTCATGCACCGGCTTGTCCAGCTTTGGGACCGTAACGATTTGCAAAACCTTCCGATCCATCGAAAAGAACCTCACCCGTAGTAAACCGTTAAATAAATGCTTTGGGAGAAAACATGAACAACAGCATGTTACTGATGATTAGGTTAAATCCTGGGGCGTTCTTCGTATTTTCCATCTTCCTGCTTACTAACAGTACTTCTTTCCCGTAAAAAGGCCTGACTGGATGACTCAAAGGAAGCGGGCTATCTAGAGACTCAAGTATTTCATCCTTTCGAGCGCTCTATACGTCAAGCGATTGAAATACTTTGCTCAGATAAACGGCAAATCGGTTAGCTTTCTCCGTCATTCCGAGCCCGCGATCCATACAAAACCGGAGGAATCGCAGGTGGAGACCATTGAAAGTTCTTCATGGCCCTCCACGAGGAATAACCGTCTTTACGTGAAAGGTCAGACCCTCAAGATAGTATTTGAATACCTCGTTTATAATAGATTTCAAGACAGGAAATTATTTTTAAAAATTGTATTGTTTCGTTGAAATTGTTTTTAAGTGTACTATAAAAAACATAGGTAGAAAGAATATAAAAAAGATATAAAATATAAAAAAATATAGGCAGATAGGTGTCCTATCTGCCGAAAAAGAGCTTCAATATCGGATTTAAGCTGCTCTAGCTTGCCCTCAGCAATGTTGTGTTCAAAGGGCGCAGCATATGATCGTGGACGAGGATTAGAACAAGTGTCTGAGACCCTAGTCGTTCCCTTGACTAATGACGGGAAACGTCCATCACCCAAGTCAAAGGATGCAAGCCGGTGTTCGTAGCCTCGAGGAGTGGCAGTCCTCTAGTAGGTAAAACCCTTTCCTTCTGTTTCTATAATATTTTCTTGTAAAATCTCCAACCTCTGTAGTTAGCCAGACCGGTAGAGCGCACAAACAATTGTGGTGTTTCTCTCTCTGTACGATCAGCGGTCCTATAGCCCCACGTGCATTTTATGCACCGGTAAGGTAGCACACAATTATTTTTCGCGTGGTCATATGTCGGCGGCGCATACACTGCACTACTCCAGGACTTCCTTGGCGCATCAAAGGTGAAGCCCCGGTTAGAAATATGTTTCCGATTAAAAATCTCCTTATTATTTACTCTCGGTTCAATGTTTACGAAAATTGTCGTCAACGGCTCTTTCAAAACTTGACGTCGTACGTTCACTATGCTCCAGACTGTTCGAACTCAATTCTCAAGCTTTCCTTTGATCACCTCGATCGGAACTGAAAAGGGCGGATTCTTTAACACAACTCTATAAGACATGTGCCCGATCAGATTACGTTGATGGACCAGATCGGTTATCTCTTTGTAGATATCTATATCCTCAGTGATAACGTGCAGATGCTTAGGGCTGAAGACTTTTATACTGCAGTCGACTTGCTGACCACACCGTTTGAAAAATTACCGGAGCCGCACAACATCTGCACTACCGTATATCACTATCGGCGGAGGCGCAACTGGGTCATTTCAACTGTTCGTACCGTCAGAGTTCTCCGTTGTAAGGTCCTGATAACGATTTTGTAACTGTAAATCAAAGACGACAACTTCATTATTTTTTCCGGGTGCACAAGTGTCGTTATCAGGGCCCGGACACAATACTACTATCGTAAGTAATTAAAAATTAACTTAAAAAATTAGTCCGATTTAAAACGCTTACTCCGTATTCTAAAAGTAAAATAAAACCGCGATAAAAAAATATTGAAAATCTAACTTAAAATAACAAAACTGAATGAAAGACATAATAATAAGCGAATATTTTAATACAGATGCACGGCCATAGAAATAGTCAGATTTTGGATAATATAGCCATGTATCGTTTCCTAAATTATATTTGATTTTAGCCCCTATATTAAATTTCCGACGCAATGCCTCATAACTGACACAATCCACAAGATATGGTGTACTGTCAGTGACAGTCGCAGCGAACACAAACGGGTGCATAAGACAGGTGCAACGGCTACAGGCGGTCGTGATACTTTCTGCGAGCGCGATACAATTAAAAGTTGTACTTGTAAAATGTTGACATTGTTTCTTATTTATTAAATAGGGGAAGTTTTAGTTTTTCATCGGCTTATGTGGTTCGTAAAAAAATGCTAATTTTAGATTTTTATCATCTAAATCCAGCCATGTACTTGTTTTCAAGATAACTCTTACTATGTATCTTAATATAAAAATACCGAAAGAATTATTTAATAAATTCTACGTACATTTCCATCCCTTAAGTTTACAAAATAGGGATATTTATCAGTTTATATATATAAAAAAAATTCATTTAATTTATCTCTCTATATATATGTAGATACATCTATATAAATAGATATATAGATAAATATACAAATATGTAGTTTTAATTCTGGTTACAACCGGTTTCTGTCCAAATTTTTAATCCATTAATCTTTCCCCAAAAAAAATTATCCTTTTCTCTTCTGATGAATTTTACGAAAAAAATCCTATTCCTTTTTTCGTTCTCTCAAGCGCAGGGGTAGCATCATAATTAAGTGCTTACTGATAATTAAAATTTGTTTTTTTGATAATTATTGAATAAAACATATTAAGCAAAAATAAGTTAATTTTTAACCCCCCAAGATTGCTAAATTTAATAGATTATTAAATTAATAACGTATTAATTTAATTAACCGATAAATTAATAGGTTAATTTCGCATAGCCTAATAAATTTTATTTTACACTTTCTTTCAAATAAAACTTTTTGGCATTCCTAAAATATAAATCTGTTTCTTCTCAATGAAGAAGACTTCCACCCTCTGGAGAGGGGGGTTAATTATTGAAAACTCTTTCGTCTACAAATAATTAAGAGGACCCGTTAAGATTATAACTGAATTATACTCTTAGATTTATTTTTTTATACCGATCTGATTTGCTTTTACATCGTTCGTAAAAGACGCCAAAGCTTACGAAAAGGAAAAGTTTGCTTATTACCGTTTGTAACGTAGGTTCGCACGAGTAGTATCTCATACGACCGTGATGTTCCTCTAATAATAATTAAACTTAAAACTTAAAAGGGTATTTCAGAATATCCTAATTATTTCAGACTACCTGGACTCGCAATTTAGCAATTATTTGATAATTTCGTTAACCGTAGGTATGGTACTAATGGATTCGGGACGCATACGTTACTATCGGGTTACCGAAGTTACGGCAATTTATATTTAAGAATCTTACTGTAACTCGCCTCTTAATTTAAGGTAATTTAATTTTTAATTGAATAATAAAAAACTATAATTATTAATTAATAATGATTCGTTGTTTTGTTCTAGGCTACTAACGTAAACTAATGAATTTAATTAATTTATGAATTCCTTTCATCGTTTTAAAATTTATACTTGTTTAATAAAAATATAAAAAAAAAAATAATTCAGGTTAATTCTGATTTATTTTTTTTTAATTAAAGAAATCGTATTATTTTAACATATTTTATTGTCGTCATAAGAACTGTTTATCGCTTCACATTTTTAATTCCACCTCAAAAAATTTTAATAATATCTAAATAAGTCTAAAATCTTTTTCTGTAATCAAAATTTCTAAAAACCTTTTTACTGGACTGTGTTTACCGTGACATACTTTCCAGTGGAGTTAACCAAAATAGGGATAAGATAAAAAGGCAAAGCCAGATATGCTAAAAAATAATTATTATTACGGTTTTTATAGATGACCCTTATTGATGGTTTTTTTTTTATCAAAAGTGGCTCGGAAAAGGAAAATTTTCTTGTTTGGTCGATTACAAAAAATCGTTAATACTTTTTTTATAGTATACGTAAAAAATAATTTAATTATTTTTTTAATTTAAAATTAATTTAATCGGTTTACAATCTCAGTCCGTTTAGAGTTCAGATTATAAAAATATGTTACTTTTATTTTACGAAAAAAAATGTTATAATATTTTTATCCCTTATTTTGATAGTTTATTTAAGCAATCAATAGCAGTGCAACTGAAGCAGTAATATTCCATTAAGTAGATTTTGGTCTTTACAAAGAGGAATTAAATCAAAGTTTCTGGTAAAATACATATATTTTGAAGTCGTATAGAAAACCAAAAAAACGTTGAGGCATACTGATAAACTTATCACTACAGTTAACTGAACAACTGTTAACATATAACAGTAACTCTTTTGTGACATGTGTACTTTCATTACAGAACTAACCGATTATATATATATACACACACACACACACACACACACACAGTCATTCATTTTAATCGTCTCAGCTGATTTTCTCGCAAATTACGTACAATACAAAAATTTTTTTTTTTGTCTTCAGTCATTTGACTGGTTTGATGCAGCTCCAAGATTCCCTATCTAGTGCTAGTCGTTTCATTTCAGTATACCCTCTACATCCTACATCCCTAACAATTTGTTTTACATATTCCAAACGTGGCCTGCCTACACAATTTTTCCCTTCTACCTGTCCTTCCAATATTAAAGCGACTATTCCAGGATGCCTTAGTATGTGGCCTATAAGTCTGTCTCTTCTTTTAACTATATTTTTCCAAATGCTTCTTTCTTCATCTATTTGTCGCAATACCTCTTCATTTGTCACTTTATCCACCCATCTGATTAATTATCCTAAAATCACCTGACCAAAAGTCGCCTTCCTCTTCCCACCGAACCTCACTAATTCCTACTACATCCACATTTATCCTATCCATTTCCCTTTTTAAATTTTCTAGCCTACCAACCTTTTTTAAACTTCTAACATTCCACGCTCCGACTCGTAGAATGTTATTTTTTAATCTTCTGGTGACCCCTTCCTTAGTAGTTCCCACCCGGAGATCCGAACGGGGGACTAGTTTACCTCCGGAATATTTTACCAAGGAAGGCGCCTCCATCATTGCTATATGAAAATGCAGAGAGCCACATTTTCTTGGAAAAAAAAAGCAGCTGTAGTTTTCCATTGCTTTCAGCTGCGCAGTACTTAGAGGACTGAGTGATGTTAATATGGCCGTTTAAGTCATTCTGACTCACGCCCCTAACAACTACTGAAAGAGCTGCTGCCCTCTTTCAGGAATCATTCCTTACAATAAATTACCTAAAAAAAAAGTATTCTTGGAAAGTGCAGGCCAAAGAAGAACGAAGAGGTCTTCGGAAGAAGAAGAGGGAGAAGAAGAAGGAAGACCAACCACTCGCCTCAACATCACGGACTGGAGTCCGGAACAGAGCCCAGCAGAGATGCGTCCTGAAGGGCAGCCATACCAGAAGCGGATGAAGAGCTTCTACACAACCTCTCCTATTTCAACACTTACAATAAGACAAAATAACCCAGCAATAGCTACTCCTCCGGAAAAGGGGACGCATTGCTCCCTCCTTATAGCTAGTGTCCCGTTGTGGCGTATTCCTGCTAGCCTATTAAAGAGTTAGCACCGAAAGGACTTCAGTGGACGGTCTGAAGGGGAATTACGTCGGGAGGACAGATTTATAAGCATAGCCTACCGCGGTCAGCCCATGAAATGGGTTCGATAACGCTGGTTTAACAACGGATTGGAATGCAATTAAATCCTTCTTAAATTCACTAAAATAATAATAGACAAAACTTGAAAAATTAGATCCGAGATTAAAAAATAACCTTTTAAAAAACAAGCCCGATTAGAATGATCCAGCAGCAAGGGACTCTGTCCAGGTTCTGCGATAAAGTAGGGAGTAATAGACTCCTGCCAACTTTGCATTCCATGCCATAAAAAAAAGTTACTCAGATTGGAAAAGACCATCTCATGGTGACCTTGAACTTATTTCAAGGTAAACGCGATTTTTTTCAAATGGAAGGAATAACCTATTTTTGATTCCAACAATTAAAACAGCAGAAAATTTTACATTTGAATATGTAATCACATTTATGACCTTGGGACTTTTTGAAGGTCATATGGCTAACCATCAGAGATAGTGTTAAGTCATTTTTATGGTTTTTCTTATAGTTTGCGAGATAAATAGCCTGGAATATAAATATTCCAGGAATACTGTACGACCTTCAAAAACATGTAACAAGTATAACACTATCTCCACATAACATTATTTCTGATAGTTAACCGTATGACTTCCAAAAAAGATACAAGGTTATACTTATGACTACATATTCCAATGTAAAATTTACTGCGTTTATAATTTGTGGGGTCAAAAATAGGTCATTCCCTTTGAAAAAATCTTGTTAACCTTGAGGTAAGGTCAAATTTAAATTCAAGTTCACCATGAGATGTCTCCCTCCAATCCGAGTAATTTTTTTTAGGTAATTTTTTTGTATTGTGCATAGTTTACGAGAAAATTGCCTGTAACGACTGAAATGAAACAATCTATATATATATACACCGGGTGATTCAAAAAGAACTTCATAACTTTAAATGGATATAAAAATTTATTGAGATAAGTTGCAGGTTTGATTGAAGTATCATTTCATAGAAAAACACATGAAGTTTGTCATCGAACATTCACTTTTGTTCGATACGGCTTCCATCTGTGATGCGACATACATTCCACCTAAAGCCGATTTAATTCCAGACTGTAGTCGGCAAGTCGGGCGTTACATCTGCAGCTGCGGCGGTTATTCGAAATCTTAGTTCGACAAGATCGACAGGCAAAGGCGGCACCTAAACCCGACCTCTAATGAAACCCCACAAGACAAAATCTAGCGGAGTCAAATCTGGAGAGCGAAGTGACCATGCGATTGGACCTTCAAGACCTTTCCACCGACCTGGGAATCGAGTATCAAGAAAATCTCGAACTTCTAGGCGGTGTTGAGATGTTGTTGCTGATAGTAATGGAGTCCATCTGGGTCATTATCGTCTAACTGAGGAATTAGAAAATTTTGAAGCACGTCTAAAGAAATGATACCATTTACGGTCACCTCCTGGAAGAAGAACGGGCCGTACAGTCCTTTTTGTTAAGACCACAAAAAACATTGACCTTAGGGCTATCACGAACGTGCTGTAAAGTTTCATGCGTGTTTTCGCTACCCCGTATTCGGCAGTTTTGGGTGTTCATCTTGCCGCTGATGTGAAACGTTGAATCATCACTAAAGATTACATCGACTGAAAATGTATCGTTGTCTGTAATTTTATCCATCATTTCCACACAAAACTACAGCCGAGAAACGTTTTCGTCATCTGTCATGTGTTGAACCACGGTTAGTTTGTACGGCTTCAAGTGCAATCTTTTACGTAGAACGCTCGTACAGTCGTTTGTGGAATGTTAATCTCGTGTGACGCACGTCGAGTCGATTTTTTCGGATTACGTGCGAAGCTTTCTCTGAGTTGTTCAACAGCAGCTTTAGGGACGGGTAGGCGTCCTGGTGATTTTGTACGTTTCAGAGCGTTACGTCAACAGAACAATCTGTCTCAAAGAAGGTTTGGTGCCAAGAGTAAATCGTACGCCTACTACGAGGCTACCTACCGTATTCCCTACAAAAATTACGTTGAACTGCAATTCTTGACTGCAAATCGTGAAATCAAAGCTTACAGCGAGCACGTTTGGTACCAGTAAACGTATACATTTTTAATAACCCTGGTTACAGCGGTGGTATCCGAATTCGATACTAATGAATTACCTGAGTCAAAACTTGATGTGTTTTGCGATGAAATGAGACGACAATCGAATCTATAAATTATCTAAATAAATTTCTATATGCTTTCAAAATTGTTAAGTCTTTTTTGAACCTGACTCGGGTATATATATGGTTAAGAAATTTTTATAAATTTAAGGGCCTTTTAAAAGTTTTCATTTTGATTTACGCAGAAGAAAATGTAATTTTCTAGAATTTTATAAAAAAAGTTGTTGTTAAGAATATTTAGAACACAATAAATACAACAGTTTGTCTGTTACGCTTTTCTTTACGATATAATTAAATGTAGTATATGATTTTTTTAAATGTAGAAATCTATTTAATTAATCCTAAAGTGAAATGTATTAGAAGATTTAAAAAAAAATTTATCAACCTAAGGGATGGATGGATTTCAAGCGATACGTAAAGATGAAAAATTTTTAATAGCTTTAAATTTAAAAAAAAAATATTGAACGATACTAAATTTAATTAGCATTAAATGAACCAAGAACGGAAAGTTATTTTAATACTAAACAAAAGCGTTAAAAAATCGGCGAATAACTGCGATTAAAAAAATAAATAAATAAAAAACTATATAAATAGATTTTTTTATACAAAAAAAAATTAAATTCCATTGTGCAACGATAAATTACCCGATCGTCATCTAAATTTATCAGTAAATAAAAATTTCATCAAAATATAAAGAAAGTATGAATAAAGTAATAAAAAAAAAAAATGAGGGATTTGAACTCTTACAAAACGAGAAGGTTAATTGAAAATCAATAACAAACGCAGGTGAAAGTATTTCAGAACAAGATGAAAAAAGTTTAGAAAAAAAGTAGGAAGTGATATTCTGTAAAGATGCTATCTTTTAGCTAAAGGCTTTTCAGTTTAAATAGATAAACACAATGCTGTTATGATTCTTCAAAGTTAAAAAAAGATAAGACTATTTACAAAATATTAAAAATAAAATACGTAGAGCTAACTAAAATAATGTAAATAACTCCATTATTACGTAATTTTAACGTTAAAATAAAAAAATAATAGTAATAACATTAGCCGTAATAGATTTAATAATAATGAAAGTACTTTGTAAGTAGGTTAAATGGTAATTTAATATTAAAAACCATATTATTTTATTATTAACCCTTTTCTAAGGATAAAAATATTAAATCGTTAAACTTAACAGTTAATACACTGATATAATAACAAGCTAATTTTAACAATTACAAGACAAAACTTTGAAATGATGGATAACACAAAAGCGATCAAAAATGAAGTTAAAACAATATACTGTTGCACCTGCAATACGGTTTATAATATATTTTATATACTATAATGTACGGGTTATTCATTATTATCTCGGTATTAATTACAGGACATCGTTAGAAAATCCATAATTTCCAGACGAAAATTTAGTAGGTTCGGTTATTTAAGGTTTCGAATAATCAAGGGGTAAAATTTTGTTATCGGTGTTTTACTGGAATAAGTAACTTCCCAATTACCACTCTCGATTCTGCGATATTATAATTAATTTATGAGAACCTACATCTTTAGTTTCATTAAAAAAACTTTTTCATTTTTTTCATCGTTTCAAATATTATACCGTCAACATGATTTTTTTAATACAAAATTAATTAATTAATCCACACCTCTAAAAGATAGGGATCCCAACTATTCATGTCTATACACGACTCCCAAAAAGGAGAGTAATATATTTAAGGTGTGTGCATGTAGGTTTGTTCCACCATATCAGCACAACGGCTGAACCGATCTAGATGTATGACCCCGCGTTGGAATCCTTACGTTACCGGGAGTTTCACAGCCTATATTAATATTTATACATGATTTACTTAAATATATATATATATATATATATATAAATGATAAAGAATATATAAAGGATGACAAAATTGTCACCCACACTCTAATTATCCTATATTAAAGAGCAATGTTTGTTAGCAATGTTTTAGGTAGATTTCATAAGAAAGCTACCTTTGGTAATGAGTACCATAATTCGACTTCAGGAAAATTTAGACATATCTTCTCTTTTCACATATCGCAGACCCTAAAACCATCATTTATATATATATATATATATATATATATATATATTTCACTGTCTTGTGGACACGATAAATGCGTAATTTTGCGCCAGTCACTTTTAAATTGATACATAAAATATAAGACCCAAAATCTCGGTCGAGTTTGTTAATGGGCAAAATCGGGCCATCGGAGTGGAAATAGGGGGCTTTTTCGAAAAAAACAAAGTATCGCTATAACTTGGAATTGTAAGAAGATGGGGCTGTCATATGCTAAACATGTAAAGTTTTTTCACATACAACCATTGTCGTATTGAGTAAATCTGAAGTTTTCCTTAACTTTAAGGTGGAAATCTTTTTTATCTCCTACTTAGCACTGGTGAAATCTACCTCTGCCTTCCGGCGTGCCGAAAGGGAGTTTTTTTTGACAGTCGTGTTTTTTTATTTTTAATATTTATCTTTTGTTATAATTTTTTTTTTTAATACAAAAGCTTCAATTATATTTAAACAATCTTTTTTTTTGTTTGATGATTAATTTATCACATAAGTTCCTTAAATCTTGTGCATGAAGAATGTGATATTAAATATTTGTAAGATATGAAAAATGCAAATCCGACCGAAATTTAAATCTAGAACCCTCAGGATGAAATACGAAGAAGCTAACTCACCACAATGGAGGTTGCTAAGATTATTTTAATACTTTAAATTGCTCTCCCCCAATTTTTAGTAGTTACCAAATTAAGTAATTCATAAACTGTAAATATGTTTTCTGTTATAGTTAAAACATATTGTGAAAAAAGTTCTGGGTAAATATTGTCAGATTATTTACACACGTACGCGCGCAGAAACACATATATTTTTATATATTTTGGAATTTTTATTAAAACTGAAATTTTATAATTAAGTTCTTTTAAAAGGAAATTCTTCTTCTTTGATCCCTAACTGGCGACTGGAGAGGTCGGCTGGTCGCGCAACCATTACGCTACTGTGATTGCCGAAGGATTCCAAACTTCGCTCACAACGCTTTTCCATGCTTTATATTCTACAGCGATGATCCTGCCCTGGTTCGGGTCAATTCTCTGATTCCTCAGGTCATCTGCAACTTGTTTTATCCAAGTTTTCTTTGCCGCCGATCTTTCAAACTTCCACTGAGCAGGACGTTTTCTGCAGAGCAGTCTGTGCGGCAAGCGATTTGGTTTCATCCGGCACACGTGACCAAACCACCTCAGCCTCCGCGTTTGGATCTGCTCTTCAACTTTTGGTTGCTGCCCGTATCTGGATGTGATGACTTCATTTAGGATACGGTCATAAAGAAGACCCGTATGATCTGGCGCAGGCACCGCGTTTGGAAAATGCGGTGCCTGCGCCAGATCTCTCTCTAGCCGTTTCAAATCTGAGAAGGGTCCAAGTTTCTGATCCATAGAGGAGAATTGGAGTGATAAGTGTGCAGAAGAGGCGGATTTTAATATGGATGGTAATATTTGTCCATTTCCACAGGCACCATTTTAGTGAAGCGTAAGTTATAGAGCTACCTGCCCAATCCTGGTGTGGATTTCAGTCGTAGATGCCGCTTTCTTTACTTAGACCAGCGATTCGAGATATTTGAATTCTTGAACTTGTTTGATCTGAGCTCCTCCGAGGTAAACAATGGATTGTTAGTATCTTCGTTTTGTCAACATCGATCCTCAGTACGGACTCGGCTATACTAGAGATCTCATACAAAAAATATCTGTGGCCTCGATATCACTGTTGACAAATATGGCGCTGTCGTCTGGAAACATCAGGTCGGGTAGGTAGGGATCCTTATCATATTGTACTCCACGTCTACCTGCAAATGCTCTCCTCATTATAGCGTCGATTACGATTTTGTACAGGAGTGGAGAGATACATTCCCCTGGCGAACTCCTGTTTAAATGGAAAATGCATCGGTTAATTCATCGAACACAATAGCTGTTCATCGAAAAGGAAATTAAAAGCCATTATTTCTCCTATCGTTAAAAAACTTTCTGAATATTAAAAAAAAAAAAAAAAATTATATTTAAATAATAATTAAATAACTATAAAGTAAGTGTAGGATTGTTATTAAATGGCCCTTCATTTTAAATGAATCGTTAATTATCCTTCTACAGTCTATTTTTCTGTACCTCTCGATATTTCATTTCGAAAATATGATTAACATATATAAAACATTATTTTTGCATTATGTTGTAACAACCTTTTAACTGGCTTTAAATTTAATTTTTTAAAATTCTTTAAATAATATCTTAGTGCACTTAATTTCTTGATATTGAAAAAAAATTTAATGTTAAAACTAAATAATATTTTTGATTTTACATAAAATATTCTCTTATTTTACGTTCAAAAACATTTCTAATTTTTTTTTTTTTTTTTTTTTTTTTTTTTTTAAGAAAGCGATGCCTTTTTTTTATTTGTAATTTTTAGACGTGATTAAACAGAGTGGATGAGTGTCTTCAGGCGTTTCTTAGGGAGGAACTCTCATTTGTCACCCTTCAAAATATTTTGATCAATACATATTACTTAAGATTTTGTGTAGTCATAACAGTTTTTTATGTCGGGAAAAACAAATCAAATATTAAAAATAATAAATACTTGTAAAAAATGAAACTTAAAAAAATAATAAATTTTTTATTTTAATATTACGTAACATTTGATCAATTACAATCCGATAAGCTTCGTGCAAACAACATTGTAAAAAACGAACAAAAATAACTATGTAAATAATAATGATAATAAAATAATTAGTATTTATTAATTAAGATAAATAAAATATCTAGGTATCGCATTTCCTGGATTTGTATATATATAACATTTAATACATATAACTTTAATATATATATATATATATATACATATTAACAGTAAAAAAAGTTAATAAATTTATAATTATAAGTAAATTATAAACGATTACTAAAATAAATAAACTAGCGATTAACATATTTTTTTATACTAAATTTTATTCTTACAAGAAAGTAAGCGTAGATTTTAATATTATTCGATGCTGCTACAAGAGTTCTAATATTCAAATCCTAGTAAAGGCGGTTACTTTTATACGAATTTGGCTATAAATTCGTGGATACCGGTGTTCTTTGGCGGTCGGGTTTCATTCAATAATTAACCACACGTCTCACAAATGGTCGACCTAAGACCTTACAAGATTACACTTCATTTACATTCGTACATATCATAGTCATTCATCCTTTAAAGTGATTCCGGAGGTTAAACAAAAATAAAAAAAAGATGCCGCTACGACACTAGCGCTAAGTAGTATAACAACAAACTACTCTACTAAAGATTTGTGTATGTGCAAACGCGCGCCAAAATTTTCACTATGTTAATTCATTAAACTTGTCGAATAGATATATGTAGGTTAATCAATTACGCTAATAAAAATGGACTAGAAATTAAGTGAAAAAATAAATTTTTATGTGTATATATATATATTTATTTACTAATAGATGTATGAAACCTACAAAATAAATTCATTAAAAAAAAGTTAACTATTTTTAAAACCGGGAGAATAAAAATTATTCCATCAAAGCATCGTATTATAAATAGACAACCTGATGACGTTTGTTTTACTATAGGATAGATTTACGTTATCGAATGTAAGTAAACTATATCGCATTGCTTCCGCTCATAAAGTTGTGACATTTTTTAATAATTAAAATTTAAATGCCGACAACGTATTTAATATAAACGTAATTTAGTTTTAATTACGTAATTTAATATCACGATAAACTAAAATAGGGAACAAAAATTGAGAATAAGAATATTAATTATGAAGTAATTGCTCGCTTAGTCGGTAGATGAATAGTTCGAGAAAACGTTTTAGATAATTTTAAATAAATGTTTTAAACGTTTACTTAAATCCAGATTTAATTTTATTTGAATAAACAACTCATCCAAATGCATTTCTTATTCTAAATAAGCGCAAGACTGCTGTAATAGTGTACGTTAACCCGTAGTGTGATTACGAATAAATATAAAATTTATAATTCACGAATTAAAATCTATTAAGATAATATAAATATAAAAATTTGAAGTTAAAAAAGAATAATCGTGGTACCAATAAAAATTGTATTTTATTATCGATCATTTTCTGGAATAAGGATAAAACATCTATTTAATTTTTTTTAAAATATTTCCCGAATTTAAATTAAGAAAAGTAACTATTTCTTTTTTCTCGATTACATCGCACGATATGCCGCGTTACTTGTTTGTACGGGCCGTCGAGATGATCAATAATTCTGTTTTATTAAACCTACGAAGAAAAACCAGGAAGAGTTAATTATTAATAAAGGTAAAATGATAACGAGGAACAGTTGTCGGTAATAGTTTGAAATAGTAAATAATAAGTATTTTAGTCGAAGGACGAACGGTCGTCTAGGTTCCAGCGGGGAGGGGAGGGCTAGGTCGCGGGGTGTTTTTCAGAGAATGGATGTGGACGTGGATGTTGAAGCGTGTCAAACGAGGGTCGGATAGTTTGATAGAGGTTCAGTGTTTGAGGGGAAGAGATAACGAAGGGAAGGGGTTGTAACGCTTTATTCTGGTTGGTCGGCCGTCAGGGCGGCCATCTTCCCTATCCGGCGGGAACTGACACCCTGCTGTGCACCCGTTCACAAGTAAAACCGTCGAAGTCGGTCGCCCTGTTCACATCGCTCCTTATGCTCCTGTAGCTATATTTAGCTACAACAGAAGGGAAATTTTGTTTTTAACAATCCGAAAACGTGTCGGTAAAAAATCCAGCCGATATCGTCGTAAACGTTTACTGTTATTTTTTTTATTTCGATTTATGTATTAGAATTAAGTGAAATTTTATCGTCGATGCAAATTAATTTTTCTGTTACATTTTCATTTCTAATCGTTGCAAAAAAAAAAAATTATAACAAAATTTGCAAGTTTGTCTAGTATATTTCCAATATTTTATTATTTCTATTATACAAAAGTAAAAGAGTGTATGGCATTAGAGTGTATTACTTGTGTAGTCTGATATTTTTATCAGACTACTTGCTAAAAAAAAAGAAATAATTTCTTTTTTTGCAATAAATAAATGATTTTAAGTATATTTCGCTACACTTACGGCGTTTATCTTTATAAAATTGTTAAAAACAAACCTTAAATTCTATTAAAAGATCTTCTAATAGTAAATTAAACAAACAAAACAGTTTTGGCGCCATTTTCCTGATACATAGTTTTGCCTCTGTAGAGAGTTGGCGCCATTTTCACGTTCTCATATAGAGGAGCTTGTATTATTCCATTAAACATTTTTAACATATACCGCTATTTATTCATAAATAGATAATTTATAAATAAAATAATGCATGACTTACGAGATATATACTACCTTAATGCTTATTTGCACTAAATATATAAAATATTAAATTTCCTACTTACACGTAACCCCACTTTTCAATCTTTATGTCGCGAACCAAAAGAGATTAAAATAAGATTTATCTTAATTTCTACTTATATACTGTTATAAAATTAATAATTTATCTTAAGTCGGTTTTTAAAAAATTACATCTTCCGAATTTCCAATCGTTTCTGATAAATTATTAATCCGTCACTCTACAGATTAAGTGGAGTTTTGTTTCTGTATTATTGTTAAAGCTTTATTAACGCACAAAAATGGGAAATAAGTTGTACAGATATTACATAGGTATCTAGGTGGTATCATAACCCACTAACTATAAAACGCAGTAGGTTCTTCGTCGCTGCGCATACGTCACGAAGCCCTTCGAAAGTGTGCAGACAACTTTTGATGAAGGCTCAAATTTTGAATAAACTAATTTATACATATATATCATAAAATATTTGGAAGGGGAAATCGGTACCGAATGTTATAAAATGTTGGGAGAACCCTCTGAATAATTTTCCGACTAATAGTCCCGCGTATCAGAATATACTTTTTTCCTTCTACTCAACCCGCCACCTAAGGCCGGACCCGCTTTTCCAGCATAACTCGGCCCTGAGGAGGATGCCGCTACCTCAAACCACCCGAGTGATCACACTGGGCTCAGCTATGACGTTCACAGCAGCACCACCCGGACGGCCGGGACTAGGTCTTCTCCTTGCCACGCCACTAAGGGGGGGGGGGGACAGACGAACAGAGACTTTAGAAGTCTAAAAGACTGAGAGACTATCGGGCAAAGAAGAAAAATTTCCAGAAATGATCTACACAGCATTGACTAGAACTGCTCCGATGACAGCCTGAACCATATAACAAAAACACAATTTTCTACGACCACCTTACAAAAAATTAAAAATGGTGAAATCTACCCCTCCTCCTTTTTGTTTTTGTCCAAAGTTAAATGCCATCAATTTCGTATATATACATATATTATATGTATACATTTTTTGGGTCGTTTTTGAAGAATTTATATCGGGCCAGTCGGGATATATTAATTGAAATACACACACTCATACATATTCTGAAAATTTGTATATAATTGTGTTTTTAGCAAGAAGGAAGTCTTGAAACGTCGAAAATTGCAAAAACACCGAAACCTAAGATTTTGGCCGATGACTGTACTTTTCCTTCATAGAAGTTTTCCTGTAACAGCAACTGAGCAATAGCTGGGAAAATAAAATGTAAAACTTACCACAAAACAATCGTATTATAGAGGACAGTTACTGTTTCAATCCATTAATGTAATAAAACCGCAGAAAGCTTACGATAGCGTTACCTTATAATCAGAATTTCTTAAGAGGTATGATATATGAGGTCTGTAAATAAAATAATGAGACTGGTTCAGAAAAACGTTTTATTTACAATCCAATTATACATGGACTCTCACCTTGGAAATAGTTCCCTTGGGAAGCCACGTAACGCTTCAAACGATTTTCCCACTCTTCATAGCAGTGTTGGAACTCAGAAACTGTAATATCCTTCAGATGGTCGTTACATTTTTTAAAATGTTTTCTACTGTTCCAAAATGGTGTTCTTTGAGGCGTTTTTTAAATTCGGGAACAGGAAAAGGTCGCAGGGACTCAAGTCAGGTGAATAAAGTGGTTGAGGAACTACAGGAATATTTTTCTTTGCCAAAAAGTCATTAATTGAAAGTGTAATGTGACAAGGTGCTGATGCAGCATCCAGTTGTCTTTGATGGCTGGTCTCACACGGGCAACTCTTTTCCGCAGTCTTTCAAGAATTTCGCGGTAAACATATTGATTTATAGTCTGTTCTGTAGGAAAAAACTCCTTATGGACAATATCATTACTATGGAAGAAACAAATAGGATGATTTTGATTTGCTCATTTTTGCTTTTTTGGGACGTAAGTTTTTTTTAAATGTGCTACTCCTTGCTCTGGCGTTTTGTTTCTGGATCGTACTCAAATATCCAAGATTCCATCACCAGTAATAACATATATTAGAAAATCAGGATCAGTTTCAATTTGCCCTAGAAGATCGCGGCACACTTCCACCCTGTTGTTTTTTTGGACCAATTTTGCAGAAACATTTTTCATATCCAGTTCGTTTGTCAACATTTGATCAATATGGTACGGTTCAAATTCAATTGGTCTGCAATCACTGTGACAATTAATCGCTGGTCGTACCGTATTCGCTCAACATTGTCGTCACTTTTTGACGTTAACGGTCATTCAGAGCGTGGATCGTCCGCAATTGATTCTCGGCCGTCTAAAAATGCTTTAAACCACCTAAATACTTTGGTTCGTGATTGAGTGTCACCTCCATACGCACTTTTCAATTGCAAAGTTTCAGTAGCATTTTCACCGAAACACAAAGCTTGATTGCACAACTTTGCTCATAATTAGTATCATTCATTTTTGTAACGCGCAACAAAAACTCGTTTCACGAAAAGTTTGTTTACGTCTCACATGGCAACAATAGACTAAAAATATTATATTTACTAGTAACTTTACAGTGTTGCCATTTTGCCTACCAAAAAAAATTAGTCTCATTACTTTATTTACTGACCTCGTATAATAATCTCAAAATAAAAACCTAATTGAACGTAATTTTAATAGAGTTTAAGTTTTAAATTAAATTTAATTTTACTTCGGTGACTTTTTTTATCATTGTTTCTGTTTCAGATTTTTTTACTCGACATAAGAGATGAAATATGAGACGAAAGTTTTATGGGCTAAATACAATTAAACGAAGCATTAAAATTGAGGAATAAACCAAGGTCGTTCAACCAAGGTCGCTGATGATGTGGAAGTATTTGCTAACATTCAAGAAACAAAGCGTTATATTCTTTAAGGCAATAATATATATATATACTCACTAACTTTACATTAAATTACAGAATGGTATTTGTCTTTTTAAACAGAACAATTTCTGGTAATCTAAATCCTGCATTTGAAGAAAGTATATGATTTATAGACGAAACTTCCTAAAATTGGATTTTTTTGAGGTATTCATACCTCAAAATATATATATCAGCTTAATAATGCCGAAAAATTTAATTACTACATTTAGATATTTTAGTGTCTGTATGCTGAAATACAAACACGCTCGCGCGCACACACACACACATTTGTTTTTTTTCTAATGTGCAAAGAGAAGTTGGAAAAATTAGTCCAAGTGGAATTAATTATTTTTCTCTTAATCTATGTAAATTTTCAATGAACTAATAAATTGTAATAATTCTTAAAAGGTACTTTTTTTTATTAATTCCTGAACAATGTTTTGCAAGGTAATAATTGACGCCTTTTCTTTTATAAAGTAATTCTAGTATTCTTAAAAAAATATCTGTCATATTATTAATCTATATAATCGTACAAAAATTAGATAATAAAATATATTAATATGGCTTACTAATATATAGTTTTTAGTTTTGTATCCTCTTTTAAAATCTCTTAAAGTTAACCGTAGATATCACACCTGACCGGTTTTAAAATGGCGGAAGGACTAAACACGTGTTTATAATTTACGTAAATACAACCTTTGCTAAAAATAATAATAATAATAAAATCCACATCTATTATACCGGACAACAGAAATAGTTTCGTGTAAAACCACAATACTGTAGTTTACGATAATGACCTTCCGTTTCCATTTTTAATAAATTTCTAAACTGTTTAAATAAATATATTTATATATTTTTTGTAAAAATGTTAATTATTAATATAACTTTTTTTTTTTTTTTTTTAATAAAACTTTTTAATTTTACAAAAAGGTTATCACTTTATAGATGAATTTTTAAATAATACCGATTTAAAAAAATAAGTTGAAGAAATTTCAGCATACGTCTGTACATAAATAAGCTCAAATAATTTATATTAATGCCGTCTGAATTATAATTTTATTTTGTATTTATTTTATATCTATTCAGTAACTTCACGTACTGTTTTTAACACTGTTAGTATGAACTTCAGCCGCTTCTTATTTTATTATTAATTATGCATTTCGTTACGCTCCCCTGATCAAGGTTTTACCGTGGTTTCCCTCGATTCATCCAGGCAAATGCCGGGACGGTTCCTTTTATCTATTAACGGAGTAGCATACTCACCCGTTACTTACGACCTCTAGTCTTCTAGCATTATTATCTACCGATCGGAATAAAAGATTATTTACTTTAAAATAATTCATATTTTACACAAATATTGGATTGTTATTAAATAATATTATGTTTTTTAATAAATTTAATTATTTTTTATTTGCGAATTTCTTTGCAAACTACTTTGCGAGAAATAAGTGGCGATAGGACGTATCCGATTACCGTAAAATTTACGAGCGTCTCCGACAATTAATGTACTACGAAATCCACAGGTATAACACAACCTGTTTCGGGGTTTTACTCGATTTCTTTTTTCAGTCATTGTTAAAATAATTTTATAACGTAAAGTGCGTTTATAACACATATTTATCATGCGGTCTGAAGATAAAAAGAATATTATTATTTTTTTAAATTTAATCACAAATTATAAATTACTAATGTTCAATCACACTCGCTGAAATTTTATACTCTTTTTCAATAGTAAAATCATGCGAGATAAGCGAATGAAATATTTTGAACATTTTTGCAAATCTTTCAAAATTTATCTAAAATTTTTCTAAAATTTCAAAATTTATCCCCTTTAAAAAAAGTTAATTAAAAAAAAAAAACTTTCGATATTACTAGTTTTAACTACTGCTGTTACTTTTATCTAAACATCTGAAAATTAGTTGTCTTTATGTGCAATCAAAAACTACGTACATCTTTATCGATTACAGAAGTCAAGTAAGTTAAAAATCAATAAAAAGTTGAAATTAAAAAAAAAAACGGTTTTCTGATTTACTGGATCAAAAAATGTTCATTGAAACTCCAAATTCTTTCTTGCTTTGTACATTTGAAAATATAGACGTCGACGTTATCAGATTACAGTCGGAGTTCTATCTATACGAATTCTTTATTAATTTAGTTTATTTATAATAAAAACTTCGTAATTTCATCCTAACGAACGAAATTTTTGCTAACATCATCGGTACAACAGAAGGAAAAATAAAAAGTGAAACTCCTATCGGTTTGACGTTTACTTTTCTAAAACGGGATAGTAAATTAAATTCCTAAATTAGTGTAAAGAAAATGAGACCTTGAAATCTTACGCGTAAATTTTTTGTAATTAACAGGCAAATTTCAACTTTAAAAAAATTTGATTTACGAAGATATCTTGAAATAAAATTTAAAAACGCAAAGATACTGTTCCTTTCGCATATATATATATATATATATATATATATATATATGTCGGAGAGGCGAGGAGATTTGTCAGGGATTCAACGTTTTGTGTTTCACTCATTTTTATTATTACAAGTGGAGAATATATAAGATTATAATAAAGTTCAATTAATAAAAATGAGTAGATAACTCGTACAATGAAATAATTACAAATGATAATTATCACTTATCAATAACTCAGTAGTACACGAATTATAATATAAGATTAATTTAATTTAGAATTCAAATAATATTAAAACAACTTGCGACAGACCGAGGCTCAGGGAAATAACGAATTCGCGATCACTAGGACGTCTGTTCGATCTGGGTTCCAAAGCAAGACTGCCTTTTCTCAATATTCTCAAATAATATGCCTACTGCATATTTCCTTTTCCTTATTAATTTTATGATACCCCTATCGTCCTGGGATCCCGACTACGTTGACAACCATGTGCCTACCTAGGCCTAAGCCTACCGCAATAAAACAATTTAAACCTTATTTTACAAAATATTACAAGTAATAGTACATTTCTTAAAACTACTAAAAATACAGGTATTCTAAAGAATATTCTCATCGTTTTGTCGGAAGATACTCCACTGTACTTTATTCTCCGACATATATATATATAGATCGCTTAGGAGAACGGGATCCGATTATTAATTTTTTTTCATTGATCTCTTATCGTCAATTTTTTTACTTTTCCAGTTTTCTGAATCTGTTTGATTGAAGGGTTAGATCTGTTACAAATTTATTGGTGTTTTTAATTCTCTAAATACGTCCATCGTCTTTAATTTCGTCAAAAAGTAACAGGATACGTAATTAGACATCCATCTGTTAAGGGGAGTCGATGTTCCTATCTTCCGCGTCTTGATTTCTCCATTTTTCGGGACGTTTTTCTGAAAACCCAATAAAGATATCACGGTATGTGTTATATCTCCTTGATCAGTAACAGTTCCTGGAAGGTTACTGCACAGGAAATTAAATTTTTATTTTTCTTGTTTGCTTTTAAACTTTTTTTATTTGTTTAAAAAAAATCAAAACTGTTTTATAGCTATACAGATACTGTAGAATAAATGGTACGAATATTTCCAGCGCCTTAAAGTTAGGGCTTTGGATGACAAACAAAACGCAACAAAAGTCATTGAAATATCTTGAACGGTTTTATAGTTCAAAAACGTACCGAAGGTACAAAAACCACAAATTTAAAAAACGCATTTATACTCTAATATATTCCTGCTAGGTATAATGGATTGTCTAGGTCCTCTTGCTTTTCATAGATGTCCTCCAGCCTCCTTTTAGCAGCTGACAGTTTCTTCGACACTTTTTCTCCGCTTTTCTGATCCGCAGCTCGTAGAATACTTTCGTGGTTTTAATGCAGTTTTGTCCAAAGGTAGTTTAATTAAAATCTTACATTTTTCAATGTTTTCTTTATTTAAAAACGCAACAGCTTCAAAAACTCCAAATTCCAGCGTCTCCTTCATCACAAATGTAGATTTCGCAACCCTTGACCAAATTATATTGTTCAACAACTCACTAGGATTTTGAGTTTTACCGTGTAAACAGTTTTCTAGAAACGTCTTGTTTGAAAGATCTTTAAAAATTGGTTTAATTTTTTCTATTACGACAGGTTCAACATGACTGTGCTGAGTGCGGTCATATTTTTGTTTATTTTGTTCTGCTTGTCTAAATTTACACCATGTATCATGGAAGGGGGTTCGCGGGCACAGTCCGTGGACAGGTTACTCATTGGTGGACTTCATATGAAAGTACTCTACCCGAATAGCAGTCTTCATACCTTATAAACTTGTAATTTCTACGGATTGCTAAGCCATAATAAAGCTGAGTGTCATTAATAACTGAGTATTAGGCGTCCTTTACCTCCAATTGTTTTATCATCCGAAAATGTATTAATTGTAAGAAAATCCGGAAGCTTTGTCTTTCTGTTTGAAGAGTAATAGACGAGCCACTAAACAGTGTAAACTGTATACGCAAAACAGCTGGATTAATGAGGCAGACATCAAAAGACCGCTACGAAACTGAGCAAGGTGCTAAAAAAAGATTTACATTGCGTTTCCCTTGGGCTAAATCGTTTAAAATGTCTTTATATAAATTACTGTAATTACGGTAATATTTGGCAGAATTAAAAAAGTTTTACACCAAAATGTTCATAAAACTACAAGGAATAGAATAATATAAAAAACAACAATTCAAAATTTAAAAAAAGTCATCCGACTACCCTTAATAATTCCGTATCAAATACGTACATTTTAACTTCATGATATATCAAGGAATCAGAGATATTTATAGGTTTACTTCATAATTTACAAAAATAACGGGTTTTATTCGAAATACTTATACTTTTTGAAATAAATACACCTTTCATTCTATTTGCGGTTTTGTTCTTAAAGAAGAACGCGGTAAACGGTAATGGGACAATTCCAACCGCCATAAAATTACTAAAACAATTCAACGAATCTTCAAACTAAACATTAAGACATCCGTATTTGGTGATGAAGTAATGATGGCTTAACGATGGTGCGGTTATCCTCTATGGAGAAAACAAAGAAAAAGATTCTATCTTTTAATCGCATTAAATCGTTTTAAATTTGAGGGAAAATTATTTGAGACAAGGATGATGTTTGACTGCTCTGCTCTTGGGAGGACCAGAGACTGGGCCACCCTGGAATTTAGATGTCAAGGGGATAACTGGCCACTCATAAGCGACGAGTCAATGTGGCGAGAGCCGCATTGTCAGACCATGTGGGAGTTCCTTGATGCGGTTGGTTTGTTAACCGACATCACTAGTTTACTTAAGGGAAAGACTCCTACCGCAGTGTTATGGAAAGCTAACCTAGAGATATATATGGCTGACCTTCAGCCAATTAAGTCTCCAAGCGCTTTAATATGGTAGACAAGTACTTGCTGGCATTCAGCGACCTAGGCGTGGCAGCGAATTGCTGTCTAGACGAAGTAAATTTTAATTTATGGATATCATATATATTGTTAGACGGGATGTCTAACAATATATATGATATCCACATACATGTTATATGGTTGACGTCAATATTTTATATTGTTGACGGGATGCGCCTACCCATTTTAGTAAATATATGACAAGTGAGATGTTGAACACGTAAGCTGGTGGTCTATGGCACCGAACTTAGTCCGTTCACGCTGTTAGGTAAGATCTAGGAGCTGTTTAGGACACTGGACGCTAAACCGTTTCGAGGTTCAGTAACCGTTTGTGGCACAGACATTCGGTCTTATGCTTTAGGGTGACCGAATGGGGTGGTGGCGGGAGAAATTCCAATCAAACCAATTGAGACAAGGATAAGTAGCAGTTAAACGATGGATACCGGTCCGTCGATTAAACCGATAATGGGAGATTATTTTGCTCGCGTTAACTCGGGGAACCGATTAAGAGTTGAAGTTATATTAATAAAGGCGGCAGGGTCTAAATACAATAACATCTATTCTACTAAATATTACATTCTAATTCCTAAGTGTAAAGTATTCAGTATCATTATAATTTGACACATCTTTGTTAAAAAAAAATAATTTTCTTTTAATTATTTAGAATTCCTATTAAAAAGTTAACGGTATATTTCGTTTCAATAATTAAACCAAAACTACATTTTGATACTAACATAAATAGTAACGTGAAAAATTACGTAGATACTCGGTGGTACACAAATTAATTGATCGAATGATACCAAAACAATATATAAATATTAAAAATTAAAAAACACAACTACCAAAAAAAATATTGCTGATAAACATTGCTCTTTAATATAGGATAATTTCTAATACAGAATAACACAACCCTGCAAAATTTGGGTTGGGGAATGGTTTTTAACTTTTGATAATTGATTCCTATGTCCTTTCTAGCGCTGAATCGTAAAATAACCTTCATTTTTTCCATCATGTCATGACTTTTCGAAAAAAATTTCAACATTTGCAAAACGTTGAAAAAGTGTGATACAATAAAATAGACACAGAACTTCTTTTTTTTATAATAAATTAATATAATATACACACTTTTTTGGCTTATACAATGCATCCTTATAGCTAAACAGCTGAGTGGTCTGAAGAGGATGACGGGGAGAGAGCTTGGCCGACAGGTTGCGACAAGACCTTTAACAAGATGTAACATGCTTATTGGTAGCTATCTGTGCCAATCATGCACCATGCAATTACTATTACTGCTGTTTCAAACATCAGCGTGCGTAAATTGAGTTTTTTCCGTCCTCCGTGGAAAGGGTGGAAAATATATTTTCAGGCCATAAAACAAACGTTCCGTTTTCAAAATGGCTGCAAAAATTCTGCATATTGTTTTTGTTTCATTTGTGGTGAGTTAATAGTAGAAAGGCAAACAGGAAATATAACAAGTTTCCATCGACAAGTGTACCTCACGTATTTTGGGAGAAATAGGATGACCCTATTTCTTGGGCATCCCGCTACGTTTGCTACACGTTTGTTGAAGGACGCATACGGTGGTCAAAGGGTGATCAAGAAGCATTCAGATTTGGCGTTGCAATGGTGTGACGAGAGCCACAAAATCACACCCGTGATTGTTGCTTTTGTTCAACTGATATTCACGGTTTCAATTTGAAGAATAAAAAAAGAATCGTCTATTCAAATATGCCATCCGCTTTACGCCCGGTTCCTCATGATTCAAATGTACCAATGCCAATTTTGAAATCGATGCCGAAATTTACCTGAAATAGACGGTTTCACAAGTGATTTAATTGAAGATAACATCGAAGAGTACGAACCCGGAGGTATCTGTGCACCAGAGCTTTATTCTCAGTCTAAACTAAACGATTCGGTTCGAGACTTACATCTGACCAAAAGAAAATTCAGAATCGCTTGGTTCGAGGCTTAAAGAGAACAACCTGTAAGCAGCTGGCTCCTCATTTTCATGGTTAGGTACAGAGAAAAGGATTTTCTTCCATATTTTTCGGAAGAAGGAGAATTATTCTTCTGCACTGATGTACGTAGATCTTTGACTCGATTTAACATTCTATACGAAAGTACCGATCGGCGACTGTTCGTAGATTCGTCCAAAAGAAGCCTCAAAGTTGTCCTTTACAATGGGAATACGTATCCGTTAATACCCGTCGGACATTCTGTCTATTTAAAAGACGGTTACAATAATTAGGAATTCGTTGTCGATAAAATTAAATACGACAATCAGAAGTGGATTACGTGCGGCGATCTCAAAATAATATCGATGCTTCTAGGACAACAATGAGGATACACAAAGTTTCCTTCTTTTTTATACGAATAGGATAGCAGAGACAGAGAAAATCATTGGATAAGGAAAGATTGGCCAAAAAGAAATTCATTAGAAGCTGAAACCAAAAATGTGCTCCGGAAACCTCTCATAGATCCGAATAAAGTTCCACCTCTGTATATCAAGTTAGGATTGATGAAACGATTTGTCAAAGCCTTACCAAAAGAAGGTAAATGTTTTAAACACATCTGTGATAAATTTTCAGTCTTATGAACCACCAAACCAAAAGAGGGCATCTTTACTGGTCCTGACATTAGAAAACTTCTCAAAGATGGTAGTTTTGAGAAATAAATGAAAGTTGCAGAAAAATAATTCTTGGGGAGCCTTTAAAGACATAGTAAACAAGTCCTTCAATCGTCCTTCTGGACGATTAGAAGGATCTGAACTTCAAATCAATCGTTGACAACATGCTGCAGAAGTACAAAAATTTAGGCTGTTCCATGAATAGGTTCACTTCCTAAATTCATGAACGGACTATTTTCTTGAAAACCTGGTGCCGTTAGCAAAGAGATAGGTCAGATATTTCATCAGGACATGAAAGAACAGAAAGGAAGTATCAAGAAAAACTACTTCAATGATGGCACCGGTGGTTGGGTGCTACACCGAGATGAACCCTATATAAATAACATAGAAGGAAAAGCGCGAAGCAGAGTGAGTATAAGCGGTTCAAAGTAACTTCAGCACATGGAATAGAATGGTAATTATTTTACATACTTCGTCATTAAGGGTGGGTGAAGAGAGGAAATGGTTTCTACAGGCACCTCATAAAAATTAAGTAAATAAATGAAAATAAATTAATTTAAAAATGCACTATAATAGAAATTAAGCTTATTTTGTGGCAATTTTCTTAAAAATTAAGGTATCAACGACTCCCCCCTCCCGGCAAACTCTTAAGACCACTAAATTTAGCTGTGAGAATGCATAGTATAAGCCAAAAAGTGAATACATTATATTCATTTTTTATTAAAAAAAAAACGTTTTATATCTATTTTATTGTATCACATTTTCCTAATTTTTCAACTTTTAACAAATTTTAAAATTTGCGGTTTGCGAGAATCCTGACATGATAGAAAAATGAAGGTTATTTTCTGATTCAGCGCTAAAAAATACATAAAAATCAATTACCAACAACTAAAAACACAACCATCACAGGCTTGTGATACTTAAGAGCGTGCGGGTGACAATTTTGTGTATACAAGATTTTTTTCAAAATTTATTTCAAATACATATATATATATATATATATATACACACGCGTATTTATATAACCTGTGGCACTCCCGGTAACGTAACAATTCCAACGCGGGTCATACATCTTTCTTTTAGCCTCCGAAACCACTATAAAGTATTACTTCAGAGGATGATATGTATGAATGAAATGTAGTCTTGTACAGTTTCAGGTCGACCGTTCCTGAGATGTGTGATTAATACATAACATCTAGATCGGTTCAGCCGTTGAGCTGCTACGATGGAACAAACATACATACATACTAAATACATTACTTTTTTTGGGCTGTCGTGTAAAAGCACCGTAGTATGAATTTTATGTTATTATTTGATGTCGATCGAATAATGTCTTATCTAAATAAATATTTGGTTAGAAAATCAGAAATAAAAAAAATTAAATAAACTCGTTTTAAATACAATTAGATTATGATAGTTTTCTTTAAAAATTTACGGAATAAAAATAGTGGACATATATACATTTTTTTTAAGTTATAGAAAACTAAATAAAAAAAAATAAAATAACGTGGAAATATAGATTAAAATTTCTAATCGTGAAAAAAAAATCAGTATCCTCGTAACAAAACAGAAAATATAAATATTTCTTATAGCGTTTATTTTTGTTATCGTTTTGGTTACTTGTGCAAGTAAAGAAACTCGTAAAAATGAAAATATAAAATTTTTATGTATGACAAACAAATTAAACTGAAAAGAAAACAGATTACTAGTTTAATATTCAGCGGGATGCATAAAACACAAAAGGAACCCGAAACAGACTTCAGATAATTTAACGCGTACATTACAAGTATATTATGGCAAAAGCTATAAATAACAATTTAGTTTTGCCGCTTGTTTAAAAAAAGAGTTATAGTTTGCTTCTCTTGCAAGATTAATAAATTGGCTGAAAAATCGTACGTGCAAGCAAATATTATAAAAAATAAAAATATCATTAGTAAAATTTTCAAAATCGAGCATATTGATTATCTCCGGAAGTAAACTAAAATATAATTATTGTTATTTGAAAATCTCACAAAAGTTAACATTTATTAATTAATTAGAGTAACCATTTATAATTTTAATCAAAAACCGCTCATCGAAAAGCGACATAAAATTTTCAAAACGCTATCCCTTCTTCTTATGTAAGATTTTTATAATCTCCGATCTCAAATCTCACTTACTTTAATAAATAAATATCAATTTATCGATAAATGGATTTTTAAGTTCTAAGGTATTAATTTGTATTTGATGCAGCTCCCTCTATGAATCATGAGACCTTGCTGACGGTGAGGGGTGGCTTGAGTGCTCACTGATACAGAGTAGCTGGACCGAAGGTGTACACATATCGAAGAGGTATCTGTTGAGAGCCATACTAAGGAATGATTCCTGAAAGAGGGCAGCAACTCTTTCAGTAGTTGTTAAGGGCGTAGGTCAAGAGGACTCAAACTGCCATATCAATATCACTCAATCTTGTGAGTACTGCGCAGCTGAAAGTAATGGAAAACTACAGCTGCTTTTTTTCCAAGAAGATGTAACTCTCTTTAGTAAAAAAGATGGAGGCGCCTTCCTTGGTAAAATATTCCGGAGGTAAACAAGACCCCCGCTCGGATTTCCGGGTGGGGACTACTAAGGAAGGGCTACCAGAAAATTAAAAAATAATATTCTACGAGTCGGAGCGTGGAATGTCAGAATTCTAAACAAGGTTGATAGGTAAGAAAATTTAAAGAGGGAAATGGGTAGATTAAATGTTGATGTACTAGGAATTAGCGAGGTTCGGTTGGAAGAGGAAAAGAACTTTTGGTCAGGTGATTTTAGAATAATTAACTCACCTTCAAAGGGCAGGCAGGAGTAGGTTTCGTAATGAACAAGAAGATAGGGAAGAGAGTATAGTATTTCAAAATGCATAGCGATAGAATCATTGTAATAAGGATAAAATCAAAACCTTAGCCGACAACGATTGTTAGCGTCAATATGCCTAGAAGTGCCCATGATGATGATGATGATGAGGTAGAGTGTTTATACGAAGAAATTGAACACACTCTACATGAGGTAGAGTGTGTTTAATTGAAGCAATTAAACACATAAAAGGGAATGTAAATTTAATAATAGTTGGAGATTGGAATGCAAACACTGGAAAAGGTAAGGAAGGAAATATTGTGGGTGAGTACGGGCTGGGCAGAAGGAATGAGAGAGCGAAACGAGGGAGGAAATGAATTAGAAAATGGTGTTATAGAGGAAGAATAGGATGAAATAGGAAAACAATACTGACATCTGAATTTAAGAGAGCATTAAAAGATTTAAATGGCAGAAAGGCTCCTGGAATAGATGGAATACCTGCAGAATTACTGCGCAGTGCAGGCGAGGAAGCGATAAATAAATTACAGAAACTGGTGTGTATGTTTACGAAAAAGGGGAAGTTCCGTCAGACTTCAAAAAGAGTGTTGTAGTCACGATACCAAAGAAAGCAGGAGCAGATAAATGTAAAGAATACAGAACAATTATCTTAACTAGTCATGCACAAAAAATCTTAACTAGAATTCTGTACAGAAGAATTGAGAGAAGAGTGGAAGAAGTGTTAGGAGAAGACTAATTTGGTTTCAGTAAAAGTATAGGGACAAGGGAAGCAATTTCAGCGCTCAGATTAATAGTAGAAGGAAGATTAAAGATAAACAAACCAACATATTTGGCATTTACAGACCAAAAAAGGCATTCTATAACGTAAACTGGAATAAAATGTTCAGCGTTTAAAAAAAATTAGGATTCAAGTACAGAGATAAAAGAACAATTGCTAACATTTTCAGGTAACAAACAGCAAAAGTAATAATTGAAGAAAGAAACCGTAATAAAAAAGGGAGTCCGACAAAAATGAGTTCCCTATCGCTGTTACTATTTAATCTTTATAGAACTAGCAGTTAATGATGTTTAAGAACAATTCAGATTTGGAGTAACAGTACAAGGTGAAAAGTTAAAGATGCTATGATTTGCTGATATAGTAATTTTAACTGAGAGTAAAGAAAATTTAGAACAAACAATGAACGGCATGGATGAAGTCCTACGCAAGTAGGACTTAAATGGCATGGAAATAAGCAAGAACAAAACGAAAGTAATGAAATTTAGTAGAAATAATGTAGAAGGACCACGGAATATACAAATAGGAAGAGAAAAGATTACAGAGGTAGAAGAATTTTGTTATTTCGGAAGTAGAAATACTAAAGAAGGACAAAGCAGGAGCGGTATAAAATGCCGAATAGCACAGGCGAAACGAGCGTTCAGTTAGAAATATAATTTCTTTACATTAAAAATGAATTAAAGATCAGGAAAACATTTCTGAAAGTATTTGTTTGGAGCGTCGCTTTAAACGGAAGTGAAACTTGGACGATCGAAGTATCTGAGAAGAAAATATTAGAAGCTTTTGAAATGCGTTGTTATAGGAGAATGTTAAAAATCAGATGGGTGGATAAAGTAACAAATGAAGAGAGCAAATTGATGAAGAAAGAAGCATTTGGAAAAATATAGTTAAAAGAAGACTTAGACTTACAAGCCAGATATTATGGCATCCTGGAATAGTCGCTTTGATATTCGAGGGACAGGTAGAAGGGAAACATTTTCAGGCAGGCAATATGCAAAATAAATTGTTAGCGATTTTGGATGTAGGGGGTATACCGAAATGGAACGACTGGCACTAGATAGGGAATTTTGGTGAGCTGCATCAAACCAGTCAAATGACTGAAGAAAAAAAATTTGATGTAGTGGATCGTAAATTCATTATCGTTTTTCCTACTTTTTAAAAAATAATTTTTTTATACTACAAGTCTTTAGTACTTGATTTATTTTTTATTCTAGCTACAAGAAGATAAAGACTGAGGTGTAAAATTATTGTAGGTAGTAAAGATTAACTTTTAGAAAATTCGAACTAAAATATTAAAAGAAAGGTACCGAGTACAAAAGTAGAAGATGAAGATCATAAGTTCTAAATCAGAAAAAAACCATTGAGAAAACCATGAAGTCTATCCCCGATTTTTTTTACTTTTACAATACAGGAAACGCACAAAAAACAGTTGAAAATGGAGTAACTATTTCAGGTAAGAAAATACAGACGTTTTCATTCACTAATAATCCTTTTTTTGACGGAAATCAAAAACGAGTTAAAAGAAACACTAATGATGTAGATTTATTGCTAGAAGGGAAATTTAATTAGAAAATAAATAAGATTAAAAATAAAAGTAATAAAAGGAGGAAATGAACAATTAATTTCCTATTAACATAAAAACTCGATATTCGGAAAGCAGAAGAAGTTTATTAATTTAGGCGGTAGATTTATAAAGGATGAACGAAGCGATCCGGATATGAGAATCAGACTGATGTAAGCAGGGAAGAGTATTTGTGCAGAAAAATAAATCTCCTAGTATAAATTACGAGCATAACTAAGAATTTTTTAATAATTCTAAGATGAATAGTAACAATTATTTTAACAGAAGGATTGATGAAGTCAAATCTAGTTATCGTAAAATTATTAGTTACATGCATGAAAGGAGTAATGCTGATCGGTTTCTATATGCAAAAATGAATCTTCTATAATTATTTAGTTGTTATTAAGTTAATGAAACAAAATTATTTTATTTAGTTAAATGGATGGACTAAATTTATTACTTCATAAATTCACGACAGTAAAATAAAATATTGTTACGTTAACATAGTTTAAACATCTGATGTGAACACTATATGACTTACTTGTACGCGTATTAAATTACATAAAAACATTTTTTTTTTTTAATTTAAAGTACGTAACATTTTATTTCATTAATAACATCCGATATTTTTTTTTATTGTAATTATTGAATTATTATATATCGTAATTTTTTTTTTACAATCAGAGGTTAATTATTAATAAATCAATACAAATAAATTAAAAGAAAAGTTAAAAAAAAGGAGATGACGTCTGATTCGAACCGATGTGCCTTCCCCTTCTAAGATTCAAATATTTATCGTTGAAAAGCTCTGAATTAGGGCTTATTACTGCAGTTAAGAAAAATACCAAAATCCAAACGTTTTTGGATTTTGTACTTTTTTGAACATTTTTGGTCCAGTCAATTACAATCAAAAGAGGAGGTGCACAACTAGATGTTACAACAGTCCTAAATCCAAAATTTCAACATCCTACGACTAATCGTTTTTGAGTTATGCGAGATACATACGTACGTACGTACAGACGTCACGCCGAAATTAGTCAAAATGGATATTTCCATTGAAATCTGAAAACCGAAATTTTTCTCGATAACAATACTTCCTTTACTTCGTACAAGGAAGAAAAAATAACATAAAACACATTTACGTAATTTGGAAAGCTCCGTGCTATATATGATACAATCTATATAAAATATACCACAATTTCATAAACTGTTGTCGGAGATTAGGTGATCCCTTTACATTATGCCAACGATCTGGGACTATGCTGGTATTTGAGATACGGAGAGGTGATTTGACTTACGTACAAGTTTATTTCGTTATGATACTTATTTCCTTATGATCATATTCTCAATTACACGATAACCTTGTAAAGTTATAATGTATTTGGAGAGAATCGATTTAAGTAAAAGCGCTGATAAGATATTTCGTAAAAAACTACTAAAAATATTCAAATGAGACGTAGTGTTTGACGATTTAATATGTAATAAAATACAGAAATCATCGTAAAATTGATTGTTTTTCTGTAAATCGTAAATTTTAAATTAACGAAAATTAATTTTTAAAGGAAGTTTTTAACGATCAGATAACAATAACGAGCGTTAATACCATTTGTTAATTGACATCTCCCTAAATATCTACGTTGTTACTTAAAATTTCAGAAAAATTGGTAATAAATCATTAAAATTTAGAGATTTTACTAGAATTAAATTCACCCATTCTGTTTTATCGATATTGCAATACCGGATTAAATCCAAGCAAAGCTATACTATCTCTCAGTGTGAACTGTAATCCCTGTGTTGTAAATGATTAACAAGACAGATGAAAAATAGTTAAGTTTAAGAAGAAGCATTCGATTCCAAGTATACTAAAACAAAATGAGAAGAGAATCGGTTTCTTTATTTAGCTTGTATATATAGTGTTGAAAATCACGGTACGCTAAGACTTTACAACGGACATCATTACTCTTAGAGATATTACACAATCGGGGAAAAATAAAGCTAGGACTTCTTATATTCAAGGATTAAGCTCGACTGTTACCTGCTCGCAAAACAAATTTTCTTTTGTAATTATCAATATGTAAAAAAAAGTTAGATATTTAGTGACACGATTACAGACTGAAACATACATCAAAGAAGTCCGACAAAGGTTTGTGGATACAAGTTTGATAAATACAGTTGAACTTTGTTAATAAAAAATTAAAGGGATCTCTGATACTAGCTCCACCTTTTTCGAGATCATCCGACGTTTGTTAAACTCAAATTCTTTAATCGTAAACCTCCTTATGTTCCATGTCGCGAAATTTAGTCTGCAATCTCAAATATTTTTTAAGCTTCCGGCTATTTTGATCGCCAATAAATCTGTTTCGTTTGCAAAGCTATCTGTGAAGTTACCGTTAAGCAGGTTTCCCCACACCAACCCACCGAGTTGGTCTAGTGGTGAACGCGTCTTCCCAAATAAGCTGATTTGTAAGTCTAGAGTTCCAGCGTTCAAGTTCTAGTAAAGACAATTACTTTATGCGGATTTGAATACTAGATCGTGGATACCGGTGTTCTTTGGTGGTTATTTCAATTAATCACACATCTCAGGAACGGTCGAACTGAGACTGTACAAGATTGCACTTCATTTACACTCACACATATCATCCCCTGAAGTAATATCTGAACGGTAATTCCCGGAGGCTAAACAGGAAAAAGAAACGTTTCCTTAGACCAAGCGCGGAACAGAGTAAGACCGATGTCGGCCACCGCCTCGGCATCCGAATCTATTCTGGGTTTCATTCAAATAAGCATCTTTTACGTTCTTTGTTCTTTTCTTGTCGGAAAACTTCTTTTTACGCCGTCAAGACCGTCGATTAATTTTTACTTGTATTCCTAGGCGGTGGGAGGGGGGGGGCTATCAACATCTAAACGGGCGCTATCATCTAGAGCCGAAAGTTCCTAGGTTTTTAATCAGGTTGTTACTTCTTACCGCTAGATTTCCCCATCCTTTTGACTTACGTGCCCAGGCTTGCGACGGTGTTATAATTACCGTTTTTTAAAAGTAAATATATTTATTAGACTCGTAAATCGGGTTATACGATTTAATTAACGCCGTCGTTCAAGGAATGTCGGCCTAAGTCTGGTTATATCTAATAAGAACAGTAATTAGGTTATCGGCTTGGTATTAGGCTGTTTTATAATAAACATATTAAGAGATATAACTTGTATTCTATAACAGTAGAGCGGTTAGGTTTCAGAAAAATTAACATACAGAATGTAAAATTTAAAAGCTCCACCGTAACGGTAAATTTTGGAACGTGTATTCTTAGAATAATAATCTATATATATATATATATATATATATATATATATACGTTTTTTGAATACAACCACAGATTAAATATTTACAATTACCAGAGGAAGATGTATTTTACCACAAGACACACAATGAGTTGACGAAAAGGTAATAAAATTATAGCAAAATAGGGTGGTATTTAAAATAACACGAATTCAACGAAAACGTCTATTTAGTTGAACAAACTCATCCAAGCGCTAAACTAGTTTCAATTGTGTTTAAAAATAAAGTACGCCATCGATTGTCATATTAGGGTCCACGAACGTTAACTATTCTTGTTTGGGACGGACCAAATACCTAGGTCTACCTACCTGTTATTCAAGGAGAAACAACTTTGTAAGTAACAATGAGTTTTACACTAGCTACACCGGTACCAATATGTGTAGTAATAACAACTCTGTAAATCTGACTTTTAACGACGATTTGAATTCAAACTTATATGTACATTTTAAACTCTTTATCAAACTCAACAAAAGCTTACACGGCTGGTAAATTTGAGCCGACCTACTTAAAGAAAATAAAAAATAATAAATCATCGACATTCCGGTGAACTTTTTCAAATCTCTTAGCCGCATTGATTCAGATATATTAATCGACAATTAAAGGTCTAATCAGGAAGATCGAGTTGGATGCGAATTCGTAGCCGGTTCAGTTCATTTCACCTGACTGTAAATATCAAGTATTTACTTAATGCGAAGCCGCGAACCGTATTAATGGATTTACATTAATTCCCGTATTGTCATATATTATTAATGCGCTTCGATTAAGTGTAATTCAAGCGTTATCTGATTATCCCGTCAATAATTTTGGAAAACGCTTATCTCTCTAGATCTTGGTAAAATCATATTTAATGCTTAGAAGAAAAATAATTTCAACGGGTTCATAACTGGGCAAAACTTTTATCATAGAAATCCCAGACTAGTCGATTTATACGTCAAGGAAACCTATACGAAACCGGCTTTCGCGGATCAGGTGACAGGCTGTGAATTTACAAAATAAATAAATTTTATACCGTGTTCGGTACATAATAATATATAAATAACATCAGGGAATAAACGTTGCCGATAAAGACCGATATTTGACAAACGTAGATATTCTCCGGTGAATGTCAACACATACCAAATACATCGGTAAAAGACCGAAATATTTGCTTTTGGCACCTTCACCGGTACTTGTCGACGAACACAGATGAACTATGGTGAGGGTCAAAACGATATCTAGAAATTAAAAAAAAATCATCCAATACCAATATCTAAGGTAATTACGAGAAACCCTCGTAAAAAAATGAAGTTTAAATTTAAGCCAAACGTAACCTACGCTCGCTAACCTCGTCTAATTAACGTTAAATATACAAATATCTAGTTATACGTTATTCACCGCATTTATAAAAAAATTTAATAATATTTTCAGCGTGTTATAAATCGAAAGTCCCAATCAGGATAAACAGAATATGCTAATTTCACGGATGAACGATAA
Source organism: Lycorma delicatula (assembly GCF_047948215.1). Classification (NCBI taxonomy): domain Eukaryota; kingdom Metazoa; phylum Arthropoda; class Insecta; order Hemiptera; family Fulgoridae; genus Lycorma; species Lycorma delicatula. Next base: position 210,440,744 of record NC_134456.1, read on the forward strand.
AAATCAGATGGTTTGCCTTTGTTCAATTTTTTATAAAAATCGTTTAAATCATCGTTCACCTTCAAAGCGCATGTTGAATTTGATTAATCGCCTCCAATGTTGAAGAACAACATATATAATTTTTTTTATTTAATGGTAATTAGACGAGGTTAGTGAGCGTAGGTTACGTTTGACTTAAATTTAAATTTCATTTTTTTACGAGGGTGTCTCGTAATCTATTTGTCTTTGATATTGATATCGGGTGATTTTTTTTTTAATTTCTTGTTATCATTTTGACTCCCCACCATAGCTTATCTGTGTTTGTGACATGTACCGGCGAAGGTCCGAATAAGTAAACATTTCAGTCTTTCACCGACATATTTGGTGTCGATATTTATCGGAGAATATCGACATTTACCAGGTATCGGTCTTTCACGGTAACATATGCACTACTGTAAGGATAAAAAAAAGAAAGTTCTCTGCGTAACTAACTATAAAATAACAAACAAACTGTGATTTAAACCCGTATTCATTATTTTAATTTATATTAATTGCAAATACATGAAGATATTAAGCGTATAAAATAATCGCAAAGTAATTCACAATTCAGAAGTCGTTGATGAAAATTGTTTGAGCGCATATTTACGATCACGTTGTACGAAAATGGAGAAAACGTAGGGTTTTAAAAACTTTTTTAATAAATATTATTTAAAAATTCATCGTTAAAGTTGTTATTTCTGTAAAAGAAAATATTTTAATTGTAAATTTTAAATTGATTGGAATTTATTAAAAACAGCCGCGGAAGCGTAATAAGGCACGTTTTTGTATGCCAAAGTACTACATTGAGTTACACCAAAACAGTTCTTTTGTCCGGTTTGATAGGGGCGATTATTTTTTTAAAAACGCTTGACTATTCTTTTTATCAAAAATTTCACATTCGTAAATATAAAAGCGAGGATAAGCAAACGCGTTTAACATTGTATAGAAAAGTTAATATGATTCGTACTTACGGGTGCCATCTGACAACCCGTTTTTGAAAAACGTTCGTGTCTTGAAAAGTGTTCGTGTCTTTTTCAAGAAGTCCAAGAAATGATTTTTAACTTCAGACGGGAATATAAATAAACTTGATAAATACTTAATATCGATAAGTTTTGCTTTTATTAAGACGCTTAAAAGCGAAACAGTACGATTTGATATTCTTACAAACGAATTCGATTCGATCGCTTCAAAGAATCTGTCGTTTGATAAGATACTCAGAGATTTCGCGCTAGGAGTAATATACATTTTATTATCTTCAAAACTAATTTTGTACAAGAGATTAGCGATTTTACTTACGTCTACCTGAGAAAAAACCAGTTGGGAAGCGTCAGTTTAAATCGTTGTTGCTAAACCAGCAATCGACCGTTGTCGATCATATACTGCGAACGTGCAGAATACTAAGGTAAATTTCTTTGAAAATCAGGTCCTGAGGAGGACATTTTTTGTAGTTTTCTTTAGAAAGGTTCACGAGGTTAACGGATGACCTTTCTTGATTCGATGCGTTATTCGGTTTCTTCTTGAAACGATAAGGTCGAAATAGACAACCCGTTTAAATATTTCGAATGTGACAGGACGACATCTATATTTTATTTTAGTCTTGAATAGTTTTTCTTCATTCAAATGATAGAATAGAAAAAATTGCTTTCTTCAAACGCTTTTAGGCGTAAGATATAAAAGAACGATGTCTTATTCATTTTAATACGCCTTTTTTTTTGTTTGACTCTTAATCTTTTACTTTCTTTACTTAATTGTGATTCTTCAGTTATAACATGTTTTACATCCGCTTTTGCCATTCTCGTGTAACGATGTACACAAAAACTTCTAAGATGTTTTTTAGCATAAAAAAACATCTTAGAAATTTTAAATTATAATTTCACGCACTTATGCGGTAATCTCTTATCCCGTAAGATTTGAATATTAGAATTTTAATATAAAAAATATAGAATTTTAGATTATAGAATCCAATATTATACGTTTAACAAAAAAGTTTTCAGATTTCTGTATCCTTTTCTGGTATATTAAACATTAAAGATACCTAAACTTAGAAACGCAGCCGCGTTTAAAAGTGAACCGTTTGAAAAATTAGATAACCATAGCTTCAAAGACGGTTAGGTTTACTCCCCGTCTTCTAATCTTTGTACTTTTCAAAGGCTCTTGAAATCTCTTAATTCAATAATACTTTTGAATAGCGTTTTATTCGGTAATGGGTAGACGAATTTTTAGTTTTAATCACCAAAACGGTAACGGTAACTTGAATCTCTGCAATGGTATATGTAATTTTTCTTTTCAATAAAATAGAAAATAAAAATAAAATCAATAATCAGTATCGATAAAATAACAAATGAGATCTACGTACACGTAATTAAGTAAGCGCAATTTTTCAAGTACTTTTACAGCGAAAATCAAATTTGAATCACGACTAGGTATGGAAGAGTAAATAGTGAATAATAATACAATAAATACAGGCTGTACAAAAGAGGATTTATCGGTGGGGGGGGGGGGGGTTAAAGCTATTTAATATTTTTTAACTTTTGACCTTTCGGTAATGAATCACAAATAAAATGAAACAATAACTCTTACAGTTTTCCCCTACAAGTGCTCAATGCGAACATCTTTCAACACGGCAAACGTATAAACCTATAGGAGTGTTCATTCCGTACTTTAACCCGTCACGCCTTGTCTAACAGAAGCGAACCCCGCTTCAATCCTGTATTTCAATCGGGTAGATCAGTAGATAGCGTAGACGTGCGAAAAATCCTTTACATAACTCCCAAAAGAAAAAAACACACCGGGTGAGATCGGAGAACATCGCAAATAAGCTTTGTCTGTCATCGGTTCCATGCCGACCGATCAAGCGAACAGGGAATACTTCATTCGATCGATGTCGTATAGAGTTACGTAAGCGACGAAGCTCACCGTCTTATCGCCGAATAAAACTCTCCGGTCCATCTTGTAGTCGAGAAAAGAGTCCTATACGCAGAAAATTCAAATAAGACAGTCCTATTTGTTTGCTTCAGAGCAAAAGAACGCCCGTAAACCTGCCGACGGGATATCATACAAAAAAACATTTAATTTTGGAAAGTCCCTTCGCATTGTAAACGACCGTGGGGATTTTCTGACCCCGGAATACGGATATCTTTCGCGTTAAATTTTCCGATAAGATGAAAAGCTGATTTGTCGCTAAACACGATAATTTCAACAAAGTCGTCGTCTTCACGTTGCCAATTTTTTAGGACTGCGCAGAAAAGATGCCGTGACGCTTTCAATATTTTTTTTCAGACGCCCTCGGTCCTCCCGTATTCTTCCGTTTTCATAGATATCCGTTCGATTCAAATCTATTATGACGTCGACGAACGTTACTGTTACTCGGAGGATTACGATTAAACTTTCTGTAGAATTAAAGTTGAAAATGTAACTGCAGATTCACATTTAGCTAACTACAAAACTCACAAGGCTTTCCGTTCAGGAGTCGCATCTTCGATAGCGATGTTGTACAACGTAAGGAATCGATCTATTCATATGTTTCATCGAGATAGAAATTTGTTTAAAATAAGATTTTATAAAAGAATTAATGTTTAAAAAGTACGTTTAAGTTATTTTTGAAAAGACCGTATTCGTAAAACGTTAAAAATCCCATATAAATACGAAATAACTTTACGACGATATTGTTTATTCGATTAAATTATATACCCTTCGAGATAAAACGTTTGGTCGATCGAACTCGACGGCTAAGTCACCGGTCGTGCCGGTCTCCCAGACGCGAGTGGTATCGTCTCGGCCTTTCATCCGCAGGTCCCGGGTTCGAATCCAGGTTAGGCATGGCATTTTCACACGCTGCAAATCATTCATCTCATCCTCTGAAGAAACACCTAACGGTAGTTAGGTGTTTCCCCGGAAGTTAAACATAAGAAAAAATAAAAAAAAGGTTATCGGTCGTCGGATTTATCTTGTATCCAGAAGATCGAAGTTTCGAATCGAAACTTCGGTTCGTATTCCGAATCGGCTTCAGCGGTTTCTCATTCGGTTCAAGAAAACGGGCTTCGGATGACGTTTTCTATAATTAGTTTCACTCGAAAACAGTTAGAGTAAGCAGTGTATCTAATGACTCATGAAAACGAAAAATATTTATTTATTTTTTTCATCTAACAGGCATTTTTTACGTAAGCTGTTATTTGAATTATTTGATTCGTATCAACACAGACATTAAGTAATATGTATTATAATTTTTTTCCTCATTTAACCCTTACTTTACGAAGTTTATACAGCATTTTATGCCTTACATGCAAATTCAATTCGTGTAGATCTAATTCCCTGTTAGTCTAATTACTTCTGAAAGGGATTAAAATAAAATAAACATTCCAGCACAGATAATATTAATAATAAAAAATAATCATAAACAATTATCCGGAAGGAAAATTTTCCAACAAGGTTTAAATAAATGTAATAGACAAAGTTTACAATGCAGCACTTTTGAAGATAAAGGAAAGGTTTCAAAAGAAGGGTGGTTACTATTGTTATTTTCCTGGACAAATACAGGTATGCCATAAAAAGAATAAAAACAACTTTTATACTCTTCGCATCTTTTGAAATATTCTTTTCTAATATTGTCAAAAAATTCACTCTTCAATTTTACTACAAAACCTTTTTATTAGAAATACATTCTTTTACTTTGTCAAGATTCCTTTTATTATATTTTAAAATTTACGACGGTAACCGGCTGTTATCTTTAAATCCTAATATTACTCGTCAAAGTTTAATAAGCGTAAACAAATGGATTCATATCGGCATTGCAACTGTTAATAGTCGAGTTGGCTGAGATATTGCACCGCAAGATGTAACAGAAAATCCATCTCACCCTACGCCTCAGCCGAGCGTTCTAAATTTTGATGAACGATGGTGATTTACACTTAACGAATATTCGCCGGTTTGAAAATCGTTAAAAAACACAAATATTGCGAATAAATAGTATTCGGGTAGCAAGTAACCTCCGAGTGAAACCCGCCATCCGTTGTCGATAAATTTAACATTTATGGAACTTAAAGTAATTTTATGGAAGTCGAGAAAAATAAAATCGTATTTGTTGATTTCCTAAAAAATCCCAGGCCGGAAATTTTCAATCGCCCTGTCCTGGTACGAAATAACGGGCAATGAAAGAAATAACGGCCGATAAGCGGGACCGCCGCTTCAGGTTCCTATGAACTGTAATGACCCCTGGGGTATTCTTAATACACCAGGGGTCAATTATAAATTTTCGGTTGATTTAGTAAAATTATGAAAAAATGGACTCGTCTAGCGATTTAATATTTTTTTTTTTTACAATTTAAGTTTCTCTGTGAAATATTTCAACTACGACCTGATATTTGTAGAGGCATAGAAAAAATATTAGAAACCGAAGTAGGCTAAACAGAATTAAAAAAAAAATTTAATAAGTACATTTTCTGATCGATAATTAAATTCAAATCCATTCTAATACTTATAAAACGTTTTTGAATAAAAAAAGAATCAAAAATATAGATATCTTAAAATAAATCCTACCCGTTATTATTATTACAATTAAACAATAAAAATGGATTTAACTTCTTTTTTGTAAACGAATTATTCTCCTACTTTAGACAAGAATAATACTGATAAACATAATTTTAGTTTCCTAACATCTGATACATGATTTTAATCTGTTTTTTGATGTTGAAAACAAAAACCCTAACTTGTTTTTTCTGAATATGAACTCAGAATCTATTTATCACCCACCATTTTTGAAAAAGTTTTAAATTTTAATTAAAGGATTTTTTCATTTTTCAACGTATAGTTAGCATTTAAGATCCTACATTGTATTTTGTTAGCTCATTTTTTATTGTTTAAATTTGATACATAATTTGTAAGCGATAATAAACAATACTAAACAAGGAATTAAATCACATCTTAATCACATATTATGACATCATATCTAATGCTGAAGAGTGAGCTTTTATGAACACGATTAATCATGTCTGCACAGGTCAAAACACGTAGCTAAAAACACAGCTGTGTTGTTCTTATTAAGCACTGGATTTAGGAATTAATTAATTGTGTTCAGCCTTAGCTGTCTTAAGTTTGGAATGTCATAATGCCTCGAAATTGTATAAATGATGTGGATGCCTTTTGTTATGTATGTGGTGAGTTTACCGTAAAAACAAATAGAAAAAACCATTACACCTTTAATTAAAAAAGCATATCATTTATACTTTCAGTGTAAAATTGGTGATCAGGATAAGACGTGGGCTCCTCATATAGTGTGCACTAATTGTTCTGTTTATTTAAGAGAGTGGCCGAAAGGTACACGGAAGGCTTTGCCATTTGGTGTATCTATGGTTTGGCGAGAACCAAAGGATAATGTAACCGATTTTTACTTTTGTTTAATAAGTGTGTCTGTAATTTGTAAAACACCTAAACGTACTGTAAATATCCTTCATTGCAATCTGCAATCAGGCCTGTACTTCACAGTGAAATTATTCCAATTCCTGAGCTACCTGTGAATGTATGTTTCGAAAGCAGTGATGAAGAACCAGGCGGTACTGAACGAGATAACAATGATTTAATTTTGAATTATCTTTCAATATTTGAAAGATAATTCTTATATCGCAAGATGAATTAAATGACTCGGTTAGGGATTTAAATTTATCAAAAATCAAGCTGAACTGTTAGGATCAAGACTGCAAGGTTGGAATTTACTTCAAAAAAATTAAAAAAAATCGGGCTTTCGAAACCGACAAAAAAAACTTTCTCAGTACTTTATTGATGAAAATAATTTACTTTATTGGACAACTATTGATGAGCTTATGTTACACTTAGGACAAGTTCATAAACCTGAAGACTGGCGTCTTTTCATAGATTCGTCCAAGTATAATTTAAAAGCGGTCTACTACACAACGGTAGGAAATATCCTTCGATATCGATCGCTTGTGGTATTAATTTGAAAGAAACATACATGTGATGAAAGACGTCTTGAAAAAATAAATTATAAAAAACATAGCTGGAACATATTTGGTGATTTGAAAGTTATAGCTATTTTATTAGACATGCGGTTAGGCTATACTAAGTACATGTGTTTTCTTTGCGAATGGGACAGCCGAGCTAGGTATAAACATTATGTTACCAAAGTGTGAAAGAAATGAGACAACTTAACTCCATGTGGGAAAAATATTTTTCATGAGTCCTTACTTGAACCAAAAGGTTATTAATTATTAATAAATCAATATATTTAAATTAAAATAAAAGGATATGAAATCTGATTTGAACCGAGCCTTTGAGCCTTCCCCTTCAACTATCCAAATATTTCATTAATTAAAATTTCATTTGGCTATAACTGTGGAACCGATGAAAGTAAATACCACTTATATGATATATCGTTGAAAAGCTCTAATGAGGGCTTATTACTGCAGTTAAGAAAAAAGTCCAAAATTCAATTTTTTTTTTTGTATTCTGGGCTTTTTTTGGACACTTTTGGTCCAGTCAATTGCAATCAAAAGGGAAGATACAGAACTAAATGTTACAACAGACCTAATTCAAGAATTTCAACATCCTACATCTAATTATTTTTGAGTTATGTGAGACACGTACATACATACGTAGGTACAGACGTCACGCCGAAACTTGTTAAAACAGATTCAGGGATGGTCAAAATGGATATTTCCGTTGAAATCTGAAAATAGAAATTTTTCTCGATTACAATACTTCCTTATTTCGTATATGGAAGTAACTTTTTTTTTTAATCAGAAACAGAAACGATTGCAAAAAAAATCCCCTTACAAAAAAAGGGAACAAAATTGAAAGAAGAAAAAACATTCACAAACAATATAAAAAATGTGTTAAACATTAAAAGAAAAAAATAAAGTTAAATGAAAGTTGGTAGGCGGTTCTTTAGCCGGCCAAAATCGAAAAAATAAGAAAAAATTATAAAGTAAAAAAATTCTGTAAATAAAATTAAAATTCCGATTAAAACAATACAAAAGTTGTACCGATCTGTAATAGATGACGTAGATCATTAGGACAGGGACAAAATAAGGGCTTTTTCTCCAATTTCTGTTACTTACCTCAGAAGTGATTAAAACTTTACCGATTGTTCATTATATTAACGTCGTACGTAATCCGTTCCGTCAGTACTAATACTAGTTCGATTTCTCACAGCTATAACATAAAATTAAAGGTAAGGGAATTTCTTTTTCATCACGCCCGTTTTCGTAAATTAATATGACGTTTCATTTGAATAAACCGAACCCTTAAATTTAATATTATTATTTAAAAAAACAATTTCAACTATAAAAAAAATTTATTATTTAAAAAATTCCTTGTAGTAAATGTCACGGAAATACCGGACAGAATTTTTGCTTTTATTATATCTAATTATTACGTAAATACTACGTCTATACGTAGTACGTATAATTAAGGATCGGTATTTTAATGTTTAAAACGCGATCAATAATGTAATAAATCGTTACAAAACGATGTTTAAATTAATTATATATACTAATAATAGGTTAGAAGGTTTACTGAGCACGACATCGGGTGCTTGTTAGTATTAAGGATGGCCGTGTAATTTTCAGGAGTGATCTGCGACTCGTCGCCTACTGAAAACCAAATGAAATTTTAATTAAAGAAATATTTGGATCTTAGAAGGGGAAGGCACATCGGTTCGAATCAGACTTCAGCTCCTTTTTTTAACTTTTTTTTAATTTAAATATATTGATTTATTAATAATTACTAACCTCTGATTGTAAAAACATTTTTACAATATAATAATTCAATAACTATTAAAAAAAAGTATATTAAAAAAATTTCAGACGTTATTAATGAAATAAAATTTTATGTACTTTTAAAAATGTGTATATATAATTTAATAGGCGTACAAGGAAGTCATGTAGTGCCCACATCAGTTTTTTTTTAAATATATTCTGCGGTAGTTTTTTTTAAACTTTAAATGCGTCTAGAAACATTTTAATTCTACTTTTTTATTTGCAAATCGAACGAATTTTTTCTTCGTTAATCTAATGTTAATCATTCTATAAAGGCGGACGTAAAATTGAAGTCTTTTCTTATTTTATTTATTAAAATTATTCTTATTTAATTTACGTAATCAATATTACTTTTTTTTTGTTTTGAAAGGGCAAGCATCAAGAGCTACCGTTTCCCGGTAGAAAACGGAAGCGTACGAAAAAATTGCATATTATGTAGAATAGCGACTATTTAATCTCGTATAGTTTTCTTTCTTTTTCCTGTTTAGCCTCCAGTAATTACCGTTCAGATAATACTTCAGAGGATGATGATATGTATGAGTGTAGTCTTCTATAGTCTCAGTTCGACCATTCCTGAGATGTGTGTTAATTGAAACCCAACCACCAAAGATCACTAGTATCCACGATCTAGTATTCAAATCCGTGTAAAAATAATTTACTTTTTACTAGGATTTGAACGCTGGAACTAATCGTCGTATAGTTAAATTAATGAAAGATTACTTGTATTTCCAGTTAAAAATTTAAAGCGGAAATTGTATGAGTATCTTTTTCTTTTAAAATTTAAATTTCGAGTAAAATTTTAACGATTTCTGAATCAGTGATTATTAAAAAAAAAAGAAAAAAGTAGTTTACTTGTCCAATATATAAGTTATAATTCTACTTATTTATTTTATAAATTTTACACAAAACATTTAAATGAAAACTATAACTATTTTATCTGTATAAAACATCCTCGTCAATCATCTGCTGTAGGCGTCACACGTCGTTAATATTTACAAGAAAATATATAAAAATTAGGTCAAAATTTTACATACTAATACATACAGGAAATAATAATTCACTTACTTCCGTTTTTTAACAAAAGCTGTACATAAATTTTTTTAAACAATTCTGTAACACTTTTTGTATTCCTTTTACTTTGAAGGATTAATTTTTAAGTAGTAAATGCGGATAAGACATTTTTAACCGTCTTACTCGTTCATAATTTCTTTTAATCGTTGACTATACAAAGCAAAGACACGGTTAATTCTCAAACTTAAAATCTTCCGTAAAAATTAAAAAAGGAAATAATTTTTTCTTCGATTTGGATGAAAATCTTATCGAAAGGCGACTAGTAAATTACTCGTACGTTTGAACAAAATCATTTTCATAAATATATATACAAAACTAAAATGACGAAAATTTGAATATTAAAATATGAAAAAAAACATGCACTAATAACTTACAAAGAGATTAATCAGATTACGTAAACTACGTAAGTACGTAAGTAAATATTGATATTTATTTTTCCGGTTATAGCTCTATTAGCGTTGCAACAGTATATCTTATAAAGGGAAAGTACAGCTGAAAACCAAAAACTTTGGTATCGGGGATTTGCAAATTTCAAGACACCCGTTAATCCAAAAAAATTAAAATAATTATAGAAATTTTTACGTACGAGTGTAGTATTTTGATTAAAACATCGTGACCGGCTCAAATGTGTTTTTAAAATTGTAGTACAAAACATTTTATTTTTTTACACGGGATATTAATCGGCAATTTGACTTGGGACAAAAAACATAAAATGAAGAGATACAGTTTTCACCGATTTTTATTTTTTGTGTAGCAGTCTTAGAAAATAGAGCTTTAGTACGATGAAAGTACTTATTAAGTTATTTAAAATCCCAAAGTTTAAAGTCGATCGGATTTAAGCGCGGGAAATTCAACATTATTTATTCACAATTTTTGTCTTCTATCTCGAAAACCGATCGACCAAAAAAGGAGAAATTTGGCGCAAAAGTTTCTTTATATTCTAGTATATCCCCGGTTTCGGGCTGATTTTCTACCCCGACCAATAACGGGACATTACCGAATCCGTACTTAGTAAACTATATTTTTCCGTCTTGTTCGACAACGTTCCACTAAATAGGGCCGACTTATTTAAATATCACCGCAGTAAATAAACATCTTAGCCCATAAATACACGGGGGCTGAAAAGGACGACTACTTAAATTTCAAGATTTTTAAACTTTAATTTTCAAGATTGAACTAATCCGACTTTATGTAGTATTAATGTAAACGTTATAGAGCCTTTTTGTAAAAAAAGGGGTGTTTTTCAAGTTGTAGCTCGTTATTAAAAATGTTATATAAGGTATTTGGGGAGCAAGATATCATCAAATAAGATGTAAATATTTTTTATTAACATTAAAACCTATTTTTAGTACTTTTTTACTTCCTTGTACGAAGTAAAGGAAGAATTGTGGTCGCGAAAAATTTCGGTTTTCAGATTTCAACGGAAAAATCCGTTTTGACCATCCCTGAATTCGTTGACTAGTTTTGGTGTGATGTCTGTACGTACGTACCTATATATCTCGCTAAGTCAAAAACTATTAGCCGTAGGATGTTGAAATTTTGGTTTTAGGACTGTAACATCTAGTTGTGCACCTCCCCTTTTGATTGCAATATACTAGACCAAAAATGTCCAAAATCCATTTTTGACTTTTTCTTAACTGCAGTAATAAGCCGTCGTTGAGAGCTTTTCAACGATATATCATAAGTGGTACTTATTTTCATCGGTTCCAGAGTTATAGACAAAAAAAATTTAATTAATAAAATATTTGGATCTAACAAGGGACGTACATCGGTTCGAATCAGACTTCATCTCTTTTTTTAAATTTAAATATATTGATTTATTAATAAATTATTAACCTCTAAAAGTAAAAAAAAAATTACGATAAATAATAATTCAATAAAATAAAAATAAAAAAATATTAAAATATATCAGTAGTTATGAATTAGATAAAATTTTATGTATTTTTCCATTTAAAAAAAAATGTGTATATATAATTTAATAGGCGTACGAGGAAGTCATGTGGTGTCCAGATCAAATTTTTTCCAAAAATATTCTAAATACAGTACAATTTTGATGTTAAAAGTGTTATTCGGTCTAGGGCAGTGGTCGGAAAAGGCGGCTCGCAAGCCGCATGCTGCTCTTTGACTCCTTTTATGCGGCTCTTTCATGAAATCTTTAGTGCGATTACAAATTTATTTGTTTAAAGTCGAGGATTCAGGTGTAAGTATGGAGAAGTTTTTCATAGTATATGCTACTTTGGCTGTAAGCATATATATCATTATTGAGCTGATCTGCCGCGTAATTAATTTCTTGCACCACAAACTTCTAACCGTTTCAAATTTTAGACAAATGTTACGGACCTACCGGTATATTCATGAGAGGCGGACAAGTATTCTAGTCTTGACTGCCAACGTTTTTAACCAGTGCTAAGCTTCACCTATCCGAGGATAGGTGCTGGAATGCTCCCCAAATAGAGACCCTATCTCTTACATTTCTCTTTCGATAACCTCCTTCCTTCCGCATAGACTACTCTTAACGGATTATAACACTAGATATAACATAAAGAAAGCTCTTGAGCGTGCTAATGCTGTTTAATTTAAAAATTGTATCGATATAGTAGAGCTCTTATTAAAAGACGGCTCTTTGAACAAAATTCAATTTTTGATATTTTTTTGCCTCTTTAGATGAGAAGTTTGCCGACCACTGATATAGGGGGTTGATTAAGATCCAAGACGTTTTCTCAGTTATATTTTTAACAAGGCAAATTTTAAGGTAAATAAAATCATTTGATCAAAAGAATGAAATCAGCTCGAATTTTTATCCTAATGATTTTTTTTTCTTAATTGTACTACTATAAATGCTGCGTAATTAAGTCTTTATCATTTAAAACCTCTATGGTGTATTTGAAATAAAAATTTGTCGATGGGCAAACCGGAAAAGTTATTCGACCCTTTGCCGGCTTTTATTTTTTCAAACGGTATAATTTCTACATAAAGTTAAGAAAAAGAAAAATTATATGTTTTAATTCTATAAGAATTAAAATTCTTAAAGAACCAAGCGTTTACATTTCGTTATTTTTTTAATATTCTTAATGTGGAAATAGCGCGTCAAAAAAATATTGCATTTTAAAAATATGATAAGTAAAATACTCGTAGATAAGAAAGATTAAATTTTTAACTATTCTCTTTTAAAATACAATAAAATAATTAATTAACTTTAAACGTTATATTTTAAAGACCGAACTACATTAAAGAAGATGCTGTTAGTTAGTTCTGAATGTTATTCATACAAAAGACTTACAGTCTTTTAAAAAGGGAGTCATTTAATGATACTTTTACTCTATTTAATGAACAGATAAAAATATAACATATACGTTAATGAAAAAACTACCAGCTTTTAAAATAAGAAAATATAAAAATATAATTATTATCGTAAGGGATCTGTGTCGCCAAACCGAATAGCTTAAGTTTCTCTTTTACAAACTGTTAAATTATTTGAGAACTTTTGAATAACAGATTTATTTTTAAACATACTACTCTGATCGGGATTAAAGTCAATGGATATAGATTAACTTTAACGCAGCCATAATACCGATAATTATACGACCACCATTTTATCGTCGGGTTCTAATTAACGAAACATGGCATCGCGATCTATAGATTTAGTAAACGACCGGTACGCTCTCATTATATGAACAAGGGATGCAGCTGCCTACGTGTCCCGAATCTAGAAAGCTGTTCTACTCGTAGATATCCGGAGTTTTCGTAATCGTCATTACAAATTGGTGCCTGAACGCCGTTCCGGTATTGATTTTTGAGAGAAAAAAAAAGATTTGTTTTAATTTAAAGTGTAACCTACGTTTTACAGTAATCATTGTTACCGTAATTTCTTAACGAAAGATATTGTTCTTCTTCACACATCGTTACGGTGTGTGAAGAAGGACACTGCAGAAAATTATACAAATCAACGCCACGAAATCCTTTCTTTTGTATATCCGTAGGGAAACGGCGACGAAATGTCACTAAAAACCTTATTCGCGAAAAAAGTTAACATTTGACGTAAAAAGAAATAAGTTTTGCTTCTTATCGATGTAAACATCAAAATGAAACCTTTGATCGAAATCTTTTATAATATTATCATTTAGCCGACCCCCTGCGGCTGTGGATCGTATTCTTGAGATCTGCTGTAATAAAAAATCACACGTTACGGCACTGGAAAATTTAAGAGTGCACCCCTGATTACAAATTGATCGAGCCACTCCGTGTATATTTTTATTTTTATTTTTATTCTTTTTATATAACAATAATCTTTTAGCTGTAATTACTTTACCACTTATACTATAGAGTTTCCACGCGAAATTTTTTAATTTTTTATCGCTTTTGAAATCTAATCTGTTTAGAGGCAATAATAGCCGGCAACAAATATATATATTGTCGTAACGATAAATATCGATTGAAAATTTTCAAACCAGCGGAAATATTTAACTTAATCTTTTAACTTTTATCTGTACCGGTTTATCTGTATTACCGGTTTTAACGAACCGAACGCATAGTTGATAAAGATACTTCCTATAATATTAAGGAAAATGTCATTTTTAAACGGTTATTCATTTATCATTTTACATTTATATCGTTATCACTACCTAAATTAAACTTTAAAAACCGCTCATTATCACAACTATACAAATTTAAAGAAAGGAAAAGACGAGATCGAACAGCTAAATCAGTATAAAAAGCGGACAGGATGTAAGGTAAATTAGAAATTACGAGAACGTATTTCACTTACGTTATTCTTTGACGAGATTAGCCTATTTATAAAGATTTCATAATATTTTTTTTTTTTTTTCCATCATTTCTATTTATAGTGAAATCATTTTAACTTATAACGAATTCGTCCATTAATATGTTCGTACATATTTTAAACGATTATATGTAAAGATCGAATTTAAATCTTTTTTTTAAGTTATTCGATTACAAAGTATATACGGATAAAATGAAAAAAAATTTTGATCGGCTAAAAAATAAAAGAAACATTCAAATTATCTTTCCGTTCGTAAAAAAATTGTTTACGCGTTCATTTTAATATATATGTGCATATTTTTAGCTAACAATGCGTGAAATCTTATAGATTTTATTTTTTAGAATTAATTACGAATGACGATAAATATAATCTACGATACGATTAAATATAGCGATGGTGCGCATGTAGTAAGCGGCACACGCCGTTGTCCGGCGGCCGCCATCGCGTTTATGTCGTTCTTATTAAAGCGATAGGAGGGGGCGTCATGGCGCGCTTGCAGTCAATCGTTCTATCTCGCTCGGTTTTCTCCCCTCTGCTGACAATTAGGGCTTACTATATGATATCAGGTGCGGTCAACACTGGACTTTCCCGTCGCTTTACAAGTTTACTATTTCCTGTCATTAAAAAATACATTTATTATATTAAATACAAAGATTAGATTATAAAAATTATATTTAATTATTAATAAAATTAAACGAACAATTAAAAATTTTGATCTTTTATAATAAATTATTAACGACGAATTAAATTAAATTAAGTTTAAATCGTTTTGTACATTAAATTTAAATCGGTGTACAAAACGATTAAACGTAAATAAAAAAAAAATAAAAAAAACTAATTGTTTCAAAAATTTTTTTTTGAATTCTGTGCGTGATCTATTATGATATCCTGCGTTAGTAACGGAAATGAAAACGTCCAATCGTAAAAACACAACTGAACAGCACCTTTCAAATAAACAAAACGTTCAAAAAAATAATAATAAAATTTAGCGGTCAGTTTTTCATTCAAAAAAGTGAATCGTTTATATTAGTTATATTCATTTTGTTTTACGCCGCTCAAGTAGTTATGTGGTGTAAGTGAGAACGTATCGGATTCGTAACCATGCACACATCGGTTCGAATTCTACTTCATATATATATATATATATATATATATATATATTTATTTAAATTTAAATATATTGATTTATTAATTATTATTAACCGCTGATTGTAAAAATCTTTGAATCAAAATGAAAATTACATCAAATTTTATTTCACTAATAACTTCTGATATTTTTCATTTTTTTCATTGTCTTATTAGTGAATTATTATTTATTGTTAATTTTTTTATAATCAGAGGTTAATAGTAAGTTATTAATAAAGCAATATTTTTAAATTAAAAAAAAAGGAAATGAAGTCGAATTCGAACCGATGCGTCTTCCCCTTGTAAGATCTAAATATTTCATAATTAAAATTTTATTTGGCTATAACTTTGGAACCGATGAAATAAGTACCACTTATGATACATCGTTGTAAAGCTCTCAACAAAGGCTTACTATTGCGGTTAAGAAAAAGTTCAAAATCCAAATGTTTCAAAATTGAAACCCCGCTTTATTTAGAGGTTGAACTGGCTTTTTGGCCCGATCGATCGCAATCAAAATGGGAGATGCACAACTACATATTACAACAGTCCTAAATACAAAATTTCAACATCCTACGGCTAACAGTTTTTGATTTATGCGAGATAAATACATACGTACAGACGTCACGCCAAAACTAGTCAAAATGGATTCAGGGATGGTAAAAATGGATATTTCCGTTGAAATCTGATAAACGAAATTTTTTGCGATTACAATACTTGCTTTACGTCGTACAAGGAAGTAAAAATAGAAAACTTTCGACGACATTTTTTAAAACTCCGTCAAGTTTTTGAATTCCCCGACTGTCACCTTGCATCGTATTAAAAAAAAAAATAATATAACAAAGTCTATTTTATAAAACATATTATCCCTATTAATCATACGAAACAAATCCTGTTTTTGAAAAAAAATTGAGCACGATAAAACAAAAATTGAAATAATATTTGGACTATCCTCAAAATTTAAACGCGTAAAATATTCAAGTTTCACTGTCGTCAAAATAAGAGATAATAATAATCGGTACTCAACTCGGCTACCGATTAGTTTGTCGTTTACCTGACGTTAATTTTAAAAAAGATCTTCCTGTTTAATTGCATATTACATTATATTTCTATACCGTCTGATAAATTTTTTGAGATCTGAAGAATCGATGGGCCGGCGATATCCAGCCGACTCTTTCAATAATTTATTTCAGATTATTGTTGAAGAGTGTATTCGTGCGTTAAAGGAAATTAAAAAACGGAAATGTAGACGTATTTACTGTCAATATATGTAAACGTTTATCGTATACTAAAATTAAAATGTAACAAAAAAACACCATAATAAGTAATAAAATTTATTTAAAATTCTATCGATCGATTAGATTTTTCATTTCCTTAATTCTTCCCCAACTATTGTCACGTGCGACAATTTAATTCGTATTAAGGGACGACAGGACATATTACAGGTTACTATAGTTCGATAACTTTGGTTTTTCATCGACAAAACAACTTAATTTAATCTTATATATGTATATCTTTTTTAAATTTTAATAACATATAACGTTTTTCCCTGGAAAGTTTTATAATTTCCATAATGTTCACCTTTGCAAAACGAGTAAATATATATATATATAGATTTTTTTCATTAAAAATGTTATAGCTATTCTTCGATTAATTTCTATAAAATTTGGATAGAAGATAGACAAAAAAACTGTAAGATCGTATCACTCGCCTTACAGTCGTTTGGCTTTTTAATTTAATAGTTAAATTTAAATGTGAAAAACTGAAATTAAAATTTTTACTTCATACGATAATTTATTTTAATCGGGCTTAAAATCAATATTTATCAAAGAAATAAAAACGGATAAAACCGGATAATTTTATACGGAAAGCTACGGTTTCAAATCCCGATTGGGTTTGACATTTTATCCGCGCTAGAAGAACTCATTTTTTATTCGTAAAAATAATTAAGCCGATTGAATCGGACGTCAGCTGATTGTTTCTATACAAATAAATAGATAACTATAATAATTATTAATTGTAAATGTTTTTTTTTACAATCACGGGTTAACAATTACACTGATGATGAAAAAAATTAAGGGAAAATACAGTTAAAATCTGAAAAAAATTAATTTTACACGGTCACACCTGCGTTAGAATCATTTCGTTGATGCTTTTCATTTATAAGTAGCCTCAGGCGCAACCCGAATTAATGTCCAACAGTAATCGGCTAGCATGTTAGTATTCCATTTCCCTTTATAACGGCTTTCCATCACAGAAATATCTTGATAGAAACGTTCACCGTGTTCGACACTTTCGTTTCTGTGGTTATAAGGAAAAAATCCAGAGTGGAGGAAATGTATTTTCAACGACATATTACATCCCATAGCTCTATATGAAGTAAGAAGCCGATTAACAATATCGAGGTAATTGTCGAATTTTTGTTTGCCGAGAAAATGTTTGCAAACTTCTTAAATGAAGCCCAAGCTGCGCTTTCTACATTATTTAAAATCCAGTTAATACATCATCTTTGACCGACTCTCTTATTTGAGGTCCAACAAATATTCCTTCTTTAATTTTTCCTTCACGTACGTTCCGAAATTTCTACCTGATGTAAAAAAATCCAAGACTATCCTTCTTCTTTGCTTTTGCAAAATTTTTCATTAGTCCTAGCTTGATATGGCGAGGGGGTAAAAATATTTTTTTAGGTTCAACTAAGGGCTCGTGAATAATATTTTTCCCGTTTAGAGTTAAGTTGTCTCGTTTCTTCCACTGTTTGGTAACATAATGTTTATCCCTAGCTCGGCTGTCCCGTTCGCAAAGAAACCACATGTACTTAGTGTAGCCTAACCGCATACCTAAAAAAATAGCTGGAACTTTCAAATCACCACATATGTTCCAGCTGTGTTTGTTAAAATTTATTTTTTGAAGAACATTTTCCATCACATCGTATATCTCTTTCAAATTAATACCGTAAGTGATTGGTATCGAAGGATATTTCTTACTGTTATGTATTAGAACCATTTTTTTTTAAATGTAATTTATTTTTTACTTTTCAGTGCATTTTTATATTTGTTAATGTATTATATTTTTTTGTTTAAAATGTTCAATTTGATTTAATTTTTATTTTTTACTTTTTAGAGGGTTTTTCTAATTTGTTTCCTTTTTTTATTAATGTTAATATTAATATTAGTTAAATAAAAGCTTTTTTAAAAAATAATTTTTTATATGTAATCAAATATATTTTTGTATTTTTTTTAAGACTAAAAAAAGTAAAAATATTTATTTTTACACATTGGAGTTACACACGTGTACCAAATTTCAATCATTTTCATACAATAGTTCATGAGAAATGAAAATTTTCAACAAAATGTATGAATTTACCGTAGGGGTAGCGTGGTGGCGTGGGGGTGGGTCATATCAAATTCCGATACCGTAGTGCTGTATTGTCATCGAAGTTACATACGTGTACCAAATTTCATTGATTTTCATACGAGAGATCAAAAGATATAGCAGATGCAAGATTTGATTATTCCTAAAGCGAGTTAAATAAAAGCTTTTAAAAAAGAAGTTATTAATGAAATAAAATTTTATGTGCTTTCAATTTAAAAAAAAAAATGTGTGTATGTAATTTAATAGGTATACAAGGAACTCATATGTTGTCCACATCAGATTTTTTTTAAAAACTAAACGCGGTCAAATATTTAAAAAAATGAATTGCTCAAAATTCTATTTCTGATGGATCCAACGACTTAAACCTTTTAAATAAAAAAGCGGCGTTGTTCGCAGTAAGGACTTCGCAGGCTCGATTACTGCAGGTACCAGGTTTTATTTATTACCCGGAAGGAAGTCTCAGTCACAAATCTATATTCTTCGTGCGAAAATTGTTTCAGGTTTTGTTTAATTTAATTCTGGTCCCCGTGAAATATTTTATCAATTTTAAATCTACTATATTCTGGGGTTATAAGTCGTCAGGAAAATTTAAAAAGAATTTCTCTTAAAATATACAATTCTATTTATTTTAATCTTCAAATGTTGAAAGTTCGTACTAAATTGCATCCTTAAAGAAATTATTATTATTATTATGAAAAGTACATTCTACAAGAATAACTATCAGAATCGATGTTTTTATCGACTGGACCTTAAAATATAGACGAAAAACGACACTGTGAATATGACACGGTCTCGGTTTAAGCATTAATACCCCCACTTTCAGGATAACTCAAAGTTCAATAAAATGTATAGATAAAAGAAGTACACAGATCGGCTCAGTAGTTCTTGAGTTTCAAGGAAACATCAGTGTACATATATATGTTAGTATACATACATATATATACTAACCAAGGAGCTAGCCCCATCGTCTAGCCAGAGGCTCCGCTCCGTGGACGCCCCTGACCCGACCAGGGGCTCCCCGGTGCCTATCCCAAGGCCGCAGAGCTCGCTTCGGTCGCCATTCTTGTCTATTCAGAAGGCTCCGTCCGCTAGACCCCCGCAGTGTTCGTTACCCTCATGATCGTGAGAATAAATATTAATAAATAAATGAAATATTACTAAATAAATTTAAGTATTCAGGCTTTATAGAAAACCGATTAAGGAACTTAATTATAAAAGGCAGAATACTAGACTAGTAATTACGGTAACTAAGATACACATACCTTTGACGACAAAAAATTCATAACTTATTTTTCTCGCGTGTTGACAGAAATATAATAATGAAGTAAAAGGATTTAATCTTTTTTTCTTTAACTTCACCCCCAAGGGGGCTAGGATCTCGGTCTGTAGCTTAAAACCTTCCCTGGGATAATACGAATCAGTATATTTAAATTAAAAAAAAAAGTTAATAATAAAAAATAAGACGAAGTTTGATTCGAACCGATGTGCCTTCTCCTTGTAAGATCCAAATATTTCATTAATTAAAATTTGATTTGGCTATAACTCTGATACCGATGAAAATAAGTGATATATCGTTGAAAAGCTCTCAATAAGGGCTTATTACTGCAGTAAGAAAAAGTCGAAAGTCCAAATTTGTTTGGATTTTGGGATTTTTTTTGGACACTTTTAGTTCAGTTGATCGCAATCAAAACGGGAGGTGCACAACTAAATGTTACAACAATCCCAAATCCAAAATTTTAACTTTTAAAAATTATAATTTTAAAATGAACTTATAAAAATTAACGACTTACAACAAACTTTTCTAAAAAAATTTGCTTAGATAAAAAAATCAACAAATAGATGGGAGGGAATATAAGTATCGTGGAAAAAAATAAGTAATTTACCCTTTATTATTGGAGAAATGTTTAAATTATTTTAAGTGTATTTAAATGCTGAAAATTTCAGTAACGATTCTGCCAGCTTTTAATATAATGGTTTGGATGGATTATGAGAAGTTTACACTGCTGTTTAGAACACATTGAATACTCAGCACACATAGTACTTAAAACACAAGTATATTATCCTCTTCGTTTAAAAATCAAGGATCGTTGGGTCGAATTTGGGTTACAACGATTAAAATAACGTCTGGTTTTCAATCTAATGGATTACAGCCCAGATATTCTGGCTGAAATTGATCCTTGACTGGGATAGTTAAAGACGGTTGCGCGTAAGGCTAGCCCCATTAACCGCTTTTATAACGGTATCATTAACGCTTAAAAATAAAATAATTACTTTAAACACAATCCTATAAAAATCTAACAAATTATTTCATTATTTTTTTCGCTCCCATTTTCATTTGTACTTCCTAAATTTTCTAGAAAATTAGAGCTATTTGCTTACCGACGTAAACATGATTTTAAATAATTTTGAAAACCCTTCGGTAGGTCTTACGTAAGAAACTTATTCTTCGTTCATCACATCGATTGGCTGCTATAGACAAACTTCAGTTTTTGTGATGTAATCCCGAAAAATTTTTTCAGGTATAGAGAACAGAGAGACTAGTTTAAATGGGTGTTTATTTTAAAACGCAATCCTAGCAAAATACTTCTTAGAAAAGTTAATACGATAATTTCGGATGAAGATCTCGGCAGCACTACCTATTGTCGTTTTATAATCGGCCGATGTAATTTGTTATTTCTTTATTGCGAACGGTTACTTATTTTTGGTTATCTATGTTATTCAGAAGAAACGGTTTTGAACCCTGAAGAAAGGATTTTTATTGTGGAAAATTATTTAACGACTAAACCTTTTGTTTTGTGTCGAGAATCTTTTCGACTGAAATTTCCGGATGAGAATGAACCAAATAAATCTTCAGTTCGTATAGAGGGACCGGTTCTGTTCGCGATCAGAGACGTAGCTGGAAACGTTCGGTACTTGATGATAAAACTTTGAATGACGTTAGGGTAAGCTTTTTAAATTCGCCAACGTAAACTTGCGCAACAAAAAGCAACATCAATATTTCTGTATAGGGTCTTTAAAGCTATCCGGCTGCTTAACTTAAAGCTTTACCGAATTCTTGTATGATACTTCTTCAAAATGTAAGAATTGCACAGCGCAGAGCCTTAATTGTATGCACTGGATTTTTTAAAACAATCTACTACGAGGCTATCACAATATTGGGAAAGGATCTTCCAATCGATTTAGTGGTGAAAGTTCGAACAGCCATGTGGAGACTGCAAAGAGGCCGGCAAGTCGAGGTATTTGGGATGCGGTTTCGGGCCGGGCCAGTACCGGCGCGGAACGGTGATCACAATGCACCTAAATTTCTTTCAGTGGCCCATCTCCCGCCTGAGAAAGAGGCAGAGCCTCGCGATGGAAGCATGGCAGCTGGAATGGGACACCACGACTAAAGGAAGATCCCTGTGCAAGTTTATACGAGATCTGGGTGATGGTATACCTCGAGTTCGTTTTTAACGTGTTGGTGAGCGCCAGGACACCCTTTACCCAGGTGCTCACCGACCATGTTAATTTGAACCAATCAATATCTGTTTCGGTTCCGCCTGGCAGCTGATGAGCTGTGCGTCTGCGGGGAGGTCCAGTCAAATGAACACCTGATGTTTGAGTGCCCTGATGTTGGGAGAGCCAGGGACCGGGCCACCCTGAAACTTAGAGGTCATGGGGAAAATTGGCCACTCACAAGCGGCGAGTGAATGTGGCTAAAACGGCATTGGTCGGACCGTGCAAAAATTCCTTGATGCGGTTGCTATATTCAACAGATATCAGTAGTTTACTTAAGGGAAAGACTCATAACGGACTTCTGTGGGAAGCTAACCTAGAGATATATGGCTGATCACCGACCAATTAAGACTTCAAGCGCTTTAGTATGGTGGACTTGCTGGCATTCAGCGACCTAGGCGTGGCAGCGAATTGCTGCCTAGACGAAGTAAATTTTAATTTATGGATGTCATATATATTTTTAGTAATTGACGGGGTGCGCCTACCCATTTTATAAATATATGACAAGTGAGCGGTTGGGACACGTAAGAGCCGGTGGTGTACGGCGACGCGCTTAGTCCGCTCACGCTGTTAGGTAAGCTGTAGGAGCTATTTAGGATACTGGTCGCTAAACTGTTTGGAGGCTCAGTAGCCGTTTGTGTCACAGACATTCGGTTTTATGCTTTAGGGCGACTGAATGGGGTGTGGCGGAAGAAATATCAAGCAAACCAAATGACATGAATTACTTCCGGTTGAATATGATACTAGGCTCTACTACTGTCGATAGTTTAATCGGTTTGTTCGGGAAAGCATTAAAGTGTTGGATAATGTATTTTTTACAGAAGAGTTTGGTTTCATTCGAGTGGCCACGTTAATATTCGGAACGATCGTTACTGGAGCTCCAACGATCTTCACATCATCCATCACGATCCCTACACCCACAGAAAATTGGTGTGAGGCGTGTAATTTCCAAGCGAAAAATAATTGGCCCCATATTCTTTGAAAACACTCAATGCAGACCTCTACCGAGAAATTGTAACGCAACTTATTGCAAAATTAGAATTAAACGAGAGAGATTCGCGGTTTCAACAAGACCGGGCCACACGTCCTACAGATTTTTTTCTCTGAGGATATCTAAAAGTTTGTATACTCAAAAATAATTCGTACAGCATTGAAGAACTGAAAGCCAACGTAACTCAAGAATTACAAGAAATTGGAAGAATTGGACTTTGAAAAATTGTACGAAATATGATAAAGAAGGTAAAGGCTTACATAGATAAAAACGATGGCCGCTTTCAACATTTATAATAAAATAATTTGTTCCTAATATTGTTTTGCACAAATAATTGTAATATTTATCACTAATGGAATTAAATATATTGCATTATTTTTCTTTAAATCGAGTTGCTTTTTTTGGGTGCGTTTTAAAGCAAAAATTCTGAATATATGTGATTATAATGCGTAAAACTTCGTATGTAATGTATTTTGACAATGAGGTTACGTATCTCGCCAATGAGACGTGATGAAGATTTGATTCAATAACGTTGTAAAGATTGTTTTTTCCTTAACTGATCAAAAAGAAATTTCCGAAATATTTTGGTTATTGAAATGAGGAGATAAAATTATCGACTACCAATTGAGCATTTAAGCAATTAGACTTTTCGTGAGCCCGCCACCGGACAGAAAACTGAGCCCTCTGAGTCGATCTTCAGGCAGCCTCCCTACCAGTTACCATGAATGCACTTCAGGTCCTGGTATTCTCATTGTGGAGGATCAGACTTGCACTCGTAGAATCAATAATCGGTAAGAAAGAATCAAGGATAAGAAAAAGGAGTAGGGGTAGAGAAGTACAGATTGTTACCGATATATTTTTCAAGACTGACATTTCAGACGCAAAAGCAATTACATCCTTTTCAGCAATTAACACAGAAAAATATGTAATAAACTAATAAATATTAATAAATTTATTAGTTTATAATAAATAATATTTATTAGTTTATTAATACATTTTTTTCGTGAAATTTATGATAAAAAAGCCGACAGAAAAGTTTTTTATAATAATATTTCGACTAGTTTATTAATCGCTTATTAATTCACGGACAACAGTATTTGAACCGTTTTGAAGCGAATTCTCGAAAACAGAAGTAAAAGTATTTTTAAATACTTCTTAAATTACCGAATCCCTTGCCCGGAAATGCTGACTTTTCTAATATACCAAAATAATAAACGAGAATATCTGTTCATAAGGTAAATGTTTTTCGTTTTAAATCGCACGAACAATGTGAAATCAAAGTTACACGATAAATATAGTAAAAATCAAGC
Organism: Lycorma delicatula; assembly: GCF_047948215.1. Lineage (NCBI taxonomy): Eukaryota > Metazoa > Arthropoda > Insecta > Hemiptera > Fulgoridae > Lycorma > Lycorma delicatula. The sequence goes on from NC_134456.1 coordinate 210,465,671, forward strand.
AGTTCTGTTTTACTTTCAGTAGGGCTAGCTGTGAACCGGCTCGGTTTCTGCACATAAATTAAAATAAGAACGAGTTTAAAACGAGCCAGAATAAATATTTTGTGACAATCCATTTTAGAGATAATCGACTTCAAAGACGCGCTTTACCTTTCGTTTTACCTATCGTAATTGAGTAACTTAAATTATAAATAATAATTAATAAACTACAATCTAAAGAGTACATAAAAATTCAGGAACGTATCTTCTTATTTGTTTTATAAATTTCAATCAGTTTTTTGTTGAAACAGCGTCTTGAAAGAAACAAAATCTTAATTTAATCCAATCGTATTTTATTTTCCGCTATAACTTAAGTAAATAAATACCATTTAAATAGAATTTTACTAGATCGTTCTTTGAGAAGTCAAAGCGTAAATACCTAAACGTAATTAATATTACAAGCTCCTATTTCTTTCTCAATTAGCAAAAAAAAAACATACCCCATTTTTTTTTAATGATTACCAAACTTTCCCGTAGCTCTAGAGCTGTTATCTCTGGAAAGTAAAAATTTGAACGATCTTTCCCGCTTAAACTACTTGCATAACATACACAAAAATTTATGTATTTCGAAAAAAACAAACGTTTTTCAAAAATCAAGCACATTTTACAACCTACAAGTATTTTATTTTACAATACCTGTTAAATCATTTTTTACGCGATAAAATATAGCGAGAAACCTACTCGAAAAAATAAAGCTAATCGTTTTTGTTGTCGACAAAAGATTTTTTTTTTTCTTTAAAGGTATCGTAAATGAATAATTATTAAAATGTGTTTATTTGAAATATTGTTTATTAAAATTGTTATTCGTATTTGACGCGTTAACGGAATATAATTTATTAACAAGACTACACTTCATTTACACTCATACATATCATCCTCATTCATCCTCTGAAGAATTATCTAAACGGTAGTTACCGGAGGTTAAACAGGAAAAAGAAAGGTTTTCTGTCCTCGGGATCCAATTTCTTCTTTAGTGTAACTTCTACTGACAGGTTTCTTTTATCAAGAAACAGCAGTCTCCGTGATGGTCTGTTCTGAGCTTTTTCCTTTAAATAATCGTATCCTTGTCTCCCTTTCAAATCGTCCAACATTCCTGTTCTCCTTTTTCCTCCTCCATACACCCGAAATCTTATCTTCAATTATTACTTTTTGAATACAGTTATGTCTTAGGACGTGGCTTATCCGATTACCATTTTTTTCTTTGTATTGTCTTAATCGTACTCTTACTTTCATTTATATTTATCAAGACGTAATCGTTAATTACTACTCGCCAGTTAATAACTATCATTTTCCTCCATAACCGCATTTTAAAATTATTCGGACGTCGAGTATCTCTTTTCTTTATCGTCCGTGTTTCTGCACCATATAATACATTCCAAACAAAACATATTGCAAATCTCTTTTTCATATAACTTTTTTTTTATAAGCCGATTTCTAGCCTTGTCGAAAGCTGTTTTACAGTTCGCAATTGTGTTTCTAATTTCCTCATCGCAACTTTCATCACACTATATTGTTCTTCCAAGGTATTTAAAACCAACCTGTTCAATCGTTTCTCCTCGTTAGTAATCTTTGATGCACCTTATTCCCTCCATATTTTCATTACTTTTGATTTATCGGTGTTTATTTTAATTCCGAATTTTTTTTACCTTGCTTATTCTAACCGTCATTTGTCGCAGTTTTTCTTATTGTAGCTGCATACATAACCGTCTTTATTTTATAACTTCTTATCACATGATCACCATCCTCTAAGACCTTTCAAAGCTTCCTGAATCGGTGGGTCTCCATAAATGTTAAAAAAGAGCGGTGACAAGCAACATCTGTGTCTACCTCCTCTTCTCGTTTTTATTGCTTTCGTTTCTTGAATTCAAACCTGTACCCTTTGACCTGTACATAATTCCTTAATAAATCTTCTATCCCTCCGATCCAATCCTATATCCCTCTAAACTTTCATTAGTTTTTCCCTTTTAACCTTACCGAAGGTTTTCCCCCGGTCGATGAAACATATGTACAAAACTTTAAAATTATCATTCTCTCCCATCACAACTCTCAAACAACCTATTGCGTCCCAGGTTTTCTTTCCTTTTCTAAAGCCAGAACCCTTATCATCCGACATTCTTTCTATCTTTCCCTCTATCCTGTTTAGTTTTATTCTTGTTAATGCTTTTGCGGCACAGGGTATTAGACTTGTAGACCTATAATCCTTACGATATTTGGCGTTGTTGTTCTTTGGCACGGCTATCGTAAATATTTTAAGGAAACCTTCTGGTTGTCGACCGATCCTCTAGATATTTTTCCCAAGTTTTACCGATCTGCGTATCTCATCTTCCCTTAAGGTCTTTAACAACTCTGCGAATACTCATCGCAAACTGTAGCTTTCTTACACCTCAACATATCGATTGAATTTATTACTTCTGTTTTTAAAACGATCAGGCCCTTTATTTCTTCATCGCATTCTTCTTCGTCACCGATATGTAGCTTTTCACGATTATTTGACGAATCACACAATTCTCCTATGTACTCCTTTTTTTTCTTTTTCCTGTTTAGCCTCCGGTAACTACCGTTTAGATAATACTTCAGAGGATGAATGAGGATGATATGTATGAGTGTAGTCTTGTACATTCTCAGTTCGACCATTTCTGAGATGTGTGGTTAATTGAAATCCAACCACCAAAGAACACCGGTATCCACGATCTAGTATTCAAATCCGTGTAAAAATAACTGGCTTTACTAGGACTTGGTTTTTCGACGATTCTATCTCTACTCGTAGTCCACTCGTCCATTTTTCCTTGGCATTTTATGATTTTCTCCTTATTTCAATGTTTAATTTCTTGCACGTTTTTCTTCCTTCATCGTTATTAGCGCTTTTAAATTTCCTTAATCTCTGATTTACTAAAAGTCGATTCGGAGTATTTTTTACATCTCTTTACTTTTCCAAGTGTATAACCCTCTTTTATGATTTTTAAACCGGGATAACATACGCGTTCATGTACGTCCATATATTCGTCCAAAATAAACGGATATATTTTTTAAAATGGTTTCGTTTAATTCGATGCAAAGTTGAATCTTTTTATTGATTGTTTTGAATTCGATCTTTTATTTTCAATATTTTACTTTTGAGACAGATTAAAAATCGTCGGTGACTCTTTTGAACCAATAATTTTTTTTTTTAGATTTTCCAGGTGCATTCTGACTTCTATTTAACCGATCTTCAAGTGAAATGAATGATATAATTCAATAAATCATCTCCTCATTTTTTTTCTGTCTGTTTAGCTTTTACCTAACAACTCTCTTTTCAAATCCGAGGTAATTTATCTTTCGGTAAATCCTGTCACAGGCTTCCTAAGAGCCTATGTCAGATGAAATATGAAGTAAAAATGTGTAGTGTTCTTAGTACTACGTAGTTTATTTACCCAATATTCTAAGAGTTAAAACGTATAAGACGTTTATAAATATCTAAGGTGCATCGTAGATTTTTAGTATTAATTTTGTCGATTCACCACATCTCTAAATATACGATGATACTCGACATTAACAATTCGGCTAAAAATAAACTTATAATACATAAATCAACTTGAAATCTTTCGGATTTAACGACTGCATTTAAAAAAAACGGATAGTATGCTTATTTAGGATAATTGTTTTATACCGTATTTAAGAGTAAAATGTTTTCTTACAGCTTTGTAATTGATATTTATTTAAAATGAAGAAAAAAATGTATATTTATTATGACATCGAACGGATTATATAAAATTTATGTAACGTGGTATTTTATTCGTATTTTTAATCTTTTTTTTTTTTATGTAACTGAATTGATTTTGACCGAATATTTTAGTATAGAAGCCAATAAGATAAATCTGTTTTTTCTTTCTATAATCCTAACCGGTCACTATTCTAAAATATGTTGCTTTTTAATTATGCATACGCTATTCCGTTTTAAATTTCACTTAATTTAAAAAGTCTGTTAGAAGATTTTCTAAGTAAAATACGTTAAGAGTTATAACTTATATGCGGTATAAAAAACAACCGAATCCGTTTTTTAAATATACGATGTGTGTTAATGTTAGTAAATAAAACATTTTGAAAGCATCAAAGAAGTTATAACAAAAATCTGGCAAAACAACATTATTTTCAACTTCTAACTTGGATATATCGATCAAAAGTTCAAAGCGATGACAAAAGTTAAGCCGTAATAATATAAATAATAAAAGAAAAAATAGCAAAGAAAGTAGCCGCTGTATCTGAAGATCCCGGCTTTCATTCTGGATTAGATGAGTTCTCATTTTTTAAGTAGCTATATTTTTCATTAGAGTGGTAATGATTTTAAGCATCGGATAAAATTAACTAAATTAAACGATACCAATTTTTTACCAAACTTTATAATTTTTTTCCGATGAATCGGTTATATTCTTAAATCGTTTCTAAAATATTGTCATTCGGATTTTAAAGTCGATTTTATATTATAGAACATTTGCCTACAACCTAAAAAAAAAACTGAGGAAGAAAAAATTCTTTCGATAGTAAAAATAAATACAGAAAAAATACATTACGTGTCTCGTTCGGCGATAATAGAATTTAGTTTTGAACGTTTTATTATTACAGATTACGTTACTGACAACATCGAATCGTATTTATTATAATCAGTAAATTTAACAATTTATTTAACATTTAAATGAATCGATCGTCAAATTCGCAGGATGTTATAGAATTTATATGAAATCCGGGAAATACAATTACATAAATATAAAATACTGTTTCTTTAAATATGAAGATTGTTCGGAAAATTCTCGGCCTAACAAAGAAAACGAAAGATTTTTCAGAATTTTTTTTAACTTAGTCGCCTTGCAATTCGGTACACTTATACAAGACTTCCAAAACTTTTTGACACCTTCAATGTAATGCGATTTGTGCAACCGTCAAAAATAAGAGGTTGTGTCAGCTTTGACGTCATCATTTAAAGTGAATATCCAACGAGCCATTTCTTCAGGTTTGAGAAGAAGAGGTAAGCCAAAAACAGTGAATACGGAGTATGCGGATGCACGTCGAAGAGTAAATCGTAGAGTTTTGCAGCAACAATCAGAGACGTGTGTGAAGGAAGCATGAAAAGAGCAATTTATTTTCAATCAGTTGTGGTCGTTTACCCTAATATAAATAGAGGTTTTCAATCGGTCCAGTAACGGAGCAAAACAAACATAAAAAACAGGGTTTTTTATGTTAAACGGTTTTTTATGACTAAACGGGTAATAAACACGTAAAACCTTTAAGGGGGATACTCAAAAAATAAACTTTTTGTTATTAATATTTAATTTTCTGGCTTGCATCTAAAAACAACTCCCATCTTATGTAAAATTGTTCTACATAAAATTATTTTTAAAAAAATGGCCGCAATCCCTAAAATTGGGGCGCGAACAAAAAACAGCTCTTCACTGGAAACGTTGTATTTTAAAAACTATTAATCCAATTTATATCTTTTCGTGTCTAATAAAAGAGAAAACTTTGATCTATGATGTGAGGACAATATCTAATTTATTGTTCGAAGAACAAAAATGAAGAAAACCTAAAAATGTAAAAAATAATTTACACTGTCTTCAGTTTTTATTTTTTATCTTCATTAGTAAAAAATATTTTGCCTTATCCCCAATACACATTATAGAACAAGATATTCTGTACATTCTAAAAAAATAAATCATAGCACTCCAATATCACAAAAAAACAAATTTACGGGAAGTTAAATTACAATAGCAAGCTAAGCTTGCTACTGCTGATTTTTATCTTCCTTCCCATAAACACGTAAAACTTTAAAACAAAACTTGTGAGACTTAATTCTGAACGAAATGGTGCAAGATAACTTGAATAAAACAAAGAAAAGTTAGAAAAATTTGAAATTTATTTAGAAAACACTACACTAGAGCAAAGTGCATTATAAGTACCAGTTTATAACAAATATTTAAAAATGAGCCCGCCATTTTCAACACATTTCTTGACACGCTTCTGTACTTCTTTTTTTGCTCTTTTTAGTTCCTCAGGGCTGTCCTTAAGTCGCTCGGCCGCATCCATAATGCGGACAATTAATTCTTCACAAGGATGTATTTTTTTTTTGTATAGGGTATTTTTTCATCCATCCCCAGACGCAAAACTCTAAAGGTGCTAGATCAGGCGATCTTTATGGCCAGAAACGTAGACCTCCACGATCAAACCGTTTCTTAGGAAAATAATGAGTTAAGTGGTTAGAAACGGCACAAGAGAAACGGGGAGGCGCGCCATCGTGCTGGAAGTGTACTTTGGTTCTCAACGCTAAACAAACATCTTGAAAAAGCTGTGGCAATTCTTCTTGAAGAAAGTGTAAGTAGACCTCAGTGTTTAATCGACCGCGTGTAATATGAACGGTCCAATCAGCTGATTATAAGGAAGGACGCACCATACATTGACGCTCAGTGGTAAAAATTGCCTTCCACCGTTTCATGAGGATTTACTTCAGCCAATGTATGCTCATCGCGTAAGTTTTTGACGTCATCTCGAGGGAAATTTGCCACATCTGTAAACAAAACATACTTGAGTTGTCGGTTTGTAGTTGCAGAACTCAAAGCGAAGCGGACCGTCTCCTGGATGTAGATGTTGAACTGGCTGTTTATGATAAGGATAAAACTTGTTTTAAGTATCCTCCAAACCTTCGAATTCTAATCTCCGATCCGCTTAAAAAGAAGCCGTGTACCTGATATCTAGACTGCGCTGAACTTCATCGACAATAATTTCATCAATAACAGCGTCGTGTTGGACAGATCATGCGTAGCTGGTTACAAATACTAGGTAGTGAACCTCTTTCCCTAAGATTGCGATAAGTCGCGCTAATTGCTTTCGAATTTGAATCCTGAGATTCGGGAAACGTATTTCATATTCTAGTGCAGGTGTAGCATTAACACTACACACACCCAAAATGAATATAGCACATCAGCGTATTCGTCTATTGTTAATATATATGGTATTACTTCAACGGCAAATCGATCACGTTGAAAATTCATAGAAAATCTTCGCTAACAACAGGATAATGTCCCTTAAGAATAGTTTAAACTCTATTGAAGTATTCGCATTGTTGATCAGCTACGGTTATTAATAATTTTTCAAATAATCAATTGTATTTCTATCATTAATAAACAAATTATTTTATAAATAATTTTTATTTATATATCTTTTTACGGTTATGTAATTTCCAGTTTTTTTGTTTTTTTTTTAATTTTTAAACATAAATTTTTAACAGTAAATTTTATTTTTACAGATTTTTCACATCACCGAAAAAGAATTTTGTTTTTGTTTTCATTAAATAAGTAGTTTTCTTACAAACGTAGTAATGTACTCTTTGTAACTAAAATTTATTTTCCCTAAGTTTTCTTTGTTTTATTCAACTTATCTTACACTATTTGCTCAAAATTAAATTATCTACAAGGTATTTTTAAACGTTTTACGTGTTTATTACTCATTTAACAAAGTTATTGTACGTCAAACATAAATAACAGGGCTTTTTACCCCAAATTTCTTAAAAACTACTAATGATTCGGTTCTTTAACGTATTTTATTCGATTTTTCAGATCAGTAATCATAATAAATTACTAATTCTGCCCCTTAATTAACGTTCTAAAAATTTTAGTTCTTTTCACTAGGATAGCTGAAATCCGAGCGAAATATTCCACTAGCCGTAATTCGCAAACGAAGCATTTTAGGATATATGTTTAAATTAACTTTTTTTATTATTTTTCACTGTTAGAATAGGTTATGAAAGTCCCTGGAGAACGTCGTGATACACTCTGTATATAATTTTACTAAGATAATTCATAAATTTTGTGATTAAGATTCTTATACTATACACCGCAAGTCGAATTTCATATATATATATATATATTTTAAGCTGATTAATTTTTTTTATAAGTTGACGGGTTGTGCGTGTAACATTTGTAGCGTATGGAAAATGCAAACCCAAACAGGAACGTACAGCGGATGGAGGTAAACAATAAAAAATATATATATAATTATTTGTAAATAATTACAATAATTTATTTAATAACGATAAATATGCATTTTTTCACGATTTTTAAGTAGGAAAGTTACAGACAGTGTTATAGTATTTAAATTTGGTTTAAAATCCATAAAATAGTACGGAATGAGGTGAAAGAATGACAACAAATTCTTCTTTTATATCTGAATGCCCTCTAATTATTATTAAGTTTTCTTTAATTGAATTTAAGAAAAAGTTAATAAATTAAACACATTTCTTGTTTTAACGATTAAAAAGATTCACTTCGCTTCATTGACATCGCTTCATTCTATCTAATAAGAAGCGTAATGAATGAGCTGGGGGTGATGTATTCATACGGTTGCCGTAGGCGAGGGTAGGCACGAGCCGGTCTCAGTAAATAAAACATTCTGTTAAATGAATGAATTCATCGTTCTCGTCTCGAGGTATCTGCATACAATTTCTTCATATCATCATTATGAATAGCCTACTGTGACGGTCGTATTATTTTTATTTTACTAAAACATACAAAAAAGTTATCTTTGACGATAATGTACGAAGTATTTTTTTCAGCGATTTCATTTCTATTCGAAACAAAGGGTCTCAAAACAATCATTACCGTAAAATATAAGCGGGAAATGATATTTAGAGAACAAATAAATAACGAACAAAAACTTTAAGAAGAACGTATATTTTGTTAAAATGAAACGCGTAGTTTTTTTTTTGTATTTAACAAAAAGCACAAGCAATTTTGTTTTGTCCGAATGAATTAAACCGCATAACAGTGTTGTGATATAAGCTTCCTTTCGAAAAACGTTTTTTATAGCTTCGTTACAATAAGGAATGTTTGGCACAGTTTTATTGTAATATTTTATATAACAGGGATGGTATAAAAGCGCGGCAAACGCGTACGTATGTTTCGATACGAATTTTACCTGAAGTTTATATACCTACCCTTTCTAAAGATAAAATATAGTCCCTTTTTTCTACCCTTAAATGTTTATCTACCTGAACCTTTACCTGAGTGGAACTTGAAATCAAAGAAAAAAAAATAGTTAGGTAAGCCTTATAAGAGGGAAATAATTTAATGGTAGCTTCACGTTTTCTACGCGGCATTATGTTTCTATTTCTAACGTACGTCTTGGAATTCATTCTAAAAAATGAGGATGTTAAAAAAACACGGTTCCTTTCTATTTTTTTGAGTTAAGAACGATAAATTTCATTCTTAAACATAAATAAAAGGAAATAAAACGGTTTAAATTATTAGTATACCAGAGTGTTTCACGTAAGATTATGCATACGTTCTATAATTAGATAGCTTGTTAAAAAACAATAAATTATTTTATTATTACATCGATCGAAGAAATATAAATACAATTTGAAATAAAAGAATCGTCAACGGTGTATACACATATGTAAATATCAAATTCGAATGATAAGCATCAGATCTAGAAATTAAAAATTTTGAATAAAACTATTATTTTTGAATTTGCTAATTATTTTGTAAAAAAATATATATCATAAAAATCATTTTTTTATAAAAAAAAATCAAAACTCGTACATGTAAAATTTTATTAAATCCAGCCGAACCGAGATATGACTCCCCCCAGATCACTCTTTATTCTCATCTCTTTGAGACTCTGACTACAAATTTTAGCACCATCAATACCCTGTTTACTGAAATCACTACGCCCAATATGAAAATTTTTGGTTCTGCCAATCCCAGGACTTAAACCGATGAGATGCAAGCAATATAAATATATGCACACGAACGTAAAGAGTTAAGATTGTTTAATCTTCTTTCCATTCTCGACATTTCATGACCCTCCTCTACCGATGAGTTCAAAATAAAAAAAACTGATTTTTGGTTAAAAACGTATTTTCTTTTGTTTTAGTGAATACTAATTATAATTTCCTATAATTTTTTTTATGTTTAAATAAAAAAGAAGAAGAAATCGTCTACAAAATAAAACACTAAAAGCGTTTAAAATTTTCTAAAAATTGGAAAAATTCTCTTAAATCCTTATCAGTAAATATAATTTTATTCCTGATTTTTTACGTACAGTTTTATGGTTAATGTAATATAAATTTCTTCCCATTCGTAAATACCGTTCCAAGGAGAGATCGTATCGGTCAGATCATTACCGGTGTCATTCAGTCGGGACTGGATATAATTTTACCGTGTTATTTATATTCTTACAAACAGCAATATCTTAAAATTTTATTTTATTTAATACAAATCTCGAAGTAGATAGACTCTTTATCTTCATAAAACGGCAATTATTAATGCATCCCGCCTTTACTGTTTTAATACAAAAGAAAAGAAATCTAGCAAATGTCTAAAATAAATTAGTCGTTTATATTTAATTAAATGTAAAAATATTTTCTGTAAAGTATCGTAAACATTTGTGTTCGTGTAACACTATTTGCGTACGTGAATGTATAAGGAAAAAATTACACTAAATAATTAGGCCTAATTATAGATTCTGAGTTAAGTAGAAAGCCTCACATATTGAAATTAAGGAAAGAATTAATATTATACTCGTATAAATTTTACAAGTTACATTATTTCGATCAAAAATGGTCGGTTTGTATATATAGAGCTTACTAAAGCTAGACTTGAATTTGGAACCGCATGTCGAGTAGGCGTTTTTAAATGTCACATAATAATTGTGGAAATAGCACAAAAAAATGACAATTACAGATTTCAAAAGAAGTTCCGATTCTCCTTTCTTGAGGTTTTCAAAAAAGGGAATATTTCACCAATAAAGAATCTATATATGTATAAAATATTAAGAGTATTTTTCGATAGTATTAAAGATCATAAGATAAATAATGTGTATGATACAAGAAGTACGGATGCAGGAAATACACAAATCCCGGCTGTATTTAAAGAACGGTTTCGAAAATCATTTGTCTATTTAGGACCTAAAATATATAACGTGTTGGAGAAAACTGTAAAGCGTATATAACTGTTGAAAATATCTTCATTAAAGAGCTGAATAAATGTGTTGCCGGTGTTCAGGACACTAGTGTTTTGTTTTGTAAATTAGAATGAATAAAATTAACATAGAACGAATGAAATTAAAATAGTGTTCAAAATTTACAATATGATCAAACATTTTGTACTGTTGAATCGAAACGCACACCGCCTTATATGTAACGATTATGAATTAGACTCGATGCGACAAAGTTTAGATTATTTATATTTACATTATGCTGTATTTTAAGACTCACTTATGTATTATTACCTTTGGCACTGGAGCTTTTATGTTCTGTAGGTATTCCAGAGAATAGAACTTTATATAATTATTTGTAAAATTATTATTGGAATAAATTTCAGTTTGAATTCAGTACAATCCCGATCATGAATTTAATTGTTTGCGCTACAGGGCTTATGAGAACGAATACCAAACGCGAATAAAGTTTTAACATAGTCAACTATAAATAAATATTTATCATCAGCGTTGATAAGTAAAATTATTTCATCACAAATTATTAAGTCTTTTTTTTTTCCTGTTTAGCCTCCGGTAATTACCTTTCAGATAATACTTCAGAGGATGATATGTATGAGTGTAAATGAAGTGTAGTCTTGTACAGTCTCAGTTCGACCGTTCCTGAGATGTGTGGTTAATTGAAATCCAATCACCAAAGAACACCGGTATCCACGTTCTAGTATTCAAATCCGTGTAAAAATAACTGACTTTACTAGGACTTGAACGCTGGAACTCTCGACTTCCAAATCAGCTGATTTGGGAAGACGCATTACCACTATAACCAACCCGATGGGTTAGATTATTAAGTCTAGACCTCTAAATGTCCACTGAATTTCGGACACACTATCCATTAAATATTAATTTAAAATCCCTTACCGACTGAACATAATATCGAGCTGGAGCTCGAGTTTGCTCTAAAATGTCAATTAATTCCGTACAGATCTATAGAATAAGAGTAATAAAAAGATTTTCAAGCACGTTAAGGTATGAAATGCTGTTAATATTTTCTTCAAAAAAAAGAACGGTCTTATCATAAGCGTTTCATAAATCGCTGCCCACATTATTACAAGATACTGTGATTTTCTCATAAAAGTTAAGATTTTTTTCACTTCAAAAATACTCATTCTGAGATTCATTACTCGGGTAAATAACACGCTCGTCAGAGAAGAAAATCGGTTTTCGTGACTGAACATCGGGAAAACGTCTTAGAAAGACTTTGCGATAAGTTTCCCTTAAAGCCATGATCCGTAGAAAATGTCGAGCAGAAAGCTCATTGACACGAGTAACCTTAAACGTTAAAACCCAAGATTTTTTGATTTTTTAAAAATTGCGTCAAATCTGACTCTTCACATATTTAACTCTAAAAACCTTTTCTTGACGATCGATTTAAGAGGAAATCGTAAACGGGAACCTCAACAATATTCGAGTTATTTAATCGACCAGAAAGACACCCAGATCGTCTCAAATAGAGGAATACTCGATGGTAAAGACTTTTTTGCCCGCTTTAAAAACGCTTTTATGATGAAGCTTCCTTGCCGAAACTATGATCGAACCCGTCTTTCGATTTCGTAATTTTCATTTACATACGCTCTAACGATAGCAACAAGTTTTTCTTCATTCAAATCCTCATTTGCGTTTGCCATTTTAACATAACACCACACAAATCAAAATTCACACTGAACCTTTGAAAATAACACCAACTTCTAACACATTTGATGCTTCATCGACTAAATTAAAACATTTATTCGACGAAAATAACAGGTAAAATTTATTTTATTGTAAAGATAATCTTTACGATCGCACGATATATTAAAGTGTTACGAACTCGAATGAAAAGAGGCTTTTTAATCAGCCTGTATAAATTTTTTTTTTTTTTGTCTTCAGTCATTTGACTGGTTTGATGCAGCTCTCCAAGATTCCCTATCTAGTGCTAGTCGTTTCATTTCAGTATACCCTCTACATCCTACATCCCCAACAATTTGTTTTACATACTCCAAACGTGGCCTGCCTACACAATTTTTCCCTTCTACCTGTCCTTCCAATATTAAAGCGACTATTCCAGGATGCCTTAATATGTGGCCTATAAATCTGTCTCTTCTTTTACCTATATTTTTCCAAATGCTTCTTTCTTCATCTATTTGCCGCAATACCTCTTCATTTGTCACTTTATCCACCCATCTGATTTTTAACATTCTCCTATAGCACCACATTTCAAAAGCTTCTAATCTTTTCTTCTCAGATACTCCGATTGTCCAAGTTTCACTTCCATATAAAGCGACACTCCAAACATACACTTTCAAAAATCTTTTCCTGACATTTAAATTAATGTATAAATAATAATTTATAATTTGAACGACGGTATCTATTAGCGGTACGATCTTACCTGAACGAATTTTCAATAAAAGAAGGGTAAAATTTATTCTTCGAGATCTTTAAATCCATAATGTTGATCATGAACAGCAAATCGATGCAAGATATAAAATTATATTTTGCATCAAATTTTTAAACTGTCAAAAAAACAGTTTTAAGTTTTTGGATAAGTAAACGTCATTAAAATAATAAAAATAATTCATAAAAAATAAATTAACGTTTATAAAATACGGCAATAAACAATAACAAATACTTACCTTAATTTTGTTAACGTAAAACAGACATTAATATTATTTCTAATTTATTATACCCCGCTTGCCTCGACTCATATTATTTTAAGAGTATTCAAAACTTTCAAAAAAGTAGTAATGTGACGATATAAAATTGAATATCCGTACAGATTTCAATTCGTTACGTTCAGTTGAGGATAAAAAATTTCCGTACAGTGAAAATTACTGTAAAAATTTACAGTAAGATACGAGCTCTAATGAATAAAAATATTCTTTATAACACAATTATTGGGCTGGAATATTTGTTGAACTTTTTTTGGGGGTTTTACGGACATCGACGGCTACGATCATTAGCCCTTTCTCCAAACAAAAAATAAATAAAATACAATTTCCTTCCTTGATAAAAAAACTAGCGAATAAATCAGTAGACTTGTCTTATCAGACGATCATCCAGAAATAGACTTGTCATTGGACATTAAAAACCGCAAAAGAACACATGACAGGGTGTATAGGGTCCTTGCTGCTTAAAAATATACTTCTATTTCAAAGAAATTAGTTAAATCTTTGAAAAAGGGTGTAATAATCCCATAATTCTTAAAATCTCATCCTTAATCAAAATTTGTCCAAAAACTAACTGTATTCATATAGTCTAGCGCCTAGGTTTACCTTTAGGCCAACCTTTTTTGTAGGTCCAATCGGTCGACTTTTCAGTTTCTCGTTAATGATGCGACCGTGTTCGCATGAGTCGGTGCCAGTTCAGAGATTACGTATTCAGTTTACGTATTAGTTTAAAAGAGGCTGCAGCAGCTGCAGCAACCCCCGAGCGTACGACGTAACCTTCGGCCATCTGATAAGCACAATCTTCCTAGCGTAGAAGTAGCTAACATTTTGTATAGTCTTTAATTCCTAAGGTGGTACCTCTTCATTATAAACCGGTTGGTCTCGCGATCTCATAGAGCGGTGACACCTAACACGAACAGATCGATCCCTGCAACCCACCGGGTTGGTTTAGTGGTTTAACTTGTCATCACAAATCAGATATTTCGAAGTCAAGAGTTCTAATGTTCAAATCCTAGTAAAGGTGTATTACTTTTTACGATGTGTGTTACTTTTATACGGATTTGAATACTAGATCGTGGATACCGGTATTCTTTGGTGGTTGGGTTTCAATTAACCACACTTCTCAGGAGTGGTCGACCTGATTCTGTACAAGACTACACTTCATTCACATTCACACAATTCATTCTCGTTCATCCTCTGAAGCAATACCTTACGGTGTTTCCAGAGGCTAAACAGAAAAAAGAGGTGGATCCCTGCACGGATTATCAGAATACAACGGCTCTTTACAAACACGGATTTACTTTCTCGTGCGTCGCGCTGTTTTTATCCGAATTTCTGATATTCAAAACATCGCAATGAAGTCGGAATGAAAGGATGAATATCTAATCTACGAAAGCCAAGCTTTATTCTTCTCTGGACATTCGGGTTTATTGAAAGTCAAGACGTGCGACGCGAAGAGTACAACTTCTCCGTCGCGATGTGTTCATTCTTCGAAGTGCCACAATTCTTTTTGTCCGTCGAGTTCCTCTACAGTTTGTCTTCTGAGCTGATCAACTTTGAATTAAGTTCACCAGTCAATAAGTCGCAAGGTGCGTGCGAAAAGACGGATATTCACGCCCTGGATCATCGATCCTGCCTGGGTTCCCCCAGTCAACGCCTTCACAAATTAAATCCGGGCCGGGGAGTCGGGTACTGCCTATCCGCTATACCGACATTCCAGGGCTCACACGTAGCGATACTCCTTGCTCGTGGGACGATACCTGCCGACGGCCGAAGCGATCATTCACGCTAAGTGGCGCAAGACTACAGCAGAACAAGCTCGCATCAGCTCACCTTCAACCCGGTTTCCATCGACAGAAGGAGGGATAAACACTGCCCGTTTGCACTCCGCCCGACGTCGCCAAGCCTCCCGACCCTGATGCAAGCAGCGAAACCGAGAAGCACAATCGCAACCGTCTCGGGACTGTGGATCCTGCACTCCGCAGGCAGTTCCTGAGCGATACCGTTGCCCCGTCGGTCGCCATAAGAGAAAATACGTAAGTGCCATGTCTTTCGTTGTCTGCCTTGGACGTATGCGTAGATGTAACTGCACGAACGTTGGTCCAGGGCCATTGTACATATTAAAAATAGTCGAAGATGAAAAAAAAGAGAAGTAATCAAACATAAGATAATATATAAGCGATTCTTTAGTTCCAAGGAAAGTAATTTATTTTACGATAGACTATCAGATTGATGAATTTATATAACGATAAGCCGAAGGTTTCAAATACCTTTCGCTGAACGATTTCAATGATAGGTCATCAAATATCACACTAAGATAATTTTTGAAAAATAATCATAAGCAGTAATCGGTGGTAATTAAACGTTTATTTTGCTAAAACTATTCAAATCCAAAATACTTTAAAGAGATTCAAAAAAAATACTTCTTTAAATTTTTCTCACCGGTATTAACATATTTACAGTTTACAGCTGTAATTATATTTACGATTACAGCTTACTATCGTATATAGCGTATAATAAAACCGGATGATCAGAGTGTAACATTTACAGAAGAAACTTTTAAAGTACCGAGAGCGCCTAAGTCAGTTTCTCCGATTACTAATAAGAAAGCAGTTAACAAACAAAGTGAAAAAAATTTTTTTTTCATATTTAAGATCTTTCTTTTTCCTGTTTAGCCTCCGATAATACCGTTCAGATAATACTTCAGAGGATGATATGTATGAGTGTAAATGAAGTGTAGTCTTATACAATCTCAGTTCGAACATTCCTGAGATGTGTGGTTAATTGAAGCCCAGCCACCAAAGGACACCGGTATCTACGATCTAGTATTCAAATCTATGTAAAAATAACTGACTTTACTAGGACTTCAACGCTGGAACTCTCGACTTCCAAATCAGCTGATTTGGGAAGACGTGTTCACCACTAGACCAACCCGGTGGGTTATATTTAAGATCTATTTAAACGTAACAAAGCCCTCACAACGATGTGCATTCGCAGTGTCCGTGCCCTGACTGTGATAATTTATTCGATTATTCGCACACATCAGTATATTCAAAGTGAAATATTAAACCAGATTGCTTCGGTACGACCCAATTTGAACTAGTAATCATAGCTGTAATATGATGAAAAAATCAGAAAGAAAAGAAAATCGGTTCAAGACGCGTACGGTTAAAAAGACTTTATAAAGAATTTATTGTTCGACAACCAGCACCCGTGAATTACAGGAACAATCTTACAAGCGAAAACTGAAGTCTGGGTCGGTGTGAGTAGAACGCGCATTGTGGGTCCAATCATTTTTGAAAATACAATTAATAGTGACCGTTATTGTACCGTTTTAGCAAACTTCATCAATCGGTTAACAGAATTGGAAATCGATTACGGTCCGTTTTAAAGAAATATTTTTGGAGAACAAATCATTTCGAGCGGTTTTTGGCCTGCACGATCCCCCGATCCGACTCCCCAAGATTACCTTCCGTGATGGGGGGGGGGGGACGAAAAAGTAGTGTATCGCAACAGACCACGCACGATTGACGAATTAAAAACCGCAATAACGGCACAGGTACGAAACATTCCAGTACATCAGTCAGTTAAAGTGTTCAAAAATAAACTGAAACGCGTCAGTGTTGTACTGTTGTTGAAGGAGGTAATTTTCAACACCTTTTATAAACAATTCCGACTATTTTAATATATGTTTCTATAAAATAATTAACTAAAATTCCAAAGTGATAACAAAGTTTCGTCATTACACTTCCACAATTCCAGTGTACAGCGACTTTCTGAACGCATTGTACTTTCAAAATACAAAATTATTTAGAAAATATACAACTCAAAAAACAATTATATCGCTAACGCACATTTTTAAGGCGATAAAAGCAGAAAAATATCTTTGGCAACTAATTTTATTTTTACTATCTGCACAAATTTTACG
Organism: Lycorma delicatula; assembly: GCF_047948215.1. Taxonomy (NCBI): domain Eukaryota; kingdom Metazoa; phylum Arthropoda; class Insecta; order Hemiptera; family Fulgoridae; genus Lycorma; species Lycorma delicatula. The sequence goes on from NC_134456.1 coordinate 210,483,293, forward strand.
GACCGAGAAGCATTGTATGGTACCGTCACTTAAAAGTTTGAATATGTCGATTACAAAACAAGATAACAATATGTTTTATTATCGGTACCGGTGGAATCTCACTGTACGATAAGAATACGTCACTATTGGATCTGAATAGACTCTAAAGGTACATGAAAGAAAGCGTTTAAGGTGCCGTCATTCTGACATTACGCATTCGCAATAAAGTTTAATCGTCAAATTACACATGCTTTCTAATAAAATTACGTCCCGATTAATATCAAACGTTTTTAATCGAAACCGTCACAGGTCAATCGGGTTTGAAGTTAACACAATAATATCCACTACTCCTCGTAGCGAAAAATATTAAGGCATCAAATCGCATGAAGGGCCATATGCGATTATTTCTTCGCGTTCTATCCGTTCCAAGTACTTAAGTTCGTTCTCCATAATCCCTCGAGGATCTTTAACAGACCTATAAAATCTGCAGTGAATTATTAGGACATTCGATTTCAAGCACATTACATCAGAACGATATTGAGAAAAACAAATCAGAATTTTCTTAAAAACGGATAAATTCCACATAAATACCACCGTTCTGTCAAAATTATTTTCACAGGATCTCGAATTAATCTTGGTCGATAATATTTAAATTTAAATTTCTTTAGAATTTTTCGTGAACTTGTTCTGCACGTTTCCAGTCAAATAGAAGTCTTTCTTGTTGACGTTAGAGAGCGCATTATGGATTACTTTATCCATTTTTTTGCTTTTTTTACTGAAATGAAATTAGTTTTATAAGCCCATCTGATCGTGGAATCTCCATCGTCTCCAGTATTTTTAAATTTAAGTTTAGATGAAGGGTTAATAATGGAAAATCAAGAAATTTGTATGGAATTCCTCACGGGTGGTAGCGATCACTATCTTTATTATTTTTCAAACGACGGTGAAGCATATTTTGTATACGTAAAAATCCTTATTCTCGATTCAGATACTTTTTTTAATGAGGAGGCCAAAAAATCTGTTCACAGGTACCACGACAACGCGTCCGTATTTATGTCGGGTTCTAGCCAAACTGACCCTGGTCGATCAAGCCAGAACCAACTAAAAAACGCTCCCCTGTTAGCGACATGCCCGATACCAATCTTCAAATACCATTGATCCAGGTACTATATATACCGAACAACAATTGAATAGTTATTATATCGATCGATTACTGTTAATTTCTGAATCAAAATTTCCTACGTTACAGAATGGATGCAGGGGAAAATGATTTTTATCCCGTCGTATATACGATTCGATTTACATAATACGGCCGGCTAGTACGAGGTTGGGGGTAGAATGAAGAACTTAACATTCAAATATCCACCGTTTACTCGAGTACTTGGAAGACCCGGAACAAGATGGATACATGTAATTAAAGGTGAAAAAATTAAACGTGGCTTAAACTCAAGTCGTTGAGATTTCACTTAACAGGAACTATAGGAGAGATCTGTCACGGTAACATTAGACTATAATAGCACATCATGTTACCTTTTAGTCTCATTTATTTTCTTATGTTGAATTTTTAAAAATAATATTATAATACATAAAACAAGAGATAAATATTGAAAATTAAAAAACATAACTGCCGAAAAAAACATTGATGACAAATAAAGGATAATTGAAGAGAGTGCGATTGACAATTTTGTATTTTTTCAGATTTTTTAAATCTATTTAAACGTATATATATATACAGTCTATGACACTTCCGGTAACGTAAAGATTCCAACGCGGAGTCACACATCTAAATCGGTTTAGCCTTGAGCTGCGACGATGGAACAAACATACATACATACATACATACATACATACATACATACTACATACATTACATTTCTTTTTGGGCAGGTATAAATAAAATAAAGTATTATTAGTTAATATTTCACAATAAAATTGAGGGGCAGAGCGGAATGGTACGCCAGACAGCTACTCACGGCTTCCTCCACGACTCTCTTCCACTAGACGCAGTCCGTTGCCAATTAATGTACAGATTATTTTATTTAATTTCTAAGCGTAGATTATTTTTATTCATATTTTATATTTATATTCTTATTTATTTATTATTATTTTTTTAAATTTCATTAATAAAAGAAAGAAATTATTAGTTAATATTTAGCAGTAAAAAGAATATGCTTACACGATCGAACATACTGCCCGTCAAAAAAAAATAATAACATTTTTTTCTTAAATTTTTATAAACAATAAATATCAACAGTAATAATAATTATACAGGATGATTTTTTAGTCCTGTTACCCAGTTGTTAATGTGTAGTAATGTTTTTCTAAGAAAGGGAAATTTTGTTTTGTGACACGAAGTTGGTAGTGCTACTCAACCCGTATAGATACGGTAGTGTGAATTGATTCTCCTTGAGCTGTGTAAACTTTTGTGCCGTTTCCGGTCGTCTTACGAACAGAATGTCGTTTACCGTAGAATGAAGAATTTTCATTTTTCAACAATATTTTGCTATGAAATCGTACGCGAGTGCAAAAGAATCATTTCAAATTAAATTTGTTGATGTTCCTCCAGAAAAAATGTCAATATTTAGGCTAGCAAACCGATTTCGAGAGACAGGTAGTGTTTACGACAGAAAACGTGGTGGTCCCTTGATAGATGACGTTTTAGAGAATGTGAAAACAAGATTGCTCAATTCTCCACGGAAAAGTTTACGAAAACTTTCCACGCAAATCGGTTTGTCATATTCGAGTGTTCAGAAAGCCGCTAAAAAATTGAAATTGTATCCGTATCGCGTACGATTAGTCCAAGAGCTTCAGCCTCCAGATTTAAACAAGCAATTGCAGTATTGCCGTTGGTTTAGGTTTCTCGTAAATAACGGAATCGAATTTTTAAACACAGTGTTTTTTAGTGATGAAGCTTGGATCCATCTCGATGGTTTTGTGAACAGTCAAAACTGTCAAATTTGGGCGGTTGAAAATCCTAACGCTTTACAAGATAAATCTTTGCATCCTGAAAAAATTGGTGTGTGGTGTGCGATATCTCGTCATCGTGTAATCGGACCTATATTCTTCGAACAGACAGTAAATGGTGAAGTATTCAGGAATATTGTGCGCCAATTTGCGTCCCTCCTGGAACCTCAAGAACGGTATTGCTGGTTTCAGCAAGACGGCGTTACATGCCACACGTCTCGAGAAACCGTGGATTTTCTGCAAGAGTTCTTTGATGATCGAATAATAAGCAATGGCTTATGGCCTCCAAGGTCCCCAGACCTCACCTCTCCTGACTACTTTTTGTGGGGCTATATTAAGTCCGAGGTCTTCAAAAACAATCACACTATTGACGAACTTAAAGTCAATATTATAGACTTAATCACGAATATTTCCAATGCAACTCTTATTTAGGTTTCTGTTAATATGGTGAAAAGAGTCCGTGCGTGTATAAACGCAAGGGGTGGGCATTTTGAGCATATTCTTTAACAATTATGTAAGTAATAGCTTTTTATTAAATCTCTTTTGTAAGTAACAAATACATTTTTTTATTCCACCTAAATTTGCCTTTCTTAAATTGCATTTAAAATTGGGTACCAGGACTAAAAAATCACCTGTAAAATAGATTAATAAATTTTACTACTGTAATTCATTCATTCAAAATCGTACCAATCTAAAAACACAACTATTTTCGATACAAATAAATCGATGCTGAAAATATTATCGATTTAGAATCGTATATATGATTTTTTGTGGCCTTTCAGTTATAATTAGACACAAACACACACACACACACACACACACACATATATATATATATGTACAATATATATATACGTATTGATACAGTCTATAACACTCCCGGTAACGTAAGGATTCCAACGCGGGATCATACATCTAAATCGGTTCGGTCGTTGAGCTGCTACGGTGGAACAAATAAACATACATACACCCTAAAAACATTACATTCCTTTTTGGGCAGTCGTGTAAAATAAATAATGTTCAAATGAAAAAAAAAAAAAAAACAGATTGAGGATATGCACAGTTGTTCGATTGGATATTATATTCATGTCGTACAAATAGCAGGAATTATGTTTTTAATCCGTAACAGATCCGTTAATTTAATAATTTCATGCTGTTAAATGCAGCTACTGCCGCCCAACAAACATTTCACAACTACAACGATGACAAAAGATTTCTTCAGGAAATCAATCTGTTACCTTAACTTACCGTTTATCATCTTACATTAATATGTTAATTATAATATTAGTTAACAAAAAATATTTTAATCGTTCAAAATAATTATCATGGAGTTTTTTTATTTTATTACTTAATGAGTCGTGGCCAATAATGTAATTTAATTACTTTTAAATGATTCTGAACCCTCCCCTTTACAATTAACTGTACGTCATATTTAATTATCTTCTAAGTACACGAAGGTCACCGAACGAAGAACAGTAGCCTGGTGGAAGACTGAACTGATACAGTCTTGTGACCTTGCAACTAGATATCGCTTTTTTTTATATACTGTTAAATTTGTTTGCATCGACAACCGTACGCACACAAGCACAACGAATGTCAATCGAAGTAAACTACGTTGTTATAAAGATAGAACGGTTTTACATTTTAATGCTACGTTATTCCAAACGTATAAATTTATGCGTACGATAAATGCGTATAATTTAATGAATAATAATTTGTTGTAAAGAATTTGAATATAGTTATCGGTATATTATACAACTTTTACGGTTTGTGTATCGTACTGTAAAATAAAAGACAATGTCGCTAAATATAGAATAAAACATCTAGACGTAATTTTCAAATTAAAAATAAAAATTTTGCATATTAAAACACGCTGTTTTTATCTCGCTTAAGAATTCACTCGAACAAACATGTAACGGCTACACGATAGAAATGTATTAATTTAATGTCGCATCATAGTGATATTTAGAAACGTATATATGCAGAAATATATTATTCAATGTTTTTGGGTCTGTTTTTAGTATTACACGGAAAGTACTGATGTTAGTCGGTTCGAAGAGGCAAACGGGGAGTTTAGTAACTAGTTTGCGTATTCGTAATAGTTACCTTAGAATACTCAGTTGATTTGTAATAAGTTTTACTGTTGTAACATTTCTTTCCTAGTGTAAAACGGAAATTTTCAGAAAATTCAATACAACCGTATGACTATTGTAAGTATTCTACAGCGGACATATCATCAACAGAAGGAAAATTGACTATCGTAACAAAATTTACAAAGATTCTTATCTTCCGATGACTAAAAGCCATTTATCTTCAAAAGTATAAAGACTATTGTTGTACATTATTTCTTTTTTGAGAAACTTCATTCAAATTAAACAAAAACTTAAAATAAAATTAATATTGGAATTCATCTACATTCCTCCGGTTTTCACGTTTGGCTGAACTGTATTATTACGTTTTATCCATTTTTTTTTTTCAATTTACATCCTTACGAATGGTGGGGGGTTTGGTGTAAATTATTATGTAATAGTATATTCATTGATCCCACTATGTCGTATTTTGTAACGACGATGAATTCCCGAAAGCATATGAAATGAAAATTTCAGAGTCAATTTATTGTTATATAGTTAGATTACTTTCGCGTTAATATAGTTATTACAATCGTTAATTCAAATATGAATAAAAATTTCGTCGATACCAATTCACAAATCATTTATTTTTCTTCATCCCTTTGTAATATAACGCGTACTGGAATAATCTGACCGCATGGAAAAACTAAGATATTAAGATGTATATAGTAAGCTGTTTTTGAAAGAGCAACTAGAGATGAGGATATTTTTCAAGCTTGTATTACCCGCACAAGCTTCGAGCTTGTGCGTGGGAATATAAAAAAGGAATCTAGAAGCGTACGAAAAATGCCACGCCTAACCGGGATTCAAAGCAAGGACCTCCGAATGAAAGGCCGAGACGCTACCTTTCCGCCACGGATATCGGCTTTAAATTTTGTAACATAGTAATATCTTACTGCTACCTAAAAGGACAAAATCTCTTTCGTTTGTTCCCGATAACCGCAAAACCTACTGAACCAATCGTTAAGAAATTTTAACTGTAGCTTCGTTATGACCCCCAGACTTCAAACACTAAATTTCAAAACTCACCCATTTAATTAAACTAATAAAAAAATATGTGTAAATAAATAACCTAGAACTTCATTTACTAAATTTAATTCATCGTCTAATCGACCGTTGTCTACGTCAATATTGACCTCTTCAAACAGTTATTATGAATTTTATAAATTTAATCCAAAAAAAAAAATTACAATAGAAACTGTAAACCGTGCGGTAAGAGTCGCAGATATAATTTCTTCCGCTCAAAAAACAAAAATTTCTGTACTATAAATAAAACTGTTTTTAACAAAACGATACTAATATCAAAAAAGTAAGACACTACATTACTATTATCAAAATCTGTTATTAATTCAGAATTTTCTTTTAAAAAAATTACATTTTAAATATATGTAATAGAATCTACAAATCTCTTACCGACCCGATTTCATTTATGTGTAATACATATCACATTTACAGAAATAATACAATTCTTATGATTATTCGTTGTTTAATAAATGAAATCGGGCTGATAAGAGTTTTTTAACAAATTTTTCTTTTTTTTTTGCTTATTATATGGACCGCTTAACATTGTTTATTATCTATTATTATATATCTATTGTCTATTACATATATATTTACGTGTTTTTTTTTTAAAGAAAATTCTAAATTAATAACATGTTTTGATAATAGAAATGTATTATCTTATCTTTTTTGATATCAGTATCGTTTTGTTAAAAACAGTTTTATTTATAGTACAGAAATTTTTGTTTTTTGAGCAGAAGAAATGATATGTTTTTCTTTTCCTGTTTAGCCTCGGGTAATTACCTTTCAGATAATACTTCAGAGGATGATATGTATGAGTGTAAATGAAGTGTATTCTTGTAGTCTCAGTTCGACCATTTCCGAGATGAGTGGGTTAATTGAAACCCGACCACCAAAGAACACCGGTATCCACGATCTAGTATTCAAATCCGTGTAAAAAATAACTGACTTTACTAGGACTTGAACGCTGGAATTCTCGTCTTCCAAATCAGCTGATTTGGGAAGACGCGTTCACCACTAGACCAACCCACTGGGTTGAAGAAATGATATCTGCGAGACTCTTACCGTACGGTTTACAGTTTCATTATAATTTTTATGGATATCATTGCGTTTTGTTAATTATTCTTTTATTTTATTTTTTTATGACTTACCGATTGTTATCTTATGGATTTATTATTCAAATTTATTGCCTTAGAACAAACAAACTGAATTTCACGGCCAATTTTTTTTGTTGGTAGTCATATCATTCACTTCATACCATATTTTTCCTTTTTTAATAAATACTAGTATAATGACCTTTACGAATCGAAAATCCATATAGTAATATTGCACTTATTACATTGTAAATGTAACCCTCGATTTTTATCGTTAAATTCGATATTACTAATCGAATTTATTTCTGTTTTATTTATTCCTTTTTTAATAGAAATAATATATAATCTCTTATAAACTAATATTTTTTATTTTTTTTTTTAAATGACGGGAACTAAAAAAATTGTTTTACCTTCAGTACTTTCATTTACATAAGAGAATTTACTATTAAAACAAGCTGAAGTATATTTTCTTTTAAATTTTATTGTTTCAAGTAAATAATAAAATTTTTGAACGCTACCTACTATTAAGTACTGCTATCTAGCGGCGCGATTCGTAAAGGTACATTAAAAAAAAATGAGTAAAATGACATTCGAGTACCGTGGTTCATCAAATGGAAAAAGAGGTGTCTTATAAAATTCTACCTATTTTTTAAAGTATTCTGTATTACTAATCTAATTAAACTGAAATATAATGTTTACACGCTTATTTTTTCCCCATTTTCATTTCACTGTTAGGTCATTAGAACTGTAAACGTAGTTCGGTGACTTCATCACCTCTTATCGACGAAGTTCTAACAAACTTCGTGATACCAGGTATATAAAATATCAATCTTGTATTACTATCGTAATACACGTAAAAACGAAATATTTTAATAATAAAATTAAAGGTAATGACGACTATTTATATATTTAACGAAGTTTGGACGGTTTGAGGAATATTGATTTCGAGATCAATATCGACTTCTTCAGTAATTTACTATGTATTTTACTAAATTTAATATCATTGTCTACTCTGGCGGCGACTCGAGAGAATTCATCCTCAAACGAGTAAAATAGCGACTTTTGTTGCTAAATGTTTCGCTACATTGTAGTACAAACCTGAACTTGTTTTTCGACACCGAATTTTGTGTTTTACGTTGGATATTTTAAAAACTACGGAGTTACAGTTCTGGGTGATATTTTATCCTATTTCCCAGCTCAAATTACATAAACCCCAAAAACTTTACTTCTTAATTTGGGTCCCAAAATTTACGGTAGTGTTTCTTTTTATTAGAAGAGCTGAAATCCAGGGAAATTTTTCGCTAGCCGTAATTCGAAAATAAAGCGTTTCCAGAGCTATGTTTATTTGAACTTTTTTCATTATTTTAACCTGCAGAACATGTCCCGAAAGTTCCTCTGTTTCTTTCTGGGACAATCTGTATAATAAACCGTAATTATAAAATATTTTAAACTATAATTTACATAAGAACCTATCTACACCGGGTTTTGTTTTCTAGTAAACTTGATTTATAATAGGATTCTAAATTACCAACAAGAGTGTATTCTAATTTCTTCACGGCAACGGTTAGACAAGTACAGGACCCAAAATTTTGAATTATTTAAGAATATGGGTTTCCAAACATTCGGTTTTTATCTTAAAATATTAGTCACTGGTTACTATTAACCTGTACTTTGTACGGGTAAAGATATATTTTTCTCGGTTCTAAACCGTACCACTAGGAGGTGAATATTTTGTTTTTCATTTTTAATTATTTTAGTTTATTTTTTAGTCGAGTAACCGGGGCAGTACAGCGAGTCGCATCGTACATACAGCAACAGTGTCGGTTGATCGCCCCGGCGGACAACCTCGCAGCCTTTAAAAAAAATTGAAATTTAAAAACGTGAAAGTGGTTTTTAAATATTTATCTAAAGAATATTTGCAAGTCCCAATCGGCGGCGGATACCATCTCTGTGATGCACAAGTTTAGGAGGATTGCTCGAAAGGATTACGGGCAGTCGGGCCGTCATTTTTACATGTTGTACCGAGGCGTCTTCGAAAGTATGACCTCTTACGAGGCGTCCGTTTGGGCGCATAGATTGCAAAGAAATCGAGAACTTATTCAAAATTTAAGGAGTACCCTGCGCAAAGCCTTAATTGTATGCACTGGTGTTTTTAAAATAACCTCCTACGAGGCTACAGCAGTACTGGGAAAGGCTCTCCCAATCGATTTAGTGGTGAAAGTTCTGGCGGACATGTGAAAATTGCGAAGAGGTAGGGAGGCCGAGGTATTTGGGATACGGTTTCGAGCCGGGCCTGAACCGGAGCGGAACTGTGATCTTAATGCATCGGTTATAAATTTCGAACATTTGCCCATCTTCCGACTGCGAAGGAGGCTTTACAGCCTCGCGATGGAAGCATGGCGGCAAGAATGGCACTCCACGACTAAGGGAAGATCCTTGTATAAGTTTATACAAAATTTGGGGGGTTGGTATGCCTCTCCTTCGTTTTTAGGGGTAACGGGAGCCCGAGTGCTCTCCAACCATGTAAATTTAAACCACTATTTGTTTCGGTTCCGCCTGGCAGTTGAGAAGCTGTACATCTGCGGGGAGGTCCAGTCGAACGAACACATGATGTTCGACTGCCCAGATTTTGGCGGGGCGGGGGCCTAGAGATCGGGCCATCCTGGAACTTAGAGGTCAAGGGGAAAATTGGCCACTCACAAGCGGCGAGTCAATGTGGCGAGAGCCGCATCGTCGGACCGTGTGGGAGTTTCTTGATGCGGTTGCTTCGTTTAACCGATATCAGTAGTTTGCCTAAGAGAAAAGACTCCTACCGCGCTGCTGCAGGAAGCTAACCAAGAGGTATGGCTGGCTACCAGCCAGATTAAAGTTCCAAGCGCTTTAATGGTGGACAGGTACTTGCTGGCATTCAGCGGTTTAGGTGTGGCAGCGAATTGCTGTCTTTGATGAGATAAATTTAATTATTGATTTAGTAGATGACGGGGCGCGTTTACCCATTTTAGTGTTATATGACAAGTGGGCGGTGGGACACGCAAGCGAGTGGTCTATGATACCACGCTTATTCCGCTCACACTTTTAGTTTAGCTCTAGGAGCTATTTAGGACACTGGTCGCTAAACTGTTTCGAGGCTCAGTAGCTCTTTGTCGCACACAACCTATGCTTTAGGGCGACCGAATGGGGTGGTGGCGGGACAAATGCCAAGCAAACCAAAGCAAATATCAAAGCTCCAATCTAGTGAATATCTTGTTTATTATAGTCTGAAATCGGGAAAATTATCAATTATTGTTCACATTTTTTTTTACCTTTCTTCGCCCCTTCGAGGTCGAATTTCGAAAATTCTAGAAATGGGATTTTAGATATTTACATGCAAAATTGCACACACCAAAAATAAAATTGGTAACTTCATTTGTTACCGACAAATTAAAAAAAATAGCAAAGTTTCAAAAAAAAATTCAAAATTCATTTCAACCCTTTAGAGTCGGAATTTCAAAAAAAACATTTCATTGCAGCTCAAACCATTGTTGAAATATAAAACTGAATACTCGCCGACATCAGTCATTCATATAGAAATCTGTTTCTTCCTATACTCTTTTTCTTCCTTTTAACAATTAACAATTAGAATAAACAATTTCGATATGAACTCGATGTAACGAAGGGAAAACGTAAAATCACAAAAAAATTTAAGTCGCTCGTGAAACTTCACCACTCGATTTGCTGATCGTTTCGCAACCCTATCGAATGAAAAATTATCTTACTATATATAGTAAAGAGGTTATTTAATGTACGTTAAATAACCTCTTTCTACAGGATTATTAATACGGCGAATAAACAGTGAAAATTAAATTTTTGGTTTAGAAATAACATAGAATTATATAAAGAAAGAGTCCAGCGTTTACCTGTATTCGCGTTTGGAAGTTATTTTTTTCCCCCCTACTCCCTCGGGCCGGTTATCCAATTAAGTATACGCAGCCCGAGGAAGTGTCCTCTTACTCAAAGGAGGCCTCCCCACCCACTGATGTCCGGCACGGTAGGTCAGCCCTCCCGGTCGGATCTTTTCTTTTTGTTTTCTTTACATTGCCTGCCTCAAATTCCCAGGGCAGGAACCGAGGCCGACTATGCCGTCTCCAGCCCCAGCCCCGGGTCTCGGTCTTTTGGTGTTGCCTGCCTCTCACCCCGCAGAAGGTAGGCCAGGCCCGACTATGTCGTTCCCAACCACCAACTACGAAGCCGGGTCTCGGTCATTACATTCCCAGTCCGGTCTCCGGGTCTCGGTCTTTACATTCCCAGTCCGGTCTCGTAATGCCTACTCGCGGTCGTAGCTTTCATAAAGAGACAATACTCATGAATATCCTAGTTCTACAATTACTTCAGTCTTTATTAGTACCCCATACGTCTTTCAGTATCATTTTTCTCTTTTAAAATTAAAAAGGAGACTTTTTCAAAATTATTCCAATTTTGTCTAGAACTCAATATGAAGCTGATTAGTTCCTCGGGAGATTCTGTATTCCCGTGCGAAACCTAAGTGTTGTCCATTTATCGCATTCAAATATTGTATGCTCAGCTGTGTCATCGCGTTCACAGTACCGACAACGTGGAGAGCTTCTTTTGCCAAAGCGGAATAAATATTGCTCGAAATTTCCATGTCCAGAGAACATCTGAGAGACATAATAGCTGACCTCGCCATGCTTTAGTTTGACCCATTGGCTAATTGGCGTTTGGAAGTTATGCTTTCTTTTTCTTACGCTTGCGTCGGAAACAAACTAAAAAAAAAACAAACATAGTCTAAATTTTTTACCTTCTTCTTCTTCATCTTACCTTCTTAAGATCTGTGCAGTAAATAAATCGTTACGATTAGTTCACGAAAAAATTTTTCAACGACCCAAATTTGTAAGTTTTGACCGTCACATAGAACCGGTCTCCACCACTAAGGAACTTTGTACGAAATATTTCCCGTTAATATTCTTTTTAAATATCCGCCACCCGAAACTAATGCGCGATAGAAACGGCGAGAACAACCGTCGGGAAAACATAAAACATACCTCGACTAGAAAAAGTAATCTGTACGATAGGAAAACATAACCGACGATCGAATCGCAGGTAGTTAACGTAAAAATAGAAACAGGATAGAGATAATTTAGAAACGACATAAATTATTGCGTTTCTTTTTTCACACTTTGACATTAAAGAAGCAGCAAGGTTTATTACCGTTCCTAATTTTTATTAACGAGCTGCGCGCGAAGGAAAACTGAACGGCAAGTTTATGGTTTTTGCCGTAGATACGGCGCTGTTTTAAAGTCCAGATAATAAGGTTGTTCTTTCGCATTTGGTGTACGAGAACCTTCAAAAACTTAATCTGTGGTTTTACGTAAACTCGTGGGTATAAATGCATGATAAATTAAGTTAAAGCCTACAAGTTAAGGCCAAAGCAGACCGGACACAGATCTTCAAAATTTACGCTACCGGACGCGTAGCAGTAGTCTGTGGATGTGGAAAAATTGGGGAAGCTATGTCAAATATCTTGACAACAGACTGAGGAGGGGTTACCATATTATACGTTTAAGAAAGGAGCTCATCGTAAGTCATAAATTACTGTTTACGCCCGGTCTGTACAACAAATACGTTACGTTATGTATTAGTTCAAAATAGTCTTCAGTACGGGAAGGCGCTTATCTTTCACAAATTAAATCGCTTACGTTAGGTCAGAAATGTTTCATCTGGATGTCCCGGGTTCGAATCCCGGTCAGGCATGGCATTTTCACACACGCTACAAATCATTCATCTCATCCTCTGAAGCAGTATCTAACGGTGGTCCCGGAGGTTAAACAAAAGAAAAAAAAGGTCAGAAATGTTTTTAATACGGACAATAGCTAAAAACTCTCTCACCCCTCGCTGTGTTTTATTTTTTTTATAGAGAGAGGGTACCACCGAGATATTTATACTTTTATAAAGTTCTCGAAATATTTTATATCAAAAGCAGCCAATACTCGAATAGTATTCATAATTTAAGATCGACGGGTATACTACCTACTTCAAGAACCCGTAACGAGGCATTCCACAGATTATATATAAATGAGGCTCCCCGTAAATTAGGGCCACTGCCGCCTTATATAAAACACATTAAGCTAGTAGATGTTTTTTGAAAGCGCAATAAAGAAATGGCTTCTGGATAGTGCGGATATTGAATAATTTTTGTAACATATAATCTAGTCTCCCCGCACCCGATTTAGAATCTTATCAAAGTATTTAGTTACCTACCATCTAGCGACAGTCTTAATCCGATTTAGTAATCTTAAATTGCATTTTTATTATATTTTACATCATAATGAACGCAAAATTTAATTATGAAACGAAGCGTAACAACTTTGCTGTACGATTGTCGGTGCAATAAAATAATGTACAAGTACGGTTATGACATCCGATGGAAAGTTAATAAGAATTCTTTAATTTTATTATTTTACTCTTGCTTGCTGTACACAGAAAAACATTTTTTGTTTTAACAGATATATGCCGGTATCTCATACATAGGTAATCCGAAGAAGTACCTAATTTCTCGCTTTGTGCACTATCTTGTAGCTGTAATAAGTCAAATAATCATAACACTAATTAATGCTAAAATGTAAATGTCATTTTTGGATGTAATTTCAAATTGTGTGAAACGATATTTAAATCTGATGTATATTATTTTGCAAGAAATAAAAACCATTCGGTCGTTCAAATATATTAATCATTTTATAAAAATTAAATAGTTAATTACAAGTAACTTATTAAGGGAACAAAAATACCACAATACACGGGCAAAGTATAAGGGCTAAATTTAATAAGAATTTTAAGATTGTTTTCCTTTTCTGAAACTTAACAGAAACACAAATTACAAACCTATGTCGCTTCTAAGGCGTAACCCGATATTGCCAAACGATGAAATTTGCCTCGACGGTAAACTTGTTGATGTAGCCCGCTCCATTTTTAACCATTAACTAGAGAACAATACGTACAGTTTTCTTTTCAGATTACAGAAAAATTCTGTAGATTGGTCGAATAGCGTATCCGAATTTAAACAGAATCGAACTAAGAGATCTCAAGTTCCTTCAACTCGATCCGCAAAACTTTCATTTGTAGATAAAATACACTTCATAACACGGGAAACAGATTTCCTTAAATACTACTGAAAACTAACATAATACTACTAATAACATAATAAACTAATTAAATAATACATTTAACCGAGTAAGATAGAAAGCAAAATCCAAAAGATCCTTTTTCACGCAAAGTACTTTTGATTTAAACTACATAATAAATCGACATTCCCGACTTTTCAAAATGAAACACTTAAGATCCTTTTAGGGTTGTTTGGGAAGTCCTCGAGCTGACACAAAGGTAGCACAAGTGTGGCAATATGACTATAGTATTTTTAAACATGATCTTTTAGATGGCGTGCGCGAAGTTTCAGACGCGTGCATTTTTTTGCTTGTTTGTGTCGATCGAGTAAAGAAAACAACTTTTAATATTTTCTGAACGCCATGTTATACTCATAAAATACTTTGTTTTAAAAGATTTAACCCCGTCGGAATAAAAAAAAGGTAGATTGTACTTTAAATGATTCTTCCCCTTCATTTCCGACTGTAAAAAAGCGGGTTGATGAATTTAAACTAGGTCGTACATCCGTTGAAGATGATGAACACTCGGAACGCCCAAAAACCACTACGATCGACGAAATCGTCACAAAAATCCACAATTCCGTATTAAATGAAGTTAGGCGAGCTTGCTGATATCTTAAACATCTCTGAGAGACCGTATTACGTGATATTTTGGCTAGGATAAAGGATACCGCTCGATCGGTGCCGTGTTTGTTAACGGTCGACATTTAGCGTATTTAACAAATACGCATTCCATTGAACACTTCTTAAGGGTTTCAGACTTCCTTGGAAGTTTTATAACACTAGATGCAACGTGAATTCAACATTACACGCCAGGGGTAGGAGCACCCATCAGTGCTCGCATCCGGTGGGAGACCAGGGTGGAAACAGATGAAATTCTGTCAAAGAAAGCGAAAGCGTTTGCATCTGCGGGAAAATTCACGGCTACGATTTTTTGGGATTCTCATGTTTGATGGGTACGATGCTCACTTGCAAAAAGGCAGAAACATCATCATCCCAACCCAGTAGGGTCATCCATCCTAACATGATTCCCTCAAAAAAACTAACCGAAGAAACTGGACGAAGATTTACTTCGAATGATGAGGTTAAGGTCGAGAAAACCGTTTATTTTATTCATTCGGATAAATCGCATTATAATAAAGATATTAAAGATTTGGAAGTCATCGGTCTAATTATATCGAATTACAAAGCGGCCGAATTGAAGAATAGAAAAAAATTCCCGAAATATCTTATTTTTTGTTCGTCAGGTCGAGAACTTTCCGAAGTTCTCTCGGAATCTTCGTTTGTGTTTTTACGAGTTCAACGCTACTTGTACCTTTAAAGCAGCGATACCGTTTAAAAATTTGTGTCATTAAAATAATTAGGTCTAAACTTAATACGAAAAACCGAAACGATAGATTCAACTTCAACCGAATCTACAAGAGTAATACTACAAAACGTACGTTTCACTTCGATTCGCTTAGAAATAAATGAAACATCTTAAATTTTCACGCTCTTTCGATTACGAATCTGACCAATAATTAAAATGTCACAAAACGAAAAAGAAATATATATTTTATAACAGAGTATGAATGCGATTAATAATCTGCCATATCCAGGGTAGAACGGGAGCGTATCCGACTTTCATCCAAGTTTCTAGGTCCGAATTCTGATCAAGCTTGGCATTTTTCACGCGCTAAATAATTCATCAACCGTTTAAAAAATGTAGGTTAACTATAAAAAAGAATAAATACATAAATTATAATCGTATTACCGCCGAGGAAAAACACAACCGGCAACTATCACAAAACTTCCAGCTGAGTACACTAACCCGGAACGGAATGGAAGGATATCCCAGGATGCAATACCCTCCTGTCTATTTCAATATACGGAATTACGTCCTTTGCCGCCGGGTCTTCCAAGTGGAGCGGCAGATAATAAACTGAAAAATGATTTTCACGGTTTACGGTAAGTTTTGAACTGCGTTCCGATCCGACGGAGTTTTGAGACACTGTTCCGCAGGAACAGACGAAATGATCTACTCGTAAGTTTATCTTCCGTGTCGAGCATACTTTCCTTCCAGGAAGCTTCCTGAACTTCCAGAAACCTTTGTAATAAGGAAATACGCTCCCGTAAGGATTAGGTGCCGGAGGCGATTTTAGGCCCTGTTCCTACGCGGCATCTACTGCAACTAGTTTACAGTCGAGTGCGAGTCGGTCGGGCTCTTCTAGGATGGTAAATGCTAGGCTGAGCCCGACCAGTAATATCTCGTAAGGAAAGGGACAGGTATAACGGAATCTGGAGCGATGTAGTAGCGGTACCTAGAATTCATTAGGCTTTTTATATAGTGGATGACGATAGAAACGGATAGGTCAAATTGATGCAGGTATATGGATTTCAAAAACTAGAAACAGTATTTACTAGGTCTATAAATAAAGTAATGAGACTGGTTCAGAAAAACTTTTTATTTACAGTCCAATTATACATAGACTGTATCGCCTTCGAAATAGTTCCCTTGGGAAGCCACGCAACGCTTCAAACGGTTTTCCCACTCATCATAGCAGTGTTAGAACTCAGAAACCGAAATATCCTTCTGATGTCGGTTACATTTTTTTAATTGTATTCTATTGTTCCATCCTTTGAGGTGTTTTTTTAAAATTCGGAAAGAGGAAAAAGTCGCAGGGCCTCAAGTCAGGTGAATAAGGTGGTTGAGGAACTGCAGGAATGTTTTTCTTTGCCAAAAACTCTTTAATTTAGAGTGCAGTGTGATAAGGTGCATTGTTATGATATAGCATCCAGTTATCTTTGATGGCTGGTCTCACTCTTTTCCGCAATCTTTCAAGAATTTCTCGGTAAATATATTGATTTACAGTCTATCCTGTAGGCAAAAATCCTTATGGACAATGCCATTACTATCGAAGAAACAAATTAGCATGATTTTGATTTTTGATTTCCACATTTTTGCTTTTTTAGGACGTGGTGAATTTGATGTATGCAGTAGCATACATCAACAACAAACGCCACTGCAAGGAGTACCTTGCAGTGGCGTTTTGTTTCTGGGTCGTACTCAAATATCCAAGATTCATCACCAGTAATAACATTTTTTTCGAAAATCAGGATTAGTTTCAATTCGCCGTAGAAGATCGCGGCACACTTCCACCCTGTTGTTTTTCTCAATGAGGTTTTTTGGGATCAATTTTGCAGAAACATTTATCATGTCCAGTTCGTTTGTCAAAATTTGATCAATATGGTACGGTTCAAATTCAGTTGTTCTGCAATCGTTGCGACAGTTAATCGCCGGTCGTACCGTATCAAGTCTCTGATTCGCTCAACATTGTCGTCACTTTTTGACTTTAACATTTTTCCAGAGCGTGGATCGTCCGCAATTGATTCTTGGCCTTCTGAAAATGCTTCACACTATAAACTTGGGCTCGTGACAGAGCGTCTTCTGTATATGCCCTTTTCAACTTTGAAAAAGTTTCAAAGCATTCTCAACGAGTTTAACAAAAAAACTTTATTGCACAACGTTGCTCATAATTAGTATTTCTTATTTTTGTAGGGCACAACAAAAACTCGTTTTACGAAAAGTTTGTTTACACCTCACGTGACAACAATAGACCAAAAATATTAATGCCTAATATAAATCAGCTGTTCATATACCCATATGTTTACTAGTAACTTTACAGTGTTACCACTTTGGCTGTCAAAAAAACCTATTCTCATTACTTTATTTACAGGCCTCATATACCTGGAAGTTCTTGCAAACAGATGTGTTTATTTCTTCGGTAAAAATTATTCCATTTCCCTAACGGATTTTGACGTATTTTATTTTAAATTAAAAATCGAGCTTTTACATTTTTATTTATTTTAATCGACATTACTTTTATATAATTTCTTTCAGGTTTAAATTTCTACAAATTTTTATTTGTTTAGTAATAATTTAGCGAAGAAAATTTACGTCAAATCTAAATAGTGCGGTTTTTCGAATCAGATTGTTTCGAGCTTTACACCGATTTTTTTTAAAATTACAAGAGATACAGTTGACGAACATATTTATTATTTACATAAATTTTTCAGATCAAAAACATATCGATCCAGCACTATCTCCTACCCGTAATTAATATCGCGATAATTTCAGTTTACCCTTGGAGCAAAAATCAGACCGAAATTTCTTCTCTAACTGTAAGTAGAAAACTAAACCTTTTTGAACTGCTTTCTACATGAACCTTCTTTTATTACTTTAGTCACAGGAGTAAACTTAAAATTTTAGCAGTACATTGTATAACGCTGTATATATATATATATATATGCCTAATTTAATATCGGCGGACGAACACTGTAGCAACTTAGTGCGAGCTGGCGCACAGTATACGGACGCGCTGACACATCTACCGCCGCGTAGTTCTCACACCATAGCGGTGCTGCGGCTCCCCCACTTTCATACTCTAATAAGAGATCATGCATGAGAGTGAATTTTAAATTCATCGTCGATTACCATCTGGACGTTATCTTCCCACTCCAGCTCCAGCTCGCTGGGCTTCAATCTCCCTGGCCGGCGAACTCGACGGCACTAGGAGCCGGCCCAACGTGGGATCGATCGGGGAGAACCGCCCCGGCACTGCTGAGCTCTGGGGCCACACTGCCACGCTGTAGTGGGGACCCAACTACCGCTGAGGAAAAGCCCGGTCGGACTTCAATGGACGAGCCGCAGCTACCTGACTTCGTCGGAGACCAGTCTCCGAACCCAACAACTCTTCTCAGAGCTAACGCAAAAAACGGCCCTTTTCAGGGTCAGCACAAGGTTATGAATTACGTGGCGTCGAAGCCATTCGGCGACAGTATACACACACACGCACACACACATATATATATATATATATATATATATATATATATATATATATATCTTCTATAGATGATTATAAACTGTTCTGCAAAAGAAATAAAATTCTTATTTAATAAAAAGAAGTATTAATAATTTCAATTCAAATATTATTTATTCAGTAAATAAAATATATATATTTATAATTTTATAACAAAGGACACCATCGATTCCTTCAGAACTTTTATTTATTTAAATATATATATATGTATGTATGTATATATAAAAGTAATTTTACGGTTTCATATTACTGAAATATAAGTTAACTATATCATTATTTTTTATGAATTCGCTATAAATTTTACATTAATTCGAAATTCATAATGAAACCATAAAATTATTGAAATAAATAATTCAATAAAATAACATTATTGTAATACAAAAGATAATCACACGCAATATAAGCAAATAAATCTATTAATACTACACTTTAACGTATGAAGTTTCCCTATTGAAAGAAACTTACTATAAACTGATCAATACGCTACTCCCATTATACTATTTCTCTCTCTCGCTCTCTCTCTCTCTCTCTATATATATATATATATATATATATATATATATATATATATATACAGGCCACATGACTGAATTGAAATATGAAAACTAATTTCAATTTATACTCTGCCGTGGTAGTTAGCAGAGTAGACTCTTATTATATCCGAATTAAACGCCATTCATGAGGCATAAAAGAAATTTCCCTAATTATGTACCGCGTGCCAGACGGTTGAGACAACATGTTTTTGTTAGTCCTTCCTCGATTTAAATGATGTTAAACTTTCATCTTTTAAAAGGTGTTCTTACGCTTAAAAAATTGTTAAAATATAATGTTGAAATATACTTCAAATTACTTCTTCGAAGACTTATACAGTTATTTTTACGACAAATAAGCGTATGTTATTTTAAACTAAATTTCATTAGAATCAACTACGGGCGAAAAAAACCATCGATCACTTATTAAAATAATTGCGTGTTCAAGTACATTCTTACATCGATTTCCGTGCACTTTACAGATCAATTATTATCTTTTTTATTAAGAAAAATAACAATTTTGTAGACTTGTGAGGAAACACGTTAACAAAATAGAGCCCATATATAACATGCGGACGCCAATCTCATATTTTTTCTATCGCTAAAAAAAAAACTTTTAATTATCAAACGCGAGCTGCTTACTACATTTAACCGTTATGTTACTGTCTAACAACGTTTACATAAGATCTATCGACCGCTGAAACCCTAATTTTGTAATTACTGTTATTTATCTATTGTAGTTTCTGAGGCTCCTAGAACTTAAAAATTAATTTATTACAGGGTAAAATAGTCATTGGTATTCGGGACCGACAGGACGCTGTGCGTATTTTTCAAAGCAGATACCTCGTTCCGTACGAAAGCTCTGCCGAAATAGTCGTCTAAAGATTTACATTTATTTTATTAACGGTATCGTAACAAAACATACGAAGTTGAAACGCGTGTCGGTAACCGGTTATGAGATTCCTGAATCTTACATCACTCGACTATTCGTTTTTTCCACACACAGGTGCAAAAATTCTCTCCTTACGAACGATGTAGTTGTGAACTTGATTCGTCGCATACAGTTACGAATTAGAATCGCTTATCTGAAATACCAATTAAAATATCTTAAAAAACCTATAGATAACGGAAAAATTGCCATGTAAAGTAGAAAGTATAAGCTTCAATATATTTATGCCCATCGGTTACTATTCGGGGTTGTTTATCGTAAAACTGTTTTTTTTTTGTGGGGGGAAAGTACGGAACGGCTCATCTAGAACTTGTTTGAAGGAAGAAAAAACATATGTGAAATTCATCTAACAATTCGGTTTATAGGATCGTAAAAATGATCGGGCGTATTTAGCGTAAAAGGAAATAAATTAACTTCCCTTCTGTATGAAATATTGTGTTTTTTGACGTTCCAGAACGGTAGGGAAACCGCAGAATGTTTCTACTACGTCAATCGATTACATATGTTCGATACGATTTATTCATTTTTGGATATAAATCAATCTCTCAGTAATAGAATATCGCAAACGATTAAGTTTATTAAAGTTATCCTAAGTATTACAAGGATTATTCAAACGGAGGTTCCGGGTATGAAACCCGGTAAGGCACGGCATTTTCACGCAAAATCATCATCTCATGTTATCCTTGAAGCGATAAAAAAAAGAAAAGTATTATCAGGATACAGTACGACCCACCGGGTTGGTCTAGTGGTTAACGCGTCTTCCCAAATCAGCTGATTTGGAAGTCGAGAGTTACAGCGTTCAAGTCCTAGTAAAGCCAGATATTTTTACATGGATTTGAATACTAGATCACGGATACCGGTGTTCTTTGGTGGTTGGGTTTCAATTAACCACACATCTCAGGAACGGTCGAACTGAGAATATACAAGACTACACTTCATTTACACTCATACATATCATCCTCATTCATCCTCTGAAGAATTATCCGGTAGTTACCGGAGGCTAAACAGGGAAAACAAAGCAAAGGATACAGTACGAATACCAGTAATAAACTACGTTCATGTATTAAGGATTTACGTACGTTTGACCGTGAAAAGAATTACAAAATCTCATTTCCCGATCTCAGGTCGCTTTAAATATGTTGTATATATATTTTATTCCGCATAATCTTTTCCGTCTGACAGAAACATGTTTATATGCAAAACACATACGACTACTATTAATTAAAGTTTATAACAAAAGAAGAAAAAAATATATATACATAGAAGCGGCAGATAAATATTAGAATTATTTAATTAAAAATTCGCGCATCGAAATCCACGCAAATCGATCTATTAGATCGAAATCTATCAAATCGATAGAATAAACGAAGACGCGATTTCATTTTCTGAAAAAGTACGAGTACAAGAAAGCCCGACTAATCTCTAGTAATAATAAACTTAGCTACCGTAAATTTGTATCGCGGTAAGAAAAACTCGTATTTAAATACAGAGAAATAATAATAGTTTACAATTTGTACGATAATCAGGTGCGGTTGTTATTAATAAAGAATGAAAAAAGAGAAGATAAACGGATTCGGAAAGGAAACGAGATAAGAATACGGGTTATCGTAGTCGTTTTTTTAGTAATACAGTACAAGAATTAAAGAAAACAGTAGAAACGAAATGTATATTTAAGAAGAGAAAATAAAGATATTAATATCGGTCGATGACGTTGTTCTTTTAGTATAAAGCAAAGACGTTTTACAAAGAATTATTACACAAAATACTGAACGACATGGATTTATTGCTAGAAGTCCGATTTAAAAAAAAATGTTAAAGAGTTTCAAACGAAAACTAGAAGAAAGTTAAACGAAACGAGAAGACGATAGATGAAAAGTAAAAAAAAAAGATAATTATTTAGGTAGAAAATTACGTAATTTAGAGATCAAAACCGAAGTGGCAAAAGCAAGGACAGTTTAAAAAAAAATACTTCGATTAGCGTCAGTTTATAAGTTAGAATAAGAATTCTCGAAAATATTTGTGTTGAGTGAAACGCCTGCTTGGTTAGAAATTAGTGTTATAAAAGAATTTTAAAACTAAACGGATTAACAAAATTCAAATCTTAAAACGAATATAAAAGAAGTGAAATTTGCGGTAAAATCTTACAAAATGGCAAATTACTACTTATAACGTACGGTTTTAATCTGGAACTTAATAGTACGTAGAGGAGGTTAAGATTGTACAGGAAAAACAAACACTGGAAAACATAAAACCGAGAGTGTACAACGTAATACATTGAAAATAAGGATTATTACACAGATGAAAGAAAGGACCGTTAGCGTCAAGTCAAACGACCGAACCACCGGGTTGGTGTAGTGGTGAACGCGTTTTCGCAAATCAGCTGATTTCGAAGTCGAGAGTTCCAACGTTCAAATCCTAGTAAAGGCCTTTACCTTTACCTTTATACGGATTTGAATAGTAGATCGTAGATACCGGTGTTCTGTTATGGTTGGGTTTCAATTAACCACACATCTCGGAAACGGTCGACCTGAGACTGTACTATACTTCACTTACTCATAGATATCATCCTCTGAAGAAATACCTGACAGTGATTCCCGGAGGCTAACAGGAAAAAATGTCAAACGACCGGACTCAAACATCTTTAGTACGTAACTTTAATTTCGAACTGATATTTCAATCGCACAAGTGTTTACTTGAAAGAGTGATTTTATTCTATAGGTTGTCAATACGATTAAAGACCTTAATTTGCGCTCGATTAAAATATAACAGATTAAAATATAACATAACGGCCGAATTAAAGGGAAAATATCAAAGATTTTTTTTATAGTAACCAACGATTCGCCAGAGTATTGATTTCGATTTTTATTTAATTCGAATTACTCGTAGGCAACAGAAAAAATAATTGTTGCTCGGCAACAAAAAACCTTTAGACAACATAAACTACAAACCTAATAATGTAAAAATGCTGACAGCTCGCTCTATTTCGCTTCATAAATCACTTCAGTTAATACTCCCTTGTTAAAAAATCCTTTTCTTATTGTATGAATTAAAAAAAACTTAATACAATTACATAGTGTCAACGTTTCATCCGTTGGTATCGGATACAAATCCCGGTTGGATGTGGCAGTTTTCATACTACAAAATTTCCATTCAATCTTCTCACACACGTAAGCCTTTCAACTAACGTTGCATATTAATCATCGATGAATAATTTGAAATTACAATTCACTTTTATTTCGATAGTAACAGTATTTGTATACTTCTCGTGCTTTTTCATACACCACAAAATCTTTTTTCTAAGAAAATAGTGAGCGGTACAAAATCGAACCTTAATCTTTTTTTATACTTTCATTACCGCACGAACACTCGTAGATTTATTCTGCTTAGTAGAAGCAAAGCGTGACAAATCATTTTATACCATAAGGGTGTCGATCAGGTTATTTTAAAACGATCTATCGGCAGAAAGATTTATTCCGCGTGAGAAGATCCCGAAGTCAATATTCAAGGAATAATACTTTGCAGAAAAATTTTCTCCGACCGGCTCGCACAGCTACAGATGTTAATATACAGAAAGTAAAGATAAATGAAAAATTTAATCCTTTAACAGGAATCTTCTACGGAGAACTGGGAACCGTACCTCAAAATTTTAAGGTAAAAGAAGAAAAGATTATTTAAGTGTTAGCAGTATTAATTTCTCTCGATAGATTTCATTCATCCTGAACAAAATAAATATTTCTTTACAGACAGAAGACAGGGGCTCCTCCAGAGAAAATGTTGGAGTAGAGCTGGATTTAAAGTCGTGTTATACCAAAATACCTGTTTGTTTTATTAAATTCATAATCTGGCGTTTTAACAAAGTCAAAACCGACTGACAAAAATTATGTTAGTTGTTTAAATCGCAAGGGGAGAAATTTCTAGACGTAAAAGTAAAAAAAAAAACTTTTACTGTAAAGACATTAGATTATTTGCGTATTACCAATACCAGTCTGTGTAAAATAAAATGTAATAAATTAACATAATGGTCTTACTTCTCGGTATAATTTCTAACAAACATTTTAATTAAATTACGCGAAACGAGATCGTTTTGCATATTATAAAATCGTACGTCAAATCTTATTTTTAAAAATAATATTGTGTACGTTCAAAGAAAATACATTCATAAAAGAATTTTGTTTTCGATTTTTACGCACGCCTTCGTGAATAATATAACGTTAAGGAGGCCGCTCCGTATTTTTCAACAGTAAATTATAAATGAATGTAACCACTGAGGTCTAACAGGCTGACAAAATCGCAGTTAAGGAATGTAAGATGGCGTCGTTTAGTGGAGAGGAAATGCAGGCGTGCGCGCGTGTAACTGCGTGCATAGGATATCTATGTGCTAGAGAAGGAATGCACTTTTCATTATGGCCGCGCCGGCAGCGTCGCTTAGCAACCGAATGTATACTGTATTTATAAATCTGACCGGTAGGGACGCCACTTCCTAACAGATCTCTTTTTCTAACTCGATCGCTACGCCTTGTCACCGTTTACATCAACCGACCGCCTTTTTGTTCATCGGTTGTAGCGTAATAAAAACTAATCGACATTCCTAAAGTATTTCGAATCGTTACGATTATATTATCTATATATCTTTTCTTTAATTTTATAGTCTCAAAATGCAACAAATACTTGTTTATTAATACGACTAATTTTACATGAAAAACGACAAAACTTTGATGGGAATCGAACCCAGGACCACCATACCCCACCGAAGTTAGAAAAGTATGTTGTCTAAATTAGTCAGTCGGTTGTAATACGGTTTTGTATACTTCTATATATGCATATAAGTGCAGTCTCTAACGACTCCTACATGTACAAAAATTTATTTTCATCAACTAAAATCTACGTTCAAAAAATTGTGATTTATTTTGCACTGTTGAAAATACAATCCCTTAAAATCCAGTAATTAAACGATTTTACACCTGTCGCCATCCCCAATAATTTTATTTGCATTATATAAAGCGATTACAAACAAAAATTCGCTTTCGATCGCTTATAAAAAATTAAACCGGTGTATGTGAATACTGTAAATCATATGGTTTTACGGCAAATTTTGTCGGTATATCTGCTCTGCTGCTAATGTCAGCGATCGATGTGTCATGTTACTGGTCTGGCAAGGATGGCCGCTGCTGCAGTAGAGAAATCTTTTTGTGCGCTCGAATTAGCCAAAACAAACTCGGTTACTGTCGTGTAGCGACGTTTCAGAACAAAAAACGGTAAATCACCACCGACAAGAAAATCGATCTAAGACTGGAATAGACAGTTTCAAAACACAGAATGTCTGTGTATAAGAAAAAGTGCCGGAAGACCTCCTGCTTCAGAAGAACAAATCGATCGTGTTCCGTGATGCGTATCAACGTAGCCCGAGCAAATCGACTACATTAGCGAGTTTAGAATTGCAAATTTCTCAACCGACCGCGTGTAAAATTCTGCGAAACCGTTTGAAAATGACGCCTTATAAATTAGTCGGTTCAAAGTAAAAGTCTTACGTAAATACGTTTGTGTGGAGTTGCAGGAACGTGTTGAAATGACGATTTTTCATCGCCTAATTTTCGGTGGTGAACGTACGTTTCACATCAGTGGAAAAGTTAAACAAACATAATGTAAGAATACGGGATGAGGAAACCCAAGAGAAAGTTAACAATATATTCGCGATTCCCCAAAAGCGATCGTGTTTTGCGCTGTATCTCGTGTAGGGGCGTTCTTTTTTCACGAATTGACAGTAACCGGAGTAACTTATCTGGACATGTTAAGCGAACGACTAATGTCTTAACTCCAGGAAGATAGTGACAACTTAGTTTTTGTACAAGATGGTGCTCCGCCTCACTGGCACTTACAGGTTAGAAATTATCTGGATGAACGCCTTTCCAGACGATGGATCGACCATGGAAGTAAGGAAAACAGATGTTTAAGCCTTGGCCACCGCGTATTCCAGACTTAACGCCTCGCGACTACTTTTTATGGGTTATGCAAAAGACAAAGTTTTTGTACCGCTCCTTCTTGTTGATATCAACGACTTAAAACAACGCATCACAAATGTTGTTGCTACCGTTGACCGGCATATGCTTGCACGAGTTTGGGACGAATTCCACCACCGTGTTGAAATCTGTCGGTGTTACAAACGGGGCACGTATTGAACGTTTATAAATAAAAACTTAAAGAATTCTTCTATATAATCATGTAAATAATCATCTCAACTCTTACAGAATAAATTTTTAATAAGCTATCGAACGTGTATATTACATTTGTAATCACCTGTTAATATACTGTTCGTTTATTATGAAACTTTTAGATTACTATAAAAACGTTTTACATATTCTCACTGCGCTTATACTTCTGTGCCGACCCTTAAATTTGTAATATTGTCCGATTACTCTTGTTACTTAAATGTTATTTTCCCAATCGCACAGCCTTCGTTAATACTTAAGATTATCGAATCGTTCTGTTTCGATATTCCTTTATATAATAATCAGTTATTACAGTTTTACTACTCGCTAAGTCTCGGTCGGTCGATAGCGTTACCCAATTTAGGGTAAAAAGAAATCTCAGCGATCGCTAAATAATGTAGCGGATTGCAGACAAAATTCATTAGTTTCCACAGAAGCGGCAACTATATCGGATGAAATCGAAACTTGAAATTTTGATGAAATCATAACAGCAGGACTCTATCGCATATAAAATTATGCGGTATTTAACGATAAGTGAAATAAATTACTCTGGCGCACTTTTAGTTATAATATTACAAATTTCTGTTAGGTACATATATTCATACGATAATATAATGTTTGCTTAAAAACAACTTCTAGGAAGTGCCTTAGTACGATTAAGTTTCTGTTTTT
Source organism: Lycorma delicatula (assembly GCF_047948215.1). Taxonomy (NCBI): domain Eukaryota; kingdom Metazoa; phylum Arthropoda; class Insecta; order Hemiptera; family Fulgoridae; genus Lycorma; species Lycorma delicatula. Next base: position 210,510,852 of record NC_134456.1, read on the forward strand.
TAATAAATCACCTAATTAACTTTAATATTTTACAATTTATTTTAGATTAAGATTATTCCTTTTGCAAAAACAATATTAACTATAACAATCTCGATGAGTTTTTAAATAATACTTACTTTGCGTATAATACAGATGTTTTTTTTAAAATTTTTCTTTGGTTTTCCTAGATCCTTCCAGGAAATGCAGAAACGCTTCATTTTTATTATTTATGCAATAAAACATCACTCCTGATGTGATCAATAAAACGCGTATAATTTTGCTACGCACTGAATAGAGCAGTTACTTAAATAGGTGTACGTACTAAAACTAATAACAAAAACCGATTAAATTATAATTAATAAAAATATTCGTGAAAACAATTGGACAAAACATCTACAGATTATAGTCAAATGATAATTAAAAACGCTAGATTCTGAAATTTGATTCTAAAATATAATAATCGCAAATTACTAAGAAAAATAAAATAGTAAAAAGATGCTACGTGATACTTTATTGTCGCAGGATAGTTTGAAAAACAACCTACTAAAAACAGAAAACTGAGAATTTAACACTTTTTCATCATCTCGATGTCAAAATGTTAGATAAATGAGGAATAGGAAGGATGCATGTTTTTTTTTTTTTTTAAAGCAATGGAACCTTTTTTTTTATAATTTCGTCATGCATTTTTCAAGTCATTAAAATTATGAAGACAGGCCAAGACCCAAATTAAATGATGGCAGAAATCGATAAAGATGAACCGAATATTAATATATAATTTATTTTTTACAAGAAAAGAAGGGTTAAATTAACGAAGCGATATCCAATAATTACACGACTGACGTAGCATTTCAGTAGGCGATGCATCAAGTTCTCTTTTTGCCACTTCTTTCACGATTTAATTACTCCCGATTGTGTTATGTGCGATGTTTACTGTGATTCTAACACCGTTTGAGAACTCGTGAATTTCTTGCGATAAGCTCAGAAAAAATTCGGACGGCTGCGTATCAGCTTTTTATGACAAACCGAAGCAAAGTCAATAAAAACTCCTTTATTCCAGAAAAAACATCATCGAATTAATAAATGCTACAAAGTCGCGTTTCAATGCTCATACATATGGTACACCGAATCCGGGGTATATCTCTTTTTTTAAAGTAATGCTTACTTATACTGGAGTAAGGCAATTATTACCCGCAATTTAGTTATATTTTTGTTTATGTTGGTAGTACTGTCGTGCTGCGTAGATGACGAATGTGTGGTTTAATTGTTGTTATGTCTGTGCAGATTTAATGCTGCTAGGTTAGTTCCATTACCGCTGCCCCGCCGTTAACCATGGCTGCTCCGCTTTCTATTTGCACCAAAGAAGAGCAACGTTCAGTGATCCGTTTTTTGTGGTAGGAAGGTGTATCAGGGGCCGAAATTCATCGAAGACTTTCGGTACAGTACGGAAACAGTGTGTTTCCGCAACGGAGTGTCTACGAATGGATTGAAAAATTCAAAAACGGTCGCACAAGTGTTACGCACGACGAAGGAGCCGGACGACCGTTTACCGCCACAAATGAGGAAAACATTGAGCGTGCACGTGACATGGTTTTCTTAGATAGACGAGTAACTACCGATGAAGTGGCAAATCGTCTGCAAATTAGTCACGGTTCTGCCTACGAAATCATCCACAACAGACTTGGGTTTCATAAAGTCTGTGCAAGATGGGTGCCAAAACAACTCACACGGTTGCATAAACAAACGCGCTTGGACATCTGCCAAAAACATTTGGATCGCTATGGTAACGAACATCTTCTTAGACAGTATCATCACTGGTAAAGAAACATGGATCCATCATACGAGCCGGAGAGGAAACGGCAGAGAGTAATGGAAACATCCAAATTCGCCCTGCAAAAAAAAGTTCAAGACCCACCGTCTGCAGGAAAACTGATGCTTACGGTTTTTTGGGACTCACAAGGCCCGGTACTGGAACATTATGAGGAAAGGGGCACGAGAATAAACAGTGTGCGTTACAGTGAGATGCTTACTGCCAAGCTGAAGCCTGGCAATTCGAAGCAAACGCCGAGGACTGCTGCCGAAAGGTGTTGTGTTGTTGCACTACAATGTCCGTCCACATACTGCTGCCCACACTGCTGAAACGCTCCAGAAACTAGACTTAAAAAGTATTGGCTTAAAAGTACTGAAGTACTGGCTCATCCTGCGTATAATCCTGATCTTGCCCCTTCTGACTACCACTTGTTTGGTCCACTCAAAGAGGCATTAAGGGGCCATCGATTTACCTTGGACAAAACAGTAAAATAAGCTGTGCATTCCTGGCTCATAGCTCAACTAAAAACCTTCTTTTATGAGGGCATCAGGAAGCTTGTGCAACAATGGACCAAGTGCGTTGAAATGCAAGGGGACTATGTTGAAAAATGATGTACATGTAAGTTTCCTATTTGTATTGCAATAAAATTTATAACTACATTGCGGATAATAACTGACTTACCCTCATACTAAGTTATAATGTTTCAACGAGTCTTGATGCTGAATGTATGATTATAACTAGAATGGTCTATTTTCAGTCTTTAACCGAGGACAATACTGCAAGTCTGTTTTGGAGTGTTTTTGTTTTTAGGGAGATTGGGATCTTCCTTTATCCGATAGGCGCTTCAGTCATTACTGTATAGCCACCAGGCAGTTAATAGAATCCTCAATAAATTTATGAGCAGCTCCCTTATCAGTCAACATAATAGCCGTTTCAAGATCCCAGTGTCTTCAGCATAGAGAACCTAGCAGGGTAAGACCTACAATTGTACAACAAATGGAAGTGCAGATCAAGCATAGATAGTAGGGTAGTACTGAAAGGATAACCTATTTGGTAATCTACAGTCTTATCCGAGATCCTCAGAGTCAAACACAAAATTTTATACCAAGTGGCAGTTGATGAATAAAGATATGTACTTCCAGTGGATTCCAAGCTACCGTAAGATTATTAGAAAGGAAAGGGCAGATGGAATTATTAAAGTTTTATCATGAGAGGTGGGCCAAAGCTGCTTAATCTTTACTGCAGAGCATGAAATTTCTCAAAGTGCAGTCAACAAGGTGAAGAAATGTAAAAAAACATAACCCTTGGGCGGGTAGATCTGACAAGTCCTACCGATACTTGAAATGAAACTGTAGATTTCTCTCATTAAAGAAGCGATAGGAAACCACTTCATTTCTAATTTTCATTAGAAATTTTGGCATAAGATGTTTGTTATTCATTCTTGGTAACAGTTATGTGTTTTCACTAGTGACTTGTGTTTCATGTCAGATATCCATAACTAGACGATTACATTGTTTGATTTCAAACTCACTCATTCTTCTAAATATACACTAAAGAAATTAAGTTTTTAGAAATACAGAATGTAAAAAATCCAAACTATAATTGTACACAACAAAATCTATTAATGGCAACCAATACTTTTATTTTTCTAAATTTCAGTGAGAAGGCAGATGAAAATAATAAATTTCTCTTCAAACTTCTTACATAAAGCAAACCCAATTTAATACATTTAAAAAAAAATTTAAGTCATGTTTTCTCATGTGGCCATATTCAGTGACTGGTGCTGATACTATTACTGGTTACTCTAAATTATACAAATGGTGCTGGTTATAAAGTGTTGAATTTGAACTATATCTGCTTTTTCAGCTCATCATTGTGTATTTTGTGATATATACACCAGATATACAAAAAAAAGAAATCAGTGTTTTAATTTGTACTAATTATATCTTGGATGACGTGTACAGAGATGGTTTAAGGCTAGAATAAAAGAACAAAAAGGCAGGTTTTAGTTCCATACATGGCCATAGATCGATTCCTTATCATTCCGCTTAACAGTGCCACAAGTAAAGATAGCGACTATAGAACAGAAAGCCTTCTGTGTTTTGCAGTTTGCTAAATTCACTTCTGTAATTAAAGTCAATGTGCATTCCATAGAAAGTTAAATTGAAATTGTGATCTTACATGTTAAAAATTTGTTGATACGTAATCAATTTGAAATGACCAAATGTCTATGAAAAGGGAAGAGTCCAGAACGTCCAATGTTGTCTTAAAGAAAATGTTGAACATGTCAGGGAATCTTTCCTACGTAATCGTAAAAAAATTTGTTAGGAAGGCTAACCGCAGACTAACAATACTGGTGATAATGCGTAATGTTTTAAGGAAATGCTTTGGAGCCTGCTGACTACACGATTAAAATGTTGCAGCAAGATGATGACGCTTTCTTGATTGTATTGTGTTTAGCAAATGTTTTGAGCAATATGCAGACAGCATGATTACAGGCTGTTCTTTTTCGCAGAAGCAAGCGTAACAGGATTTGTTTATTGTTTATATTCTATGTGCTTAGTTAGCTCTTTCCTCTACTGCAAGATCAACTAAAGAATTTATGATTGTGCACTTTCTCACCAACAAAACTTCATAGAGATCGGTTGAATGGCATTTTCCCAACCGCTGGATCGTTCAGTACAGATCTGATGACCTCACTTGATGAGCTTTGGGTTTTTAAAAAGGATCTTGTGTATGTGCCTCTGCTACCTACTGATCATATGACTCACCTTATTTGAGGCACAGGATTGAAACGACTGTCTCTTCCATTACTTCAGATAGGCTCATTAAATTATGAGATGAATTCTCCAATTGGTTCGATATGTGCAGTGTGATGAAAGGTATTCATTCAGATTGAATACTTGTAGGGAAAACTGTTAAGAGTTACTCTCTCATTTCATTTGCGATTCATTACTGTAAGTTCAGGTTAACAGATATCAAAGCTTTAAAACCATATATATATATATATATATATACATATATCAAAGACAAAAGTATAACACAAATTTTCCACCAACACTTGAAAAAAATTTATATAAACATGGGTCCGGAAACGCATCATCAGTGAGTTACGGCTGGCAAAATATTTCGCCATGATTCCTGGGCAAAGAGTAAAATAAAACCATACTAAAATTCTAGGAACCCAAATTAAGTCTGTTACAGGCTGAAGCTTGATGGTTTCTTGTGGTTTTTGACCTGACAAATTGAATAAAACAGATTTCAAAACTCTATCTACAGTGGTTTATGAGAAAACTGGGCTAGAACACAAAACATTGTGGTGAAAACTCTGTTTTGTTATTTTACGTGGAATAACTTTGTTACATGGGTAATAGTAAAAATTTTAAACAAAACTTGTAGAGAATTTAATTCTGAACAAAATGATGTAAATAAACAACAAAAAACAAAATCAAGTTACAAAAAATGAATATGCAGGTTTATTAATGCAGGAGTGATTATTAATGTTGGACAATTTTTTGTTAACCTTTTGAATTCATTGTGCACAATATATGACAAATAAATGTGAAACATAAAAAAGAATCTCATTACACATCAATCCTTTTTTAATCTCGCATAACAATCTGCTTTTAGATAGTTATGTTGTATGTGATCAACACATATTAACTCAACACATCCATCTCACAAGAATACCACCTAGAACTCAACACTACAAAATACCTAACAAACAAATATTTAATAGCACATTCATTGAATACATTCTTACATAATATAAATAAAAATCACCAATGAAAAAATTAAAAAAATGCATTAAATACATAAACAAAAAAAAAATTAAACGAAAAACTGGATAAAATTTCATTTTCGAATAATGATGGAGGACCAATAATCTAATATCTTCTATGAATTTAAAATTTATTAAAAATCTAATTAAAATTCTTTAATTGTGACATTAAATGTTTATTCTTTCCATCAATTTTTATATATGGGCACGGATATCTCATCAGTTTGAGGTTCATACAGCTATCTTTCTTGATTGAGATAGTTCTATCTATGAAACCTGTACAAGAAGTGTGGATTAAGTTTTGTTGGGCAGTATGAATCGGGAGATATAAATGGCTTAGATGCTTTAAGCTATATCTAAATCTTCTTTTGGGATTGCCTGTAATGATAAATTTTTTGTATTAAAAGTCGGCTTGACCGATTATTGGTCAATATTATTTATTATTAGGCCTACCTTTTCTTCATTTTATTGGTTTACTTATTTCTTTATTTACAATTTTCTGATTACCGATTATGATTGCTTAACCATCTTCAAATGCTGATGTCCATGGTGGAGTAGTAGCGTCTTGGTCTTTCATCTGGAGATCCTGGGTTTGAATCCTGGTCAGGCATGGCATTTTTCATATGTTACAAAATTCCATTTCCATATCTTGCGCACAAGCTTCAACCTTAGTCGGCGATATCAAGCAGAGAAAAAAAAAAGTTTAGTTTTAAGAAAATACTTTTACACTGTTTTTGAGAATAATCTTATATTACAAATTATTACAAAATATATAAACATAAAACAGAGTACATTAAATAATACATACAAATGAATAAGACATTTAGACCACATTCTCTATTGTATAATTTAACCACATAACATCACCAAGAGCAACTAAATATATTTTGTTGAAATTTTTTAATACTGTAAATTTATTAAGTTGGTTTTCAATTAAAAAGTATAGTTCAATAATTCTATAAAGAATTAGTGCTACAGAGAATTTTATAATTCTTTGAGAGAACATTTTAAAATTTAAATTGAAAAATTAAAATTAATAAAAAATATATATTCGTGGTATTAAAATAATTATATAAAAATTGTATGAAATATCAAATAAAAAAATTGTGATGGCAAATTAAAATTAAATTTAAAATATTTCACACTTGATTTTCTCTGTTCAAGGCTTGAATGAATTCTTCTAATTTTAAATGAATTCTTTTGACTCGCTCTGCAACAGCCAATATTAACAATAAGAATACTAAATAAGTATATTAACAATAAGAATAGTAAACTAAGCTCCTATCGATAAAAATAAAATATAATAAAACATTACTATTGAAATAAAAAGGAATTATTAAATGAAATATTTATGAACTTTTTGGAAAATGTAAATAGTATCAGTGTTGTTTGTACTTCACTGAAAAATAAAAAGGCCAAGACTAAAATTAGTGAAAGCACAAATTCAGTTTCTACTATAATCATAAAAAAGTAGCACATGTAAAGCATTCTTACACCATTTGAGTCTTGTCTTTCTGGTGTTAACATTTATGATTCCCCTGGGAAGGTTCTAGCATTAATAGACACAAAAAAATTGAAGAAAAGTAATAAACTAATGTTTTATGTCACGTACTAAGGTTTCCTATAATAATTTTATTTTATTTCTCTAGATGTTTTAATATACAATTTAAGTGTCATTGAATACTGGCTGTTAGTCACTATAAATGGCAATAGCATGTAGTGAAACCTTAAACAATTCAACTCGGGTGATCTACAGGAACACTATACGATTTCAACAGTTTAGTATTTTATCTTTATTTTGAACTCTTCAATTTAGAATGTTACTCCAGGTATTGTTGTATTGGATTGTAAGGAATGCAGCTTACTTTCTAACCTAGGGCTACTTGAAATTTATGCACAGAGTAAATTTTTTTAATAATTTCTTTTGAAAATATTTTTCGTATACTATGCGTGTAAATCTTTAATAAACAGATATTGTAATGATATGAATACAACGATATAGAACAGTAAAAAGGAAAATAATTTTTTATAACCAGTAAATTACTACAGTAAAAAAAAGTGGAAAGTTTTTCAAAGAATGAAACATTAAAGAGTTCCTATGGACAGGCAACTCTCCAGACTTAAACCCAATTGAAAATAGTAAAAAAAAAAATACTCTCAAAAATGAATTTCACCACAAAAACAGACCTTATTAAAGCAATAATATCGGTGTGGTTTCATGATGAAGAAATCAAAAAAAGTCTAGTACACTTTGAACTGATGCCAAATCGGGTATGTGAAGTGATTAAGAATACAGAACAGATTGATTACTAGATATTTAAAATTGTACAGGTAAGATTTTTTTTTACATAAAGCTACTTTTTATTAGATAAAATCTGTGCTTGGATTAATTTGCATGCTACTGTATATGTACAACATATCTATAAATCCCTACAATTTAAGTAGTTACTTTTCATTCCAATAATCTCAGGATGAATAAATCTTTTTTTCTGATCAGTACATTACATAGATCACGCCAGAAATGGGTAAATATAATACTCTACAGGTAAAAGTAGGAACTGGGAAGGTTCTAGTGCTAACAGATGCAAAAAAACTGAACTAAAGTAAACTTGTAATTTATTTTAATAGACATAAGATTCTGTACTAAAATCACTCTACAATAGTTTAATCTTATGTATTTCTCTGGATGTTTTAATATTTGCTAGGAGGAATCAAGAGAAACTGTGGTAAAGGCTTGATAGAGAGCATCTTCACAAAATATACAATACAATCATAAAAAAAAAATAAAAAAGATATAATTATGTCCTTATTAATTATTTAAGATTTTAACTGACAAAATAAGGCAAGTTACATAAAGATACTATAATAGTGAGTCAAAAGTATGGAAACCCCTCAGCAACTTTAAAACTGTTCCAAATTCAGGATGAGATATCGATCAACTACTTTGTCTTTTGACAAGAAATAGAATTTCAACTCCTTCTTGGTGGGGTGGCCTAGGGGTTGTAATTAAAATATTTTAAATCGTAACAATTTTTATGTGATAATCATTTTAAAGGTCTCTTTAATAGAAGAAAAATGGTACAAATAAAAAGTTGAATATGATGTCTAAAAATATGAATATGATGTCTTTAGCCAAAATGGCGGTGGGAAAAGTTTGGATTTAAAAAAAAATTACATTGTTAATTTAAGGAACTGTTATCGCAAATAAATAGATAAATAAAAATTTGATTAAATGGATGTCATTGAATAGATTTATTTTCAAAACAAATTACTTATTAAGCATAACATTCGCTTACTCGCTTACATTTCATTTTAATAAATGCTCAAACTATACTCTTTCTGTTGTTGACAGTATACCAGTCAGTTGTAAAAGGATGATGATGCATTATTCAATGATTCCATAGTGATATTTTGTGCCGATTCTCAAATCTTGTTTTGCAATCATCAATATCTTGTGGCTTATTATGATAAACAATATGTTTATCGTAATAAGCAACATGAAGTGGCTCCATACAAAGTAATCCAAAAGTGACAGGTCGATTGGTCTCTGGCCATTCTATTTGACCCCTTCAACTAATCAATCTTTCAGGAAAAGATCCATTTAAAATTTCATGTACCTGAAGACTGAAATGAGGTGGTGCACCATCTTGTTGAAACCAAATGTTTTGGAAGTTGAAGCCAACAATGTTTTGAATGATATGGTCGAGAAACAAAGCCTCATATTTCACTCCATTTAAATTTCCATCAATAAATATAGACCCTCTCAATTGTCCACCAATTGTTCCTGCCTGTACATTTACTTTGACTGGATACTGTGTATGTGATTCATGATACCAGTGTGAATTAATATCAGTCCGTCCCGACAATTATGGCGATTTACAATGCCGTTTTAAAAAAATGTGGCCTCACTACTAAAAACTATGTTGTTTAATAAATTAAGATCTGCAAAAATATTGTTCATCATAATTTTGCAGAACGCAGGCTGAGATTAATTGTATTAATCTTCAAAGTTCTAGCACCAGATGAATTTTGAAGGGTTTGAAATTTTCACTTTTTAATGTTTGAATCACTGAATGTTAGCTAATGTTATGTTCTCATGCTGCTGTTCAAGTCAAAGAATAAGGATTCTCAATAGATTCTTACACAATCTCAAATGATTTGTTATTGTTTGTTGCAGATTTTCCAGATTTGTTGGCGAAAATTATTAATGCTCCCCGTTTCTTCAAATCGCTGGTTTTTGGCACTGTAGCTTTTGAAATGGGGTTACGATTATTAAATGATGCACTGAACAATTCATAAAACGTTATATGACCTAACTCACCAAGCCCCTCAACATTAAAAGTGAGACACTTTCCTGTTCACTAAGTGACATGCTGATAACAGATAGTGCAGAAAAAATTAATTCAATAAAAAGTAATTACAAAAAACGTAAATAACAAGTGGCTAACAGATTCGGTAAAGGTAGACAAAATCAATTAGCTGAACGATAACAATAATTATCATAAGAAACTAACAGTGTAGTGATGAAACAAGTAAGCTTCATTTCTGCAACAATGGTAAGATTTATCATTAATGATCAGCATGATTAGGTGACATTTTAATTTATTTACTCATTAAATTGTAACAAAAACAATTTTTTTGTTAAAAATTGAATTTTTTTAATTTTGTAAAATTTAAATTTAATTTTTAAAATAAATTTTAATTGAACTAGATTGGATTTTAATTTAATTTTTTTTATTGAATTTTGTTATTTGAACTTACTAGATTTAGTAATTTTCAAAACTTTATCCTGCCGCCATTTTGAGTACAGACATCATACCAACTTTTTATTTATAGCATTTTTTTTTTTATTAAAGAAACTTTTAAAATTATGTATCACACAAAGGGTGTTTACCATTTAAAATATTTGAGTTACAACCCCTGGGCCAGCCTCCAAGAAGGGATTGAAATTCTATCACCAAAAGATGAAGTAGTTGACCAATATCTTTTCCAGAAAATTACAGTACTCTTATCTGGTAGGGTTACTTTATCACGATTACTATATCACTATAATAAAATAGCATATACGCTATTGGGTTATTAATTCCTTATTAAGTTAAATAACCATAACTTACTGAGATCTTCGGCTAACTCAACTCTTCTCCCGCTTAACAACAAATGTTTTTTATTCAGATCTCTGCTGTAATCATCAAGAACTTCTTCAAGTCTCTCATCTAAATTTTTAACTGAAATAACAAAAAATTAGAATAGAAGGAGGAATAATTATTATTTATTTAACCTTATATAAAGAAAATAAGATCATACTTTTCTCAATTACATGAAAAATTAACAAAAAATTCAGCGCTAAAGAAGATTTTATGGTGCTTGGAATCGCTTACAGCAGTAAACATCACCCTCAAAAGAAGAGTTTTAATTAAAAGTGACTCCAGAAAAAAGTTTAGTTATTCTTGAGATGCTGAGATCCTACATCTGGCTACTAGGAAAAGATAGGAGTTTTGGCTTTTACAAAGCCATATTTACCTTATCACAATGGTATATTGAGCAAGCCAAAATGCAAGTGACATTCAGTCATAAAGTGACCCATTACTCGGTGCCTTGCAGGGAGTGATTTAGGTATGCTTATATCATTTTGATGATATTAAGAGTAAATAATATATTTTTAGCTAATAAAAATAGATCCCATCAATACTGCTACACTGTTCCGTATTGTTGATACTGTTGCCCCTGTTTCAAAAATATTTTTCTGTAAGGAGACAGCAAGTTAAGGAATGCTAAATAAATTTGTTATTTGTAACTTGAAATGGCCAGTTTTTTGCTGGATAAAATTGTTGTGGATAAATCAGTTTCATCAAATACTTACAGTGCAAAACTGATATCTCTACACAATTTTCACAAAATTTAAATCACAAACTCCCTCCCTCCACGGTGCTTATTAAAAATGCAAGCTCTGTCTGGTTACCTAAATCTAAAATGATCATATCATTTCCAATTTACAAAATAATTAGTAAATAGAACAATTTTAAACTAATTCCATCTATCTATAATGTTTATTTTATAGTAAACAGCATAGGACATAATGTCAACAGTTCTCTATAGAGATGCCAAGGTATCTGTACACAGTCTGGTGTGTAAGTGTGAATGTATAGTCTTGAACAGGCTGAGGCTGACTATCCCTGAGACATGTGGTTAATTGAACCCTGACCACCAAAGAATACCGTTATCTACAATCTAGTATCCAAATCCATAAAAAAGAAACTAACTTTACTAGAATTTGAACCCAAGAACTCTTGACTTCAAAATCACCTGATTTATGATGACAAGTTATTGTTAACCACTCGACCCAGTGGGTCGGTGATAAAATATACAAAGAAATTCATAAACAAGGGTTCAATTTAGTAGTATATGTCACAATACCTTTATACAAAGTACAAGTTTACATCCACTGGTGTAGCGTCATGGATAGATGAGTATTACCACGTCTCATGATTTACTGTTATTACTTTCAATTTTGGAGATTGGCTGATGACCAATTATTTTTATTTTCTATAAATAAGAATGCTTGTGAAGTGATCTCTATGCATAGACTTAGTTAAAGTAGAAATCAGGTATTAAAAACAGTTTTCAAATTCTTATTTTTTTAAAATTATAAAAAGATATTTTAGTAAAATTTTTTCCTCTATAAAAAAAAAAACTCTGGAGATTTAAGGTATTTTGAAGGCACTATACTTAGTACGGTTAACAGTAATAATCGGCTTATTGTGATAAAATAAATTATCACCTTTACTTTCTATTTTATTAATATATTTTCATTTTACAGTCACTAAGTATACGTTTTCACCTACTGTAACTCCAACAGTACCATCTACATCATGCTATGCTTCATCCTTGCTCCTTTGCCAATAATTTATGTAGGTATTGTTTGCACTTGCTCTTACAATTAGAATAAAGAGTAACTAATTTTTAACAAAAGAAAAAATATGTTGATTTTCACAAAATGAGTTGTAACTCATTTTTAACTATTAACTTCTCCAACACAAGAGACAATCAGTTTTTGGCAAAGGAAACTAAAACTTTTCAATCTACGTTTTAAATGAACATATATATTTAATTTTTTGTCTTCAGTCATCTGACTGGTTTGATGCAGCTCTCCAAGATTCAGTATCTAGTGCTAGTTGTTTCAATTCAGTATACCTCCTATATCCTACATCCCTAAAAATTTGTTTTACATATTCCAAATGTTGTCTGCCTGCACAATATTTTCCTTTTTCCTGTCCCTCCAATATTAAAGCGATTATTCCAAGATGCCTTAATTTGTGCCCTATAAGTCTGTCTCTTCTTTTAACTATGTTTTTTCAAATGCTTCTTTCTTCATCAATTTGCTGCAACACCTCTTCATTTGTCACATTATCCATCCATCTGATTTTTTATAATATCTATAGATTTAAAATATATATGGTCAAATAATTTTTGATGCATTATCAAAAATTTTTAAAACACTTTTTTAAAATACAATTTTTTAAAACAATTTAGTTCAAAATTATGATTTCTTTTATAAATTATGTTACCATTTTGGTAATATATGATGATTTTAATTGAATTTACCAGATACAAATAAACATCCTCATAAGGAGCAAGACAAGAGCTAGAACTAACATAGCTATCTTATTTTTACTTTTGTAAATTTGCCTATTATTTCAATATAAAAGTAGTTTTGTCTATCTTATAATTTCCTTACAGAACCTAAATTTAAAGAATCTGGGATGTAAATACACATATATATTTAGAATAAATGATTCCCTGAATAATAAAGAAATTATACCCGGGAGCTTTTCTTAATTTTAAGGGGACCTTTGATAATACACACTATCATTTAAGTCTTTGGGAAACAAGAAGTAAAGCTCGCTTCATGTAAATAGATAAAGTTTCTACTCTACAGTTGAGGATGAGAGGAAAGATTATCAGGGAAAGTGAGACAAGGAAATAAATTATTTAAATAATAATGATGCCTTTTATTAAAAAAAAAAAAAATTGAGAGGATAGATGGACTTAGGCCATACTTAAAAGCTTTCAGGTAAGGTTACGATTATCTAGGGATTACCTTGGACAGCAAATTCATCTGGTTCTTTTAACAGAATATAATAATTAACAAAATCTCATAATCACTAATGATTTACAGAAGCCTGCAAATTTAAAATTGGGATTAACATCTCTTCCATACCTTAGGCTGTAAAAGTCCAGTGAAACAGCAGATTATGGATGGTGGAGATAAGCCCAGTAATCTAACATAAAGATGCGGCTCCAATCTATTTAGAATATAATACATTTACGCATCTCAGTGGCTTTTTGAAATAATCCCCACAATTGTAGTATAGGTCACTCAATGTAAGCAGGCAGTCAGATTCAGAGACCCGACAGTGATCAGCGAAACAAAATCTGTAATTCTTTAAACTTAAATGCACATTGTAGTGACAGGCACCAGTGCTAACTTACAGGTTGTCTTAGACAATTTTTCGGAATGAAATGTTCATTCAGGTTTCAGATTCAGTAAGACAAGGAAGCATGGACATTTAATAAGTTCAATGATTTTGTTTAAGTGGTAAAAATGATATTTTAATAATTGTGTGTTTTTTTTGGGAAGGTATTTTTTTGTTTTTATATTTATTTAAAAACTTTATTACAACAAATCTATAGGTCTGTAATTATCATACTCGAAGTAAATAAAAAAAACTGTAAATGGAAATATTATTGTATAAACATAAATAGTAAATTTTGAATAAAAAGCTTAAATTGCATTCCAACAGAGTTGTCGATCGCTGTTGGCAAAAAATAGCCAAAGATATGGGTGTTCAAGGTATATAATTAAAAAAAAAACCAATAATTTTAAATATGACAGTACTTGCAGTAATATTTCCTGCTGAGTAATAAAACAGATCAGTTAATTACAGTAAATATTATACAGATAACAGTTCAGTATTACTTTATACAATACAGTACGATTTGTTAGTTTTTGATCATCATATGACAAGGGAAATTTTTCCATGTAACAACAAAAAATGTTTCTTACACCTTTGGCATCAGTCGGAAACCTTCCATGTCTCTCTGAAGTTACTGATTCACCATGAACAGTAACTTCAGTTAAGTACCTGTGAAACCCTTCTTATCTATAATGGTATTACGTAAAACAGAAATGCATTTGACAACTGTTTCAACTAAATTGATTTTTGTTTCAATGGCTTTGGAGAGAATACACCACTTTGAATTCAAAATTCCAAAAGTGCATTCTACAGATTTTCTTGCCATAGAAAACAGTTTGTTAAAGTTTTACGTCAAATTCTTGCATTTGTGAGGTTTATTAAGTTAAGGAAGCAAAGGGTAAGCCAGATCTGCCATGATAACATAGGGAGCTTTGACATTACAGTGAAGGGAAAGTCAGGTTCTGGAAAAGTTACTTGTTTTTCATTGATAAAATTAAATATGTCTGAAACCAAAAACAGAGCCCCCATTGCTTTGTTTTCCATAACCATCAACATCAGTAGCGATATACTTTTTACATCCACAAGGCCTTGAAGAATCACAGAAAAAAATGTTTGCAATTATAGAACATTGAACCAGTATTATCTGGACAAATAACAGGGACTGTGTTTTCCATCTAAACAATCAACAACATGAGGGAAATTTAAGATTTCAAATTCTGCTGCATTATTTTTAAGTGATTCTACAGTCGGTACCGGCATGTGCAGAGCATGAGCTCTTCCCAAAGTATATGAACAGTTTCTTTGATAATACTTCTGATTGTCATATTTCCCATACGAAAACACAAGGCAAAAGTCCAAAATGATATGCCAGTGGTCAGGAACCTGAAAGAAACAATAAGACGATTTGGTACAATTTTTTTTTTTAATTGCATCATATGTTTTCATACTGAATTAGCCGCATTTGGACATTGTTAACAAAGTTAAAATAATAAGCTGTTGTCATATTATTTTATTTAATTCAATATAGAACAGCAAAGTTCGAAGGTGACAAGAAGGTTTATACTTTGATCTCAGATACTGTTTCGAGAAAGAAGTGGAAATATTTAAAATAACAATTTGCTAGAATTCAGGAAGATGAACTCTATCAACAAAGAGCAAACAAATCATCTGAGCCAAAATGCCCACATTTTAAATCTCTTGTTTTTAAGAGATGTGAAGCCACAAGCTTCCGCAGGTAATTTGTCAGCAACAAAATCTGCTCCATCGTCCAATGAAGCAAGCCAACAGATTCATAATGTCAATGAAGATATTAATAATGAAGCTGCTGAAAACCAGGGTTTTCAAGATCCCATAACATTTGATAAGCCTAATACTAAAGAAAGGACAGATGTTCCATGTGAAGCAAAATATTTATACCAGGAGCCAGAAATATTGAAAACAAAGTTATTTTGTGACAAGAGAAGAGATGAAGGATTCTGATTAACACTAAATACAATGAGATAGTGATTGACATGAAGCAGAGAAAAGTTACAGTTTACTAAGCACGCTGAAAATGAAATTGAGTTGTTTTTCCATGGCCTGCTACCACACGTTGCAAAAATACTGGCCAACATGAAACTGTCTTTCAGGAACTGTGATTATTGTGGAGCAATTTGTGTTCAATTCTGGATCTTCAAATTATGAAATGTTTAAATAAGGTGCCAACCGCACCTCAAACATTGTATGTCTACAGCTCCTCATCTCTTGAGTACCATACTAATCCTCTGATTGGTTTGCACATCTCCCCCTAACATGGATAATTATCCAAACTAAGGGTATTTTACAACACCATAAGATACACAACTCTCCAAAAATCCCCATACCCCTTAATGATTTATCTATTGTGTAAAAATTTAATTTGTCATCAATTTATGTTTTTTATTTTTCATTTTAATATATTTGTTCAATATATTATATTATTATTCATGGGTTTTTTGTACTTTTTCGGTAATTTTAAACAAATAAAAAAATATTTCAATAACAATTATGAGAAGTTTGTATTAGTTTATTTATACTACTTCATGGTTAACATTAGCAGTTTTCCCGCCAAAATTTTCTGCTGATGATTTACATCAATCTTTCAAAAATCTATGCTCAATTTTCTCTAAAATGTAATAGAAAGTTTGAATCTACATTCTGAAATATTCAAAGAACTTGATAGAATCCTTTTTATGATCATCAAAAAAAGTGATGGAATTTTCTCCATATATTCCTTTAGCCTTAATAATATCATGAAACCCAAGTTTCTCTTGTTTTAATTTCAAACTGGCGTTTTCTGATGCTAATAGTATCAAGATAGCTTCCTTATGGCTGAACTCTGTGATAATAAAATAGTAACTAAATAAATACACTTATCATGATGACAAGCTTGTTTATCTGACTCTACTACATGCATCCAACCAACTGTCAGTGCTGGTAATCTGAATCTGACTTCCTGCTTTTATTGAGTGTGTACCCTTAGGACTGCTACTGCTGCTGGACCTGTGGCTAATCTCTGAGACCTGACTATCAGTATATCGGCCATTTGCACATGTTGGTGTAGGGGTGACATAACACTAACAATAAGTACATCATTGATGATGTGCTTTAATAACCCTATTCTTGACATTATATCTGGTAAAACATTAAAAGTCCAAAATGGAAACAGTTAATGAACAGTTTCCATTCATTAACTGTAAACATAGGACAGGAAAAATCTTTCAACTAGGCAGGATTGCTCATTTTACAGAGAAAGTTCCAAAGGGTTTAATTACTAAGTAAAGAATAAGTAAAAATAGAAAACAGCATGGAGTTCTCTCAAACATTGCTCATTGAGATGAACGGTTCATGTCAAAATTTACACCATATTGTGTATTATTCAATATCATGCAACAGTCTACCTACAAAGGCAAGGTCTTCACTTTTCTGACAGTGAACAGCAGCTCTTTGAGCATTGAGCTCAATACAGATTTAATTCTGAGCTAGTATTGTTAGTAATACCTGGATTTGCTAATTATATCTACCTGTAGTATAATAAAGAATAACATAGGATGCTGAAAGACTCTTACATAAATGAAATGGCAAAGAGAAATAATGTACTAATTAAAAAAAAGTGCATCTCCTCTATTTGTAGAGTCTGATCCTGTTTATAGACAAGTTGAAGTTGTGTTTTCGTTACAGACACGAACAATTCCATGATAGTATTTTTTATAGTCTTTTATCTATATCTAGAAATGTCAATTCATAATCTCAAATACAAATCCTCAAGCAGGAATAGTTTCATATCTTTGGAAGGCATTTCTATTCTAGCTAAGAAAGTTCTTGAACTTATAAGACATATAGAGCTAGACAAAGTTAATTATTTTGCGAATTCACACTATAAATCTTGTAGTTATTGTGTCTTAGGGGACCTCTTCTTCTCGCTATTCGGTAATAATAATAATACCATATCTACAAAACTATTATACAACACAATATACAAATTGCTTGCAATATAAATTTAAAATACTTATTACTTTCCCTATTCATGATTTGTAGTCTGAGGGCATTGGCAGTCACTTTTAACACTTGATCTAGCCTCCAAAATAATATGACATCACTACATTCAACCTAGAAATAAATAAATATAATCAAAATAAAATATATTCAAGCATATTCACATAATTATTTTTGTGGTTTTTTTTTATTATTAACTTTGTGCTTTTAAACGAAGATTTAAATTAAAATAATTATAAAGTAAAATGTATAAAATAGAAACACAAAAATATTAAACTTAATCTTTACATTTTGTAAAGAACTATTGAACTCTTCATTACTTAGTGATTAATGTAGTACTACAACTTGGTTGGAGGTGGTGATATTTCCTTGGCAGTAGTAAGAGAAATTAACAAAACTTTTTGTAAGAAAGTATGTGATGATCAGCAATAGTAGTATTATTTGATCTTTATGGTTTTTTTTAATAGTTTTATTGTGTTACTTAAGCCACTATACTACAAATCATAAAAACAAAAAAAAAAATGACTTTATAGGTACAAATTCGACATAACTTTTGACAGAAAAAACTGAATATTGTACAGTTTTAAATACAGCGTAGGTCATTGGCATTTACTTTAATTCACATCCTTCAGTTTCCAGGACACTACTCCCAATGATGTTCTACAAGTTCTACAAAGATTAAAAAGTAGGAAGTACTAAAAATTAAATTATGAAATTCCAAATTGAAATTTAAAACTACACAAATAGTACAGTTGAGAACACATTCTTCAATGTTAATGAGAACTTACTTTTACTGAGGGTCAAAATAACAATTTTTAAAATTATGATCATCAAGCTGAATCTGTCAGGCAGAATTTTTTTTATTTTTAAACGACTAGTTAAACTCCTTCTTAAATATACATTAACACTTATTTCATATAATTAAATTATATAATTACTGAAGATTGAAACTGTATCGGCAGGAAAAGATAAAAAATGTTATATATTTTAGAAGTAGATTTTCAGTATTGCTACAGGTAAATAAACTGAAATCCATAACAATAAGGATCAAAAATAAATTTTATAATGGTATAAAACTTATTTTTTTCCACCAAACATTCTGTAAGATTTTACTCTTCCAACTCAAACATTTCTCCACTGACCAATACTATAAAAGACACAACTAGATATAATATATTTTTTATAATTCATGGAGTCTTCCATTACTAAGCTTGTATTATTACAATTTTGTACTAACGTTAGAATTTTTAGGAACCTTTTTTAGAGGTATTACCTATTTCTATTGTTCACATCATTACTATGTGATGTCTGTAAAGGTTTTTAATTTATTTTATTCATTTTTTCTCTTTTTTCAACCTGACAATTAATGCATGAAGAAGATCTCAAATACAAACAATCCTCAACACCAATTGAAAACAAAACGTAATGGGAAAGTCAAAATATCAAACTAAATAAATTTTAAATCTAATTAAATGTAAGATTTCCTCCAAAAAACTTTTGTAGTAGCTTTTTTTTTTACATTTAAAACAGTTGAAAAATGATAATATACATGTGACACTTTATAAAGACAAAATGTGATAAATCAGCATTTGACTTAAAAAGAATGATGAGACGTGCAATTTCAGACAAGGTTTATAGCCAAATATAGTTTTGTTTTTTAATAAGCTTCTAACTGATATCAAATACAAACAGTAGAAATAGATTATGCTGAAATTAGAACTAGTCAGTACATACAGCAAAGTGAGCTAGTTCAGAATTCTTTATACAGTCAATTAATAGTGGAGCATTGTCACAGTTAATTTAGAGAAATTTTAATGTAAATTATTACTAAATTTTGAATCATGTCAATCTATACAAATCACTGAAAAGCAGCATATAAGCTTAGATTTCTGGGTGAACACTAAAAAACTGAATAGTTTTTAAACCTTACCATAACAAGAATGTGCCAAAAGTTCATTCTAATTAATAGAAAACTCAACACAAATTAAAACAATAAATGTTAATTCGCTCAATATAAAACTAGCAGATTTCATACATCCATTTCCAAGAAAAACAATACAAATAAAATAACATAATAAAATCTTGGAAACTTCTAATAATTTCAAACCCAAAGTCAAACATAAAATGAGATATAAGATACAAATAAGGAATAAATTATATTATAGAATAAAAAACACCATACAAATGATAAAACCTGTCTGAAAGAGATGTTAATTTTATAGACACTGAAACTAAACTAAACAAATACAGCAGAAAAGGTCATACGGAATGGGACAAAGGAAAATTAATAACAACAATTCATGAAATAACATTTTCAGAATTTAAAAATAATGAACTAAAATAAAATTTGGCAACCACAAACAAATTCTATTGAATGACTGAATGAATGACACATGTTTCGTATCATCAAATTAACAATTTAAGAAGTGAGATATCAAACAATTGTATGGCACCCAAAGGTAATCACTAAATTTGGAATACTGAAATTTGAAACTCAAATTACAGATAACTGTCGACTCTATTGATAATGAAAATTCAGCGTATATAAATTATAACACTGAATTTTTTTATTAAGTATTAAATGTTTAATAATTTTCCTGATAAACTTTCCTATATGTAATACATATATGTATTCATATTTTAGCCTCCAGAAATTACCATTCAGGTATTACTTTAGAGAATAAATGAGAATGATATATATGAGTGTAAATGAAGTGTAATTTTGTACAGTCTCAGTTCGACCATTCCTGAGATGAGTGGTTAATTTGAACCCAACCACCAAAGAACACTGGTATCCACGATCTAGCAATCAAATCCATATAAAATTAACTGTCTTTACTAGGACTTGAACGCTGGAACTCTCGACTTCCAAATCAGGTGATTTGAGAAGATGCGTTCACCACTAGACCAATCCAGTGGTTATACTATCTATATACTACACTATACACTATATAGTAATATATCTACTGTATACTATCTACTCAGTTGGAAGGTGTTCTCATCAGATGTTAGTTTATATTACAGCAACAAAAATGATAGTACCTAATTGAACCGTAATACTGAAAATAACATATACAATAACATTTTAAGCACTTAAGCCCAACTTACTAAAAAATTTGAAAATGTAACTTGAAAAATAACAAAGCAACAAGATGGATGTCAACTTAAACTGGATTATTACCTCCAGAATCTTACTTTAAATTGCTGATTACGATTTAAAAATTTTGTTACAATAATAAACTTCAGTTCTTATACTAATTTATTTTATTACGTTTCCTTCACTAATTCTTCAGTGGTAAACACTTGTTTTCTATTGTTATTTACATTCATCATTATTTAATATACTTCAAATTTCAACATGCTAACCACTTATGATTAAAATTTGAAATTTCAATGAAAAATTACATTGTCAGGAAAGTAGTTTATAGAAATCAACTCTTGAGTTATATATATGTATATATTCAAAAAAACAACAACTTAATCACCAAACACAGAAATAGAAAATCTTAAACAAAAAAACCAATACCAATAGTCGTCTTTTTCAGGATCCTGCATCATCAGTTGATACACAATTCTATAATTACATCAACAAATAACAAAAAAGAAATAAAAACTTAAAAATTTAGAAAACCTAAACACTAACCACAAAATCTGTAACAACACAACTACACTGCCATTATAAAAAAAAAAAACAAAAAAAAAGTCAGTTAGTTGTTTTGGGTTTTTCTGTTATTGTGTTTGGTAGTTAAATAGTTTTTTGAATTTAATTAGCACAGTGGTAAATATGTTAATATATTATTTGACTTAAAATATATATATATATATATAAATCTGACCATATATGAGTTGTTAGTAAGATTCAATATTTTGTCATTTTTTAAAAATATATGTACTATTAAAATTGACTTCACTGAACACTAACCTCTAAGCCCAACTGATATTGATGGAAACTCTTCCGACAATCACCAACATACGCTAAACGATTTTTTAGTAAATTCTTCTTATAGATTGCATTCCAAATGCTAACAATATCATCTGAACTAACATCAAAGTTATTTTCATTAAGAGATTTCTGTATTTGTTTTAATTCACTCTCTTTTAAGCTCTTTGGATGCTTCTATTATGCATTAAAAAAAAAAAAAAAACAATATAATGAAATTTACATGAGTTGATACTACAAATATTTTATTAAAAATTCCTTCATATTACAAAGTATAATTACATTAGAATGAAATTTTACAAAATTTATTTCAGCAAGAATAACATAAATATTAATTATTTTAGAATCAAGCATAAATAAAATATATCTATAACATAAAACTAATCTCTATTCTCTATTAGAGAATAGAGAATGATAGGTATGACAAAACAGAAAAAAAACAAATATAATTTTTCTAATACTAAAAAAAAAATACCGTTTTGACTGTAGAAAAATAATAAATTTAAAACTAATAACTATAAAAATTATTAATTGTAATGTAAGTATTCATAAAATTGGGTATAAAATGCTAATAAAACAAGATTTTAAATATTTCTAAATCATGTTTGATCAAGCTACAAATAAAATACATAAATAAAGACCTCTTATGCAAAGCATTAACCTTAGAGGCTTCATATATTTTTCTAAAGCAAAGGGACTAAGTATACGATTCCTGTACAGTTTCTGAATTTTAAAATAATCAGCCTAAACTTATTAGATTTGAAACCTCTTGCACATTTTCTTATTTCTGTTTATGTTGAATTTAGTAAACAATGCCGTAAACGGCCTGCCTATCTTGTCAGTGCTTTATATGTGATGAGGGGCTAAAAATATGTTAGTTGTATTGTGTATTTTGTGTAATATTAATAACTGACCGGTTGTGCCAATGGGTGCAAATGTCCAGTTGGAGTGATCTGGTGGTCATGGCTAAATTGAGATTTTACGTATCAAATTTATTGTGTAATATATTTTGTAAACTGTATCTTGTAATAACCTGTTTATTGTTATAATATAAGCTAATTTTGTTATGCTCATGCCCACCATTGATTGTGGTGCTAAGCTTGTGATCATAGCTGTTCTTGTCTATGCTGATAATCATGTGTTTGTAAATAATGTAATTAGGTTAGTGATTTCATTGTATTCTGCTGTATTCAATGTTCCATATTTTGTTATATAAGTAATGTTAGCACTAGTAGCTTCTGCATCACCAACATCTTGATCAATCCACAAACATGTGACAATATATTATGTCAGTGATCAATTACTGAGTGCAGATCAGTTAAACTGATAAAAAAAATACAATGATAAAATTATATTAAGTACTTGGTAATGAATGTTGTACTATCTTCTTCTGTTTCAATGTCGTCAGAAACTGAATTAACTCATTTTGTATGTGAAAAGAGAGAACACGAGAACATTATGCGATACGTTGGAAGAGGAAAAACCGCTTTATAAAACCTTTTTCTGTAAATATATCATGTAGAATGATATCATATAGAAATGATTTGGTGAAAAATCTAGACTGAGAAGTTGCAATATACTTTATTATCAGACAAAAGAATGAATAATGCTGATAATTACCACAATTATACTCTAAATTTTCTTTAATTTTGCACAAAGCAGCTTCTTAACTTGTAGTTGTAATAAAAAATTAAAAAGTGTTTTCAACAGTTTATTCTTCCTGCCTGCTTTCCCTCTGTAATTGTCATTATTGAATAATAATTATTCAATACGGTAATAATGATAAAATATGAAAAATATAAGATAATAGAGATAATAATAAAATGCCAGTCCTGCCATTTACCTTAAACCGATCGTAAACTTACATAATCATAAACCGATATAACATATCGCATATCCGTCGCATATCCGTGATAATAAAATTGATAAGTATTTTGTCTTGTCTATGAAGTGAATGTATGGAGTTCAGCTTTTACGACTGATCAACATTTTTACTTGTTTTTTATTAATCATTACAAATTTGAAAAGAGCATTCCTTTATAATCCTTTGCGGAAAATACCTTCTGTTGCACTGCACGATAAAAAATAAAGTTATTAACTTTCAGCAGAGAAGATTATGAGCATGAATTTCCACATATTTGTAGAAGTGTGTTATACATAAATCTTAATAGTTTAATATTCTTTTAATATGATTGCACCTTATAATGGTGGAATATTTCACAAACAAACAACTTGTTCGTGAAATATATCATATTACACTCAAAGAAAGAAAATAAGATGGATTTAAATGAAAGCAGTAATGTGGATATTTTTTTTATCTATTTAAGCAATATGAAGCCTTGAAAGATGAATGAAGTGAAAGACATTTTTAAAAGAAAGATTACATGGTTATTTAGACAATCTGAAAATTGTTTTGTTAATTGTCACCATTCATTAGAACCGGATTAATGTTGCATAATTATATGTAGACTGAAGTCATTCTGATATTCAAAATATTTTCATGCAAAACTTCAAAAAAAAAGTACGAAAAGTTGAAATAAAAAAATATTCCCATATTCCAGACAGCCTCAGCTTTTAATTAATAATAAGTTCCCAATAATTTCTTTATATTCCTTTTCTTATGTTTATCAAGACACGTATATTTCTCATTTTTTCCATTTGTTACATGCAGCTTCTTATCATGCAATGACTTTGGCTTTTTGTTCGCCTGTCTTTATTTTAATTAAAAATAAAAGTAAAATAACAAAAGATTAAACTTTAAAAAATAATAAGAAAAGAATGACTTCAGAAAATGCACATAAAAGTGAAGAATATTTGACTATTCAAGTCTTCTTTAAAGTAGATGCATTGCCTTAAGTTTTAATAAGTTATTTAAGATATTATTATATTAATATTGTTTTTGATTTGTCACCGTCTCCAAAAATCAAAATTTAAATTACAAGTGATTATTAGATAACAAATATTTTGATGGTATTTTTATCACTTTATTATTACTTGTTAATACTTAAAATATTTGTAAATAAGTAAAAAATATGATCATTTTTATAATTTGATGAAAGTATTCACTTAGAATATTTGATAATGATGACAACAAAGTTAGCATTTGATCAAGAGTCTACATGATATGGTTTGATCTCATCACAAATAAATTCAGTTTGTTTGCCCCAATCTATTACTTAATAAGATGCCGAAAATTTCAAAATATATGAAGACTATTTTGGGGATGATCATTTAAAATTATGAAGAGAGACAATGCTCTCTTTGAGCAATGTACCTGTTCAAAGGACCAAGAGATCAAGGATGTGCTTTTGGGCACCCTATATTCCACATCTTGGAATGAGAACTATTTTACAGGCTCTCTTTTATCAAAAAATTTAACTTCATCTCCTATTATAGTTAGAACATAAAAGAATAAAACCAACTTTTCATATTTCATAACATTTCATTAATTAGGAAGTAAGGAACTAAATCAAATGATTTACTAATTGTAGAAAATATAAAAGAGAATTGTCCAGTTATGTTATAATTAACAGAATAAAATAAAATGTTTATAATATACTAACATTATTAGAATATAATATTTTGTCTAACTGAGATTTCACTAAACCATTCTTTTGCTGATCATCTGTGCGATATTTCCAGTACAACCACATTTCTTTTACCCCTGGTCCAACCATATCATATATTTCATCATCAATGCTCTGCAAATAAAAAACACATACACTTGCCAAAGGTTTAAAAATATGATAAAAAAATTGTTACTTTCAAGATCTTACAAATTTTCATAATGGATTCAAAGCTAATTATTACTTAATACGAAAATTACTTGCTCGGTCTTAAATTTATAAACTATGTGGAGTATAAAATTAAAATTTTGCAATTAAGTTAGTGAAAAAGTAACTAGCAATTTTTATGAATATAAAAGTTTTTTAAAAATGTTTTTTAATTAAACACTTTTATGATCGCTGTATTGCATTAGCAAATGAAATGTGTTCAGTTATATTTTTAAATATTAGTTTTCAGTACTTTTTTCCATTAAATTTGGGATACAGTAAAAATTCTATTTTTTCTATAATTAAAAACTAAAAACCACTAAAAAAAAAAGGCTGAACCAAATTTAATAAATACAAAGTTTTAAAAATTTACTTCATAACATTTTTAGTTGCTTTTGTGGCAGTCAGCAGCAAATATTTTCATAAAATAACATAATCGCCCTGATACACTGATGATATCTTGTACAAAGACAAGATAATGTGAACAACTATAAATATACTGAAACAAAATACACAGTGAATTAAACTTTACAGCTGAACCAATAAAATAAACTTATTTTCTTGACTTCATATCTCACATCTCAAAAAGCAATCGACAGCAACACACTCAAAATTTACAGAAACTATCAATAATACTTTCATTTGCAAAATCTCACAATATCCATCACACAAAATACATAATTGTAGAAGTTTAACTGCCGACTATTCAACAAACCCAAGTCACCTGAAAACCAAGTAGAACTCAACACTATGAATTACTTTAATTACAACAAAAGCATTGCTCTCCATGACCCAATTGATGTTAAGAAAACAATAATGACAAATGGTTGTTATACCTCAAATCATCAACAAACTCTCTGCTTTCATAGGCATGATACCTACCTACCTGTGTCACGTGAGGATCACATAGAAACAGACACATAAAATATGAATGACATCCACGATATATTCCTACACATTCATTCATAGCGTTCTGCCGTTAGGGCAGGTTCTGTCACGGCTGCTGCTCTCCACCTTGTCCCTTTGTTAACCTTTGTTTCCACATATATTCCCTTTTCAACAATTTCATCCATTACCTGAAATCTCTTTCAATCCTTCCATTCACCAAGCCTTGTATCACACCCACTAATATCTAGAT
This sequence comes from Lycorma delicatula, assembly GCF_047948215.1. Taxonomy (NCBI): domain Eukaryota; kingdom Metazoa; phylum Arthropoda; class Insecta; order Hemiptera; family Fulgoridae; genus Lycorma; species Lycorma delicatula. The sequence goes on from NC_134456.1 coordinate 210,537,758, forward strand.
ATCTTCTCATACAATGTCCTAGCCAGTTCCTTTTCCTGTATTCAATCACATTTACCATTTTCCTGTTCTCTATGATTCTCCTTAATACCTCTTCATTTGTTACCCGGTCTTGCCATCTGACAATTATTATTCTATGCCATACCCACATCTCAAAAGCCTCAATTTGTTTTCTGTCTGCCTTTCTCATCATCCACGTTTCAGCTTCATAGAGCATCACACTCCAAATAAAACTAAATAAATAAAAAGGAAAATGCACAGAACAGAAAATACCATTACACTAACTTACATAAACAACGATTCAGAGATAAAAATGTTACATTGCAAGCCTCTAGAACACTAAACAAAACAAAATAAATCATTACCCTCAGAAGACAAATGTAAAAACACAAATTCCTTGGAATATGTCAACTGGATTATTCCTTTTTCAAAATGCTCCACACTAGTCCAACAGGAAATATCTTCAAGGATATAATGAATATTTGAAAACTTTAACAGTGTGCATATTATGCATGTACACATACATGGAAGAAAAGTTTTCAAGTATATAGATGAAGACATGTATATTCAAAAAACAAAAACAAAAAAAAAATTCAGCAATCCACCACAGTATAGAACAAAATAAGTGCTCTTACCTTACTTTTTTCATTTTTATTATTCTCCCTTATAAATCAATAGCGCTTTCGAGGAATTCCTCATCATCAGTCAATTAAAATTAAAATTTCAAAATTACACAATAAAATATCACGTTATTACAATATAAAATATATGTAGTCAAATAATTAAAATCTTTTAAACATCTTTGTGGCTAACCATTAAATACAGCACTGCACTAATTTAATATTAAATTTAACTAATATTGCCAAAAGGGCAGAGAAGTTTGATAATTATGCTCATATCAAAGCTGATAAGTAGCAGCACTTTTGGCAAAATTAGTTAAACTTTATATTAAATAAGTACAGTGCTCTTTATTTAGTAGCTAGCCACAAAGATTTTGAAAAAAAATTTAATTATTTGACTACACATATTTTATATATGGACAATTTAAAAGTTACTAAATTAATATATACCATGGTACAGATTCCCAATTTTTCTTGTTATTCCTCAACAATTTTGATAACCATTGTTTACATAACTTTTAAACTAATCTTTCTTTTGCTAGCTTACAAACAACAATTCTTTATAGTTCCAAATAAGAAATTCTTTCTTTAATTAGTTTATTTACAAAAGTGATCACCATTAGTTTTTATGAACATCCAGTCACCCAATTTCAATTCATTACATTATCTTACCTACTGTACAGTAAATGGTAACGAATTAACAATGAATTTAATTGTAAAGCCTCATTTTTATTTCAATCATAGTTCTTCAGATTAGAATTTCAAAAGTTTTCATTAATATTGATTGTTAAAAACAAGATTTTAAAAAATCTTAAATATTATGTTATTTTACAGATTCATTAAAATATTTTAAATTAATCTTATTCATTCTGATAAGACACACTGCATAAAAAAAAATTTAAAAAAGTATCTGTGAATAGTATTATATTATATGCTTAAAAAATTTCTTTCAATTTAAATTTCATCTATAATTTTAAGATTAAAATAAAATCTTGTCATTTTTAAAATATCTACAAATTTTGTTATGAACTTATACTTTGTTGTTAAGAGTACTGTAAAATGTAAAACATTACAATGTACTAAATATTGTTTATAACACATTTTAAGTTAAAAGCATTATTTACAGTTTGATAAGTGATAATGCAATCCAAAACCTTTTTAATGTTTTTGTAAGTGTGATAACTTTAATTTGTGTTATTCGTAGATCAGATATTTTTTAAATAGAATCTTTCTACCACTCTCAGTTTAAAAGAAAAGACACATTAAAAATCTATAAAAGTTAATATGACTAATGTTATGGGATGTCAAATACTCACATTAAAACTTCTTAACAGCACATGCTCTCCTTTTGTAGGTAGGCCTCAGGTACATCTCAAATTAAAGCCCAAAAGTAATCCGCTTGCATATTAACTCTCCATTTGCCTTTATTAAACAGCTTTCTAACTCTGAAATATTTTGGTGGAAATATTCATCACTTACTGCCCCTAGGTTTGACTGGAAGAAATCCCGATGTGAATGCAAAAAATGAAATTTTAATGACATATTACTCCCATAGATCTGAATGAATTTATCAGTTTACCTACAATAGTCAGGTAATTTTGTGACTTTGAACACCCAGAAAATTTTCACAAATAATCCAAGCAATGAGTTCTACACTGGTCAACATAGAGTTAAACATTTCATTTCTGACTGGTTCCCTAATTTGTGAGTCAACAAAAATCCCTTTTTGATTTTTGCTTATTTTGCTTCTGGAAATTCCATCCTTATGTATTAGAATCCTTGACTGTTCTTCACAGCTTTTCCAAAATTTTTTATTAATCCCAGTTTGATATGAAGAGGAGTAAAAATATATTTTTCCTGGTTTAACTAGAGGCTTGTGAATAATGTTTTTTCACCCGGTCAGTTCTCACATTTCTTCTACTGTTTTACTAAATAATGTTGATTCTTAGCTCGAATGTCCTAGTTACAAATAAAACAACATTATTTTGTACACCCTAACTGCATGCCTAGCAAAAGAGTTACTACTTTTAAATTTCCACACAAGTTCCAACTATGATTTTTATAATTTACTTTTTCAATAACAGTTTTCATAGTATCATATATTTCTTTCCTATCGATTCCATAACAAATTGGTACGAAGGATATTTATTACTATTTTGAAGCAGAACTGCTTTTAAGGCATACTTGGAGGAATCAATGAAAAGGCACTGCTTCTCAGATTCATGAACTTGGCCTAATTGTAACATAAGCTCATCAATATTTGCACAGTAAACAACATAATTTTCTTCAGCAAACTATTGCAAAACCTTTTCTGTCAGCTTTGATAGTAAATACCAACCTTACAATCTTAAGCCTAAAAATTCAGCTTCATGTTTTGATGAGTGTAAATCTCTTGCAGAGTTATTCGACTAACCTTGTGATGTAACATGCGCCTCACTAGATTGTAATTCCGACTGAATCATGAATTTCTTCATCCATAATGTCCACTTCTTCATCACTATATTTTCACATAGCAAGTTTTCAGGAATCTTGGCAACTGGATTCGATTCACTGTGAGGAACAGGTCTGAGTGCAAACAGCAATGAAGAGTACAGCGTGTTTAGACTTCTTAGAAGTTCCAGACGTATTAGTTAAAAAAAAACAACAAAATCGGTTAAGTGATCTTTCCATCCACACCAAACCAGAGGGGGACCAAATGGTAAGGCCTTTTGTGTGTCTTTTGGTCATCATCATCATAAGTCAACCCTACACTTACTACATATAATATGAGGAGCCCATTTCTTTTATCCTGCCCATCAACTTTACAGTCAAAGTACATTTTATAAGCTTTTTTAATTAAAGGTGTAATGTTTTTCTTGTGATTTTATAGCAGCTCACCAGACACTTAACAAAATCTATCCAAATAATTTACACAATTACAAGGCATCATGAGACTTCACTTCTAATCATTCAATATGGTTAGCACACGGACTGAAGAGGTTACAATATTAAAAGCAGTATATTAACAAAGTTAACAAACTTTGTGTTGTTTTGTATTGTACAGAAATTAATGAAGTCTGAAGGATAAGTCTTGTTCATGTATGCTTCAAGAGATATGTCATGATATGTGATGTTTGTTATGACTTAAGTTATTGTTACAGGATTAACAACTGATTAATAGAGTTAAAAATATATACTGAGCGCATAAATATAAAGTAATCATCTAAAATAAAAAAAAACCATTCTGTATAAATCATACATCATATAATATCAACAATTTTTAAATTTTGGAATTTTTTAAATGCAAGGAGGTAGGAAAATTCTGACTTCAGATACATTTTCAGCATTAAAAACATATTGGTTTCACGTATCACACGTTAAGGAACAGAAACTCTGTTTATCACTGTATCATTCTGAAAATTATCTGATGCTAGATACATATCAATTTATACGCATCACAAACATAGGTTTGTTTTTTATTCCTGTTTTGATTTCAGGCTATTATGAAGTGCTTGGGAACGAGTGGATTTCCCAAGGCGTAGTTTGATTACAGGATGGTGACTGCTATCTTACTGCATACAGGTTTATTTTTTGGAATCTGGTCCCTAGGATCCACTGCCCTCTCCATTTTTTAAGTTTTTCTCTTTAAGTTTCAAGATAATCAATAATTTCTCACTCATACCCACAGGCAGACAATCTAGTTGGATTTTCTTGTCTTTAACCAAATGGATTCTGCTCTTTTAACAATGCTAATACACCTACCCTTTCTTATTTACAATTATTAGCCAGATGAGCTTCAGACCTGGATTACTGATAATGTTACCACAGGAGAGTACAATTCAATTCTCAGAAGGAATTTTACAACATATAAAACATTGCACTAGCTGAATTACAAAACTGTAATATGAAAAACCTTCTTCAAAGTGTTACCTAAGCATACAAGGAGAATCTCAACAAATATTCTATTCAACTGGCCAATTCAATTATAGTGTAGAATAAGTCACTAAACTTATTAACTAGAAAGTAAGTGTAATCCACCAAAACTATGATCTTAAGACAGGAACACTTGAATCAGCTCTGCAATAGCCTAATACTTCTTTAGACAAAGTAATTTTATTGTCTACTAAGCGAACAAAAATTATTAGCATTGTATTCATGGATCACGTCTGCTACAGTAATGGCAGTAAGAATATTAAATAGGTTAATAAAATACTTTTATGTGATAATAGTGAATCTACGTAACGTCTTAGTTTTCTATTAGCACTTTACCATATTTACAAGCTACGATACAAAAAGAAATTAAATAAATATTTCTTACTTTCAGTTCTTCCTTCATACTATTTTCAAAGAACTTAATAGCAGAATCCCATTGGTATTTCTCTTGAATGGTTTGATCTTCTACAGTGTTCAACTGAATAACTCTTAGTACCTCGTATGCCTGTAATAAACTTCGGATTTATTACTTAATTATTAAGTAATTTGGATACTTACTTAATTATTACTTAATATCATTAACTAGCAAATAATAATATAACTAAAAATAGCTACTTAATAATATTCCCTAGCACTAATATTATTAAGTAATAATTTTCATATAACTATTAATTATTATTAGGATATTAATCCATCATTTAAAAACAAAACTTTTAAATTGATTCAATTTTTTCTTCTACCTGCAAAGCTTCACTAGCTAGAAAATAAATTTTGATAAAATAACATTTAAATATCATCAGAGTAGATTAGTAATGCGGTAATAAGATCAGCTTTATCCAAAAGAAAGTCACCGGGTCAGTCCTTAAGTAACTAGTTAGGAAATGCATTCCAGACAAGTTCAGAGGAAGAACAATTACTACACCAGCTCAAATTTCAGAGTTGTGCATTAATAACTACACTTAATAATAAATCTGAACAGGCTGAGATTAAGTTTCTCACACTGAACCTCAACATTCTGCTATTAATGTATACTGGAAGGGAAGTATTGCAGTATTTGTTAACTTAAATCTACCGTTCAATAATTTAAATTTAATATCATTGCATTTATTAAGTAGTTTATACAGAAGACCCCTGATTTACAACAATTTGCTACAACAACCGACCTTAATTTACTAAAAATAAATGACTGAAGAGTTACGTAAAGAAAATGGACATTCATCATCGCTCATTTGTGATTTCTTTGCTATACTAAAACTGATTGTTTTTATTACCTTCCTTCAACCAAAACTAACTCCTTCCATCCTACTGAACAGACTAATAGCTTTAAAAATTTCACTTTCACTTCAAGCTACATCCCAATTCAGTAAGTTTTAAAGTGAATACAGTTTTACAGTAAAGATTTAAGATTCTACAATATCTATTTTCTTATGCTATCTAATCTGCTTAGTATATCTTTTCATAATATTTATTTCAACAATTAGGCCAGATTTTTCTTACTATGCTTTGATGTTATATTGAATAACATGTAGTTATTATTTAAAATTTTATATTACGATAAATTTATTGTAATTATTCAAGTTCATCTAATAAATTATCAGCACGATAAAGAAAATGAACATATCTCCTTAAGGAAATATGTTTTTACTAATGTAATGATGAAGAAAAAGGAAACCAATTATCTTTTCAACATCAAAGGAAGGCAATTTTTCTAGAATCACACAACATTTTAAAACTAACAGATCGAGGAACAAAATAAATGAAATCGCTATAAAATGTAAATTATCATTTAACTACAAGCAATAATATAAGGAATTATAGTTACATAGATGTTGTCAAAGTAGATAAGAATTCATGAATGTATGATAATGTAACTGAACTGATATTATCAAACATAATCGGCTCATAGCCAGGCAATTATTTCTATAAATACAATGACAAAGTTTCAAATTTTAATTGTAACTGTGAGGGACTTTGCTCTATGTTGCAAAGGATAGTATCGATTTAGAAGGAATCATATTACATTAGATTAAAATACTAGATGCAGCTATAGATAATGGTATTTCAACTGCTAAAGACTATCCTAACACATTAACTAAAGTAATAGAGAAAGAGGAATACTCGACACATTTGAAATTCCAAGCTATTGAAGTACACATGCTACAATAAATGAAGGAAAAAATATACCTGGTTTTAAGGCTCCAACAAATGCGTTTTTATACAGTACAGAACGTAAATGTTCAATTGCATAATATAAGAGTCTACTTTAATCACGTTAAGATAATCACTGAATTGTTCGTTTCAGAAATTTTATGAAATTTGAAATGGACAGAGTCCATTAGTTAACACAAGTTGATTTAATCACTGATGTTGTTCACACTGATTTATATGCAAAAATTCCCTAATGTATAAACTTACACATTTAATAAATTCATGTTTTGTTTGTGCCAGATTGTTTGGCATCACTGAGAAGTTATTTCTAGAATCTGATTGCTGCTCTGTCCATGTAAGTTTTAACATAACTAGTATCTTCAGAATACTGCATCCTTGCTGAATTGTATAACCAATATATGGATGACATTCATCAAATTATCAACTCTGGTTAAGACGCTACAATAATGCTTATAAACTGAAATGTTGTTTACTTTCTAAATAGCAATTTTCAATTTACTTGTATAAATTATACATTAATTCTTCTAAATGACTTTATTAGCGATGAATGAATGATAAGCTGAGTGTATGGAATCTTTTCATATACAGAACTGAAAAACTCAAACATGATACGTATTTACTTTGTATTTTGCTTTGGTACGATTTAATTCTAATCAATATTTTAAATTGTAATATTAAGTACCTTTGGTTCCCAGACATGCCTGTTAATTGTTTCTTTAATAACAAAACTTTTCAGAACATCAAATATATCATCACGACTTTTATCCTGTTGGCTATCATCAACTACAAACTGTGAAAATTTTTCCTGCAATATTTCCCAGCCGATTTCGATTGACTGTTCAGGAAGTAGCTGATTTGCCCAGTCACGCAACTTTATATCAATACTGGTGTTAAACATCTCTGTAAAATTTAAAAACACAATTGCCGAACATTTATTAAATCAAGAAACTTATACAATTTAACAATTAAATTAAAAAGTTAGACTCATTAAAAAGTAATTCAATAAATAATGTTTATACGAAATGAAATAAAAGAGTCAATTTTAAGGAATGTTATAAATCTTATCCCCCTCTATGAATCATGAGACCTTGCCGATGATGGGGGCTTGAGTGCTCAGTGATACAAAGTAGTTAGACCAAAGGTGAAACCATGTCGAAGTGATATCTGTTGAGAGCCAGACTAAGAAATGATTCCTGAAATTGGGCAGCAGCTCTTTTAGTAGCTGTTAAGGGCACAGGTCAGGAAGACTTAAACGGCCATATCAACAACACTCAATCTTCTGAGTAATGCAGAGCTGAAAGCAATGAAAAACTACAGCTGTTTTTTTCCAAGGAAATGTAACTCTCTGCATTTTCATGTAACAAAGATGGAGGCGCCTTCCTTGATAAAATAATCTGCAGGTAAACTAATCCCCCTTTGGATCTCCGGGTGGGGACTGCTAAGCAAGCGGTCACCAGAAAATTAAAAAATATCATTCAATGAGTCAGAGCGTGGAATGTTAAAAGTCTAAAAAAAAATGGTAGGTTAGAAAATTTAAAGGGGTCGGTTAAATGTAGATGTAGTAGGAATTAGCAAGATTTAGTATGAAGAGGAAAACAACTTTTGGTCAGGTGATTTTAGAATAATTAACTTGGCATCAAATAAAGAGCAGGCAAGAGTAGGTTTCATAGTGAACAAGAAGATATGGAAGTGAGTAGAGTATTTCAAAAAGCAGAGCAATAGAGCAATAGAATCATTGTAATAAGGATGAAATCAAAACCTAAGCTAACAACAATTGTTAACGTCTATATGCCTACAATTGCCCATGATGATGATGATGAGGTACAGTATGTATATGAGAAATTGATGAAGTAATTAAACACATAAAAGGGGATGAAAATTTAATAAGAGCTGGAGATTGGAATGCAAGCATAGGAAAAGGCAAGGAAGGAAATAATGTGGTTGAATATGGATTGCGCAAAAAAAAATGAAAGAGGGGACCGACTTATTGAGTTTTGAATGAAGTATAACTCATTCAAAACACCCAGTTTAAAAATCATAACAGAAGAATATACATATAGAAAAAGCCAGGCGATAATGCAAGATATAAGATATATCACATAATTAACCAAAGATTTATAAATCAACTTGTCGACTGCTAAGTACATCTAGGAGCAGACATCGATGGCAACCATAATTGAGTGATAATAAAATATAGATTGGGGTTTAAAACTTGAAGAATAGGTGTCAGATGAATTGGTGGAATTTAGAGAAGCTTGAGGAAGAGGAGGTTAAGAAGACTTTTGAGGAGTACATTGCAAGAGGTCTGAGTAAAAAAGATAAGGTTGAAAATATAGAAGAATGGGAGAATGTTAAAAAGGACATTTTTAAATCAGCAGAAATGAACTTAGACAGAACAAAGAGAACTGGTAGAAAACTTTGGATACAGAAGCCATTTTGCAGCTGATGGATGGAAATAGAAAGTATAAGAATGCTAGTGATGAAGAAGGTAAAAGAACTTTCAACAACTAAGAAATACTATAAACAGGAAGTACAAATTAGTTAAAGAAGAGTGGATTAAAAAAAAGTGTACAGAAGTGGAAAGAGAATCGGTAAAATAGACAGATTATACAGTAAAGTTAAGGAGAATTTTGTGGTACATAAGTTAAAATCTAATACTGTGTTAAATTAAGGTGGTATTTATAATACGAAAGAAAAGGTAAATAGGTGGATGGATTCTATTGAAGAGTTGTACAGAGGAAATGAATTAGAAACTGGTGTTTTAGAGGAAGAAGAAGAAGTCAAAGAGGATGAAAAGGGAGCTACTATACTGAGATCTGAATTTAATACGAGCATTAAAGGATATGAATGGGAGAAAAACTACTGGGATAGACGGGATACCTGTAGAATTACTGCACAGTGCAGGTGAGGAAGCGATAGATAGATTATACAAACAGGTGTGTAATATTTACGAAAAAGGGGAGGTTCTGTCAGACTTCAAAAAGAGCGTTATTGTCATGATACCAAAGAAAGCAAGAGCAGATAAATGTGAATAATACAGAACTATTACTTTAACTAGTCATGCATCAAAAATTTTAACTAGAATTCTTTCAGAAGAATTGAGAGGAGAGAGGAAGAAGTGTTAGGAGAAAACCAATTTGGTTTCAGGAAAAGTATAGAAATGAAGGAAGCAATTTTAGCGCTCAGATTAATAGTAGAAAAAAGATTAAAGAAAAATAAACCAATAGACATGGCATTTATAGACTTAGAAAAGGCATTTGATAATAGTCTGGAATAAAATTTTCAGCATTTTAAAAAATTTAGAGTTTAAGTATAGAGAGAAAAAAACAATTGTTAACATTTACAGGAACCAAACTGCAACAGTAGTAGATGAAGAGCATAATAAGCAGTAATAAGAAAGGCAGTCAGACAAGCATATTCCCTATCCCTATTACTTTTTAATCTTTACAAAGAAATAGCAGTTAATAATGTTAAAGAACAGTGGATGTTAAAGATGCTAGGATTTCCTGATGATATAGTAATTCTAGCTGAGAGTAAAAAAGATTTAGAAGTAATAAATGCCATGAATGAAATCCTAAGCCAAATATCACAGGCCAAACAAGCTTTCAGTCAGAAATATAATTTGCTTATATCAAAAATGAATTTAAACATAGGGAAGCATTTTTGAAAGCATATGTTTGGAGCGCAGCTTTATATGGAAGAGAAACATGGACGACCATAGTATCTGAGAAGAAAAAATTAGAATCTTTGAAATGCGGTGCTATAGAAGAATGTTAAAAATCAGATGGATGGATAAAGTGACAAATGAAGAGGTGTTAACAGTAAATTGATCAAGAAAGAAGCATTCGCAAAAATATAGTTAAAAGAAGATGATTTGCATGGCATTTCTTCCACCACCACCCCATTTGATGGCCCTAAAGCATAAGACTGAATGTCTGTGCCACAAACAACTACTTAGCCTCGAATCAGTTTAGTGACCAGTGTCCTAACTAGCTCCAGAGCTAACCTAATTGCGTGAGCGAACTGATGGGACGTGAAGCAAGTGGTGTGTGTGTCACACACCACTCTCTTGTCATATATTCTAAAATGGGTAGGTCAACTACTAAAATATATATGACATTCAATAAATTAAATTTATCTTGTCAAGACAGCAATTTGCTATCATGCCTAAGTCGCTGAATGCTAGCAAGTACCTGTCCACCAAAATTATAGCACTTTAATTGGCTGATGGCCAGACATAACTCTCGGGTCTTCCCACAGCAGCGAAATAGGAGTCTTTCCCTTAAATAAACTACTGATGCCAGTTGGACAAAGCAACGACATCAAGGAACACCCATACGGTCTTGCGGCTCACGCCACATTGACTTGCTGCTTATGAGTGGCCAATTTTCCCCTTACCTCTAAGTTGAGTGCATACTATTAATGCTCTGCGCTGAGCATTCCTTAAATTCTGAGTAAGTGCTCGATTTCTGTCCAAACAGATGCCATGTAAGAGGTCATACTTTCAAAGACACCCTGGTACACCATGTACAAATGACAGCCCGACAGCCTGCAATCATTTCGAGAAATCCTCCTAAGCTATGTGCATCACATTTCGATCACATATCAAGTGCATCGCACAGACGGCATCCATTGCTACTTGCCTAATGTGGTTGCTAAACAGCAACTTCTCATCAAACAAAACACCTAGGTACTTATGAACTCTAACTCGGCTGATTACACAGCCTTTTACTTAATGTGGGGGTTACGACTGTATGATAATTTGTCTACACCCTTGAGAAGCATAAACTTCATCTTGGGCACAGAAATCTTTCAATTTTGCACGTTCATCCAGTCCTCTGCAGTTGACAAAGCTGCCTGCGCCCAGTCTTCTAGCTGCGGTCGTGAATTACCACAAACTAACAGGAGATATTCATCGGTGAAAATCTGGACCGTGACTACTACTGAGAATGTCAGTCTCAGAAATCTGTGAAATACCAGGTTCCACAGCAGGGGGCCGAAGACAGAACCCTGCTGTCACCACGGTAAGTCCCTGTAGTGACAGACTTTTCCACAGCCAGGTGTGCATCTCTAAACAGAGTCGTACAGTTAGACAAATAGTCATGCACTACGGCCTGCAGGGCTAGGGGAACATTGCGGCATTTCAACTCATATAGAACAGAACTCCAACACAAGGAAGGAAATCCTGTCTCAATGTCAATAAAAATTGCCAAAATATATTTACAGTCGGTGCCTTCCACGTCAGCAAGAACATTTAGGATGCAATCTTCAGTGCCAACCCCTTTCATGAAGCCATACTGACCTCGATTTAGAAGTGAGTTCATATCGATGCTTTCCCAGAGCCGTTCCACAACCAGCCTTTTAAGCAACTTGCCGATTACCGGCAAGAGGCTGATGGGTCAATAACTGCTGACCTCACTCGGATCCTTTTCTGATTTTAATAGCACCCTCATCAAAGCCATCTTCCAACATGCTGGTAAGCAACCCCAGCTTAGACACTCCAAGAACAGCCTGCCAAGCAGCTCTATATGACAGGCAGCAGATAGAAAATATGTTGGTCAATCCTTGGTGCCTTTCTCAGTGCCATTCGAGAAACAACTCAGTCTATATCTACAGATTCCACAGCCTGTACGCCAGGGAATGGTATCTCACCTGCCCTAACGCCAACTTCTGCTTTACCCTACGAAGCATCTGGAAACAGAGTATCCAGGTATGCTTGGTAAGTCGCCACAGATGTTAAAATATGTTCATGACCACCAAACCCACATCAAACACTGGACAGCATGTACAATGGCATTGGCCGGTAACATGACTTAGCGAGCTGCCGGGTCTGTGCTACAACTCGCGCACGGGGTCTTGCTAAACTTGTTTTTGGCTTCCTTGATGGCATGAACATACTTAATACGGTCGTACCAGTAGATCCGCAGACCCTCAGCGCACATGTCATCAACAATAATTCTCATTAGGGGGTGACGCTGGTATCTTCTCTTAGTGGACGTAACTCTTGGCGCAGCACGCTACGGTCAGACAACCACCACTTTTTCTTGGGTTTCTGCCTGCGTTTAACAGATGGCTCCCTAGAAGCCACAGTCATAATGGCTCCAGGCACTCTCTGATCAGCAGACTGGCTACTACCTAAGGGTCCGTCCATTGAGCGGGGCCGGCATAAGACCCTATTGCAGCCAGTCTTGATGGTCTGGCCGAATTGTTCAGCCATCAATTCCACATCCTCCATGTGCTCCATGCACTATTCCAATCCCTAAAAGAAAAGCTAAAAGAAGAGACAGTCTTATAAACCACATCCTAACGCATCCTGGAGTAGTCACTTTGTTACTGGAGGGAAAGGTAGATGGGAAAAATATTGCAGGCAGGCAACATTTAGAATATGTAAAACAAATTGTTGGGGCTATAGGATGTAGGGGGTATACCGAAATTCAACGACTGGCAGTAGATAGATAATCTTGGAGAGCTGCATCAAACCAGTCAAATGACTGAAGAAAAAAGAAAAATAAATTTTAATGTAAAATAAAATATACATTGACATGCATGTGCGCTCACACACACACACAACAAAAAACATCAACTTAACCACCAAACACAGTAAGAAAAAACCAAAAAAATAATACCAATAGTCGACTTTCATGGGATCCGACATCATCAGTCAGTACACACAATTCTGCAATTACAACAACAAATAAAAAAAAAACACAATAAAGATTTTAAAAAAATAAACCCTAATAACCACAAAATTTGTGGCAATACTAACACACTGTTTATGACAGTGAAGTTGTGTTATTACAGTTACACAGTTATTGGTATTAGTGTTTTTAGATTTTGTCTTACTGTGTTTTGTGGTTGTTTTTTGAGTTAAACTGGCACAATAGTCAGTACGTAGATGAATTATTTGAATTTTTAGAAAGTTATATATATATATATACATATATCAAAAGCATAAACAAAATTCAGTACAATCCACCAAAGTACAGAATCAATAAGATCTCTTACCTTATCTTATTTTTCTTTTTTATAAATCAAAAGCGCTTTCAAGGAATTTCCTCATCAGTTAATTAAAATTGAAATTTGATTACACATTGAAACGCTAATAAAATATTTAACATAATATTATTCAATACATTACATAATATATGTAGTCAAATAATTAATTAAAATAATTCTTTAATTTTGAAAACATTAAATTTTTTTTTATGTTTGTGGCCAGCCACTAAATGCAGCACTCTAATGTTAGCACAGCACTCTACGAGTATTGTACTTAGTGGCTGGCCACAAATATATATAAAAAAAATATTAAGTTTTTAAAATCAAAAATTTAATTATTTAATTAATTACACTGGTCAATATGACTTTTGTCTCACGAATACCAATAAGTATACTTAATGCAGTTTTTTATCCAGATTTCAAATATGTATTTGGAATTTCTCCATCGCCCACAGTTTTTTTGTTATTTTAATCTTTTAAAACATTTTTTCATCCATTTGTCCATTGACAAGTAACTGCTTCTAGAGCATTGTAAATATGATGGAACCAAATGAGCTCAAAGGGTACTCAAAGGGTAGCGTTGCTACTTATGCAGGTTCAGACGTGTATAGACATGTCTACAGTGAATTATTTCCATAATCACATAGATATTACTAACAGATCAAATTGGTTTTTCCTGAAATCTTAGATTATAGAATCTAGCTAACACGAGAACATGCATGAAATCTTTTGAGTTAATGAAACATTTTTTTTGTCAAATGAATGACATTTATTAAATTATTAGTATTTAAATTATGCCAAATGCAAATAAATTTTGCCACAATGAAGATTATGTAATATAAACAAAACTTAACCAATCAAATAGTATTACCTTCTAAATAATATTGTGTGAATGGCATGAAGATAAAATAATAATAGAATAAAAATACAGCATACATCTATTGATCATCAAGATCAAAAGTCCAAAGATGGAAGTAATTATGAGATCAGGGCTACAACACTAATATTACAACAAAAGCAATTCATATGAATAACAAAAAGGCTATTATTCGGCATACTCAAGTAAACTGAATTCTCTCTAGTGAAAAATTGTTCAGAAAAAATTTACAATAATTGTAAAGCCAAAATAATCAAATAATTTTTTTTTCATTAAATAAAAAAGACGTGAATTATGTTCACTAATGTAGCCTGTAGGTAAGCTGAATTCCCATTACCATAAATTTATAAATTCTTATTAGACCATTTGGTAATAGATTTCTTAAATTAAATTTGACATACAATGACTTTTTTAATCATTTAAAACCCCCATCAAAATTAAGTTTGCCTCATTTTCCAGAATGTATAGAAATAAAACTTTTGAAGAGGTATTTGTGGTATGGCAGGCTCCAAATTATGTACCACCTGAGCAAAGCAAGGAAAAACTGCTCATCACTTTAATATGAGACTTTAGGATAGACATCGGTTCTGTAAAATACTCACTTATGTCATGATTCTCAGCAGATACTAAATAAATATGCTCGAATAGGTAGCTAGAAACTTTCTCCCAAATCTTTTTCACAAGTATTTCTTCCCACTGTCTAACTGTCACTTCTCTTAACTTCATAACTTGATCAAGTATTTCACCACGAGCCTTCTCAAACAACTCATCTCGATCTAACTCCCGCAATCTGTAAAAATTTACAATATATTTTATAATGAATAATGATAAAATATTAGGAAAGATAATTTAATAATTTTATTATGCTAAAACTTATTAGTGATTACTGTAACCACAAAGAATACTCCAATTCTTTTTCCTCAATAACTTCAAGTATTACTAATATTCTGTACAAAAGTCATGGAAGAACAAAACTGTCTACCATCTAAATTCCTACAAAAATAATGACTAACTGCCCATCTATCAAATTTAATATCTATTGTGCCTTGTTTTGTTTTATATGATTGTCAAGAACATGTTATCATCTTGTTAAGATAAACATTATATCCATCCTGCTCCGTTTTAAAAGTTCACGTTTTCTTGTGACTATTGTCAACTAGAATAAAGCAACTGAATGGGATAAATAGTTATACTCGTGCTTTATTTTATTTACATACAGTGAGATATGTAATTTGTGTAATTTACAAAAACACCATTGGGAGTTTTTGAAAAATGACATTAATTTTTCTTTATTTAGAAAAGCTTAATCTTTGAATTATTTATAAATTACTAAAAAGGAAAATTAAATAAGGTAAAATAGTTTAATAGAATTATTTTAATTTCACTGTTATATTAAAAAAAAAATATTAAGGAATAGTTTTGAAAAAATAAGTTGAGAAATATTAAATTTTTTAAGTTGACAGAATTAACAGCTGATCAACAATTTAAATTCAAGTATTAAACATTTGAACAGCTTTGCATGCTTTCAAAATTAACGCACTTTAGCATCACTTCTGAACAATAACGTTCGTTTTCAAATGATGAATATTCAGACACAATTTTTGAAAATACACTAAGATACACAATATGAAGATTGCCGAATAGAAGTATTTCAAATCTGAAAACCTTTGGCTGCAGTATTTCAGTATTTACAAACAATCATGTTCATATTCTATTAAAAAGAATTATTATATAAATAACACAGAAATAGTTTCATCAATTTTATATTCATGAAGAACAAAAAGTAATTTGGCGAGTTCAACAAAGCCTAGAGTTCAATACTAGGCAAATTATTTCAAATTGTACTGATTTGTCATATAATACAGTATGGTGAATTCTTAAAGAAAATCTCTCTATCCCCAATGCTTCCAGGAGCCAATTCTTTCAAAGGATGGAGTTAATAATTCACAAAATAAAAACATTGGAGTTTCAAAAACCCACACAACACAGTGAAGTAGTTTCCAAAATAGATTTATGTTAATTTTTGGAGTGATCTTATTTGAATATTTATTTATAAAGATTATCTAATGGGAAATACATGCCTGAATTTCTTAGAAAATAATTTGTCATCTATTTTAAAAGATGTTCCACTAATGAGGTAAAGAAATGATTTTTCAACATGACACAGTTCTTCTCAATTTTGTCACAAATTTAGAAACTATTTGAATATATGATTTAGAAACAATAGTTTCAGATGAGTGGACCAATTAATAAGCCTGCTAGGTCACCTGACCTAATACCAATGGACTGCTGCTATCTTTGGGGTCATATGAAATCATTAGAATATGAATAAAAAAGAAGAATTGGACAGAAATTTTCAGTGCAGTAAGAAAAACAACCCAGGGAATTTTACACTGAATGGAATACTGTGTAAACAGTGAAGGAGGGGATTTTAAATTATTGCAATATGGTTTTATTTACCTATTTAATTTTGTTTTTAGATATTTTCCAATACTGGAATGATACTTTACTTAGTTTAAAATTCTAACACAGTATTTTTCTCCCATGTTTTGCTATATTTTGTTTTGAAGATAATGTTCGGTTAAGTTACTACATAGGTTTTAACATAATTAGATTCTCTACATATTCTGTTGTAAAATTTTATTTTTTTAATGCCAATAAATAATTTTTTTAAATATTTTCCCCAACCCTAAAAAATTCTATTTTGTGATATTAATTTTCTATGTTTCACAATAATTTAAAAAAATAATTAAATACAGATGTGACATCTATTTTATTAAATTTTTCAAATGAAATTCACCCATCACTTTATGTTTCAAGAATTTCAGTATCATCTTTTTATCTTTAGAGAGAAGAAATTTATTCTTCTGTTTTTTCGGGTTTTTTTTCAAGGAAATATTTCATCTAAACATCTGAGAATAAGTTTATTAATATATAAACAAAATATTTACAAAAACAACTCCAGTAATTGTGAATCAATAATCACTACACCAGAAATAAAATCTATTTTCATTACTTATTAAAAAGTAATTATTTAAAAAAATTAATTGACATAAATAATAAATTAAGAGATTGCTGTAACATGTCTGACAATGGCACTAAGCAAACTATTAAGTATCCCATTATCAAACATGTTACACTGCCACTATTTTTTGTAGTGTTTCTGGTTATTTTAGACAAAGAACTATGTCCAAGTAATTATTAAATCTTTTCATATGCAAAGAAAAATTGGCATGAGGCGTCAGTTTTTAACTAAAAGTGGCATTGAAAGACTTAATGGGGTGGAAAAGTAATAAGTGAAAAATGGGAAAGAAAGGAGGGTGGGAGAGACAGTAGTCAAGTTAAAAAAATATGAGGTGTTCATATTTCAAAACCAGCTGAGTAATCCATTACCTGCAACAGGGTTCCCACTGAATTTTAAGATTTGTTTTTCCTGACCAATTTATTAATAATTTACTGACACTCATATTGTTATGCTATTGAACTTTACTCTGCTAAATATATAGATTTTTTTTTTCAGCCTCCACCAATCCCCACAGCTGCCCAATTCACGCCTTTTTTTTTTATTAATTATTAAATTACACTCATTTTTATTTTTTAATTATTTTTTTATAATATACATTTAAAATTAGGCTATTTTTGTGATAGATTGTTTCAGTAAATTACATAGCAAAGTACAAAAAAACCACAACATTTAATAAGTTTCTTGCATAAAAATGAACTTCAAAATAATTAAAAATAACACAGATAAAAAATAAAAACTGACTACAGCAATTTTTAAAAATAACTGGCTCGCATTTAAGATTGTTAAAATTTTTTACAAAAACTAGCGTACATTATTTTGCAAAGTTAACAAAAAAAACAATATTTAATAAGCTGGTTTGTACAAAAATGCTAAGAAACACAGATTTCAATTTAACAAAGAATATATATATGAACACAACTCAAAGGAAAACTAAAATCACTGTGACTTAAAGTAATATAGATAAAAAAACTAGAACAGAACACCTTATTTTGTACAGAAAACAAATGTTAAAAATTTACTTAAAAAAATATTTTGTCAATATTGTTCTGGCGTATTTTCAGAATGCCATCAAAGTACGGTGCAAGGCCCACTAATAATGACATAAGAGCATTTAGCAGTTCCAAGCTGGAATTTTGATATTATACAACTATAAGGAAACATAATTTTAAATATTGCACTTGAAATAAATTATAAGGATAACTTATTTTTAACAACACTGAGAACCCACATGATCTCTACCATAAGAGACATCGTCTTTATAAAAAAAAGAAGTAATTGTGTTATCATTTTGTGTAAATGAAGTCGAGGATACAAATGTATCATTCGCTGCTGAAATACTATTACCCTGATCAGAAGATCCAGGCAAAGTAGACAGAGATGTATCATAACCACAGTTCTCACAAGTGGTAATCAAAGTTTTGGTCTGCTGAACTGAAGTACCACTAGGAAATAAAAAGGCTTTCAGTGAAGACTGAGAATTCTTATCTTAATTATATCATTATGCTGCTTTCCTTTACTGTGTGAAGTCACTGCCTACCGGCCCATACTGTGCAGTCCAAAATGATTTTTTTACACTCCACAAAAAGCATGATACACATCTCTACCTTTTCTCAACCAACTGAATTGTGGGGGTAAATTTATATCTAACCACAACTCATTAAAGAGAGTCTTTTTAGACGCCATTTAAAAGCAATTAATTACCTGAAATACAAAAAAATTCATGGTGCTTTGAGAAAAATTCTAAGAAAACAGTCAACAACCTTTACATTTTTCAACGGTAACTTTTTGTTAAAATTTCACTAATGAAAAAATTAACTGCAATTTGAAATATTCCTCCTTCAATATAAAAGAATAATTAGGGAATGTAAGTGAACATGACATTTTAATGACTGCTTGAAGCATGTAGTTGCAATGCGCTGGGCAATGGGGTTGCCACTTCCCAACACCGGGAAAGTCCATCAAATATAATTTGGCATTACTTAAAAAATATTTTATTAATAACTTAATCTTAATTCGGTAACAAAAATGTAATTTTTGAAATTTTTCCTATATTTATATTTCCTAACTTTTCCTGTTAATGGGAACCATATGAAAGCACACTAATAAATTTTTCTAACAAAGTGCATAGAAAACCAACTTCAGCACTAGAAATCCACTGAATTTATAATCACACGTGATTCAAATGCATTAACTACTCTCTTCTTAGCATGTCATTAAGGTCATTCAATTATAAACCGGAATTTATTTAGGTAGTTTTATTGATTAGTTAAATGTACAAATAAATTATCTTATTTTTCTACATAGTTTCCTTTAACAGAAATGCATTTTCTCCACAGGACACTTCCCAGTGGATAGGAAGCTACCTACTTTATGATCCCTTCACTAAAAAACAAGGTGGCAGCCCCAACAACCAATTGCACAATTGCACACACAATGCCCAACTGCAGCACTGTCTTCAAATATTTTCCCTTCTACAGCAAACCAAACAAGTGGAAATCACACAGTGACAAGTCTGGACTATGCAGTGGTGTTCAAAAGGGTGTCTTAACAAATTTTAGCAAGTTTTTGAGTCTGTGTTGTTATTGAGAAAGAGGATGATGTGAATCGTTTGCAGATGTAGTTTGTTGCAATAAGCAGCCCTCACATCATCCAACAACAACACACCTCTTGAATACCAAAACACAATTGCCAGAATTTTTCTAGCTGACAAGTTTCTTGGCCTTAATTGGCGCCCCTTCCTACTTTTCCACCACTCCATACTTGTTACCTTGCTTTCTTGCTTTCAAAGCTGCTGACAAATGTCTTTCTGGATATTTCTTGTATCTCAGTGAGAAGATGTGGAACCAACCTTGCCGACACTTTTCTGTATTCAACAGCATATGACAACATTTTGTGCACATTCAACACTTATGCCCACCTCTGATGTAATTTCAGCGACGGTTATGAGGCAATCATCTTCCCACAAGATCACAAACGACCTGAATCTCATCACTGACACTGGTCAACAAACAACTTTCATGACTTTTGTTCTTCACTGTATCACGGTCACTTTGAAACTTCTTGGGCCAATCAAACACTTGAGTTTTTGACAGGGTAGCATCTTTCTTTTCTGTTTAGCCTTCGAAACCATGTAAGGCATTACATTAGAGGATGTTATGAATGAATGTAAATGAAGTTGTCTTGTAGTCTCAGGTTAACCATTCCTGAGATATAGGGTAGCATCTGTGAACTGTACCTGGAGTCTAGTCAAAATTTCAGAGAATTTGACACTTTCATTGGCAAGAAGTGGTATTACAATCTGTTGCGCAACGGATGATAATACCTCTTGCTCAGACATTCTGCTACTGACGAGAAATGTGACCTACAGACATGGCTAGCCGATTGCTCCCCTTTACACATGTCTAACTAACTACATGCAGCGCCCCACCACATTCACTGTTCATCCTTAGTCCATACGGCAAAATTCCAGTTTATATTTAAATGACCCTCATCTAACATTTTTATAATACATATTTGTTTTCAAATTGCTTTTAATAGTACAATGGAAATTTTTTAATATTTTTGCTTATTCAAAGTGATGAAATCTCAAGAGATACAGATAATGTGATGCACTACTGTAATTTAGGTTACAGTCCTAACTATTACTTTTGATAATACCCAAAAAAATAAGGAAGACCGATTCAACAAGTTGACTAATGTGTATCTTTTATTATTAAAACTAATTGGTATTCATTCTTATTCTTACCCAGGATAATTATTTTTCCATTCTGTTTTAAGATTGGCATAAGATATTTTAAATGAAACAGCTTGCTGTTCAACTGTCTTCTTCACCATTTTCCAGAAACAGTCTGCTACAGCTCTACTTAAATTTTTTGTCATCACTTGACTTCTGATAGATATATTTCTGCATAATTTTAAAATAAAAACATAAGTACAATCAACAACATTAACATACTGGAGTATAATATGTTTATATACAAAAACAGCCACTACTGTTAAATAAATTTGAAGTTCACATCTCAGCCTAACATCCTGCTTTTATAAGCAACACCTCATTAACTAGTACTAGGTTTAATTGCCAGTGAGGAACTGGCAATTTTCATTCATCATAAAAGTGCCTGTCCTGACTGACAATGAAAATATCAACATGGTGACAAAGTAGACCTCCACGCCTGTGCTGTCTGTTTCGCAAATTTGTACATAAACTTAATGCCATTTCCCATCATAAATATTTATGAAATAAATTTCAACCAATGATACAACAGTATCATTGAAGGTATCTAAAGAGATATGAACTCTTTTTTGCAATAAAACCTTTCTTAATGATAATTTAACAGTACTACTTTTTTGCAATTTATACTTTTCATATTTGACAAATTTATTAATTATATAGACATGATTATACATGAAATCTCCATGGATTCAAAAATTATGAATTTTTTTTCAAGTAGAATATTTCTGATCAAAAGGATCTGTTTAAGGAAGAGTAATATATTTTTATAATATCCTTTACAAATTATCAACTTAAAACTAGTGTTACTTATTTTTAAAGTAATTAACAATTAGTGATATGTTGTAGATTCAGATTAAAACTAAATTTGGGTAAATTTTGCGTTAAATTTACAATAGAACCCCTGATAATTCACAGTGTAAATAATTTGCTCTACTGAAATGAGTATATGTCCCTACAAATATTGAAAAATAAATTGCTAAAAATGTTTTATAATACTGTGAAAGTAATCTAATAAATTTCAGTAAATTAGCACATTTTGAAATAAAGGATAGAAATTTGACTAAACTATGTTTTATTGTTAAAACTGGTCACAAACAACGTATTTCTACTAAAACGCAAAAAAATGTGGATCTAAATCTCCAAGTATTTAAAAAGCCGTTTTTTGCAGAATTCTCTACAAAACTATTAATTTTATGGAAAACATACAAAATAGTACAAATTTTAACCACATAAAAATTTTCATTTAAGTGAGATGTGCAGCATTAATCAAATTAGATTAAAATCGAACAAGACAGAATTTCTTTAAGAGAGCATATTTTCATCTTTTGAAAAAGCAAACATCTATGAAACATTCTCATGATTTACTAAGAACTATGAATCATGTGCTAAAAAAAAAACTTTCTATAAAGATAAAATTACATTTAATTTCCTTTATTTGAAACTTATGATGCTTCTTTAAGTCATAAATTACCTGAATCTGATGACTGTTTTTCTTGCAAATACAAATCCTTACAATATAAATAAAGCAAAATTAAAAGATATGCAATCAAAAAATTTAACATGTAAACAGCACTTTATTATAATAAATACATTAACACACCAATTAAAATTCTAAGAAATCATTTTTAGAGTGATATATTTCTAAGTGCCTGATATTTTATACACAAGAATTCAATTTCAAGAGTTGTTGTATTTTTATCTTCCATTATTCTACACCTTAGTTACTGGAAATATTTTGTTTATAATTTATCTTTTTGTTCGATACATTTAATATAACTGCTAGCAACATATTTTTTTAGTTTTTAAAGTACAATTTTATTTCACTCAAAATATTTCAACGAATATGATATTATTTTGCCTAATAAGATCTCTCACCAATATTACATGTGCTTCTTTGCTTATATGGCTGAGACGATGGCTCTTAATAAGTGCTAACACTAACTTTATGTATGATCAAATAATTATACTACTAAAAAAAAATATATATATTGTATATATAAAATAGATTCAACCTGATCCACCCAAGTACAGAATTGAATAAAATAAAATTATACTTACCTTACTTTTTCATATAATAATACTTTTTGCGGCAACCCGCAATATATATATATTAAAAAATATAATGATCATTAATCATTGTGATGATATTTATATGGGTAAAAACTAATGTATCTTTTAAAGCCAGATTTCATGAACATTTTAGACATTATAAAAATAAAAAAATTGGGTTTCTGTAACGTTGCTGACGCCCTGATTAATAATAAAGCATTTTATTTCTGATATTGACACTAATTTGAAAATATTGGAAATTAAGAAAGGAGATATAAAAAATAATAATAAAAATCTAGATATTTTGGAGAAATATTACATATATACATAGTAGTGAATTTAAGTTGATCAACTTACAAACAAGAGCTGCAATAGATAGCAGCACTTTTTCAGATAATGATATTACATAAACATTTAATTAATTGTTCATTACTATAGTACTGGCAGGCCAAACACATGTAGTATATAATATTTTATTTTATAATTCTTGATATGTGATTTTTAATTTTAACAATTTTAACATTTTTACATTTCCTTTAATGAATTTTTAAATCTTTAAAAACTATAATAAATCATTAGTTTTTAATTTTGAGTTTAATATGTAATTTAACATTAAATATTTAACAAAAAAAAAAAAATTTACAACTTAAGATGCAGGTTGCTGCGAAAGTGCTATTGTAGATTGTATGAAAAAATAAGGTGAGAGTCATTTTATTTTATTCAATTCTGTACTTGGGTGGACCACGTTGAATCTATTTCATATATACAATAATTATTAGTACAGAGGTGATGTGGGTTTTGAAAAGATTGACTCTAGTATTATATATAAGGTTTATAAACATTTGTGTCTTTTCTATCACTCATTTTTCTTTCTTTAGCAATTACTTAAAATTATTAGGATCAAGTAAAATTTCCTGTCTTCACATTAAAAGAAAAGCATTATCAACGTCCTTCATTGGTATCTTTTAACTAAGATGGTTACCAAAATTGGTATTACAAATATTTTCATTAAGCAATATTCTTAGGCGACAAGTAATTTTTTCTGTTATAGATTAGTACAGGCTATTGCATGGTATCATTTAGAAAGGTTTTGTAATATTCTAATTTACATTTAAGATTTAAATTAAAAAGCATAGAAAATTATTCTATATCTTGACGTTTAGTACTTGTAATGAAGTATGTTCAAGATTCTTACAAAATTAAAAAAAAAATTCCCAAGCGCAAATTTCATGTAAAATTGCAGTTATAAAATAATATATTACATGAAACATATTCAGAAAACAAGGGTACAAGATCAACAGACATGCAAGGAAGATTGTCTTAATTCACATTCACTAGTGCTGCCAAATTTTGCTTGCAGTTTGTGTTTAAAATAGCTGTATAAATTCAAAAATCATATCTAGCATGAGGTATGTTCAGTTATTCAAATCCTTTGCAGAAAAAGAGGCCGACGCTGCATTTCACTGCACAAGTGTTACTGTTCCTAACAAAATGGTATAGAGGACAGCAATAACGTTCAACATGAATAATGTAGTGCAGTTATCACCGATAAAAATTAAAATAAGAATTGTGTGAATAGATGTTTAACAATAGAAGAAATTTTGAAGAATAATCAAAAGTATTAAGAATTGTTCTTTACAAATTAAGTGTAGAACGATCAAGGAACGGTAACTGTACATATAGTTTCAAAAGCATTATATAAAAAACTTAATGCGTGTGGTACAAGCATTTCAGGAGCCAATATGGTGGAGTTGTACTCTCGACTACATTTGGCATAGAGAAGCAATATAAAGGTATGTCACTAAACATTTGAGGTGTCGAAGTAAAATAACCAATGCAATGGCACACATCCAGTCAGTAAAAATTGTCAAAATATTAATATTTTGAAAATATCAATATAATTAACCTCTGACTTTGATTGAATTTTTGCATAATTTTCTCGAACAGAAAGCAGCTACTTCTTATTTACTTTTGTTTTGTACAGATATAGAACAGACATCATGAGTGCTGCTATGTAACACGAATCCCAACATTACATCCATGTCTCATTATCCAATGTCATTAAAAAAAATTATAGACTTTTGTCATCATTTCATTGATTCAAAAGGCAGCAAGTTGTTTTATTTCTTACACAATAACTGCGAAACAAATTTTGCCACGGTGTGTGTTCAGTCTTTTGGTCAAAATCATGACCAAAATTTTTGAAATCTATATTTTATAAGTTCCTTTTCTTCTGACATTTCATAGACAATCTGTTGATGATTTTCTAATATTACATACATATTCTGCTTAAGCTGAAAGAATTAAACCATTTGTAACAGTTTATGTATTATTCTCACATTTTCAAAATATTTATAAGTGTTACTGTTTTTTTGTGTCTAGTCCTTAAATATATTTTATACATTTTTTAATTTAAGTACTTTTTCAGTAGTTACAATATAAACCATAACCTAGACTTACAAAAATTCCATGCTAGTATATCAATATTCTTAGAAAAGCCTGATTTCTTCATCCCTGCTGAGTTTTTTAATTTATATATTTACAGCTAGGATTCCCACAATCTCTATTTACTATTAATTTATGACTAAATTATGAGATTTATAATACTGCAACAGAAATCATACTTGAAAATTTGAGAACTTTTAAAAAATCTTTCTTCGTATTCCTGTATATCTTGAATTGTATCATTTTTTCTTCCTCTACCAGCTACTACAGCGAAATAGCCCACTGCTTTCATCGGAAGAAAATCTCCAGACAAGATTTTCTCAATCTGGAAGTAATTAATTTGCAGTTAGGATATGTTAGGTGTATCAATATGCAGGGGAGCAAATCCTACATATATATTATAAAATGTATATGCTATGAACAAACTGATTACATTTTTGGAAGAATATACATCAATAGACAATTTCCATTAATTTAATTAAAATTATTAAATCAATTCATAGAATCTGGTTTCACAGCAGTAGGTAGCCATCCACCAGGATGTAAACTATCATTTATTTTATTAATCTGCTTGTAACAAATTTACTTTATAATTAGAAAATCAGCTGATTTTTATAAATTTAAAATCAACTGGTATTAAAGGAATATGAGCCATCATTGCAATTTATATATAGTGAACATACTGGATGATTTTTTTTTAATCCAAATAAAATAAATTTTGTTTAACATTTAATAGTATAGATTTGAAGAAAGGAAAATCTGTGTGTGTATGGAGCCAGGTGCGATTCAAAATACAGTGGCAGTTCTAGTTGCACCATAATGGACTGTAATACATAAAATCAATGACTGCTGGCAAAATAAGTCTTCAAATCAGCAATGTATTACTCCACTGATTTTTAAATTTGAATGTAACAAACACTGCCAAATTTCAAACTTCATTATAGTTTTAATGGCACAAGTGCTGACACTCAGCATTTGTGTACACATAAATATGCATTAACATGTACATAATACACTGCTTCTGGAAGATACAGTTTTCTCCTTCTCTCAGATATAATTATTCATAAAAAATCCGATTGTTTTTACATGCTCTTTAAAAAAATATATATATTTATATATACAATATAATATTCTTTCAGCCTCTGCAAAGCACAGAATTAGAGAAACACTCTTAACTTTACTTTTTTACTTTACTATAACGTTTTCAGACCTAAGCCCATCTTCAGTGATATTTTTTATAAATGTTTAGATTGTTTACATTTACACTTTATTAGCTTTTTACATTTTGTAAAAATTGTTGGTTAAAATACAAATTTTCTTGATAAAATATATAAACCTGATATCATATAATAAAACATTTAAAATTTTATAATAATGAAAAAGTAAAAAATAAATACGATTCTTTCAGCATTTATAAAATTAATGCAAAAAGATATATATTGGTAAAATGAATATATCATTTAAAAACAGATTTAATGAACATTTCAGATCATTTAAAAATAGAAAGATGGGTTTCTCAAATGTTGCTTACCATTTGATAAATGATAACCATAATATAATTAGTTTAGAAGATAATTTGGAAATAGTAAATAGAAGTAAAGTAAATATTGAAAATGAAAATAGTAATAAAAAATTGGAAATTTTAGAAAAATTGAATAAATATAGATATAAACGTGTATTCAGCCTTATAAATCTATAAACAGAATTTTACGTGGACATTCTTATTAAAATTATTTAAGTTGGTAAACAAAGATAAGATGTGATAAATTAATAGTTTCATACTTTTTCATTCTTGACTGAATAAATATTTGTTCTAATTTAGGTTAAATACTTTTAAGAAAATTTTTATTTTAACCAACAATTTTTACAAAATGTAAAAAGCTAATAGAGTAATGTATAAATGTAAATGGTCTAAAAATTTATAAAAAGTATCACTGAAGATTAGCTTAGGCCTGAAAACATTATGATAAAGTAAAAAACTAAAAATAGGGTGTTTCTCTAATTCTGTGCTTTGTAAAGGCTGAAAATTATATTGTGTATATAGATATTTACATACAGAGGGGGAAAAATGGACGACAAAAAGTTTAACCTAAATAAATAAATATATATACATACATGAGGGACATTCAATAATTAATGACACAAACTGATGTAGAGAAAAACAATTTATTCAATGACAATGAAGCTTACAATACTTTTCAACATAGTCTCCGGTAACGTTTAGACACTTGTCTCACCATTATGTGAGCTTTCTGATTCCTGCAGAACAGAAGTCTTTACCTTGCTGTTTGAACCATTCATCTAAAAAGTCTTTGAGCAAGCCGAACAAATGAAAATCAGATGGGGCGAGGTCTGGGCTGCAAGGAAGATGTGGCAACACCTCCCAATCCAACTTCTCAAGCGTTTCTCCCATTCTCTGAGAGATGTGTGGGCGTGCATTTTCATGCAAGAGAATCACACATTTTGAGAGAGTGTTCTGACGTTTTTGCCTTATTGCAGGTCTCACTTCCTGTTGGAGCATGTTAGAACAGTACTCACTGTACATGGTACATTGTTCTTCTAAAGTCACTAAAAATTGAGCCTTGCGAATCCCAGAAGACCCTGAGACTCAGACACTGAGTTCTGAATTTTTTTTTAGTGGGTAAATCTGGATGTTTCCATTCATGACTGCCATTTGGATTTGAGCTCGAAATGGTGTACCCACATTTCATCACAGGTTATTATATACGATCTACTAGGTCATTCCGCTTCAAACTGCTCTTTGAGCTCAGAACATATGGGAATACAGGTATCTTTATGGACTTGAGTCAATTGCCTTGGAACCACCTCAAACATGTTTTGCGATAATTCAGCACATCATGATTGATTGAATGCACAGTTTCAACAGTAATATTACAAAACTAGCAATTTGGGAAATTTTGACTCTCTTGTCTTCATGAATAAGATCATTTATATGATTTTGCAGTATGGTAGTCAAATCTTCAACTGATTTTCCACAGCGATGGAGATCAGTCACACTTGTTCTGCATGAATTAAACTGTTCCACTATACAAGTTACTGCAGTTTAAACAGTTTTCACCATACTGTTTCAACATGCTTGAGTAAATTTCTGCCAGTTTCACACTTTCTGATAGCAAAAATCTTATCACTGAACATTGCTTTCCTGGTATACATATTTCAAGCAGAGCTAACATTCTGAAATCAAGAAGAGGTTACGTTTAGATTAATTATGATCAAACAGCTGATTAAATGTATTCCCAAGGTTGCCAACTTGACAGTTTCATTGTCACTGAATGAACAGTTTTTTCTCTACATGAATTTGTCTCGTCAATTATCGAATGTTCTTCGTGTGTTTGTACATATATATATATATACAGGGGCTGTTCAAAAGTAATGATAAAAATGCTCTACAGAAAAAAATATTTATTCTAAATCTATATGCTCTTTTTCAAAGTAACACCTTCAGTTCTATTATACTTTTCCCACTGTTCCTGCTACTTTTTAAACACGAACGCCAGACCATCTTTCTCAAGCTCCCTGCAGCATGCCTCCACAACTTTGATGACCTTCTGATTGGTTTTGAATTTCCATCCCCCAAGCGGAAACTTGACTTCAGAGAACAGCTAGAAGTCGCAAGGATCCAAATCTGGACTGTACAGTGGGTAGGATACAGTTGCGATGCCGTGAGCAATAAATTAACTTCAGTGTGAGCGACATGGGGCCACGGATTGTCATAATGCAGTAAAATTTTGGTACTGTTCTTGTGCGGCCATTTTTTCTTAAAATGATGCCATGGCTGTCTGGCCTTGAGCGACAGCATATTGATACAAAAAACCCTCGGAATCGAAGAAGATTATCATCATAACCTTACCGGCACTGCGACCCATCATTGATTTTATCAAAGGTGGCAACTGCACCCTTTTCCACTGAGAACTTTGTTCCGAATTGTAGTGTTGTAGCTAAGATTCATCTTAAGTTATGACTTCATCTTAAGTTCATTTCTTCATCTGCTTCCCCACCAAACCACAATAACAGGTCTTGACACATGAAGTCATGAAGTTGCATTTGCTGCAGTGTGAGCAGGCATGGCACCCACTTGCAAGTCATGCATCATATGGCCAAATCATGCAAAATAAAAAATGCACTGCCAACTGAAATGTCTACATTCGGCGAGCTCCCTAATGGTAATCTGTCGTTCTTCGTAGACGATAACGACAGTTGTATTCTTTACCTCAGTACAAGACATTGACCCTCGTGCAGCTCATAGAGCTGCACGAGGGTGCCCCTCGTGCAGCTCATAGAGGCGATGCTCTCCCTATCCTCCTTGAAAACTTTATACACCACTCGTAGAAGGTCACACTTTTTTTTTTAGCCTCCGGGAATCACCTTCAGGTATTATTACTTCAAAGGATGATATGTACGAGTGTAAATGAAGTGTAGTCTTGCACAGTCTCAGGTTGACCATTTCTGATATGTATAGTTAATTGAAACCCAATCACCAAAGAATACCAATATCCATGATCTAGTATAGAAGTAACTGCCTTTACCATTATTTCAGCTGATTTGGGAAGCCACATCGACCACTAGACCAACCTGGTGGATTGTAGGTCACCTTCTTTGTGGACTGTGTCCACAGTTAGTATTACTTCAGAGGATGAGATGAATGATTTGTAGCGTGTGTGAAAATGCCATGCCTGACCGCAATTTGAACCCAGGACCTCCAGGTGAAAGGCCAAGATGCTACCACTCACACCACAGAGGCCGGCGAAGAAGGTCACCTGGTTCATAACATCTTCACCATACATTGTAGTTAATAATTCATATGCATCTTTTTGGTTCTTCCAGTGTTTCACTACACATTTCACGTTACAAAGTTGCTCTAACTTTTTATCCACGCTGGATATGGTAGGCAAATGAATATCTAACAGACATTATGTGAATCATCACATATGTCCACTTACTGCACTGGACTTGAAACTGATTGTTATAGATGGCTAAAAGAACGGGCTACACAATGCTATGCAGTATTACCACCCTTCGCAAAACATTTTCCCTCAGTGTCACTATTATCATTACTTTTTGAACAGCCCTCATGCGTGTGTACACACACACATTTAAAAAAAGTTTTTACCATATTCTGTAGTTCTGTACTCTTCCTTCTACCGTTAATATATGCTAAGACTTCAAAAGCTCATTTTAAAATGTCACGCTTGGTGTATATTTCTGGATGGATAGAATATGGACACTTGGAAAAATGAAAAAGTAAAGGCTGAAGGCACTTAAAATATCTTGTGCGCTTGGAGGAGAGAAGATTAAAGGGACAGAGTGAAAAACGAAGTAATAAGTAGAGTGAACTAGAATGAAACCTTGTCAGAACAATTCACAAGAGTATGAACCCTAACCAGAACAATTCAGAATTGGTAAACAAACTGTTCTTACTGGATAGACAAAAAGATTAAATCATAAAGAGAATGTACAGTTTATTTACATACTTGCAAAATATAGATGGCTGCTGGTGCAGATTTTTTCCACAGTTTTTCAGTCACATTGCTATATTGCACAAGTCCATTATAGAATAGTTTCATGACACTATGTATGTAGTATCAACATCGTATCCACTTGAAGAATAATGGACTCAATTTCTTACCTGTAGTAAAATACCTACTCTCTTCTTAATATATGATAATGGTTAAGTAAAATCAATCCCTTTGGTATAATTCTAATTTCTTGGTCCGTTTTAAACATTCATCTATAACACACTGAATACTGGAAAATGGCCAATGAGTCTGTAATCCTGGAGACTGGAGTATGACCTAAATTTCTAGAAAGCCAGTCCTTATGACAAAGTTATATCAGAACAAACTACATGATTATCTCTTAATTATTTTTAATGACTCCATGTGATGATGGAGTAATAATAAAAATAACTGTAACAAGCTAAACTACTTTTGGAAAAGTAAAAATTATAGATTTTTTTGCATACCTTTAAAGAATCTGCTGAGTTATTTTCAACTAAATCCACCTTAGTTAAAACAAAAATTGTTCTTTTTCCCTGAGGATCTATTTGAGATACAATTTCTGCTACATTAGATCTTCCAGAATTTGCAGAACAATCTTGAATACAAAGTATTATAGCATTTGGATTGGACATATAAAACTGACTCATTTTCTTAACAGATTCTTTAGTATCATCAGACATAACTTCTGCATCTGTCTGCTAAATATTAAATTAATTCATTAAAAATTATTTTTTGATGATTTATTTATAAAATTAATTTTTATACAGTAATTTTAACCTTAACTCTGGCAACTTATAATAGCTCGTCCCAAAAAATAACTGCAATCTGTATCAGGTGTGCAATCTAAAAGTTGTAACAAATTCCACCACTAAATGTAGCATGTTTACAGCATTCTGTAGCAGTTTGCCAGGTGACATTGTTCTGTAAAATCTATTATTCTTGGTACTTGCTAAATGTGTTTGTGATGAGTGATGATAAAGATTAGAGAGTTTGAATGTTAAATTTTGTTTTCTCACCAAAATAGCTGCTGGAACATTAGTGATGCTTCAAAATTCTTTTATATAAGAAGCTTTATTTAAAACACGGATTTATAAACGGTTTTTTTGTTTCAAATGAGGGGAAATATCACTTGATGACTAACCAAGATCTAGCCAACCTTCCACAATTAGGAATGACAAAAATCTTAAAAAAGTTTGCAAAATAATTTACAAAGATCATTATTTTACAAGAAGTTTCTTAATTAACTTGAGTGTCTTGGAATTCTTGCTGACAAATTTTAATAAATGATATGAACATGAAATGTTTTGCTGCAAAATTTCTGCCTCAGTCACTTACAGAAAAACAGAAAGCCAATTGTATGCAATGTCTTAAGAACAAACTTTGAACTGATCACACTTTTTTTTCTAAAAATCCAGCAGATAATAAGAGTTTGTGCTAAGGTTATGATCTGGAATCAAAACAATAATCAAGCCAGTGGAAATCACACAGCTAATATTAATAATAATAATAACAACAGAGCCTTTATTGAAATAATATTTATAAACTTAAAATATTTGACAAAAGACAACACCTCTTTGGTCTATGATCATCAGAGGGATTGTAGAACTAAAAAAAAAAACACATTAAAAATTAAAATCCAGAATCAAAGAAAATCTATATTTCCAAGCCTTTCTACAATATTTACTTCATATTGGCCACCACTTCCATTAAGATATGCTTCAGATCCTCCATTTCCAAAAATTCCTTGTTAAAATACTGTAGCATCATCTCTCATAGAATAGGACAAAATGTGTAATGACCTCCTCTCTTTGCATTATTACACATAGGACATGCCCAAGAATTAATAAAAAAAAAAATGAGAACATGTTCAGACAAATCAATTTCAGCTTTAAAAAAAACCACCATTAAATTTGATTAAATTTTTAATTAGGGTCATTCCAGTATACAGTATTTTTAATTAGGGTCAAGTGGTCCAGTTTTGAAAATTTTTCTCAGTTGACAATCTGCAAATTTTTGGTGAAGGTACCCCACGGTCTGAAATGCCATTATACAAACTACCGCTTCTATAGCTGATTTTTTGTGGCCTCGTGAAAAAGGGGTACTACTTATAGTTTGTGGACACATGTGAAAATTGATATCTTTGACTAACAATTTTGACAGAAATAATTGATACATATAGATTCAAATTTTGGTATTGTTGATTAACTTTTTATACTGTATTCAAATGTTATTACAAGTTTCTTTTGGAACCTGGTTTTCAAATATAGCAGCTAAAATTCAGCCAATAATTTGTTGCAACATTTTGGAAGCCAAAGTTTGAACTTATATATTTCCTTATCTAATTCTTTATCAGAATGAGCTTCATAATTTGAAAAAGGGAGTGAAATTATGTATAGGATCCTGCAGTTTCAAAGCAATTGGAATCTTATGTAAGGAAAAATCTATTACCAAATTTGGTCAAAAATCTTTTATAATGATTTTTCCCCCATCTTCAAAGGTTTATATCTCAGGTTATGTCTTCTCAGATTTTGTTAGTTTTATAATAGGTGGAAAGAGCAACTTACAACAAAAACCATGCATTTTGTTTTTTGACCGTATATTATATTACAACAGGTAAGAAAGCTTTTCACAGATGTCTTTTGATGTGGAAGAATCTTTTGTATGTGGCAGATTTTTAATCACTGGACATTTCTAGTTACATAAAATAGCTGAAGGAGAAAAAAAAACATTCAATGCTTCAGAATATTATTACATTTTTTAAAGAATGTTACCTTCGAAATTATAAGTCAAAGTCAGAATTTTTTACATATATGTGCTAACTATCAGTAAGTACTCTTTTTTTCAAGAGATTACAGAAAATCAGCAATAGCAGTTGTGCAGCTAAAATTTGGTAAAATGGTATTAAAAACCATAGCGAGTGTCCATGCAAAATTTGATGAAGTTTGGAGATGGTTGACAGGGGACTCCTGGTCCACTTAACATAGAATGACTCATTACTGTATACATAATTAAATGCTAAGTCATGATTAAGTTTCTTTGTAAATTTGATGACTACGACTATTGTTCAAAATACCTATTTAGTCTAACTTCATTTTATTCTTAATCATTTCTACAACAGAATTCACTTTAAATTCTGGGTAGACATAAATGAGTAGTATGTTATATTTTTGAACAAGTTCTTTCCATTCACCCTATAAATATATTCTTTTTTCTATAATATGCCTTACTAAAACATTTGGACCTTGTTTCTGGCAGCTTCAAACAACATTGTATGTATTTTAAATGGAGTCTAATTGTATGCAAAAATATAGACTCCAGTCCGGTTTCCAGATATAAACTATAAGTTGGAGAATTCTGGGGCAAATAAATCACTGTCTTAATAAAAAATTTCTGCAGAATCTTTACCTTATCATACATCCCACACCCCTGACTTTGGGCACCCTAACAAATTATTAATCTATACATCACATTAAAAGTAACCAATTTTTTCTCAAATGCAATATTATCATTGCACAACAGATTACTAAATGAATTCAAGGTCAATTTTGTCACTGTAATCTTTTCTTAAAATGCATTTCCAGAGACTATTTTGTTGACAGTGTAATACTTTACAATTTCTATTCATTCTTTTCCATACCATCACTTTTCAAGTTTTGTTAGTCTCACCCCTTTGCGAAAAACCATAATTTTTTATTTACCAAGATTTAACTGTAAATTACACTTCTGGTAGTACAGTAGCAATCCACTTATAATCCTCTGTAATGAGACAGGATCTTCAGCTAGCATGACATCAGCATAAGCTTGGAACAATTTCATTAAAGTGTCAGCTATATAAACTCCTCTTTCCACAACCATTTCCAGATCATTAACAAAAAAAGAAAAAAGTAAAGGGCTCAACGGACCTTGTTTTAGATCCGTAATTGTTTCAAATTCTTCTACAGCTTCACTGTTGTCAGACAGTAAATTGTCAAGTAATTTGCATAAGATCTGACATGTCTGAAATTACGCCAAACTGGGTCGAGAGGGCAGACAGAATAATGTCCTTACATTGTTGTGTCCCAATACTCTATAGACGACTCCCCAGGGATCCTTGTTCCACTGCTCATATAAAAAGGAACACCAGGAATCTCTCTTTGCTGTCCGAACTTTGTGAAAATATTGAGATCTATGATGTCTGTATCAAGCCACAGGCAGGAACTGCCTGCCATTCCAGTTACCCTCACATTGAGAAGCTCTCCGCAAACGACAGACAGCCTGTTTCAAAGCTGAAAATTCCCTGCTCTACCATGGAGCAAGCCTCTCTCGACCAGAACTATAGAGAATTGAATTTTTGGCAGCGTCAGAAAGGGCACCGACATACTCACTTCCAGGTCTTCTAAATCCAGAAGCACCAGTCCCTCCCTAAACTTGAAGCCTGGCCGAAAGAAAATAAATTTTTTTCAGTCCATATGCCTGTGCAGATACAATAAACATTATTATTTTATTGTAAGACAAGATATTATCACATGGAACATGTTTATGAATTAAAAGATGAAACCGCTATTTTTCTAGAAGAGGAAAATTGACCAGAAGCTGTTTAGTTTCCAGGTGGTTTATTTATGATGGAATTAAGTTACTTGGTTGACATATTCAAGAAATTAAATATACCTTGAATCTTCAACTCCAGGGAGCAAATTGCCGAATACGAGTGGTAATTTTAATGCTTTTTCTAGAAAATTGGAATTGTGGAGCAGAAATTTAAAGCAAAAAAACCTAGAAATGTTTGCAAATATGGATGAATGTGTTAAAACTTACAAGGATGAAGAACAACATGTGAAAGTTGTTTTTGTTGACTTTGAAAATCATTTACCCATGCTGGCAAAGAATTTTAATAAGTATTTTCTGGCTGATGACCTGTCTTGCATAGCAAAGTTTTTCAAAGGAAGGTTTAATATTAGTAATAGACACTCTTTTTCTATATTTAACTGAGATCTATATTTTGTCTTCAAAGCAGCAAATCCAATTTTTGAAAGGTAGGATGTTGAAAATGGTAATAGTATACGAAATGCTCTTGTTTTCATTGCAGAAAACTCATCATCCACCCCTGTCTAAAATTCTAAAGTGAATTATTACTAAATTGAACTTAGGGTAGGAAGTTATGGAGTGGGTTAGGGATCCATTTCAAAATATTCCTGAAGGGTTCTCAACTACCGAAGAAGAAATTTTCATTGACTACACAAGTGCAAAATCAAGAAATTTAGTAATAAATCACTCTTAGAATTTTAGACAGGGGTGGATGATGAGTTTTCTGCAATGAAAACAAGAGCATTTCATATACTATTACCATTTTCAATATCCTACCTTTGCAAAACTGGATTTTCTGCAGTGGCTGCTTTGAAGACAAAATATAGATCTCAGTTAAATATAGAAAAAGAGTGTCTATTTCTAATATATTAAACCTTCCTTTGAAAAACTTTGCTCTGCAAGACAGGTCCAAGGGAGTCACTAATAATTATTAAGTTGTTTTTAATTTAATATTGATAAGTTAATTATTAAAAATACATTATGCAGTACCAATACAATCCTATTTGTAAGTGTATTATATCAGTGTAAATGTGTATTTTATTATTTATTATGCCAGAATATATTTTGTTTTGCTTTCCTTTCAGTAAATTAATACATTTTTTAAATATTTTCTTTTTGATATGCTTGCGCCCCCCATTTAGTGTCATCACACCCCCGTAGGGGGGCGTGCCCCACAGACTGAGAAACACTGTATTAAAGAATAACTTTCTAATAGTATTTCTGAAAAAAAGACCTCTGTAATTTTCTACCTCAGTTAAAGATCTCCTTTATCATATAATGGTAATATTACTTAAGTTTAAAAGCAATTACACACTTTAGCAGTTTCATATATTTTATTATAGATATCCAACAATTTATCCACTACAACAAGCAATGGGAACATTCTTTAACAATTCATAGGGTAATTGATCTCCCGAAGTGGCTTATAATTTTTGCTTCTTTTGATTATACTGAGCAAGTCTATTAATTTAAAGGGAGCGTCCAAGGTTTCATCAAGGAATAAAGGCTCACAGTAAAGTCTTCTAGTAATTGGATTCAAAAACTTAGTAAAATACTGCACCCACTCCAGACGTGTAATACCATTCACAGAACAAAATATTTTCCATTTAAAACAGTGAACCAACTTCCAAAACTTTCCAGTCTCGCACTTCTCTGAATTTAGTAATTACTGACCTCCCAATACTTTTCCTCTTTTTTTCTAACAATTTTTGGTAAATTTTATTAAGTTCTAGATATTCATGGTTGAAATATTCTGAATTAGTCCTTTTATACATTAGGAGAAATCTAAACACACTTTTATGCAATTTTTGGCACTCCATATCAAACTACTTCTGTTTAAAATTTGTGGCATTAGTAGCTTTTGGACTATCTCCATTATTTAATATATCTGTTAATAAGCTTGAATCATGCTCTGGATCTCCAGACCAAATATCTTCTCTAACCTGTTGTTTTACTTTGATTTGGAATGCTTTTTTCATTTTACTTTCTCCACTTTAATTTTGGACAAATTGACGTTACATTATTCAAGATCATTATTGATGATCAACTTTTACAGTTATTGGTCAATGATCTGAGAAATATAATTACTGTACTTGAAAGTTATCTATAATTGGCAATAGTTCAACGTCACCCACAGTAAGGTACCTCAATTACTGAGGCACCTTGCGATCCAATAAATGTCATTTCTCTACTTGCATCTCCTGTAAAACATCCATTTAAAACTATTAAATTGAAGTCCTTAGACATTTTTAACAGCTCCTTGCAATTTCCATTTAAAATTTCATTTTTTAAATTTCTAGACAGGTTCAGATTCTCAATATTCACTAATACATCTTATGGAATTACTTGTTCCAATCCCAATCAACTATTCTTATATTGTCCCTAATTATATTGTTATAAAGCTTGGGGACTTATAACTATTGTTATAAGTCCCCAAGTAATAGAAACTGCTCATTTTTATACTCCAAGAGGTTATATAACTTTTCAAAGTCCGGGTGCCATGTATTATAATTTAAATAAGCAGGTACCACATGCACAATATAGGAGGAGAAAGCGATTTTTATAACATTGTATTACCCAGTTTAACAAACTTTAGATATTTACATATTTTTACATATAATACACATTTACATATTTTACCCTTTTTAATTCCAAACATGCAGCCGCCACTAACTCTACCAAAGTTGAATGTTTTAATTGCAGGAATACACAAAAAATTATAATTAACTAATCTATTCTTACTAAATTCTCATCGTCAATAAATAAATAATCAATAAATTATCATCAATAGATTTAATAATTTATTCTAACTAAATTCTCATCATCCAACATGAAAGTTTCAAACAGAAGAAAAATGTTTAATCTACATTTATTATATGCTATGATATTCACAAATTCATGTAACTTTGACTCCTCATTATTAATTATCCTTCAACTTGGCTGATGATGCTGAACCAGTTGTTGAATGAAAAAAGTCAGCCATTACTGCCGACATCACTTCTTTTGAGCTCTTACCTATTCGTTTCCTTTTTTCTTTTTTTTGTTTGTTCACCTTCCTGACCAACCATATCCTCTCTTTCATCTGTAGTATTGTGTTCCTGAATCAATTCTTCATATTGTTGAAAAATGCCATCAACCAACAATCCACCTCTAGAAATTTTGAATCCTCACCAGCAAAGCACAGTTTTCCTAATTTCTAACAGTTTTTCTTTTCTTCCATTTTCCAAGTCATAGTCCTCATTTAAATAGATTCTGCTCCCTTTCAATTTAAAACTATGCCCCAAAATCTTCGTTTTACTAATCCTTGAAACAAAGGAAACTAGCACTGGACCTCACCTCCCTCTCCACTAAGCCAAGTCTTCTCATGTAATTGAGGTCAGTTTTTTAATAAACTTCTACCGACATAATATTGTTAAACAATATATCAATCAATTTATCCTATAGATTTTTAAAATTCTCCTGTTCTAGTCGGTTAATACTGTAAAAAATTAAATTATTTTGTCGCGGGACAGTTTAAAAAATTCTCCTTTTCTATGGCTAGCTCTTCAATTTTTCTATTTTCTTCCTCGTGTATTGAATTACTTAACTTTCCAATCAATTTCTTAATAATATCTTCCATGTCTGATTTTACTTCACTTTTAGCTTATCAAGTAGAGCTGCCAGAGTAGCCATAACTACAGTCATATTACCAAAATTGCATTCTATGTCTCTCCTCTATAAAACAAATTACTTCATGAATTTTAAAAATCTTGAATTTACAAATTTTATGAATTTACTTATAAATATTTTTATACATTAATATAAATAAGAGTAGACTAGATTAAATAAAACAACTGCAAATAATTATTACTGCAATAGGCTATGATACATTAACAATTACTATAAACCATAAATATTATTATAATATTAAGTTAATACTTATTTTAAATGTAACTGATAAAATTGTAATCAGCACTATTATAATATTACAATAACAAACGTCATCATAAATATTATAAATAATTTTGATAATTAAATTCTGGAGATATTCCATAAATTAATCAACTTAATGATAAAAATATGAGATACTGCCCACCAGAAATAAAGCTGATAATGATGAATTCTTCAATACAAGCCAAATAACTATCAATTCCCTGTTGGAGCTGCACTGTATTTATTTTCTAAATTATGACGATCAATATATACTAGGGCAGTCTGTAAAGTAACTAACATTTGTGTTTAGCATGGAGATGGATGGGGATAAAGCCACCATCCTGGGGTCAAAACATTTCTACTCTCAGTACACATCAAGCTGTTGTAGCATCTGGAATATGATTTTTCTACTTTGTTCGTTGTGAATTATTGAAATGTGTACTTCAATAGATAATCCCATAAGTTGTGAAGTGTGTTCAGTGATTAGGTTTTTACTGGAAAAAAATCTCAAACCAACTGAAATTCATAGACAACTTTGTGAGGTGTACGAAGATGGAACAATGAGTGTAGGTGGAGTGAGGCAGTGGTGAATTCAGTTTAAAAATGACCAAATCAATGTTCATGATGAGGACCACAGTAGTTGGCGTAACCTTGTGACTGATGAACTGACAATGAAAATCAATGGTAAAATTCATGAAAATCACTGCATTATGATTTCAGAACTTTCGCTTCATATCCCCCAAATTTCACAAAGTTTTCTGCATGAAACTGTATTGGGGAAGCTTGGTTATCACAAGTTTTGTGCAAGATGAGTGTCAAAAATCTAAGGCAGCAAATCTGAACAAAGAAGAATTGAAAAGCTTGTGCACCATTATGATAAGTGCTTCAATTTAAATGACAACTATGTAGAAAAATAGTTTAAGATTGTTCCTTTCAAATGTATATAATAAAATTTCTTTATTTGGCTGGTTTTTAATTTCATAACGCAAGTTACTTTCTGGACAGCCCTCGTACAATCAATAAGTACAATGCTACTATCAAACTATCAATAATTACTGCAGTTTAAATGAATTAGTACAGTACCTAGTGTACTTTTTGATATTAACGTTGGCTTCCAAAGTCAATCCTAACTAATTTAAACATCTAAGTAGCACTTTAAGTCGATTGTCAAAAATAGTCCCTACCTCTCCGTCACATCTAATGCTTTTACCAGCTTTAAACTAAAAGAAAATAATTACATGATACCTATCTCTCCCAGTTTAATTATATTATGTCCAAAACCAAAAAAAATACATAAACTATAACAATAACTTCCACAATTTTTTAAAAATCACGGAACTCATTTAACTAACGCTATCACTTAGAATTCACTTCTACCAACCTCGAAATCACAGAATATTCACCACAACAAAAAAAGCACAGCAAGTTTGATCAAATATGAAGACAATGTTTAATTTGTTTCTCTGTACACCCTCTTATTTATCAAACTTAGCATCATTATTATGTGATATTTTATTATAATTATTATTAATATATTTAGTTAATTTATTATTTGTAGTGTGTGTGTGGGTGTTATGTTAATTTTTTTCAATTTTTTGACTAAAGGGAGTGTTGTATTCATTTATTATATTTTTTTCTTTTTATCTAGTAATAATTTTATATTGTTAGCCATATTAATTTTATTGTATAACATATTTATAGTATTAATGTTATAACCATTAATAATAGCAATGTTTTTAATTATTTCTATTTCTTTGTTTAAAGAAACTTTATCATGTTTGAGGTGATGTATGGCTCTATATAAAAGTGCATTAAAAACAGCCATCTTTTGGGACCATGGATGAAATGAATTTTAATTAATTACTGCATCATTTGAAGATTGTTTATGATATATTATACTATCATAAATGAATACACTCCCTTTAGTTAAAAAATTGAAAAATGTATAAAAAAATTAACATAACACCTGTCTATATTACAAATAATAAATTAACTAAATATATTAATAATAATTATAATAAAATTTCACATAATAATGATGCTAAGTTTGATAAACAAGGAGTATACAATCTGGGTTGTGAGAACTGCGATATGATATATGTCAGTAAGACCAATCATAAATTTTCTATACATGCAAAAGAAAACATGGTCATTATTAAAAACAATAAACCAGAAAATTCAAACTTTGCTAACACATATTAGATAATGGTCATACATACAATCCTAATACTTTTATAAAAGTCTTATAATACATATAATTTAGAAAAGTATCAAATTTACAGTAATAATAAAAATTTAATTTTTTTAAAGAATATATTATTGTTTAACATGCCCTAAATATAAACATATTGCAATAATAATTTACCAAATAAAATATATTTTTTTATAACATGGCTTTCCTTTTAATTACATTTCAATCCACCAGAGTAGCTTTATATTATTTCAGTATACTGTTGGAATGCATGCAGTCATGACTATGTAACTACTTTTTTTTAACCTGTGACTTCACTTTAATTTTTTAATTTATTATAATAATTTTAACTCCTGATGATGGTTTTGAAATAAACTGAAAGATCTTGAGACACTCTTAATTTGCTGATAATTTGGATTTTCATTTTTTAATAGCTTTTTGTAATTCAAGTAAAGATTACTGAAACCATTTTTTTTTTTTAATAATTCCAGTTATTTTTGGATATCCTTTATATGCCAATAAAAACATTACATGCAAGAAATTTACAGAAAAACTTTATGGTATGTTCAGAAAAAATGAACTAATCTTAGAATCTCTGATTCTGGGTCTTTATGTACTAAAACAATTTATTGGAATCATGAATTAATATGTTTATGCTTATGTGCTTGTAAGCACACAATACCAGTTATACAATTACACAATTATAAAGTAATAGAATTTACATTAAAAATGTACTGCAAAAATAGAAACAAAACTAACATTTAACAAAATGTAGTGCGTGCTATTATGTTGTAAACATATCTCTCAATTAACAATACTCAAGAACCTCTAAAAGAAGAGAATTTTATTATACAAAATTATTCTACTATATTGTATTCACAATATTTACGTAATCTGAAATGTTTCCTTGAGTATAACACTATGTGATAAGATCCACAACTGATAATACACATGATAGTGATTTTACAGCAGAACATTAAACATGACATTGGGTTACACAATAACCTGTCACAATAATGAATGTTCACTCACCAAAACTAAGATTAAGCTCATCTTAATAATAATTATTTTTTAATATACCTTAATACATTTATTAATGAATTGGAAACTCTAAGTTTCAATTAATAACTTAATTTGTTAAAGTTGCCTTATAAAAAATTGTAGCAACATTTTTTATAAGGCATGTTTTTAAAGTAAGTAGCATAATGAAATTCTGCTGCTGCTACGCTGCAGTCAGCATTCCACATATGCGTATAGTGTACCCACATCTGTTGGCAAGCCACAAACGCCATTATGGAAATATTCAACTGTGTTTACGTTTGTGAGTATTTAAAATGCCTCTGCTGATTGAGAATCCCACTGACTGTGAAATACGTAGTGTGATTTGTTTTCTTAGTGCTTAAGGTGTGAAAAAGCAGCTGAAATTCATCGCCAGATCAGTAAAGTGTATGGAGAAAATATTATGAGCGATGGAATGGTACAAAAATTGGTTAGAGCTTTTAAAGACAGCCACCAGAATGTTCATGATGAGAAAGGAATGGACAACCTTCTGTCATATTGAATATTTGGTGCAAAGAGTGAGAGAGAACAGACGTTTACAATTTCTTCACTATCTGAAGAGTTTCCTAAGTTTCAAGAAGTGTTGTCTGTGAAACTGTGCCCAAATGCTTAAATTATAGAAAATTGTGATTGTGTTAAGTGACGTGTTGCAATGGTTATTAAGTCAAACAGCAGACTTCTACGACG
Source organism: Lycorma delicatula (assembly GCF_047948215.1). Lineage (NCBI taxonomy): Eukaryota > Metazoa > Arthropoda > Insecta > Hemiptera > Fulgoridae > Lycorma > Lycorma delicatula. Next base: position 210,581,512 of record NC_134456.1, read on the forward strand.
ACGGTGTTCAAAAGCTGGTTGTATGACACAAGTGCCTTAATATTGAAAAGTGCAAATGTAGAAAAGTAGATTAAAGTACAGGCACTCACATAAAAATAAAATTGTTAAGAATAGTATACTTGTTTTTTTCTTTTAATTTTCAAAATGGTACTTACTTTAAAAACATGCCTCGTGTGTATATATATTTTTTCTACAATCAATCCTTTCAAGACCCATATCAACTCTGTACTAATAAATATATAATGTAAATCAACTTGATCAATCCAAGTACAGAATTAAGAAATATCTTACCTTATCTTGTTGTATTTCTACAAGAGTAGTTCCACGGGACTACTGTAGAAAAACAACAAAATAAGGTAAGATATTTCTTAATTCTGTACATGGGTGGATCAAGTTGGTTTACATTACACACAAGCACGCGCACATGTGCTTGCATGCACATACACACACATATACATACACACCTTTTAGCCATTTTTCTATATTCCTCAGTTATATGAATATACCTTTCAAAAACTTCCTGATCGATTGTCGTGCAAGATTTAAAAAAAATTCCTCTTCTTTCTCAAAAGACACAGTTAAGTTTGATGACACTTTTGCTTTTCTTGGTTTTGGTTTTGAATGAGTTTGTCCAGCTTTATTATTTTATTTTCTGTCTCCAAGTTTACATATGAAACAGAAACCCCATTACCCATAAGGATTTCTTTTTAAAAAAAGTATCACCTCAATTTTGTAGCAGTCATGTAAGGTTAATGCTGATACCAACAACTGTGTCTTATATTGTGAAAGAAGCTAAGCACATAAAACCTATAACAGCATAAAATTCTTGTGATCACTTCATTAAGAACTGGCAAAAGACTGAAGGAAATGGATTAAAAATGCTCGGAAACTATGATTTGCCAGTTATTTTGAACCATCAACTGTGCTGTTTATCTTGTGAACTAAACCATCATTCATGACAATCCGCCAGCCCCCATTTATGAGTTATCATGCACATGGTCCTCTCATTTCTAAACATACTGCACTAATATCTCACACCTTCCACACTCTTGTATTCTTTCCATAAACTTCTCAAAGTTGATGTTTGATTTCAGTCGCTTCTCAAATTCTGACAGACCAGAATCTTTAATTCTGAGCATATTTCACAGCTGGAGGAATTCTCAGTTGTAGTATATTTTAAATGGCTTTTATTAAACCAGGAACAGAAATAATAACTATTTTCTACCGATGGTAGACATATACATCATAATCCTACTGCAGCTGCACTAAGATAGTGTTATCACTTTAGGAAAGTTTTAAAAATCTACTTTCAGGCACTCATTGTATATTTGCATTATCCTAAACATTTTACAAAGAAACGAGCAAATATAGCTGAACTGATGAAAAATAAATCGTTGTGCATCTCTGAGAAAAACTTTACTTTGGAGAATTACACAGAGATCAAATGCAATCTGGTTTAAATTATAGCAATAATTTAATTGATAAACCAATAAAATATAGGCTGCTAACCTAAACTTCAGTTGGCTGATTTATTTGAAATTAACAAAAAAAAAGTCACAGAAAATAATTAAAATTCTGAATCAAGCTATTATTTATCAGTGAATTCTTTTAATACATTAATTAAAACTGAAAATTACATACACTTATGATTCCTGGCAAATCAACTAAAACCATTCTTTGCAAGTCCGGACCCTTAACACTCATTGATATAACATCATTTGACACTGTAGTCTCAGACTGACTAACACTTTTAATCATTCTGAGTTCCACCTGAACAAGATAAAAAATAAGATAATGAATTTTTAAAATTAAACTGGGAACTCTAAATTAAAAACATTTTTTCATTACAAGAATATACGAGCAGAGTTCATTAACAAGAAAAAACCCATGAGCAGAGTGGATGATTCAGGTTTGAAAATTTTTCCTGAATGACCTTGAAATTTATATAAATAATGAATATCAAATGGAATTATAAAATTGTGGCTTTAATTATTTTTAGCTTCAAGTAGTAGTCTGGTAAAAACTTCTGCACTATAACTCTAACATCTAACGGGATAGTTTAGAAATTAGTAAAATGTAGAAATGAGTAATAAGTATATTAGATGAAGACCAGTTTAGTTTTGTTAAAATATATTGTTATATCAGTGTTTTGTTTAAAATTTTTAAATATAAATTCATGTTTCTAGTGGACTGTAATTTGATGATTACAGTCCACTGTAATGTAACACATTACATGTGTTGTTGAAAGCATTACATTTTAAACGCAACTGAATACATACATAATGTTTCAAACTGAGTACATACATAATGAATAAAAAATACACAATTGTTGCAACACGTGTGAAAGCTTGTCGTTCGACAGGAGAGAGAAGAGACCAAGCGGCCAAAGTAAGAACTAAATAGTTCCTACGTCATAACAGTGTAGAAATACACCAAACAATCAGAATCCACTTCATCATTGAAATTCATCTTAACAAGGCAGGCTTAAGAAAAAAGCCACCTTATAGCATTTAAAGATCTGGAGAAAGCATTTGGAACAGAATTAAGTAAAATGTTAAAAATTTTTACAGAAAACTGGGGTGAAATGATAGAAAAAAATGTTGTTTTAATCCATATAAGATTTAGTTGCTAGAATCTCCAATTTAAGAATTGTAAAAATATGAAAGTTGAAAAAAAAATTAACCCTTCTGTGCAGAATTGTATGTAAATGATTGCGACACTATATATAATTTCACTCTGGATAAACCATGTTTTTCTGTGGCATTTTTATCTAATTTAAAAAAAAATTTATTGTGCGTTTACAAAATTCTATTAAAAAGCAAATATTCCAAGTAAAAAAATCAACTCAGAATAGATTTGCCAAAATGTACTTCTGTGAATCTTACAATATAAACATTTCCATATAATTAATTTTGAAAAGATTTATATAAAAAAATATTCAGTGAAAATTTCTGATAATAATTTGATGAGACTGAAATATAATTCTGAAAAATAGTTCAAGTAATAAGACACCAGTAATTCAATAGAATGCTCATCATAGCTACCACTTTTATTTAGGTGATTTTATTGTTATTTTTAAATGATAAGAAAATTATTTAAAATAAAAGAATGTAAAATAATTTAGATATTGTTTTCATATAGTCATGTAAAAAGGCAATGACTAAATTTGTATATTATTTTCTTTCATTCTTTATTGGGATAAAGAAATCTGCTTTGTCTGTAGTTGCCAACTGATCAGAAATGCATATTTTAAAAATAATTGATGACAATATAAATAAAAAGACAATTCTTTAGGAGTATTTAAAAAAATACCTGTTTACGCAATTTTGCTAAATCCTTTTCTTTAGTTAAATCATATTCATATTCAGAGTCTCTAAACTGTGCAATATGGTACGGACCTTCACTTAGTGTTACTTTCACTGGAGCACGAGTCATCATTTCACCTGTTCCCCTATAATAATAAAAAACAATTTCTTAAACAATACAATAATTGTATTTCATATGTAAATTAGAATAAGAGACAAAAGAACTACTAAGGAGAAAAAAAGAGAAATTAAAAGGTAAAATACTATATAAAATATTAAGCTGTTTTTAAGTGATTTCTTTGCTGATAATACCTTGGAAATATCCTAGCCTGAACAATCATCTCCAACACAGAAGTTTTACCAGCATTCTGATCACCAATAACTATGACTCTAGGGAGGTGATCTTGAGACTCAAAATTGCTGTCATAATCACTTATCTCATCCAATACATCAGAGTACATATCTATCAAAGACTTCTGTAAACAAAGATTTTTGCAATTACAACAATGTTTTTCTGAACTCCATGAGTAATATAACAGAATAAATAAATATAAAATTTAAAGAAATGTATGGCAACCAATAAAATTAAAGTAAAATGCAGAAATATATATATATATTTTTCCTTCTGAAGTCGATCTTTTCAGGATCCATATCACTTTTGTACTAATAATTATTGTATATATAAAATAGAATCAACTTGAACCACCAAGTACAGAATTGAATAGAATAAAATTACACTCACCTTATTTTTTCATACAATCTCTACAATAGTGCTTTTGCAGCAACCCGCATCATTAGTGGTAGATTTTTTCTTTTTTGTAAAATATTTAATGTTAATTTACATAAAAATTTGAGATGGCGTCTGGGGGATACAACTTCCTGACAAGCTGTGTGATAAATTTTTTAAATGCCATCCAAAACAAAAAGTTGCAGTAGTAGTGTGTTTATTATGTGAAGGAATATTTCATCAAAGTGATTTTGTGAAAATAAGAGGAACTAAATATAAGTGATAAATTAGCAATTTGTCCTGAGCACAATCTAACCTCAAAGTATGATGACGAGTCACTAAGTAATTTTGCAAGAACAGTAATAGCCGACATTAAAAGCTAAAAGCAAGGAGATATCAGGGCACAAATGCTTAAAGAACTACAAGAAGAATCTATAGACTAGCGTAATACTACATTAATAGATGAAGATGCAGAATATGAGATTATAAAAATAATTGGAATAGATAATTATGAATAAATGGACAATAAAAAAATTGAACACATAAATAACAGATTTCAGCAATTTTAGCACCATAGGCCATGGTTTACACATGTACACAAACAAAAATACTGGAATGGATACGGTTATTATGGAAGTTTCATCTGAAATTTATTTACATCTAAGAGAAAACAACAATCAAATTTTTATAGGATATCAAAATTGTCGAATTTAGGATATGATAAATGTTAGATTGTTAGATATTAGATCGTAAAGTGTTCTGATAAAAAATGAAACTAAAATGTGCTCAAGTCAAGAAATAAGGTGTTCAAGCTGTATTTATAACAATAATAAATACAAATCTAATTATAACATTAAGCATTCTGTCAAGGACTTGACAGAACAAACTTGAACACGTATCAAATATATATGAACAGAGTAAAAAGGTTAATTGAGATGACTGATTTATTCTGTGACACCTGAATTACTGGCATGGAACAATACAAATATACAGGTACATTGACCAAGGGTAACTCAACGGATGACACATACTATATCAATAACTAGACTAGGCAAAATTCCCTCATGCATTTTAAACAAGCAACAGAATTGTCCATCTGCATAAATATGCAGTGGTCAGAGGAAAAGAGTATAGCAACTGATATGTGATAATAGAGAATAAGATAGATAAGTATACAACACAACAATCTCGTGAGAGAAGCAACATATTGTGATCTTGAAATTCTCAATAGAAATATGCATGATTATGACAGATTAATACTATACCTAAACATAAGAGCCTTAAATGCTAATCATGAAAAACTTGAAATTTCTGATGATAGTTTTTCAACCATACCTTATACCATTATTTGTAGTGTGACATGGAATCTTGAAAATTTTGCATGTTTTTGTTTGACAGGGTATAGAATATATTACAATAATAGTAGGATTAACAAATTGGATGGTGTTATGTATGTGAAAGAAAATGTAATGCATAATGCTGATGTTATAAAAATAGACATACTTAAAGTTCTAAATACAAGTGTAAAAATTGACGAGTTGAACAATTTTGAGATATCGACAATATAATCACATGATATGCGTAAACTTGAATTTTTCAATAATATAAAGAAATTAAATCAGAAGAAAAATCTCAAAAATCATATAATATTGGAGACTATAATATTGATTTGCTAGAATATGATAATATAAGTCAGGAACTTCTAAACAGTTTTCTTTGGAATGGATGTGTATCCAGTTTTCATTCGGTAACAAAACCATCCAATAATGAAAAAATTGAATCATTCATTGACAATATGTTCATCAAAATCACATCATCAATCTTGAGGATATTAAAACTTGAGAGCTCGATGACTGACCATTACCCATTATTCGTATCTTTGAATAAATTGGAAACAATAAAAACGGTTGGTATAAGATACAATTTCAATTATGGCAAACTCAAAAATTATGCTGAAACAGTTAATTGGAATAGCATGAACTCTATGCAACATCCAAATGAAGCAACTGATAGTCTCAATGGCAATAGGAAAATGTAATGATGATTCCAAATATATTAGTCAAGTTAAAAAGATAGAAATAATATACCTAGAAAGGATTGGATTACTACAGGAAAAATAAACTCCTGTATCAGAAAAGAGTTATTATATAAGATATGGAAATTAGAGCCCAAAATTTAAAACTGAATACAAAAACTATGATTAAACCTTAACTAAAGTTAAAAAATTATAAAATAAATTTTGATAGTAAATTAATAAAAATTGTGAAATTAGGAATTTATGAAAATTTATAAACTCGAAACTTGGAAGAATGGTAAATAAAGATAATGGAATTACATTTATGATGATAGCAAGAACAAAACTGAAAAGCCTGAGGAAATTGCAAACATTATGAATACATATTTTTGTGGAATAGGAGATAACTTAAGCAAAAAGATTTTACAACCGTTGAATATGAATATAAAACTACCGCCTATGAATGAAAAAACTATATTAAATGTATTGACAAGATAAAAGCACAACAAATCATTAGATTTGAAATTATTAACACAAAATCAATTAAGACATTAGCTTGTTATGGCTGAACCTTTAGCTCACATATTTAATCACTGTACAGAGAAGGATGTATGGTCTGAATCTCTAAAGAGAGCTGAAGTTATACTGATCTATAAAGCAAGTACTAAATGTAATATAAGTATAGACCTATATCTCTAATTATCGAATCTGGGAAAAATCATTGAGAAAATAATTCATAAAAGGATTTACAACTTTGTATGTGAATGTAAAATACTAGCAAATAATCAATATGGTTTTATAAAGAATAAAGGAACTAATGATGCCCTCAGCTACATAACTAATAAACTATATAATGAATTGGATAAAAATAATTCAACGGCAGTTACATTTTTGGGCTCGCTAAAGCATTTGACACTGTAGACCACTGAATTTTATTGGATAAGTTTTATAGATATGGTATCAGGAGAAAAACTTTAAAACTTAAGGAAAGTTATTTAAGTAACAGGCCACAGAATGTTAGAATTGGAGTAGCCAAAAGTGATTATAGGACGATATCAATAGAGGTTCCACAAGGTTCAATCTTAGGACCCCTATTATTTATATTGTACATCAATGATGTTCTTGTGGATATGCCTGAAAGTGCAGTTTTGTCATATGCAGATGATGCACCTATAATTGCATCAAGCAAAAATTCAATTGAAGTTGAAAGAAAAATGAATGAATACTTAAACAATATTTCAAACTGGCTAGCCCTGAATATGTTATCTGTAAATGTAGACAAAACTGTATATATGACCTTCGGAACCTACAGTGATATTGTACCCATTGAAATGAATGTACAAATCAAAGGTGTTAAGCTGAAAAGAGTTGAATATAGTAAATATTTAAGAATTATTACTTATTTTAAACTGAAATGAGTTAAGCACATTGAGTTGATAATCAAAAAGACTAAATACACAGTATTTATATTTTATAAGCTATCAAGAATCATGAATACAAAAACATTAAGACTGATAATTATGCCTTTTTCCACAGCTTAATTAATTATGGAATTATTGTATGGGGTAGTGCACACAAAACATGCACAAACGTAATACAGTCTCTCCAGAAAAAAAAAAACTGAGAATAATAAATAAAAATACTTTTAGTAGAAATTGCCTACAGACATTGAACAGATGTTTTCTTACCAATCATTAAATTACAATTAATTCAATTAAATTAATTAAATTAATTCAATGTAGTCATTGAATTACAAAATAAATTCATCAATTCTAATAGTACAACAAGAAATAAATGTATTCCAATGCCGAGAATAAATAAGACTATTAGCTTCAAAAGCAGTTATATCGAAGTTATAAAAATATTTAATCTACTACCAAATGGTCTCAAGATTAGTAGGAAATAAGCAACCATAAGTAGACAACTTAAGGTTTGGATTATAATGAATATATAAATTTTATATTCTGTTAAAATCCTGAACAGGGTGCTTTAAAAACTTGTTAAAGTTCACTAGGAATTTTTAGAGTTTGCATATTATAATTTTGACATTAGCTTTCAGTTTGATCACGAAAACAATAAAAAAGTCCGTACAGTAATTACCAAACGTACACATGAATGTCTGGAGAGTCACACAAGTTCATAACAGAAGTTCCCATATCCGGCCAATCAGGAGAACCAAATGTAGGATAGGGAACTAAAGGAAATAATGAAATCGGAGTACCATAGAAATATTAGTATAATGAATGATAGGATGAAAATGTATGTAGAATACTTATGTTGATTTGGAGATAATGGACTGTTTAGAATGCTAGGATTGGAACAATCCCTTGGACTGGTATGAGAAGGAAGATACTTGATAAATAAGATAAAACGATATTTAATATCACTAAAGTATAAGTCATAGTAAATACATATAATGATACATTTGCTGATGGAGTGGAGCCATGTTACTTACAAAGAAAGCACTAAGCACAACTGCACGGTGGTGAAGCAAAGTTGGTGATGCTCATAAATACTGAACGTGACTGAATTAATGATTTGTTACAACCAAACCTTATTACGAGTTCTCCCACCATCTCTCAATGTCCAACAACTACAAAAATAAAAAATTGGGTTTCTCTAACGTTGCTAGTCACCTCATTAATAATGAGCATTCTAATTCTGATATTGACACTAATTTGGAAATATTGGAAATTAAGAAAGGAATTATAAAAAATAATAAAAATTTAGACATTTTGTAGAATATATATATATATATATATATATATATATATATAAGAGGGGATTAACCTTAATACAACTTACAAACTAAGTTTGGGGATGACATTTTATTTTGCTTTGTTGTCTCCCTTTCATACTTAGCGTTCTACTAATTTCACACAAACTCTTAGTTCTTCTAGAGGGCTTCCTTCACTGCCTTCTTTGATAAAATATTGCTGAAATCCGTTCCAGAATTTTTTTGCATCTTGTGTAGATATGGTATTTGACATCGAGTTCATCTTCATCTTAAATCTCATCCACTTGATGACTACCAGTAATGCAATTAATTATTTCTTCATCACCGGTTTCATTCTCATCATAGGATTGTACTTTTTCATCTATGTTTGAAAACTTTTCAAAATTTTGAACTGGTGCTGCAAAAAACGTAATCGTTGTCATCAGCATCAATTGTTTCAGTTAATTAAAAAAGTTTTAAATTTTGGCATTGGCTTCTAAACCACTTTTGGCAAAGCAATTTCTGATATTGCTACTTTTCACTTCATCCCAACTATTGGCTTGAAATGAATTACCTGCATCAAACTTACAATGCACTTTAGCCATAGCCGAGAAAATCATCTTTAGCTGTAGCTAAGGAATCTTTAGTCACAGCTGAGGAAGTAAACATATTACATTCAATTTCTTGTAAAATGTAACTTAATAGTTTACTTCGGAAAATAACAAGAGGCTTTAATTTGTCACTGCCTGACGCATTTGTGTAATTAAGCACAACAATTCAATCCACTGGTATTTTGAGCCAGATTAACGAAATGTGTTTATAACAGAGACCAATCTGGCATAGCACAATAGAACAGGCCCGTATTGTATGCGTTATAGATGTCATCGGGTGAATATTTCTTTATTTCAGGAAGTTTAGAACTCTTCCACGATTTTGCACTGTAAGTATTGACGCTTGCCTTTTCACCATGAGCATTTTTAAATATTATTTCATATCTCCATTTCCAACACAACAACCAATAGTCTGTTGTTATGAAATCACAGTGTCCCAATTATTTTGCAAGCTCTTCTGTTTTCTGTTTTAGCATAGGACCACTGACACTTACTCCTCGATTAGTAACGGTAGAAAAACTCATTTAAAGCTTTCTCAATGAGTGGATCCTTTCCTTCACATTTATTTTTTAGAGAAAGATTCCTTCTCCTTCTTGTTTGTTAGACCATTCACTGCAAGGAGTTTCTTCTTTCTGTAAAATCCAAGCTATTGTAGTTTTTGATGCTCCTAGAAGTTCTGCAAGTTTACGCTGATCAGTGTTTGGTGGATAACTTTTTATTTTGTTTAGCAAAGCAATTCTTTCTGCAAATGTCATGTCTTTACACGGCATGGTGACGAATTGGGTAAATTATGAACACAGACTTTTAATTAAACTAACACTTCAAAGTAAAAAGATAAAAAATTAAGTGATTAATGAAAGTAAAAAGGCAAGCAAAAGTGATTAAAAATAATTATGGAAAAATGATAAAAACAGCACCATACATAATGAACAACGGACTAGCAATGAAGAAAATAAAAACATTTGCTTTGTCATGACGGCATGTCATCTGTGTCGCCATGCACCACGTTCTGTGAAGACCAGTGATAGAAGGAAGTTACCTCAATACAATATTTAGCAACAGTCAAGCGATTTAGATTACTAATAAAATTGTGATATCTTGGAAGTAAAAAAAAGTAAAAGTAAACGAGCTAGTGGGTATTATAAGTGGCATTTTGGACCATTAAACCAATGTAATTTTACATGAATTATACAAATATGTTTCTGTTTTCACAAAAATGCCCCAATTAAATGGCTGCCCTGAATAACATGTGGTCCTATTACCTGGAATCCACTGTATTTTATTTTATTTAATTTTATAATACTTGATGTCATATTTTTACTTGTAATTTTTAATTTTAATAATTTTAACATTTTTATACTGCCTTAAATAAATTTTAAAATTTAATTTTTATATTTTAATTTATTATCCTTTAATTTTTAACTTAAAGAGTTTAATATGTAATTTAACATTAAATATATCACAAAAAAAATCTGCAACTGCAGATGCGGGTTGCTGTGAAAGTGCTATTGTAAAGATTGTATGAAAAAATTGAGTAAAATTGTATGATTGTTGTGAGTATCATTTTACTTTATTCATTTCTGTACTTGGGTGGATCAAGTTGAATTTATTTTATATGTACAATATATATAACATTTTTTTATATATGTTAATACTGTTTATGTTATGTTAATATTGGAGGGACAGGTAGAAGGAAAAAATTGTGCAGGCAAGCAACGTTTGGAATATGTAAAACAAATTGTTAGGGATGTAGGATGTAGGGGGTATACCGAAATGAAACAACTAGCACTAGATAAGGAATTTTGGAGAGCTGCATCAAACCAGTCAAATGACAAAAAAAAATAATAATACTGTTATTATTTTTAAAAAAATAAATCTGTTTTACTTCTCTGTGCAGAATGTTAATTTACTCTTTACTGATAGAAAATATTACATTTAAAATTGTACTCCTTTTTGTAATTATTTAAACTTTTTTAGTGGAAAGTAAATTTTATGTCCTCTTATTAAAGTGACATACAAGCATTATCACATTCGCACTGGTTTGAGGCAAATGGCATAAAGACCGAGACCCGGTTTCTGTTGGCTGGGGTGGGGAACGACATAGCCGGGCTTTGCCCTCGTCGGCGGGAATTAGAGGCAGGCAAGAAAAGATCTATTACCGGGGCGGTTGACCTGCCGTGCCAGGTGTAAAACCGGTGGGCGGGAAGACCGCCTTAGAGTCAAAAGACACGTCTCTGGGCCGAGTATATTTAATTGGATGTCCGGCCCAGGGATGTAGAGAAAAAAAACAAAAAAAAAAAAAAAAGCATTATCACATTAATAAACTAAATAAAAAATCTGCTGTTTCCACTTACTAAACATAGTCTTTTGAATACACAGATTTGAGATAATTCAAAATGCGTGAGTACAAATAACTAAGAGACTTGCTTATAATATTATTAACATTTGAGAGGTAAAAGTAATTTCTTAAAATTATACCATTTTTATTTCTAAAAATAATTCATTAAAATTTTTAGGTAAACATGTATTTCAATGTAAGTTTTTTAGAATGTAACAATGATTTTAAGTATATAGTCTAATCAAGAATAAAAAGCAGATAACTTGGCATACATCTCAAATTTCTGACAGATCTTCCATCAGGTTCTGTAAAGTAAGAGGTCAACAATTTGAAAATGTAATTCATCTATGTATAGTCAAGAATGTAAAAAGTATATCTATCATTAATTAAGGATCTAACATTTACAGATGGTAAAAATAATCTATTTCAACAACAGAGATCAATTACTCATCTGAATGATGTTAAAAAGAAATTCTGACTACAGAATTCTAAATTATACAGTGATATGAATTAATTTAATAAAAATTGAATTTATTATTTTAAATGGAATTCCAAAATTTACCTACATGAGCCTGCTTTTTTGAGCTGCCGAAACATTGTAAAAATAACTGTTTTTGTAATTTTTTATTTTCCTGTTCTAATTTTTCTAATTTATTATTATATTTCACATGCATTTCTTGCAATTTCTCTTGGAGTGCTTTAATTTTTTCTTCGTTAGGATCTTAAAATAGAAAGAGGTCATAAAAATTAAAATATATGAAATATAATTAAAGAAAGAAAAAGAATTACATAAACATAACTTCGTATCATGCATATAAATAGATTATTTACATAGTGATTATCAAGATAACTATTCATAAATATTTATACACATGTAAACTAATACAAGAGATTTTTAACATAGATTTAATGATATATAAAAATAAAATGCAAAGGTTTATCTGATTGTTAAATTCTAAAAAGATAAAAAAATTTAACACTTTGATACAAAATTTTACAAATATTGGATGAAAAATTTAACATAATCTAACAACTTAAAATTCATCTACCTTGAGAAAAAACTGCCCACTTTATGTTAATAATAATTTGAAAATTTGTAATTAAAAACTTCTGAAAAGCTTAAAATCTTTAAGTAAGTATTTTTGAAGCATGCACCAAATGCTATTTATTCCAAATAAGCAAAGGTTTTTAAAACTATAGGAAGTAAATGGTATAATTGATACCCTAAACTGAAAAGTGCTGAAAATTTTCTAAAATTCATTTCAGAATACATTTATTTTCAGAAAAAATGAAAGAAAACATTTCTACTTGGAATAAATTGCACTTTCAACTGCAATGCACTTGTAAACTTTGACTGTATTTAATTTTAAATTGTTCAGCGAGTCTGGTTTTTCATTTGGTTAGTAATGTCCCACTCATAAAAAATACTTTACCTATGTAGACAAGAAAAAAAAAGAATTATTGGTATGGTTTGTAAACTGTTTCTTTCTTTTCAATATTCACACTATTTATCTCACTTATAATCCTCTCACTTATCTAGTGGTTACTCAGCTAATTTTCAAAGTTGATAGTTCTACAGTTTGAGTCCTTGTTAAGACAGTTGCATTTATATGGATCTGAATGCTAGACTGTGGATACCATTCATTGTTCTTTGATGGTTGGGTTTCAATTAACCATATGTCTTAGGAGTGGTTGACTTGAATCTCTTCATGACTGCAGGTTTTCAGATACATTTACACTTACACTGCACTACATCTGCAGGTATGTCAAGCCTACCTAGTGAGCCGGTAGCAGTAATTGTATTTACACATGTGCGTGCGTGCACATACACACACACACAGAGCAGTAGCTGGAAATCTTGTTGCAGAAATATATATATATATTTCTTACTTATGAATATAAAAAAGGCCTATCGAGGTAATTATAACAGGTAACATAAAAAAATAACGATGTGAATGACTATTCACAAAAATTTATCATCAGGTAACTGATCAGAATGACTGTTGTCTGATCACGGAGATATTAATTTAAGCATCAGCATATAAGCGTCATTTAAGCATGAGTTAAAATTCATTTCTGGTACAGTATAAAAAATGACCGCTTTTTTAAGAATTAAGAAATTTTTATTTAAAAAAAATGAGTTCAATTTTTTTATTTAGAAGATTATATGAAAAAATGAACTTTCAATGTTTGCAGTCTTACCAGTCATCAGTCATTAACTGTATCATCTACTTCTAGTTCTTCCTAACAGCACTTATTTTTCAACATCCATATACCATTATATTCATTTAACATCCCTCCTTGTCCTAATTTTCATAAATGTAATTCTTTCATAATGCTTTTCAAAAGCTTCTCAACTTTTGTTTTTCCATCTTTATCCTACACAAATCTTGCTACCAGAAGATTTTAAAAATTCCACATAAATATCTTTACAAATAAAAAAAATATCTTAAATATCTATATATATAGATAATATATAAATATCTTATCTTTAATATATTATCATAAATACAGGGTGATTCAAAGAAACAGGAAATTTTAAAAATTAAATAAAATTAATGAAAATTTTTTTTTAGAAAATGAATTTTATTTCATGTAATTGTACAAATGTTGCCATTTTAAGATACATACATTTTAGTTTATTTTTTAAAGATGACATCTTGCAGGTGACCTCCTCTTCTACGTAAACACTCACGAAGTCTCTTCGTTAAATTGTTCATGGTTTGCCGTAACATCTCAACTGGAATTTCCGCAATTGCTTCTCGGATCTTTGCCTTCAGTTCTTTCGTTGTAGCAGGTCTACTGTGAAACACTTTGCTTTTAAGGTGACCCCACAAAAAGTAATCGCAAGCTGAGAGATCAGGCGATCTGGGAGACCATCTAATGTCACCATTTCATGAAATGACACTTTGTCCAAACAATCGGTGTACAGCTGCCATCGATATTTGTGCAGTATGTGACATTGCTCAGTCTTGTTGAAACCAGGCTGTGTTAAGAATTGGTGGAAATCTCTTTTGTTTTTTCATAACAAAGGTTTCAAGCATGGCTACATAACAAGCCGACGTCACTGTAATGTCAAGACCGTTGTCATCCTCAAAAAAATAAGGGCCTATAACACTGTAAGATGACATAGCACACCACACGGTCACTTTCTGGCTGTGTACGGATGCAACGGATGCTGGTGTAGCTGCGTAGGATTTTCTTGTGCCCAGTATCTGAAATTTTGCTTGTTAACAAATCCACTGAGGTGGAAATGCGCTTCGTCTGACATCCACAGTTTCGTGAACAAACTCTTCGTTATCATTTATCTTCTGAAGCATTACATTACAGAATTGTGCTCGCACAACTGCATCGTTCGGTTTCAGTTCCTGGACGATCTGCAACTTGTATGGATGGAATTGCAAGTCCTTCTTCGAACACTTGAACTATGCAATTGTAAAGATGCTGAGAGACGACGGATTGATCGATGTGGACTTCGTGTGACAGCATCTTGTAAAGCTTGAACATTCTGTGGTGTACGGACGGTTCGCTCACGGCCTGGAGGTTTCTTTTTCATTGCCGAACCAGTTTCCTCAAAATTAGATATCCATGTTTTAATTGCACATGCTGATGGAACACGGTCGTGCCGTCCCAGATTAAAATGACGGCAAAATTCTCTACGTGCTTCCTCTACACTGTCATTGTTTTTGTAAAACGCTTTGATAGCAAATGCACATTGCGCACCACTCCAAGGATCCATGACAACTAAATGGCAGGTTAGGTTAGAGAGGCTGGCGCCACTTATCAAGTGGTACCAATTTCCCACGGCTACCAACACACCTTTCAAAATTTCCCATTTCTTTGAATCACCCTGTATCTTTTATTTCTACTTCTTTACGTAAGAAAAGTTTAAACAATTCCTTACTTCTACGCACCCCACCTGCTTCCCTATGTTTGTTTCTTATCTGACTGAACATTATTTTGTTTTTACCACCTATATTCAGTGATCATCAATCCAAAAATTAATTTGGATTATTATCCTTATATCCATTATTATCCTTTTGAAAAAGTGCCTGCAAACTTTAACTTTTAGCTACAAAAAGGATTCAAAAATGTTAAGCTCACAAGATTTTGCCTTAAAACTCATTCTTTTATTTGTATTAAAATCAGATGATTTAATGTATTTTAATAATTTTTGTAAAGTTTGAAACAATAAGAAATATAGTAAAAAAATATAATTTGTAAATTAAAGTAACAGCTTCTTAAATTTATGACAAGCATTTCAATTTTTATAAGTATTGTTTATTTTCAGTAGAAACCTGACTACTCAGGGGTGAATTTAACCCTCACTTTTAATGTACCATTATTTATCCAAATATCTGAAAAAAAAACTGCAAATTCATATTTTTTTTAAGATGTCTGCAAAATGTCAAATATAAATGCTAATGTTTTAGACAGGAAAACAATTTGCAATTTTAAAAGTAAAAAAAATTACAGTGTGTCATATTTTCACAAAATGGATGATAAAAAATAAAATAAATAATTAAGTATGATAAAATTTACTTTACTGTCAGTATCATCAGCCCTTTATAGTTATCACCATTGTTACTGTTGCTATTATTATTCTTGTATGAATATTTAGAAGTCTCCAGATATCTCATGTAGCTTTCTGGATTTGGAATCCATAGGCAGCCGTGATTTTTGTTCATGATGTGTGAGTGAGGTATAGTCTTGTACAGACTCAGGCCAACCATTCCTAAGAAGTGTGGTTAGTTAAATACCAACTACAAAAGAACACAATCCACAATCTAGCATTCAAATCAGAATAAAAGCAACTCTCGACTTCAAAATCAGCAGATTTATGTCAATGAATTTTACCACTAGACCAAACTGGCGGGCTACTTTCACCTAAAGGGTAAAGAGGAAATAAAGTATTTGTTTGCCTCAAATACTCCAGTGGCAAAACAACAAATGCAATAGGTCTTAAAACAATTACAAAAATTAAAATTTTTAAAACGAGCAAATATTATTGAAAAGGTAAAAAATATTTTTGCTTACCAACCACATTTTTGTCTGGAGAAAAGTATGAAAATGGACCAACTAGGAAACCAAAATTATCATTTTCTTCCATAATGTCATTAAGCCAAGCAATATCAGGTAAGCATTCCTTCCACTGTTAAATTATAAAAATAATCATGATTATCTGTAGTATATAAAAGTAATAAAAATTGCACTATAATGCTTTATGCATATAAAGAATATAAAACATTTATGAGAGAAAATGCAACTTCTATATATAAATACACAAATATTAATCAGATTTTCTTTTAAATTAGATGAGTATTATCACATTGTAAAAATTAATAGTCACTTAATATTTAATTGTTTTACAGTGAAAACCTGTTCAAAACTGACCCCAAACAAGATGCAAACCTTCCCATTTTGGAAAACAATATTGTTCCCATTAAAAAAGTGGAAAAATCTATGTAAATCATCCTGTATAATATGGAACCTCCACAATACGGGAACAGAAAGTTAGGTACCCTGTATAATATGGAAAATATACTGTATGAAATATGGATATTAAGGAAAGAAAATTTGCTGTTTCATCAAAATTTTTAAAAGGTGATTAAAAATGGCAGTAGCCTATTAGAAAGTTATAACAGATGTATGTGAATTGGCAGTTGAACATGCAAGTAGAGAACAGGTATAGAGGCGCCATACACATTCTACAAAAATAATGTCATTGTTTACTGCATGATAATTTGTCTATGCTTCTTTTCTCTCAGTACTGCAGTCAGTTTACTTACTTGTAAACTAGTCGTGGATGTCAAATTACCCAATGTTCATGTTAAGGTTTTATTGCATAACAATTAATGTGTTTGCCCTTTATTGTATTCTTCTGTTTTGTGTCTGTATCAGTTTATCATAATTATATTTAAAAAAGTGGAGGAAATATGAAAAGACAGCAGAAAACTACTGGATATGAAGAAATAAACGAACTGTTGTGGGAATGGTTTGTTAGCAGTAGATCTAAACACTTGTCAATTTCTGTTCTTATTTTACAAAGCCAAGCTTTACTGTTAGCAAAAAAATGAAATAAACCTGATTTTAAAGCTTCTAATCGATGCCTTGAAAGTTTAAATAGACATATCATTTGGAATGAAGTTTTTACAGAAGCAAGTGATGTCTGTAAGTCTCTAATTAAGGAATTGGAGAGAAAACTTTCATCATTCTGGCTCACTAGATCAAAAATACATTTTTAACTGTGATGAAATAGGAATAATTTTTAGAACTTTGCCAACTAAAATGCTAGGGTTAAAAGGGGGAAAAATATGTCAGTAGAAAGATTCAAAAGAATGCCTTATTGTCCTTTGTGCAAATGTGGCAGGGGAACATCTAAAACTGCTTGTCATTGGTAAATCGGCAAGACCACAGTGTTTTTCTCACATTAATGTTAATTAACTCCTTGTGACTAGACAATTTAACAAAAAAGCTTTGATGACTTCATTGCTGAACAATTTTAATTCTAAAATGAAAATTCAAAACCGCCGTGTTCTGTTATGATAATGCAACTTATCATGCTCATATCAATTTGTCTAATGTTAAATTATTCTGACTTCCAACAAACACTACAAGAATTACACAATCATTGGATCAGTGTGTGATTTACACCACAAAAATCCTCTGCAGAAGAACGGTGGTGTTGCAATCAATTATTATGTAAATGAACGTTGTGAAGAGTGCTAATGAGCTTGTGAAATCAATTTCAGTACTTGATGCTGTCTACTGGATTCATATGATAGTAAAGAACGTAGAAGAGGAAACTATAACCAAAATGTTAGCTTTTAAAAAAGCTAAATTCATATCAATTCCTAATGCAACAACTGTAGTCTTAGAGGAAGCAGAGGAAAATATGAGAATTTTAAAAGATACGTGCAGTACTAATAAATTTGAAATAGATGCTGATGACACATATGTAAACTCTGATAGTAATTTGGCTACCAGTATTACAGCTAACAATGCAACTGAGGTAGTTTTGTCAGTTCAGGAAGATAATGATGACATTGAACTGCTAACTGATGAAGATGAAGAAGACCTACCAAATGTTGTGATTCAACAAGCAACACTAAAGATCTCATCAAAATAAACTCTTACTTCAATGTGTTCCAAAGCTTAAGTGACTTACAGAAATTCGCCGCATGAAAAAACTGTACTCAATTTTTTGGAGTATTTGTATAAAATGTACATTTCTTTAGAATAGCATGCTGTTAACGAAGAGACAAAACAGATAACATTGGCTGACATGTGGAAATCACACAAATAATCACGATAAAGTTTAACTTAATCATACATACTGTTTTTGAAAAATTGTATTTTTATAGTTAATTAGTAACATTAACAACTCAACAAAGGAAACCTCACATCATCCAATATCTCTAACATCATGTGTATGCAAATTAATGGAAAGAATGATCAATGAAAGAGTAAAATGGAAACTGGAGTCTGAATATTTATTGAGTGACAGGCAGTTTGGTTTCAGATCAAGAAGAACAACTATGGATGCTTTGCTGTACTTATTGATAAAATAAATACTGCCTTCACCAAGAAATACTGTACAATTATTGTAATGATCGATTTTGAAGCAGCATTTGACAGGGTGCCAAGCAAGTCCATTGTTCTCCAGTGCATGAAACTGGGCTTACAGGCAGAATGATGAAATACAAATTTCTCTACAATTTTTTGATCAAAAGGAAAATTAAAACTATTGTAAATGATGTTGAGTCTGAATCAAGACCAGTGAACAATGGAACACCATAGGGAGCAGTGCTAAGAAGTTCCACATTATTTAATATAATGCTGTATGGCATTACGTTCAATACTTCAAAAAACATGGATTACATCATATATGCACATGATTTAACAATATGGTCTTCGCAGGAGAACCCAGTCCAAGCTGTTCTTGAAGTGCAGCAAGCCATGAACTTGGTGCTCAAGTGGACAACAAAGTGGAATTTAAAGATATCTGAAGAGAAAACAGAATCTACAGTTTTTACTACAAGATACTCCCTCAAGAATTTTAAACCAATGATATATATTAATGGTCACATCCTGTATTACAATCCAAATTCAAAGATTCTTGGTATCGTCTTGGATTCTAAATTGCTGTGGAGTCCACATATGGCTATGTACAAAGCCATTGCATAGGATGAATGAATGCTATGAAAGCGGTAGCGAGCAGGGTTTGAGGTGCAGATACTGTTACTCTTAGACAATTTTATCTGGCATTCATTAGATCAAAGATGATGTATGCATCTGAAGTTTGGAAGTGCTGCTGCATATCATCTCAAGAAATTAGAAGCAATTCAGAACAGCTCCATGAGAATATGTTTGAGATGTCCCAGAACACAGAACAACTGGTGTCCAGTTGATGGAAATTGAACTGGCAATTGAACCATTAAAGTTATACTTTGGAAGGATATTCATGACAAAACACATCAAAGTCAAGGCTCTCCCACAAAACCAACCACTCCGTCTAGAAAAAAAAGAACAATTTGGTTCCCAACGCTTTCAATAGTGTCATATCAAGTATTGAACACCAATCTATACAAAGTGCCCAGAGGTCTTTCTGATGGTAGGCTACATTCCTCCGTGGTTAATTGACAAAATTAATACTTTAGTAACCATCCCTGGAAATGCAAAAAAAAGTTGAAGAAATTCCAGAGTTCCTCTTTCAGACAACCTTGGAGTATATCGGCATGTGATATAGATGCCAGTGGATTTCCACAGATGGATCAGTCGAAGGTAATAAGGGGAATATTGAATCTGCCTTCTATGATCAAACAGCTGACACACAATTTGTGCTACCATCAGGATCTACCTCTAGAACCAATGATGAACTTGTCGCAATTAATACACTCACACCATCCCTGTGAGTGTTATCTGCATTTTTATCAACTGTAGATAAGCCCTACAAATAATACAAAAACAAGTCCAACAAGATCCCATTTCCGCACCGAGGAAATTTATAAAATGCTAGGGAGATTATCTGGAAAAATATCACCTTCCAGTGGACACCTAGTCACTATGGTGTTCCTGGCAATGAAAGAACTAGCTGATCGCCTGGTCAACCATGCAGCAAAACTTCAATCTGCCCCTCAGAGACAACATCTCTTGGTGAGTGCTGCAGGAAGTTAGAAGGAAATCTGTGGATGCCTGGATAGAGCAGTGGAGGGTTGGTGCATCATGACGTTTCCTTTTTAAGATTCAGAGAAAGGCTTCCGAAGTATCACTGTACCGAAATGTTCCACGTTCAACTGCATTGTCACCCAGGAGTATCTGAATAGATTTCACTTAGTGGAGTCTCCTCACTGTTTGGCTTGTGACAAAGAGGATGAAACCATTGAACACATCCTCCTTTATTGTAAATCAAATAACTACGCAAGAGATAGGCTGCAGACTTATGTGATTGTGACTCACTCAGAGTTTGAATAGATTTTGACAGAAGATATTGGAAATTGGCAAAGGAGGTTTATAGGAAACATCAAGCCATAGGAGAGTGCATTGGAAGCTTGTGTAAATAAGAAGTGCAACATTAATTGTGTAATAAAAATATCCGGTAAGCCTATAAATTGAATTATTTTAATAAAATATTGTTATTCCAGTGAATTACACAGCTAAGTCAACATATTCTTAGCATGACGCATATTACTTAGCACAGTACACAGTATGTTTATCATTACTGGTGTAAATG
Organism: Lycorma delicatula; assembly: GCF_047948215.1. Taxonomy (NCBI): domain Eukaryota; kingdom Metazoa; phylum Arthropoda; class Insecta; order Hemiptera; family Fulgoridae; genus Lycorma; species Lycorma delicatula. The sequence goes on from NC_134456.1 coordinate 210,602,956, forward strand.
GATAAAATGAAAACCTATCCAAAATTAAAAAAATTTGATCCTGTTGGTTTCTGTTTTGAACAGGTTTCACAGTATTAGAGACAAAATACAATCATTCATTGAACACAGAGACAAGTGTTCAATGAATCACTTCACTTACAAATTGTTACAATTATTTTGCATACTTAAGTTATTAAATCTAAATGATTTTCACAATATTTTTTACTAAAATGGCAGTAGTTTAATCTAAAATGGCAAATATATTATCTTATTCAAATAAATAATTACATCACTGAAGCATGAGCCTCAGGAAACTACTAAGTGGGTATGTATTTCATTCATACATTCCCACTTGCAAAACATTTTCAAAAATACTTACATTTATAAAAATGTTATATAAATATAGAAATTATTAATATTTATTACTGATTCATTTAGCATGAAAAAACATTTCCTTAACTAATTGTACTTCAAAAATCACTAAACCTAATAAAGTAAACCAAAAAAATAAATTTGTAGTTTAAAGAAAATTAAATTTATTACGTAAACTCAAGAGTCCTCATTTTCACTTTTAGTAAGTCTAACTTTAAATTCCAAATCATCATATTACAACACATTACTTAAATGTAACATGCAATCATAGATTAGTTTATTAATAAAAAAAATGTTAAAGTAGATAAAAAATTTAATTTAGTTACAAAATAATAATATTATGAACTAAAAAATTAATATTCCGGTTGAAAACATAAATTTCACCATCAAAATTTTAAAAATTGTTAAAAAACCACAAAAAAAGGCACAAAAATAAAATGTGGATGTTTCTGCATAAAGCAGAAATTAAGCTTGAATATTATTTCGTTGTAACTAGAAATGTGCAAGCTAGGAAGGGATTAACAAACTGCTTTATTTATTTAAACTTTCTAAGTAAAAAAAAATATATATATAAAATATCTATATGAATTTCAGAACAAATATATACCTTTTGAAAAGAAAATCCACCTCCAATCATGCTTCCTAATACCATATAACGAATTTTTAAAACCTTTCTTAAAACTTTGGAAGCCATCACAGCTGCAACAAATATGTCTTAACCTTAATATAAATGAATACAAGTAGCTAAATCTGATTATTAATCTGATAAAAGTAGAATATTAATATTTATGTGATACAAGTCTTCCATTGTTATAAATGTTATCAATATTAAATATTTCAATAACTAATCAAGTTATCAATAATAAATATTGATTATTTTAACTGGTCAATTTTTAATGACTAATTATTACAAATATTTTAAGTTGATTTTGTGTACATTTAAAAAAGACTTGAAGGGCAGTTAATTTACCCCAAAAAACGTATGGTTCTAAACTTGAGATTTTGTGTTTTTATAAGTTAATATACTACTAGATAGTTTTTTTAGCTATTTCCTTCAGTCATTAACTAATGTTAAGTAAAAAATTATGTCCAGAACAAAATGTACCCTGGGCATAAAATACAGTATATGTTTCATGCAAATTAATGTGGTTTTTGTTTAAAATGTTTCATGTAGAAAGTGTGGTTTTCATTTAAAATGTGTATCTTTAAAAATAGGAAGTTACTTAAGTTTCCAGAACCTCAAAAAAAAGTGCAAAATTGGCTGTTATTTTATAAAATGGCCACTCAAAAAAATAGGAAACTTACAAATAACATAAATTTTCCACACTCTAATTTACAAAGACTGACAAAAAATAAACAAATTTTACCATCAACATGTTAATTTTGTATTAGGTGATTTGACACAGGCTGACCCTAAATAAATGAATACATTGTACATTTTATAAATGTATAGTGCTGCATAACAATTTTTGCAGAAGATTATTTTATTTACAGATCCAGAATATTTTATTTGAGTTATTTTCTTCAAGTTTTTATTTTAAGTTTGAATTTTTTATTTTGGTTATTGGGGTTTTATTTTGTGTAGGAATGAGTCAAAGAGGGTGTTGTTATACCTACATCCTTGTTGTTGCCAAATAGTTAGTGTCAACATCTTAATTGACATTGGTGTATTATGTAATCTACGGACTGTGCTTCTAAAAGCTTAGAGTTAACATGGCATTGAACAGGTGAGGCTGTAAGAATAAAAATGTTACTCACAGATTGATTACTACATTTTGAAAATGTGTATGTATTTTGTTTTGAAACTGTGGTCAGAAAAATTATTTCTTTATTTTTGCTACATTCTGCTATATTTAAAAAAAATTATAGTACTACATCCTGTTAATGTATTATAACCATTTAGGATATTGATCTTTGTTCATGATGTCAATTATTTAATCTACATCCAGTATATTAATTTGATTGATCTGCAAGTTGTAAAAAGATTTCTGATGGAATGATGTAACTGAGGGATATTTGAAATACTATCAAGTAGTGTGTAGTATTTTTGTATGTACTTTTTTAAAATAATTGTTCATTCACTTTTCAAATCTGTTCTGGCAATTTATTGCACTAATTTTTTTTTAAAGAATACAAAGTATTAATACACAAGATGATGGTGAAGACATGACATGATGGTTAAGTTAAATAATGCCAATCTGAAGTTATCACCAAGATATCTGGCAACACGGCATGGTAAGTCAAACCAAAACTGTCTGAAACTCTTTCAAGAAGGTTCTACAGTTATTTAAATATTGGTATAAGAGTATAGAGTAAAGAAGGTATAATTTTTCAATAAATATAAATCGCATCACTGTAAATTACTTGAAAAATAATTCAAAATTATTAATGAAGAAAAGCAATTGATAAATGGATATTATCAATTTAAAAATAAAATAATTGCTTTGGAAAAATATTTTTACAAAATTTTAAAATTGTGAATTTTCTTGAATAAGAAACTCTTTTACTAAAAATATTTATCATCTTCAGTGTTCATGGATTTCACGGTCATTACTGGTATACAGAACCCCAACATCAGAAATACCAGTTTTCTTGTTTCTCTCTTTTATCAATAAACATCTTAAAAATAACTTACTATTTTGTAATAAAAAATCCTTTTAATTCTTTCAATAAATGTTTATAGGGTGTCCAAATTTATAAGCCTATGTATATCTTAAGTACATTACAAACAATAATTAAAGTCGTCCAAATATTGGAAAAATTCACAATTCCTTCTAGAAAAATTCTAAATTTGCCTATATTTATTTGTTTTATGTTATTCCTTGGGTCCCATAAATTGAGAGGGTGAGATGGGATTACAGTATTTATTTTTGAAAAAAGAAAGAAAAAAATATATATATATATATGTCCTTTTCTAGGTAATTAAACATTATGAAGAGTAAGATTCCATGTGACACTTACACTACTTTTACTCTGGACCAAGAAATAGTTTTAATAAATTACGTTAACTAAACCTTGACAAATTTCATATATTACATACTTTAATATGCAATAGTAAAGCAATTTTAGCAGCATGTAGATTTGTTTGGTTTTCCTGCATTTAAATTTGGGTAACACTTAATAAAGTAAATTAACAAGTCAATATCTAATAAAAGATCTGAATAATAAAGGCTAGTACCAGCAAAATTAAGAAGCTCCTTTCTATGCAGAAGCATTTTAACCTCTTAATTATTTCATTTAAACTAAATCATCTATAAGTATTAAAATAAAAGTTTTCAATTAAACAAATTAGTGATTTTAAGAAAAAACATTTTACATATTTACGTTCTGTAATACTTATAATCTTATATCATTGACCACTACTATTAGCTTTAAAAACCTTTAAGACTAATGTAAATTATTACTCAGCAATATGCTTTAGCAATATTAGACGTTTCTTTTCCATCTACAAATTACGTTTTGAAGACTAAAATACTGGTAAGAAATAACGTACAATTTTCAATCCTTATAAACGACATAAGAAACGCGCAATTTATTGGCGAAAGCTCGTACCTTATAGGTTTTAAACATTAAATCCCTAAACCTATAAGGATAAACATACCAAAATTATATGTAATAAAAGTTATAAGTTTCTCCCACTAACGTTTAACCATACTTACATTGGTATTAACATAGCCAAATGATAAGCCGACGAGTCTTTCCTCATACTCCCCTTTCAACATTAGTTTCATGAAACGGGCTAGCTATAAAATTTAATTTTCTTATTCAAAAAATATATATTCTGGAAATTTAATTCACCGCAAGAAAGAAAACAACAATTTAAAAATATTTAACATAACAATAACACAGTAATACCGCATTACGCAGTAGTGGCTAATTAAAAAATAATCAACCAGTTGTTACTGATCAGCGCATACTGTATCAGAACGATTTCATCTTGAAAATTAAATGTTAAAGTGATAACATTATAAAATGTTATAAATATACTGTAGTTAAATAAAAAAATTGATTTGTAAAAAAAAATAAATAATATAAACGAATAATTAGCTGATTCTGCTATTAAAGGTAAAAAATTTAATGTTGGTGTTATGTGAAGGTTCGCATGTGGTACTTTTTTGCCTGCATAAACAATTTTTTCGAATCGATGAATCGAACGAAGGAGAGTTAACTTATTGACAGACTGACTAATTATTTCTTATTTCATATATAAATCTATTTAATAATATATAACGTGAGTGAAGTTATATACGTCCATAACCTTTGTTTTCAAACTTTAAGGTTAATCGTATAAAGAATTGAATTACTATTTTTGATTTTCATGATGTTTGATATATGATAACCTTGTAGTGGCAAAAAATATTTTTTTATTTTTAAACAATTTGTTTCTTGAATAATAGATTATTTTCTAATAGGTAAAAACAAACATTTTCACCACTTTTTCCATGAGCTGTAGGATTTTTATTTTACATCGTACAGAGGGTCAAAAGCGGCTTTTTGGAAAGTGAAAATGGAACTTCACCTTAGTGTACTCAAAATTCATTTTGTTACATAACCAAATCTTGTAATGTTTACTGAAGTTACGTTTACAAATTGTTTCGTCAAATAATGAAAGGCCTAGGGTAAAAGGTCTGTTTTTTACCTTTTAACTCTTAGGTACTAGTAGTACTTCCAAAAAAAATATTGTACTGTTGAAAAATATTGTCCTTCATTAAAAAACCAAATCGTAAGCTTTTGAAAATATCTCATTTTTGGGGCCCAAAAACCACATGTGGGACAGGTAGCAAAATTCATGTTTACAGCAGTAAGTACTTTTTATGTACTTTAAAACCATATAAAATTTATTTTGTTACTCAAAGGGGTTGATGAGTAATGAGGCCAATAAAACCATTAAAAACACCGCTCCTTCTAACCGTAAGCAACATATCCAAAAATATTGATGTTATGTATTTTTTTTTCAGATTATAAAAATTACAACTGAACTCATTAGAATGAATAAATTGATAATTAATAGACAATTACAGAATGATAAATAATAATAATTACAAAATGATAATTCAACTGCATTAACATGTTCAATTCACTTTTACCTTATTTTACTCCTGCTAATGGAAGTTATGAATAAATCTTGCACCTTTTGATAACAAATTTAACTAAAATAACTTAGTGCACCTGCCATTTTTTTATTGAGTAAAACTTGTAAGTCCTCATTCATCTTTGGTGTAGTGTTGTGTCCTCTTCCAGTAGTTAATAGAAAAGCTCTGAAGGCTGAGAATCTTTGAAATATTTTCCAGTTGAACCCATGTTTGATTATCCCTCAATGATTTCTTGAATGAAGTACCAGGACCCTTCACTGCGAATAGAAAAAGTATATTCGATATTCCTCTTTTATTTTCATGAATTTTGACTTCAGTGACTTTGCCTAACCACCACTTGCCATCGTATACGCATCAGACATAATTTTTACATTTTAGCTTCGGTAAACCTATAAAGCAATCAGAAACACTAATGTCCTGGTGTACCGGTGCTGATGTAAATGTTTCTGATTCAGAGGTTGCCCGGACTTTCAGAATACATTTCTGACTTGTTGGAACATAACTGTGAAAGGTTCTTGTTTTTGGAACTGTTGTGATTAAATGATAATGAGAACTGAGGTATTCTTCAGTCTCTTGAACATCTTTATTAGACCAGAAAATAAATGTTATATTTTTAATATTGTCTGCAATAATTGTACATTTCATAAGGTATAACAATTTGATTGTTAACTGCCCTTTGAAGGCTTGCTTTAGTCAGTTCTTTTTACAGTTCCAACAATACCAACACATAGTCCTTTTCCATGGTATGAGACCAAAAAATGCCATTCAGATGCGATTTCAAAATCTTGATGGTAACACAAATTTATGAACTTTTTATTTTTATACTGGGCTGAGGAGCCATCAGAAAAATAAAAAAATTGTTTTAACTTGTGGTAACAGTGTTTTTACTTTATTTATAACTTGCTTTTGGAAGCAGAACAATGTACTTTTGTGCTTCAAGTATTCATTAATCATGCAGTAGCTTTGGCTTTATAATTTTCCTTCTTTTTAAAAATATATTTGAAATGGATATACTGTGGCATAAGTTTTTGACCAGTGATACGACTGGACAAACTACTATCCTGGTACCACAAAAGGAAAATTTTGAGAAAAGTCTCCCATTACAATACATTCATCCTCCAACAAGTTTTCCTTTTTAATTTTGAGGAAATTAGCTTGTTTCTTTGCAACACAATGATGCCTTTTTAGATTATTTAAATTTTCAGTAGGTTTATCTAAGTACTCTTGAAATGGAAGAATTTGAGTAGCTAGTTCACAACGGTCAATAGAAACCCACTGTTTGAAGATAATTTCAGAATCAAAATCATTTCAGCTCTCTTGCAGTAATCTGAGCACTTCATTAGTGCCTGGACATTTTTCACACTGTGACAGCATGCATGTTTCATTTTTTATATCACATACCATGGTTGAAAGGAGAATTTTATAATCAAATTTCATTTTTACAGCAGGTAACATGAGTTTTACATTTTGGTGGGTGACACACACACAAATAGCGTGAGTACCTGACCCACCAGTCAGAACACAAAATTTAGGTCTTAAATCAGCAAATTTTGAAAAAACAATTTTTGAATTATGTTTTTCTTTAAAGGCTGTGTACAATTCTTTTAAGTTACATAAGATATGCCTTTTTTTTTTAAATATTAATTTTCTTCCTGTCAGCTTGTTGTCTTACAAAGACACAATCTTTGCTTGGCATCATTCAGCTGTGCTCATCATTCTGGTAAAAATCTTGTTAATAACATTTTCTTCAATTATGTGACTCGATTTCTTTTTGCCGATTTGTAGAGAAGAAAACGGACGCCAAACCTGAATGCCAAGCCATTTAATGAGATACTAAATGATGACAAGAAGAAAGTGACTACTACAGAGTTCGTTATGGAGGCTCCCAAGCCTCCTGCAACTGAGGTGGCCTCTAAACCATAGAGGCCACAAAAAACCACACAGGGAGGGGGCAAGTGTCCTCCCTTCCAGGGGCGGTGACTGGTGCGATTCTCGTGTCGGGGGTCGGTCAGGTTTCCGCCTCTCAATCGGCGCCGATCCATGTCCGTCGTCGTCGGCGGCTTCGGTGGTCTCAGATTCGGAGACCGGAAGCTATACGGGCGACCACGTTCTCCGCGAACACAAAGCTGTTCGCAATATGGAGAAAAAAAGAAAAAAAAGTTGACCGAAGGGTAAACCAAGGCTATAATTTAATTAAAAATTAGCGAGTCGATTGTACAATGTAACATTAACGGATGTTTTTCAAACATCCATGAGCTCCAACGCTTGGTACATGATGTAGACCCGATTTGTATATATCTGCAAGAAACACATTTCTGCCGAAATGAAAATTTTCAATTAAGAGGATATGATGTATTTCGACGAGATCAACCACCAAATGTAAGAGTTAGAGGTGGAATAGTCATATTAACATTGACTAGAGCTGCCGCCGAAGCTGTTGATCTAAATACAATGAACCTTTTAAAATGGAAGAATCCGTGAAAGCTTGGAGAAAGCAAGCAATACAGCTGAAATCCGGATGAAATCCATTATAATATGATCAGGCAGCTGAATACCACTGCAAAACGAAGATTACTAGAACTATATAATCAAATATGGCGGGAAATATGTACCCGCACCAGTGGAAAAAAGCACATGTTGTTCCAGTACCGAAAAAAAAAATTAACAGATCCTAATGGCTACCGTCCTATTTCTTTGACGTACACTATGGAAAAAATACTTGAAAAAATTATTAATAATCGACTCGTTTGGCTTTTAGAAAAAGAAAACCTGATATCACCATATCAAGCAGATTTTCGACAATACCATTCTACCACCGATCAAATGATCAACTTAGAGAACATTATATACAACAGCTTTATTACAAGGAAGCATTGTGTCCGAGTCTTCTTTGATCTTCAGAAGGCTTTCGATATGACCTGGCGTAATGCTCCAGATACATGAATGGGGCATTGTGGCAATACGTTAGTTTTACTCAGAAACTATATGAATGACCATACTTTTCAAATACGCGTCAACAATGAATATTCATCTAAAAGAAGCTTGGAAAATGGCCTACCACAAGGTTCGCCGTTGAGCGGTACCTTGTTTATGATTGCCATTAATAAATTGATATTAGCCATTCCAGTAGAAATCAGCAAAAGCGTCTATGTTGATTTGGCAATTGTGTATGCCAGCAACAAGACTGCTATGGTGAAATACAAATTACAACGAGCGATTAACGCTCTAAATGAAGTTGCAAGGAATAATGGATTCCAATTTTACCAGAAAAAAACGTGCTGTGTACACTTCTGTAGGAAGAGAAGTCCAATTTTGACTATTGGCAACAATCCAATACAATATAAGGATAATGTGAAATTTTTAGGACTGGTATTGAACAAATCCCTTACGTGGGGATTACATATACAGAGCTTGAGTAATAGATGCAAAAAAGCACTAAACATTATCAATTGTTTATCGAACATCAATTGGGGCTCAGATAAAGAACTATTATTGACACTGCATAAGGCATTGGTTCAATCAAAACTAGACTACTGATGTATTGTATATTCATCTGCTAGGAAGTCTCATTTAAGAAAGTTCGACGTAATTCGTAATAGCGGAATAAGATATGCGACAGGCACTTTCCGCACCAGTCCGGCCACTAGTCTAATGTCCGAAGCCGGAATAATGCCACTACATTATAGAAGAGAGATCCTTTTGCTAAGATATGCAGCAAATATATGGGCTTTGCCTGCTCATATAAATAACAAACTTTTTAACAATCATCCTTCTGCTACCTATTCCAGACCAGCCGGAATTAGATACCACGAATTAACAAGAAAACACGAAATTGCTATTCTAGAGACATTAGAAATTTCTACGAGAGAAATACCGTCATGGCTCTTGCCAACGGTAAATACAAGGTTGGATCTCTCTCAGGAAGAAATAAAAAAGAGGCCAGCTCTGATCATCCAACAGGAATTTTTATCAACCGTCAGTAGTTACGAAGAATATATTAGAATTTATACTGACGGTTCTAAAACCGAACATGGTGTTGGACGCTCCATATATGTAAATGGAGAAGCCCACTTTTGGAAAGTGCCAGATATGGCCAGTGTCTAACTAACATAATAAGAAACAAGTGGAATACTGATTGGAGGAGTTTAAATAAAATTAAACTCAGTTAAAACTTCTCCTTATAAATGGATAAGCGACGTGAAGTTGACTCGCCGAGAACAAGTGGCTGTGACCAGACTTAGAATCGGTCACACGTGAATAACAAATTCATATTTTCTAACCGGTGAAGAGAGACCAATGTGTGGTGTTTGTAATAAAACAGTTACAATTAAGCATCTAATTGAAGAGTGTACCATATATGAGGACCTCAGAAAAAGGTTCCTGGTAAGAAATGGTATTGACTTATTTAGATAATGGTAATGAAGAAAAAATAGTTGCATATTTACACGCCAGTGGACTTCTTAAAAGTCTATTAAAGTGAAAAATTTAAAGCTGTGAAAGAAACTCTAAGGGGTAGTTTTATACATATAAGGGAGTCTCGAAGCGTGGCACGTATAGTGACGGGAGGTAGCCCTCATGCCAAGACAACCCTGGCTCGCCAGGGTTGAGATTTTTTCTCAAATTTTAAGATCGGGCCTCTTTACACCCCATAAGTGTTGTATGTTTATTGTTGTGTTTTAATGATTATTGTGTACTTTGTGTTTTTAAATAAAAATGTAAGGGCCCTTTACACCCTTACATATGACGACCCTGATGGTGATACTAACCTCTTTTTTAAAAATGTGACTAGGGCTAATGACCTTAGCAGTCAATGCCCGTAAAATACAAAAATAAAAAAAAATAATAATAATGCCCCGAGGTACACAATCCCCACGTCCGAACACAACATCTACGTTCCACATCCAGGGCGGCAACAGCTGTACTTACGTACAATACATGCAGCTGGCTAACGGGGTTCCGAGTGTTGTTCTCGGACATGCTATTTTCCGGCCGAATTACATCTATAGGCCCTACTTAAGGGCTGGATCTTGCGGCCACCTGCAGGTACGGAAATTTTTAACGATTAAGGACATGGACTAATGCCATCTTTAGAGCTGGCGATGTGGCGGCCACGGTCGAAGTTATCTGCAGGTGTAACGGAGGCCTTTCGCTATCCACATGCCCCCCGCAATGGCAAGCATGTAGTTAATGTGCCCATGTTTTTCGGCGCATGGGAGCCCTCGGTGTGTAGAGGCCTGGAGTCAGTGCAGAGACTGCGCATCCATTCTCTGCCAAGACACATGCCGGTTCACCGGAGTACCGGAACGGACCTCCAGGGTTGGTAGCCCTGGAGTGGGGGTATACTCCGGCGGCTAGCCTTACTACAGAAGGGATTAAAGGTTATGCAAATTGAACAACCAAACATGGCAGAGGGTTCACGTAAACACCCTTGTTTAGAACCAGCCATTTTGCCTAATGCGAAACGGAGAAAGAGTGCAAAATCTCGCCGTATAGAAGTTGTGGCTAGGAAAAGCTTGCAAAAAGCTTTTTTCAAGAGCAACGTAATGAAGCCAAAATATTTAGATGGCATGGGGGATCCTTAAGGGTGGACTGTGGGCGCAAGGCTATGGGTAAGCGCAATGCATGCCTGTAACCTAGTAGGCCAGCCTCCCTGCTGAGGAGCCTTTAGCCTGTACTGAACAGGTGGTCGGTCAGGTTGCTCTTATGATGGTGGAAGGACCCCGATGGGTTACGCCCTACAGGACTGTTTATAGGGGGGAGTCAACTGCCACGGCATCCTGGGACGACTGATATGCTGCTTAACGGCAGTTCTGGTCGCATGAGGGTGCTTAAATAAATAAATAAATGAGACAGGTAGAAGGAAATAATGGTATTGTAAAGACTTATATTTTCCATTTATGTACTTTGTGTTATTTTCTCAAATTTTAAGATCGGGGCTCTTTACACCCCATAAGTGTTGTTTATTGTTGTGGATTAATGTTTTGTGTATATTTTGCTTTGAAACAAAAATGTAAAGGCCCTTTACACCCTTACATATGACGATCCTGAAGGTGATACTAACCTCTTTTTAATAATGTGACATGGGCTAATGACCTAAGCAGTCGATGCCCGTAAAACACAAAAATAAAAAAAAAATAATTTTAATTTTAAATGTATAGAAATATTTAATGAATTAAAAAAAAAAAAAAAGGCTAAAACTGGCGTATAAGTTATCCGACAAGCATGTATTTTGTGGAATACGTATTAATATTTTTTAAAACTATAAAAGCAAAAGTGAGTGTATAGACATTAACATTCTTGGCTATTTAAATAATAATCCCCAAAGGCTACTGTATTTTCATTTATTTTAGTATTGTGATTTATGACAAGTAGTGCGTATAGTCTAAGACGAAAAATAAGGTGTATGAAATAATAGGTGGAAAAATATCAACAGGAATTAAACCAAAATAACCAGCTGATTTAGAAGCCAGCACACTAACCACCACTACATCAGTCATTCAACATATTTTATATATTTTTATGAACTCACACTCTTCCTATAAGGGTAAGAATTTTAAAATGAATTAAACATTTTTCTTGTGCATCATTTATGTCTTCTCTACTGGGAAAATAAATCCAATCTTCATCACACTAAATATAGTTCAATAAATTAAATAATTTAATCATTTTTAGGAGAAAATAATATTTTATATGGGGAAATAATACTTTATATCAAAATTTTAACCTTCTTTATTTAAAAAATAACCATCTTCAAACTTTTTTGTAACCGCTCTAGTTCAACGTTTTTAGTATTTGGTTTACATCATTAACCAAGGCTGCAACCATCAAGGGCAAGTTGTTAATGTGAACACAAGTAAAAAACTTTACACTGTAAGTAAAAATAACTTTAAAAAAATTACGTATAGAAAGTTAAAAATTAAAGTAACAATAAAATTATTATAAATTCCGTTTCATAGCAACCATTCAGAAATTATGATAAAAAGTAAAAATTCACATTCATTATAAAATCTTGAAACTAGAAGACATGAGTTCACAATTTATAGAGATACTGAATATAAACTCAAAAGATGTTATAAACGCAATGAGCAATAGTAGTGGATAGATGAGTAAATAGCAGATAGTATAAATTATTTTATATTTTTTTCCACAATTTATATGTTGGAGACTGGATTAAAATAAGGTAAGGTGAAAATCTAGTTTAATAATTATAAATCTATTATATATATATTAGATTTATATATAAATCTATGTCGCATATATATATATATATATATATATATATATATATATATAGTCGCATGTTCACGGCTCGATCAGGATATTGAGAGATGAACAATTTAAAATGTTTATATAATTACAATTTATTGGTTTAAAAACATAAGTAAAAGAAGACAAATCAATAATAAAACAAATAAATAAAAATAGTAATCACAACCACAATGATAATCAGAATAATAATAATAAATGTCAATAATAATAAACAGTGATTACATACAAAACAGAATTTAAAAAATCGTCAGAATTTATTTTAGTTAAATATAATTCAGTCCTATTGACAAAAGACATTAGCACGACCGCTAGTATTAACACTTTTCACCACTAGTCTTGTATTAACAACAATAGTACAATGGATAAAACAAATATAAAGTTGTATCACTGCAAATACCTTTGTTGTTCACGAACAAAACTACCCAACAACTTATAAATGAAATTTAGTAATGTTCTGTTCCACTTGTGCCGTCAGGTGCTGCTACCTAGCAAGGGCTAGGGCTCTCCGACAAGCTTGGTCAGGCGATCTGACCACACGATGTCCTACGTCATAATACCTCAAGGAGTGGTCATTATGATGTAGCGACTTTCTACTCATTCGGCACTTGAATCTGACCCAGGGCAGTCGTGTTGCTCATTCAGTCTGGATGGACATGTTCGCATGAATGCTTATATTAGTCTTATACTTATGTTATTAAGTCATACGTTATTCAGTTTAATCATATGTGTTACATTATATGCTTTATTAAGTTCAATTCTATGTTATCGAAATGTCAAGACAACAATTAATTAAATAATTCAACAAGCAACAAGGCGTTGTTTCAATTCATCACCTATGAATATACAGTCAACCTCGCTCTAAAATCTACCACAACATGTTAACGATCTTCACGCGAGATCGTTAATAACAGTACATTATCTCTTCCTCTGGTAGTCTAATAGTACTCACTGAACCGTTTCTTGTTTTCATGTACTGTAATTACTTGTAATATCACACTAGTAGCGTTGAACTTAATTCACTACAAATTTGCTTCTTCACTGACCTCCTCACGAAATACTCTCCCTGACTGGTACCTTGCAGACTTACACCATAATGTCTCACTTAGACTGTCAATTGGTCTTTCCCGGAATATTTATACTCCTATCTTCTTTAGCTGCAGGACCAGATCACAGTTGATCGTGAGAATGATCGACCAAGCGCTTTTATTCCCATGCATTCCTAACCTGATCCGGTAACTCTTCTCACGGAACATTTGTTTAGGTGTGTCAGTAGGCAGTATTACAAAGGGCGACTGTTAAACGGACCTGTTACCTTTACTAAAAAGGTTATTTTTAATCCCTTTCTGGATTCCTCCCATTTATTTTTAATCCCTTTCTGGATTCCTCCCATTATTGTATTTTCTACTACTTTCTTCTTAAATGGCAGGAATTCTTAATAATCAGGTCTGTTATACGTGCTTTTTGTCAGATGTTATGTGTTTTTTGTAAGTAAGACTGACGAAACTTAATGGTGGATATTTTAATTCCCTGATGACGCTGATACGTTGAAGCGGCAGAACATGTAGGAAATTTCTATGACAAATAGGAAATTTTAATTTTTTTAATGGTAAGACAATTAAAATTATATATGTTTTTAATACTATATATTTATATTGTGTTAAATAGAAAAAAAAAAATTATATATAAATCGTCTAGTTTCAAAAGCAGATAAATTGAAAAATGTAAATTTTTCAAGAAAGCTGAAAAATTGTTTTTTCAAAATTATGAAATGATACAACATTGCGATTTATTTGAGAAATAGTTAGGGTAGAGTATTTTTCATACTGAAATTTTAACTTCATGTGGATGTACTTGTTTTTGAAATAATCCAATCTGGATTAGAAATAAACTTAAAGCCATAATAATTATACAAAACATATGATTTTTTTCTGCTAGTTGTAATTAGAGACCGAATTATATGCATTTGCATATTAAGCCCATTCTTATTACATATTTTCCTTTAAATCTAGTGATGATGCATATTTTCGCTATATTTACAATATTTTTCGGTAGAGTACCTACAGATAAAAATGAAGTCTTAAGTTGTAACCGGCCAAACCTATTAGCCGCGTAGTTCTTACAGTGCACTTAGCAGCCGCGCGTCTATTATTTTGTTAGGATAATATTATTATGAGGCCAAGTAAAACACAAACTCACGTGAGACAAGGGCAGACGATACTGTTCTGCGTCGCGCATGCCTACTGCAGCACTCCTCCCACTAGGCAATTACATTACTCATTTTATTGTTGACGCGTTAATTCATCAGTTTAGTTTTTTATATGTGTAAAGTTTAATGTGTACCATGCCTCCTGAAAAATAGTCTCTACGTGGATAGCTAACTATCTTGGAATATTTACATACGACGGAAATGTTTTATATTGTCGAGTTTGCGAGAAAAATATTTAGTGCACAAAAGGGTTTCAAATAGACCAGCATGTCAAGAAAAATGTTTATATCGCAGGATTGCAAAAGAAAGGTCCACAACAACAACTTGTAACAGCGGCAAGTAGCAGTAATTTCACTTCCAAAGGTAAACAAAAAAAACCACATCAGCATGGATTTATGTGAAGCATTACATAATGGTAATATTCCTCTTCACAAACTTACAAATTCTACCTTCAAAGATTTTATGCGAAAATATTGCTTGACTCAAAATATACCAGATGAATCAACATTGCGTTAAAATTACATACAAACAATTTACCTGCATATTCTGGAAGAAATGAACTGAAGGATAGCATTATTTAGATCTCAGCTGACAAAACTACCAACACTTTTGGCCGTTACATTGCGAATTTATTTGTATGTGCATTAAAACTAGAGGTCTCTTCTACCTATCTGGTGGCCTGCAAACACCTGGAAAAGACAAATCATTCTACGATCGCCAGATTCGTGAATGAGGATATTAAAAAAATATTTCCTAAATATCTTCTGCAGATGAGACTGTTAATATTTCTCTCAGATGCTGCTCCCTATATGATCAAAGCAGCCAAAGCTCTCCAAGTATTTTATCCATATTTGATTCATGTAACGTGCTTTGCTCATGGAGTACATCGACTTGCTGAAGAAGTACGATCCACGTTTGGGAATGTAAATAAACTGGTTTCATCAACAAAGAAGGTATTTCTTAAGGCATCTGCTCGTATTAAGGCCTATAAAGAAAAACACTGCCAAATGTGCCTTTACCTCCTAAACCAGTGGTTACTCGATGGGGAATGTGGATTGAAGCTGTGCTGTTTTACAATGAACATTTCGAAGCCATCAAAGGTGTAGTAAACGACTTCGATAGAGCAGAGGCAATGGCAGTTTGTCACTCCAAGGAAGCATTTAACGATTCTGGTATAAAAAAAACGTAGCTGTGATTAGGACTTACTTTTACCTCATACCTGCGAGTATTAAAAAACTTGAAACTCAAGGTTTGGCGTATACTGAATCTATTCAGTTAATGAATAAAATCTGCCAGATGAACTCCGCATTGCCAGTATTCCCGTGTAATCGTAAAGAAAAATTTGAAAACATTTTGAACAATAAGCTAGGCTTTGAACCTTTGTGTCAAATTGATAGTTTTATTAATGGGACGGGTGAACTTTTGCCAGAAACAATAACATATCTCCCAAATTCAAATACTGCCCAGTTAGCAGTGGATGTGGGGCGATCCTTTTCCACTACTACCAAACATTTGGAACAGTACCTGATTGTTTACGTTTACAAAAGTAACAAAATATTAAATAATAGTAAATTATCGAATTTATCGATATGTTATTCAACTACTTGCTAACTATTAGCTGATTTTGAAATAACAAAATTAGAAAATACTATATTTTTTATAATTTAAAGTTCCATAATTTGACTCTTTTTCATATTTGACATGGATATTTTAAACATTTTTCATGTATATTTGCATGGATATTTCAAGCTTTTTATGTTGCATATAGTCCGGTCTCTAGTTATAATAAAATTAAAGACAAATTTTGGTTCTTGTGTAATAGATTTTATTTAAAAACTCAAAATTTCTATTTAAAAACTTCTTGTTCCTTCTGAATTTTAATCTTTTTAAGGGTTAAATCTAAAATGTCACTTCCCAAGAGGTTTAATTACTATTTGGACAATACTCTTTCAATTAAATATATGATGTTAACTTTTAATGAGACTACAGTTCTAAAATATGATAAAAAAACGTCGTACTATGCAGGGTTAACAATATAACATTCTTAGCTTTAATTCATTTTCCAGTCCGACTGATAACTCTGTCTGCAGGCAGAAACGAGTGCCCAACTACATCGAAAACTAGTAGCAATTGTTTCACATATTTGGGAGCAAAATTCAGAAACTATAGACAACATTCCAACCACGGTTGTGTTCTTTTTTTGCCCCCCTCACCTCAAACGTCACAGGTAAAGCGAATTTCTGTAATAAACTCTGGAATTTGAAGTTTTGTTAGGCAATGATACAATGCTGGTTATTACGTTAGATCCTTTATTATAATCGGCTTCATTCCATTCATAGATGAAGACATTTTCTTACAATTGTATAATGGTCTCGAGTAATAAGCAATCTGATCAGGGATGGGCGGCAGAACCTGATTTTTTTTGCAATTAAAAGAAATAGTTAAAAGATTCTCCCTTTCTTCTTTCAATATATAGTAAAAGTTTTTGTATTTCGGTGGATGACCGTCTTTTCCTACAAGAAGTCGCTTTAATATGACATATTTTTCACACGTTTTATTCTTTCCTTCAAAGAAATACAGGTTGAAAATTCGTCAACCCATGGCCTACTAAAACCAATGTTGAACCGCATTCTAAAAATATGATGAAAAAACTTTGTTTGACCGTCATTCTTTAATTATTATGAAGCAGTATTATAATGTAAATGACATTAGTAACACTGTTTTCACAACAATGGTGTATCGAAAAAGGTTTTCTGGCATATTTAATCCTTTTCTCTCTTTCGAAATTTAAAAATAAAATATTTTTTGTACAAGGAACAAGCTCCTTTTTTGTAAACAACAGTACGTTTTTTTTTTGGAATACTGGCTTATGCATATTTTCTATAAAATTATCTAGTCTCAGTTTCATGTAATTTTGTTGCACTCGTAAGTCTGTTTTTTATGATGGTAAGTTATGGCATTCCGGGAGCTCCCTATTTGTGAAAAACCTTAGGCTTTAATCATTTGCAAAACGTTTAGAAAAATTATATTTTTCTAACATGTAGGCATATTTAATAAACTGAAAATTTATTGTTAAATCAAACGTTTATCAATATGAATAACAAAGAAATATTAAATTGTACAGCACAAGGAGCCTTATAGAGAATAACAAACATAAAAATAATAGCATAGGCCTACACAAGTTGCTAAAATTAGGCTATGCATCTAACAGTAAAAAACCTGCGTTAAGATTGTTTCGGCAATAAAAATTAATGTTGTAAAACTGATTTCTTAACTGTAGGTCTACACCTTTTTAAAAAGAAAAAAATCCTAAAATCACAAACAGCTTGGTCTTTTTTCATATTTCGTTTCCATAGTCTTTCATTTTTAAGCTTTTTCCTTTAAATAACTACTTCAGAATAATACTCCAGTTCAATTATTAACTATTATTATTAAAATAACCACATTCTAATACTTCTTATATCTATAATTCTAATACTTTTTATATCAAAACGTGGACACCAGTGGAGGCTCGCGTATAGGCACTGTAAAAGCTTAATGTCAGTAGTCAGCCCCCAGTTTATGAAAAAGATACAAAGATCTTTTTGTATGGACCTGTGCGCTTCACAGTTCCAACGGAGTGGTGTTTGGTTGTTGTGCGCATGCGCACATAGGAAGCTTCATGCAAGGCTACACGGGAGAGAGAGCACTGTCGCTCCCGCAATGCCGACCCAGGCGTGCTGGTGGAAGGTAACTTTTTTTACTCCGCGTGTGTACAGAATGTTCATTGTTCGTTTCCTTTTGAAGTTTAATCGGTGGAAGAAATATGAAACTTGTTTCAGTAGTGATCAGAAGATGGCGGAAAGCAAGGGCTCTTTGATTGCCAAATCTGTACAAAAACAGGGTCGAAGGGCAAATGAGAAAGTAATTAGTATAAACTAATTATGTTTTTGTTTCTGTGTACATAGAAATTTAAATTAAGCACCACTGGAATATAGTGATTTTAACATTTTAAGTTATCGTTTTATTTAACATTTTATTATTTATTCGGCTAAACAGACAATGTAGAATTAGATTATCCTGCTTCCAGTTATTATATTTCATTAATTTTTTATCGGTTCTTTTATTTTACAGAAAACTTTACCATGGTCTTGAAAAGACGCAGAAAAAAATTTTCTGGAGCAGCACCCCCACTAATTTTAGCTACGAGCCGCCACTGGTGGACACTAAGAATACAGCTTGCAACTTTCAGCTCAATTAATTACATAACCTCAACAAGGGTTCGAGCCATGCGATATCATCTGTGATTCAAGGTTAACTGGAAAGTTATCTGGTTTTGCAACAAACCGGCGATTTTATACATGATTTTTTTAAGGATCTGTCTGGTTTTAAATCATGATATTTACGGCGCATGTACAAGATGGTAAACTGTTAGAAAATCCAAAAGTGTAAAAACTGAAAATTTTGAATCTCAGTGGTCTTGTAACTATATAACATATATATTAGTTATCATTATTAAAATATATCTTAGATATAAATTATAATATATCATTATAATTGTAAATAGTGGTAAAATTCTTTTTATATATATATATATTTTTTTTTTTTCAACAGAGAATAATTTGCCAAATCTGAAAAAAATTAATAAAACTACAAAATTAACGAAATACAAAAGTGTAACTAAATAACTTTTTTCCGGGAATACGAGCATCAACTGTCGTGGTCATTAGCTTTTCCCCGAAAAACAAAGAACATAAAAATTCTTTCCCTTCCTGTTAAAATATTTAGCAACGTACTCGGAAGAAATTAGTTTAGTCAAACAGATTATACAAAACTAGACTTGTCATAGAACATTAATTCCTTAAACACGATATCTAGAAGGTATATAGAGCTCTGCCAGTAAGATATATATTTCATCTATAAAGAAATTTAAAATTTATCAAAACTGCCTTAAACTCCTTCAATTATTAAAAACTCATCCTTTCATGAAATTAATCAGAACTTATAAAACTTATCACACGCACATCTACTGCCTAGATTTAACTTTAGGCCATCCTTATTTGCTTCTTTTCTCCATCCTGTTGCTGGCCTCCACCTCTGATTCCAGAGTGTTCCAGGCTGTCTGAGCCTTCTGAAATGGAATCTTCCAATCCATCTTGGATTTATATTGGAGGATACTTTACTGCCGGCAATAGATGATACCGAGCCAGTGTGGTGTGGTGAGTATTGCATGGAGCAGCTAAAAAGCTCGCTCTTTCTTTTAGGGGCCACCGAGCTTTCCAGGGCTCCATTGATGTTTGTCCATCACAATTTCTTCATCATCACGTCGGCTTCTTTCCTGTTTTCCCTGAATGGGAATTTTCTCTATTTTAGCGTTTACCGTCAGTGCATTATGTTTAAACGACTTGTGCTGTTTAGTTTACTTTCCTTACATATTGACCGGTCGAGAGCTCAATCTCAGGTCTGGAACAACTTCTGTTTGGAGACATCTGCTTTTTTGATGTGTTGGTTTTGGAATAATTTCTGTAAAGGACAATTTTTCAATTTGTCATTAATGATATGTTTCAACATGTTTGCTAGATCTGGTGCCAGTTCAGAGATTACGACTTTTAGTTTAAAGTAATCTGCAGGAGCTGCAACAACTTTAGCATAAGATGCAACATTCAGTGACTTTTCTAGATTTAGTTGGCGTTTTAAACAGTCTTAATCTCTTGAATTGCGAATTCCTTCTTGTAAATTGTACAGTTTCGCGATCTCGCAGAGTGATGCCCATGGCGGTTGACACAAACCGACGGCTCCCTGCACGGGTCATCTGGATATAATGGGTCACCACAAGGACAAGGATAGATCCTAGTGCATCACGCCGCTGTATGTTCAAATTTCTGATATCCAAAACACCGCAATAGTGTTGAGTGGGCAAACATCTTAATGAAATCAGCTTTTATTTTTCTCATACTTCTCCGTTGCATCGTGTGTTCAGTCGACGACATGCAACTATTCCTTGTCCGTAAGAGTTCCTCTACAATTTCATTTTCTGTGGTGTTTAGTTTAACAAATCCCTTCACACAACTATTCCCTTGAAGGTATTTAGCGTACCATGCGGTAACACCTCAGAGTTTATACGTCCTATCTTCTTGGCCTTGAGTAGTGGCGATGATTGTAGGTCATTAACGGTTTCAACGAACAGTTCCAAAGCAAAATTCTTTGCCTCCTTAACAGGTCCTCCTGCAGCTTCTGTGATCCAGATTTTAGGATCTTCTTCTTTCCTCTTTATCACCAAATACTATATCACCAAAGGCTCTCCTAGATGGGAATTTTTATGTGGATTATCTGCCACAGAAATCGTAAAAGTTCAAAGTTTCCATGACTAAAGTGACGCCATTCAATATGTCGCATGGTGCAGGCGAAGAGACGGTTGGATATGCCCAGGATCATTGATCCTGCCTGAGGTTTCCCAGTCAGCCGCTTCCTACAGATTTAACCCGAGCCGAAGAGTCGGGTACTAGGCTCTTACTACTTTGAAATATAGACTATTTAGTCCTATTTAAAAAAAAAAGGGCAATTGAATAATAAATTGCATAGCTAACACTTTTAAATATTTTAATTTTGTCTATATTGTAAAAAATATATCTAGGTAATATTTATTTGTCTTTTATATAATCGTAATTTTAATTATAGTTATAAAATAATTTGTATTTTTTTAATGTATTTTTTAATTTTTTTTTGCAGATGAAAGATGTATAACTGATGATGTATAACAAGACATCTTATAAACATATTTCTTCAATTAATAATAGAATTATCAATTTCTTTGATAATATTCATAACGGTATATATATATAAGGGTAATCCCTGTTTTTTAACCAACTAGGTTCGCCCGAGAACTGGTAATGTTAACTTATGTTTGTTCCCATAAATCCGATCAATTAGAATTAAATTTTATCAAAGTTCATATAATATTTTATTAAATGTGTCGGGGACGTACATAATAAATTAATAATTACATGTGTTTTCCGTAATTTTTTTATATATACGTTATTAAATCTAATACATTAGCAGTATGAAATGTTAAAATACCATCAAATCAACTGAAACGTTTATTTTAACTTAGCGTAATATGAAATAAAAATTAAGATTAACTTTTTATACAAACTGATAACGGAATACTGACCCTTTATGTTTTATTTTCAGACGGTATAGTTATTTGGAGAGGACCCAATAGGAGTTAGAAGACACAATCAGGCGTACAGATGGGAGATAAAAGAGACAAACAGAAGTAGATTAGCGTACTGAACCACCGAAATTGACATACCGGCGAACTTCAGATCAGGCGTGTAGAGGATCCGATCCCACAGACAAAATCTTTAAGGTTAGTATTACTGTTGAAATTTGATTGTAATCTAAGGTTAATATTATTATTGTTGTTATTGTTATTCCTCCTCTATGAATCATGAGACCTTGCCGTTGGTGAGGGGGCTTGAGTGCTCAGGGATACAGAGTAGCTGGACCGAAGGTGCAACCATATCGGAGAGGTATCTGTTGAGAGCCAGACTAAGGAATGATTCCTGAAAGAGGGCAGCAGCTCTTTCAGTAGTTGTTAGGGGCGTGAGTCAGGACGACTTAAACGGCCGTATCAACATCACTCAGTCCTCTGAGTACTGCGCAGCTGAAAGCAATGGAAAACTACAGCTGCTTTTTTTTCCAAGAAAATGTGGCTCTCTGCATTTTCACATAGAAATAATGGAGGCGCCTTCCTTGGTAAAATATTCCGGAGGTAAAATAGTCCCCCGTTCGGATCTCCGGGTGGGGACTACTAAGGAAGGGGTCACCAGAAAATTAAAAAATAACATTCTACGAGTCGGAGCGTGGAATGTTAGAAGCTTGAAAAAGGTTGGTAGGCTAGAAAATTTAAAAAGGGAAATGGGTAGGACAAATGTGGATATAGTAGGAATTAGTGAGGTTCGGTGGGAAGAGGAAGGCGACTTTTGGTCAGGTGATTTTAGAGTAATTAACTCAGCGTCAAATAATGGGCAGGCAGGAGTAGGTTTCGTGATGAACAAGAAGATAGGGAGGAGAGTGGAGTATTTCAAAATGCATAGCGATAGAATCATTGTAATAAGGATAAAATCAAAACCTAAACCGACAACGATTGTTAACGTCTATATGCCTACAAGCGCCCATGATGATGATGAGGTAGAGTGTGTATACGAAGAGATTGATGAAGCAATTAAACACGTAAAAGGAGATGAAAATTTAATAATAGTTGGAGATTGGAATGCAAGCATTGGAAAAGGCAGGGAAGGAAGTGTAGTGGGTGAATACGGGCTGGGCAAAAGGAATGAAAGAGGGGACCGACTTATAGAATTTTGCACGAAGTATAATTTAGTAATTGCCAACACCCAATTTAAAAATCATAATAGAAGAATATACACTTGGAAAAAGCCAGGCGATACTGGAAGGTATCAGATAGATTATATCATGGTTAAGCAAAGATTTAGAAATCAACTCGTCGACTGCAAAACTTACCCTGGAGCAGACATTTATAGCGACCATAATTTGGTGATAATGAAATGTAGATTGGGGTTTAAAAACCTGAAGAAAAGGTGTCAGATGAATCGGTGGAATTTAGAGAAGCTTGAGGAAGAGGAGGTAAAGAAGATTTTTGAGGAGGACATCGCAAGAGGTCTGAGTAAAAAAGATAAGGTAGAAAATGTAGAAGAAGAATGGGAGAATGTTAAAAAGGAAATTCTTAAATCAGCAGAAGCAAACTTAGGCGGAATAAAGAGAACCGGTAGAAAACCTTGGGTTTCAGACGATATATTGCAGCTGATGGATGAACGTAGAAAATATAAGAATGCTAGTGAAAGTAAAATAGTAATATAAGAAAGTAAAAGGAACTATCGGAAATTAAGAAATGCTATAAACAGGAAGTGCAAACTGGTGAAAAAAGAGTGGATTAAAGAAAAGTGTTCAGAAGTGGAAAGAGAAATGAACATTGGTAAAATAGACGGAGCATACAGGAAAGTTAAGGAAAATTTTGGGGTACATAAATTAAAATCTAATAATGTGTTAAACAAAGATGGTACACCAATATATAATACGAAAGGTAAAGTCGATAGATGGGTGGAATATATTGAAGAGTTATACGGAGGAAATGAATTAGAAAATGGTGTTATAGAGGAAGAAGAGGAAGTTGAGGAGGATGAAATGGGAGAAACAATACTAAGATCTGAATTTAAGAGAGCATTAAAAGATTTAAATTGCAGAAAGGCTCCTGGAATAGACGGAATACCTGTAGAATTACTGCGCAGTGCAGGTGAGGAAGCGATTGATAGATTATACAAACTGGTGTGTAATATTTATGAAAATGGGGAATTTCCGTCAGACTTCAAAAAAAGTGTTATAGTTATGATACCAAAGAAAGCAGGGGCAGATAAATGTGAAGAATACAGAACAATTAGTTTAACTAGTCATGCATCAAAAATCTTAACTAGAATTTTATACAGAAGAATTGAGAGGAGAGTGGAAGAAGTGTTAGGAGAAGACCAATTTGGTTTCAGGAAAAGTATAGGGACAAGGGAAGCAATTTTAGGCCTCAGATTAATAGTAGAAGGAAGATTAAAGAAAAACAAACCAACATACTTGGCGTTTATAGACCTAGAAAAGGCTTTCGATAACGTAGACTGGAATAAAATGTTCAGCATTTTAAAAAAATTAGGGTTCAAATACAGAGATAGAAGAACAATTGCTAACATGTACAGGAACCAAACAGCAACAATAACAATTGAAGAACATAAGAAAGAAGCCCTAATAAGAAAGGGAGTCCGACAAGGATGTTCCCTATCTCCGTTACTTTTTAATCTTTACATGGAACTAGCAGTTAATGATGTTAAAGAACAATTTCGATTCGGAGTAACAGTACAAGGTGAAAAGATAAAGATGCTACGATTTGCTGATGATATAGTAATTCTAGCCGAGAGTAAAAAGGATTTAGAAGAAACAATGAACGGCATAGATGAAGTTCTACGCAAGAACTATCGCATGAAAATAAACAAGAACAAAACAAAAGTAATGAAATGTAGTAGAAATAACAAAGATGGACCGCTGAATGTGAAAATAGGAGGAGAAAAGATTATGGAGGTAGAAGAATTTTGTTATTTGGGAAGTAAAATTACTAAAGATGGACGAAGCAGGAGCGATATAAAATGCCGAATAGCACAAGCTAAACGAGCCTTCAGTAAGAAATATAATTTGTTTACATCAAAAATTAATTTAAATGTCAGGAAAAGATTTTTGAAAGTGTATGTTTGGAGTGTCGCTTTATATGGAAGTGAAACTTGGACAATCGGAGTATCTGAGAAGAAAAGATTAGAAGCTTTTGAAATGTGGTGCTATAGGAGAATGTTAAAAATCAGATGGGTGGATAAAGTGACAAATGAAGAGGTATTGCGGCAAATAGATGAAGAAAGAAGCATTTGGAAAAATATAGTTAAAAGAAGAGACAGACTTATAGGCCACATACTAAGGCATCCTGGAATAGTCGCTTTAATATTGGAAGGACAGGTAGAAGGGAAAAATTGTGTAGGCAGGCCACGTTTGGAGTATGTAAAACAAATTGTTGGGGATGTAGGATGTAGAGGGTATACTGAAATGAAACGACTAGCACTAGATAGGGAATCTTGGAGAGCTGCATCAAACCAGTCAAATGACTGAAGACAAAAAAAAAAAAAAGTTATTGTTATTAATCTCCATTCCAGCATACTACTATAGAGCTATTACAGATTACCATTTTTAATACACAAATATAGTGTCATTAATATCTGAAAAAACGAAAACAAGTGATATGGAAAAATTAATCATACATTAGTTAAATCGTATTATAATTTATTTTGTATTAGAAAATAAAAATAAAAAAAGGTAGTTGTATTTAAATTTTGATGGTACTCTAACATTTAAAATATATATATATATATATATATATATTTATTTTAACTTAACGTAATATGAAATAAAAATTAAGATTAACTTTTTATACAAACTGATAACGGAATACTGAGCTTTTATGTTTTATTTTCTGACGGTTTTGTCTTTTGGAGAGGAACCGACCCACCCGACAGGAGTAAGAAGACCCAATCAGGTGTAAGTGACTTACCGGACTTTACCCACCAGACGTGACCGACCGGACTTGCCTCTGGACTGGACGTGACCCACCGGACTTGCCCCTAGACTGGACGTGGACTGGGTAGTGGACTGGACCCACCGGACGTGACCCACTGGACTTGACTCACCAGACGTGACCCATCGGACTTGCCCATTGACTGGACGTGGACTGGGTAGTGGACTTGACTCACCGGACGTGACCCACTGGACTTGACTCACCGGACATGACCCATCGGACTTGCCCCTGGACTGGGTAGTGGACTGGACCCACTGGACATGACCTACCGAAGTCGACTCACCGAACTAGACCGACAAACAGAATTAGATTAGCGTACTGAACCACAGAACTTGACATACCGAATTGACTCACCTAACTTGACTCAGCTAACTTTAGGACACGGCGAACTTCAGATCAGGCGTGTAGAGGATCCAATCCCACAGACAAGATCTTTAAGGTTAGTATTATTGTTAAAATTTTATTGTAATCTAAGGTTAATATTATTGTTGTTATTATTATTCTCCATTCCAGCATACTACTATAGAGCTATTACAGATTACCATTTTTAATTCACATATATAGTACCTATATATAGTACACATATATTAATACGTGAAAAAACGAAAACAAGTGATATGGGATAAATATATTTATAAATATATTAATAAATATATTAATAAATATATTAATAAATAATTAATAAATATATTAATATATTAATAAATCTTTCAATAAATATATTAATTTATTGAAAGAAATTTCACTGAATAACTGTTTATGCAAATTAATTTATTATGTATAAATCCTCAACACAATTAATAAAATTAAAAAAAAATATGTGGACAAACAAAAATACTATCGGCCTAAAGATATAAGAAAAAAAGCTTGTCAAATTAAAAAAGTTTTTTGTATTTCTGATAAATATTGTCTTTCCATTTTTAGTTTTACTGAAAATTTTTCTACAAATACTATTCATAGAATATGGTTTACATTTTATTTTTACTCTAAAAAGGTGTATGTGTGTGTATGTATATATACATGGTCATCACTGGACAACTAAAGAACGACTAAATCTTTTTTTCTTGATGCCATTACTTATATCATTAAAAAAAATTAATAAAAAGAGATTATTGATTGCTGGCATTCATTGATAACTCTTTTTTGCAGAACAATCATTCTCTAGTTCACTCATTTAAAAGACTTCTTTTTAAGTATGATCTCACTTAAAAATTTATTTTATCACCTTTATTTTTGATGTAATTTTTTGATCTCCTTACTTATGAAAAGAACACAACTAAATTGCAAGATAAACATGAAATCACATGTCAATTTCATGATATATTATGATCTTAAAAACAGAAATTTCATTTTGCTTATTTATTCCTTTTAGTAACTACGGGGGCTGAGAAATAACCTAAATAAATATTCATAAAATGAAATTCTAGGAAAATAAAATTTTGAACAGCCCACAAAAAAGAGAAATCATGTATTTGAATTAATCTATATCATTTCCTATTAGTAAGGCTGAATAAAAAAAGTGTTATAAATAAGCTCAAAAAAATAAAAATAAATAAAATAATAAATAAAATAAAATAAAAATTGGAAATGATTGTCTAGAATATGTATTATAGAAGGTAATGATTTCATTACCAATATATTTTTTCATTTTTCTAAAATCATTAATCAGATAAAAAAGTACAGTCACAAAACAAAATTTTCTGCCACTGTCGGATAAAACTGAATAGGGCAAGCCTGTCCTGAAATATTGAAAAGAAAACTGTTAGAATTTTACAATACAATTTAATTGTATAATGAAATATTAAACAATTCTGTTGTTCTATCTAGAATAATCTAGGATAAACAATAATCATTTAAATCAAATGAAATATATCTGAAATGGAAATGGAATATCTCTGAATTCAATTATTAACTCAGATACTTCCTTTGAAATTATTTGCTCTGTCATTTAGCAAAAAACCCCACAATATATTATATTATTATTATACTATATAATATAGTATATTATAGAATATAAGATAAAAAACTTGGTCTCTTAGATCTCATAAGCATAATTGTAGTAGTTTGGTGACCTGACAGGACTACAAGAACAGCATAGACAGTTTTTTTGCTACAATCTTTTTTTCTCAAGAATAAGATACTTCCCATGTCTGGCTTAGTAGGGAAAATTAATAGTAAAATGGTGTTTCTGTCATTTTTATTAGGATATCAGTAAATGTACAAGCCTACATAATTTTTTTGGAGTTATTAATCAATTAGTTTGATGCTATTCTCTCTTTTGTTTTGTTCTTTGCTGATTTTAAAACTGTAACTTAACTATGTTGCTTTTTTAGAAAATTTAGCAAATTACATCCTCAATTATCTGTTTTATACATTTTAGTCTGACTTCCTCTATGGCCTTTATCTTCTACATTTCCCTGTATTGCTGAATTAACTAATAGGCCAACCAACCATCCTTGGTTGACTCCACAAGACTTTGCTATAAACTTCTCTCTTCTCCGATTCACTCTTCATAAATCCACCAAACTAAAGTGAATATTCAGCTCTTACCAGTCTTTTCACCAGTGGGATTGGTTGTAAAATGGGCATCATTATTCTCAAAGTAAGCAAGTCTAATTATTATCTCATTTTGCAACATTTGCTCTGTGAAACAATGCCTGATACATACTACCTCAACTCAGTGTGAGAAATAAAATCTCATGAAATAGTTAGAATCCATTTGTAGTTAAAATACAATAGTGAACCAGAAGAAAGAATTAATGTCATCACTTATAAAAAATTGATGGATTCAAATTATCACAACAAAACATGTACCAAAGTTCAAATACGCTACAGTTTGCTACGTTGAAAGATTGCAGAAAAGAAGATATACTTGGGATAAAGCAGTTTCTCGTTCCATTTGACAGGTGTACAAAAAAATACCAGGTTTACCAGCTTTGTAGCCTGGAGGTAAAGGACACCATTGCCATTTTTGTTGAAAATGGGTTTCAATGATTCATATAGTATTTTTGGCACTCTTTCCAGAGGTAAACAACACTATTTCCAGTTGAGAATAATAAATGAAATTGCTACTTTTAAAATTACTAAAAGTACAAATTTTACTGAGGTAAACACCAAGTGCAGATATCGTTGTATACCTCTTAGAACAATTAGTTTAATTACATCATGTGCATATGGTGTTTTATGCCGCTAATTTGTATCTATAATTTTGATGTGGCGAGTGTGAGATGAGTCACAAGGCGACATATGGTAGAAGAATTAATTTTATAACATACAATATTATGTATTTCAAAATATTTTACAATCATATTAAATAAAGTAATTAATTTTAAGTCAACTTTAATGGTATTCATTTCATATTAGTGCCTATCTAAACTTTCTAACATTCACAATTCTAATAATTTATAGAATTTTGTTTCTAAATTATTTATTAATTATTATTATTATTAGTAACAATAATAATAATATTTATTCTCTTGAATGGGATATGTTTTGTTAAAATAATAGTTTTTAATTAGTGTTTAAAATATGTTAAAAAAAAGATAAAACAGTTGAAACATCATGGACTGAAAAAGTTATGCCCTGGTTAATAATAAATGAAGTAACATCAAATCAGGATGAAAGTGAGTAACATTTTTCTACTCTTAGGTTTAGTCTTCAGTTAACATATAGCTGTTCAAAGAAACTCTTAAATGTGCTAATTTTTCCTAATGCTCGTATTTTTTCACTAGAATAATTTAAGTAGTTTTGATGATGTCAGAGTTCCACTGGACTGCTCAGATTGTTGAATAAATGAAATTGAAAAATCAGCTTTTAAACAAAAGATTAAATATAAAGAATCATTGGTAAGTAAATAAAGAAATCAGAGGAAATTTTGTTATAGAAATTACATTATAACATTCACATTATCCATACTGTGGGTCACAGCTGGTTATAATAACAATAATATATATTCCTGCTTTAATGTGGGTAATTTTATCCTGGCATTTGGGAAGAATCTTACTGTAAATGCTTGTATCGATCTTATTAATTATTCATGTTTTTGAAGGCTTTCAATATTTTTATTTTGAAATTGTTAATTTTAATTAACAAACATGTTAAAATACTCAATTTTTCGGCTAGTTGCACAGTTATCAAGGTTTCAGTTCATTGACACTGTAATTGTGCAAAAACAGGTAAAAAAAATTGCTGTACAAAATTAATGTGAATGAACCATATCCTTTATTTTCAAATGAACAAGCCCATACGGGAACCTCCGCTTCTCCCAACTGCTATCAAAATTTAGTTAGTCACATTTGTTAGAAAAGACTTGTATTAAAGTGACTTTGAAAATACTTCAGAGAAGGAAACACATTAACCTAATTGAAAGGTATAAGTAAAACAGTTATTGAACAACAAGGTCAAAAATTACAGAGAAATATTGAACAGACACTTGTAATATTAGCAAACAGAAGTACTGGCAAAGTGGGTGCAAAAGAAATTATGCCTCCATATATGTGTATAACGAACTGTTACCAAAAAATTACTGAATTACAACAGAATGACATTTTTAAGGCTTACTGGGATTCAAGAAAGGGTCACAATTTAAAAACACAGTTCATTACGTCCTACACTGAAGTAACACTATAAGAAAGATATAGAGGTACGGATGTACAAAATCAAAAGAAAATTCTTTTCAATTATAGTTTAAACATAAATGATGTAAAAATAAGGGTGTGTAAAGTTATGTTTATAATAAACATATCTAATACATAGGTAATGCAATTAAAAACAAGAACCAGGAGGAATTGTAGAAATAGACAAAAGAAAATGGCATACATCTGCTATGAAACACCCGAGGAGATAATTCAAAATGTTATTCAACACATAAATGTTATCCTGAAAAATAAGAGCTATTCACACTTGAAAAGTAATAAACCATTTTTAAGTCCTGATTTAAGTTGTATTTATTTTATCAACAATTCTGTGCTGAAAATGAAGTAGGTAAAGAAAAGGTATCAAAAAACTGGTTTTACATAGCCATATACCTGCGATTCGTATCTAGCAAAATTAAAGGGTGAATTAACTTCAGATGGTAAAATATTTATTTAAAGTAATTATGAATTGCACCTTAAGGAACCTATGTATGACCAAACAGTAAAGATACTCAAGATGCAAAGAGCAGTAAATGTGTTGACAGCTGATTTACAAAAATGTTTACCAACACCTCTGTTAACAAACATCTAAAAGTTTCTACTGCACGAAGTTGCGGACATTAATTTCACAATTTATGACATGGTGGTAATGAAATATCTTTTTGGATTCTAAGATAGGCTGAACATTACATTAGCAATTAAAAAACTGAAGAAATAGTATTATGGTCAGACAATTGCTATGCCCAGAACAAAAATTTGTATACATGTTTTATCTATATTTTACACCGACATCCACAGATAAAGTGTATGAGTCATAAATTCTTATTAAGAAGACCATAACTCTTATGGAAGCAGTAAATGTCCATGCATTGATAGAATGAAACAAGAAGAAACAATGAATTTTTACAGATACTGACACATGGGGATTTTTGCTGATATTCAAAAAAGTATCTTTGCAAAATGGAATTATATGATTTCAAGAATTTTAAATCACTGTACAGGTAATACATTTCCATTTATTTACACAAAAGTTTTTAATAAGCAGCCAATAATCCTGTCATAATTGGTTCACATTTAAGTTCA
Source organism: Lycorma delicatula (assembly GCF_047948215.1). Lineage (NCBI taxonomy): Eukaryota > Metazoa > Arthropoda > Insecta > Hemiptera > Fulgoridae > Lycorma > Lycorma delicatula. The sequence goes on from NC_134456.1 coordinate 210,634,747, forward strand.
GCAAGAAAATATTGATGAATTATTTTATATATTAGAGATGTTGATGAAGAATTTCTCTCAGTTAATGAAACAATTTGAGAAAAAACCATGTCAAGTTTCCAGATGTACTTGATGTCATTAGTCGATCTGAAATGGATATCAGAATTAAAATACAAAGACCTGTTAATTCTACTTAAGTATTTACCATCAGAGTGTTATCTGTTTTATCTAAACATAAGTAACTGCAGTGAAGTAAATGATTTCCCTGAAGAAGAAAGTGATGAAGACTACAGGAAGTAATTATTTTTAATGAAAGATTTAGTCCGGAATATTAGTTTTATTAATAAAATTGTGTTCATTTTGTAAATTTTCTGCTATTTTATCATTAATTTTCAATATTTTGTGAATTTATTAGATGATATTATTACTGAAGAAATTATACTTTTTAGTTTTTTGTAAATTTTTGTTGAGCGACTGTAGCAATATTATGTTGTATTACACTTTTTGGATGAGCAGAATAATTTTATAATAATTAATTTTTTTAAATTACTCTTTTCTTTTAATTGTAACAACCAGGAGGTGTGTTGCATTAAAGTTATCCATTTTTTTTTTTTTTTTTTTAAATAAAAAAGGAATTATAAATAAGCGATAGTAACTATTCAAGTAACCTAAATAAAGTCTTTTGACTTAACTCACATGAGCGATGCACATCATCAGCGCCAGGCTGGACAACCTTTTGTTGTCTCTAGCCCTCAGCAAGACAGAGATCTTGGTTCTTATGAAGAAGCATATTGATATCCTCCTCCCTTGGGGGTCGAGGATGAGGTTGTCGAGATCAAGCCGGCCATGAAATACCTCTGTATGATGATTGATCAGAATTTCAGCTTTGCTGAGCAGCTATAGAGAGCTGCTAACAAAGCCGTGAGAGCCATAACCGCCCTCAGCCGGCTCATGGTGAATTTCGGTGGGAGGCAGAACGGAAGGCTAGCAGATGACTATTGTTCATGTCCATGGTGTATTCCGGGGTGGAAGTGTGGGCCTCGTTAACATTTGAGAAACCGGAAGCGGTTCGCGAAAGGTGCAATGCACCGCTGCCTTGCAAGTCGCTTCCGCGTATTGGACGGGGTCTAGCCTGTCGTTCTGGTATTCGCCGGCTTTATTGCTCTTTTGGCTAGGGAGCGCCAGGCGGCATACATCTGCCGCGAACCCACCAAATGCGTGGGTTGTGGAGCGACTGGTCAGCAGGGACACCTTCGGAAATGAAGTGTTTACAGCTCAACGCAAACAGAGCCGTGGCTGCCCATGAACTGGCGTGGGCAGCAGCGTTGGTTGCGGGATACGACCTACTGCTGGTCGTGGAACCCAACCAGCGGCTGGTTAACTCAGGCCACTGGTATGTTGACCAGGATGGCGATGCTGCTATCCGGAACGTCACCGGGATGTTCGCAGTCACGAAGGTAGTTAGATGTAGATGTAGAGGGTTCGTGGCTGTGAACATCCATCAACTCATGGTGATCAATGGATACATCTCTCCCAACAGTGGAATAGATCGACATGAATAATTCATCGGAGGGCAGGGTTCCCGGGACTGTTGACCGGGGACTTCAACTCCGAATGCACTGAGCTCGGAGGGCGCCGGTCCACGCGGAGAGGCTGCATCCTAGCTACAATGCTGGGGGCCGCGGGGCTGGTGGTCGTGAACACGCCCAGGGTGGATCAGTGTTGGATCTGACGGCGGCCTCGGATAGTGGGCTGGCAGGTAGTAGAAGACGATTTTGCCAGCGACCACAAAGCCATAATCTTTGAGATACAAGGAGGCCGAAGGATCATAGCAGAACAGGACCCTATCTGGAGGCCGTCGGAACAGCAAGCCGCGACGGTAGCGGATCAGACGGCGGCCGAGGTGGCCCGTAGGCGTGTTCACACCCCCGAGGGGCTCATGGCCATCCTACAGGGAGAATGTGTCAAACAACGACCACAGCCTGGAAGACGGGCAAGAAATGTTTACTGGTGGAACAGGGACATTGGAAGACTGCGTGGAGAAGCCAAAACACCAAGGCGGAGGATGCAGCGCGCACGACGGAGGGACTCTGAGCGCCTACAGGAGGAAACGCGGCGCGAAGAAGCCTTTGTAGAGCCATTAAGGCTGCCAAACAAGAGGCGTGGCAACACCTCGTGGAAGAACTGGAGCAAGATCCGTGGGGCAGGGCCTACCAGATCGTCACCAAGAGGTTTTGTAGGCGTCTGACCCCATTGACAAGGGAACAGTCTCTCGCAGCGATAACGGAGCTCTTCCACGTCGAAGAGGAGGAATGGGAACGGATAGATGGTGATCAACAAAGGCGCTTCACTGTCTGGCGTCAACAAAGGCGTCCAAGAAGATGAGCCTGCGGAAGAGCCCGGGCCCAGATAACATCCCTGGGTGAAAGTATTGGTGGATAGGCACCCGTGGACGGTGCTAGACATGTTCAATGGGACATTGTCCACGAGGAGTTTTTCCGGCTGTTGGAAGGAGGCCAGGTTGGTCCTCCTCCCGAAACCGGGAGCCGAAGAAACCAGGAAATACCGGCCGATCTGCCTCATCAACACGATGGGAATGTACGAGACCGATCGCTGAAAGATTGCGGTCGGAGGTCTTTCCCCTGATCAGTATGGCTTCGTTCGGGGAAGATTGACCGTCGATGCCGTACGACGGGTGCTAGAGTGGGCCAGAGTCCAGTCGGTGGGCACGTGGCGACGAAGGAAGATCCCATTGATCATTCTCCTAGACATCAGGAATGCATTCAACGGCGTGCCATGAGGAGTGATCATGGAAATACTCCGGGAGAGAGGGATCAGCGGCTACTTGCTTGCAGATCCTTTCAGTGATTTCCTCCGTCTTACTGTACGCGGTCCCAGCCTGGAAGGAAGCACTTTGGAAGACTGCGTGGAGAAGCCAAAACACCAAGGCGGAGGATGCAGCGCGCACGACGGAGGGACTCTGAGCGCCTACAGGAGGAAACGCGGCGCGAAGAAGCCTTTGTAGAGCCATTAAGGCTGCCAAACAAGAGGCGTGGCAACACCTCGTGGAAGAACTGGAGCAAGATCCGTGGGGCAGGGCCTACCAGATCGTCACCAAGAGGTTTTGTAGGCGTCTGACCCCATTGACAAGGGAACAGTCTCTCGCAGCGATAACGGAGCTCTTCCACGTCGAAGAGGAGGAATGGGAACCGATAGATGGTGATCAACAAAGGCGCTTCACTGTCTGGCGTCAACAAAGGCGTCCAAGAAGATGAGCCTGCGGAAGAGCCCGGGCCCAGATAACATCCCTGGGTGAAAGTATTGGTGGATAGGCACCCGTGGACGGTGCTAGACATGTTCAATGGGACATTGTCCACGAGGAGTTTTTCCGGCTGTTGGAAGGAGGCCAGGTTGGTCCTCCTCCCGAAACCGGGAGCCGAAGAAACCAGGAAATACCGGCCGATCTGCCTCATCAACACGATGGGAATGTACGAGACCGATCGCTGAAAGATTGCGGTCGGAGGTCTTTCCCCTGATCAGTATGGCTTCGTTCGGGGAAGATTGACCGTCGATGCCGTACGACGGGTGCTAGAGTGGGCCAGAGTCCAGTCGGTGGGCACGTGGCGACGAAGGAAGATCCCATTGATCATTCTCCTAGACATCAGGAATGCATTCAACGGCGTGCCATGAGGAGTGATCATGGAAATACTCCGGGAGAGAGGGATCAGCGGCTACTTGCTTGCAGATCCTTTCAGTGATTTCCTCCGTCTTACTGTACGCGGTCCCAGCCTGGAAGGAAGCACTTTCGAGGAAGAAGAACGTATGGATGCTAGCCTCCCTTACCAGAAGAGCGGCGATACACATAACATCGGCGGATCGCATCGTATCGGGATGCGCAGTGGCAGTCATATGCAATAATGAAGGTTAGTCGGGGTGCTCCGATGATGCATTTAGGACCCTCAGGCTCAGGTCAGGGCAGTCGACAAAAAAAAAAAAAAGGCGGCATACATCATTAGTAATTCTTTTTTTGTTATTATTCTCATTTTTTTCATTTTGGCTGTTTACTATTTCTGTAAAAATGACTCTCTTTTTATGCTAGGATAATCTGTATGATAACCTAACTATGCCGCGTTATTTTTTTCACTGAAAGGATCTGCCGTCGCTTGCTCGCCCGTGGTCCGCTCTTGTTGCCCTATAGTTTTTGTAGAGCGTCTTGTACCTGCTCGGCCCTCTTCGTGACCTCTCTGAGGTGGGTGTTAAACAGCCCATTCTTGTCAATCCACACGCCCAGGTACTTAGTGCAACCGGACGTGTGGACACGTACGTCGTCCACCATGAAGGACATTCCCCTCATTCTTCTTCTGCCGGTGATCGGGACAGCAGCCGTCTTGTGCGGTGCCAGTCGTAGTGCTCTCTCCCCTAGCCATCTACTGACAACTGCCACCGCCAAGTTTGCCTTGTCTTCCACCACCTCCTCCGTCCGTCCCGACACCATCAGCGCGAGGTCATCTGCGTACGCGACCGACTGGCATCCTTCCGGGAGTTCTTCCCGCAGAAGGCCGTCGTACGCGATGTTCCAAAGAAGAGGCCCAAGCACCGACCCCTGCGGAACGCCTCCAGACATGTTGAAGTCATCTTCTCCTTCCTCTGTGCGTACCCGCAGAGATCTCTCATGCAGGTAGTCATTTATTACAGCGAGCAAGTAGCCGCTGATCCCTCTCTCCCGGAGTATTTCCATGATCACTCCTCATGGCACGCCGTTGAATCCATTCCTGATGTCTAGGAGAATGATCAATGGGATCTTCCTTCGTCGCCACGTGCCCACCGACTGGACTCTGGCCCACTCTAGCACCCGTTGTACGGCATCGACGGTCGATCTTCCCCGAACGAAGCCATACTGATCAGGGGAAAGACCTCCGACCGCAATCTTTCAGCGATCAGTCTCGTACAACTTTCCCATCGTGTTGATGAGGCAGATCAGCCGGTATTTCCTGGTGTCTTCGGTTCCCGGTTTCGGGAGGAGGACCAACCTGGCCTCCTTCCAACAGCCGGAAAAACTACTCGTGGACAATGTCCCATTGAACATGTCTAGCACCGTCCACGGGTGCCTATCCACCAATACTTTCACCCAGGGATGTTATCTGGGCCCGGGCTCTTCCACAGGCTCATCTTCTTGGACGCCTTTGTTGACGCCAGGCAGTGAAGCGCCTTTGTTGATCACCATCTATCGGTTCCCATTCCTCCTCTTCGACGTGGAAGAGCTCCGTTATCGCTGCGAGAGACTGTTCCCTTGTCAATGGGGTCAGACGCCTACAAAACCTCTTGGTGACGATCTGGTAGGCCCTGCCTCACGGATCTTGCTCCAGTTCTTCCACGAGGTGTTGCCACGCCTCTTGTTTGGCAGCCTTAATGGCTCTACAAAGGCTTCTTCGCGCCGCGTTTCCTCCTGTAGGCGTTCAGAGTCCCTCCGTCGTGCGCGCTGCATCCTCCGCCTTGGTGTTTTAGCTTCTCCACGTAATGTTCCACCAGTAAACATTTCTTGCCCGTCTTCCAGGCTGTGGTCGTTGTTTGACACATTCTCCCTGTAGGATGGCCATGAGCCCCTCGGGGGTGTGAACACGCCTACGGGCCACCTCGGCCGCCGTCTGATCCGCTACCGTCGCTGCTTGCTGTTCCGACGGCCTCCAGGTAGGGTCCTGTTCTGCTATGCCCCTTCGGCCTCCTTGTATCTAAAAAATTATGGCTTTGTGGTCGCTGGCAAAATCGTCTTCTACTACCTGCCAGCCCACTATCCTTCTTGCCACCCTATCCGAGGCCGCCGTCAGATCCAACACTGATCCACCCTGGGCGTGTTCACGACCAGCAGCCCCGCGGCCCCCAGCGTTGTAGCTAGGGTGCAGCCTCTCCGCGTGGACCGGCGCCCTCCGAGCTCAGTGCATTCGGAGTTGAAGTCCCGGGAACCCTGCCCTCCGATGAATTATTCATGTCGATCTATTCCACTGTTGGGAGAGATGTATCCATTGATCACCATGAGTTGATGGATGTCCACAGCCACGAACCCTCTACATCTACATCTACACCAGTAGTATAGAAAAGGCGGTTTAAGACCAATTTCAAGGTCATTCGACGCTGCCGGGTGAGGTGTGGCATGTGTGAACCCCTGGTGCGAGGCTAGATGAGGCGAGGTGAGCACCTCGTGCGAGGCTATAACATCGAGCTACTGACAGCTCCGTGGCGCGAGTGGTAGAGTTTCTTCAGCCTTTCATCCGGAGGTCCCGGGTTCGAATCCCGGTAAAATAATAAAACCTTTTAAAATATAAATATACAAATTTAATAAAAACTATAACAATTACGTCAACGAACAAGTAGATATAAATCGTTATTATTTTCCTTATGAAAACGCAAAATAACCGCACAATCATGTTTAGACCTGCTTATCTATTGCACACACATCTGCTCAAGTTTTAACAACTATTTTTTCCTTATAAACAGGAAACGCTTATCAACCGCTTGTTTCGACATCCTTATCACCAATCACATCCGCTCGACTCCGATTAAAACAAAAAATTAATCTTTTCCTTATAAAACAGGAAAACAGTCAACCCCCCGCATCCTACCAACTGGTATAAATAGTGAAGTTCAAACAGTGCACTACCATTTCAAAAGTGGATTTGACTGCAGACGAAGAGTTTATACTGTACGTTGTTGAAGGTGATATATTTGAAAATTTTTATCCGAATATTGGTGAAGTATATGTTTATATTGAATCAATTCGGAATATATATTTGAACCAAAGAAGAAGAAGCATCATATTAAATAATCAGGTAAGTGTTTTGATTCTTAATAAGATAAGTTTATGTAGAAAGCCTTAATGGTGTTCTCACCTAACTTTTAGTTCAAACACCATTTAAAAACTTCCTAAGATAAATCAGTGTCTTAGAAATTAGAAATTATAACAGTAAAATCTGTTAAAATATAAATTTAATAAAAAAGTAGAATAATAAATTTTAAAAATTAAAAGAGAACTATTAACAATGTCCTCTTTTATGTTATGTCATATAGATATAATTAAAATTAAATTTTGATATATATCTGAAAAATTCAACATATTTATTTAATTAAACAAAATTGAAAATGTATGACTAGTTTACGAGCCCAAAATGCCACAACCATATCGTTTATATCGTATCGATTATAATTCGATATATCGTCCTAACCTAAAGTATTCGTTATATTGGCATAACGTATTTTAGTCGATGTTAATTTACGCGCGCAATTTTCCACACCTAATATCGTTTATATCGGATCATCCTAACTTAATTAGTCAGTGTTAATATTAAGCGCGCAAAGTGATACATTCAGTATAATTAAAATATAAATTATCCATATCTATCATTATTCAAAAACTAGAAAAAGTATTTTTTCTTATTTGTTTAAGATATGCACAATAAGCCGACATATAATATCGTATTACAACTTTACATAACTCTTCAAGTTTTTCGGCGACAAATAAAAAAATTATTATAAAAATTATATCATGCTTCATGTGAATAACAAAAAAAAAATATATGAAAGATACATAAAAACGATGTAAACAAATATAAAATGAACATAAAAGATCATGAAAGGAACATAATCGAACGTGATACACACATAAACGAACATGAACCATACCTGAACAGAATACGAAACGAACATGAAAGAAACTTGCATGGTAAAAACATGAATTCAACATAAACGAACATGAAACAACTTAAACAATCATAAAATTAAAATGAAAGAGTCATAATTCGAATATTAAAGATCATAACACAAACGTAAAAACGTCAAACAAAATGAAAATGAAAATTATTATAAACAAATATGAAATGAGCATAAAAACAATGACAACTTTGGACGACTTCTTCATGCTTACATTGGAATTCGTAAGTGTAAATCGTACTAGTGCCTTTATCTTCTGATAACCAGCATTAGAGTTACTTAAACAGTAAAATTTAACTGTAACTCAGATGAGTTTGGTTTGATTTACGACTACATTAAAACTTAAGTAAATGTACAAGATAACTAAATTAAATTATCAAATGGACTTTACTCGTTTAACTCTGATCCGATTTCAAATGTTATTAGAGTTGCATCATATTAGTGGTAATATGTTGTATACGTGACTGGATACACATAGACGAGGTAACGCACAGGCTTTTAATAAACGTTTTTTCCTGTTCGAGGTCAAGACGTCGCTATCGATCACGTGGCTTGGGTGTGGTACTTTGTGCGCGTGTGATAATTGTCGTGTTTCTATTGGTCAAGATGACGTAATGGTTTTTTCCTGTTCAAACATGTTCGAGCTCACGCGGCTTGGGTGTGGTACTTTGGGCGCGTGTAATAACTGCCGTGTTTCTATTGGTCGAGATGACGGCATTGTGTGAGTGGTGGGAAGAAGAGGTATATAATGCGTTAACTGTTAATATATAATGCGTTAATACTGTTTAACTCAGACGCTTCTTGTATCTCGTTGTGTTCACTTGTATCTCATGTTTATATTGATTCAATACGGAATATATAATTGAACCAAAGAAGAAGAAGCATCATATTAAATAACAAGGTAAGTGTTTTGATTCTTAATAAGATATGTTTATGTAGAAAGCCTCTAAGCATTAATGATGTTCTCTCCTAACTTTTAGTACAAACACTAATTAAAACCTTCCTAAGATAAGTCAGTGTCTTAGAAATTAGAAATAATAACAGTAAAATCTCTTAAAATATAAATTTAATAAAATATTAGAATAATACATTTAAAAAATTAAAAGAGAACTATTAAAAATGACCTCTTTTATGTTATGTCACATAGATATAATTAAAATTAAATTTTGATATATATCTGAAAAATTAAACATTAATTTAATTAAACAAAATCTAAAATGTTGTTTCCATTATACAAACATCTAATTAAAAAAGTAAATATAATTACATTGTGTGTGCATATAATCTTCGCTCAGATTATATAACGAATCATGTTTTTTTTTTTTTAAATTGCAAATTGTATTGAAATCTGTACAACCTAAGTTATAGAAAAAAAAACATGAAAGGTACATAAAAACGATGAATATAAAATATAAAATGAACATAAAAGATCATGAAAGGATCATAATCGAACGTGATACACACATAAACGAACATGATCCATACCTGAACAGTATACGAAACGAACATAAAAGTTCATGAAACTAACATGAAAAAAACATGAATTCAACATAAACGAACATAAAATAACTTAATCAATCATAAAATGAAAATGAAAGTCATAATTCGAATATTAAAGATCAGAACACAAACGTAAAAGCATCCTAAATTATTATAAACAAATATGAAATGAGCATAAAAACAATGACAACTTTGGACGACTTCTTCATGCTTACATTGGAATTCTTAAGTGTAAATCGTACTAGTGCCTTTATCTTCTGATAACCAGCATTAGAGTTACTTAAACAGTTAAATTTATCTGTAACTCACACGAGTTTGGTTTAATTTACGACTAAGTTAAAACTTAAGTATACAAGACAACTAAATTAAATTATCAAATGGACTTTACTCGTTTGATTAACTCTGATCCGATTTCAAATGTAATCGATTCGTTCTTACGAATCGATACTGTGTACACACATCCGGTTGAAAATGAAAACTCAAGTAGCTGCTCCCTTTAAAGTCCGCCAACTAGGTACTTAAGCTGTCTCCTCTGGCCGATTTCTTCAGTCCTGCATTGGATTTCGTGAGAGTAAGTCGTACTAGTGCTTATATTCGGATAAACAGCCTTAGATTTACTTAAACAGTCAAATTGTAAGTTACCCGAGTTTGGTTTGATCTACGCCTACAACAACATAATTGTTAGCTTAATACAGCAATTAGACCGACTACGATAAACCTAATGTAAGTATACAAGACTACATAAATATTATTAAAATTATTCGCATTATTAATTCTCACCCGATAGATATATAGGCTCATATTCGACCACAATCTAATTCGTGATTGTTGCTGTTTTTGTTGCAGGAACATGTCTGGAGTAAACCGTTACAAGAAGATCAGACTCTCTGCGATCGATCAAGTTGGCCGGTTCATCCTTGTTGAAAATGCATTCAATTGCAACCTGGTCACATATTACTACAAGAATGACAATCAAACAAACAAGGACATCGGACCACTTTTAAATTCTATGAAGCTTGAAATCGGAACGATGCTGACCGAAACGGTTGATCGCTATGGATCTATAAAATACAACATCTTAATCGAGCTGTCGTACGAAAAGCCAATGATCGATGAGTATAGAGACATTTGCTTCAAAACAAAAAACTTTGCGGTCATCAACGTGAACGATATCGAACACTCGATAGAAGCCGCGTTCGAGTCATTGCTTCGCGAAGAGGCCAATTTTGAAGGAAAGCAGAGCGGCTGGACGCTTCTGAGTATCGATGGGGTCTTAGTTCGCATAAATCGTTACCGTCCACTCAAAGGGTCATCTTTCATTCCTCTACCTAAATCCATCCTACACAAACATGCCGTCGTCAACGTGAAGAATAACGACGATCTTTGTTTCGTATGGTCGATCCTGTGCAAGTACGTGCAAGGTCGTCATCGTAATCGTATAGATAAGAGATACGACGCCCTATTAAACAAGTATAATTTTGGTTCCCTTAACTTTCCAACACCTTTGAGTGATGTCTGCAAATTCGAAAAAATGAACGACGGGGTATCTGTAAACGTTTACTCGGTAGATGAAAACGAAAACATCATTCCGATCAAGGTTTGTTCTGCTGAAAATTATGACCATTTCGATCTTTTGTTGCTAGTCGAAGGTGATCGTCGTCATTTCTGTTTCATTTCCGATTTCGAAAGGCTGATACGATCCCAGCTGACGAAACACGAGCATGGAATTAAGATTTGTAAAAGGTGTTTCACCTACTACAAAACTGATAAAGATTGTGCAAGAAAAATGGCAGATCATCTCGAAAGATGCAGCAGTAATCCTCCTGCAAGAGTAGTTCTCCCCGAAGTGCAGGAAGACGGCTCTCAACCCGTATTGCAATTCAAGAATTACCATCATGTGTTTCCAGTTCCTATAGTATGTTATGCCGATTTTGAATGTATCTTAAAACCGATCGCAAAGTGCTATCCTAACCCCCAAAGTTCATACACCGTTTCTACGGAGCAGCACATCCCCATGAGCTATTGTGTGTATTTCGTAGTTCATCCTTCCACGCCGGAGGCCGTTCGAAACGTGATTCCAACAGACCCTATCCTCTACAGGGGAAAAGAGGCGTCCTGTTCGTTTATGCAACTCCTCCATGACGTAGCTGCTCGTGTTGGTGAAGTCCTAAAAGTGTACAAAGTAATGAAATTTTCCGAAGAAGACAGATATTCCTTCGACTCAGCCACAAAGTGTCAGATGTGTAATGCGAAATTCACCCCTGAGGTCCAACCGGTGAGAGACCACTGTCACATCACAGGAAACTACCGCGCAGCACTATGTTCCATATGCAACCTGAAAAGGGTTAGTCGGACCTTCATCCCCGTTTTCATACATAACAGTTCAAACTATGATTCTCATTTCATCGTCAGAGAACTAGGCTATGACGAAAAACAAATCACTGTGATCCCGAACTCTACCGAAAAATACATCTCCTTTTCGAAGAGAATCAACGACCGTATTTCCGTTCGCTTTATCGACACCTACCGATTCATGGCCTCCAGCCTAGATTACCTTGTAAAAACCATACCTACCGATAAATTCAACCATACCAAAAGGTTTTTCAACGAATCGGATATGTCCCTTGTTACCAGAAAAGGAGTCTACCCATACGAGTACACCACCTCTTGGGAAACCCTAGAAGAGACCTCTCTTCCTCCGATAGAGGAATTCTACAGCAGTCTCACGGGATCGGGTATATCCGAAGATGACTATGAACATGCGATAAAAGTGTGGGATCATTTCAAAATAAACACACTAGGTCAATATAGCGATCTTTACCTGAAATGCGACGATGTTTTCGATGTTTTCGAAAATTTCAGATCCCTATGCCTTAGGGAATATAGTCTAGACTGTGCGCATTACTTCACCCTGCCTGGTTTCTCGTTCGATGCGATGTTGTTCAAAACGAATATTCAACTTGAACTGATCACAGATTACGACATCTACATGTTCTTTGAAAAAGGTATCCGCGGTGGTATTTCGGTTTGTGTTAAAAAACATGGGGAAGCAAATAACCCCTACATCCCAGATGGATATAATCCCCATCAACCGCCCAAATACCTCATCTACCTTGACGCCAACAACTTATACGGCTGGGCCTTGAGCCAATGTCTTCCGTACAAGGATATACGGTGGGTAACGACTGAAGAAAAAGATTCTGTGATGGCAAATTTCATGGCCATACCAGACGATGGTCCAACCGGATATATACTCGAAGTAGATGTCGAATATCCCTCACACCTCCACAATGCGCACAGTGACTTTCCCTTTCTGCCTACGATCGAAACCCCTCCGATCTCTAATTACCCCAAACTCATCCCATCGTTACGGAACAAGTCGAAATATATCTGTCACTTCTCCACCCTAAAACAGGCGATTAGAAACGGACTTCGGGTTACCAAAGTTCACAAAATGTTGCAGTTCGCACAGTCCGCATGGTTGAAGGGCTACATTGAGCTCAACACGCTGAATCGCCAAACAGCTCGAAACGAATTTGAAAAAGACCTCTTTAAACTGATGAACAATGCAGTTTTCGGAAAATGTATGGAGAACGTCAGAAAGAGGGTCAACATTGAATTGGTTTCCTCTGAAAAAAGGCTGATGAAGCTCATCAGTAAACCTACCTTTCAGGATAGGATCATATATAATGAAACTCTATGCGCCGTTCAGTGCGCTAAGGAAAAGATATATTTCGACAAACCTATATACGTGGGCCTGTCCGTGCTCGAGTTGAGCAAGACTCTTATGTATGACTTTCACTATGATGTTATGAAAAAAAAGTACGGATCGAAAATATGCCTACTGTACATGGATACGGACAGTTTTTTCTACGAAGTGAAAACTGACGACTTTTACCAAGACCTACAAGAAAGTACGTTCGCAGAATACTTCGACACGTCCGACTACCCGGTAGCTCATCCCTGTCACTCGCTGAAGAATAAGAAAGTGATAGGAAAATTCAAGGATGAGTGCAGCGGAATACCGATCCGAGAGTTCATCGGCTTGAGAGCAAAACTATATACGTTCAAAACTGGTCCTGGAAAAATTATCAAAAAAGCTAAAGGAATAAAAAAGAATGTAGTTAAAAACGAAATTGAATTTGAAGATTATAAAAAGTGTTTGCTCGACAGTAATGCTGTTGTGTACAGGACCATGAAGATGTTTAGATCTAAAAAACACATAATCGAAACTATCCAACAGAACAAATTGGCTCTAAGTTATTTTGATGATAAACGTGTCGCTATAGACAGACTAAATACTCTGCCGTGGGGTCATGTCAGTATCCCGCTGGAATTGCATCAAGTATTTAACGATAGGACCGAGGCGACCACATCGGAGGATGTGATGGAGTAATTCGTGGCTAACATGGAATACATATTAAAATATGGTCTGGAAGTGGGGTTGGAAGGCCAGCTTCTGGAGGTTGGCGGCGGGGGTCCAACAGGATCGTCGTCGCTGGATGCCCCAGGAGACGCTGGAAACCCTCACGGAAGGGCAGCACATAAAGAGCCACTAGCACGCGCGGAGACGATGCTATATCATAGTGTGTTCCATACCGTTTTGTGAGAGGGAGAGGTTTTTAGTAGGTCCCTGTGTCCGCAGGAAACCCCATATACCCCACTCCTACTGGACATCTGGTTGCAGATTAAAAAATATATATAAAAAAGGAAAACAGATATTTTAACGTTACGTTATACATATTAAAACAAAAAACATACAAAAAAAGAAAAAAACAAATGATAAAAAAATTCGAGTGTTTTATAGTAGGCCTCTCGGGGAGAGATTTCACTCATGTAAAAAAAAAATCTCAACGCGCCGCTGTTGCTACCTCCAGGGTGGTGCGGAAACGCAACAATCGTTTTTACTTATTTATGTAAAAACAATAAGTGAGAAATGAACCCGGGAACTACGGATGAAAGGCCGAGACAATAAAAACTATAACAGCGAGCGACTGAAAGCTATGATCTTCCGTTCCACAGTAATCAAGCGAGAAATAACGTTATTTATCAGTTTAGCAATTAACTCTACACTGTTATCACACCCTGTTTTTAAAATTATCGGTTACGCACATTCCGTAAACACTCACACATATACCGTTTCTAAGAATTGATACATCGTTTCCCCTCGTACAGTTACATCCCGTTATATTATTCAAAGACTACTAGTCATATCATTTATACTCCAGCATTGTGTTTATATCTTTAAATAATTGTTAAAAGGTGAAGTTAAATATTTTCTAAAAGTATCTGATTGGAACTGGATTTTATTAAACAACATCATCATCATCTTAATAAGACAAATGTTTTAAATATTTATCTCTTTGAAAAACATAAGTGTAGAAGGTCTGTAAGCACTATTGATATTCTCACCTAAATTTTAGTTCAAACGTTATTTAAAACCTCCTTAGATAAGAAGGTATCTCACTTCTCGAAGAGGCAGTAGAGACGACATTCACTAATCTATATATGCACGGAAAGACTAGAACGATGATAAATTTGGACGATAACACCGACGTTGTTGAAGAATCGTGGATAGAATCCGTGGAAAAGATCATAGAGACGACACTGACCAAATTCATCAACAACGGCAGCGGGTGAGTAATGAGTAAAATAATTTATATAGATTTAAACATTATTCGTTACCGTCCGCTGCACGGTGCCTCTAGCACATTCATTGCTACACCGAAAAACTTGTAAGAAGAGAAGCAATAATTAATGTAAAAAATCCGCATGACGAAAAATATTTCCTATGGTCCGTGTTAGCATACTTACATGACCAACCAGGGCGTAACTATCGTCAGAGTCGGTATACAAAGTGCGAACATGAGATTAACATGACCGGGACATCATATCCAATAAAAGTAAAAGACATTGGTCGCTTCGAGGTGTTGAACCCCTTAATAAGCATCAATGTCTACGGCTATGAGGAAGATAACGATCGTATGTACCCGGTACGTGTTACCGAAAACCGCGATCGTACCCACTGCATACACCTATTGCAGCTTGCAGGGGAGACGAGAGATAAATTTCACTACTGCCTTATAAATACCAAACCAGGTAAAAATGGGCTATCTCGCCTCCTTTCAGGTCTTACAAAACATCGGTGTAGCAGTCAATATTGCCCTTACTGTTTGCACCGTTTCAGTTCATCAGACCCACTTGTCGCTACACAAAACCTAAACCAACATTTGATCGAGTGTAAGCGACACGGTGTACAAAGGATAAGATTACCTTTCATATTTTTTTTTGTTACCCACATGAAGCATGATGTAATTTTTATAATAATTTTTATTTGTAGCCGAAAAAACTTGAAGAGTTATGTAAAGTTGTAATACGATATTTTATAGCGGCTTATTATACACGATATCTTAAACAAAACAAATAAGAAAAAATACTTTTTTAGTTTTTGAATTATGATAGATATGGATAATTTATATTTTAATTATACTGGATGTATCACTTTGCGCGCCTAATATTAACACCAACTAGCTAAGTTAGGATGATACGATATAAATGGTATTAGGTGTGGAAAATTGCGCGCGTAAATTACCATCGACTAAAATACGTTATGCCGATATATCGAATACTTTAGGTTAGGACGATATATAGAATTATAATCGATACGATATAAACGATATGGATGTGGCATTTTGGGCTCGTAAACTAGTCATACATTTCCGATTTTGTTTAATTAAATAAATATGTTTAATTTTTCAGATATATATCAAAATTTAATTTTAATTATATCTATGTGACATAACATAAAAGAAGACATTTTTAATAGTTCTGTTTTAATTTTTTAAATTTATTATTCTACTATTTTATTAAATTTATGTTTTAAGAGATTTTACTGTTATTATTTCTAATTTCTAAGACACTCTTAAGAAGTTTTTAAATAGTGTGAAACGTTGAATACAGAATGATACTTATATATATATACAAAAAGAAATATTAAGTAAACTGTAATCTTATCAATTTAGTTTATGTACTGTTTTTAATTGCAGTGTCAGCGATAACAAGTACGCGGTTACCAATTAATTTTATTAAAATACAATTTTAACTGCAGTGTGAGCGATAACAACTATGCGGTTTTGATAAAACTTCTTATAACAAATAAATATAATTATTATCATCAAGAGAGAGAGAGAGAGACGTAATGCATTTCATAATAAAGAAATAATTATTGCACATAACAATAAATAAAATTTTAAAAATAAACTAAATTTAAAGAAATATTTATTAAATAAATTAAATTTTATATAACTTATCAGCGGAAGTTGCATTCAGATAAAAAATAATTGGAAAATAAAATAAATTGCATACGATAATTTAATCGCGGTTATAAAGTCAACTCTTTGTATAAATTTTATTTTCGGAACTTGCATTCAGATAAAAAATAATTTGAAAATAAAACAAGTTAATTTTATAAGAGATAAAAAATATTATTCGAAACTTTATTCATTCTTGCGTTAACACTCAATCATAATGGAACGTTCTTTTTATGATAGAGTCCATACATTTTACAGGGTTACTAGAAACGGACAAAAAGATTTATACGCCGTTATGGCCACATATGGACAATCCGTTACTTTCCCCCGTCGTGGTCTACCAGAATACTTATGTTCGTGCGAATTGATTATTGAAAACGTGAAAAGAATGCACGCTATGGTACGTGCAAATAAATACGAAATGTTATGGGAAAGTCCGTTCACCTGTACAGTTATCGATAGTTATCGAATGATTTTTTACAACGTTCAATTCATCGTCGGTAAATCTGTTTGTATACGTCTTTGGTAATAAGGTTTGAAAGCTGTCCGGTTCACCCGATTCGCTGTCGAACAATATTACGTAAATACGGAGTTCGCCGTATTGAGTAAATATTTTTCTCATTTCCAACAGTACGTAGCTCACACCGATATCAAGATCAGTCAACCTCTTGAACGGTATCTTCTTTAGAAAACAATATTCATCGTTGAAAACGTTAATAAATGCTACGGTGTCCATCTTAACATTCGCAGTGCTCACACTCGAATGACAATTGCAAGTGTGATTTACCTTCTTACACCCTATTTCCACGACAATTTTGCAAAACAACCGACAGAGTTCGTTACTTTAAATTTTATTTTATTTTTAAAATTTTATTTATTGTTATGTGCAATAATTATTTCTTTATTATGAAATGCATTACGTCTCTCTCTCTCTCTCTTGATGATAATAATTATATTTATTTGTTATAAGAAGTTTTATCAAAACCGCATAGTTGTTATCGCTCACACTGCAGTTAAAATTGTATTTTAATAAAATTAATTGGTAACCGCGTACTTGTTATCGCTGACACTGCAATTAAAAACAGTACATAAACTAAATTGATAAGATTACAGTTTACTTAATATTTCTTTTTGTATATATATATAAGTATCATTCTGTATTCAACGTTTCACACTATTTAAAAACTTCTTAAGAGTGTCTTAGAAATTAGAAATAATAACAGTAAAATCTCTTAAAACATAAATTTAATAAAATAGTAGAATAATAAATTTAAAAAATTAAAACAGAACTATTAAAAATGTCTTCTTTTATGTTATGTCACATAGATATAATTAAAATTAAATTTTGATATATATCTGAAAAATTAAACATATTTATTTAATTAAACAAAATCGGAAATGTATGACTAGTTTACGAGCCCAAAATGCCACATCCATATCGTTTATATCGTATCGATTATAATTCTATATATCGTCCTAACCTAAAGTATTCGATATATCGGCATAACGTATTTTAGTCGATGGTAATTTACGCGCGCAATTTTCCACACCTAATACCATTTATATCGTATCATCCTAACTTAGCTAGTTGGTGTTAATATTAGGCGCGCAAAGTGATACATCCAGTATAATTAAAATATAAATTATCCATATCTATCATAATTCAAAAACTAAAAAAGTATTTTTTCTTATTTGTTTTGTTTAAGATATCGTGTATAATAAGCCGCTATAAAATATCGTATTACAACTTTACATAACTCTTCAAGTTTTTTCGGCTACAAATAAAAATTATTATAAAAATTACATCATGCTTCATGTGGGTAACAAAAAAAAATATGAAAGGTAATCTTATCCTTTGTACACCGTGTCGCTTACACTCGATCAAATGTTGGTTTAGGTTTTGTGTAGCGACAAGTGGGTCTGATGAACTGAAACGGTGCAAACAGTAAGGGCAATATTGACTGCTACACCGATGTTTTGTAAGACCTGAAAGGAGGCGAGATAGCCCATTTTTACCTGGTTTGGTATTTATAAGGCAGTAGTGAAATTTATCTCTCGTCTCCCCTGCAAGCTGCAATAGGTGTATGCAGTGGGTACGATCGCGGTTTTCGGTAACACGTACCGGGTACATACGATCGTTATCTTCCTCATAGCCGTAGACATTGATGCTTATTAAGGGGTTCAACACCTCGAAGCGACCAATGTCTTTTACTTTTATTGGATATGATGTCCCGGTCATGTTAATCTCATGTTCGCACTTTGTATACCGACTCTGACGATAGTTACGCCCTGGTTGGTCATGTAAGTATGCTAACACGGACCATAGGAAATATTTTTCGTCATGCGGATTTTTTACATTAATTATTGCTTCTCTTCTTACAAGTTTTTCGGTGTAGCAATGAATGTGCTAGAGGCACCGTGCAGCGGACGGTAACGAATAATGTTTAAATCTATATAAATTATTTTACTCATTACTCACCCGCTGCCGTTGTTGATGAATTTGGTCAGTGTCGTCTCTATGATCTTTTCCACGGATTCTATCCACGATTCTTCAACAACGTCGGTGTTATCGTCCAAATTTATCATCGTTCTAGTCTTTCCGTGCATATATAGATTAGTGAATGTCGTCTCTACTGCCTCTTCGAGAAGTGAGATACCTTCTTATCTAAGGAGGTTTTAAATAACGTTTGAACTAAAATTTAGGTGAGAATATCAATAGTGCTTACAGACCTTCTACACTTATGTTTTTCAAAGAGATAAATATTTAAAACATTTGTCTTATTAAGATGATGATGATGTTGTTTAATAAAATCCAGTTCCAATCAGATACTTTTAGAAAATATTTAACTTCACCTTTTAACAATTATTTAAAGATATAAACACAATGCTGGAGTATAAATGATATGACTAGTAGTCTTTGAATAATATAACGGGATGTAACTGTACGAGGGGAAACGATGTATCAATTCTTAGAAACGGTATATGTGTGAGTGTTTACGGAATGTGCGTAACCGATAATTTTAAAAACAGGGTGTGATAACAGTGTAGAGTTAATTGCTAAACTGATAAATAACGTTATTTCTCGCTTGATTACTGTGGAACGGAAGATCATAGCTTTCAGTCGCTCGCTGTTATAGTTTTTATTGTCTCGGCCTTTCATCCGTAGTTCCCGGGTTCATTTCTCACTTATTGTTTTTACATAAATAAGTAAAAACGATTGTTGCGTTTCCGCACCACCCTGGAGGTAGCAACAGCGGCGCGTTGAGATTTTTTTTTTACATGAGTGAAATCTCTCCCCGAGAGGCCTACTATAAAACACTCGAATTTTTTTATCATTTGTTTTTTTCTTTTTTTGTATGTTTTTTGTTTTAATATGTATAACGTAACGTTAAAATATCTGTTTTCCTTTTTTATATATATTTTTTAATCTGCAACCAGATGTCCAGTAGGAGTGGGGTATATGGGGTTTCCTGCGGACACAGGGACCTACTAAAAACCTCTCCCTCTCACAAAACGGTATGGAACACACTATGATATAGCATCGTCTCCGCGCGTGCTAGTGGCTCTTTATGTGCTGCCCTTCCGTGAGGGTTTCCAGCGTCTCCTGGGGCATCCAGCGACGACGATCCTGTTGGACCCCCGCCGCCAACCTCCAGAAGCTGGCCTTCCAACCCCACTTCCAGACCATATTTTAATATGTATTCCATGTTAGCCACGAATTACTCCATCACATCCTCCGATGTGGTCGCCTCGGTCCTATCGTTAAATACTTGATGCAATTCCAGCGGGATACTGACATGACCCCACGGCAGAGTATTTAGTCTGTCTATAGCGACACGTTTATCATCAAAATAACTTAGAGCCAATTTGTTCTGTTGGATAGTTTCGATTATGTGTTTTTTAGATCTAAACATCTTCATGGTCCTGTACACAACAGCATTACTGTCGAGCAAACACTTTTTATAATCTTCAAATTCAATTTCGTTTTTAACTACATTCTTTTTTATTCCTTTAGCTTTTTTGATAATTTTTCCAGGACCAGTTTTGAACGTATATAGTTTTGCTCTCAAGCCGATGAACTCTCGGATCGGTATTCCGCTGCACTCATCCTTGAATTTTCCTATCACTTTCTTATTCTTCAGCGAGTGACAGGGATGAGCTACCGGGTAGTCGGACGTGTCGAAGTATTCTGCGAACGTACTTTCTTGTAGGTCTTGGTAAAAGTCGTCAGTTTTCACTTCGTAGAAAAAACTGTCCGTATCCATGTACAGTAGGCATATTTTCGATCCGTACTTTTTTTTCATAACATCATAGTGAAAGTCATACATAAGAGTCTTGCTCAACTCGAGCACGGACAGGCCCACGTATATAGGTTTGTCGAAATATATCTTTTCCTTAGCGCACTGAACGGCGCATAGAGTTTCATTATATATGATCCTATCCTGAAAGGTAGGTTTACTGATGAGCTTCATCAGCCTTTTTTCAGAGGAAACCAATTCAATGTTGACCCTCTTTCTGACGTTCTCCATACATTTTCCGAAAACTGCATTGTTCATCAGTTTAAAGAGGTCTTTTTCAAATTCGTTTCGAGCTGTTTGGCGATTCAGCGTGTTGAGCTCAATGTAGCCCTTCAACCATGCGGACTGTGCGAACTGCAACATTTTGTGAACTTTGGTAACCCGAAGTCCGTTTCTAATCGCCTGTTTTAGGGTGGAGAAGTGACAGATATATTTCGACTTGTTCCGTAACGATGGGATGAGTTTGGGGTAATTAGAGATCGGAGGGGTTTCGATCGTAGGCAGAAAGGGAAAGTCACTGTGCGCATTGTGGAGGTGTGAGGGATATTCGACATCTACTTCGAGTATATATCCGGTTGGACCATCGTCTGGTATGGCCATGAAATTTGCCATCACAGAATCTTTTTCTTCAGTCGTTACCCACCGTATATCCTTGTACGGAAGACATTGGCTCAAGGCCCAGCCGTATAAGTTGTTGGCGTCAAGGTAGATGAGGTATTTGGGCGGTTGATGGGGATTATATCCATCTGGGATGTAGGGGTTATTTGCTTCCCCATGTTTTTTAACACAAACCGAAATACCACCGCGGATACCTTTTTCAAAGAACATGTAGATGTCGTAATCTGTGATCAGTTCAAGTTGAATATTCGTTTTGAACAACATCGCATCGAACGAGAAACCAGGCAGGGTGAAGTAATGCGCACAGTCTAGACTATATTCCCTAAGGCATAGGGATCTGAAATTTTCGAAAACATCGAAAACATCGTCGCATTTCAGGTAAAGATCGCTATATTGACCTAGTGTGTTTATTTTGAAATGATCCCACACTTTTATCGCATGTTCATAGTCATCTTCGGATATACCCGATCCCGTGAGACTGCTGTAGAATTCCTCTATCGGAGGAAGAGAGGTCTCTTCTAGGGTTTCCCAAGAGGTGGTGTACTCGTATGGGTAGACTCCTTTTCTGGTAACAAGGGACATATCCGATTCGTTGAAAAACCTTTTGGTATGGTTGAATTTATCGGTAGGTATGGTTTTTACAAGGTAATCTAGGCTGGAGGCCATGAATCGGTAGGTGTCGATAAAGCGAACGGAAATACGGTCGTTGATTCTCTTCGAAAAGGAGATGTATTTTTCGGTAGAGTTCGGGATCACAGTGATTTGTTTTTCGTCATAGCCTAGTTCTCTGACGATGAAATGAGAATCATAGTTTGAACTGTTATGTATGAAAACGGGGATGAAGGTCCGACTAACCCTTTTCAGGTTGCATATGGAACATAGTGCTGCGCGGTAGTTTCCTGTGATGTGACAGTGGTCTCTCACCGGTTGGACCTCAGGGGTGAATTTCGCATTACACATCTGACACTTTGTGGCTGAGTCGAAGGAATATCTGTCTTCTTCGGAAAATTTCATTACTTTGTACACTTTTAGGACTTCACCAACACGAGCAGCTACGTCATGGAGGAGTTGCATAAACGAACAGGACGCCTCTTTTCCCCTGTAGAGGATAGGGTCTGTTGGAATCACGTTTCGAACGGCCTCCGGCGTGGAAGGATGAACTACGAAATACACACAATAGCTCATGGGGATGTGCTGCTCCGTAGAAACGGTGTATGAACTTTGGGGGTTAGGATAGCACTTTGCGATCGGTTTTAAGATACATTCAAAATCGGCATAACATACTATAGGAACTGGAAACACATGATGGTAATTCTTGAATTGCAATACGGGTTGAGAGCCGTCTTCCTGCACTTCGGGGAGAACTACTCTTGCAGGAGGATTACTGCTGCATCTTTCGAGATGATCTGCCATTTTTCTTGCACAATCTTTATCAGTTTTGTAGTAGGTGAAACACCTTTTACAAATCTTAATTCCATGCTCGTGTTTCGTCAGCTGGGATCGTATCAGCCTTTCGAAATCGGAAATGAAACAGAAATGACGACGATCACCTTCGACTAGCAACAAAAGATCGAAATGGTCATAATTTTCAGCAGAACAAACCTTGATCGGAATGATGTTTTCGTTTTCATCTACCGAGTAAACGTTTACAGATACCCCGTCGTTCATTTTTTCGAATTTGCAGACATCACTCAAAGGTGTTGGAAAGTTAAGGGAACCAAAATTATACTTGTTTAATAGGGCGTCGTATCTCTTATCTATACGATTACGATGACGACCTTGCACGTACTTGCACAGGATCGACCATACGAAACAAAGATCGTCGTTATTCTTCACGTTGACGACGGCATGTTTGTGTAGGATGGATTTAGGTAGAGGAATGAAAGATGACCCTTTGAGTGGACGGTAACGATTTATGCGAACTAAGACCCCATCGATACTCAGAAGCGTCCAGCCGCTCTGCTTTCCTTCAAAATTGGCCTCTTCGCGAAGCAATGACTCGAACGCGGCTTCTATCGAGTGTTCGATATCGTTCACGTTGATGACCGCAAAGTTTTTTGTTTTGAAGCAAATGTCTCTATACTCATCGATCATTGGCTTTTCGTACGACAGCTCGATTAAGATGTTGTATTTTATAGATCCATAGCGATCAACCGTTTCGGTCAGCATCGTTCCGATTTCAAGCTTCATAGAATTTAAAAGTGGTCCGATGTCCTTGTTTGTTTGATTGTCATTCTTGTAGTAATATGTGACCAGGTTGCAATTGAATGCATTTTCAACAAGGATGAACCGGCCAACTTGATCGATCGCAGAGAGTCTGATCTTCTTGTAACGGTTTACTCCAGACATGTTCCTGCAACAAAAACAGCAACAATCACGAATTAGATTGTGGTCGAATATGAGCCTATATATCTATCGGGTGAGAATTAATAATGCGAATAATTTTAATAATATTTATGTAGTCTTGTATACTTACATTAGGTTTATCGTAGTCGGTCTAATTGCTGTATTAAGCTAACAATTATGTTGTTGTAGGCGTAGATCAAACCAAACTCGGGTAACTTACAATTTGACTGTTTAAGTAAATCTAAGGCTGTTTATCCGAATATAAGCACTAGTACGACTTACTCTCACGAAATCCAATGCAGGACTGAAGAAATCGGCCAGAGGAGACAGCTTAAGTACCTAGTTGGCGGACTTTAAAGGGAGCAGCTACTTGAGTTTTCATTTTCAACCGGATGTGTGTACACAGTATCGATTCGTAAGAACGAATCGATTACATTTGAAATCGGATCAGAGTTAATCAAACGAGTAAAGTCCATTTGATAATTTAATTTAGTTGTCTTGTATACTTAAGTTTTAACTTAGTCGTAAATTAAACCAAACTCGTGTGAGTTACAGATAAATTTAACTGTTTAAGTAACTCTAATGCTGGTTATCAGAAGATAAAGGCACTAGTACGATTTACACTTAAGAATTCCAATGTAAGCATGAAGAAGTCGTCCAAAGTTGTCATTGTTTTTATGCTCATTTCATATTTGTTTATAATAATTTAGGATGCTTTTACGTTTGTGTTCTGATCTTTAATATTCGAATTATGACTTTCATTTTCATTTTATGATTGATTAAGTTATTTTATGTTCGTTTATGTTGAATTCATGTTTTTTTCATGTTAGTTTCATGAACTTTTATGTTCGTTTCGTATACTGTTCAGGTATGGATCATGTTCGTTTATGTGTGTATCACGTTCGATTATGATCCTTTCATGATCTTTTATGTTCATTTTATATTTTATATTCATCGTTTTTATGTACCTTTCATGTTTTTTTTTCTATAACTTAGGTTGTACAGATTTCAATACAATTTGCAATTTAAAAAAAAAAAAACATGATTCGTTATATAATCTGAGCGAAGATTATATGCACACACAATGTAATTATATTTACTTTTTTAATTAGATGTTTGTATAATGGAAACAACATTTTAGATTTTGTTTAATTAAATTAATGTTTAATTTTTCAGATATATATCAAAATTTAATTTTAATTATATCTATGTGACATAACATAAAAGAGGTCATTTTTAATAGTTCTCTTTTAATTTTTTAAATGTATTATTCTAATATTTTATTAAATTTATATTTTAAGAGATTTTACTGTTATTATTTCTAATTTCTAAGACACTGACTTATCTTAGGAAGGTTTTAATTAGTGTTTGTACTAAAAGTTAGGAGAGAACATCATTAATGCTTAGAGGCTTTCTACATAAACATATCTTATTAAGAATCAAAACACTTACCTTGTTATTTAATATGATGCTTCTTCTTCTTTGGTTCAATTATATATTCCGTATTGAATCAATATAAACATGAGATACAAGTGAACACAACGAGATACAAGAAGCGTCTGAGTTAAACAGTATTAACGCATTATATATTAACAGTTAACGCATTATATACCTCTTCTTCCCACCACTCACACAATGCCGTCATCTCGACCAATAGAAACACGGCAGTTATTACACGCGCCCAAAGTACCACACCCAAGCCGCGTGAGCTCGAACATGTTTGAACAGGAAAAAACCATTACGTCATCTTGACCAATAGAAACACGACAATTATCACACGCGCACAAAGTACCACACCCAAGCCACGTGATCGATAGCGACGTCTTGACCTCGAACAGGAAAAAACGTTTATTAAAAGCCTGTGCGTTACCTCGTCTATGTGTATCCAGTCACGTATACAACATATTACCACTAATATGATGCAACTCTAATAACATTTGAAATCGGATCAGAGTTAAACGAGTAAAGTCCATTTGATAATTTAATTTAGTTATCTTGTACATTTACTTAAGTTTTAATGTAGTCGTAAATCAAACCAAACTCATCTGAGTTACAGTTAAATTTTACTGTTTAAGTAACTCTAATGCTGGTTATCAGAAGATAAAGGCACTAGTACGATTTACACTTACGAATTCCAATGTAAGCATGAAGAAGTCGTCCAAAGTTGTCATTGTTTTTATGCTCATTTCATATTTGTTTATAATAATTTTCATTTTCATTTTGTTTGACGTTTTTACGTTTGTGTTATGATCTTTAATATTCGAATTATGACTCTTTCATTTTAATTTTATGATTGTTTAAGTTGTTTCATGTTCGTTTATGTTGAATTCATGTTTTTACCATGCAAGTTTCTTTCATGTTCGTTTCGTATTCTGTTCAGGTATGGTTCATGTTCGTTTATGTGTGTATCACGTTCGATTATGTTCCTTTCATGATCTTTTATGTTCATTTTATATTTGTTTACATCGTTTTTATGTATCTTTCATATATTTTTTTTTTGTTATTCACATGAAGCATGATATAATTTTTATAATAATTTTTTTATTTGTCGCCGAAAAACTTGAAGAGTTATGTAAAGTTGTAATACGATATTATATGTCGGCTTATTGTGCATATCTTAAACAAATAAGAAAAAATACTTTTTCTAGTTTTTGAATAATGATAGATATGGATAATTTATATTTTAATTATACTGAATGTATCACTTTGCGCGCTTAATATTAACACTGACTAATTAAGTTAGGATGATCCGATATAAACGATATTAGGTGTGGAAAATTGCGCGCGTAAATTAACATCGACTAAAATACGTTATGCCAATATAACGAATACTTTAGGTTAGGACGATATATCGAATTATAATCGATACGATATAAACGATATGGTTGTGGCATTTTGGGCTCGTAAACTAGTCATACATTTTCAATTTTGTTTAATTAAATAAATATGTTGAATTTTTCAGATATATATCAAAATTTAATTTTAATTATATCTATATGACATAACATAAAAGAGGACATTGTTAATAGTTCTCTTTTAATTTTTAAAATTTATTATTCTACTTTTTTATTAAATTTATATTTTAACAGATTTTACTGTTATAATTTCTAATTTCTAAGACACTGATTTATCTTAGGAAGTTTTTAAATGGTGTTTGAACTAAAAGTTAGGTGAGAACACCATTAAGGCTTTCTACATAAACTTATCTTATTAAGAATCAAAACACTTACCTGATTATTTAATATGATGCTTCTTCTTCTTTGGTTCAAATATATATTCCGAATTGATTCAATATAAACATATACTTCACCAATATTCGGATAAAAATTTTCAAATATATCACCTTCAACAACGTACAGTATAAACTCTTCGTCTGCAGTCAAATCCACTTTTGAAATGGTAGTGCACTGTTTGAACTTCACTATTTATACCAGTTGGTAGGATGCGGGGGGTTGACTGTTTTCCTGTTTTATAAGGAAAAGATTAATTTTTTGTTTTAATCGGAGTCGAGCGGATGTGATTGGTGATAAGGATGTCGAAACAAGCGGTTGATAAGCGTTTCCTGTTTATAAGGAAAAAATAGTTGTTAAAACTTGAGCAGATGTGTGTGCAATAGATAAGCAGGTCTAAACATGATTGTGCGGTTATTTTGCGTTTTCATAAGGAAAATAATAACGATTTATATCTACTTGTTCGTTGACGTAATTGTTATAGTTTTTATTAAATTTGTATATTTATATTTTAAAAGGTTTTATTATTTTACCGGGATTCGAACCCGGGACCTCCGGATGAAAGGCTGAAGAAACTCTACCACTCGCGCCACGGAGCTGTCAGTAGCTCGATGTTATAGCCTCGCACGAGGTGCTCACCTCGCCTCATCTAGCCTCGCACCAGGGGTTCACACATGCCACACCTCACCCGGCAGCGTCGAATGACCTTGAAATTGGTCTTAAACCGCCTTTTCTATACTACTTACACCTTCGTGACTGCGAACATCCCGGTGACGTTCCGGATAGCAGCATCGCCATCCTGGTCAACATACCAGTGGCCTGAGTTAACCAGCCGCTGGTTGGGTTCCACGACCAGCAGTAGGTCGTATCCCCCAACCAACGCTGCTGCCCACGCCAGTTCATGGGCAGCCACGGCTCTGTTTGCGTTGAGCTGTAAACACTTCATTTCCGAAGGTGTTTACAGTCCCTGCTGCCCAGTCGTCCACAACCCACGCATTTGGTGGGTTCCCGGCAGATGTATGCCGCCTGGCGCTCCCTAGCCAAAAGAGCAATAGGTATTAAGCCGGCGAATACCAGAACGGCAGGCTTGACCCCGTCCAATACGCGGAAGCGACTTGCAAGGCAGCGGTGCATTGCACCTGCGCGAACCGCTTCCGGTTTCTCAAATGTTAACGAGGCCCACACTTCCACCCCGTGTATCAGGACGGAATACACCATGGACATGAACAATAGTCATCTGCTAGCCTTCCGTTCTGCCTCCCACCGAAATTCACCATGAGCCGGCTGCGGGCGGTTATGGCTCTCACGGCTTTGTTAGCAGCTCTCTATAGCTGCTCAGCAAAGCTGAAATTCTGATCAATCATCATACAGAGGTATTTCATTGCCGGCTTGATCTCGACAACCTCATCCTCGACCCCCAAGGGAGGAGGATATCAATATGCTTCTTCATAAGAACCAAGATCTCTGTCTTGCTGAGGGCTAGAGACAACAAAAGGTTGTCCAGCCTGGCGCTGATGATGTGCATCGCTCATGTGAGTCTCACTCGGGTGCTTTTTACTTCGCGGTCTGGAACGACGTCGTCAGCGTACCCAACCAAGACAGACTCTTCCGGCTTCTTTAACCTCAGCAAGCCATCGTATAAAGCGTCCCAAAGAACTGAGGGGGGCCGAGAATCGAGCCTTGCACCACCCTCGACGTGACGTGGTTCTAAGCCACTGCAGTCTGGTAGATATGCGTCCATCATTCTGAGGAGGTACGAAGGCACGTGGAACAAATGCTCCACGGCCCAAAGTAAACATCGCCCCACCGTGCAGAGTTGAACGCGTTTTTCACTTCCAACGAGAAGGATCACATGGGGTGATAAATGATAGTGGTCTTCTGTTAGCAGCGCTGTCTCTTGGACTCCATCTAAAGTGGACGATCCTACCAGAAACCGTATGGTTGGGCGACAGGCCTCCTGCCTGATTCATCGCCTCAACCATAATTCTTAATAGCTTTTCTTTTCTTTTTCTTAATAGCTTTTCAGGTGTGTCAAGCATACAAAGTTGGCGGTAAAAGAACGGCGACTCTTCAAGTTTTCTTTGCCCTTGGAACTTCTTATAATACTTCCTTAAAATGTGCAACTTCTCATGAAGTTTTGATTAAATGTAAAAAACATTAATAAATTTACAAAAGTTTATTAATAAGTGGGTAATGTTAATAAATATTATATTTTACAATTCTACTGACGGAATCATAATGGCAACGACCCACATCAACTGTGAAAGTACTGAACAATAATATTAATTCAGCGCATAGGGGGCTAATACACAACAAAAGTTTTATATTGTTTCATAAATGCTTTAATAATTTCATTAAAAAGTAATTAAAATGTCAAAATTAACAAAAAAAAGTCTTTATTTTACTAACTGACAAATATTAAATTACACAAGGATTAAAAGGAGGAAAACGTATCAGTTTAACTTGTACTGTTTCATATTATTTTATTTTCTAATTTACGTTCAACCCTTATTCTTCGTCAAATGGTTCGATTTCGATGATTAGATTATTTTGTGCAGGAAGTTCCTTTAGTGGACAGTTGTAAGTTTTTCTATTTAAGTGAAAAATTACATCTAAATAGACAACTTTTTAGAGATTTTTAATTTTTGTAATCATTGTTGGTTAATTTAATTCATTAAATTAATGTAGCCATAATGATATACTATCTGATGTCTATTTGATATTAAAAACATATGCAAGTGAAAGTTATTTGAAAACTTGGGTTAAAAAATAATACATATTCCTCCTGTTTTCCAGTCAGTCTTGTGTTATACTAGTTAGGAACTTCATTACATTAGTTTATATGTTCCTATCTTTATTTTATCAAAATCTAATAAAAAAAAAGAAAAAAGTAAGTTAATTATTAATAACTGCAGCCTTTTATGTTGATTCTATTCACATACAATTTTGAGTTTTTAATCGATTTATCCATATTTTTTCTGAAATTAGGCGGGTGGTATTTTTAAGGCCTGATAGCTATTCTGATTGCCAACTTATTTAAAGAAATGAGGGAAGTATGGGAGATTCATCGAATCGTGGCAACTGACAAATCTGTTGAATCTTAAAACTTCCAAGTAAGCCTATCTAATCTTTCTTAGCAGAATTACAGGGTTTATTTTTATTTTGTTAAAATTTCACCTATTTTAGAACAGATTTTTTTAACACAATAATATTATATGTCTAGGATAACAACTGTTACAATTTCCAATGTAAAGAACATAGAATATTTGTTTTCATTAGTAATAACACATCTACAAATTACGCGATGCATATAACTACTTTAAACCCATAACCTATTTAAAATTTTTAACCCATAATTCTACGACTTACGCGTCTCTGTTGTCATAATATTATTACTTAAAGTAAAACAATTGATCTAATGAATTTATACTTTATTTTACTTACGTATAATATTTTTTTTAGTACGATATATTTTCATTATGCTTGTTTTAAAGTGCACTGACTAAGAAAACAATTGCTCTTATTACAAAATACCTGGACAATAGATAAAATTCATTATTTTTTCAAAAATATTCGTAATTAAGCAGAAGAAAAACTGATATTTTATTATTAAAACTGAATTATTACTAAATTAATGTAAATAAAACCTAATAAATAATATACTGTTATGTACCATTATCATGATATGCATTCATACACACAGACAATAATGTTTAAAACAGCAATCTAATCTCATGGCAGTAGTTGCAATTACTTTTCTAGTACCATTGAAAAAGTGACTGTGCACAGCAGTTGTTCGTAAACTCTCCGATTACTCACCTCGCCTTGTCGACTAGTAATGTTTATATGTAAATGTACGCTCGTCTACATATATATTCATACGAGTACCTTACTGAAAAAAAAATACAATAAATATAGTTTCTACAGATAATAGAAATATTTTATAACTATTAAAAGAAATTCTGGACGTACTTTGAATAGTTACATATTTTGAATAGTTAATTCTAATAATTGTGATAATGGTATTTTATTCAAGTAAAAAAAATAAATCAGTTTCGAATCTATAAATGAAGTAGAAAGACACTTTTTTAAATGTTAAAAAAAAATTCATATATTCTTGTGTCGGGAGAAATTGCAAACCCGCTTATAAAGTTTGATAATTTTCACTGTGATAACGGTTCATTTGGAGAAAAAAACAAGACGTTAGAACTGAATAGTTAATCCTTAATAGAACTCCCTTATTTTAAAGTAGGGCTGTATTACTCTATAACCCTCTGACAAAGGACTGAAGATTGTTTCCCTGCTGATAAGCATTTCAAAGAATAAATGTTTAATGACAAAACATATGAAAGTAATTCAATAAATTTTTTTTCAAAAACATTTCATCGATATTACACTAGTATCTCTACTGATATCCTATACGCTTAAAAGATGTAGATTTTTTTTATAGATTACAATCCACTTCAGGATAAAGCAACCGACTAATATCAAGTATTCATTGCGGACGCATATTTTGTGTATCTTTAGGTTTTGCTCAAACACAAACAAACAAAACATCGAAGTTATATAAAAAAATGTAACAAAAATTGGCCAAGTGTAAGTACACTTGGGCAATTTTTTAGGAAAAAATCCTAGGATTTTTCAAATGTAAAAAATGATAAAAACATTTTTACACAAACTGAACTGACTAGCCATGAAATAAAAAATAGGTAAATGTAAAAAATAATACCCCTACTCTTCCTCTCAGAAAACCAAATCCTAACATACCTCACTAAAAACCAAACTATTGGTTCCCTTCACTGTTCTCTCCATTTTATTCGAGTATATTTCAACTTAACTAACCCCCCCCACCTGTTTATATAACCAACATAGAACAACTAGTATAAATATTTTACTATCAAACATATAACACTACTTAGAGACGCAAAGTTCATCGGATACTAATTTTGTGTTACGCCTCTTTTGTTTTTAATGTTTATCATTTCAAGACAAATGTTATTTTGAAAATTATTTCTCTTTCCATAATTTTTACTTTTTCATTATTATATTACTTTCTCAAATTTATATTTTTTCTCCTTCTGTATTTCGATAAAGTGGTAACTTCATTACTTATGTGCATACTGCACTTTTGATTTTTCAATTTAAATATTTATAAAGTGTATGTAAATTTTATTTGACTGATTTAATTTTTCAATTGAAGGTTTTACTTTAGGGAAGAAAGATTGGACTTTAATTTATTAAAATCGATACTACCATCGATATATGCAGTAAGGTAAAGTAAGTTTTCTTTTCTATGACTTGTTTACTAGCAGGTTTACATTTAGTTATATAATTTGTAGATTTTAGGTAGATTTCATAAGAAAGCTACCTACTGTAATTGGTACCATGATTCGACTTCCAGAAAATTTTGATATATCTTCGCGTTTCACATCCCCCAGGCCCCAAAACCATTCGTTAGTAATATAAATATATATTTCACTTTCTTGTGGTCAAGTTAACTGCCTTAATTTTGCGCCAATCACTTTCAAATTGATACGTAAAATATAACGACCCAAAATCTCGGTCGAGTTTGTTAATGGGCAAAATCAGACCATGGGGGGGGGGGGACTTTTTCAGAAAAACGAAATATCGTTATAACTTTCTTATTAAGTAAAATATCGAAATCGTTTAAAGTTCTTACTATTTTTTGGATAAGGGCCTAAAAGTTATCTAAGTAAAGTTTTTTGATACCACCAACCATTGACTCAGAGGGTGGAAAAATGGGGTTTCAAGGATAAAAATTCATATCTCCCTTAATAGGTACAGTATTGAATCGGTTTAAACTGGTCATTATTCCTCTAAACATTACCTAAAACCCTTGTATGAAAAAATTTTTGATATGATCAACCGTTATGGCAAGGGATGACCAACATGTTGCTGAAATTGTAAGATGGGCTTGTCATATACTAAACATGTGAAACTTTTTTCACATGCAACCATTGTCGTATTGAGTAAATTTGAAGTTTTTCTTACTGTTCTTCTTTACTTAGCACTGGTGAAATCTTGTGGGCGTTTGTCCCACAGCCAATGAGATACTAAAAGTGCCAACGCTTTGGCTACACCGCTCTTAGATGTGAGAGACCGCAAATATGTGTTTGCGGTGAAATGAGGTCCATGAAGGAGAGCCATGAAAGGAGCCTCCTACATGTATCAATTGCAAAGGACAGCACTCATGTAAATCCAAAAACTGTCCTGTCTACAAAGATGAAGTAGCTGTGCAGGAAGGAAAAACCCTGCAGAAATTCAGCTACCTTGTAGCTAAAAAAATAGTAAACGCCCGCAAACCTAGAGCAACAACAACTTATGCTCAGGCTGTGGTTGCTGTTTCTGCTCCTGCTCCAGTTGCTGTCAATGAAAGTCAGCTTATCAACAAACTTGCGCCCACTTTGGCTAGCATGATTGAAAGGATTATAGAAAACAAAATGAAGCCTTTCAGTAGTAAAGAACCTGTCAAGCCGAAGATATTAGTACAGCCTCCTGAAGATACATCTTCGAAACCGAAAATTGCTCTTGAACAGTAAAAAACAATGCCAAACCATAAGGCCATGTCCGTGTTAGAGAGATATTAGATGATGATCGGAAGAAGTCTGTTATGGAGGCTCCCAAGCCTCCAGCAACTGAGGTGGCCTCAAAACCACACAGGGGGGGGGGCAAGTGTCCTCCCTTTCCTGAGGGGGGGGTGACTGGTGCGATTCCCGTGTCGGGGGTTGGCCAGGTTTCCACCTCTCAATCGGCGCCTGAAACTGACGTCGATCCATGTCCGTCGTCGCCTGCGCCTTCGGTGGTCTCCGATTCGGAGGCAGGGAGCTATACGGGCGACGACGTTCTCCGCGAACACGAAGCTGTCCGTAATATGGAGAAAAAAAGGGTAGCCGAAAGGTAAACCAAGGCCATAAATTAATCTAAAATTAGCGAGTCGATTGTACAGTGGAACATTAATGGATGTTTTCCAAACATCAATGAGCTCAAACGCTTGGTACATGATGTAGACCCAATTTGTATATGTCTGCAAGAAACACATTTCTGACGAAATGAAAATTTTCAATTAAGAGGATATGATATATTTCGGCGAGATAAACCGCCACATATAAGAGTTAGAGGTGGAGTAGCCATACTAACATCGACTAGAGCTACCGCCGAAGCTGTTGATCTAAATACAAACCTACAAGCGGTCGCCATTAGAATGAAGCATCCGCTTCAGGTCACTGTCTGCAGCATATACTTGCCGAATTCTGATTGGAAGGAGGACGACATGGCACGATCAATTTCTCAGCTTCCCCCACCTCTATTACTGGTGGGTGGTTCTAATGCTCATAATTCTGTTTGGGGATCGGATCGATTAGATCCCCGCGGAAGAGAATTGTAAAGGTTCCTGATGAATTCCGATCTTATTCTTTTAAACGATGGATCAGGAACGTTTTTCAATGCTAGAGATGGATCGTCGTCCTATATAGTTCTAGCACTCATAAGTTGATCGATAGCACCGTGGTACACCTTCCATGCTTTAAAGGATCTGCATAGAAGCGATCATTTCCTGGTGCAAATTGTAACTGACGTAATCTCTAACAACCAACGTAACTAACAACCATCTCTAAAAGATGGTTGTTTGATAAGGCAGATTGGACGAGCTTCACAGCTAGGACGATACTCGCCGAAACAACTGGAGTTATCGGAGCCGATGTCGACGTTATAACTAATGCGATACTTGACTCGGCATTGATATATTCCCAAAATATCTGGGAAACTTACGAACGACCCTTCCGAGGCGACTAGTCTAAAGTCCGAATCCGGAATAACGCCACTACAATATAGAAGAGAGCTCCTTTTGCTAAGATATTCCGCAAACATATGGGCTTTTCCTACTCATATAAATAACAAACCTTTTAACAACCATCCTTTGGCTGCATTATATGAACATCGTGGTACCTATTCCAGACCAGCCGGAATTAGGTACCACGAATTAACAAGAAAATACGAAATTGCTATTCCAGAGACATTAGCAATTTCTACGAGAGAAATACCGCCACGGCTTTTGCCAGCGGTAAATACAAGGTTGGATCTCTCTCAGGAAGAAATAAAATAGAAGCCAGCAGTGATCATCCAACAGGAATTTTTATCAACCGTCAGTAGTTACGAAGAATATATTAGAATTTATACTGACGGTTCTAAAACCGAACATGATGTTGGATGCTCCATATATGTAAATGGAGAAGCCCACTTTTGGAAAGTGCCAGATATGGCCAGTGTCTATACGGCAGAACTTACTGCCATACAGCAAGCTCTTCGGTACACAGAACACTATTGCAAAGAGAGAGTGCTAAAATGTTCTGATTCTCTAAGTGCACTTGTTGCAATTCGGAACAAGAACATTAAGAATGTTCTAATTGCAAACATCCTGTCTATTCTGTACGTTCTAAATTAACAAGGGCAGTAATGCACATTTGTATGGACTCCAGGGCATGCTGGTATTTGCAGGTAATGAAAGCGCAGATGAAGCTGTCAGAAAGACAACAGTCTACAATAACTTGGATGCAATTTCTGTAAGGGTGGCAGATGTTAAAAACTGTCTAACATAATAACAAACAAGTGGAATACTGATTGGAGGAGTTTAAATACAAAATTAAACTCAGTTAAAACTTCTCCTTATAAATGGAAAAGCGACGTGAAGTTGACTCGCCGAGAACAAGTGGCTGTGACCAGACTTAGAATCGGGCGAATAACAAATTCATAATTGTTAACCGGCGAAGAAAGACCAATGTGCGGTCTTTGTAATAAACACACTTACAATTAAGCATCTAATGGAAGAGTGTACCATATATGAGGAACTCAGAAAGAGATTCCGGTTAAGAAATGATATTGCTGCTGATTTGGGAAATGGAAATGAAGAAAAAATAGTTGCATATTTACACGCCAGTGGACTTTTTAAAAGTCTGTAAAAATGAAAATTTAAAGCTGCGTTAAACAAATTCTAAGGGGTAGTTTTTATATATATATAAGGGAGTCTCGAAGTGTGGCACATATAATGACGGGAGGTAGCCCGCTTGCCTAGGCCGCCCGGGCTTGCCTGCTCCATGGGAGACCCTCAAGGGTGGACTGTGGGCACGAGGCTATGGATATATGGATATGTGCAATGCATGCCTGTGGCCAAGTAGGTCAGGACCGGGAAGGGCAGCCTCCCCGCCGAGGAGCTTTCCCGACGGGTTACGTCCTACGATAGTGCTTTTAGGGGGGGGAGTCAACTGCCACGGCATCCTGGGGCGACTGATATGCTGTCTAACGGCGGTTCTGGTCGCTCCAAGGGTGCTTTAATAAATAAGTGAGACAGGTAAAAGGAGATAATGGTATTGTAAAGACTTATATTTTCCATTTACGTACTTTGTGTTATTTTCTCAAATTTTAAGATCGGGGCCCTTTACACGCCATAAGTGTTGTTTATTGTTGTGGATTAATGTTTTATGTATATTTTGCTTTGAAACAAAAATGTAAAGGCCCTTTACACCCTTACATATGACGATCCTGATGGTGATACTAACCATCATTTTAATAATGTGACGTGGGCTAATGACCTAAGCATTCGATGCCCGTAAAACACAAAAATAAAAAAAATAATAATTTTAATTTAAATGTATAGAAATATTTAATGAATTTAAAAGAAACAAAGGCTAAAACTGGCGTATAAGTTATCCGACAAGCATGTATTTTGTGGAATACGTATTAATATTTTTTAAAACTATAAAAGCAAAAGTGAGTGTATAGACATTAACATTCTTGGCTATTTAAATAATAATCCCCAACGGCTAATGTATTTACATTTATTTTAGTATTGTGATTTATGACAAGTAGTGCGTATATTCTAAGAAGAAAAATAAGGTGTATAAAATAATAGGTGAAAAAATATCACCAGGAATTAAAATATAATAACCAGCTGATTTAGAAGCCAAAACACTAACCACTACATCCATCGCTCAACATATTTTATATATTTTTATGAACTCACACTCTCCCTATAAGGGTAAGAATTTTAAAATGAATTAATCACTTTTCTTGTGCTTTATTGGGAAAATAAATCCAATATTCATCACACTTAATATAGTTCAATAAATTAAAACATTTTATCATTTTTAGGAGAAAATAATACTTTATATCAAAATTTTAACCTTTTAAAAAATAACCATCTTAAAACTTTATTGTAACCGTTCTAGTTCAACGTTTTTAGTATTTGGTTTACATCATTAACCAAGGCTGCAACCATCAAGGGCAAGTTGTTAATGTGAACACAAGTAAAAAACTTTACACTGTAAGTAAAAATAACTTAAAAAAATTAACGTATAGAAAGTTAAAAATTAAAGCAACAATAAAATTATTATAAATTCTGTTTCATAGCAATCATTCAAACATTATGATAAAAAGGAAAAATTCACATTCATTACAAAATTGTGGAACTAGAAGACATGAGTACACAATTTATAGAGATACTGAACTCAAGGAAGATATTATAAACGCAATGAGCAATAGTAGTGGATAGATGAGTAGATAGATAGCAGATAATATAAATTATTTTATATTATTTCCACATTTTATATTTTGGAGACTAGACTAAAATAAGGTAAGATGAAAATCTAGTTTAATAATTATAACTCTATATATATATATATATATATATATCGTCGCATGTTCGTGGCTCGATCAGGATATTGAGAGATGAACAATTTAAAATGTTTATATAATTACAATTTATTGGTTTAAAAACATAAGTAAAACCAGACAAATCAATGATAAAAATAATCGGAATAATAATAATTATTATTATTATAGAAAACAGAAATTAAAAAATCGTCAGAATTTATTTTAGTTAAATATAATTCAGCCCTATTGATAAAAAACATTAGCATGACGGCTAGTATTAACACTTTTCACTACTAGTCTTGTACTAACAACAATAGTACAATAGATAAGACAAATATACAGTTTTATCACTGCAAATACCTTTGCTTTTAACGAATAAAACTAGCCTAACAACTTATAGTACTGGTCTGTTCCACTTGTGCCGTAGGGTGCTGCTACCTAGAGAGGGCTAGGACTCTACGACAAGCTTGGTCAGGCAATCTGATCACACGCTGTCCTACATCACAATACCACAAGGAGTGGTCATTATAAAGTAGCGACCTTCTACTCCTACCACCTAAACCAGTGGTAACTTGATGGGAATGTGGATTTAAGCTATGCTGTTTTACATGAACATTTCGAAGCCATCAAAAGTGTAGTAAACAACTTCGATAGAGCAGAGGCAATGGCAGTTTGTCACTCCAAGGAAACATAACGATTCTATTATAAAAAAAAAATAGCTGTGATTAGCACTTACTTTACCCTCATACCTGTGAAAATTAAAAAACTTGAAACTCAAGGTTTGGCATTGACTGAATCTATTCAGTTAATGAATAAAATCGGCCAGATGAACTCCGCATTGCCAGTATTCCCGTGTAATCGTAATGAAAAATTTGAAAACATTAAGAACAATAACCCAGGGTTTGAACCTTTGTGTCAAATTGATAGTTTTAATGGGATGGGTTAACTTTTGTCAGAAACAATACTGCCCAGTTATCTCACTGGATGTGAAGCGATCCTTTTCCACTTACAAAAATATTTTGAGAGATCGAAGGCCCAATCTTATTACCAAACATCTAGAACAGTACCTGATTGTTTACGTTTACAAAAGTAACAAAATGTTAAATAATTGTTAATTATTGAATTTATCGATATGTTATTCAACTACTTGCTAACTATTATCTGATTTTGAAATAAAAAAATTAGAAATTACTATTTTTTTTATTATTTAAAGTTGCATACTTTGACTCTTTTTCATATTTGACATGCATATTTTAAACATTTTTCATGGATATTTCAAGATTTTTATGTTGCATATAATCCGGTCTCTAGTTATAATAAAATTAAAGACAAATTTTGGTTCTTGTGTAATAGATTTTATTTAAAAACTCAAATAAAATAAATTTGAGGTAAAAATGCCCAATGCAACAAAATTTTATACAAATATATTTGGAATTTCTTCTGCTTTTTCACACGGTTCAGTTTAATGAATTAGTTTCTATTGCCGTTTCTAGTCAAATAATTTCTTATAAAATGTTAAACAGATTACATTTTGCCATGTTTCCCCAAAATGCTTTGATAGTAATTTCTTCACATCTTTTATTTTTAGAAATTAGAATCTTCCCTTTTCGATCATATTTGGCTGAGGAACACCTTTAATGACTTTTCCAGGTTCGCAAATACTTTTAAATTTTCTAATGTCATTACGGCAATTGACCTCACCACGTATTAGTATATTTCTTGTTCCTTCTGAATTTTAATTTTGAAGGGTTAAATCTAAAATGTCACTTCCCGAGAAGTTTAATTACTATTTGGACAATACTCTTCCAATCAAATTTGATGTTAACTATTGATGATACTACAGTTCCAAAATATGAAAATATAACGTCGTACTATGCAGGGTTAACAATATAACATTGTTAGCTTTAATTCATTTTCCAGTGCGACTGAAAACCCTGTCCGCAGGCAGAAACGAGTGGCCAACTACATGGAAAACTAGTAGCAATTGTTTCACATTTTTGGGAGCCAAATTAAGAAACTAGAGACAACATTCCAACCATGGTTGTGCTCTTTTTTTGTCCCACTCACCACAAACGTCACAGGTAAAGCGACTCGCGTATAGGCACTGTAAAAGCTTAATGTCAGTAGTCATCCCCAGTTTATGAAAAAGATACAAAGATCTTTTTGTATGGACCCGTGCGCTTCACAGTTCCAGCGGAGTGGTGTTTGGGTGTTGTGCGCATGCGCACATAGGAAGCTTCATGCAAGGCTACATGGGAGAGAGAGCACTGTCACTCCTGGAATGCCGACCCAGGCGCGCTGGTGGAAGGTAACTTTTTTTACTTCGCGTGTGTATAGAACATTCCTTGTTCGTTTCCTTTTCTAGTTTAATCGATAGAAGTTAGAAGATATGAGAGTTGTTTAGTTATTGCAGTAGTGATCAGAAGATGGCGGAAAGCAAGGACTCTTTGATTGCCAAATCTGTACAAAAACAGGCTCGAAGGGCAAATAAGAATGTAATTAGTATAAACTAATTATGTTTTTGTTTTTGTGTACATAGAAATTTAAATTAAGCACCACTGGAATATAGTGATTTTAACATTTTATTATTTATTCAGCTAAACAGACTATTTAAGCACATTGTGCTTAAAAACAGTGTACTATATTCTTGAATGTGATAAAAATGTAGAATTAGATTATCCTGCTTCCAGTTGTTATATTTGATTCATTTTTTATCGGTTCTTTTATTTTACAGAAAACTTTAGCATGGTCTTGAAAAGGCGCAGAAAAAAATTTTCTGCAGTAGCAGCGCACCACTAATTTTAGCTACGAGCAGCCACTGGTGGACACTAAGAAGAATACAGCTTGCAACTTTCAGCTCAATTTACACAACCTCAACAAGGGTTTGAGCCATGCAATATCATCTGTGATTCAAGGTTAACTGAAAAGTTATCTGGTTTTGCAACATACCGGTGATTTTATATATGATTTTTTAAGGATCTGTCTGGTTTTAAATCATGATATTTACGGTGCATGTACAAGATGGTAAACTGTTAGAAAATCCAAAAGTGTAAAAACTGAAAATTTTTACAAGTGGTTTTGTAACTATATAACATATATATTAGTTATCATTATTAAAATATATCTTAGATATAAATTATAATATATCATTATAATTTTAAATAGTGGTAAAATTCTTTTTTATATATATATATATATTTATTTTTTTCAACAGAGAATAATTTGCCAAATCAGAAAAAAATTAATAAAACTACAAAATTAATGAAATACAAAAGTGTAACTAAATAACTTTTTTCTGGGAATACGAGCATGAACTGCCGTGGTCATTAGCTTTTCCCCGAAAAACAAAGAACAAAAAAAATTCTTTCCGTTCCTGTTAAAATAATTAGCGACGTAGTCCGAAGAAACTAGTCTTGTCAAATAGATTATACAAAACTAGACTTGTCATAGGACATTAATTCCTTAAACACGATATCTGGAGGGTATATAGAGCTCTGCCAGTAAAAAATATATATCATCTATAAAGAAATTAAAAATTTATCAAACTGTCAACTGCCTTAAACTCCTTCAATTATTAAAAAATCATCCTTTCATGGAATTAATCAGAACTTATAAAACTTATCACACGCACATCTACTGCCTAGATTTAACTTTAGGCCATCCTTATTTGTTTCTTTTCTCCATCCTGTTGCTGGCCTCCACCTCTGATTCCAGAGTGTTCCAGGCTGTCTGAGCCTTCTGAAATGGAATCTTCCAATCCATCTTGGATATATATCGGAGGATACTTTACTGCCGGCATTCGATGATACTGAGCCAGTGAGCAAGATGGTGC
This sequence comes from Lycorma delicatula, assembly GCF_047948215.1. Taxonomy (NCBI): domain Eukaryota; kingdom Metazoa; phylum Arthropoda; class Insecta; order Hemiptera; family Fulgoridae; genus Lycorma; species Lycorma delicatula. Next base: position 210,676,226 of record NC_134456.1, read on the forward strand.
GGTAAGCATTGCATGGGGCGGCTAAAAAGCTCGCTCTGTCTTTCAGGGGCCACAAGGCTTTGTAGGGCTCGATTGATGTTTGTCCATCACTCTTTTTTCATTATCACGTCGTCTTCTTTCCAGATTCCCTGAATGGGGATTTACTCTATTTCAATGTTTACCGTCGGTGCATTATGTTTAAACGACTTTTGCTGTTTAATTTACTTTCCTTACATTTTGACCGGTCTAGAGCTCATTCTCAGGTCTGGAACAAATTCTATATGGAGACATCCGCTTTTTTAATGTGTTGGTTTTGGAATAATTTCTGTAAAGAACAATTTTTCAATTTGTCATTGATGATACGTTTCAAAATGTTTGCTAGATCTGGTGCCAGATCAGACTATTAGTTTAAAGTAATCTGCAGGAGCTTGCAACAACTTGCGCATAAGATGCAACATTCAGTGACTTTTCTAGCTTCGATGTAGTTGACGTTTTAAACAGTCTTTATCTCTTGGATTGCGAATTCCTTCTTGTAAATTGTACAGTTTTGCGATCTCGCAGAGTGATCCCCATGCACAAACCAGCGGGTCCCTGACGGGTCATCCTGATATAATGGGTCACCACAAGGATAGATCCTAGTGCATCACGCCGCTATATGTTTGAATTTCTGATATCCAAACCACCGCAATAGTGATGTGTGGGCAAACATCTTAATGAAAACCAGCTTTTATTTTTCTCATACTTCTCGTGTGTTCCTTTTCTCATGTGTTCAGTCGACGACATGCAACAATTCCTTGTCTGTAAGAGTTCGTCCACAATTTCGTCTTCTGTGGTGTTCAACAAATCCCTTCACACAACTACTCCCTTGAAGGTATTTAGCGTACCATGCGGTAACACCTCAAAGTTTATACGTCCTATCTTCTCGGCCTTGAGTAGTGGCAATGATTGTAGGTCATTAACGGTTTCAACAAACAGTACCAGAGCAAAATTCGCAGCTTCTGTGATCCAGATTTTAGGATCTTCTTCTTTCCTCTTTATCACCAAACTCAATGCACCAAAGGCTCTCCTAGAAGGGCATTTTTATGTGGATTATCTACCACAGAAATCGTAAAAGTTCAAAGTTTCCATGAATAAAGTGACACCATTCAATATGTCGCATGGTGCAGGCGAAGAGACGGTTGGATATGCCCAGGATCATTGATCCTGCCTGAGTTTTCCCCGTCAGCCACTTCCTACAGATTTAAGCCGAGCCGAAGAGTCGGGTACTAGGCTCTTACTACTATGAAATATAGACTATTTAGTCCTATTTAAAAAAAAAAGGCAATTGAATAATAAATTGCACAGCTAACATTTTTTAATATTTCAATTTTGTCTATAATGTAAAAAATATATCTAGGTAATATTTATTTGTCTTTTATATAATCGTACTTTTAATTAGTTATAAAATAATCTGTATTATTTTAATGTGTTTTTAATTTTTTTTTGCAGATTAAAGATGTATAACTGATGATGTATAACAAGACATCTTATAAACATATTTCTTCAATTAATAATAGAATTATCAATTTCTTTGATAATATTCATAACGGTATATATATATATATATATAAAGGTAATCCCTATTTTTTAACCGACTAGGTTCGCCCGAGAACTGGTAATGTTAACTAATGTTTGTTCCCATAAATCCGATCAATTACAATTAAATTTTATCAAACAAAGTTCATATAATATTTTATTAAATGTGTCGAGGACGTACATAAAAAATTAATAATTACATGTGTTTTCTGTAATTTTTTTTATATATACATTATTAAATCTAATACATAAGCAGTATGAAATGTTAAAATACCATCAAATCAACTGAAACGTTTATTTTAACTTAGCGTAATATAAAATAAAAATTAAGATTAACTTTTTATACAAACTGATAACGGAATACCGACCCTTTATGTTTTATTTTCAGACGGTATAGTTATTTGGAGAGGACCAAATAGGAGTTAGAAGACACAATCAGGCGTACAGATGGGAGATAAAAAACCCAATCAGCCTTACAGATCCTGTAAGTGACATACAGAAAGTGACTTAGCAGACTTTACCCACCGGACTTGACCCAACAGACGTGACCGACCGGACTTGCCCCTGGACTGGACGTGGACTGAGTAGTGGACTGGACCCACTGGACGTGACCGACCTGACTTGCCCCTGGACTGGACCCACTGGACGTGACCCTGGACTGGAGTGTGGACAGGACGTGGACTGGGTAGTGGACTGGACCCACCGGACGTGACCGACCTGACTTGCCCCTGGACTGGACCTACCGGGCGTAACCCACTGGACTTGACTCACCAGACGTGACCCTGGACTGGAGTGTGATCTGGACATGGACTGGGTAGTGGACTGGACCCACTGGACATGACCTACTGAATTCGACCGACCGAACTAGACCGACAAACAGAACTAGATTAGCGTACTGAACCACCAAACTTGACATACCGAATTGACTCACCTAACTTGACTCAGCTAACTTTAGGCCACAACGAACTTCAGATCAGGTGTGTAGAGGATCCGATCCCACAGACAAGATCTTTAAGGTTAGTGTTATTGTTAAAATTTGATTGTAATCTAAGGTTAATATTATTGTTGTTGTTATTGTTATTATTCTCCATTCCAGCATACTACTATAGAGCTATATACTATTATATGTGTATTTTAACTTAACGTAATATGAAATAAAAATTAAGATTAACTTCTTATACAAACTGATAACGGAATACTGACCTTTTATGTTTTATTTTCAGACAGTTTTGTTTTTTGGAGAGGACCCGACCCACCCGACAGGACTTAGAAGACCCAATACAGTAAGTGACTTACCGGACTTGCCCCTGGACCTGACGTGGACAGGACCCACTGGACTTGACTCACCAGATGTGACCCACCGGACTTGCCCCTGGACTGGAGTGTGCACTGGACGTGGACTGGGTAGTGGACTAGACCCATCGGACTTGACCCACTGGACTTGACTCATCGGACTTGACCCACTGGACATGACCCACCGGACTGACTCACCGGACATGACCCACCAGACTTGCCCCTGGACTGGATAGTGGACTGGACACACTGGACGTGACCCACCGGACATGACCCACCGAACTAGACCGACAAACAGAACTAGATTAGCGTACTGAACCATCGAACTTGACATACCGAATTGACTCACCTAACTTGACTCAGCTAACTTTAGGACACGACGAACTTCAGATCAGGCGTGTAGAGGATCCGATCCCACAGACAAGATCTTTAAGGTTAGTTTTATTGTTAAAATTTGATTGTAATCTAAGGTTAATATTATTATTGTTTAATAATATTAGATTAATTTTTTAATTTATTAGTAGGATTAATTTGTAAAATTAATCATACATTAGTTAAATCATATAATTTATTTTGTATTAGAAAATTAAAATAAAAAAAAAAGGTAGTTGAATTTAAATTTTGATGGTATTCTAACATTTAAAATATATATATAAATATACATTAGTGATATTAAATATACAATAATAAGATATTATTATTGTATATTAAATATACATATTTATTGAAAGAAATTTCACTGAATAAGTGTTTAAGCAAATTAATTTATTATGTATAAACCTCAACACAATTAATAAAATAAAAAAAATATGTGGACAAACAAAAATACTGTCGGCCTTAAAAATCTAAAATTAATTAATACTATTATCAATTAATTGGTTTGATGGTATTTTCTCATTCGTTTTGTTTTTGATGATTTTAAAACTGTAACTTAAGTATAAAAGTGACAAATGAAGAGGTATTGCGGCAAATAGTTGAAGAAAGAAGCATTTGGAAAAATATAGTTAAAAGAGACAGACCTATAGGCCACATACTAAGGCATCCTGGAATAGTCGCTTTAATATTGGAAGGACAGGTAGAAGGGAAAAATTGTGTAGGCAGGCCACGTTTGGAATATGTAAAACAAATTGTTAGGGATGTAGGATGTAGAGGGTATACTGAAATGAAACGACTAGCACTAGATAGGGAATCTTGGAGAGCTGCATCAAACCAGTCAAATGACTGAAGACAAAAAAAAAAAAAACTTAAGTATGTTGCTTTTTTAAAAAATTTAGCAAATTCCATTCTCAGTTATGTTTTTATACATTGCAGACTTATACTCAGATTGTGAAAATCTTAGTGCCACTTTCTTTAGGTTCCCTATTCCGGCTTTGACATTTTACAAGGCCAAAATAACATGACCAGTTACAGAGCCAAAGTAATACGGCTAATTACAAGGCCAGTAATATCATGAAATTGATTGTTGAGTAATTGAAATTGAAAGATCAGCTTTTAAACAAAAGATTAAATATATGTTCAGAATCATTAGTACGTAAAGAAATCAGGGGAATTTTTTTTATAGACATTACATTATCTATAACATTCACATTATCCACACTGTGGCTCACAGTTGGTTATAATAACAATAATATATATTCATGCTTTAATGTGGGTAATTTTATCCTGACATTTGGGAAAAATCTTACTGTAAATGCTTTGTATCGATCTTATGTTAATTATTCTTGTTTTTTAAGGCTTTCAATATTTTGTATTTTGAAACTAACATAATTACCAAGGTTTCAGTTTATTGAAACTGTAATTGTGCAAAAATGTGTAAAAAAATTTTGTTGTAGAAAATTAATGTAAACAAACCATATCCTTTATTTTCAAGTGAACAAGCCCATGAGAGAACCTCAGCTTCTCCCAATTGCTCTCAAAATGATCAAGTTACAGAGTCACGTTTGTTAGAAAAGACTTGTATTTAAGTTACTTTGAAAATACTTTAGGATGAAGATTATATACCATCTCCAGATGTAAGCTCTGAATCAGAGAATGAAATGCATAAACCTAATAGGAAGGTATTAAGTAAAACGGTTATTGAACAGCAAAGTCAAAAACGACAGAGAAACATTGAACAGTAGACTTGTAATATTAGCCAACAGAAGTACTTAGTTGGTGAGTGCAATACAAATAAAAAGGGCAAAGAATTGGCTGCAAAGAAATTAAGCCTCCATATATGTGTAAAATGAAATGTTACAAAAATTACTTATGTTACAAAAAGTAAGATGTAGAGGTACGTATGGTACAAAACCAAAACAAAATTCTTTTCATTATAGTTTAAACATAAATGATGTAAAAATAAGGGTGTGTAAAGTTATGTTTCTAAACATACTAGCTATATTCTTCTGTATTAGAATACAGAAGAACCTGGAGGAATTGTAGAAATAGACAAAAGAGGATGGCATATACCTGGAATTAAAACACCAGGAAATAATTCAAAATGTTATTCTACACATAAATGTTATTCCAAAATATGAGAGTCATTATTAATGCTTGAAAACTAAGAAACCATTTTTTAGACCTGATTTAAATGTAGAAAAGTTGTATTTATTTTATCAACAATTCTGTGCTGAAAATAAAATAGGTAAAAAAAATCAACTAAAAAGTGGCTTTATATAGCCATATATGTATATAATATATTAAACATTAGTAAAAATGGCTATGTGGCCTCTTTGATTTGTATCTAGCAAAATTAAACAGTGAATTAACTTAAGATGATAAAAAATTTATTTAAAGTGATTATGATTGCACCTTAAGGAATCATAGAAGTTGTATGACCAAACAGTAAAGATACTTAAGATGCAAAGAACAGTAAATGTGTTGATAGCTGATTTACAAAAATGTTTACCAACACCACTGTTAACAAATATATAAAATTTCTACTGCAGGAAGTTATGGACATTAATATCACAATTTATGACATGGTGAGAATGAAGTAGCTTCTTGGATACTAAAATGGGCTGAACAAAACAATACCAATTCAAAAACTGAAGAAATGGTATTATTGTCAGACAATTGCTATGGCCAGAACAAAAATTTTGTCGTGTGTTTACCTATATTGTTTATCAATATCCACAGATAAAGTGTGTCATAAATTCTTGTTAAAAGGCCATACGCGCATGGAAGCAGAAAATGCTTATGCGCTGATAGAACAAAGTAAGAAGAAAATAATGAATTTTTTCAGATACTGACGCCTAGGGATTGACAACAGGTGGTTTGCCAATGTTCAAAAAAGTATCTTTGCAAAATGGAATTACGTGATTTCAAGAATTTTAAATCCTGTGCAGTAAGTAAAACATCCGTTTATTTACACAAGTTTTTATTAAGCTGACAATACTCCTGTCATAATTTGTTCACATTAAAGTTCAGCAAGGAAATATTGATGAATTATTTTATAAATATGAAGATGTTGACAAAGAATTTCTCTAAATTAATTTATGAAAAAATTTGAGAAAGAGTTTCCGGATGTACTTGATGTCATTAGTTGATCCAAAACAGATTTCACAATTAAAATACAAAGACACCTGTTAATTCTGCTTAAATATTTACCATCAGAGTGTCATCTGTTTTACCAAAACATATGTAACTGCAGTGAAGTAAATGATTTCCCTGAAGAAGAAAGTGATGAGATAAAATTGCTTGTTGTAGATTTTCTGCTATTTTATAATTTTTTATTCATTTTTTCAATGTTTTGTGAATTTTTATTGTACAATAGATAATATTACTACTGAAGAAACTATATATTTAGTTCTTTGTAAATTTTTAAATAATTAGTCTTTTAAAATTACCTTTTTCTTTTCATTGTAAAAGTGTTACTATATTACAATCTTTTTATTGCATAATATTTTAGAAGGTTGTGTTGCACTGATATTACCTTTTATAAACGGTATTAAAATATTTTTTCAAAATAAATGTAATTTTCTTCAGATTTACTGACTTTTTTTTACAAATTTCTGGACATGATGACAGAATTCATTAAAAAAAATATGTTTTTAATAGCAAACATTATGTTGGAAGATGGTGATAAAAAAGGAAATTAGTACAACCAAATTTCAAAACTTCAAAATGCTGCTCTATTATAAAATTTAAAAAAAAGGAGATGGTGTCCTTTACCTGCAGGCTACAGAGATTTATTTCACCTAATGCAAGGTTAATCTTCATTTTAAATAATATATAAGAAAAGAAAAACTGAAAAAAGAAAAGAATTTGAGTAATGCATTAGTAAATAAAGCAATTAAATTTTCTGTTATTAAAAAATTTTGATAAAAATTTATAAAAAAATTCAAGAAAAAAGGTATGATATTGTAAGAACCAGTTTCACCAAGCAGAAGTTACAATTTCTGTATCTTATCCTGAAAACAAAAATAAATTAACTTTGGTTAAATTAATTTAAATTTAATGATAAATATTTATGTCTTTTTTCCACTTACGACCAAGTACTCTATAGACAAGACCCCATGGGTCATTGTTTCCCTGCTCTTGTAGAAAAGAGTGCCAGGAATTCTACAGCCTACACTCCTTTTTGAACGTAGCCTCATCCAAGTTGGTGTTCTGCTTCCTCATCAGGGTCAGAACCTCCTCATTGGAGAGACCACGGTCAATGTCATAGATTATGACACAGGGCCTACGACCTTGCTTGGGGTCTACTTTGACCTCAAGCTTCTGTACTGCAAGAGAGTCCTTCATGACCTGGACCATCTCTTTGTTGTCGAGTAACACAACTAAACTCTTGCTGGTACCCCAAGGTACAAGAGTGCCAGGAATCCTACAGCCTACACTCCTTTTTGAACGTAGCTTCTGGCTGTCATGAAGGGCAGCCTAGAAGTCGTTTTTCAAGTTGGAACTTGTCTTAGTCGATCCCTCTGCCTTGTTGAAAAAGAACTCCAGTTATTTGGCCTGGCTGGCCTCTCTTTGGCTGCGAATGACCTCAGCATAGCGCCTGGGCTTTGCTGGAGCAGGAGCTGGTCTCTGAACCAGTATCCATTTCCGAAGCCTCATCCTCCGACAAGGTCGTAGGTACGGGCTCCGGCTTTCTCTTTCGCCTGGACTTCCTGACCTCTATGAATTCTGAGAAATGGTCGGAGATTCCCTAGCCTGTCCTGACATCAACAAGACAGTCGCTGTCTTCCTCCTACTTGAAAAGTTGGGTGTGACTACTACCCGCAGTCAGCTATGGGCAGCTAGGGACCTTCTGTAATCCCCTGTCACTCTTTGTACCTCTTGGCTGCTACAGGATCGATTCAAAAACCATATATTATCATATATAGATTAATGAGGATTACAGTCCTCATTCTGAAAAGATGCAAGCAGGACTAGGGAGTATTGCTTTGCTCGTTACAGGGAGTATGACCAGGAGTCGTTGCCACGATGAGGTGGGTACATGTCGACAAATCAGCACCTTGATACCACTGTAAAAAGTGGAAATGACGAGTCTTAAAATCAGTGCTAACTGTGATAACAGCAGATCCAAAAAAGCCCGACACTGCTGGAGGGTACACACACAACCAGACAGCCTGAAAATAGATGAAACTAGACAACTCACAGACCTCTGGACACACTCAAGGAGACCAGAGGTTACCTTCCCGCTCCAGCTCGCTCAGCTTGTATCGTCCTGGCTAGCACACTCAGCAACAGGAGCTGGTCCAGCGTGGGATTGCTCAGGGAGAACCGCCTTGGCCACACCAGCAAAGAACAACTGATGCTGACCTGACACTGCGGGGCTCTGGGGCCTCCACTACCACGCTGTAGTGGGGACCCAACTGCTGCTGAGGGGAAGCCTGGTCTAACTTCAATGGACAAGTCACAACTCCCCAACTTTGTCGGAGACCAGCTTCCGGACCCAACAGCTCTTCTCAGAGCTAACGCAAAACACAGTCCTTTTCAGGTCCACCACAAGGTTATGAATTAAAATTACGTCGAAGCCATTTGACGACAACAGCCCTTCTCAGGGCTACCATAAGGTTATTAATTACAACGAGCTGTCGAAGCCAATAAAAAAAAAAATGACCCTTTTCAGGTCTACCATAAGGTAAATGCCATGTGCCGTCGAAGCCATTCGGCAACAATCATTCATTACTGCATTGAGTAAAAACTATAAGTTTAGAAGTCTTAAAGAACTATATTTCTTTTTAGATGATTGGTCAAAATATCCATGGTTCTACAATAATTGCACCAAAAGTTTTTTATTAATTTCTAACTGTAAAGAAGGTATAAAAAATTTCATCAGTAGGAAAAGTGAAAACCACTATGTTTTACAATGCTCATGTCATAAACTTTATTTTTTGAATTAATGTAAACTGATAACTAGAAGGTATTATGCACCTTTGCGGAACAGCATAATAATCTATTTAATTCAAAATTGATCGAGATACAATATTTAACACGCACTTCTACAGTTTTTTTTTTTTTTTTTTTTACATTATTTGTGAAAGAAAAAATGTTTATTAAGAAGAATCAACATCTCCATTTGCTTGGATATCTTTGCAAAATTGCTGAATAGAAATAATGAGAAAAACACAATAATTAATTTTAACATTAACACAATAAATGTAAATATTTTAAAATGAACTTCTTAATTCTTAATACATACTTAGTAACATAAATTGTATCCTCAACTTCAACAGTTCCTAAATTTCTATAACCTGCAAAACGAATCTTATCTCCTCGCATACCAGAATTTCTGGCATCTATATAACCCATAATTATGCTGTGGTTTACAGCATAATCTATTGTGAGCCTTTCACGTACAAAATTTGTGTCTGGTCCTCCATACCTGAAGATAATAACAAAAATTAGTTCACCAATAAAAATAAAATGAAAAAATAATTTAATTGCACTAATATGATACATGTCCAGAAAACTAATATAACGTGAAGAAAAAAATTTCTTAATTTTTTAAAAATATCTTAAACCACTTTTCCACTGCTGGGAACTTCTATAACTCTTCCTCATAAAAGGGAGGAAGAATTACAAACGTTTGAGTTAATCCATCACTTAATCTTCAAAATATTATCTTCTAAGAAAATTCTTAAATATGTTATGTAATTACTCTTGCCCAAGTCTGGGTATTTAGAAAAAGTAACCTAATTATTCACATCTCAATTCATTCATAGACAGTACATATTTGAATAACAGGGTGCAGTTTGTCAAGAAGCAAAATACAAATGACAATCCTTGTTCTACTTGCAATTTGATTTATTTTTAAATTACAGATTCAAATTTGGAAATTTTGACAACATATTGCTGATTTTATCTGCAATGTCTTGTAGTACGAATTAATCCAGAAAAATTCCTGTCATAAAACATAATGGAAACGTTCTTACTTTTCCCCCTGAAAAACAATTAAGTTGCAATTCTGAAGAATCGCATTTTGTTTGCTTGTGGATAACATAAATGTGGTTCATAAAGTAAATAATCAAAATAAATGTTCGTTTTGGTTTTTCAAATTAAACCATCAGGGATCTGTCTACTGAAGACTTGTAACATCAATTGGACAAATGCAGTATCAGTACAAAATAGATACTTATTTCTATAAAACGCAATGATTTAAAAAAAAATTTAACATTCCCTTTATTTGAGAGTATTTTAAACTAGATAACAAAGATTTTCAATTTTTATATAGAAACATATTATCCAGTAGGGCCTCCCTTAACCTAGATGACCAGCCACTGTGGTTGAGTAGCATCTCAGCCTTACGTCCAGTGATTGCAGGTTCAAATCTCTCAGGCATGGCATCTTTTCACTGTACTAAAAATTATTCATTAAATCCACAATTAGCCACAAGTACAAAAAGTCTGAAGTAGAGTAGAACTAAAATAAAAATTAACCTAGATGCCATTTACTCCATGTATGTATTTTATTATAGCCTATTACTGATGATTATATATACGTAATTATTATTGCACAGTAACTAGTATTACATTTTTACAGCACGTGGCAGTAAAGCAAAACAATAAATTCTCTTTAGTTTCTGTTATCGATTGTATGCGTAAAGATTGGTCTATATTTTGTGATTGTGTATCTGCTGTACTGTAATACAGTGTAGTAGCTGTAGTGTGTTGTGTTGTTTACTTGTATGTACTGTTTTGGGGTTATTGTTATAATGGTTAGTTGTAGCAATGATATTACTAATAAAAAAAAGTAAACAGGTGGTAGTGTCAATGGAAAGAAATTAGAACCAATTAAAAGATTAAATGCCGCAGAATCAATTAAAAAAAAATTGCTTTTGAGTTTTTAAAGAAACAACTGTCAGTGATTGGAAATGGAACAAAAAATAAATTAATGAATACTGTTCAAAATTCCTAAAAGTTTTTAAATATATGATATACGCTGAAGAAGCTTGTCCAGGATGGTTTAGATGATGCCATTTCCTTGTGGTTCAAGTAACACAGACCCATTGGGGTACCAGTATCTTATTTTGCAAGAAAAGGCAATTCAATTTAACAAAAATTGAATGGTCCAGATATATTTTCTGCCAGTAAAAGCTGGCTAGAAATCGCCACGACATAAGACAATTATATGAGGAGAAAAATTATCTGCCAATACTGACAATGCTAATTTTATCAAAAAATTTTCTACTTTTGTTCAGTCAGAAAATCTGCAGCCAGAAAAAGTAAATAATGCAAATGAGACAAGATTAAATTTTAGAATGCTGCCACTGAAAACAACTTCCGGCTTTAAAATTAGTAAAGAGCAAATAACTGTTTTTGTCTGCAATAGTACAAGTGGTGAAGGTAAAGTACCTATTCTTGTGACTGGCAAGGCTGCTAAACCTAGGGCATTAAAGATTTAGAATTAGATTTACTGCCTGTTCATCCAACAATTATGACTGTTGACAAAAAAAACATAAACATAAGATGTTATATTCTAGCATCACAGCTTTAAGTTACACCTGCATTAGAGGCACTGACTAAAAAAGATGCAATTTACATATTGTCAGAATCGTGGATTTCTATCAAAAAACAATCAATAAATCATTTACAAAAATACGGCTAGAAATTCAACAGGTTAACAATCAAAACGTTTTGTGTACTATGCCACTGAATGAGGAGTTTTGTGCTTTATTAGAAAATATACTCAGAAATATAAAGGAAAATCAAGTGCAAGACTAGTAATAAGTGTAACAACAAAAAGTTGTTACAGAAGAGGTTAATGAAATCGCCTGTGATAAAGACAAACCGATTGATGAATATGAAAAATTAGCCACAATGAAGGGACTGTATTTCTCACAAAGTGCTCAAATATTTAGAATAATGAATTCCTTGACTTAACTGTAGTACAAAACTGGTGTGATCATGCTGCTGAGGATCATGTTACTCAGTTGACAAAAAAAAGTGACTGACGTTTTTATAAAAAAATCAAACTAACTTTATGCGGTCAATACGAGAGTGATTGGTGACTATTTATTTTATTATAATAAATACAGTAAAATAAAATAATAAATAATAATATTGTTGTAATCATTTTTAATTCTTGGCTTATTCTGCGATCAAATTAATATTAATATGCTTTGTTGCCCGAATTCAAGAACAAAACTTAAGGTCCCACGGATTCCATTATCCGAGCCAGCAACACCCCCAATTACCACAGTTAAGAGAGGTAACTGGGGTGTGTGTGTGTGTGTGTATATATATATATATATATAAAACAAATACCGTATACTGTATTTATAAATATATTACGTCACCAACTGACATTGATGCGCCATGTCATCAGGCATATTCATATTTCAGTCAATGTACACGTGTGTTTTTCATGTTATGAAATTTTCGCAAAGGGTATAATATATATATATATATATATATATAAAATAACACATCAATAGGCCAGTGAAAGAAATTTGAATTTTAACTAAATTTTTTGCACTTTCAACATTTTTTCCCTTTCTTTTACATCTTAAATCTCTTTAAGTCTCTACCTGTAGGGGGGGTTAATTCCCTATACACTCATACCACATTTATGGGGGTTTGTATTGATAATCTTGTAAATGGTGTGCACAACCGTCATGTTTTTGGTTTATTATATATACAGAGATACTGTTATAAGGGTAGGCCAAGAAAAAGTAGACACGTGTTTCAGAAGAGATGCTTCTTAGTCCTCAGAAGTCTACCAGAAAACTAGAGTAGAACATGTCAGAATGAGTAGAACAACCTGCAAACATGTTCTAAACAGTTTGAAGTTAAAACTACACCACATCACAGTAGTGCAACAATTGAAGGTTGAAGGAAGCAGAACCGTGAAAATGACTTTTTGTCACTGGTTGTTGAATAGGGTTACAGATGGTCGATTTATGTGTTTATTATGTCAGATGAGGAATGGTTTCATTTATCAGAAAATCTGGACCAAATATACAAGGTATCCTTCCTTACATGACCAGAAGGAAGGTGTGTGGTGTGTTGTGCTTGCCATGTTTGATTGGGCCAATTTTTTTCAACACCACAGTCAACACAGATATCTATCTGACTCTTTTGGATGACTTTGCTCAACAGCTGATATTAGAAGAATGTGTGTACTGCTTTTTCCAGCAGGATGGGGTGATCTGTCACTTGTCTGAGAGGTCACCCTCTCAGTTCATGAACTGTTTACTGCTGAGCAAACAGTGAGTAGAGGCTTATGGCCACCATGATCAGATATGTGACTTTTATTTATAGGTAATATTACATTTACTCTGAAAGTACAGGTATGTTAGTTCTTAATACTGATCTTACATAAGTCACTGTAGACAGTTGGCGGGCTACTTTTTTGTAGCCACCCTAAATTATTACTGTATATTCTACACACTATATATATCACATACTAATCCGATCAACCCAAGCACAGAATTAATAAAATAGGATTACACCTACTTTATTCTATAATCCAGGCAAGAGGGCTTTCACAAGTACCTCACATCATCAGTTGCTCTATAATTTTTCAAATCTTTCATTGCAAATTACACATTAAAATAAAAATTCAGATTTAAAATTGTTAAAAAATCCTTTTCCAATTAAACAAAACAGAAATAAAACTAATTTTTTTATATTCAAAATTTTAAATTGTAAATTAAAATTAAAAATTTCATACATACAAAGTATGAAGTCATTAATAAAAAAATTAAATTAAATCAGAATTAAAATTAATAATAAAAATTAAATAGAAATCCATGTAGACTAGCTAACCAAAGTTATGTGACTTACAGAGTTGAAATATTATAAATTATCAACGTCTAAAGAAGTGCTGCTATCTACAGCAGCTTTTATGATTGTGTTATCCTCATATTCTGTATGTAGGTTGATCAAATTAAATTTACTTTTATACTTATAAATATAAATAAAATCTTTCTAAAATGTCAAAAGCCCTATTATTTGTATTAATATTGTATTTTGTAATTTCCAGTACTTCTAAATTTGTATGAATATCGGATAAGGAGTGTGTATAAGATGATCAGAAACATTAGAGAATCCAATTTACTACTTTTATAATGATTCCCGAAAGGATCGATTTTAGAAAAATATATGTATATATAAATAACTTTCTCAGGAATACAGCTAGAATAACTATATTAAAAGGGAAAGTATGATCACGCCAGAATGGGATATCAGGTTTTTTTAATTTTTTTTGTTTTAGGGTCCACTAATCATGAGACTAACAATATATATGTATTAGTGTGTATGTATGTACGTATCTGGACACATATGTATGTTGCACTGCTTTTGGCCTTATGTCTCAGGATTGACCAAACTGATTTTCTTTAAATTTGGCTCAAATATTTCTGCATATTATTAAGTACTATATATTTCCATATACAATATTTCTATATATAATTATTAATCATATTAATTTTTTTCAAAATACATTACAGAGGTAGAGGGATATCATGAACAACAGTTTCAATTTTCTTCAGAGGCTTTTTAGAGAAAACTTTATTAAAGCAAATTTGTTATCTTCAATATGAATACTTTTTTCAAAAAATTAACCCCCACCTCTTAAAATTGAAATATATGTTTTTTTGTTCTTTTTCTCTGTTTTCCTTTGATTAAAATATTTTTCCACAGTTTTTTGAAATTTTATATTTCATACATAGAACCATCAAGAAGTCTACAATTTTTTCGTTTTGAACTTATAGACCCCCCCCAGACCTAAAGTGCAGAAAAGTTTTTGAAAATCTTCTTTTTCTTACTTTTAACCTTTATTTAGGGGTTTAGATTTTGAGAAATCTTTATTTATTTAAGCAAATTTGTTAAGCTTAACATATATATGAATTTTTTTTTTTTAATTTTCCTGAAATTTATTTCCCACCCACCTCTAAAAAAAAATATATATATATTTTTTCTATTTTTTTTAAATCTTAAATTTTATTATTAATAGTTGAGAAAGTAATGCAATACTCTGCCAGCTTTTACTTTATATAAACACACATGAACCTTATATTTGAACATTATTAATAAAAAGAAAAAACTCTTAACATTTTTCACCAACTAAATAAAATGTGGGAATGTAACTATCATCTAGTTTAATTTGCCTAAAATTATTCACCATTTATTGTTTAATTAAATAAATATCTTCAGATTGAAAACACCGGATAAATTCTAGAACTAAAGTGAATTTACAGATGTATATTATTCACTCAAGAATATAATTATTTTGAAAAAAGAAATCACGTACACCTGTATTAACATCGAATATTCTGTTTGTCCAGATGTATCAATGTTTGGTGGCAGCAACAGTTTGACAACTGCTTCAAACCCATCTGCTACAGGAATGGTGAACTCCTTTGTTAATATTAACGTTATTTCCTCTAGAATTTCTTTCAATTCATCATTATTTTCCCATGTTACTATTTATTTACCAAACTGTAAAAAAAAAAAGATAATAAAAATAATGTTAATGAATTAACATTGATTACCCAGAGTATTTGTTATAAATGCATTTTTAAAACGATGAATCAATATTTATTTTAATAAAGCATCATTTTGCATTAATAACACCTTTACATTAGTTGTTAATGCTGAATGTGGAATTTTATCCACATCTTGCTACATACAGATCAGTTAAATGAAATAAAAACAAGGAATAATTAAATTTCTAATCTGAATACTGACATTTCATTTATTATGCCAAATACAACATTGCTACTAAAACAACCATTAGATCAAGACATTATAATGTCAACATTTTGTAGTCATACAGAACTGCCAACATTTTCAGGAAATATGGGTTACTGTGTCACTTTCAAAATAACAAACAAAATAAATAAGATCATCCAAAACACTTATTAAACACACACTGACAAACACAGTAATGCAAGAGAATACAAACTGAACTTCAGTGACAGCACTAAACTCTACCTTGGGCAGATTGGGTGCACATCAAAGACACTAACACTAAATATAGGCATTGTAGTTAAAAACAAAACTAAATTTTGCAAATTAACTTTTAATTTAAATTATCTGTATAGAAAATCTAATATTAATAAGTACAATATCTAACAATACAAATCATCCTTAGACATTCAAAACAAACACCTATAAAAACATAATTCACAGAACTTTCTCATACAATAGAAATAACAGTCAAAAATATATTATTTAGAAAAGAAACAGAATATATTAGAAATTACTAAAAATGTAAATGAATATAAAAATAGTTTAGTTATGATTATATAAATAGAATGTAAAGAAGAAATATTTGAAAAATTACACTTCATAATGTGAACTCTAGAAATAATTTCAATAATCATAAAAAATAAATAAATAAATTTAAATATTAAGATAACTGCTTAAAAAATCACCAAATATCTTTATAGAGAAAATATTTCCTATAAACTACATAAACCTATAAAACATGATACACTGCAAGCATAGTAACAACAAATTAGATCTATGTGGCATTTATAAAATCAAGCGCAGGACAGTGATTTACAGAAAACCACTACACACTTCAATAAGAGGTTTTCAAAGTAATTAATTATTAAAAAGTTAATAGTAAATAATCAAATGTAATGGAGCATCTTATTTAATGACAAACATACAGTTACTTATAAATATAATAAGTTGGAAAATTTAGAAAGTAATAACAATGACAAATACAAATTTTGGACAAAATACTGTATTAGTAAATATAATCTTGTGAATGCACAAACAGATACTAATCATACTCTTTTAAGTTGACAAAATTATTTATCTAACTTTAATTTCATTAGTATTATCACTTCAATTCTGACCATGGCCAAGGAGATTTTATTTCAAACAAAAATAAAATTAATATTTAGCTACTTAGCAATTTTTATTTTGTTTTATAAGTAATTAGTCATATAATTCTGCAGGCAAAGTGATTCTTTGTGCACCAGAATGAAAGTGTTATTTCTGCTTTGATGGATTATAAGATCTGCAAATGTTAATGTAGTTTTCATACAGTGGTTTTTGGGTGGACATGAATTTTTATGACTGCCTGTTAAATTACCTCTAGGTTAAATTACCTCTAATTGGAGCTCACCAAATAAAATGATAAAATCAATGTAAATAATACAATTAAATACAATATATCCTATGGTCTCTACTTTCATAACCTTTTCAAGTTATTAAAAATGGGATAAATAAGAACTTTGATATGGTAATATGTGAAGCTAACTGGTATAAAAGTTAAGAATAAGGTTACCTCAATCATATAGAAATATCTAAAGGTACTGAGAATAGAGATGTGAATAAAATATCTACAGATTACAATAAGGAACTAATTAAAGTTTTTTTTTTGTTTTTTTGGCATAAGGAACAAAATATGAGATCATAATAGAATTTTTCAAACTAGTAAAGTTCATATTTGAATTCAAATATGTAAATAAATTTTCTTCATCACTTACCCTTCTTTTGTAAACTTTGAAAGAAATGTAAGAATTTAAATGCATCAGGGCACTATTCAACTTACCTAAAGTGTGATAGTTGTTTTCTTTTTATCTTTGCCATTGGGAATATCCCTCTTTAGCATTCAACAGTAATCTTGAGCATACTTGCGCTCCACTGCTGCTCGTACTTGTTTTCCACGACTGAGATTTGTTTTCCAAGCATGATCTTCATGCTTGTCACTGATGGCACCGAGGTTGTTCAGAAAGAAATTCAGGTGTGAATAAAAGAAGTGAATTTTTAGGGAAATATTACAGCCCATACATTTCTATGACAAATAATTCATCTACAATGTCCTGCAATTAGGGGATTTATGATTTCCTAAAAATACTTTTCGCACAATACTTTTAAATGACCTTCATGCAGACTTTTCAATTTGGCTTAACAATTTTTTAAACTGTCCATCTCTAATCAATGTTCTTATTTGGGGACCAAGGGAATTTCTTCCTAGATTTTAGTGCCGTTTCACCATTTTTAAACTTTTTCAAAACACAGTTTTTGAAAAACCTATTTTTATATGGAAAGCAGGTAGACAAATCATTTCCAGGTTAACTGGTAGGAGATGTATAATATTTTTTTGTCCAGGAGTAAGTGCTTCATACTTTGGCCATTCCTGCCTGATATAATGTTTTGTTTTCTCCTTGTCGTCTCATTTGCACAAAAAGCAACACAAGTGAGTATAGCTGAGCTTCAAACCACTTAAAAACACAATAAATTTTAAATGCAACTTATAGTCAAATGACAAATACATACAGTAACTAGTCCAATGATGGTAATTGCACTGAATTTTTTGCAACAAAATGTTCATGTAAGTTGCATACGCTGAAACAGAAGGAAATTTGTAGTCATTGTGCAAAAGGACAGTCTTTAAACTAGTTTTCAAAGAATCAATAAACAGTCTCCATTCTTAAGAGTTATGTTAAAGATGAAATGCATTCATGAGCACAAATATTGTTATACTACATTCAGCTACTTCTTTCAAAGTATACATTTTTAAACTCTTTGTGACAATTACAAAGAAACACACTTTAGTGTCAGTATATAGAGGATTTCAACCTTTCAGCAAAAATCTGAAAAGTTTGGTTTATTTTTGACAAGTTCAGATCCTTGCCAGCCTCCGTGGTGTCAGTGGTAACGTCTCGACCTTTCATCCAGAGGTCCCAGGTTCGAATCCCGGTCAGGCATGGCATTTTCACACACACTACAAATAATTCATCTCATCCTCTGAAGAACGCCTAATGGTGGATCCAGAAGTTCAGATTCTGATCAAGGTCACTTAATTCTAATTCACCTAGAGTTATCAGCTGAGGTTTATAGGAAAAGGATTCTGCTTTAAAAGAAGGATCATCTTGCTCCTCATGTTGAATTTCAGTGGCTAATTCATATCTGATTCATCTTATAAAGTTAGACGAGTTGGAAGGTGTGGTCAGGTTAAGTCCTCACCATAGGGCATTCGCCTTATAACAGATATAAATTCAAGTACTGCACTGTCGTGTTTGGATTTACTATTTAATCCTTTTATTTTTGTAATATGGAAATAATACAAAAGTATGACAAATGGTCTTGTAGTTCAGACCACATCATCAGTATGGCAATTACTCCTACTCCAGTCTGTCAGATGTTTCACACAGGTCAAATAGCAAATGAAAGGGGTCCAGTTCTTATCCTGATCCCCAACTTTAAGCCAAAATATAGTTCATAACATTTTTTAACTAGTGGAGTGACACTTTATCACTCTTCTTCAAAATTCTAATCCAAAATGTAATCTCAAAATAAAGGAAATGTCTCAAAAATTTTGACATAAGCACAAGAATTCCGCAACGAGATAAAATCTAACTGGCAATTTAAAAATATTTTTTGACAGTGTAGTAAAAATTATAAATAAAACATGGATATTAACATTGGAAGTAAAAAGTTGAGTTTTGAAGTAAAAATCTTTTGTAAATGACTTACTGATTAGATGACAGAAAATTAAGAAAAATGTATATTTTCAATTTTTAAGAGATGAAATATTGACATTAAGAGATGAAATTGACATTAAGAGATGAAATTACACAGAATTACTAGAATTACACAGAAAAATTCTTGAAAAAGTGGATGATTTTTAAATATTGTGAAGCTATTTTTAATGGTATAGACAACACAAAATACAATATCTTATACTGAATAAATTTAGCGAAATAATGTTTGCGTGAATAAAATAAAATTGCAAATTAAAGCTGTTTTCAAAAGAAGTCAGAAATAAAATTATTATGAAATTATAAAAAACAATCCTCTACAGAATTGAAGCAATGTATACGATACATATCACAACAGAAAGTGATCATTAAATTGCGTTTTTCACTACCTACCCTAGTTTTTGTATAGGTGTGGTTGCATCTGAGGTACAAGAGGCACTAGTCAGAGTTTCTATGAGCATAATGATGTTCATTACACACCAAGTCACTGTGGTGAATAAAGCTGTGAAGGTGTCACTTACAAGTTGGAATGTCACTTGCATTATGGCAGACTTGGAATACTGATAAGCAACACTATTACATTTGGCTTAGTGAAAAAACCAAAATGAAATCACTTCACTACCTACTTTCCTTTGCAATCCTGACAAGAATTCTTGTTATTCTTGAAAATGGCAATGTTATTTTTGAGAGAAATTTATAATTCATGTCAGATCACTTACTATACTATCTATCACCAGTTCTTAAGTCCTGTTGGCTAACGAAGGGGAAGAAATACAAGTATATTGACTCATTTACTTGATAGAGTTTAGTACATCAAACTCCCTGAAAATATTAGTCATCAACAATACTACATTTGTTATTTAGTTGGTATTTGAAGCATATGATGATGTACTTAATCATACCTAATGATCTGTATATTATTACCAATCTGGAAAATGAGAAAAATGTATAAAATTAAGTAACAGATTACCATACATAAGCTTAAAAAATGGAAGAGTATGGTGGTTGAGAGATGTCCTCAGAATATAAGTGAAAATGTTAAATCTGAAATAAGAGGTTGGTTTGATACTAACAGGTCACTAAGAAACCCAAACGGACCTAATATGATGGCTCAAAAAGGACCTTTAGTAAATTGCTAATTTGGAGGAGACTTTTCTTTTTGTAAATAGATATGGAGGCTGCTGATATGTAAGGTTATGAACCTGTTATAACCGTTTTGTAGAAAACACCTTGTTTCACCTTTTAAACTGGTCATGAAACTGTATTATTTAGTTATTGAGAAAAGTATATATCCTTTTGTATTAGTATTATTAGCACTAAAAATTTTATCTCGGTTAACAATTTTGGCCTATTTTTATACTCCTAATTTTGACTTTTACATTATATAATTTCATAACATTTTTCTCAGTTTACATCTACTTTTTGACCTTGATGAATCAGTTATATAGATAATATATTCTTTAGTTAGTTCTATGGCTATGATTATTACGTTTTTTATCTTCTACACCTACAAATTTATTAATGTTACTGCTTAAGAAGAAAAAATTGTTTAAAAGTGATTCCGTATCATCTACTGGAGATCTGGATTAACCCAAAAAAAAAATCCAAAATTTTTCCTCTAGCTAGACACAGAGACAAAAGCTGCCTCAACATTTTTATTGGTATAATATTGATTCACAGAGTTGTTAACTGCATTGAAACTGATACTATTTCTAATGTAGATTGATATCCTACCACTTCTATAAATTTGCAATAAAAAACTAATGTAAAACTTCTTGAAATGAAATGTTATAATGGGCTCCAAAAGGGAATCTATACGTTTAATACGCTTAATATCTTGTAATATAAATTCAGGCATTTCTAGTTTTTCTTGTAAAAAGAGAACTTTGTAAACTATCATCTTGACTTATTCTTACATTACTTAATCTCTCATTACATGAAAGATTTAATCTGTATTCTCAAATTCTGAAGATCTACTTAAGAAATGAAATGGCTTCAGTACATAAACGATTAATGTAGATGAATATTAAAGATTATTAATATTAATGATTATTTTGATGTATAAATAATATTGTTAACATTATTGCACATGTTAAAAAACTTTCAACAGATTTACTTCTATCATTTAAATGCTGCAACTTGATATATTAACTCTCCCTAAATTACTATAATACACAATTTTTATATTTTTTAAACATTTAAATATGCTTAATTATTTACTATCCTGAAGATCTCTTTGTTCATAGAGGTTCACCTGGGCAAGTCATATTTAGTATTAGGCAAATCCATTATAATATTTGGTAGATAAGCTCACTTGGTAAATGTTTTAGATCATTAATTAAATGTTATTTTCTAAACATGAAATATATAAAAACTAATTAGTAATTCTTAACATATTATTATTTTAAAATCAATTATATAGTTAATCTTATATATTCAAATTCTTCTTGAAAATTTTAGATATATATAAGTAAAAAAAAATTATCTTCAATATCATTATAACTACCTGTTACTATAACAAATTCTTGAGAGAAGGGATCAAATTTCCTCTTAAACACTTCTAAAACTTGGGGTACGTTGTACCTGATTTTAACAACCCTTCCACAACCAAATTGCAAAAAGATTACTTCTATATTTACTTACAATGAATTCTTACGTGGGTATTGGCTAGCACTTTTACTTGAACTTCTATTATACCTTTAATTGAGTAGTTAACTTTATTATTATGGCTGTTTATTACAGATATTAACAATAACTTTCTACTCATAGTATTTTAATTGTTTCTAAATATGAAATGTGCAGAAAATATTTCAGTAATTCTTTACATATTTTTATTTTAAAATCAATTATGCAGTTAAACTTTTGTCAAATTCTTCTTGAAAATTTTATATATATATATATAAAACTTTGATGAAAATTTGTACCTCGTCTTATCTGCAGAAATATACAGTACTTATGACATTAACCATGTTAATAGTCCAGTTCCCATTAGACAATATAATTGTTATGCCTGTTAAGTAATGTGAAGTCATAATTCATGCTGCTAATAGCAATATTACTGTTTATAAACCATAATATCAAATTTTATAAAGAATCTAATCTTACGATATTAATTTATAGTGCAAAATCACAATGTGACTAATATTCCTAGAAATATTTATTTAGAATTATAGAAACTTATTTTTACGTGAAGAATCAACTATAAAATTTTCTCAGTGTATTTCAGGGACTGTCTATAGCAGGGGTGGCCATCTTTTCTGTGTATAAGATCGACTTTTTATCTTAAGAGTGTGTCGCGATCGACTTGCTGTCATAGGTGTAGTCTAAGAGGGAAGAAGGGGTGTGAAATGCATACTATGTTTATACACCGTATTTCAGTATAAGGTGCACTCCAGCGAAGTATAGGTAGATAAGTAAAATATATTATTTTTAAATCACTTACTAAGTTTTCGAGATATAGGCTCATGAAGAAAATAAATTTCCAGACCCAACTTTTGATAGCACATTCCGTACATGCGGTACTTAAAAAATTTGATTTTCTGACACTTTTTCAAGATAGATTTTTACTAACTTAAAATGCAATGTAATTTTTTTATCAACTGCAATGTATAAGTTGTTGTACTAATTGTTTGTAAATATGAAAAAGTTGTTATAAAATGCACAGTATGGCTGATAATTTGATTTCAATATTTCACTTTAGCGTTTTTTTGGGCCAGGAAAATTTATAATGAAAGAATAATATGACTTACTTTTTGCTAATCTATCAATAGCTCGCTGAGTACATCTCGTACTGAAATATAGATATACGGCTTATCTATCTACGTAAAAAACAACAACAATAATTATTTAAAGAGCCGAAAAACTCACGTCCAGGGGAATTAAAAGAACATAGATAATTATTAACAATATTTATTAATTCAAAGTAGCTACAGATAAAGACAGATTTAGAATTTACTTTGTTGCTTTAACATTAATGGGAAGAATGAGTTTGCATGTCTCTAACCAAGGAATCAAAATTAGGTGTATATCCTGACAAAGATAATAATAATGAGTCTTCAGTATGGAAATCAGTCAAGACAGAACGTTGTTTAGTCTTCGTTAGCTTCAAGTATGAAAATGCCAATTCGCATAGGTATGTAGATCCGATACAAGAATAGGAGGTATATTCGCTACATTTGGTAATACTGGGATATTTTTCTCGGTTGACATATTTCCAAAAATCTTCTTCAAATTTTCTGGCTTGTAAGATTGTCAGTTTGTAAAATTATAATTTCATTTTCTAATGCCCTTTGATCCATACGAAATATGTCTGAAATTTTTTTGCTAATGCGTTTCACACTTAAATCTTTTTAAAAAGGAAAAGATATAAATTCCACAATTTCTTTAATTTTTTCAAAATCTTGGAAACTTACCTCATAATCTTCAATTACTTTTTGGATTTCCGCGACGTATTTGTCGATCTTATAATTAATATTTTTATGTTTTTGTAGGTTATCTGCCATATTTGGAAAATGATTCAGATTATTTTGTTGCAGATCTTCTATAAAATAAATTTTGTTTTATATGCGTCTATGCAGCTGATCATATCAATCACTGTTTTATTTTTATCTTGTAATTCTAAATTTAAATGACTTAATATTGAAGTAAAATCGGTAAGAAATGCTAAGTCACTAAGCCAAGTTCATCATTTAAATTTTCACTGTTTTCATCATGTTCGTGAAGAAAATCTATAATTTCAATAAATCACGAAATCGCTGCAGAAATTTACCTCTGCTTAGCCATCTGACACCGGTATGTAGTAATAATTCAGATTGGCCTTCATCGAGCTGCAGTTGGAAGAGACGCCGTTTGAGGAAACTTCCTCGAATTGAATTAACAATTTTAAATGCTATGTCCATTACCTCTTTAGTGTCTAGTCTCTTGCTAGCTAACACTTGCTGGTAAATTATGCAGTGATAGCTCAAAAAGGCTGGGAATTCATCTTCATTTTGACATAGGGCTATAAATCCATTTCTGCAACTTATCATTGCAGCTGCGCCATCCGTTGTTATTGAGACTAATTTAAAAAGTGGTACTTTCAAATCATTGAGCAAGTTTTTAAAGGCTTTGAATATGTCTACACCTCTAGTCCTTTCCTTCAGAGAAATCATACCCAACAATTCTTCTTTAGATGTAAAATCCTTAAAAACCATATGAACGAAAACAAGTAATTGTGCTGTATCACTTATATCTTGTCGATTCATCACACTGAAGCGAAAAACAAGAATATCTATTAATATCATTATATAACTGTTCTTTTACATTCCCACTCATCCTTTCAATTCATCGCATTACTGTGTTTTGAGACAATTGTAGATCTTGAATTGTAGCAATAATTTTACTCTTTCTTAAAATCGTTAAAAAGTGAATCTGACATTTCAAAAAAAAATTTTTTTACAAATTCACCGTCGGAAAAAGGCTTACATTTTTTTGCCAAGAGATGCATTGAATGATGCAGTAGTTACTGCTTGTGACTTCAACCTTGGCTTTTTAAAAACGCTTTGTTGTTTTGTTAATTGAGTTTTAAGATCCCTAACTTTATGTTTCCTCAGTTCAGAATTTGGTGGATAATCTGTTTAATACTTGTTATGTAAAGCTAAGAAATGTCTCTCCAGATTACCCGTTTTAGCAATGGCTAAGGTAAGGCATATTAAACAACAACGTTTATCATTCACTATTGTAAAAAAGTAATTGAGTTCCCATTCTTCATTGAAGTGATAAGTTTTCAATTTTTTCAGTTTACTACTCGTGTCCATGGGTATACTAGAATGCAAAGAAATATGACAATTTAAAGAATAAGTATTGAATTAAATATTTTCCTAGAAAATTCAAAAACTCATGAACTGCGGCAATTATCTCCGTTACATTGAGAGAAATAATAATAATACTGCATATTACGATCAGGGACAGCAATACAAGTATATTAAAATCTAATATAGATATATTCAAATTTACAAGAAGTATGTTAAAGTTACAATATATTTATTACGGTTTACAATACTGACTTCTTAATTTAAATAGAATTAATGTTATTCTTAATATAACTGTAATACTGTCCCTTATTTTTCTCTCAGTGTAATGACCGCAGTTTAGAAATCTGTTGCCGAGAATGCTCACATATCAAGTAAATAGATAGGTAAGAAAAGCAATTTAATTTAAAACAAAGAAAAGGTACTTAAATTTTAAACAGAAGAAAAATTGAAAATCAACGTGGTCACCGAGGATAAATAATATTGATTAATAATAATACTTTTAATACAAAACAAAAGAAGCTACTGTATGACACTACCAAATATTCAAGCTAACTGACTGTGTTCTTATGAGTCGAGTAGTATCTGCTGCGTTCACGCGTTGCGTGCGGTGACAAGTGAAACACATAAGTCAAAATGTATTGTGCTGGATGGGCGGAGATCACAGTGTCAGGCTGTCAGAATTCTAGGAATTTATGACCTTGGCAAATTTCCAGAATGCATTAAACTATTGCTAGAAAGTTTTGTCTTCTACAATCCCTTCAGAGTTCATGGTACACGGAATTCCACCCCAGACATTGCGAGGGATCGACAATCGACCCAAATTGGCCTCGTGATCGACCGGTCGATCGCGATCGACTTGTTGGCCACCCCTGGTCTATAGCATAAATAAATAAAACTTTAAGAAGTAATTTCCATATTTAAAATAAAAAATTATATTAACACACTATTTATGTAATATTTTTTTTTGCTTAGTAATTTATTTACTCAAATGAATTCTATTTTTGTTATAGCAGGCCATAATAGAAAACACATTAATTCTTGTTATTATATCATCTGTATTAGTAATATGGGTGTACAGTAGTGCAGTTCCTTATAATTTGCTTTTAATATTAAACAGAATGTGCTTAAGACAGTAGGTCAAAAGGAGTATGAGGAGTTCAGGAGTTCAATAACAATCACTTTTACTAGTTCAACTAACATGTACATTATAAAATTCACTACATTGACATTTTTCTATGCTTTAAAATTTCTCTGCATCAGTCAATATTTCACATAATCATTCACCAAGCACCAATCTGATATTAGAACAGATTTAATTAATTAATTCAAAAATATATTGATAGTTATTTATTTTTCTATTTCCCTAAATTAGACAAATCTAGACAATGGTTAGTCAAATCTCTAAGCAAGTCTTGAAACCACATTTTTCTTTACATTTTCCCAAGCAGTTTTGAAAAATTAAATTTTGGAAATTTGATAAATGTTTCTTACGTATAAGAAACATTTTTAAAAAAATATTTCTTGCAAGAAATAAGTTTTCATGAAAATTAACAGAGATAATTTACCCACTGGTATACTAGTCCAGGAAATAAGTGGATAATAATAGAAGGTTGTCTCAGATGATTGATCTGGCTCTCACATGATTGAGCCAATCATTTGAAATGTTTGTAGGCCATTCTGGGATAACAGGAACTTACCAACATACTGTAATTAAATATACCAGTCACACACTACTTACCAACTATGTAGCAAGATAAAAATGAATACATAATAATTAAATAAAATGTATTCTTTTAATTTACTTACTGTATTACATGTCTGATAATCAACTGGACAGATTATGATATGTGCTTTATTTTGTACTCTATTCATCCAAGTAACAGCTAAATCATGATTACCTGACCATGTCACTGCACTTATAATAGGTTCCCTAAAATTACATAAAATGAAACTTATGTCAGCATAAAGGTAATGAAGTTGTTATTATTATAAGTTAATAAGTGAGCATTTTTATAATAAATTAATTATTTTACAACCATATACATGGTTGTAAAATAATCTCTGTGTGTGTGTGTGTGTGCGTGCACACACACACACACACACACATACAGAGAGAAAAAGAGAGAAAAATTTTCTTGAAATTTATTTCTTAATATTTTTTGTTGTCTTACACTGCAAAACTTGAATAAAAGTACAATCTCACTAAACAGAGAAAACAGAATTCTGCAAAATCCTAAAATAGAAAAGTTTCCTGAATGAGTACAGTAATGTCAACTCCTGAAGAGGCAATTAAAATGTTATTTATGAAAGAAAAGGAAAATATTACTGAAAAAAATTTGGTTTATATCTGATTACAGATCTGGAAATAGCACCAAGTTCATGAAATCAATGATGTAGTAGTCTGCGGTCTGTAGTAAATGTAGAAAGATTACACAATGTAGTAAGGAGTAATTTTTGTAAGCCGTTCAAGTTGAAATGTGCTACCAGAGGTCACAGACGGAAAAATATAATTTATTAATTTTATTTTTAATGCTGGTTGCAAAATTGTTAATATGTATAACTTTATAACAAATCAATCTATTTTTACTTATTCTCCCAGAGAAAATGTCAATCTTGTTTTAGTTATGTAATTTTCATGCTATTGCTATTAAATAAAAATATTGTACACAGTTTCATTATCTCTACTAGTGTATACATTTATATTTATACAACAATAATTTTTTTATTGCTTTTAAAAAAAAATGTTATAAATATAAACAAAAAAATAGATGTAAAAAAGGATGCACATGTACAAACGTTCACCCATTTACAATAAAAATATAATCAGTTTATCACTGCTTATGGCTGTGATTAATTTAAAATCATGTTAACATGTTTATTCTGTAGTATATAATGTAAGATATATTAATTAACCAAAAAAGTACAATATTGATTTTAGATTTATATAATAAATTAAGGTAATATAGAAGAAGTTGTACATCAGTCTTCATTAAATAAATACAATTTCTTTTTTCAAATTTTTAAATTAACAGGCAATTATAGAAATTAATAAATCAAGATAGAATTTAATAAATCAGCATTTACTAAATGATGTAGATAAAGCATTATCAAGACAGGCTTTATTGGTCAGTTTTATCTAAAGGGTAAATATAAAGCTCTTAACTTTATGTTCCAGTTCCAACAAAACTGTCAAATCAAACAATTAATGACAGATCATGACCATTAGAGTAATGATAGTTTAACTAAAGTCAAAGTAAATATAATTCTTCAACATATTAAAAAAATTTTTTTATAGTTAATTAATAGAAGTACACTGTAATGCATACATTCTAAGGAGATCATCTGGAGGAGGAACACTAAGAATACGAGGTGAGGGCTCCAATTCCATATTTGGCTGTCCTAAAAATGCCACACTTAGGGTAATGTCAGGATTTGCCCTTCCTGGCTGAAAAACAAAAAAGATAAATTGTATTTAGAACAAACATAAAAATGGTATAAGAAATTTGGGAATATAAAACAACAAAGGATATACATGAAATATATTCAGTTATACTTACAAATAAAAATACATATTTATTTATAATAAATCTATTAAAAACTAATAAACAATAATAAATGAGTTAATCAGCGTTCAATTTGCATTTATTCATGTCAAATAACATCAGAAAATCAAGATCAGGGAAGTTTATGTTTCATGTTTATGATTAGCTGTACACACCTAACTTTACTCAGGTTTCTCAAAAGAGAAGATATATTGTAAAAGTTTTCTGATAAAATTACATAAAGTTTAAAGTAAAACTATAGTAAACTTTTACCAAGTTTTTAATAATCAGATACGCTATTCATATGTAAAGTGCATGTGAGGAAAGCTGGAGAGATAGACAAACTATCAGACAAATATTAATCTAGCAAAGGGAGAAACATTAACTATTACATTAAAGGATTTAAACATTCGTTACAGTAGTTTCCCTCAACAATCCCTTGATTAGATAATGATGCCTTGATTAGACAATGCCTTGATTACATAATGATGTATTTTATCTAACTGCCGAAGGATATCAGTTTCAAGAAACAAAAGGCAGATAACTGTATCTAAAACATTATGTAGTTTTATTTATAAATTCTTTGTATTATTCTACGAATCTTTTTATGAAAGACCACTGTATTTGTATATTAGTTTTGCCAATATGCAAATCAGAATTGTTACAATTTTATTAGCTGTTAGAAAAGTCCAAAAATGACTTCATATTTCAAAATTTTATGAGAGTAAAATATTTATAAATAAAATAAATGTAGATCTGTTCAACAACAAAATTACTATTTTTCAGAAAGTTTGAAATTGCTATTCGCCTCTAATCTTTAATTTTTAAATAGCAAAGTGAGTTTATGTAATGGGATGTACTTTTCATGCAAAATTTGATAAGACAACTGATAATGAAACCCATTTTGGATAACTATTTTTAGGTTACTAATAACTAAAACTGCAAATTAGTAACTAAAATTACAAAAGCTGCACTAGAAAATGAAAGAAAGCAAAAATGAATTTTTTTTATTTCATTTTACTGTTAGTTTGCATTCAACAATATTTTTGTAACAGTTATTATTTCAGTATTTTAGCAGTTTTTCAACATTTTAATATTCTACCATTTTAATACAATATTTTATTCATTAACTTAGCCATATATAATTACTAATATGTTGCAAAATTATTATAAAAAATTAAATGATACTGCAACAGATCAGCTAACATTTATTTGAAGAAGTACAAAAACTTAGTTAATTATATTTTTAAAGATTTATGTAATTTTTTCATATTTAAATTAAGTTATACTCATCTTCCTACTATAAGTGTTTTTGTTTCCTTTCTTTAGGGTAGTGCATTAATCTTGAGTGGTATCAAAATTAGAATGTATTCTATCATATTTTAAGTTTAGAAGCAGCTTCATCAATTTGATGAATCTCATAAAATCATATTATTATTATCGAAATTATCATATTATTTATCTTAGATCAAACTTTCATTTTTTTATTTTTTATTTTCTGGGCGAAAAACACTTTCACGTTATCAGCATCCAGAGTAAAATAAATAAAAGAGAAAAAAGGAATAACATAAATTACATGACAAAAAAAACTAAAAAAGAATAACATTAAAGCAAAAAAAAAACTAAAACACATTAATACTAAAGAATCTGTCAGAATAATTCAGTTTTATTAAATAAATCTTGCATATAATCTAATTCTTTACTTATGGTAATCTCTAAAACAGTTTTTTCCTTTTCTAAGGCATAATGGTACTTTGCAAATCACACATCCACATAGTACAGACCTGATTTTTTGAAGTGCCACATGCCACAACGGCGATAGGTAAAACGTTGAGGTTGATGTGCAGTACTTTCTGTTCTGATGTTACTTGGCACCACTCTTGTTCTTGCTTTTATAAATGATAAACCTTTTGGAGATAAGGCCTCTTTGGTAGCCTGTCGCAGTACAGCACTAGATACTAGATGTGATGATATACTCCGGCTACAATTTTTCAGTGTTACCTTTTCAGTATCCAGTTTCTTTCATATCAGATAAGAATTTATAATAGAAGCATCTAAAAGATGCCAAAATATGGGTAAGTACCACCTTTTATTTTTTCTATCAACTCCATTTTTTTTTAAATTGGTTGAACAGGTCAACTTTATTCATACAGAGTCATTCACGGGAACCAGATGTTTTTGAAGTGGGTTGTACTCGGGCGTTTGTGGTGAGAGGGGCATGTGGCTGGTGTCTGACGTTTCCTTTGTTCATAGCATTTACATTTTAGTCGTTGAGATGGAGCCGTGGACGCTAAACAAACGCCTGTACGCGTATGACAGTTTTGTGCGAATCCGTAACTGCTGTTCAGCGAGATTTCCGCCGTCAGTTTAATATCCATCGTAATGCAAGTGTCCCTTCTCGTAACACAATATTGCGACGGGTAAACAACCTTAGAACAAGCGGTTCAATATTGAAGAAAAACCACCGGGTCCCCGACGAACTGCTACCACTCCGGAGAACATCGAACGAGTAAGGGAAGCCATTGTCAGAAGCCCACGCCGCTCTATTCAGAGGCATTCAGCAGCGCTTCAAACGAGCACAAGTACAGTAAGACGAATTCTGCATACAGACCTGCATTTCCATCCTTACAAGATAGCCGTCGTGCAGCAGTTAAACGAGGAAGATTACACGTAGCGATTACAATTTTGTCGACAAATGCTTACCGTTTTTGAAGAAAATAAAAATTTGTTATCGTTAATGAGTGACGAAGCCCATTTTCATCTGAATGGCTTAGTCAACAAACAGAATCGCCGGTATCGGGCAGAAAGAAATCCACATCGGCTTCACGAGAGACCACTTCATAGCCCAAAGGTGACTGTCTGGTGTGCAATAGGAAAGGTCGGTGTTATTGGACCGTATTTTTTTGAAGAAAATGACGCTGCCTTAACTGTAACAGTTGATCGTTACATTGCGATGTTGAATACGTTTTTCATCCCTCAGTTACGAAACCGGGGAATCGATTTTCAAAATGTGTTATTCCAGCAGGATGGAGCTACAGCGCACACAGGAGGGCAACGATGGCTGTTCTCCGTAACTTGTTTCCGGGACGGATCGTGTCCAGATTCGACGACATTCCTTGGTTCCCCGACTTGAGTAGTTGTGATTTTTTTCTGTGGGGGTTTCTGAAATCGCGTGTGTACGGCAATAAACCGCGTACATTGGAGGACCTAAAAATCGCAATTCGTCATCACGTCATCCAGATTGATGTAGACATGCTGCAAAGAATTGAGGCCAGTTACCGTGAAAGGCTACAACAATGTATTGCCCAAAATGGACATCACTTGCCGGACATAATTTTTTGTTCATGAGTAAGTAACAAATGCTTTGATTTAACAAGTATTTCAGTACCAATAAAACTTTTTTAAAGTAAATATTCAATTTTTTATGATTATTTTAAAAACATCCGGTTCCCGTGAATGACCCTGTATTACCATTATAATACTGAATGGCTAAAGGTCTCAACACTTCATTCACACGACTATCTTTGCATCTTCTTTGAACAAGAGAAATATCAGCATTGTGAAAGTTGGATAGCATGTGAACAGTTCGGTTATCTTTCCAGATCATAAACATGATACCACTATTAGAGATTCTCCAATCAAGCTCTTCTCTTTCCATCTCGCGATTAATTTTCATGTCAGGTAAGAATTTTCTGTTTGACACCACTGTATCACATGCATATATGTTTTTTTTAATCAAATCAATTTGCAACTCAAAACTGTTGAAATAATTGTCAAAGTAGACATGATGATTCTTGCCTTCTAGATCTTGCATCATGTTTTTAACAACTTTAGCTACAATTTTTTTTTTTCAACAACATTATTCTTTTTCTCTGTGTATAATTCAAATTTGTTGTTGTACCCCCCATCTGAGCATAACATCCATACTTTATATCCTCTTTTGATTGGTTTTGCTTTGTTATACTGTTTTAAACTACTACGACCTTTGAATTTGACCATAGTCTCATCAACAGACAGACATTTTGACGGATTATAACATGCCTTGAATGTTTCTCTTAAAATATTCAACACTGGCCTTATTTTGTACAGCTTATCAAAGTTTTCACTTCCTCTAATAGGTTGTAACACATTGCCATTAAAATGTAATTGGTTTAGCAGCCAACTAAAGCAGTTGACCGGCATCATACTTGAAATATATGAATCATGTAAATCAGCCACGCTTGACCAGTAATCTCTGTATGCAGAATTTATTTTAACTCCTATCAAAATATTCATTCCCAAAAATGTTTTGATTTCAGAGGCATCAGTGCGCTTATATAGTTTCCATAACTGAGTGGCATATAAATTAGTATGGAATGTAATATGTTCTATAAGATTATCTGGGAACAATTTTTCAAAAAACATCAATTGTTGATGGATTTTGAAGTTGGACTTTGTTATAACAGAAGTTGGTCCAGTATTTTCAACAAATTCTTCAATTTAGATTTCTGGAATACAACCATCAATCCACACTGGCTCCTCTATTTCAGCAGCTTCAACTTGGCCATTTTCTTGTGGTTGTACAGGTACATTTTCTATCTGATCATTGACCGTTAATTCAATATCATTCATTTCCACTACAACAAAATCATCAGAATCTACATTATTTAAATTCATTAGAACATTCTCACCTTGTACGTCCTCATCATCATCTGGTTCACACTCTAAACCATCTTCAGACTCCAGGTCAGAAGGAATTTCAAGATACGAAATGTATCATCTTCATTCAGGAAACTCAATTTGAAATCTGAAAAAATATGTAAAATTTGTATTATAACCAATAGCACAGTATAAATTTACAATATTAATTGTAAATAAAGCAAATTTGAGAGATAAGAACAATGAGAGATCATATAGGTGTATAATAATTATTATATTAACAAACAACCATACATTCTATATTTCTCTAGTCAAAGTTGCTCTTCTGCACACCGGTACTGGTATAGTACCATCACATTCGTACCCAATAATTACATAAAAATTAATATATATAACTAATTATTTTTATTTACTTAACTTTTTGATTTTTTTACTTGAACAAGTACAAAAACACCGCAGCAAAATCGTAAAAAAACACAAGCACAACACGAAACTTATGACAGAACACGATAAACTCAAACGAACATATAATGATCGTTCTCACAACGAGTGGTTCATACGATAGCCGGGTCGGTCACAATTGATTCAAAAGAACTAGAACTACGTAGTAGAACAACTGGTTGTAAAATTATACCACTATGTCGCTGAGCAAAAAATCTTAAACAAGTGGTACAACTAGAATACCATCATGCAGTTAAGAGTTAAAAACTACAATATTTAAAACAAAAACCAAAACTTACACATAATAACAAAAAACAAAAATACCACAAATAAGGTCACAGTCTGAATAACAACAGGAGAAATAAATTTAAAATGAAACAAAGAATAAAAACAAACAAAAAGATATAAAATTTAAATAAAACAAATAAAATTCAACAAAATCTGATAAGAGTGGATAGGCCCCCTTTCGGATAACAGAACACTAAAGAAAACAAATTTAAAAAACTAATAAAAATTATATTAAATTCTATGCACTAAACTAATCCGTCACAGAAATAACAACACCCGGCTTAGAACCTCCTTGTCATTGCTCAAATTTTGACGAATTTTCCTGGGCAACTTAAATTTACGACAAAGGCCACATAACACGTACAGTCCACAAGGATGTAGCGCACAGTTAGACAGCAGTCGCATCTTATGCATTATGGTGCATTTTCCACTGACACCAGGTACCCATGAGTGGCTCTCATATGTCCTACCTGCAATCAGCAGAGGACCACTTCCTCGCTGTGAATTTTCCTGTGGGAAGAATCCCCTGGTAACACAGTATCTTTGATATAACAAAGTTTGTTGTTTACTGTGGCAAAAGAGTCATCTTCAACTTGGTGAGAAAAGACTACACATTTTGTTTTCTCGGGTGAAAATGTGAAGCCAGTAACCTTGGACCAACCTTCAAGGCAAGATACAGTGTTCTGTAGTAGGCGTAGCTGTTGAACAGGACGCAATATACGAGGTGCTACCCAAAAGTTCGCAGAATTTGAATTTCGCGCGCGAAAAACTGCTGGTACGACCTGCTGCCGCTAGATGTGGCTAACAGTACTCTTTGTGAATCAGTGTTCCAACACCTGTGACAGTGAGAGGCTGCATTGTTGACTTTCGTGCGGTTGTGTAACGTTGTGTTTTACTGCTTCGGCAAAGTTCTAAATGGCAGATTTTAAGAAGCAAAAAACCTGCATCAAATTTTGCTTCATGTTTAAAAAAACTGGTGCAGAAACCCATCGCATGCTTGTGGAAGCATTTGGCATTTCGTACAATGCTATGATTAAAAGTAAAACTTTTTTGTGGTACAAACGATTCAAAGATGGACGAACAACAGTTGATGAAGATGAGCATTCAGGAAGACCATCAACAAGCGCAACACCGGAAAAAATCGCGAAAGTGCGAGAGGCTATTGTTGTATATGCCCCCAAGGTGTTACAGAGGTGAAGCAAATAATGAAACATTAGAGAGGGATGGAAGAACCCAGTCCCTTTCTTACTTTAAGCTTCAACCTTCTCACACCATCAGAGAAAATTAAACTAGTATACCTATTGGTTAGAATACGACATTTGTCCCTAACCCACGGCGGTGTTTCCAATGTCAAAGGTATGGCAATACCACAACTACTTGCCCGAACACATCAATATGTGCTTTTTTTTTGTCTTCAGTCATTTGACTGGTTTGATGCAGCTCTCCAAGATTCCCTATCTAGTGCTAGTCGTTTCATTTCAGTATACCGTCTACATCGCTAACAATTTGTTTTACATATTCCAAACGTGGCCTGCCTACACAATTTTTCCCTTCTACCTGTCCTTCCAGTATTAAAGTGACTATTCCAGGATGCCTTAGTATGTAGCCTATAAGTCTGTCTCTTCTTTTAACTATATTTTTCCAAATGCTTATTTTCTTCATCTATTTGCTGCAATACCT